>NW_023425347.1:100395553-101595553 GCF_014108415.1 Molossus molossus | reverse complement strand
CGGATTCTCCCAAGTCCCCGCGGCGAATCTGGTCCCGGCGCCCGGGACTCTGCGCCCAGCCCCCTCCACGTAACTGCGGGGCCTCTGACCTCAGCCTTGACCGCAGGTAGGTAGGTCTCCACACCTTCAATTACATAAAAGAACTCGCGCGCTCGCTCACTCCTCACCCCACGCGCATCTGCCGCAGCTGCTGAACAGCACCAACTGCAAATCTGCACCCACTCCGCCGGGTGGAGGGCCCCGGGCCCCACGCCCCCGAGCCTGCCCCCTGCACTCGCGGCCGGGGAGCTCGCCGCGGGAAGGAGCCCCGCTGCCCTCCGCTGCCACCCCGCGCCCGCCCGGGGAAGGTGCCCTCGGCCGCCCGGCCCGCACCTGGTAGCGCGGCGGCCGGTAGAGCAGCAGCAGCAGCGCGTTGAGCCCGGCCACATAGAGCGCCAGCCCGGTGCGGCCCTGCAGGCCGGCGCGCGTGAGCAGCGGCAGCGCGAGCACCGAGGCGCCCAGCAGGAAGGTGGCGAAGCTGAGACGCGCCTCGGAGCCCGGCGGAGCCCGCGCCGCGCAGCCCGCCATGGCGCAGGGCGGCGGACCAGCGGGCGACAGCGCCGGCCGTAGCCCGGGGAAACCCGCCCGCCGCGCCTGCGCACTGCGCCGCCAACGCCAGCCGGGAGGGAGCGGCCGGAGCTGCGCGCCGCCCGTCAGCTCTCGCGATACCGCCGCGCCGCGGGGCGGAGGCTGGAGTTTGGCGGGAGCGCCCCGCCCCGCAGGGACCGCCCGGCCCGTCGGCTCCGCCCAGCCGGCCGGGTCCCGCCTGCGGGCGGCGGCGGGCGGGGTGGGGCCGCAGGTTGCCTGGGTCCCGGGCGGAGAAATCGCCACCAAACTCCGGCAAGTCCTCGACCAGAGACTCCGGTGAAATGCGAAGCGACCCCACCCTCGGCGCGCCCCGCGCCGTCCTCCCCCAAATTCACACCCTTCGGCCCCAGCCGCGAGCGCGGCCGGTCCCGTCCTCCACCTCTAGGGATCCGCACGCAGGGACGAGCACGGCGACCCCCACCTGCCCCCCGCAGGGTCCCCGCGCGCCCGCCGAGCCCACGCCGCGCCCCGCGAGCACACTGCCCGTGGGGCACCCTACGCGCCGGGCACCCACGCGGCGGGGTGACCGCCCACATGGTCGATGGTGGAACAACTCAGGATAGGTTCCATTTTCTAAAAGGCAGGATTCAGAACTTGACAGTCTGATCTCGATTTCCCCCGGGGAAAGCAGAATCTTTTGCGTGAGCCCGGGAAAATGATTGAAATCGAAGCGGAAATGATTTCACAGCGGTCGTCTTCACGTGGTAAAGCTCTGGGCGACTTTTATTTTCTCCGTCATATGTTTTTGTATTTTGCATACGGCTCACAATCAACTGACATTACTTTCATAATCAGAAATTGTTCTTTACTGGTGTGTGTGTGTGTGTTAATCCTCACCCAGGGTATTTTCCACTGATTTTTAGATAGAGTGGAAGGGGACATTGATGTGAGAGAAAAACATCGATTGGTTGATTGCCTCCCAAAGGGATCAAACCTACAACCCAGGTACGTGCTTTTGACAGGGGATGGAAGCCGTGACCCTTCAGTCCGCAAACCAGTGTTCTAAGCACCGAGCCGAACCTGCCCCGGGTGTCCTTTTTTTTTTTTTTTTAAGGGTTAATAATGCCCCCATCTGGGGAGCTACAGAGCGATGGTGGGGGAGAAAGGCAAGTCAACAAATGTCTAGAAAAGTATGGTGGGGTGGGAGGGACCATGGGCGGGAGAGCGGAAGGGTTAGGAGTCTGCGTGGAAGAGAGATGCTGCAGCTAGGTCTTGGGGCCCTTGGGGGGAGGGTAGCAGCCCTCCTGCCACTAGAAATGAGAACAAGGGCATCTAAGGGGAGGAAGGGAGGGAGCGTGGCACGGAGTTTGTAGTCACAGAGGCAGGAGGAAGCAAGCGCGAGGCAGGATAGGGGACAGGCCCCAGGGGAGGCTGGAGCCCAGAGTAGTGGGCCAGACAGCTCCATGGAGGCCTGGTGGGCTGAGCTGCAGTCAGCCAGGTCCTGGCTCTGAGCCCCTGGCTGCCCCGAAGGACCTGGCAGGACACCTGGCTTTGGGGCAGCTGGGTTCAGGGAAGGATACAGAGCTGGTACTGGGGCCCCCGTGCCGCTGCAGTCCAGCTTTGTGACCTTGGGCAAATCAACTCTAGGAGCCTCAGTTTCTGTAAAATGGGGATCCTGATTTCTGTAAGGCCTAGTACCATATTTAAATGGTGCACAGAAGACATGTGCTGAACTCAGTTGGTTCGAATTAAAAAGAGATATAATGTTTAAAAAATCCAGAGTCGCCCAGTGCCATGTGGCAAGAAGGCCTGGGTATTAGGTTGAACTCCTGCCTCTGCCTGTTTCTCATGGGTTCCCCCAGACTCAGGACTTCCCCTTCTGTGCCAGGATGCCTGGGGGCCACTAGAGAGCGCTCGTGGCATCTTCACTCCTGGGAGTGAGTCTGGTCCTGGGGCAGAGAGCTGCCCCCAGGAACCTCCATTGCTGGCCATTGACTTCTGCTCTCCATGCTGACTTACGGCCCTGATTCCCCCCAGAAACATCCCTATGATGAGGACACAGTAATGTAATCCAGACTGGAGAGTCTCCTTTCTCCTCTGCCCATCACTCCCCATTAGACCCTACCAGCCCCATCTTGGAAAGGGAGAAAGCAAGGGGGAGCAAGAAAGATAGGGCCAGCTGAGAGGGATGGGGAATTTTTAGAAGTTACCGGAGTTGCTGATTCTATCAGGGCTCAGGGCTCACAGGGCAGTGATGGAGGAGAAAGGCAAGCAAGCAAATATATTCACACTATAGCCTAGACCCAGAGAAACAAAGTAACACTGGCATAGACCCAGCGAAACAAAGTAACACAAAGAGATACACACAGACACACAGAGGTACACACACACAAACGGGCTTTCCCACCAGAGAGGAAAGCAATGTGATCAAACAAATCCACTCTGCACCCAGCTCTCCAGTGTCATCCCAGTGTGTCATCCCCCTCCCCCAGTCCAGAGCAACAACAAGCCTACAGATAATATAAGAAAATAAAGGAGAGCAGCTCGGCCCTGGGATGCCTTGCTCGCCTTTTTTTTGTAAATAAGCATTTGAATGTGTTTTGTTCTAGGAGCTGCAAGGCAAGCACAAAGGGAGCTCTTTCTCATGCAGGAGGAAGGTCCTTCAGCAGGGCCCTCCCTCTGCCATCCACCCACCAGCTGAGGTGGCTTTCCATCCTCCGAATCCCTCCTGATTAAAGAGTCCTAAGAACCACCTTGACTTTTCCAAGTTAAACTGCAGGCTGAGATGAAATTGGGCTTCCGTTTCTTTAACGGATTACATTCTTGAGCAAGAATGAGGTGGGGAGCTGCAGAGCAAGCAGGAGGCAGGGGCAAGGACAGGAGTTAACCAAGCACCTCAACCTACATTCACTTCCCTAGATGGAAAGTTTGCTCTTCTCCAAGCTTTGCACCGAGCAGGGAAAAGTCCAGGAGCCAGGTTTCTCTCCCTTCTCTGCATGTAGGTCCCTAGTCAGTTGCTGTTAGAGTGGCCTCTTGGGGCCCCGTGAGGCTGTCCAGTGTGGTGGCCTCAGATCTTCCCGGGAGGGAACCCTGGTCCTCCAAAGTTTTCTTTTCTCTCCCATGGCCATTCTGGGCACCAGGCATTCAAGCCTCCTCTCTCTAGTCTGGAAATGGGTAAATGATGCGTGATTTATGAGCACATCAGCGCAAAGTGCATAAGTCATATGCGCACAAAGCAGCCGGGTAAATATTTAAAGATTAGAGCCAGCTGGGGAGAAACACAAAAGGCTGGGACAATGGGGGTCTCTCTGAATTCACTCTCCCGGAGCTGGGCCAGCCCGGTTCAGTGTTGATGCACTCACCGGAGTCCCAGCCTTTGTCCCCTAAAGGACCCTTGGCTGCTGAGCTATTCGGAGTCCCAACACAGCTAAACAGAGTTAAACAATTGCAGCCTCTCCAACCCCATCTGGAGACAATTGGCTGAGTCATTCCGGGGCTTTTGCTGGTCCCAATAGTTAATTGCATGGAGCAATCACTCCATTCCTCTTTGAAATGCGTCTGCAGAGGGGAGGGTACATTTCTCCCACCAGTCACCACACCCTAAGTGGCCTTCACAGCACTTGCCTGGGAGCATTGCTGAAATCCTGGGGCTGCAGGACAGAAGAGGCCCTGGCACAAGGCAGACAGCCTGCACAGGGCTGTCACCTGGGATGGCTGTGGGCCATCTAATGGGATTCTTGACCTGGGGCCTACAGACCCCTCCCCACCCCGTTTCCAGACTCGACTCATTCTGTAATGTTTTTGTTGTTGTTGTTGTTGTTGTTGCCAAAGTTAAGAAAGCCAAAGGGGAGAAGGCAGGGCAAAGCCACAGTTACTCTTCGCCTTAAATTCCCAAGGGCGAGGAGGCAGGGGGCTCTTCTGGGCGCCCCGAGAGCTGTCCGAAGTTACAGAAGGAGTTTGTTCCTTGAATGAGCAAGGACAGCCTCAGTCTCTCGGCGCTCTGCCCGGACTGACTTGTGCTCCCTCCAAGCACCCTGGGGACCCCAGATCCTAAGGATGGAAAGGGAGCCGGTGGCCTACATCCCAGCTTGCATAAGCCCTGCTTCTGAGTTGGTACATGCCCTTCCCGGCAGCTCGAGAGCACTTGGTTCTGAGTGCTGTGAGAGAGGGCGTGGAGTGAACCCCTGCAGCACCCACACTTCGGAAACCGTCTCCCCCACCCCTGCGCGCCCCGGGGGCCTGGCCTGCCGGAGTGAGCGCAGAATGCCCAGACGCAGAACTGGCCAACTGCATGGGAGACGGGGAGAAGCTGGGTCCCCAGCCTGGGCATCGGAGAGGGATCTTGGTGGAGACTTATCTACTATTTTCTCCAATGACCTCGCCTTTAATTTCGTGGGGGAAGTGGCTGCCCTGAAGAAGGAGCCCGAATTGGGGTCAAGTGGGGAAGGGGCGGGGGACGCTGTCTTGGAGCACGGGGAAAGGGAGGGTGCGACCCTCGGCCGGCTTACGACGAGATCGGCGGCGGGGGAGCCGCACTAGGAAGATCGGACAGTGGGATGAGGGGAATCAGCCTAGGGAGGGAGACCCAGCGAGAGGACCTTGGAGGGGCGAGCGAGCGGTGCCGGGGTGAGAGTGGGGGCGGCGGAGGCAGAGGCTCTTGAAGTGGGCGGAGGCGGATCCTGACGGCTGAGAATCCCGCCCCGCCGGCCTAGCCCCTGCAGCCAAAGCAGAACATTGCGAATTAGAGCATTTTGCGGTCAATTTTCCACTGCTTAAGAAACACTAAGCCACCCACGTGAGCGGCCCCACCCTGCGCGGCCGGGGTTCTTGGGCATCAGCTCGAGAGGAGTGGTGCCGGGTGCGAGCAGGAACGGCCCGGGGGCCCCTTTATGGTGGCCCTAGCTCTGGAGAGGGGCGGGCCCCGCGCTCCCGCTGCGGCTGCGAGAGCCACGCCGGGGGCCATTGGTTTGCCTACGCGCCGGAGTTGAAAGGCGCGGGCAGCGGTTTATGGGGAGGGATCCTAATTAGAGGACAAATTGCCCCGCTGCCCGCGCAGCTCGAGAGCGGAGGCGGGGGCTTAGGGGACCGCCAGAGCGCAGCGCGCGCCCAGCTTCGGTGCAGCTGTGCAGCAGCTGGAAGCCTGTGCGCAGCGGGGCGCCCCGAGTTTGGCACCGAGGGGGAGGGCGCGGGCGCGGCTTTGTGGGGCCGGCACAATGCCCTTAACACTCGGCTGCCCCCTTTGTGCCCGGTTGCGCCGCCCGGCCACCCCGCGGTGCCTTTGTACCGCGCCGCCCAGGCCCAAGCCGGAGCGCACGCACGGAGGCCGCTCGGGCCCAGCCAGCCCCGGAGTTTCAAAGCTACGTGGCGCGTGCCAGCGCCCTCCGTCTGGCCTCAGCCCCGCGGCGCGCCCCGGCCCGGCCCGGATCTGGCCCGTGGGCCCTGCGGCCGGGGCGGAACAGCACCGTGGAGCCGCTGTCGCCGCAGCTTCAGCCTGAAAGGAAGACGGGGCGCCATTCTCCACGCTGCTTGGCGCCGGGGAAGACGCTGCCCTGGTGGGGCCCTTCCAAGTCTCTCGGGCGGGGCGGGGAGCGGGAGAGATGCCCCGGGTGGAGGTGAAAGGGGGCCCACACAGCACCGAGCAGCTTTCCCTCACCCCTCACGAGGAGGCCCTGCAAGGGCTAATTTGTTCGTTTCTCCGCCGCGGGGCTCAACTTCGAAATTTTTGCGTCCATGTGACTTCCCCATCGCCCTGGAAGCAGCTGCGGGCGTCGCATTGTTCGGAACCCCATTTTACAAACCCTGAAACTGAGGCTATGAGGCCAGTAGAGGGAGTTGTGTAGGCTCGAACCCTGGGTCTCCCTGGACGTCAGTCTTCCTGTCAGTCAAAGCTACTGGAGTCCTGCTCCTGGAGCCAAACCCTTGACGGCACGAGTCGTCCGTGGGGCCCAGCGCGTCCTGGGACGGGGGTCTCCTTCCCAGAGTCCCTGGGTCTCCAGCTACGGCCGGAATAATGAAAAGAAGTTGGGGTACCAGACCTTCAAAAGCACAGAATGACTCCCATATGATCAGTGGTGTTCCCCACCCCCATCTGCCATTTGTTGGAACCCAGAGAAGGCCGGTGGGCATACACTCCCAGGCCTGCCCTGTAAGGAAAGGGTTCTCAGAGCCCGAGTTGTCCAGCCCGGAAACCCAGAACTGGAGGTGGGGAAGGCTGTTCGGACTCACCCTGGCCAGGGATTGCCTGCAGGTTGCCCCACGTCCCCCAAGGAAGAGCATAATTCCTAACAGGGCTTGAGGGCACTGCGTCCAGGCTGCAAGCTGACAGGGTGGCTCCCAGTCCCAAGGCCCCAGGGAGGAGGAGGCTGGCTGTGGCCCTGCGGGCGGGCTGCATGCTTTAATGGGACACATGTTGCTGTGTGGCCCCCTCAGGCCCTGCCTGAGCTGGGCTTTGAGCAGCCACAGGCAGAAAATTGCTGCATTGTCCCAACATTAGGGTTACTAATGCAGCATTGGCAACGCGGCCAGAGCGTGAAGCCCGCAGAAAGGCCTCACTGGTGGGCGCTCCCTGCCTCCGCATCTTCATCAGGCCGGCGGAGGCCTGGTGCTGTCACAGTCATTAGCGGGACTCAAAGCTGGCTGGGCCCAAGGACCCTCGGTGGATGCCCCCGAGAATGCTCGGAGACAAGAGTGGCAAGGACAGGATAAATGGGCCTGGTGGAGAGAGCTGGCACCTAGGGATACTGGGATGAGACAGGCTTGGAGGGAATGGGCATGGGAGAGGACCCCAGACTTGGGAAGTGGTGGAGGTGAGAGGGATAAAGGGAAGACTGAGAAAGAATAAAAGAGGTTGCTAGGGAGGGGGAGAGGTTCTGGAGGAGAGGCTGAAGCCTGAGCTAGGGGAGGAGGTCAGGCAGAGGGAGGTGGGAATGTACTGGTGTGTCCCCTGCTCATCCCCTCCCCTTCAAGGTTCCTGGAGTCTGGGATCACCTCATTGACATGTAAACGAGGGGCCCCTATAAAGGCTGAGCTGCCTCCCTCGGGTACAGATACGACAACATGGGCACTGAGCCCCAGACCCAGGACAACTCCAGCGGCCCTGCAGGCAGATTCCGAAAGGTCTGGGGTTCTGAAGAGCTCAAAGTGGGGGCCCTGCCAGGCCAGCGGGGGCAAAGGTCGAGAGGGCCATGGCCCTGCCCTCTGACAGCCTCTTGTCCACAGATCTCCAAGCCGCTGATGGAGAAGAAGCGCCGGGCACGCATCAATGTGTCGCTGGAGCAGCTCAGGTCATTGCTGGAGAAGCACTATTCACACCAGGTGAGGCACAGGTGCCATGGACCCTCATCTCCTCCAACACGGGCTCCCCAGCTAAGAGCCCTCTTCACAAACCCGCAGATCCGAAAACGCAAGTTGGAGAAGGCAGACATCCTGGAGCTGAGCGTCAAGTACATGAAAAGCCTTCAGAACTCGGTACAAGGTAGAGGTGGACCCTGGAAGGCTTGGGGGGTAGGATCAAGAGGGGAGGGGCTAGTAGGATCAGAGCCATGCATAACACAAGGCCAGATAAAGGAGGGAGGGATGGATGGAAAAGAAAGTGCAGCGCCTGTCCCACCGGTGTGGCTCTGTGGACTGAGCGTCGTCCCATGGACTGAGAGGTTCTGGTTGGATTCCCGGTCAGGGCACGTGTCTGCGTTGAGGGCTCAATCCCCAGTGGGGGACGTGCAGGAGGTAGCCGATCCATGTTTCTCCTTCACATAGATGTTTCTCTCTCTCTCTCTCCCTCTCTCTCTAAGTCATCAATAAAAACTTATTTAAAAGAAAGGAGAGAGAGAGAGAGAGAGAGGTGCAGGGCAGTGTGCAGCTGAGTGAGGAGGGGCCCCCGATGGCTGGAGGAGGGAGGCGGCACAGGCCGGCTGGCTGAGCTGTAATCCGAATGGAAGAAGGTTTGGACCCCTGGGGAGACGTTCAGGAAGCCTCCTCTCCCCTCCTCTCCCTTCTCTTCCTTTCCCCTCCACACTTCTCCCCTTCCCTTTTCTCTCTTCTCTACAACTCTCCTTTTCGTTTACCTTCTTCTACTCTACCCTGCACTCCACAATTCTCTCGTCCGCTCCCCTTCCCCCAGGGCTCTGGCCGGTCTCCAGCGGAGTCGAGTACCCGTCGGGCTTCCGGGGCTGTCTGCCCGGCGTTAGCCAGCTTCTGCGCCGCGAGGAGGAGGGTGGCGGCGGACTGCGCTGCCCCCTGGTGCACGAGCACGTGGCAGGCAGCACCATGGACAGCGCCAGCCCCGGCCCGGAGGCGTCCGCGCGGCGAGGTCCTTGTGCCCCCACCATTTGGGCCCCTGATCCGGCCTCCGGCGGCCCGCGGTCCCCGCCAACCCGGCTCCTCCACCCCAGTGGTCTCCCTGGCCCGTCCACCAACGTCTCGGCACCGCAGGCGGCGTCTCGCCACTGCGCCGAGAGCCCGGGGACGGGGCTGCGCCTGTGGCGGCCCTGGTGAGGCCCAGGCGTGGCCTCGGACTCAAGGGGGTCCCCCGTCTGGTCTGCGGGCGCAGTTTTGAGCGCGTCCGTCCTGGTCCGTGGTGAGGGTGGCCGGACGGGTGCCCCGAGAACGCAGAGAAATATGCGAAGCCACGGTGGACCCAGGTCTGCGCGTCTAGGCATAACATACCCCCGACTCCAGCCTCACCTACTCGGGCTGGACCTGCTCCTCCTCCTCCCACTTCTAAAGGGGCTGGGAGAGGATGTCCTGGGCTGCACCTCTTTCCCAGGGCCCCCAGCGGGAGCCCGCCCTCGCCCCCACCCCGCAGCCGCGCTGCGGTGGGAAGGTCGCAGTCTGCAGCGGCGCAGAGCAGACCCCTCGCAGCGAGGAGAATCGCTGCCCCGCCCCGGCCCATTCAACCTGCCAGGGACTCCCGGTTCCCACCGGCACAAAGCGCGCCGGGCCCGCCCCGGGGGCGAGGGGCCCCCAGCCCACCCCCACCCTCGACCTCCTTCTCGGCTTCCACGGATCCCCAACCCCCTCCGCACGTAGCGCGGTACCCTCGCCGCGGGCGCGCGCTCCAAGGCCCGCGCCTGTGAGAAGCACCTCCCGGAGCTGCCCCCTCCCCGCAGCCCGCCCAGAGCTCTGTCTTTGCTCCACGAGAAGCTCCTCCCACCTCTCTGCCCACCAGACGCGGTTCTTGGAGGGGACCCCGCGCACTGCTGCGCCAGTTTGAGGTCTGATGGAGTGAAGCCGACCTCCTCTGGTGGGAGAATCCACTCCTTCCCACTCGGCGAAGACCCCGGCCCGGCTCCGCAGAGCCCGCGCCTCCGGATTTCTGGGGCCGCCTGGGAGCCCACGACCTTCGACAGCCCTTGGAGCACTGGGCATCTGTTTCCGGGGTCCCGGCACGCGATGGGGATCGTGGGGGTGGAGGACCAGATGGGGTTCTTGGGCTGTGCTCAGGAAGAGATTTCGACACCTCCTCCCACCAGCTTGAAATGCAGAATAAAGAGTGCGAACCTGTGAAATGGGTATAAAGAGACTACCAAGGTTCTCCTTTATCCCACCATGATTATTTAAGTGCATCTTTTTGAACTACAAATATCACTTTGTAGAAAACATTTCTTGTTTTTGGCTGCCCCGGTCTTGCTCATGTGCTAAACCCGTACTGGCCAGATCGCAAGGAGAAAGCGACCCGGCTCCCCCATCCCACCCAGCGAGCTCTGGCGCGAGGCGAAGGCAGGAGTCCCGGTGGCGGCGGTTTTTCCCGGCCGCCTGCGGGGTCTCGCTTACCGCAGTCCTAGGTTTGGGTGGAGGCTCTAAGACTCCTTCTGGTCACCAGGTGGCGATCTCGCACCGCGGACCCAGGGCGCGGCCTCCAAATTCCAATGCGGCCAGGGGTCTGGTCACTGGGCAAAACAGGTCCAGCGACCCTGGCTCCAACTGCCCTGCCCTTTTCGCCCTCCTGAATCAACCTCACAGGGGCTAGAGGCTAGTGGCCTCAGAAACCATCAGTGGGGCAGGGGCCTCTCCTGACGGTAGGGCCTTGGTGCCCACCCCACTCACTGCTCCAGGCCTGGAAAACTCCACCTGGGGCACGGCCCTTTCAGAAAAAATGGGCAGGTCCAACCCAGAAGAACGGCGCACCAATAGAGGAATTCGAGACCCGAGGGAGAGGCATTTGGGGGCAGCTGGCCAGGGGCGCTGTTAGATTCTAGAAAGGCATTTCCATGAAACCATTCTAGAAATGCTGGGTGCGAATCATAGGAAATTTTTATTGGGTCTGTACAGAAGAGAAATGATTAGTTGTAAAAACAACAACAACAAAAAACTACAAACCGATCCCTGGCTTTGGGCTGGGTGGTGATAGGAGGATAGAACTTCCTCCCCACTAAGCCCAGGGTCAAGCTGCTAATCAACGCAGCTCACAAAGTGTAAGAGGGAGCTCCAGGCCCCAGGGCCCTCGGCTTGGGGCCCTCCCTCCTCTTTATTTTTGTAATAATCAGGACTAGAAGGACTTCGAGGTACCATGTCCCCCTGCAAGTATTGCCATTGGATATGAAATAGAGTGAAAACCCAAGGTGACAAATGTGCCAGCCTGAGGGGGGAGAGTAGCTAGCTGATGACCTCATGACATGTCAGTCCTTGAAGGCCCAGCTGGACAGCAGTCCCCTGCCTCGCTCACCAGTGGCCAGCTTGTCCCCAAGATAATCTCGCAGCCAGGGACTGCAGGAGCCTCTGAAGCAGGGATGGAGCCAGGCAGCCCATCCTCCCTCCTCCCAGGGGCTGCTTCTGGGGCTGGGACCCAGTCTGGGGAGTGAGGAGAAAGGCGTAGCCCCTGGAGGGGCAGAGCAGGAGGGGACAGTGTGCAGGCAGGCTCCATGCTGGCCCTGGACCTGCTCCAGGGCTCCATGTTTTAGTCACTGCATGAAGGCAGGAGCCGAGACCAGACAGCCTCTGCACTTGCCCCTGTCCCTCCAATTCACAGCCGTCCCTGGGCCTCTCCTTAGCCTGTGTCTAGGGGCTTCCCCCCTAGAAGTCCCAGCCAGCTCCTCCCCAGGGCCCATGCCAAAGCCCAGGCCTGCAAGGGGTCTGCCAGGACGGAGAGCAAAGAATCCTGTTTACATGGTTGGGGAGGACCCTTGTCAGAAACCCAGAAACGGGGGCTTTCGGCCAGACCCATAGGGTGGGGTGAGGCTGGGATGGACACCAGAATAAGTAAGCCCACTTTTCCTTTGCTTCAGTCCTTCCCACCCTGTACCCTCGACCTTCATGGGGGGAGTCACAGAGATGGCCAACGTGGAGGACAGGCAATGAGAAATAATGCAAGTGAGGACAATAACCAGTCAAGGTGGGTGTCGTGCCCATGGTGAAGATGTCAAAGTGTTGTGCTTTAGCCTGCTGGGAGAACTTGTTTGGGCTCCGAAGACCCCTGTGCCTGGGGACCCTCTGTACCCCACCCCCCGAGGTGAGACAGGTCTAGTACAGAGTGGAAAGCCGGCAGTCCGGTGGCTCCGCCTCCTGCAGAGCCAGGCTTTGCTCTGTCTGGAGGTGGCCCTGTCCCGAGGCTCCACCACCCCGACCCCAGCCCTGCTGTCCAGGGGCTGGGCACATGTGGACCCCCCTTTACCCAAGCCCAGCTTCACTGCCCCAGAGATGAAGTGCTGGGCACAGTCCTCCGGGGCAGCCATCGTCTCTCCAGGCAAAGCCTGCTTCACAGGGCGACAAAGCTGCGTCCCGCCGCCCCGGGAAGGCTGGCACATGTCCAGTCGTCACTGGCGGGCTCAGTGCCGCCCTGCCCGGAGCCCTGCTGGGGCAGGTGGCATCTTTGGTGCTTTGGCCCGGAGGGCTGCTCCTAGGTCGCGGAGCCCAGCGAGTCCGAGTGCAGCGTGGCGTAGCCCGAGGACTCGGAAGGCGAGCTCAGAAAGCTGCTGGTGCTGCCGCCGCCGCCCGCCACTGGCAGGCCGGTGGGTTCGCCCCACGACGCACTCAGGGCTGTCCGCAGGGGCCGGGCGTGCGCATGCGCAGCCGCGCGCGGCCCAGGGCTCCGCTGCGCGCTGGCCCCGCCAGGGGGCACCGTGTCCACGCCGGGCTGGGCGGTGCCGGCGGCGTCGGGGGCGCGCGCGGGGAAGAGCGCCGGCGGGGCGGGCGGGCGGCGCAGGGCCTGCGGCTCGCGCTCGAAGGCTGTCAGCGCAAAGGCGTCGGGCAGCAGCGAGGCCGAGGCGGAGCGGGCTCCAGGCCCGGGGCGGCGGCGGGGGCTGCTGGGGTGCGAGTGGCGAGCGCGGCGCGGGCGGCCGTCCAGGGCGGGGGGGCGCGGCGACAGCAGGCTCTCGGCCGAGCGGCGGCGCGGACGGAACGGGGGCGTGTCCTCGGCGAGGGCCCGCAGGCGGTCGGGGCGCGGGTCGGGCCCAGAGGGCTGCACCAGGGCGGCCAGGTCCTCCCCAGAGCCCCAGCGCGGCAGGAAGGCGGGTAGCGGGACCGCGGCCCAAAGGTCTGCGTCCTCGTGCGAGAAGCGTCGCGTGGGCGGGACCTGTCAGGACCGGCGGGGTTAACCCGGGCTGCCCTCCTAGAAAACAGTGACCCACGCCTCCATACACGGGGCGGGCGGCTTGCGGACCAGGACGACGCCTGGGGCAGAGCACCCTGTTCTATCTCCCCGAGTCTGTGTTGTCATCTGGGCCTTGGGAGGTTGGGGAGATACCCCTTGCGTGCCTGCCGTGCTGAGCCCCAAGGAAATAACAGGCGCTGGGTGGACCACGCTCCCAGAGCGCAAGGAAGACTGGGGCGGACTGGGGTGCCCCACCTGCGTAGGTTCTGCACCTGGGGCCGCCCATCCTTGGGAGGGTGAAAGCCAGCCCTCGGAGCTGGAGCTGCGGCGGGAGATGGAGTCAGAGGGGAAGGGCTTGAGGGAGCTCAGGATGACCCCCCTCCAGTACCTTCCGAGCCTTGCGTGTGCCTACCTGCAGGTACTGCATCTTGTCCTCCTGCAAGGGCCCCAGCTGGTAGAACTGGGGCAGGGCCCCCTCCAGGGACAGCTCATAGCTGGTCATCCTGTCCAGGGCCACAAAGTCGCCCCCATAGCTGTAGTCGAGGGAGCGCTCCAGGATCAGGTCCCGAGGCGCGCCATCCTCCAAGCTGGTATCTGCAGGGTGGGGCAGAAGCTTAGGGCCGGCCACCGAAACTTGGGGGTATCAAAAAATTAGTCCAGGGCCCCCCACAGGCATGCACAGGACAGAGGGCTGGTTAGTGGGAGAGAGGAAGGATGGGGTCCTGGGTACAAATCCTGACTCTGTCGCCTTTTAGCTGTGGGACTGGGGCAGTCACACACTGAGCCAGTTTCCTTGTCAGTGGGGGTGCAACTTGAGGTTACTTCATGAGTTTTGGGAAGACTGAGTACGCACAAGGGGCCAACAGTGCCTGGCACATAGCAAGGTCTCAGCTTAGGGTAACACTGTCATTGTTGGGGGAGACAGGACCTGGGCCTGCAGGAGCCACTGGGAACCCCTAAAGTTGGAACCTCGGAACACATGCAGTTTGGTGTCCACAGCTAGTGCCTGGGGCAGGCAACCAGGATAGGAGGATGTCTCATGGGACACTTAGGTCCCTTAAGGGTTCAAGCACATTTGGAAGTAATACAGGGGATGTTTGGCAGTTGACAGTGGGATCACCTCAGTGCCATGAGGTGGTCACCTGACAACTGTTATCCCGATGACTTCGCCCAGAGGCCCCTCTCCTGAGGGGCCACACTCAGGGCATCCTCACCACCGTCCGAATCCTCGTCGTTGGCCATGAGGGCCATGCACTTCTCCCAGACAGCCTTGAGGTCGGCGCGGTAGCGGTCGCAGGCCCAGAGGAACATGGGCAGCAGAAGGGCCTGGGTCACTGAGCACCACAGCACACACAGCGTCATCCAGGGAGCTGAGGCATCTGCCCGGAGGCTGTTGAAGCTTACCACCTGTGGGCACAGTGCTCCGCCTGGCACCGGGCAGGGACCCCCACACAGCTTCCCCTCCCAGACTCAGCTCTCCCTTCTGGGTGGCAGGTCTGACTGCCCACCTGCCCGAGGAGGTGGCGGCAGACAGCTCTGGGCTCTAGGGCAGAAAAGAGCCCGAGTGAGGGCAGAAGTCCCTGCCCGCTGCAGAGATAAACAGGCACAGCCCACGTGTGCACGCCCTCCACGGTGTACCGGGCAGCGCTGGGCGTGCCGCCCCTCAGGGTACCCGCGTGACTGCCTGAGGACAGGGGTGGGGGTATGGATCGCCACCCCCTCTTGGGGAAGAGAAACAGACTTGGAGAATCGGTCTCAAGCCTCCCAGTGCCCCTACTCGGGGGGTCTAGGCTTAGACCCCAGAGGAGAATCAGAGCAGTTTCTAAGGGTCAGAGGGTCCAACCAGTGGCCTCTGGGTCACTGCCCAGAGAGCCCCATTCCTCCTCTCCCATTCCCCCACCTGGAGTGACATTTAACTTTCCCCCATCAGAGAGGAAGAGGGCGTGATGCAGACATCACGTTGGTTCTTCCCCTCGAGCTGCACGTCCCTCAGAAAGGTGCTGAACCTCTCTGGCGCGGTTTCTTCATCTGTGAAATGGACCAAGAACACCCTACAGGGTGAGGCAAAGATGGCAGACACTGCGCCAGGCCTACAGCAGAGTGGGCTCCATAGACAGCACCCCCTTTCCTGCCCTGCAGAGAAGCTGGGGGTAATTTCATACACACTCCCTCCCTCAGCACAGGGGCAGGGGCTGCTGGGCCCCAGTGCACACAGGAGGGCCCCGTACCTGGGGGATACTGGGCCCACCGAAGGTGGAGAGCAGGTCGCTAGGGGCTGCATCCCTGACCATGAGGCTGCCACCCCACCTGTCACCTTCTTGAGCTTGTGTTATAATGTCTCCAGGGACACAACCCTACCCAGCTGCTTGGAGGAAGCCTCTGTCTGGTCCTTGTCCCTATACTTCAACCTGTCCTATTTCAGGCTGGGGGCTGGGCTAGAGACCCATGGGTGGGAAGGCTCTTGGGTCTAGAGTTCATTCTTGGGCCAGGGCTTGGGTCACTGGCAGGACCCCAGTCAGCCTCAGTGGACCTTGGACCTTGTTGACTGGGCCTTCCTCGGACCAGACCTCACCTTGACCTTCAGCCCCTGGGATGCAGTCCAACTCCCCAGTAGACGTTCGCAGCTTGCCCTGCCTCCCCGTCCAGGACAGAGGTCAGTCTGCTACACCACAGCCTCGCTCTGTACATCCGAGGCCTGGACCCACCAGGAAGCCTGTGGGCTCGTTAACCCCCTTTCATACCCTCTGCACTAAACGGGCCGCACTCAGGTGAGAGTCCCCTGCAATGTGGTAGAAAGGTCCTGGGTCGTGAAGTCACCTGAGATGAGTTCAAGTCCTACCAAGGCTGCCCTGACTTTGGGTCAGTCAGCCACCTCTCTGAGCCTCGGTTTCCAAGCCTGTAAAATGGGGATGTGGATAATGCCCCCCTTAGAGGATTGGGTATGAGAATTCAAGCACCTAATGCCTGCAGTGTGCCTGCCCCAAGCCCACATCCCCCGACAGGCTCCCCACAACTGACGGGCTCACCCACCAGCACGGGGAAGCCCATGAGGCAGTCATAGATGAAGACAATGGTGGCCACCAGGCCCGTGATCTGCAGCGAGGTCTTGGCAGGCTCGGACCCGTCGATGGAGGAGCGGCGCTTGCCCTGTGCGTCCTCGACCACGATGGTGGGCACGGTGAAGGCACGGCGGTCAGCCCGGCGGCCCGCCTGCACGGCCAGCGTCTGGAAGAGGGCGACAGCTGTGCAGACCACGCCCATGGCCACGCTGCCTCCCAGCAGCAGCAGGAAGCAGACGCCAAAGCCCAGGCCGATCTCAGCCACGATGAAGCGGCAGCCGTGGGTGTAGAAGCGCTCGCTCGTGTCGTGCCAGCCAACAGCAGGCAGGGCCGACAGGATGAAGGACACCATCCAGATGCCCATGACAGTGTGCACCGCCTGCTTCTTGGCGTTGCTCAGCCTGACATGGGGGGGGGTTGGACAGAGGGACTCGGTGTCACTCAGAGGGTCTCCCTGGGATCCCGGGGACCTGCAGAGGACCCCCAAATGCCCTGGCCCCGCAGTACATCATACAACCAGCATGACGGGCTTTGTCTCTTGCAAGGGGACACTCATGCACATTGACACGTCCTCCTCATGGAGCGTTTCTGCGCCGGACCCTGCACACCCATGCGTCCCTACATGCGCCTCCCCCGCAGCCCAGAGCAGCCCCTCCCTGCCCGCCCCCAGCAGCACAGCCGTGGCACCCTACGGGGCACTGTCACCACACCTGGGGCATCGTGCCCACAGGTACACCAGGTGGTCTTCGCGTTCATGCCCACAGGTGCCCCCTCCAAAAACAAAAGCCAGCCCAGCGCACACGTGCATATGCCGGGCTCACCTGTAGTTCACCGGCCAGCGAACCATCCACATGCGGTGGTAGGACAGGGAGGTGACAGAGAAGCAGGTGGCCAGGGTGAGGGTGTAGAAGGTGGAGACGAAGACCTTGCAGAGGCCCTCGTTCCACTCGTAGTCGGGGCGCTGCCGCCGCAGCTGCACCACGGCGTAGGTGGCGATGGGCACCGCCACATTGAGCATGTGGGTGGCCGCGAGCGTGCACAGCAGGAACTCTAGAGGCTTCCACTTCTTCTGCT
The DNA here is from genome assembly GCF_014108415.1 of Molossus molossus. NCBI lineage: Eukaryota > Metazoa > Chordata > Mammalia > Chiroptera > Molossidae > Molossus > Molossus molossus. The sequence continues at coordinate 101,578,327 of NW_023425347.1, read as the reverse complement.
TGGCACCCACACTGAGGATGCCCCAGGCGTTGGCCAGCAGAGAGAGGCCGCCGCATGCCAGCCAGCCCACGGCGCTGCCCGGCGGCCGCCGCTCATCACTCATGGTGCAGACAGAAGCTGGCAGGTGGCTGCGGCATCCTCCTTGGAGCCAGGCCTTGGCTCAGAGCAGCAGCCCTCACACTCAGTGGCCCGGGGACACCAGGGACAAGCATCTGCAGCGGGGAACAAGCCAACAAGCACTTGCCCCGCTCCCTCTGGCTACAGCGGCAGGCTCGGGGTGGGGCGGAGAGCTTCCCCGGTATGCCGGCACCTGTTGGTCCTGGTTTGGGCTGGGCTGCTTTGCTCTCCTCTCTGTGGCCTCCTGCTCCTGACCCTGGCACCGCAGGGAACATATACAGAAGTGCCTAATAAGTGCATGTTTCTTTACTTCCAGGCACCCCTGGTCAAGGCGTGGAATTTGGGCTTCTTTCCAAGCTACCTGTGCCCTCCGGGAAGCAGCCAGGCTGGGCTCAGATGGGCGTTCTTGCAAACATCCCCAAATGCTAGGACAGCCCTCGGAAGGCTTCCCCAGTGCACGCCGGGGGCCCGCACCTCAATCTGTCCCATTTCATTTGGCAAAATGAGGATGTTCCTGGGAGGATGAGTCCCCTAAAAGTCCCCTGTAAAGTAGGGGTGATGTGGTGACAACTTTCACGCCCACCCTGGGAAAGGGCAGCCTGCCGTGTCCAGGTCAGCGCTCCCCTTTCCCCCGCATCCTAACTGTGTGGGCAGAGCAAGGTCCCTGAACCCATGTCCAACACTGCCACTGGCCCACCACTTCCAGGGGACGCTGGGGCGGACAGGCTCACACTCAGTGGCCCTCTGGGTGGTGAAGAGCATTACGTTACAGATGCCTTGGGCACAGCCCAGGGACCAGACCTTGACCCAAGGAGGAACTGCTGACAGCCTGTGGACACGAGCCAGGAACAAAGGATGCTGGGAAGGAGCCACGTGTTGGGGAGGTGCCCCATCCTGCTGGAGGGCTGGGCAGTGACCCCCACCCCCGCCCTTTCCCAGCCTGACAGCCCCAACTGCCTCCTGGGCAGCGTGCTGGAGCCCCCACGACAGGCTCCTCTGGCCACGGCCTGGAGCAGGCAGCGGGGAGGAGCGTAGGCGAAGTGAAGGCCCACTGTGCACTCTGCCTACACTCGGCCCTTCTCACCCGGAGCCTGCTTAATTTCATTGGCTGCACTTCTGGCCCAACACTTACAGGTGCCTACTGTACCAGACAGTCATGTGATCCCCCAGGGACTGTTTCCAGCTTGGGGTGGACAGGCCACTGCAGGACCCTGGTGCTCAGGGCAGAGGACACGATACCTCCCAGCATAGCCAGGCCCCTATGCTTGTCTTGTTGGGGGTTCTTTTGGTCTGTGTGTGGCCTGACACCCCTGGACATCAAGGGGCCTCTGAGGGATGTGTCTCATTCATCTTGGAGTCTCTGCTGTGGGCCTGCCCAGCCCCCGGCCCAGGGGAGGAGTCCATTCTGGATCACACCCCAGGGGGCTCAGGGACCTCCTTCTCAATGAGGCTTGGGCTTGCAGAATGGCCCTCCCTTCCCCATCCCAGACCCAGTGCAGGAGGCAGGGTGGCCCTGTCGGACCACAGCCAGCTATTCTGATGTCTGGTGAACCCCTTGACCTCAGCATACCGAGGCCACACGTGTGAGGTAGGAGCCGCTAGACTCCAGCTCCTGCTCCCACCCGTTACTTCACTCAGCCGGGCCTCAGTTTTCTTATCTGTAAGCTGGACATGATAGCACCTACCTTGAAAAGCATTGTGGACCTCTGGCTCATTCTGAGCACTCCCAGTCAATACGCTATCCCAGGGGGAGTGCTCAGAATGAGCCAGAGGCCCGGTAAGTGCTCAGTAGATTTCATGTCGATGTCTGTGCTAAAGCCCTTGCAGCTCACTGAGCTACGCTGTCTCCTACGGACTAAGACACTGAGCTCAGAGATGTGGGTGAACCTCAGACCTGCGGGCGGACACAGTCTCCCTGACCAGCCTTGGGACAGCCCAGCTTTGTTTGTTTTTTACCCTCACTGAGAACATTTTTTCCACTGATTTTTAGAGAGAGTGGAAGGGAGGGAGGAAAGGGGAGAAAGAGAAACATTGATGTGAAAGAGAAACATCAATTGGTTGCCTCCTGCACATGCCCCAACCGGGGTTGGAGATTGAACTCACAACCCAGGCACCTGCCCTTGACCAGGAATCCAACCCACGACCCTTTGGTGTGAGGGCCGATGCTCTAAGCACTGAGCCACACCAGCCAGGGTGGGACAGCCCAGTTTTGGGGGTGAGGAGGCCACAGGGCTGCCCCCAGCCCTGTGGGGGGCCCAGCAGCCTGCTGGGGAAGCAGAGCAGGCAGAGTGTGGGTGCTCCTGTGGTCCAGAGGCTGCAGCCACCAGTGATCTTGGAGTTGTCAAATAGGGAACTGGATTCAGCATGCACCTGGGGGCAGCATCTTTTCCACCTGCACTGGGCCACCTACGCTGGCCGACTGGGAGGCCTTCCCTGAGGTGCCCAAGCAGGAGCCTGAGCCCTGTGACCCTGGGGCAGGGCGGTGGGGAAGGAGCCACAGGCTACCACTGGCACAACCCTTCCCGTGCCAGGTGATGCCCTCGTCTAGCATAACTTTACTGCAGGGCAGGGCTTGAGGTCTGCAGGCAGGGGATCCCGTGGGTAGAGGGAGGAAGCATCCTCCCGGGAACAGGCACACTCCCCCCAGGGAGCATCCCCAGTGATTTTGTGTGCTGGACAATGTCATCTTCCCAACTTTATTTATTTATATTTTTTGTTAATCCTCACCTGAAGATAGTTTTCCATTGATTTGTAAACAGAGTGAAAGGGAGGGAGGAAGAGGGAGAGACAAACTTCAATGTGAGAGAGACACATCGATTGGTTGCCTCCCGCATGACCCTAGCCAGGGCCGGAGAGCTAACCTGCTACCCAGGTACGTGCCCTTGACTGGGAATCAAACCTGCGACCCTTTGGTCTGAAGGCCAACGTTCCAACCGCTGAGCCAAACCAGCCAGGCCATCACCCCCACTTTAAAGACGGTCAAGCAGAGGCAGAGAAAGGTACAATTGTTTGCCCAAGCTATTATGTGCCCAGGTGAGGATCCAAACTCAGTTCGTCTGACATAAGAAAGCCTGGCCTCTCGGGCCCTGGACAGACGAGCATCCTCCCAATATGCCGAGAATGCAGTTTCCACCTCCAGCCAGGACACAGACAAGAAGGAACCAATGAAAGCATCCATTCGTGGAACAACAAATCCATCTCTCTTTCAAAAATAAATAAATACAATACAATACAATACAATACAATACAATACATCCCCGCCTCTCAAACCCCAAAATGCTCAGGAACAAGGCATTTTTTTGTTGTTCCTCGTTCAGATGGTCTTTCTGAGTCTCCTATCCCTGCAGCGTGGGCCCTCCTGTCCCCACACTGTCCCCACACTGCGAGGGAACACTGAAGCTTGCAGCCCCAGGCAAAACAGGGAGGGAAGTGTGAGGGCTGGTTTGGGGCTCAGCACTCCGGGGGCGGTGGTCCTGGGAGGGGAATGGGGAGTGTACACCCAAATCTCCACATGCGGAGTGAGAAGGGGTGGGCTCTGTGGGACCAGGGAGTCGCCCTTCCTCCAGGATGGTGACCCGCAGATCACACACCTGTGGATCTTTCTTCACGAACAGCGGACATTTGGGGCCAGACCCCTTGGCTGGGCTCCCTCCAGTGGGGTCCGCACCCAGGGCGTCACTACCCCCAACTGGGAAGTTTCTCCTCCATCTCAGCATTTCAGAGGGGCTCCCCAGCCCCATGTCAAAGGGCAGGCTGCAGGTGGGAGAGGCCTGGGACCCACAGCCCAGAAGCCTCCCTCTGCAGGGTCTGCGGGCGGGGCCCGCGTGACGTCACGGCCTCCGGCCAATGAGGCTGCATGGCCCCAGGGTTCGATTGCGCAACAAAGAGGACCGAGAACTTGAAAGGATTCCCCGGGCTCCATCGGCCGCCCCCGGGCTGCTCAGCCTGCGCCGACGAGCATCCGCAGGGCCCGGCCTGGCCGCTGCCCAGGGCGGGGCTCGAAGCGCAGAACCTTTGCGCGTCCGGCAACCCCCATCCCCGCGGTCCCCGCTCCTCCGTGCTCAGATCCCCACGACCGACCCAGCGCGACCCCGCCTGCTGGCCCAGCCCCAGCGGGGGGGCCCCCAGCCCTGCCCAGCCCCGAGGGCGCGTCCCAGCGCCAGCCGGGAAACCGGACGCAGGCGGGACTGTGGTCCTCGGACACACCTCACCCCACCCCGGTTACGCTAGGCAGGAGGGCTCCCAGAACCGCCATCCCGCCCGTGCAATCCAGCCCCGGGGGCGGCGCTGCTAAGCCCCGAGGCTGTGGGACGGAGGAAGGGGCCAGCCCCGGGGAAGTTACCTCCTAAGGTCCCCAAGTTGGGGGGGAACACAGCCCTAAGCAGTGCCCGAGGCCCCCCGGACAGACGACGCGACCGACACACCGCGGACAGCCCCTCCCCGGCCGGAGTCCTCGCGCAGGGGGTCCCTGCCCGGGGTCCTCCCTCCCTCCCGCCCGCCCCCGAGCTGGGCGGCTGCGCTCACCGTACGTTCGGGCGCCCAGGGCTACTGCTCTCTGCTCCCGCCTCCGGCTGCGACTGTGGCTCCCGCGCCCCCGGGCTGGCTGGCGGCGGAGCGGCCCGAGGGCCGGAGCATCCTGGAGGCGGCCGCCGTGGCCGGGGCGATCGGCTCGGCTCGGCCGGGCCCTGCGGCCCCTCCCACCCTGCCTCCCTCCCCACGCGCGCCGCCGTCACCGCCGCGCTCCGCTCCCGCCGCTCGGCTGGCTGCGCCTGGCGGCCGGGGGCGGGGGCGGGGGGCGGAGCAGGGCGCAGGCCTCCGCGGGCGCCTCCGCACCGCCCCTCGGGCCGCCTCGCCCCCAGCCCCGGAGGAGCGGCCCGCCTGGGCGGTCTGTCCGAGCGCCTGTGGGTGCGCGGTCCTCCCCACCCCCGCCGCCGGGCGAAGCCGCCCAAGGGAGGGCGGCGCCTCCAAAAGCGCCCGGACCGCGCCGCGGCCCATCGCCGCCCCCTTGGGTCGGTCCACACTCCCGACGCTGACTCAACCCCCTGTGGACGGCCCGGGCCCGGGGCCAAAGGGGCCTGGGACAGGAATGGACAGTGAGAACCTGGGATCGGGTTCTTCCTGGAGGCCTTCCTGGAGGAGGCCATCTAAGGTGAATAGTGTGGAGAAGAGCAGGTGGGGGCCCTGCGAACGAGCAGTTTCTAGGAACTGGGAAGTTGTTCCGGCCCGACCCGGGCAGGGAGAGGTGAGGGTGGGCCAGCTAAGGATTCAGACTTGGTCTCAGGTATTAGGGGTCCACCGCAGCAATCAAGGGGACGGACTAGGGGCTGCTGGGTGGTTGTCCCTTCCTTGCTGGCTCAGAAATGTTCTCTCAAGTTGGAACGACGACGACGACGCAGCTGGGAGAGGCCGGGACCTGCAACCAGCATCCCTGACCCTCTCCCTTGCCTCCTCCCGAGGAGCTCCCCCAGTAGCACTCCAGGTGGGATGCAGGCTGTCATCCATAGGCTGGGGGACACCTGGGAAAAACTCAGTGAGTCCCCTTCATAGGGTCCTGTGGATGCCCCTTGAGTCACGAGAGTGGCTATTAGCACCCTGGCTTCCTATCCAGGCAGAGGACCCTACCTGCCTCTTCCAGGAAACCTGTGACCAGGCACACCCTGGGCACAAGGCTCGAGTCACTCTGGACGGCCAGGCTCCGCATCCCCCGCCCACACAACTAGGAAGTAGCTGTGAGTGGGCAGCTGTGTCTGGAGGAAGGTGGGCACCTTCCCAGGACAAGACCCAACCACATGCAACCATTGCTCTCTGAGGTCCTCCAGAGCCGGCTCCTGCCCCTGCCAACACCATTCCTGCACCCCTCAAGCAGATGGAGAGGGAGAAGTGGCTTCTAGGGAGCCCCGGGTGGGGGTGGGGCTTAGAATCAGTCCTGAGACAGAAGTGAAGGTATTTATGTGGGGCCGACGTGGTAACCACTGCACCACGGAAACACGTTGGGAAGTGCAGGTACTTATGTGGGCTGACGTGGTAACCTCTGCACCACGCAAACACATTGGGAAGTGCAGGTACTTATGTGGGCTGACGTGGTAACCTATGCACCATGCAAACACGTTGGGAAGTGCAGGTATTTCTGTGGGCCGACGTGGTAACCTCTGCACCACGCAAACGTTGGGAAGTGCAGGTATTTATGTGGGCCGACGTGGTAACCTCTGCACCACGCAAACGTTGGGAAGTGCAGGTATTTCTGTGGGCCGACATGGTAACCACTGCACCATGCAAACACATTGGGAAGTGCAGTTATTTCTGTGGGCCGACATGGTAACCTCTGCACCACGCAAACGTTGGGAAGTGCAGGTATTTCTGTGGGCCGACGTGGTAACCTATGCACCATGCAAACACATTGGGAAGTGCAGGTATTTCTGTGGGCCGATGTGGTAACCTCTGCACCACGCAAACGTTGGGAAGTGCAGGTATTTATGTGGGGCCGACATGGTAACCACTGCACCACGCAAACGTTGGGAAGTGCAGGTATTTCTGTGGGCCGACGTGGTAACCTCTGCACCACGCAAACGTTGGGAAGTGCAGGTATCTGTATAGGAAGACTCCACAATGAAGTGGGACTGGTGAAGGGGGAGCCGTGTACTTCGTGCGTATGGCTTCTGAGTGGACAGGTCAGCTCCCTGCCCGTGGCCTAGTAAATAGGCCACCCCGTGGGAGGTCGGCACAGGGAGGCATTTTGAAAGCAAACAGGTGATTCAGCCCCCAGAGCCTTGGGCCACGCTGCCGCCCCAGGCCTGTGGTCTCAAGAGCCCACCACCAGCCCTGCTCACCCACTGCACTCAGCAGTTGCTGGGGGCAGCAATTTAGGTCCCTAACTTGCTCACAGCCACACAGAGGAGTGGCCAAGCCAAGGCTGAACTAGGGAGTCTGAGGCCAGGGCCCACCTTCTTATGAAGGATGTAGGTGCCCTGGGCCCCAGGAGGTGCCGGAGGTCAGGCGCTGGGGCTGGTGTGGCGGGTCTGGCTTCACACACCTTGGTTTGACGGGTCCCAGCTGTGTGGGGAGGCCTTACTGCTCGTAGCCCAGGCTTCAGGGGGTTGGCACAGGGCGTGGGTGGAGCTGGGGGCCCTCCAGGGGCTCGAGGCAGGGCGAAGTTGCTTGGGCCTCCCCTGGCGGGCATGTTCCTCCCCCTGCTCCCAGGCAGGAAACAACCCCGGCAGCCGGGACGGGGCCGAGACAGATCCCGAAGCTCTTGGCCAGTGTCTCTGCACCTCTGGAGCCGAGCCTCCTCTCGGGGCCCGAGGGAGCCTGTGAGGCAGCTGCTGGACTAGGCTGAGCGGGGAACCTTCCCCAGCACCACCACCAGTGTCTCTGCACCTCTGGAGCCGAGCCTCCTCTCGGGGCCCGAGGGAGCCTGTGAGGCAGCTGCTGGACTAGGCTGAGCGGGGAACCTTCCCCAGCACCACCACCAGTGTCTCTGCACCTCTGGAGCCGAGCCTCCTCTCGGGGCCCGAGGGAGCCTGTGAGGCAGCTGCTGGACTAGGCTGAGCGGGGAACCTTCCCCAGCACCACCACCAGTGTCTCTGCACATCTGGAGCCAAGCTTCCTCTCGGGGGGGCCCGAGGGAGCCTGTGAGGCAGCTGCTGGACTAGGCTGAGCGGGGAACCTTCCCCAGCACCACCACCAGTGTCTCTGCACCTCTGGAGCCGAGCCTCCTCTCGGGGGGGCCCGAGGGAGCCTGTGAGGCAGCTGCTGGACTAGGCTGAGCGGGGAACCTTCCCCAGCACCACCACCAGTGTCTCTGCACCTCTGGAGCCGAGCCTCCTCTCGGGGGGGGCCCGAGGGAGCCTGTGAGGCAGCTGCTGGACTAGGCTGAGCGGGGAACCTTCCCCAGCACCACCCACCAGTGTCTCTGCACCTCTGGAGCCGAGCTTCCTCTCGGGGCCCGAGGGAGCCTGTGAGGCAGCTGCTGGACTAGGCTGAGCGGGGAACCTTCCCCAGCACCACCACCAGTGTCTCTGCACCTCTGGAGCCGAGCCTCCTCTCGGGGGGGCCCGAGGGAGCCTGTGAGGCAGCTGCTGGACTAGGCTGAGCGGGGAACCTTCCCCAGCACCACCACCAGTGTCTCTGCACCTCTGGAGCCGAGCTTCCTCTCGGGGGGGCCCGAGGGAGCCTGTGAGGCAGCTGCTGGACTAGGCTGAGCGGGGAACCTTCCCCAGCACCACCACCAGTGTCTCTGCCCTCTGGAGCCGAGCTTCCTCTCGGGGGGGCCCGAGGGAGCCTGTGAGGCAGCTGCTGGACTAGGCTTGAGCGGGGAACCTTCCCCAGCACCCACCACCAGTGTCTCTGCACCTCTGGAGCCGAGCCTCCTCTCGGGGGGGCCCGAGGGAGCCTGTGAGGCAGCTGCTGGACTAGGCTGAGCGGGGAACCTTCCCCAGCACCACCACCAGTGTCTCTGCACCTCTGGAAGCCGAGCTTCCTCTCGGGGGGGGCCGAGGGAGCCTGTGAGGCAGCTGCTGGACTAGGCTGCGCGGGGAACCTCCCCCAGCACCACCCCCCAGTGTCTCTGCACCTCTGGATCCGAGCCTCCTCTCGGGGGGGGCCCGAGGGAGCCTGTGAGGCAGCTGCTGGACTAGGCTGAGCGGGGAACCTTCCCCAGCACCACCACCAGTGTCTCTGCACCATCTGGAGCCGAGCCCTCCTCTCGGGGGTGGCCCGAGGGAGCCTGTGAGGCAGCTGCTGACTAGGCTGAGCGGGGAACCTTCCCCAGCACCACCACCAGTGTCTCTGCACCTCTGGAGCCGAGCTTCCTCTCGGGGGGGCCCGAGGGAGCCTGTGAGGCAGCTGCTGGACTAGGCTGAGCGGGGAACCTTCCCCAGCACCACCACCAGTGTCTCTGCACCTCTGGAGCCGAGCTTCCTCTCGGGGGGGCCCGAGGGAGCCTGTGAGGCAGCTGCTGGACTAGGCTGAGCGGGGAACCTTCCCCAGCACCACCACCAGTGTTCTCTGCACCTCTGGAGCCGAGCCTCCTCTCGGGGGGGCCCGAGGGAGCCTGTGAGGCAGCTGCTGGACTCGGCTGAGCGGGGGAACCTTCCCCAGCCCACCACCAGTGTCTCTGCACCTCTGGAGCCGAGCTCCTCTCGGGGGGCCGAGGGAGCCTGTGAGGCAGCTGCTGGGACTAGGCTGAGCGGGGAACCTTCCCCAGCACAACACCAGTGTCTCTGCACCTCTGGAGCCGAGCCTCCTCTCGGGGGGGGCCCGAGGGAGCCTGTGAGGCAGCTGCTGACTAGCTGAGCGGGGAACCTTCCCCCAGCACCACCACCAGTGTCTCTGCACCTCTGGAGCCGAGCCTCCTCTCGGGGGGGCCGAGGGAGCCTGTGAGGCAGCTGCTGGACTAGGCTGAGCGGGGGAACCTTCCCCAGCACCACCACCAGTGTCTCTGCACCTCTGGAGCCGAGCTCCTCTCGGGGGGCCCGAGGGAGCCTGTGAGGCAGCTGCTGGACTAGGCTGAGCGGGGAACCTTCCCAGCACCACCACCAGTGTCTCTGCACCTCTGGAGCCGAGCCTCCTCTCGGGGGGGCCCGAGGGAGCCTGTGAGGCAGCTGCTGGACTAGGCTGAGCGGGGAACCTTCCCCGCACCACCACCAGTGTGCTCTGCACCTCTGGAGCCGAGCCTCCTCTCGGGGGGGCCCGAGGGAGCCTGTGAGGCAGCTGCTGGACTAGGTGAGCGGGGAAACCTTCCCCAGCACCACCACCAGTGTCTCTGCACCTCTGGAGCGAGCCTCCTCTTCGGGGGGGCCCGAGGGAGCCTGTGAGGCAGCTGCTGGACTAGGCTGAGCGGGGAACCTTCCCAGCACACCACCAGTGTCTCTGCACCTCTGGAGCCGAGCCTCCTCCGGGCCCGAGGAGGCCTGTGAGGCAGCTGCTGGACTAGGCTGAGCGGGGAACCTTCCCCAGCACCACCACCAGTGTCTCTGCACCTCTGGACGCCGAGCCTCCTCTCGGGCCCGAGGGAGCCTGTGAGGGCAGCTGCTGGACTAGGCTGAGCGGGGAACCTTCCCCAGCACCACCACCAGTGTCTCTGCACCTCTGGAGCCGAGCCTCCTCTCGGGCCCGAGGGAGCCTGTGAGGCAGCTGCTGGACTAGGCTGAGCGGGGAACCTTCCCCAGCACCACCACCAGTGTCTCTGCACCTCTGGAGCCGAGCCTCCTCTCGGGCCCGAGGGAGCCTGTGAGGCAGCTGCTGGACTAGGCTGAGCGGGGAACCTTCCCCAGCACCACCACCAGTGTCTCTGCACATCTGGAGCCGAGCCTCCTCTCGGGCCCGAGGGAGCCTGTGAGGCAGCTGCTGGACTAGGCTGAGCGGGGGAAACTTCCCCAGCACCACCACCAGTGTCTCTGCACATCTGGAGCCGAGCTTCCTCTCGGGGGGGCCGAGGGAGCCTGTGAGGCAGCTTGCTGGACTAGGCTGAGCGGGGAACCTTCCCCAGCACCACCACCAGTGTCTCTGCACCTCTGGAGCCGAGCTTCCTCTCGGGGCCCGAGGGAGCCTGTGAGGCAGCTGCTGGACTAGGCTGAGCGGGGAACCTTCCCCAGCACCACCACCAGTGTCTCTGCACATCTGGAGCCGAGCTTCCTCTCGGGGGGGGCCCGAGGGAGCCTGTGAGGCAGCTGCTGGACTAGGCTGAGCGGGGAACCTTCCCCAGCACCACCACTAGTGTCTCTGCACCTCTGGAGCCGGCCTCCTCTCGGGGGGGCCGAGGGAGCCTGTGAGGCAGCTGCTGGACTAGGCTGAGCGGGGAACCTTCCCCAGCACCACCACCAGTGTCTCTGCACCTCTGGAGCCGAGCCTCCTCTCGGGGGGGCCCGAGGGAGCCTGTGATGCAGCTGCTGGACTAGGCCTGAGCGGGGAACCTTCCCAGCACCACCACCAGTGTCTCTGCACCTCTGGAGCCGAGCCTTCCTCTCGGGGGGGCCCGAGGGAGCCTGTGAGGCAGCTGCTGGACTAGGCTGAGCGGGGAACCTTCCCCAGCACCACCACCAGTGTCTCTGCACCTCTGGAGCGAGCTCCTCTCAGGGGGGCCCGAGGGAGCCTGTGAGGCAGCTGCTGGACTAGGCTGAGGCGGGGAACCTTCCCCAGCACCACCACCAGTGTCTCTGCACCTCTGGAGCCGAGCTTCCTCTCGGGGGGGCCCGAGGGAGCCTGTGAGGCAGCTGGGACTAGGCTGAGCGGGGAACCTTCCCCAGCACCACCACCAGTGTCTCTGCACCTCTGGAGCCGAGCCTCCTCTCGGGGGGGCCCGAGGGAGCCTGGAGGCAGCTGCTGGACTAGGCTGAGCGGGGAACCTTCCCCAGCACCACCACCAGTGTCTCTGCACCTCTGGAGCCGAGCTTCCTCTCGGGGGGCCCGAGGGAGCCTGTGAGGCAGCTGCTTGGGGGGACCTAGGCTGAGCGGGAACCTTCCCCAGCACCACCACCAGTGTCTCTGCACCTCTGGAGCCGAGCTTCCTCTCGGGGGGGCCCGGAGGGAGCCTGTGAGGCAGCTGCTGGCATAGGCTGAGCGGGGAACCTTCCCCAGCACCACCACCAGTGTCTCTGCACCTCTGGAGCCGAGCACTCCTCTCGGGCCCGAGGGAGCCTGTAGGCAGCTGCTTGACTAGCTGAGCGGAACCTTCCCCAGCACCCCACCTGTCCTCTGCCCCTCTGGAGCCGAGCTCCTCTCGGGGGGGGCCCGAGGGAGCCTGTGAGGCAGATGCTGGACTAGGCTGAGCGGGGGAACCTTCCCCAGCACCACCACCAGTGTCTCTGCAACCTCTGGAGCCGAGCTTCCTCTCGCGCCGGGGGCCCGAGGGAGCCTGTGAGGCAGCTGCTGCGACTAGGCTGAGCGGGGAACCTTCCCCAGCCACCACCAGCTGTCTCGCACCTCTGGAGCCGAGCCTCCTCTCGGGGGGGCCCGAGGGAGCCTGTGAGGCAGCTGCTGGACTAGGCTGAGCGGGGAACCTTCCCCAGCACCACCACCAGTGTCTCTGCACATCTGGAGCCGAGCCTTCCTCTCGGGGGGGCCCGAGGGAGCCTGTGAGGCAGCTGCTGGACTAGGCTGAGCGGGGAACCTTCCCCAGCACCACCACCAGTGTCTCTGCACATCTGGAGCGAGCTTCCTCTCGGGGCCCGCGGGAGCCTGTGAGGCAGCTGCTGGACTAGGCTGAGCGGGGAACCTTCCCCAGCACCACCACCAGTGTCTCTGCACACTCTGGAGCCGAGCCTCCTCTCGGGGGGGGCCCGAGGGAGCCTGTGAGGCAGCTGCTGGACTAGGCTGAGCGGGGAACCTTCCCCAGCACCACCACAGGTCCTCTGCACATCTGGGCCGAGCCTCCTCTCGGGGGGGCCCGAGGGAGCCTGTGAGGCAGCTGCTGGACTAGGCTGAGCGGGGAACCTTCCCCAGCACCACCACCAGTGTCTCTGCACATCTGGAGCCGAGCTTCCTCTCGGGGGGGGCCCGAGGGAGCCTGTGAGGCAGCTGCTGGACTAGGCTGAGCGGGGAACCTTCCCCAGCACCACCACCAGTGTCTCTGCACCTCTGGAGCCGAGCCTCCTCTCGGGGCCCGAGGGAGCCTGTGAGGCAGCTGCTGGACTAGGCTGAGCGGGGAACCTTCCCCAGCACCACCACCAGTGTCTCTGCACATCTGGCAGCGAGCCTCCTCTCGGGGGGGCCCGAGGGGAGCCTGTGAGGCAGTGCTGGACTACGGCATGAGCGGGGAACCTTCCCCAGCACCACCACCCGTGTCTCTGCACATCTGGAGCCGAGCTTCCTCTCGGGGGGGCCCGAGGGAGCCTGTGAGGCAGCTGCTGGACTAGGCTGAGCGGGGAACCTTTCCCCAGCACCACCACCAGTGTCTCTGCACCTCTGGAGCCGAGCCTCCTCTCGGGGGGGCCCGAGGGAGCCTGTGAGGCAGCTGCTGGACTAGGCTGAGCGGGGAACCTTCCCCAGCACCACCACCAGTGTCTCTGCACCTCTGGAGCCGAGCTTCCTCTCGGGGGGGCCCGAGGGAGCCTGTGAGGCAGCTGCTGGACTAGGCTGAGCGGGGAACCTTCCCCAGCACCACCACCAGGCGTGCTGGTGGAGGGGCTTCCTCAGCCCCAGGGGGTTGGGGGCTGCCTGAGGCTGCGGGACCGGATGCAGACACAGGTGTGCACACGGGATGTGCATGCACACGACCGCACAGCCTCCCGGGCACCACTACCACACTGCCCTCAGACCCCCACCCCGGCCACGCCGACGCCCCCTGCGGAATGGCTGGGGAAATTTCCACCTCGAACTTTCCACATTTGGCCCTGGCACCGGCTGGGAGGCTCCCCGAGTCCCTGCCTCTGGTTCAGAGGAGAGCCCGGGTGGGGGAGCTTCCAGGGTGGGGGAGCTTCCAGGGAGCAGTAGCCACATGCTGGGCTGAGTCTGGTCTCTTCCTGCAGTCACCTCCCCGCCCCTCACAAGTGCCCACCCACCTGGAGCTGCCATCCTGGATAAGCCAGACCGACCGCAAGTGGGGTGCTGTGTGGGGCCTCAGGCCAGGACATGGAACCAGGGCTCAGGGGGAAGGGGTGCTCTCTCCAGCCAGCAAGTCATCAGGCAAACATGAGTGGGCATTGCTGTGCCTGAAGTTCTGGGGTACATACGGTCCTGGCAGCCAGAGGGACAGGCTCAGGAAGTCAGGTGGGCGAGCCCAAAGGAGCCCCTAGGACAAAAGACCACCCAGGACTGAGGTCCAGCCGAACAGCAGCTTTATTAGTGATGCTGGAGTCTTTCCAGACCGTATACGTAGAATATTCCCCAGGGATCCAGGGAACTGGGGTGTCAAGGACAATACTGGTAGCACTCACACGGGAATGACAGAAATAAAGCTTTGGTGTACGTATTTCAGGAAGACAGGTGAACACTGCGGACAAATACTGCACACGACACCGGCTCTCAACGTGAACTGGGTTTTTGGCCAAGGGGGTAACCTCTAAGTGATTAGGTGCCGGGCTGCTTGGGCCCAGCGGCTGGAGGAGGCGTCTAGGGCTGAGGCTCCGCCTGGCCCTGCCGTTTCGCCTTCATCTGCAGGTACCGCCCTTTGCCTTCCTCAAAGCGCTTCTTCTCGTCCTCGGTCTCGGGCTGTGGAGCATACACAGAAACAGGCAGGTCAGAGAGGTGAGAACCCGGGACCGTGGGCCCTGCCTCAGCTCTGCTGGCTCCGGGGACTTCCAGGTGCCAGGCGGGGCCTGTCTGCCCGCCGGGATGCCTCGAGGGGCCGGGAGCCCATGGCAGAGTCTGCGAGGGGAACACAAGAGCTTGGCAGGGTTGTAGGGACAGCCAACGGGAGCTGGCCGAGCCGTGGGCCCTCACACCACTCACAGCAAGGGAACCCCTCCTGGCGCCTCTTGGGTACCGAACGTCAGCTGAGGATGCAGTTGACAGGAAATGGGAGAGGGAAGGCCTAGAGCAGAGCCCAGGAAGGAAAAGGGACCCCTGCTGGAGCCCCATGTTCGCTCCACCCCAGGAATGCCAGCTGCTCAGTCTCTGCCCCAAAGGACAGTGGGCACAAACGCTGCGCTGGCCACGTGGCCTCCAGGAGCCACTCTGACTGTTTCGTGGGCAGGGAGCCCTGGACGGCACGGGTCCCCGGAAGCGGCACCGTAGTCGCCGTCAGCCCTGCTGTTTCTCCCTCTGAGCAACTGGAGAAGGAGGGTCCCGCTGCTGCGGGAGCGGAGCCACCCGACCAGCCCAGTTTACACCAGGCTGGGCTTTGTCAGGGATGCTCCTGTTCATGCCTGCCGACCTGGGGGAGTGTGGACAGCGCCCCTTTCCTCAAGAGTGGCCCAAATGCTTGGTGGCATGACCCCTAGGCAGAGGTCACTGCAGCAGGGCCAGAAGGTCACCTCCCGAGGCCCCGCCTGTCCTGCTGCAGAGTTCTCTCCTGCTCGCCTGGCTGGGGATCTAGGTTTAAAGAGCCGTGCAAATTCCTCTGGGATGACATTTCCTTGCGACACTCAGGGTGTCTGAAAGCCAAAGTGGGGCAGCTGCCCTTCATCCACAATGACACCAGGCCCCAGCGGCTATTTTTAGGCACAAGGGTTTTACAGAGAAATGGTATATTGGCGAAGCGGAGGATGCCATGTCAGGCTAGACCGAGTATTCCTCTGCGCCTTCTCAGAAATCGCCTCCAAATGTCACCAGGTGGAAGCTGTCACAGCCTTGGGGCTTGGAGCCAGCGGAACCTCGGACATTCGGAGACAGGCGCGTGCTCCCGTCCAGGGCTCTGGGCCGCCTGAGCCTCCGGAGTGAGGTGGGCTTTCCCAGGCGCTGCTGGAGCAGGTCCCCCTGCTCTGGCCTCCTCTCCGGCTGGTTCTTAAAAAAAAGTAAAATCTGTCCGGCCGGTGTGGCTCAGTGGTTGAGCGCTGACCCTGCACCAAGAGGTCACCGGTTCGATTCCCAGTCAGGGCGCATGCCCAGGTTGTGGGCCCGATCCCCAGTGGGGGCCTGCAGGAGGCGGCCAGTTGATGTTCTCTCACTGATGTTTCTATCTCTCTCTCCCTCTCCCCTCTCCCTCTCTAAAATCAATAAAGAAAAAAAAAAACTTTTTAATAAAAATAAAGTCTGAGGCTATGCAATTTGACCCGGAGCCCAGGGAAAACGGAAGTTCTCGGGGGCACGGTCAGGCCCGGCAGGATGCGCCAGGGCAGGGCTGCTCCAGCCCGGGAGCCCTGGGAACGCAGACTCTGGCCCAGCGGGTCTGGGGCTGAGACTCGAGTCTAACAAGCGTCCAGGTGATGCGATGCTACTGGCCGGTGGACCACTTGGACTAGCGGGGCCCTGCTCTCTCTCCGTCCATCCCCGTCCCAAATGGGGAGCAGATGATGTGGCCAAGAATGCAAGGTCAAGGCCCCTAGGCTAGGCTAGCAGGGCCCTGCCCCCCTTCCCGGGGGCACCTGCTTGTGTGGCCGAGGAAACGTGACCCCATCCATCCACAGCGGCCAGAGGCCACGGCAGAGCAACATGCTGGCCCTCCTGGGGGGGGGGGGAAGGGCTGCAGCGGGGCTTCCGCTTGCCTCGCAGAGGACCCCACTGTGGGTAGTGCATGTGGGGTCCAGAGCTGAGAAGTGGGGAGTGTCTCTCAGTAACACTGTTCCAGACTAGTCATCCCGGAGGTGAGCGCGCTCTCCTGTCTACAGGGCGGCAGTGCCCCCACCTGACCCTGGCACACGAGCGACCAAACACTGTCTGCCCCTGGCCGAGCCTTGACGCCCCCCGTCCCGTGTCCCAGGCACCGGACCTGCCTCCACGAGCAGACCTTCTAACTGACAGCACACCCACCAGGCTGTGCCTACCCAGTGGGGGCCGAGAGCGCCGGGGCCGGGAGGGCCCCTGACTACAAGCGGTCCCTAGGGTCCTCTGTCAGCAGCAAACGGGGAGCCAGGGCCCGTCAGGGAACCCAGCCACCCCAGGAATGGCCCCTGGAAAGGAACGGAGAGCGGTTCCGAGTGGCTCGGGGCAGCCGGGCAGCTCCCCCCCCCCCCCCCCCCGCTGCTTCCTCACTGGTAGTGAGCCGAGCTTGTCCCTCCAGGCCTGTGCTCGAGGACCAGGGAGCACGCCCATGCCGCCCCCCTGGAGGCCTCAGCACACCGCGCCCCATTAGCTGGCCGATGATCTGCCGCTGGGGTGACCTGCGGGTCCCTTCTAACGGTGGGCTCGGAAAGCCCAGAGGTGCGGTGGTCTGGCAGCACGCGAGGAACGCTGCAGCGCCCCCTCGGGGAACGCCGACCCTGCAGCAGCCACGAGCCAGGGGCCGAGCCCAGGCCAGGTCTCTGCAGGGCACAGGGGGGCACAGGGCCTGCGGCCAGAGTCCAGTCCCCTAGTAAGAATACGCCAGTGACAAAGAGCCCTGATCTCTTGGAGACACGCTGAAATTCGTGCAGGTGACAATGTGATCTGAGATCGGCTCCCGATGAGCCTGGGTGGGGAGGGGGGCAACTGGACCCAGGTCGAGAGCACAGTTTTCTGTTCTCTTCGTGTCTGTGTGTATTTGAACCGTCTACAGCCAGTAGGAAAGGAAACCTGACGAGACCACAATGGCAGCTGCAGGTCCAGGAAACTCGGCCCCTCCCTGGCCCCAGGCACAAAGCACAGAAACTGGAGGGGGGTGTCCACATGGGAACAGGTGTCTGGAAGCCAGGGGGGCACAGTGCTGGGGCTGGCGGTCAGCTCGGGCAGGGTGGGCACCTCGCTCAGCTCCCCTCGTCCCAGCAGGTCCGGCAGCTGCGACAATTCAGCCTAGCAGAGCTTCCAGCTCGTCCCCAGCCAGCCTGAGGCCGGCTTTCCACGATTACCCAGCCGACTGCGGCCCCTGCGGCCCAGAGTGGGTGCCCCAAGGGCTCTGGATGCTTCTCTCACGGAGGAGGGGCACAGGCCCAAATGTGGGCGAGTCCTGCCTGTGCCGCCGGCACCGACCACGGCACATCCTTGCGCTGGTTCCTGGAAGGAGGTGCGGGTGCCGGCACCAGGCCTCACGTGGCCCTGGCCCTCGACGCTGACTGTTCTGCCGCTGGCTCACCGGGTAGGACCTGCCCTCCCATGACCGACGCCGAATGCCATGGGTGATGGGTGAGGGGCAGCCGGCCAGCTGGATGCTCGGCCAAGGCCCTGGCGAGGCCCGGGGGGAAGAGCCAGCTCGTCCTCCTCATCTCCGCAAGCCCCGCCGGCCCTGGAGCAGGATTCGGTGACACCAGGGCGTCAAGCACCCACCCTGCGACGGCTGCCACCCTCCTGGCCTGGGTGCCCTGGGAGGTGCCTGGCCAGGGCAGTTTATGACGACGGTCAAGGACAGCGAGGCTCCTGCTGACTGCAGGGCGTGGAAGCAAACAGGCGCGGGCGTCTCATCACCAGCAGCGGTGCCCCTGCCCAGCCGGCTGTGCACTCACCCCCAGCCAAGGGACTGAGGCCATCACTTCCCTGGGGTGCGGGGCTCCCACAGGGCTGCCTCCTCAAAGCCCATCCCCCTCCACCCACAAAGTAAATAAGTGCACAAGTTGTTGGCTGTTGCTGCTTTGCAGGGAGCTGGGGCGCAGGGAGAAGGAAAAGGCTCCTCCGCAGGAAATCACCTTTGCTTTCAAGTGCCTGAAGCTGAGGGCAGGGGAAGGGCCAGGGGTCACCGGGGTCGCCTCCCGACAGTGCGAGCACATGTCCAACGGCCTCAGGGGCCCCGTGCACAGGCCAGAGAGAAAAGGGGCGACAGCAAAGGCGACCCCCATTCACCACCCATGCTAGGAGGTGCCTGCCTGGTGGGAGGGACAGTGGAGACACAGGCTCTGGGTCACAGGGACTTGGCTCTGTGGCCTCAGGGGTGCTGCCCGCCTTCCCTGGGACAGTTGCTCCCACCTGCAAAATGGGGACTCAGGAAGGTGACACAGTGATGCCTGCACAGGCGGCTCCCCACGAGCTGTGCACACGGCGTGGAGCGCGTCCCGACCCGCAGCACAGCCCTGGGAGGAGGGTGGGCGCCGAGGGTCATCTTAGGGTGGCCAGGTCCCTGGAGCTTCACCCCCAGCCCAGGGACAGGAGAGCGAAGGGAGGCCCCAGGGCCGCAGGCAGAGCACCCCCACCCCTCTGCTCGGGGACCCTCCAGGCTGCGCCCCAATCTGCCGTCCGCCCGCCCTCCGCCCGCTCTTCCTGCCTCCCTGGGCCCCCTTCCCCGGGGCGGGGAGCCTGTGGCTTTCGGAGCCTGACAGCGCAGACGAATGTTTTCCATTCCCATCCTCTGCGCACTGAGAACACATTTGGAACTTGGCACAGAGGGTGAGTGACTAAGTTCCACCCTTGGTGAAATCAATAGCTTGTCCTTTTTATAATGAGTGTCTGGTGCGAAGAGGTTTCCCGTGGTGATACGACAACTTCCCGCGAGCTGAGGGGCGCAGCCTTCCTGATCAGGTAGGTACAGCGTACCCTCGCCCATCTTCACAGTGGAGACCAGAAAACTGGGGACAATGGTGCAGCCAGTTAAGATGTCTTCTGCTTCCTGGGCCCCTCAGCATGGCCGGGGGGCGCTGTGCGCGGCACCCCGCACCCACAACGCTCACAAGCAGCTGTGGCCCCGAAGCGCAGCTCCTGCCTCGGACCCTGAGCTCTGTGGGGCTGGGCCAGGACCTAGGAAGCCACTCTCCGTGGGGGCCCTGGGACCTCGCTGCCCGGCCCGCTCCCTGCGGCTGCAGGCCTAGGCTCTTCCATGTCGCCAGGGCAGCCTCCAGCGGCCGAAGCCAACGTCTCCAATAACGAGATTGCTGAGTCATAAACACTCTCACCTGGGGCTCCCCTCACCCAGCAGCACCAGCTCAGACCCCCAATAACCGCCCTCAAGTTGTGACTTTGGAACTGCCCTGGGTAAGGGCCACAGAAGGTTTGGCACGAGGTGGGGAGCCTGGGCACCGCCCGGGACAGGCAGTGAGGGAGCAGTGTCCGAGAGACAAGGGAACCAAGACTCGGTCATGCTCGGGGGCTCTTGACAGCTTCTCCCCCAGGCCCTGCAGCCAGGTCACAGCACCCGCCCGTGCCCCTGTGCCGACGGCCGCCTCTCCGGACAGCGGTACCAGAGGCCGGCACTGCCACCTGCCGGGTGCTCCCACGGTGGCCAGGCACGTTCTCACGGCGTCTCTGGCCCTGCGTGCGCTAACTCTGGGCCACCCCCATTTTCCGGGACGCGGTGCAGGGGTGGGGTGCAGGAGGTATTTGATGAATGAATATATGACCAAATAAATGAAGATCACAGTAAGAAAACCTTCATTCCAAATTAGTGTGGCGTTTGTGTTAAGGACTCAAAACCAGTGGTTTGCTCAATGAACAGACACCCAGGTGTCACCTGTCCCCACCCCCCGGAGATGGCGTCGAGGGACCTGGGCCACCAGGCAGCAGCTGGCTCTCACAGGCTCGGGGCAGCTCAGTGTTCCGCCCCGGGACACACCAGGCAGGAGCTCGCCCTGCTGAAGACCCTCTCCAGGCCCAAAGACCCTCACAGGCCTCCCCCAGCCCCTACTTCACCTTCCACGCAGCCACGGCGGAATGTGGATGCTGACTCCAGGGAGGACCCGTTCCTCTGCACCCTCTGCAGGCCCCCGCATGCCCCTCCCGCAGCTGCCTGCCCAGCACCACACGGAGTCGGACCTAACTGCCCGAGCGCCCGGGAGCAGGCCTCCGGGGCTCACGCTCTGGGGCAACCCTCCGAGCAAGGAGTGGCGTGGACTGGGGACACGACGGAGCAACCGGAGCCGACGAGCGCACAGGGCCTGGGCGTTCCCCTGAGAGGTGTGGGCAGCCAGGAGCCGCCTGTTCCGAGCCGGTCGAAGGCTACCTGGGTGGTTTTCAGAGCACTGGCTGGTGCAGCAGAGGCGGGCGTGGAGCCGCTGGGGACACAGCGGTCTGCGAAGGGCTGCGGCGGGCTGGACAAGTTAAGATGGTCACAGGGGGAGTCTGGGCTCCCGGCAGGCAGCGTGAGAGCCGGCTGGGGGGCGCACGGCTCTCATCCACGCTCCCCGTTCTGGGGCGGGGGGCTCGCGGGCCACCGGAAGTGCCTGAGCACCAGCCACTCGGGACGGGAGCGGCTTCAGGATCCTGGCGTTCTCCCGGCACAAGGCAGACTGTGCTGAGCGTCCGCACCCTGGTCAAGGAGCGGCATGGCCCGGCCAGTCCCCGCCCTTCCCTGACGCTGGCAGCAGGGAGGCCAGGGGCGCAGCTTTCCCTGATAACTGGGCTCCCCGACCCTTCAGGAACAGACACGTCCATCCTGCCGTACCCCAGCACCCCAAAGCATCCACGTTTCTTAAGACAGGGAGCAATCACAAACCACTCCAGCACAGTGGTGTCCAGGACCCCGGCCCACGACGAGCCCATGTGGGGACCTGCCCTCCTGCGCCCTGGATGTCGGGTGTGCAGAGCTGGCCTGGCTGTGACCAGGAGACGTGGTGGCCTCAGCTGGGGACGCCTCATGTGAGGAACGGGCCCTCGAGAAGACCCCAGGCCCTGCCGTGCATGTGCCGGTGGGGCTCGGGCCCTGGGGCTTGGGGAGCGGACGGCTGCGGAAACCTGTGCCCCGGCTTCCTCAGTGCCAGGGGCGTGAGCCCTCCAGTCCCATCGCCACTCAGACAGCGTGAGGCCGGACCAGAGAGCAGCTGCCAGCCCGTGGGCTCCCGTGGGGAAACTGAGGCTCAGAGGCACAAGGGGCCACTCACGGCCAGGGGCTCAGGGTCCTGCAGCAGGTTCCTTGGACCAGAGGTGGCCATTGGCTTTGGGCCAGTCACCTCCCCCGTGTCACAGTCGCCTGTCTGCCAGACGTGGATGCCACAGCGCGGGAACAGCAGCCGACGCTCTGACCACGCGGCTGTGACCAGGCTGCTGTCATCATGCACCTGGGGCACCTGCCCCGCCGGCCCATCCCAGGAGGCTGGCAGCCCGGCCTCGAGAGTGGGCGCGCAGTGACCACAGTGGTGACCAGCCCCGGAAGCTCCCAAGGCCTGGATGCGACACTCCCGTGGAAGCTGGTCACGCCGACAGCACGGGACACGAGTTCCCAGTGGGCCTGCCGACTGCGAGTGAGCCACAGCCCCGATTTCCCCTCTACCTCCCCTTCTGATCCGGAAAACACCTTCCTGCGTTTCAGCGACGGATGACTGAGCCTCTGGGTCTAGGCCCCGGTCCCCCGAGAGTCACTGTCCGTGGCGAGCCGGCGAGGGTCCGAGCCCTGACAAGCCAGGCTCGCACCGCAGTTGGGTTTTCTGTGAGCAGAGCAAACCTGCTGCACAAAGACTGCCCACGTGACGTGGCTGAGCAGCCAGGCCTCAGCCACTGGGGACAAATCACCCACGGAAGCTGCTGTTGTACAGAACCTGCCACGGCTTGAGAAGGGCTCCGGGTCCCCAAAGCCAAGGGCGGGAGCAGCCCCTGCACCCTCTGCATGCGCAGTCCCCTCACCAGGCAGGACAGGCACTGCCGTCCTCACACGCCTCCCTGGGACCTTCGAGGACACTTGCTTTGGCTTCAATACAGACACAATTTGGTTGTCGTGTTTCTGGAGACACAAAAGGCTTCGCACACCTGGGCTGAGGACAAGAAATCACCCGTCGGAAGTGCCGGCTTCCCAGGGAGCCAGCACGGTGGTTCCCCCGTGTCCCTTCGCACACACCACTCTCCAGCCCTGGGCAGAGGTCTGGGGCGCGTCCCCCACCCCGCGGTCAGAGGACATGGTCAGGGGACAGTCTTTGGAGGGAGACAAGGCGGCGGGCCCGGGCCTGTGTCCAGACTGCAGCCTGGCTCCACGCTCCGCTGCCTCTCCTGTAACTAGCCTGGAAAGCACGGCAGCTGTGGGGTGCGTGGGGGGCGCACAGGCCCTCCCGGCACGACATATTCACCGACAACACCCAGCAGCATCGCCGCTGCCTTCGCATCAGCGGCCCTGGGGAAGGAGCTAAAAATAGACAGGAGGTTGAAGAACTGCTGACAGCGGGGAGGCGGGGGAGGGGGCCGCGGGCGCACACAGGCTGCGTGAGCACATGTGCTGAGACAGACCACACACAGGCCGCCCCGGAGGCCAGGCTGGAGCCCAGCACCCGCTAGGGACTGGACCGTCCTCCCCGCCACAAGCTATTTTGATCAACACCAGTGGGCTGCAGGCCACCTTGGTAAAGAATCAAGGACCACCTGTAACTGGTAAGGAACCCCGCCTGGATGGACATGGAGCCGGCCAGTGGGAAGGTGTGGCCACACACTGGCCCCTGAAACCTGAGGGTCCGTCCCCATCGCCTTCATTCCATCAGGTGTCGCGCCCCACCCACTGCAGCCCCGTTCCGGCCCCAGCACCTCCTCCTACACCAGAACCCTGTCCAGGGTCCACGGACTGGCCGGCTAAGGGTGTGGGTCCCCCCGCAAAGGACTCCTGGACCACAGGCTGCTCTGTGGGCGATCAGAGCTGGACCCTCCGCCCAGAGCCCACAGCCTGCTGACCCCCCCGGCCATGGCACCAGGACTCCCCCTGACTGAGTTCTGGGGTGTGTGGGGGAACAGCCGTGGTGCCTTCAGCTAAGCCCGTGGCAGCCTGACTCCAGGGCCGGCGCACCCCCTAACTTGGCTGTGGCTGGCACTGCCGACCTGGTCAGAGGACCCTGTGGGTCACATTTACTCAGTAGGAGCCTTTTCAAAATGAAGACATCGCGACCCCTTGGCTAGCTTCGGTCTTTGGCCGGTTTGGGGGTCCTGCAGGCCTCACCCTGAATCAGCTGGGTGGCCTGAGTGCTGACTGCCCCTCCTCCCAGCTCCTTGGCTGAGGCTCTCTCACCAGGACGGTCCTGAGAAATGGCTCCCGGTCCCCACTTCAGGCCCGACTGGACTGCGCCCTTCTCACCTTCTTCAAAGGAACCAATTTAAGTTGCAACTGCTCCCCGAAAAGCGCCCTGCCCCGCCCCCCTGCTCACTGCAGCCCTCCCGGCGGGAGGGTCGGGAAGGACAGCTACAAGCTCCCAGTACAATCCAGCTGGTGGAGCCCTCGTCCACCCTCGGCGGGGCAGCGGCGGAGACCGAGGCCTGCAGGAGCACCTGCCGAGATCACAGACCAGCAGGGATGGCCAGCAGCAGGCACAGGGCGCAGCACCCAGCGCAGGGAGCCTGGGGAGGGAGGGACCTGTGGCTGCCGCTCGGACTGGTGGGTAGAGACGAGCAAGCCTGTGATCGCTCCCCGACATTTCCTGAACCCTGCTCTGCACTGGACCCAGCAGTCCCGCCCTGGCCGGGGCAGGATACCAAACTGATGCGCACGCACTAGACTATCGGACAGTGCCACAGGCCTGCGGACAGTGACTGACGGGAGAGTGGAGGGGAGAGGCTGTACCCAGAGTGGTGAGGGAAGGCCCTCCAAGGAGGAGACCTCTAAGAAACAGTGGAGGGAGCTGGCTCCGTGACGATGAGGGGAGGTGGCCAGCCAGACGAGCATGTGCAAAGGCCCTGAGGCAGGGAGGAAGCCGGCCTGGCTGGACCCGTGCCAAGGGCAGTCCAGGTAGGAGAGGGAGTGAATCTGGTTTCAGTAAGCCGATGGCTGCAGCACAGAGCTGGATGGAGCACAGCAGGGCAGAGGAGGACCCACAGCAGGGACAGGGCCAACAGACACTGGGCGTGGGCTGAGCAGGGCAGAGGAGCCAGCAGGTTCCCGACTCACCAAGGGACGGAACAGGGAAGGAGTGGAATGTTTTCTCGGGGGGGAGGGGAAGAGAATGAGCTCGGGTTGGCCTGTGTGAGAGGCCTGCAGAGCCCCTGTGGAGAGACCAGGGCTGGCAAAGTCGGTGTGGGAGTGAACGGGCACACACGGGGCCTGGACCCAGCCACCGAGCTGGGGAAGGGCGCAGGTGGGGACCTGCAGAGCCTCCTGTGTAGGGACTGTGGGTGGCCGTCTGGCGCTGCACAGCCCTGTGCCGAGGGGTGCAGGCACCACGGGGCCCAGTGAGTCCTGCCAAAGGCAGAGAGAGGCCAGCGAGATAAAGTCGGAGGGTGTCCTTGGACCCGGCCACCCTGCTAGAGCCGGAGGCCGGGAGGACTGGGAGGCCGGGAGGAGAGAGGCCAAGGATTCCCGTGTGCAGCGGGAATTCAGCGTGCAGGATGGAGGTGTTGGGGGGGGGCAGCCTCGCTAACAGGAGCCCCCAAGGGTCATTGTGACAAGGAATGAGATAGGACGAGGGTCTGGGAGAAAACTCAGGCAACCTTGCATCAAGGGGAGCAGGCAAGGTTCTGAGAAATGGTCCGAGACCCAGAGAGACCTGGCTCCAAGGTCGAGGTCGGCGAGGCCGGGGGACTGCAAGTGCACTGGCCAAGGAGTGGGTGGGGTGGGGCCGTCTGCCAAGGCTGCTGGCGGTGGGTCAGGGAGGGAGCAGCCTGTAAGATGGGCACCTGTCCCTGCGGCAGGACAGGCCCAGGGAGGGCCCTTGGCGCACGAGAGGGGTGCTGGGGGCCCCGGCCTGCAGGAGAAGGTCAGGGTGGGGAGGAACAGGGCTCTGACAGGGAGCCAGGGGAGGCTGCAGACTTTGGGAGGGAGCGGAGGAGCCCAAGAGTGTGTTCCCAGACCAACAGAGGAAGTGGTGCCCCAAACCCCAAGCAGGGCAAGGCGATGTCTCAGCAGGTGCAGTCGCCGGGAAGGACCGGAGTAGCAGGTGGACCCCCGGCTGCCTCTGCTCCCCTGGGGCCAGCACGCCAAGTTGTTAGGATTCCCTGGACCTCTCAACACTGCCCCTGCCCCCCCAGTTTTCCTGGGGGCCCTGCCACTCCTGGGCAGCACTTCACCCTGGCCACCTGCCAGGCACACTGCCCGCTCCTCGGAGCACCCCCACTGCCATCTCCTCCCCGCCTTGGCCAGGCCTTACGCACAGCAGGATGCGCATCTGCCAGGGCGCACCCACTAAGTGCCACGGCCGTTCCGGGTCCTACTGACCCCCTAGGAGCAAAGGCATTCCGGCCTCACGGAGCTCGGTCCGGGGGGTCAGACTATCGGTGATGACCAGCGACCCGGAGTCTGGCGGCGGAGCACGGCAGGAGACCGGAGGGTGGTCGGGAAATCTCTGAGGAGCTGACATCAGGCCCAGACCATGGCGATGATTCAGCCCCAAAGGTGGGCCAGAGGCCTGCGCGGGGACAGCGGGGGCTCTGGATGGCGGGGAGCTGGACTGTATGCTCAGTGCGGCAGGACCCAGAGAGATCCCGGTGCTGTGAGGGGGGAGCCTAGGCGGTCTCCTGGGACTGTGGCCCCGAGCACTGGGGACCGGAGGGTCGGCAGCTGGCATGGGCTGGGCTGTCCCAAGGAAGGGAGACCACCGAGAGCTGTGTGAACCCAGCTGTGTTTACAGACAAATACCACGGAGTGAGGCCACCCCCAGCCGTCCCACCACACCCACATCGGGAGCCCCACAGCCGCCTCGACGCTGGGCCCTCAGGTGTGGAGCCCTGATGGCGGAGCATGAACCCCACGGGGGCTGTGACCCCCAGGATCTGTCCCTGGGCCAGAGCCCTCAGCTCTGCTCGCCGACTATACACCAGGGCAAAGCCCAGCCAGGCGGCTGAAGCAGGAAAAGGCCACGAGGCCCGGACACCAGCCCCACAGTGCAGGGGTCTGTCGGGTCCACACAGGAGCCCACTGGGGAGGGTCCTCCCCCCACTCCGGGATCCGTCCAGTGGCAGGAACCCCAGGCACTGAGCTCACCGCAGAGGAAGTGCGGCGACGAGGACCTCATAAAGGGGCTCAGCTGTCTGCTCCGTCCCACCCCTCGGGCCTCTGAGGGCCTCACGTCCGAGCGGCACCACAGCAAGGTCCCTGGCTCAGGATGTGGCTCGGCAGGGGCCCAGATGCCCAGAACAGGCTCATGTGACCCAGCTTCCCCTGGGAGCCAGTGAGTGGGGGGGGGCCACTCACCACGAGCTGGGGCACCGGCAGCGACCGGCCGTCCTGGCTCAGCGACACGTAGGTGAAGAAGGCGCTGGCGGCCCGGTAGCGCTCCTGCGAGTTGTCCACCACGGGGTCAGCATCCACCAGGACCTCGATCTCCATGGACTTGTTGCTCGTGAAGGTCATGCGCCCAGAGATGGTGATGACACAGCCTGGGGAGCAGGGACAGGGGTTAGGACACGAGGGCCGGGCTGGCGGGAGGGCGCGGTTGTCGGCGGTGCGGAGAATGTTCAAAGACACCTGGTTAGGCAGCACAGACACCTTACTAGCAACTAGGACGTTGAAACAAGAAAACGTCAGGACCCACGCACGTCCATCTTTCCGGTGAGCAGACGTACGTGTATCGCTCATGGAAGGTCAGTTGAAGGGATCTTGGGCCACCACTTGCCCCTGCCCTGGGCATGGCAGTGCCTGCTGGGAAAATGCCCCAGTACCCCTGGCCCTCAAGGCAAGCCCCCGACCCGCCTGCAGGAGCCTGTGGGAGCTGGCTCGACCCCCCAAGGTGAAGGTCAAGCCTGCAAGCTGCACTGTCCACGCTGTGTCCTGACTTGTGCCCACTGGGGCCACACAGCTGCCCCACCGCACTGCTCTGAGTGCCACTAAAGAGCCTCCTCTCTCTTCCAGGCCCTTCCAGCTCCCTGGCTGCAGCGTTCCTGCGGTCTGAAGGGCTCATGTGGTCTGGCCGGGCCAAGCTGCCACCCTGGCTGTGGTCCTGGGTCCCTGAGCCATCCAGCCCGGGCAGACCAGCCACCCGTGTCCAGGCAGGACCTCGCCAGGCCCTCTTCTGAACGGCGGACACCTGCCTTCCTAAGACACACCTCGCCCTGTCCTTGGTCAGAGGCTGCAGGTGCTCACCACCTCCCCGAAGTCCCCCTTGTAGATTCTGTCCAAGTCTCAGGTCACATGTGCAGCCTGGCCGGTGTGGCTCAGCGTTAGAGCATCAACCTGTGGACCAGAGTCTCGGGTTTGATTCTTGGTCAAGGGCACGTACCCCGGTTGCAGGTTCGATCCCTGGCCCTGGTCAGGGTCATGCGGGAGGCAACCAATCGATGTGTCTCTCTCACAATGATCTCTCTCTCTCTCTCTCTCTCCTCCCTCTCTCCCTCCCACTCTATCTAAAAATATCAATGGAAAAGTATTCTGAGTGAGGATGTAAATAAATAAGTAGAGTCATGTGCTCAGGAATATGCACCTTGGCAGTTACTTCTTGATCTAGAGCCTCTCTCTGCCCTTCACCCTCCAGGCCATGAGCTCTTCCCGAAACTTAATCTCTTAACCCCATGGAGTCACCATGGGGCTGGCATAAAATGGGCCAGGCGCTGAGCTGGGTGCCTGGTGGCGGGAGGCGCGGTGCTCTGGCCCCGAGGCGGCAGGGACCCTCTGGCCTTCCAGGGGCAGGGCTGGTACTGGGTGTGCCTCCACCCGGGCACGCGGCCAGACCCCCCGCCAGCACGGCCTCACTCCGGGCCCGGCACAGATGCTGGGCCCCGCTCCCCGAAAGCAGTGCTGGCTGCAGGGACATTTCAACACCCCCGGGAGCCCCCGTGTCGCAGCACCATGCAGAAGGCCCACAGGCGTGTCTAGCGACCCTGGAAGACAGACTAGCCGGGCAACACGGTGGCTGTTAGGGTGTGTGGGCAGGTGGTAAGCGGGGGCAGTCACTGCGTGTTAGTCACAGAGCGAGCCACGCCACACCAGCTTCATACTTACAGGGAGCACGGGTCAGACAGCCATTTCGGGGGAAGGAAGGCCACGTGGTCAATGACAAGTGGCATCGTGTGGGTGACCAGGGCACAGAGCCGCACGCAAAGCATCCAGGGCACACCTTGGGGTCTCCTGGTAACAGTCAGAGCTGGGACTTGTCAGTGAGGACCCAGCCCCTGCCGGAGCCCAAGCCCAGTGCCCAAGCCTGTGAGCGCTGGGATAAGGGCCCCATCTCTGAGGGCAGAGAGGCTGGGTCAGGGCCGCGGCTGAGATTTTCTCTGACTTTCAGGAGGAAATCATCGTATTCTGTACCGTAAGCGGCACGCGAGAGCATTCTCGTTCAGCGACAGTCGACATTCAATGTTATTTTCTCTGACTTTCAGGAGGAAATCATCGTATTCTGTACCGTAAGCGGCACGCGAGAGCATTCTCGTTCAGCGACAGTCGACATTCAATGTTATTTTCTCTGACTTTCAGGAGGAAATCATCGTATTCTGTACCATAAGCGGCACGCGAGAGCATTCTCGTTCAGCGACAGTCGACATTCAATGTTATTTTCTCTGGGTTCCAGGCGTGCAGCAGGGGGTTAGACCATCACACACTTTACAAAGTGCCCCCGGTGTTTCCAGCGCCGCCTGCACCGCAGTCACTACCACATCGCTGACCAGGAATCCTGAGCGAGTTCTGCGAGTTCTCATTCTAACGCTCACGGTGCCCCTAGCTTGTTGTTGAACTAGTTTGTGATCAGAGTTAGGCGTTTCTCTGGGTTTCTGACCTGGAAACTCATCATGGAACGCAGGAGTCTGGGGGTGCTGACACGGGGCGGGAGCCGAGGTGCGGCCCCTGCACTGGCCGCTCGCCAGCAGGGCCCTGCGGTGGCCCCTGGCCCGGAACTCCTGCGGTTTCCGCTCGTGAAGGGCTTGCCCCTCCCGGCCTGTGCTCCCCGGGTCTCAGTCGTGGGCGAGAGGTGCGGGCGGGCCTGAGGGCAGCCTGACAGGGCAGCGGCACGGGCACTGGGGGACCCTCGGGGACGACCCCGACTCTCCCCTCCCAAGAGCACAGGGTGGGTAAAGGCAGAGCTCAGAAATGGCGTCAGGGGCAACTGCCTGCCTAGCAGCAGGTGGGACCACAGTCCCCGAGGAGGCCACGTCCTGACTCAAACCTGTGAGCTTGTGCCCTGACGGGGCAGAGACTTGCCATGTGAGGTTCGGCTGAGGACCGTGAGGCGGGGGATCAGCCTGGACTATCCAGGGGGCCCCGTGTCATCACAAGGTCCCCCCGAGTGGACGAGGAAGCAGGAGGCAGGGTCAGGGAGCTGCTGGGAAAGGGCCACAGCGAGGCAGTGGGGCCTCCAGGAGCTGGAGAGGCAGATACGGTCCTGGCCTGGGGCCTCCGGCAGGAGCCAGCCTGCGCGCCTGGACCTGAGCCCGAGGCCCGGGCCTTCTGGCCCGCAGACCTGGAGCCGACACGTGAGCTGTGTGGGCCTTGAGCATTCCGGTCAGCGCTACGGCAGCCAGGGGGCCATCTTGGTGGCAGCCACACTGGAGAACTTCAGGCGGCTCCTGGTTTTCTGGGCTGTCACACTCTGGCGTAGCGAAGTCACTCAGGAGCACAGCACTCCACGGCGCTCTGAGAGCAGGGACCTCGGCATTTCCGTCTCAGGTCGTTCGAGCAGCCAGCCCAGGACGAAGGGCTCCCGGGGTGGGGCCAGGCTCCCCGCGGCCAGCCACGCCCCGCGATGGAAAGGATGCTTGGTGACGCGTGTCAACGTCATTAACTCGCTCCGTCAAGGGCCCAGAAGTCAGTCCTTGCAGGTGCTTGTCACAAAAGCATCCACCCGAGACGGAAGGACAGGCTTGTATCATGTTCTGTGACTCCCGTCGGCCTCTCACTGGCTCCGACTGGCTCCTGAGCTGGGAGTCGGACCCACAGCGTGTGCCTGTCGCACACGCGCACAGAGCCGCGAGCGAGCCGGCCCAGGCGGGTGGATCTGAGGGCCCTGCTGCACCCCGGGCAGAGGCCGTCATGGGAGGGCACGGCGCCCGCGTCTGACCGGGTTCAGGTGGTCACGGTGCAGTGTCGCTGCGACAGAGCGCCTGGCAGGGCGTACGGGGCTGAAGGAGAGTCCCCCTGGAGCACGGCCACCCAGCACACCATACTGGGCCGCCACGCCCGGAAACGGGGACACTGGGCACCGTGCCCACGGTCCAGAGACCAGCCTGCCAACGGAACCCTGGGGTGGGAAGTTCGCTGAAGGGAGCAGCCAGCAGCCGCCAGCCACATGTGGGTACGAGCCCTCAAAGCGCGGCAGGGCGACCGAGAGGGCATATGTAACTGAGTCTCCTTTGAAGCCTGCAGGCAGAGACCGGACTGTCTGGGTTCAGCAGAAGGGTCCTGGGTCTGAAGGTCAATGAGGGGGACGCAGCAGGAAACCCCGAGTCTCCAGACAGCTGCGTGGGGACAGCTGACACTTGGGTGGCCCAGCACAAGCATTGAAGATGGACCCACGAGGGTCACGCTCATCACCCCCGAGGTTGACGCTGGGGCCCCCAGGTGGATGCCCGCGTGGTTCACGCCTGGCGGTGAGAAGGCACCAGAGCCGGGCTCAGAGCTCTAGCCCCAAAGCCAACTGCCGGGTGCCCCTCCGGGCAGCTTTCAGATCAGAAGAAGGGGACACCGTCCCACTC
Source organism: Molossus molossus (assembly GCF_014108415.1). NCBI lineage: Eukaryota > Metazoa > Chordata > Mammalia > Chiroptera > Molossidae > Molossus > Molossus molossus. Next base: position 101,547,331 of record NW_023425347.1, on the reverse strand, counting down.
AGCACGTGCCGGCCCTGGACGGAGCAGTGTCAGCGTGAGAGCGGAACGGGAGGCAGCTGCGTGGCTGCGTCGGAACCACCGCTGACCTGTTTCTACGCCACTGGCGCGCTGCCCGCAAGGCCGGCCCAGGAGGGCTGGCAGCGGCCCTGCTGGCTCCCCCGGCAGATGGGCAGACTTCAGCAGTGTGCCAGGGATTTGAAGGAGCGAACAGAATGACAGCAGCCTGCTCTCACCAGGGCTAGACGTTGCCAAGGGTCTCAGACTCTGAGAGCAGCTCAGCACTACCACTCGGGAGGAGCTGTGGTGGACGGCCCTGGTCCTGCCCGGCCCTGGTCCTGCGCGGCCCCTGGTCCTGCGCGGCCCTGGCCCTGCGCGGCCCTGGCCCTGCGCGGCCCCTGGTCCTGCGCGGCCCCTGGTCCTGCCCGGCCCTGGTCCTGCGTGGCCCTGGTCCTGCGTGGCCCTGGTCCTGCGTGGCCCTGGCCCTGCCCGGCCCTGGCCCTGCGCGGCCCTGGCCCTGCCCGGCCCTGGCCCTGCCCGGCCCTGGTCCTGCCCGGCCGGCCTTCTGGAAGACGCCTTGTCCCCAGCCCTCGGGGGCCGCGCCCCCACAAAGCCTCAATGCTGCCTCCCTCCCAAGGCTGCCACCCCCCTCACATCAAACGGGCCTCTCTCCTCCCTCCAACTTTCAACAGCTGCCTTGGCATTTTAATGTCTCAGCTCAAAACCAAAAATCAGAAAGGGAACAAGTGACCTGTACAAAAGGTGAGGCCACAGCACGTGGCTGGTGGCATCCGAAGGACGGCACTTCGGGGTGATACGTTTCGCCAGAGGCACCCCTCACATCTGAAGACACGGGCACCCCGAGGTCTGACTTCCTACCTACTCCAGCTGCTCCTCCGGGAAGCAGGCGGAACGGCTGCAAGACAGTCACATTCCATCGCTAAGTCACCACCTACGGCCGTCAGAAGGGGGTCCCCGAAGATGCCCAGGTCCTACTCCAGGGAGCCGTGGGCTCAGCAGATGGGGCTGAGCTACGGACCTCGAGATGGGAGGTGATCCCGGATCACCAGGCGGCCCAAGGTCCTCACGGGGCCCTGGTAGGAGGGAGGAGGCCGCAGTGAGCACACAGGGCGACAAGGGCAGAGGCTGCAGCAAGGGGCAGGAGCCCAGGGGTGTGGGCGCCTCCAGTGGATAGGCAAGGACACGGTTCTGCCCCAGATCTCGGCAGGCGCAGGCGTGCTGACCGCCGCAGCAGCCACGGGGCCCTCAGGGGCAGGCGTGCTGACCGCCGCGGCAGCCACGGGGCGCGCGGGCGCAGGCGTGCTGACCGCCGCGGCAGCCACGGGGCGCCCAGGTGCAGGCGCGCTGACCGCCGCAGCAGCCACGGGGCGCACGGGCGCAGGCGTGCTGACCGCCGCGGCAGCCACGGGGCGCCCGGGCGCAGGCGGGCGTGGCAGCGGAGGGAGGGTCCTTCCGGGCTGCGACCAGGGTGCAGGGCAAGCATTTCGCAAACAAGGTGGAGTATGCCCAGGCCCCAGCAGGCCAGGAGCTCCGGGCTGCTCAGTCTGCCTTGCGTGCCTGGGACCACGTGCCGACACTTTTGTCCACGAAAACATCATTACTCAAGAAACAGTCTTCGTGCTGATGAGGCTTCACGCTGACTCCGGGAGGAGCTAGCTCCTCGCCCAGCAGAGGCGCTGCCCCTGCCCACACACTGCTTTCCCTCCTCGTTTCAGGGGCCCAGCCCGTCTCCCACCACACGAAGTCACTGGTCCTTCGTCAGTGCCCCTGCGGGCGAGCACATGGCCCTGAATTTTGCCTTAGGGAGGCCCTCTGTAGCCACGTCCCTGGGCCACGTCCCCGGCTGTAGGACGGCGTCTCTCAAAGCTGGGCCACTCCCCTGGGCCGGGCCCTGACCCGACTGAGGGCTCCTACAAGGGAGGGGCAGAGGCACGGAAGACACATCGCCAACCTCATGATTCTGCAGAGAAGGTGAGCTTGTTCTGCCCACAGGGTTAAGCTGTAAGGAGGGAAGGCATTTGTTGTGGGCTCACTGGTGCCCCAAAGGTGACTGCAGTCAGAGCCTCGGAATGTGACCTTATCTGAAAAGGTCCCTGCAGCTGTCGCTGAGCTAAGGGTCGAGAGGAGCTCCCTGGCTTGTCCAGGTGGCCCCACCCTGTGAGATGTCCTTAGGAGAACGGAAGGGGAGGGGAGGGGGGGAGGAAGCCCATGCAGATGGAGGCAGAGGTTGGGGTGATGAGGCCACAAACCAAGGGATGCCTGGAGCCCCCAGCAGCTGGAGACAAGAAAGATCTTCCCTCGAGCCCTTGGAGGAGGCAGCCCCTGGACCCCTTCACTCTGACTTCTGCCCCAGAACTGAGAGGGGCCGTTCCCGTTGCTGTAAGTCCCCAGCTTGCGGTGCTTGGTTACAGGGCCTGGGGACCCACACGCACAGCTCTCGCGGGGACACGTGCCGGGCTTCATGCCTGCAGCGGTCCCGGGGCCCAGCAACACCGCCTCCCAGCCGCAGGTGGCACAAGCCTGGCCCTGGTCCCGCCACAGCACAGCACAAGCGCAGGTGACCGGAGGCTGGGGCCCAGGAGGGCAGCCGCGCCCTCCAGTCCCGCAGGTTTAACCTGATCCCAGCAGATTCGCCTCAGTCAGTCAGAGCGGAACAGCGGACGTGCCCATCTCCGTCTCCCGTCGTCGTCGGAGCCCCAGGGCCCCCCAGGCTCAGCAGCCTCTGCACACCAGAGAGGAGCACAGGACGTGGGAGGAGGAGCCGCGCGGGGGCAGGGCTGTGGGTGGGCTCCTCTGTGCCAACCCTGCTGCAGCTTACACCAGACGCCCCCCGCCCCCCGAGAGCAAGTGTGCGCCTCAAGACTGGCGGCAACGGTCTGCGGGGCTCTGCTCACTCCGTTCATGGGGCATCTTAAGAGGTAAGTTTATGCCACTCCTTAGCAGGACAAAGGCTCCAATCATGTTGGAGCGAGAGATTTCACCAGACTGACGCTGTACCAGCGAACCCTGGGCTCAGGGACGTCCACAGGACAGAGCACAGGACTCCGGCTTCCTGCTTCTCGTGGCAAACGGGCAGGCGCCAGGGCCCAGGCGACTCTGGGCGAGGCGGAAGCAAACGCTAGAGGGGCCCGAGCAGCCCAGGCACTGCCCTTCTGTCGCCGGCAGAGTGCGTTACCTTTTCTGATCTTGTCGTGGAAGTTGATGGCGTCCACAGAAGCTGTGACTATGTTGGTCTTGCAGTGACGAGCGGCCACGATCCCGGCCACCTCATCCATGAGCTTCATGGTGACACCTGTGCAGAAAAGAGGCACGAGGCAGATGAGATTGGGGGAGGGGGACTATTTCCCACCCTGGGAACAAGGCATGAAAAAGAAAGCCCTCGCCCTGGCCAGTTTGGCTCAGTGGTTAGGGCGCCAGCCCGCAGACCGAGTCGCAGGTTGGATTCCGGCCAAGGGCACGTGCCTCAGTTGTGGTTCGTCCCCAGCCCTGGTTGGGTCGTGCAGGAGGCAACCAGTCAATGTGGCTCTATCACATCAATGTTTCTCTGTCTTTCCCCTCCCTCCCACTCTAGCTGATAATAAGTAGAAAAATATCCTCAGGTGAGGAATAAAAACAAAAAGAAGCCCTCCTGATACCATCAGTGGGGGCTGCACAGTGCTGGGGAACAGGATGCGGGACAGGGGTGCAGGCCCGGGCACTGAAGCAGATGTCAATCTGGCTTCCTCGGGAGCCTCTGAAAACGACCCCGGCTGATGTTCTAGGCCACTAACTAAGTGACCATCCTTCTCCCTAACCTCTGCAGAGAGCTTACCCTGCCAGGCAAGTCTCCTTACTCGGTAGCTGCACCAAAGTCAGATACCGAGTGCGCACGAGAACGTGGCGGAACCTAACCCCGGGGCGCTGCTGCTGGGGGTGGAAGATGGTGCCGCTGAGCCACCTGGGAAGCAGGTGGGAGTCTCACAACAGGCTGAAGGGGAGCTGCCACGGGACGCCGTGACCCCACTCCTGGGCACAGCCCCAGAGAACTGAGCCCGTGCACACACCTGTATGCAGACTTCAGGCAGCATCACCCACAACAGCCAGAGGGGGGGACAACCCCAAGGTCCACCAACTGACGAGTGGACAAAGGAACGAGGCCACTCCACACAGCGGAACGTCGCTTGGCGATACAACGAAACAGCACTGACGTGAGCCCTGAACACAGTGCACGAGTGAAAGAAGCCAGACAAAGGCCAGACGTTGTCTGATTCCATTTACGCAAAACGTCAGAACAGGCAGATGCAGAGCCGGAAAGTACACGAGGGATCACCAGGGGGATCCGCAGATCCAGAGCCGGAAAGTACACGAGGGATCACCAGGGGGATCCACAGATCCAGAGCCGGAAAGTACACGAGGGATCACCAGGGGGATCCGCAGATCCAGAGCCGGAAAGTACACGAGGGATCACCAGGGGGATCCGCAGATCCAGAGCCGGAAAGTACACGAGGGATCACCAGGGGGATCCGCAGATCCAGAGCCGGAAAGTACACGAGGGATCACCAGGGGGATCCACAGATCCAGAGCCGGAAAGTACACGAGGGATCACCAGGGGGATCCGCAGATCCAGAGCCGGAAAGTACACGAGGGATCACCAGGGGGATCCGCAGATCCAGAGCCGGAAAGTACACGAGGGATCACCAGGGGGATCCGCAGATCCAGAGCCAGAAAGTACACGAGGGATTGCCAGGGGCTGGGGGCCTCGGGGGTGGGGAGAGCCTGCTCGTGGGTGCGGAGTTTCTCTCTGGACTGTGCTGATGGTGGCGTACTCCGATCCACTGAAAAGCGAAGGCCTGTCACGGGTGAACCGTCAGGCGTGTGAATCCTGTCTCAGTGAAGCCGGTCTACAAAACAAACATGACCTGGGGGGCTCACGGAAGGCCAACGTGTCTTCAAAATGCCAGTCCGCACACCTGTGCTTTGACCCCCCCTTTATTTGATGGATTCCCGATTCCCAGCCCCTAATCTTGCCCCCACACAACACAGTATTACAGTTACTTCGTACTTAAACTTAAGCCATATGGTTAAGTCGAACTACATGAAGGTGCAGTGTGCAACCATTCAACTCACAAAAGCAGCAGTGACACCGACCCACCTAAGCGACCGGAGGTCCTAGAAGGTCAGGTGCACTCACCCCAAGATACAGAACGATGTCTCAAAATCCAGAGGCAGAAAACCAGACCCCACCCCACTCGAGAAAGCCAGGCTCCCAGGGAACCCAGCTCAGGAGAGGCTCACAGACACAAATGCCTGTAGGGCCAGGTGAGCAGGAGGCTGGGGGCCCTGCGTACTGCCCCCCAGGGATGAGGGATCGACCTACCGGCCTAGAATCTGCATGTTTGTGAGGAATCTACTGATTTTTAGAGCTAGTTAGAACTCTCTTCACTGTGTGGGGAAAACAAAGTACAATGTAACAGAACAGAAGCTCCTGGGCGCCCCGACCTCCCGCCCCGACCTCCCGCAAAGCTGAGGCACAACTCCGTGGGGGGGGGGGGGCACTGTCTTCTCTCCCTTCATCTGCATATTTGAGCATTTCTAGAATAAAAAGGTATGTTCTTTTAGTGTTGTTTTTTTATTTTTTAATAGATTTTTAGAGAGAGAGGAAAGAAGAGGGAGAGAGAGAGAGAGAGAGAGAGAGAGAGAAACACTGATGAGTTGCCTCCTGCTCGCGCCCGACTGGGGATGGAAACTGCCACCTGGGCATGTGCCCTGCCTGACCAGGACTCGAACCCGCTACCTTTCAGTGTACGGGACAACGCTCCAACCAGCTGAGCACACCAGCCAGGGCTTAAATTAGTGTTCTTGAGTTTGTCTGTCTTTAATCATGCTGTTATCAGGACGACTTCCCTCACCGAGACACTGCTAATGATGGCACGATGGGAGGGGCCACAGGACCAGCGAGTCCTGCCCGTGTGCGGGAAGGTGTCAGCGTCCCCGCCCCTCAAACTGCCAGCTCGAGGTCACACGGAGGTCAGCTCTCAGGGTGCACTGAAATGCTGGGGAGACGTCTTCTGAGAGGAAAGAACCAGGGGAGCCAGGTGTATCCCCAGGCGGTGGAGGCTGGGCGGCTGAGCCGGGCAGGGTGACCACCGGCTTCAAGCAGCTCCGTGCTCCCAGGGCCAGGACGAGGGCCTCGATCTGCGTTTCGGGGTCTCTGTTGGGCTAAGTAACTGGAAGTGAACACGGCAGCCTTGCCTAAGCCCACGACAGGGCTCCTGCCCCTTCCACCCCATAAGGGGTCCGCCGACTAAGCCCCTCGCCCAGGACTGGAGAAGCCGTGACGCCCTCGGCGGCGTTTGCTGAGGCCCCGGAGGCACAGGCCAGGCGCACGGTGGCCTCCTCGGGCTGGGAGGTCGTGCCTGTGCCTTGTTTCCTTCCGGGACGTGTCCCGAGCGCCTGCTCCACAGTGGGCTCTCGTCACACACCGAACCAAGGGGAACGAAGGCAGCTGACCCTCCCAGCAGCCTCTGGGCGGGCACAGCACTGTCCCCTTTGTCAAGGCGGGAACCAGAGGCACGCACGTGTCCAAAGGCTCAGAACTCGCTCAGGGAAGAGTGGGGACCAGCCCACAACCACAGGGTCCCAGAGGCCACGCGGCACAGCCTCTCCATCCAGGACCTGCGAGACTGAGACCCCAAGTGGCATTCCTGACTGCGGTATGGTTACGGAAAAGGGAGTCCGAGACCATGGGGAGAGGCGGGGTGGCAGTGAGGCTGGTGTGCAGGTGGAAGGTCATGGACCCAGTGCTGCCAGCTCAGGCCACCACATGCGGTCACCAACTCAGGTCTGGTGGGGCAGGAAGGAGGGGAAGGAGGCGGAAAAGGAGGAGACAGTTGGAATCAGAATCAATGTCTGGAACGCAGTCAGTATGATGGGCCCCTTCTCTGTCTTCCTGAAAGGCAGCAGCTATTAAGAATGGAGGAGGCGTCTGGCCGGTGTGGGTCAGCGGTTAGAGCATCGGCCCGCGGACCAGAGTCTCGGCTTGGATTCCAGTCAAGGGCACGTACCTCGGTTGCAGTTCTGTCCCTGGCCCTGGTCAGGGTCGTGCGGGAGGCAAACAGTTGATACGTCTCTCTCACACCGATGTTTCTCTCTCCCCCCTTCCTTCCCACTCTATCTGAAGATAAAAATGGAAGAAAGTATCCTCGGGTAAGAATTAAAGAAAAAGAACGGAGGAACAAATGAAGAACTCAGAGGCAGCCCCTTTGAACGGGGATTCTGCCCCGTCTGCCTGAAATGCTGGCAGAGTCTACAGGGGACTCCACTGTTACCAATTATACTGCGGGACCCAGAGTGTGCCAGGGAGACGGGGCTGGGCGAGCTCCTGCCAGATGCCCCGTCAGCACGGTCCAGCACCCAGGCCCCCTGCATCGCCCGTGACACGGAAGCAAGCCCTGGTGTGTCCCTGCCCGATCCCGGCGTAGTGTGCCCAGGAAAGGGTTGCTGGAGGGAGGAGGGAGGGAGGAGGGACGGAGGAAGGAGGGAGGAGGGAGGGCAGACCAGCAGATCACAGCCAGCCCCAGGCAGCAGCTCCAGTAACTAGCTGTTGGGCCTGATTTGGGGCACCATTTGGTTCCGGCACAGGTGAGGCCGGACGAGGCTGCGAATCCAATCCACAGACACCCAAAGCCAGGTGATCTAGGCGACTAGTCAGACAACAAAACTGATGTTCAAAGTGATCTTGCTGCCCTGGCCAGTGTGGCTCAATGGTTAGAGTGTTGGCCCGAGCGCTGAAGGGTCTTCGGTTCAACTGCTGGTCAAGGGCACATACCTGGGTTGCAGGCTTGATCCCAGGGCCGGATCAGGCGTGTGGGAGGCAACCAGTTGATGTGTCTCTCTCACATCGATGCTTCTCTCTCTCTCTCTCCTCCCCTCTTACTCTAAAAAAATTTTAAAAAATCAATGGAAAAATATCCTCAGGCGAGACTTAACAACAACAAATTACTTTGCTATGCCTGCTGGTGGTGACATTATTTTCTTTTTAAATCCTCACCTAAGGATATTTTTCCATTAATTTTTAGATAGAGTGGAAGGAAGGGAGGGGGAGAGAGAGAGAAACACCAATGTGAGAGAGACACATCAATTGACTGCCTCCTGTATGACCTTGACCAGGGCTGGGGATCGAACCTGCAACCTAGGTACGTGCCCTTGACTAGGAATCACTCTAACCGCTAAGCCAAACGGGCCAGGGTGGTGACATTTATTTTGTTTGTTTTTTTAAAAATCCTCACCTGAGGACACTTTTCCATTTATCTTCAGATAGAGTGGGAGGGTCGGTGAGAGAGAGAAACATCGATGTGAGAGAGACAATCCACTGGCTGCCTCCCGCATGACCCCAACCGGGGCCAGGGACGAATCACAACCGAGGTGTGTGCCCTTGACTGGAATTGAACACGCGACTCTTTGGTCCCGGGCCGACACTCTAACTGCTGAGCCCAGCCGGCCAGGGTAGGTGGTGACATTTCGAGAGCCCCCTCCCAACCCGACAGCTAGCACACGACTGTGAGCTGGAGGGCCGAGGAGGAGGCTGTGATGAGCTGCAAACCCAACAGCAAACACCAGCGTCACACGGAACGGCCGACACTCATGGTCTGAGCTGGGGGCTCCAGTGCAACCTCAGGGGTTGATGCCGGCTGTCAGGGTCAGTGGTGACACGGACGGGCCGCAGTGCCAACACCCTGCAGGACACGGGGGTCTGCTCCACGGGACGGGGCCTGGGGGCCCCAGGAGCTCTCCCCACTGGCCGTCTCGCTCACTTCCATCAATCTGTGCCTCCCGGGAAGGCCACAGTGGGGTCAATGGGAAGTGACGGCAAAGTCAGCTTTAGGGCTCGCTACACAGAAACTCAAGCGTTGACCTTGAAAGGGGCTCTGGCCCCCACAGTGTCTGAGGGAAGCTGTGGGGTCAGAGACGGAAGCAGGAGCCTCCGCGGAGAAAACAGGCCTCGTGGGAGACCTTCCTGTGGCCGCTGCACCCGAGTCCGTGTCGTCACAGGCGACACCTCAGCGCTGCTTTGGGACCTGGAGACGGGGAAGCGTCACCATGGGCCTCTTACTTCGAAGGAAGGCAACTGATCTCACAAAACCAAGATGAGAAGAGAACGTTGGTCTCTAACCCTCTCTTCCCTGGTCCCGGCGAGGAACGAGCCCGGACCTCTGTGGACGGGGCTGGTTCTGAAACACTCTTGCTGTCTTTTGCTAAGAGGAAGTGACATTTCAAATGGCCTGAGCAGAAATAAAATAACTAAAAATCCACATAATCTCATCCCATCATGACACGTTTGTAAAAGTTACAAGACAGTATGGATGACTGTGACACAGTATTACAATCCGTGTGTCGATTGAGAAACGTCTGTTTTGTTAAAAAAAAAATTTCAACCTACCTGCCTGGTTTGTACCTGGTTCCCTTCTCACTTTGCCCATCTGGGCCCCTGTCTTGCCAGAGAAAGCCACCAGCCCCCTTGGGCACTGGGAGTCCCCAGCTGCCTCTATCTCGGATAGAGAGGGAGGGAGGGAGGGAGGGACACATCGACTGGTTGCCACCCACACGACCCCAACCGGGGCCGGGGACAAACTGCAACCGAGTATGTGCCCTTAGCGGGAACCAAGCAGAGGACTCTCCGGTCCGCGGGCTGACGCTCTAACCGCTGAGCAAACCGGCCAGGGCTCCCTTTACTTTTTTACACGTTCATTAAAAATACCAGCTATCTGCGTTCTCCCAAAAACGCCTCTTTCCAGGTTCCTACGGAAAAACCTCCTCGATTTCTTCCCATTCAGCTACAACAGGGGCTGCTGGGGTGGAGAACTACCTGGCAAAGGGCAGTCTGTCGTGCGCTGTGATTACCCAAGTTCGCCACGTAGACTGGGACGGCAAGACTGTGGCACCTGCTGTCCTCGGACGCTGTGTTCGCATCAGGAATTATGGGAAGGAAACCACAAGGCTTACGTGGCCACTAACATGGAGATAAACATCGGGGAACAAAAGTATTTCTGCATCTAACATCTAAGTGCTTACAGGTCTGTTTGTTTTTTTTTCCAGTATCGACATGTTGACTTGGCTTAAAAATAGAGGCTTCTCTCCCCGGCCACGCCTGCCCGCAGACCCGAGGCGGCGACACAGCTCAGAGCCCAGTGTGCTGGCGGGCTGTGGGCGGCCATGTGAAATGCCCCCATTTCTATATTTAATTCCAAGTGACAGAGTGTGGGTGCCAGCCTCCTAGATTAAGGAAATGAGAGTAAGTTCGTCTTGTGTTAACGAGCCCCCTTCGGTGATTACAGGGGTTATTCTAAGAGCCAGGTGAGTGACAGCCTCTCAGGCCGGTCTGGCTCCTCCCTCCCCGGTTCCGAACGTACCTGCAGGCCTGTGAACCTGGGCCAAGGGCAGAGGGGTACTAATTAAGGTGATTAATAAGGATTACTTTGGGCAATTAATGCACAGTGTGGTAAAGACGATGGTTTCTAACATCAACACAGAAAGTGGGAACTCTGGGGGGCCTCAGGCAGAACGGACACGGTCCCCTTGCCAGGAGCATCGCAGCCCAGGGGCCCGGGAAAGGGCTGCCCGCTGCCGTCCCCCTCACGTCGGTACGAGGGAAGGTGAGACAGTCCCGGTTCCATCTGCCTGCCACTCTGTGAGAACCAGAGCTCCCTGTTCTGAACGAGGCGGATTCCTGTCCCCAGCTGCCGTGGCGCCCGGGGAACAGGCGGCAGCGGTGTGCGGGACCCCCCCCACCCCGGAGGTGGAGGCCTCGCCCGTAGTTCACCCGAGATCGAGGTCACATCCTTCAAGGCCAAGAACCACTCCGGGGGTGTCAGGAGACTGCAGCCGAGGGTGAGAGGTAGGAAGGGTGCTCGCTCAGTGTCGAACAGGAAAGGTGCCGCAGGGACATCTGCCTCGTGTGTCCCTAGGGACTCAGCTGAGGCGGAAGCTAAAGCGAATTGACAAGGCACCAAAAACGAGACCCCAGCAGGTCTGCACAGAGGATGCTCTCACGCTGTGTGGCTGACCGGGTTTCTCAAGCAAAATGTTTCGAATTTCCCGAAGAGGGCGGGCCCTGGCCAGCAGGGACCAGAGCCGCTCACATCCACGATCTGCTCGAGCAGCGCGAGTCCCCCTGCAGGAACGTGGCCACCGCAGGGTGCCACAGAGCCCAGGACACTGCCCACGGCGGGAAAGGCCCCAGGCAGCTCCGCGAAGGACAACGGGCCACGTGCCCGTGACTCTAACGGGAAGCTGCCACAGCTGGGACGCGCCACCTGGCAGCCTCCACTGCAGCATCTCTCCGCAGACCCCGTCCCTTCGCGGTGGACGTCCGAGCCCCTTAGCAACGAGAGATCGTGGTCTGCAGGGCACGAGAGCCTGGCACCATCACACCTCAAGAGGCAGAAAGGCCGAAATGCGTAAGAGCAGCAGCAATGGCCGTGAGGAGGACGGGCGGGCGGCCTCAGCCGGGGGGAGGGGATTTGGGCTGAGCGGCAGAAACAGAGAAGCCGAAGGCATGTTTAGGGAAACCAAGTCACCGAGGGAAGGAAGGAGGCCATGAGCTGCAAGGCTGGACTGCATCCGGGAGGTGGCAGGGAGCCCGCCGTGTGGGAGCCAAGACAGATCTGGGAGCGAAGACCCCACAGGTGGTGCGGCCCAGGCCTGGCAAGGGGACCCTCGCGCTCAATATGCAGCCGGCATGGTCATGAGGTCTGCACCGGGGACCAGGGTGGGCGCAGGGGCCTCGGGTCTGAAGACGAGAACGCGGTCAGGCACCTCCTGCTCCCCCTCCTTTCTGTGGGGGGATTTCATTCATCTTTTGCCATTTCCAACAATTTCCGGGACTTTTAACTTTTTAAGTAACACAAGCGCCAAGTTGCCCACCTTTCCTTGCGAACATCTAGCTGTTGCCCAGTCTTAGTCGGAAGCATCCCCTTGCACTGTGCCCAGAATACTCAGAAGTCCAGATTCCCTTTCTCGAGCAGGAGTTGTGGAAAGTGTCGAACTTCTAGGAGGCCAGGTTCTCGCTGTGGCTGTCTAGCCAACCAGTGTGTGGCTCAGTGGTTGAGCATCGACCCTGCACCAAGAGGTCGCCGGTTCGATTCCCAGTCAGGGCACATGCCCAGGTTGTGGGCCTGATCCCCAGTGGGGGGCATGCAGGAGGCGGCCAATCGATGTTCTCTCTTGTCGATGTTTCTATCTCTCTCCCTCTCCCTTCCTCTCTCTCTAAAATCAATAAAAGGACAAAAATATTTTTAATCCTCTTTGTGGTCACGTGCATGATCATATTTATAAACGCCTACGTGTTCGTCGTGTAGAACATTCTCTCACTCTTTCTCTGTATCTGTAATAACAACACTAGTAAAGTAAATAAAGCTATAAAAACGACTCGCTGTTGTTAAGCACATCCTACGTGCTGGCCGTGTCCCCTGTGTATCTCACGGAGCCCCCAGCCCAGCCCCTGAAAGGAAGCTGGGGGGAGGCTGAGCTGTGGGTGTGAAATGTTCCGGGTTGGAACAGCATTCTCCCCCAGGGCATGGTGCCAATGCCAGGTGGTGCCCTCACACAACAGCTTCACAAATTGTGAGAATGGCGAGAGGGAAAATCAAGAGAAAGGTCAGGCCCACTGGCCACGGTCCCAGTGAAGGGGCCCACGACCACCGGAGCTCAGGGAACATCCAAGCAGGACATGAACACATTGGAGCCCATGGAGGACGTCACCGAAGCCAGGGGGCTGGGTGAGTCACGGGGAGAAGCCCAGGCCAGGCGGGCAGCGATGAGCCCGGAAACGAAGCCGCACGCCACGCAGGCACAGCGCCGACTCGGCGGCGGGCTGCCTACACAGCGTGGGCCTGGAGCTCCGGAGACGCTCTGGAGCCCGTCCTGGGTGGCGCAGCCGAGGCTGCGAAGGGGGGCGGCCAGAGCGAAGCGAGGACGGCAGGCGTCGCATTTCGACGAAGGCCATCTGGGCCACTCCACAGAATGCTCTGGTTTCAAATCATTTTAAAATAAAAAATCCAAGGCTGCTGAACGTGCAGAAGCCAGGAATCCCTGCTGAGGACGCCTGGTCTCCCCGGGTAACGCCCAGGGAGCCCCCTCCCAGGCTTGGACACTGCACTCTGACGTGCGCAGCGTGTCTCCGCCGTCGCGGTCTGGCTGGCAGGGAGCAGGCACTGTCCCAGGCCACACACACAGCCGACGGAGGCCAGGCCAGCAGGGTCCCAGAGGAAGGAACGCGGAGCAAAGAACATCTCAGGAAACAACAGAACGAGAACAAGACCTTTGAAGACATGAATCAAACAAATACAAAAGTGAACCCCACCTTTTTACCAAAATACCAAAAAGTACTGTTCTGTGATACAGTTGAAATTCGAGACATAAACACCACCTCTGAATACAAACGTACCTCAGACAAAAATGATGGAGAGTCGTTTTTCTATTTTAGGTGAGTTTTCTAAGTACTATCATTTTATATGCTGTCACCTTAATGCTTTCATAATCTGAGTTATTTTTATCACCGGATCTCAGTTCTCCGGTGTGTTACTGTGCCATCTGCAAAGACAGACAGCTTTGCCTCTTTTCTGCCAATTCCTGTGCCTCCAAGTTTCTCCTCTTGTTTAACTACAGTGGCTAAAACATTCAAAACAGTGCTACCTAGCAGAGAGTAGGCGCTCTCGCCCTATTCCCGAGCTCGGGGAAAGGCCCTCCAGCTCCCCTACGCTGCGTTTCATCAGGTTCCGGAAGCACCATCAAGTCCTGGTCTTAGTGTTCTTATCAAGGATGGGTGTCGGGTGAACTGACAGGGTCCTGATGCTGCAAGTACCTAAACCCCACACACCCCGGCCGCCCTTCGGCCCGTGCAACCAACGGGGGAGGCGCCACGAAGGGAAATGGCCTTTTGGGCTAAGACCCCAGCACTTTCAAGAAGAACTGTGCCCGGTTCACTCAGGATTCAGGGAGGGTCAGAAGCCGAAGCCAGGCCGGCCTTTGTGATTTCCAGCCACGCGGCACTACCGAGATCTGCGTGTGCGTGTGCGTGTGCGTGTGCGAGCGGCAGGGCAGGGGCTAGGTCTCAAGATCTGCGTGTGCGTGTGCGTGTGCGAGCGGCAGGGCAGGGGCTAGGTCTCAAGATCTGCGTGTGCGTGTGCGTGTGCGAGTGCGAGCGGCAGGGCAGGGGCTAGGTCTCAAGATCTGCGTGTGCGCGTGCGAGTGGCAGGGCAGGGGCTAGGTCTCAAGATCTGTGTGTGCGTGTGCGTGTGCGAGCGGCAGGGCAGAGGCTAGGTCTCAAGATCTGCGTGTGCATGTGCATGTGCATGTGCGAGCGGCAGGGCAGGGGCTAGGTCTCAAGATCTGCGTGTGCATGTGCATGTGCATGTGCGAGCGGCAGGGCAGGGGCTAGGTCTCAAGATCTGCGTGTGCGTGTGCGTGTGCGAGCGGCAGGGCAGGGGCTAGGTCTCAAGATCTGCGTGTGCGTGTGCGAGCGGCAGGGCAGGGGCTAGGTCTCAAGATCTGCGTGTGCGCGTGCGAGTGGCAGGGCAGGGGCTAGGTCTCAAGATCTGTGTGTGCGTGTGCGTGTGTGAGCGGCAGGGCAGAGGCTAGGTCTCAAGATCTGCGTGTGCATGTGCATGTGCATGTGCGAGCGGCAGGGCAGGGGCTAGGTCTCAAGATCTGCGTGTGCATGTGCATGTGCATGTGCGAGCGGCAGGGCAGGGGCTAGGTCTCAAGATCTGCGTGTGCGTGTGCGTGTGCGAGCGGCAGGGCAGGGGCTAGGTCTCAAGATCTGCGTGTGCGTGTGCGTGTGCGAGTGCGAGCGGCAGGGCAGGGGCTAGGTCTCAAGATCTGCGTGTGCGTGTGCGTGTGCGAGCGGCAGGGCAGGGGCTAGGTCTCAAGATCTGCGTGTGCGTGTGCGAGCGGCAGGGCAGGAGCTAGGTCTCAAGATCTGTGTGTGCGTGTGCGTGTGCGAGCGGCAGGGCAGAGGCTAGGTCTCAAGATCTGCGTGTGCATGTGCATGTGCGAGCGGCAGGGCAGGGGCTAGGTCTCAAGATCTGCGTGTGCATGTGCATGTGCATGTGCGAGCGGCAGGGCAGGGGCTAGGTCTCAAGATCTGCGTGTGCGTGTGCGTGTGCGAGCGGCAGGGCAGGGGCTAGGTCTCAAG
This sequence comes from Molossus molossus, assembly GCF_014108415.1. Lineage (NCBI taxonomy): Eukaryota > Metazoa > Chordata > Mammalia > Chiroptera > Molossidae > Molossus > Molossus molossus. Next base: position 101,532,141 of record NW_023425347.1, on the reverse strand, counting down.
ATCTGCGTGTGCGCGTGCGAGTGGCAGGGCAGGGGCTAGGTCTCAAGATCTGTGTGTGCGTGTGCGTGTGCGAGCGGCAGGGCAGAGGCTAGGTCTCAAGATCTGCGTGTGCGTGTGCGAGCGGCAGGGCAGGGGCTAGGTCTCAAGATCTGCGTGTGCGTGTGCGTGTGCGAGCGGCAGGGCAGGGGCTAGGTCTCAAGATCTGCGTGTGCGTGTGCTAGTGGCAGGGCAGGGGCTAGGTCTCAAGATCTGCGTGTGCGTGTGCGAGCGGCAGAGCAGGGGCTAGGTCTCAAGATCTGCGTGTGCGTGTGCGAGCGGCAGGGCAGGGGCTAGGTCTCAAGATCTGTGTGTGCGTGTGCGAGCGGCAGAGCAGGGGCTAGGTCTCAAGATCTGCGTGTGCGTGTGCGAGCGGCAGGGCAGGGGCTAGGTCTCAAGATCTGCGTGTGCGTGTGCGTGTGCGTGTGCGAGCGGCAGGGCAGGGGCTAGGTCTCAAGATCTGCGTGTGCGCGTGCAAGTGGCAGGGCAGGGGCTAGGTCTCAAGATCTGTGTGTGCGTGTGCGTGTGCGAGCGGCAGGGCAGGGGCTAGGTCTCAAGATCTGCGTGTGCGTGTGCGTGTGCGTGTGCGAGCGGCAGGGCAGGGGCTAGGTCTCAAGATCTGCGTGTGCGTGTGCGTGTGCGAGCGGCAGGGCAGGGGCTAGGTCTCAAGATCTGCGTGTGCGTGTGTGTGTGCGAGCGGCAGGGCAGGGGCTAGGTCTCAAGATCTGCGTGTGTGTGTGCGCGTGCGAGCGGCAGGGCAGGGGCTAGGTCTCAAGATCTGCGTGTGCGTGTGCGTGTGCGTGTGCGTGTGCGAGCGGCAGGGCAGGGGCTAGGTCTCAAGATCTGCGTGTGTGTGTGCGTGTGCGAGCAGCAGGGCAGGGGCTAGGTCTCAAGATCTGCGTGTGTGCGTGCGTGTGCGAGCGGCAGGGCAGAGGCTAGGTCTCAAGATCTGCGTGTGCGTGTGCATGTGTGAGCGGCAGGGCAGGGGCTAGGTCTCAAGATCTGCGTGTGTGTGTGCGCGTGCGAGCGGCAGGGCAGGGGCTAGGTCTCAAGATCTGCGTGTGCGTGTGCGTGTGCGAGCAGCAGGGCAGGGGCTAGGTCTCAAGATCTGCGTGTGCGTGTGCGTGTGCGAGCAGCAGGGCAGGGGCTAGGTCTCAAGATCTGCGTGTGTGTGTGCGTGTGCGAGTGGCAGGGCAGGGGCTAGGTCTCAAGATCTGCGTGTGCGTGTGTGTGTGCGAGCGGCAGGGCAGGGGCTAGGTCTCAAGATCTGCGTGTGTGTGTGCGCGTGCGAGCGGCAGGGCAGGGGCTAGGTCTCAAGATCTGCGTGTGCGTGTGCGCGTGCGAGCGGCAGGGCAGGGGCTAGGTCTCAAGATCTGCATGTGTGTGTGCGTGTGCGAGCGGCAGGGCAGAGGCTAGGTCTCAAGATCTGCGTGTGCGTGTGCGTGTGCGAGCGGCAGGGCAGGGGCTAGGTCTCAAGATCTGCGTGTGCGTGTGCGTGTGCGAGTGGCAGGGCAGGGGCTAGGTCTCAAGATATGCGTGTGCGTGTGCATATGCGAGCGGTAGGGCAGGGGCTAGGTCTCAAGATCTGCGTGTGCGTGTGCGTGTGCGAGTGGCAGGGCAGGGGCTAGGTCTCAAGATCTGCGTGTGCGTGTGCGTATGCGTGTGCGAGTGGCAGGGCAGGGGCTAGGTCTCAAGATCTGCGTGTGCGTGTGCGTGTGCGAGCGGCAGGGCAGGGGCTAGGTCTCAAGATCTGCGTCTGCGTGTGCGTGTGCAGGTGGCAGGGCAGGGGCTAGGTCTCAAGATCTGCGTGTGCGTGTGCGTGTGCGAGTGGCAGGGCAGGGGCTAGGTCTCAAGATCTGCGTGTGCGTGTGCTTGTGCGAGCGGTAGGGCAGGGGCTAGGTCTCAAGATCTGCGTGTGCGTGTGCGTGTGCGAGTGGCAGGGCAGGGGCTAGGTCTCAAGATCTGCGTGTGCGTGTGCTTGTGCGAGCGGTAGGGCAGGGGCTAGGTCTCAAGATCTGTGTGTGTGTGTGCGTGTGCGTGTGCGAGTGGCAGGGCAGGGGCTAGGTCTCAAGATTTGCGTGTGCGTGTGCATGTGCGAGCGGTAGGGCAGGGGCTAGGTCTCAAGATCAAGACAGTCCAGTATGCGAAAGTCGCAGAAAACAGGGCATGGACTCGTTTACCAAACACACATACAGCTCAGAATGAGGGAAAAGGCCAAATGAGCATGCCTGGTTCACCGTTTCCCGCGCGACTGGCATCCACTAGCTTAGTTAGAGACCACTTTCATTCACTGCTGTTCACCCTGTTCCGTCGACAGTGTTCTCTGAGAACGCAAGGCCCGTCCCCAGCGCACCCTGCGTCCGTGCCTCCCACCGAGAGATGACGGGCTCGGTAAAATTACTAGACGGCATTTTTCCATTGTGGGCACAAAAATCTCTACTAAAGTGGTACATACTTCTCAAACGGTTTGCTCAGTGGTTAGAGCATCAGCCCTCTGACCGAAGGGTCTCTGGTTCAAGGGCATGTACCTGGGTCACAGGTTCGACCCCTGGCCCTGGCTGGGGTCATTCAGAAGGCGCCCAGTCGATGAGTCTCTCTCACATCGATCTCTCCCTCCCTCCCTGCCTCCCACTCTCTCTGAAACTCAATGGAAAAGTTCCCTCAGGTGAGGATTAACAACCACAAAAGCTGCCTGTGTACATGAGGCAGCTTCGGCTCCGTGGGCCGCCCCCTCGCGGGTCCCAGCAAGGCCCTCACTGCCCGCACCGCGGCCCCCGTGGTGAAGAAAGGTCAGCACCTAGTGTGGACCTCGCGCCAGGAGACAGCGACGCGGAGACGCCACACGACCGGAACTGCCCAGGTGTGAGCGAAATCAGCACAAATTCTAGCGTGGGGTCTCGCACACCTCAGGTGGGGTGGACTCTGCGGCTCAAGGACAAATCTCTGCAGTGACAGAATCTGGGGCCTCTGCGGGCTGGGCTCAGAGGGGGGCTGCTCCCACTTCCCGGAGCGACCAGGGCGGCGAGGAAGAGGAACAAGACAGCTCCTGAGGCCACACTGTCCTCGGGGCAGAAAGACACGCGGAGGGTCACAGGACCCGCTGGCCTGGAAAGTAGTTTGTTGTAAAACAGAGCGTAGGGCCCAAGTCAGTCAGATCTCAGAGCACTGCCGCCGGCATTTAGTCGGAAGAGGGAAACGATGAAATTGAAACAAGAAATAAACAAAAAATTAGTTTGTAAAAAATGAACTTTACAAATATACCTCAAATCAGGGCCCATCCTCTGATTCTAACAGGCCTGGGGCCCGACATCCCAAGCGTCGCGACCTGAATGTTACGTCCGCTTCTCATCCACAGAACAAGCTTCTACAAAGTGCCTCTTTCACTCTGCGTGCAACCCTGGAGCCCACACAACAAACAAGACCAAGCCGTGCTCCCGAGGCATCGCCTGGTAGAAATATCAATGTAACCCTGCACAGAGTGGTACCATTTGAGCTGGGTTTTGAAGGATGAATAGGAGTTTTCTGAGAGAAGAAAGAAAAGCTTGGCGTTCCAGACAATTGGAAATGAAAGAGCAAACGAATGGCACGATGCAAGTGCCTGCTCTGCCCGGGGAGCAAGGAGCAGTGCAGCACCCCCAGAGCAGCACAGCCCAAGCTCCCGTCGCCACACCCCGCCTCACAACCTTCTCCATCATCTATACCACTTAATGACTTTTCCCTTATGTTTTTCTTTAAAAATCAGCTTGCTTTTTAAAGCTTACCTTAATCCCATCTGAGATGATAATATCCATTAATTTATGGGCTTGACGTGCTACTTAAATCTTTCCAAGAAATAATGACACACTATTAAAGCAAAAAGTATCCTTCCATGAACCTGGAGCTAAGTCCTCTTGTGTCCCAGCCATGTTTCCTAAGCTAGAAACTTCAAGGCCTGTGTTGTTTGAACTGGAATCTGACCAAAGGAAAACATAAATGCGAACATTAGTGGCAAAAATGGCTTTAATTAGCCACTCTGTTAGCAGAGTGCTCCCTGGGGATGTCAGGACCCCCCAAAAGGCCCTGCCCCCTCCACAGGCAGCCACTAAGCACCTGGTGGTCTGAGCTCCCAGGGTTGCGTGTGACCCTCCATCAGGACATTCTTCCATCTGACTTTCATTTCCAATTTGAAAAACAGGCATTAACAGTACTTCAGTAATTTATTACACAACCTCTTAAAAGTTTAAACGTATACTTCATTAAACACAAGAGCCTAAACTAGGTCAGCGGGCAGCGTGACTCCCCCGGACAGTGGGCAGAGGGCACGCCGCCACGGTCCTCACCTCCGTGCACGAAGCCGTGCAGCGTGCAGTCCGAAGGCCCCACCAGGTGGATCAGGCTGGACTGGCTGTAGCTGACGGTGTTCGGCTCTGGAATGGCAAAGCAGGCAGGTTAGGCCAGGGCACAGGCGGATTCCCACGGCTGAACGGCCTGATAAGGCCGACACGCCTGGCGTTTGCCTGGTCACGAGGGCTGACCGTCCGCTTAGACCTGGGATCTCTAAGGAAAACTGTGGTCTCAAAACAGGCCCCAGTTGGTAAAGGGAAGGCTTTCGAGGATTAATTAGCCACTCTGTTAGGGGGTCATGATGTCACCCCCTGGGGACACTGGTGTCCCCAGCAAGACCCTGCTCCATCCACGGGCAGCCAGTTAACACCTGGTGGCCTGAGCTCCCAGGGTTGGTGTGACCCTGTTTGGACAGTGTTCCATCTGACCGCCATTCCCGATTTTATAAACAGGTGCCAATAGTCTTCCAGGAATTTGTTGTGCAACCTCCCCCAAACTTCAACTTATTTCATCTTCAGTTTCACTACAATGGTGAACAGAGACTCGGAATCTGATACAGCGTTGCAGACTCGGTCTCCGTGGACCCACCACCGCGGCCCACCCTCGGTCCCTGGCCGGGCCAGGGAGACACAGCACCCAAAGGTGCGCCCGCTCCCCCCCCCACGGCCAGCCCTCTGCCCCCTTCGCCTTCCGAGTGGCGAATGCCTCCCGCCGTCGACACTGCCGATGAAGCACCGACATGAAACGCGGCCCAGCCTCCAGAAGGCGGACATTACCCCTGGAGCCCACTCCCCCCAGGCGTGGGCACACCGGTCGAGGGCCTTCTGAGCAGACCCCTGCCTCCCCACAGCCTCTGGACAGAAATGACACTTGTCTGTTTCCTGCCCGGACAGCACCCTCCGAAGGGCGGCCGTTCCCACCCCGGCAATGCGGGGCTGCCGAGTGGGCCAGCCCGCCGGACACGCCTCGGGTGGACAAAGGTCTTTTCTGTATTTGGCCAGAGACAGAGTCCGTGGGAGGAGCGGTGCTGCTGAGCTGGGGGCTGGAGGGGGCACCCGAGGCCCCCTAAGCCTCAGCGATGGCCCTCGAGACTGTCTGAGCTCCTCCATGGGGGATTCCAAACTGTGGCTGCCTGGGGGTCACGAAGCAGGGGAACTGGAGCTCAAGCGAGGCCTAAGTATTGACTTCCCCACAGACCCTCTGGCTGTTCTCCAGCCTCACGGCGCAGACTCAGACTCGGGTCTCCAGCTGGCGTCTGAGCGGCACCTGGGCTGAGGGGCTGTGCGGGAGGAGAGGGAGCCACAACCCTGCCCGGGAGCCCAAAGGAGCCCGTGGCATCAGAAGCCGCACAGCGGCTCAGGATCTGGAGCGGGGTCTCATTTCCATCCGCACTCACTTCCCATCCTCCCGGCCCCAGGGTGCGACACCGGCCCTGTGCCGGGAGGTCCGTGCTGGGATACAGGGAGCAGCAGAGGCTACAGACAAATACAAACCTCCCCTTTCTATGTTTCCAGCTAAGGAAACCAAGGAGAGGTTGAACCCCTGAGAGGCCGGAGTGGGATTGTGACCCCAGAACCTACCTCCGTCCCTGCCCAGCCCCCACCTCACTGCCCCTCAGAACCAGAGCTGATGGCAGCAGGATGACAGGGCCCGTCCAGACCCGGGAGAAGGCACGTGCTCCCTCGCTGGGCGAGCCCATGGTGGGCAGGGGACTAGGCAGGGCTCATTTTGCTGCAAACCCGGCAGCCCCAGGACGAATGGGCAGTCCTATGGTCACACAGTCCCCATGCAGCCACAGCCGGGTAACCGACGGCTGTGGACCGAACAGTTCAAGGCAACTGTATTTTCTCTTGTCAGATGAAGAAAACAGTAAGAAAAACTGGGTTTTAAGGAACTCCCAGACTCTGAAAAGACATCAAGTCGAGGTTGGTCCCTTGTGGGGTGAAATCTGGTTCTGATTTTAAAAGGGGCAGAGAGCTGCAGATAGGGGGGACTTCTGGGTGGAAGGTGGGACGAAGGGCCCTAGAGGTGTCGCCCTGCAGAACCCAGCAGGGAACAGGGACACTCATCACAGGAGCGTCACACAGAGGCGGGACACGGAGCACGTTCCCGAGAACCCTTGTCACACAGACGGAGTGTGTCACCCTGTGCCGGAGGGGTGCCGCACGCTGCCGGAGGCCTCCACCCCCAGGCTCACCGAGTCCCAGAGGCCCCGCCCTGAGTGTATCTGCATCTGCGCAGCAGGGACTTCTCTGCTTCTCCATCAAGGATGGGGCGGGGAGGGGCTCTCTGGAGGAAGACATCCCCTGACCTACAGTCTGGGTTTGGGGCGGCCTTGAAGGACGAAAGAAGGCAGGACGCCCTGCAGGAGGCCGTGGGCCCGCGGAGCCCTCTCAGCCACGGAGAAAGCTGCTGCCGTGGTCTACACCAGGCGGAATCCCACGCTCCGCAGGCGCTGGGGGCAGAGACCCAACCAGGCCCGCTAACAGGTGTCTGCCTGGCGGTGAAGCCCACCACGTGGGCACGGGCCTCCCGGGACTAGCCGAGCCCTCCAGTCACCCCAGTGGCTGAGACACCAGGAAGGGGTCTGGATGGCACACTGACCCCAAGAGGACGTTCATGAACCGGCCACCTTTGTCATCGGCTGACGGACATCAGCCATCTACGGCTTTACCTGGGTTCAGGATAGGCTGGGTGATGTCTCCGTTCCTCCACTTGGTCTGCATGCGCTCCAGCTTCTGGGCCTCGTACCGCCTGCGGCCCTCCTCTTCCTGCTCCTGCCGGGAGTACTGCGGGGCAGACAGGGCTCAGAGTTCTCCTTTCTATGACTGGGACTACCCTTCCTCTGATAACACGTATTTAATGTGAACAGCGAAACCACAGAGAGGGAAGGTGAACACCTCAGGGAGTGCCGCACCCCAACCCAAGGTTATAGCCTTCCTGAAATCATTTTTATACCCGTGTGTATATAAAACTTCTATCATGCTTTCTGTGAAGTTTAAAAGTGACAGTATTTTGCCCGGCTGGTGTGGCTCAGTGGATTGAGCGTCGGTCCCATGGACTCAGAGGTCCTGGTTGGATTCCCCATCAGGGCACATGCCCGGGTTTCATGCTCGATCCCCAGCAGGGGGCGTGTAGGAGGCATTTGATAGATGTTGCTCTCTCATCAATATTTCTCTTTCCCTCTCCCAACAAAATCAATTAAAAAACATATTTAAAAGAAGGGGAAGGGGCATTTAGCTTCTAGTTTTTCCTGTTAAAATGATACCACACAGACAGCCTCGGCCGCTCACGCTGCACACCGGCCCGTTCCTTCCTAGGGCAGTGCCTGGACAGACACAGATCCAGGCTGCAACCCCCGCCCCCCAGCAGGCTCCTCGACCCCATCCCTCCGGAGCCTGCCGCTGACCCTGCCTACCCAGGGCCCCGGGACGGACACAGTGAAGCCCTCCACGCAAAGACACGTCTGTCCACAGCAAAACCGAACTGAGAGACAAGGAAAGGCTGAGCTGTCTTCACCTCCGTCTCCTCGGGGGCCCCCGGGACGGAGAGGGGCAGAGGCTGGCCTGGGCGGGGTGGCCGGGCAACCCTGGCTCTCAGCACATGACAACTCATGAGCAGGAACTGCGTTTAAACTGGAATCAGAGGCTCTCAGGCCCCCCACTCATCACCAGTTTCCCCAAACAGGAAGGAATACTCTCCCCTCCAACAGGAGGCGTTTCCTACTCTCCCGCCAAGGAGGACGAACTCCTGGCCAGACACCCACTCAGCCAATGAGAAGCCACCTCTCTGGGGACTCCCAGTCTCTTCCAATGGACTCTCTGCTTACAACAGGCTTCTGCACGCCCCTCTGCGCTGTAAAAGAGCCTGCCTCTCCTTTGCTCTCTGGACTGTGGGGGGTTGTGAGAGTTTGCCTTAGACTGTATGCGCCAAATTACAATTCTTTGTTGTCCTTGAATAAACCCAGTTTGCTGGAGAAATGTCTGGCTGTCTGTTTAAGGTCAACAGGCAGATGGCCCCCTCACCAGGCACGGCCCTGTCGCCTGCCTTTTCTCTGGCTGGAGCGTGTGCTAAGGGTCCTGGGAGGAGTGTCCATGGGTCTGGACCAGCCTACACCCACCTTCCAGCCTGAGTCAAACCTGTGCTGAGACCCAGACAGCAACGCCCTCCCCCGCCCAGGCTGTGGCTGTCCTGGGACACCTCCGGCCATCTCAAGAGTGACCAGGCTTCTGCCATCTGCCCAGTGAGAAATGGAAGAGGCCTCCTTACCACAACTGGCGGCACCTCCAGGACCTTGTCCACATTCTTCAGAGACAGGGGCACGTACCACAGGGTGGCCTTATTGGTCAGCTTTTTGGTACCTTCAGAGAAGAAAACCACATGAGTGAAGATGGCCTCGGGCGGACGGGGCACAGGGACCCGGCAGGGAGGCTGACACCCACCACCTCTGACCCCTGACCCCCAAGGCCTTCAGCCATGAGGTACAAGCGTGGATTCCCAGCAAGGGGACCCCCCCCAGTGCTGTCACTCTTCAAAGGTGGCTTCAGATCACCCGGTGTGGGCCTGGGGGCGGGGGTCCCCTAGCACTTGCTCCGTGGGGCCTCACCCCGGAGGCCTGCTGTCCTCGCAGTGTTCTGACCGGGGGAAGGCTGGGCAGTAACACCCACTGGAAGCCTCTCGGGAGCGGCCAGAGGGACGGGAGGCTCGGAGGAGGGCAGACTGGCCTGGTGAGGACCCTCGTCCAGCCGCCTCCCAGGGAAGAGGGGGACAAGCCAGTGAAGAGGGGGGCAAAGCCGGGGTGTGCCAGGCTGAGCCAGGGCCCACCAACAGATCCAGCATACTCTGATTTCAGTCTCACGAGCGCCCCCCTGAGAAACTCGAGGTCACAACACTGCCGGATCGCCCACCTGTCTTTTCTGACTGCTGCCGGGAAGAGCCCGCCAGCCGAGACGGAAGGCAGCAGCCGAGGTCCTGAGGCCGGGGCCTCGCAGGCAGAGCCACACGGCAGCCCTGGGGGGGGGGGGGGGCAGCTGCGCGCCCACCCAGAGCACGGCTGTGCCGTCAGCCCCCCAAGGCCCATCTGTGGACCCGATACATCTCAGCGCTCCCTCCTTCAGAAGCTGCCCCCCAATCCAGGAGCTTCGGGGGGAGTGTGGAGGGGCTGCGGGCTGGGCTGGACGCGGGCAGAGTGACAGGAAACAGAGCCTTCCCTGGGGCGCTGAGCGGGCTCAGGGCAGAGTGGGCTGCCCCGCGCTGAGGAGCCAAGCCAAAAGCAATCACTTGGTCCACACCCCTCACTTGCACGGGAAGAGCCTGAAGCCCAGAGAGGTCAACGGGTTTGCCTAGGGTTACACAGCAATTTGGTGCCACTCTGAGTATAGACCCAGGCCTTCAGGGACCCAGAAATGTCAGGGACATTATTTGCAAAGATGTCTTTTAAAAGATTGCGTCTTCAACATGGAAAAGCCCCAAAGGAGACGACACAGTGAGACTGAGAGAAAGAGAGAAGGTGGAGAAGGCAGGGGGCGGCCCAGCGACCCCGAAAGTCCCCTGGGAGCTCACTTCCCAGCAGGTGCCTCCGACCTGCCTTCCCCAGGTAACGGGCTGCAGCTTCCTCCCCTGAACGGAGCCCAGAGACCAAGCGGCCAGGGGTCAAGGGGTCGGCGAGGGGGCGAGGGGTCGAGGGGTCGAGGGGTCGGGTGGAAGGAGCTCGGCCGGCCGGGTGCCAGCCCCGCAGCACCACCAGGACAACGGGCTCGGTGGGATCACAGGCAGATGTGGGAAACATTCTCACCGCACTCTGACCGAGAGCGAATCTGACAGCTGCTTTTGGGAATAGAGATTTCCTGTCTGACTCAGCTGGAGCCAGCCTGACATGCCGGTATCCATGGAAACACCGAGCGCCCGCCTCTAGACCTAAATGAGCGAGGCAAAACATACTAATTGTCTTTCTCCTTCATTTAATGAAACCATCAAAAGGCAAGTGCAGCATCAGAAACCTCTATTTTAAACTCTTCAGAGCTCCCAGCTACCTTCTGAGCAGCTGACAGCGGCCACACCCAGTGAGCTTAACGTTCTGACAGCTGCGGGACAAACCAGCCCCACAGAGGCAGTTTGCCGCTGTCTGCCAGGGTGTGTGCCCGTCCGACTGCCTCCTGACAGGCCATGCAGCCGGATGGAAGGGGGCACACAGGGTGGGGACCCTGCCTCCTGGGGTGGGGAAACACGAATGTCACGCGAACAGCTTCACAGTTCAGCCGTGTGGGGCCGTTTGCCCGCCAACCACCTCCGTCTCCCCACCTGGCTGAGCTCTGCGCCCATGTGGCCAGTGTTCACTGAGGGCCGCCGGCCAGGCATTGGGGGACGGCAGTGGACAGGGCGGCCACAGCTCAGAGGACTCACATCCAGGGCACACGTGGGCAGAAAGAGACACATCAGGACAGGGAGTCCTTGAGAGACCCAGAGCCCAGAGGAACCGAGACACAAACTGATCCAAACACAGATGACAGCCCGGCCACTGCGGCTGAGGGGTTGAGCGTCGACCCACGCTCCAAGAGGTCGCCGGTTCAATTCCCGGTCAGGGCACGTGCCCACGTTATGGGCCTGATCCCCAGTGAGGGCCAGGCAGGAGGCAGCCGATAGGTGTTCTTTCTCATTGATGTTTCTCTCTCCCTCCTCCGCTGGTTCACCCCTCCTCCACCTCCTCCGCTCGTTCTTCCCCCCTCCCCTCCTTCTCCCCCCTCCTCCGCTCCTTCTCCCCTCCTCCGCTCCTTCTCCCCCCCCTCCGCTCTTTCTCCCCCCGCTCCGCTCCTTCTCCCCCCTCCGCTCTTCACCCCTCCTCTGCTCCTTCTCCCCCCCTCCGCTCCTTCTACCCCCACTCTGCTCCTTCTCCCCTCCTCCGATCCTTCTCCCCCCTCCTCCGCTCCTTCTCCCCCCCTCCTCCGATCCTTCTACCCCCCTCCTCCGATCCTTCTACCCCCACTCCGCTCCTTCTACCCCCTCCTCCGCTCCTTCTCCCCCCTCCTCCGATCCTTCTCCCCCCTCCTCCGATCCTTCTCCCCCCTCCTCCGATCCTTCTCCCCCCTCCTCCGCTCCTTCTCCCCCCCCTCCGCTCCTTCTCCCCCTACTCCGCTCCTTCTCCCCCCTCCTCCGCTCCTTCTCCCCCCCTCCTCCGCTCCTTCTCCCCCCCTCCTCCGATCCTTCTCCCCCCCTCCTCCGATCCTTCTCCCCCCTCCTCCGATCCTTCTCCCCCCTCCTCCGCTCCTTCTCCCCCCTCCTCCGCTCCTTCTCCCCCCTCCTCCGCTCCTTCTCCCCCCTCCTCCGATCCTTCTCTGCCCCCCTCCTCCGATCCTTCTCCCCCCCTCCTCCGCTCCTTCTCCCCCCTCCTCCGCTCCTTCTCCCCCCTCCTCCGCTCCTTCTCCCCCCTCCTCCGATCCTTCTCTGCCCCCCTCCTCCGCTCCTTCTCCCCCCCCTCCTCCACTCCTTCTCCCCCCTCCTCCGATCCTTCTCTGCCCCCCTCCGCTCGTTCCCGCCCCCCCCCCGCTCGTTCTCCCTCCGCTCACCCCCCCTCGTTCACACATCGATTACTGAGTCTACGTGCCCTGTGAGCCCGGCTGCGGGAAGAGGGAGACATGACGCTGCCTCAGAAGCTCACGACACCAGCTGGGGCTTCTCAGCCTCAGCACCACAGGCCTCGGGCGGATGGCTCCTCGTGTCTGACCCTGTGCACTGCAGGGTGAGCAGGGTGAGCGGCCAGGAGCCGCTACTGGAGGCCGGCAGCACCGTCCCAACTGTGACCATCGAAACTGTCCCCTCGAGAATCAATGCCAGAGGTCAAGCCAGGACCCCAGGCGTCCCCAGGAAGCAGTCTGAGCTCGCTGCCCCAGAGAGAGCACAGTGCGCTGGCGCGGGAGTGGGTGGCAGCCCGGAGCAGTGGCAGCCCGGCAGTGTCCCCACCAAGGCCTGCCGGAAAGCCAACCCACCACCTGGAAACGCAGCCGCATCCTCAAAGGAGCAGTTTATGAGACAATGGCGAGCCCTGGTTCCCACGGCAGTCAGGAGTGGGGATCTGTCGGGCCCCCCCAACTGTTGCCGCTGTCCTGTGCCCCTGGTGCGTCTCCCAGACGGGACGCAACGACAGACCTGCGCGCTGCCTGAAGGCGAGGCTCAGAGCAGCCCACCTGGAGCCACCTGCCCCTCCCAGTGAGAGGGGCCCCCACCCTGGGTGCCTGGTGAGGGCCACCCTCTCTCGCCCGTGGCCAGGGCCTGACAGGATGTGGGACAAAGGACGAAAGATGAGGTGCCTCTACAAGCCTGGGAAGGTCTCTGACCCGGCTCCCCTCCCATTCACGCTGCTCTCAGGGATCCCCTCTGACCCCAGCTCCCCTCCCATTCACACTGCTCTTGGGGTTCCCCTCTGGCCGCAGCCTGTGCCAGAAGGGGGTTCAGTGAAGGGACTCTGCAGAGCAGGCTCCACCCCCTTTTGTGAGCCACCGGCTCTGACAGACAGCCGGTGAGCCACGATGACAAACTGCTGCCGATGAGAGTGTGAGGGCCCAGAGAGGCGGGGCGCGCAGCACAGCCCAGGGGCCGCCCTCAGCGGGAGGCGGCATGACAGACCCCCAGGCCGCCACGAGGGAAAACAGTACCCAGGGACCCCTTTCTGGGCTGCAGCCCGAGACCCGTATCAGAAGGTCCCTTCGAGGACAGACCACCACCTGCCGCATGCGGGGTCAGGCACAGCCGCGAGGCGCAGGCAAGCTGGGGGCTCCCCCACCAGGGCTTGCTCGGCTGTGCTCCCGTTTCCACTGCAGCAGGGCCTGCGGGGGCCACCGGATGTCCCCGGGAGGATGCCCTGGTGCGGGGGAGTGCCCGGGCACACACTCCGCAGGCGCCTCAGCTGAGGGGTGCGCCAGGCCAGGCGGCCCCTTCCCCGGGGCCAGGACAGACTCCTGGGCCTGGGGGTGGCCCGGAGGGTGGGAGGTGGTGAGCCGCCGGGGGATGGAGGGGAGCTATCAAGAGCAGCCAGAGCCAGCTGGAGAGAAAGCCACGCCCCCTGCAGTGCCCAGTGGGAGGACGGGAAGGGGTTTCCATGGTGACCACGCCAAGGAAGAGAATATTCAGATCAGACCAGAGTCAAAGGTTTGCCCCGTGAGCTTCGGCATCCACCTGGGTTCCAGTAGGGGACAGGGAAGGGCAAGTAGTGCGGGGAGGCAGCAGAGGATGGGGCACCTGTGCCCTCCCAGCCACTCCCAGCCCTCTGCCCCAGAGGGGCTGCCGGAGGGCAGGGTGGGCAGGGCGGGCAGGGCTCGCTCACTTGGGACCAGAGCCCAAAGGGCTCGCCACTTAAGCAGTCTGTGCCGTTCCGCCTGCAGGGGCCCCTGCTCACGTGGAGGCAGGAGTTGAGGGCTGCCGTCTGTGGACGGTGTCAGGGCCAGCCCCCCGCAGAGTGTGCGAGGCGGCTCCCAACCCAGTGGTGAGAGCGCACACGTCACCTGTGAGGATGTTTTCCGACATCACGTTGACCTGGACTTCCACCGAGTGCTTGGAGGTGTAGGTGATCTCGGCGCTGACGTGGGCCACCTCGCCAATGCACATGGGTGACAGGAAGTCGGTGCGCTCAACCCGGGCCAGGACGGCCACACAGCGCTCCTGCAAAGAGCAGACACGGTCAGCCCGGCAGAAGAGCCCCGCCTGGAGAGGCTCCCCAAAACTGCTCTGATTTCCTCCCACACATTCCTAAACTTGATGCCACAGGAGGAACATCAGTGCCCCGGAGACCCTGCGGGGCCGCTACCGGGGTTTGGAGTGGCCACACTGCCCACGGCCTTTCTCTTTTACCCAGTTTTTCTGTGAAAAACCTACGTTATTTGCATAGTGAAAAGTAAAAAGAGACTCGCACTTACATGGAAAATTTGGGAAACAGCGAACAGTAAACAGGAGGAAAGCCCACCCCCCACCCAGAGAGAACGGCGGTTTCCGTTTCCATCTCCCTCTCCAGGCTCTTCCCAAAGGATGGGGCCTCGTCTGCTCCTTTGCCTCGATCCCAGGTTTGCAGTTTCAGTCCTTAAACAATCGTGTAAAAGCTAATTTATCTTTCGCGGTCTGCTCTTTGCACTCAACAGGAGGAAGAATAACCTGCCTGTGCAAGGCGAGTGGTCCTTTTATTTAATGTCCCTTATCCTTCAACCGGGCAGCCCGTTCTCCCGACTCAAAGCTCAGAAGGAACACAGGGCCCGGGCCTGCCTCGGCCACTGGTCCCAGCCACCTGGGCCGCGCAGGGTCACCGATGCACAGGTGGCCGGGCCCCTGCGGGAACGGGAAGGCGTCTTCACTCAGGACTCAGGACGGCCTGTCCCCATGCTCCAGTGAATGGCGTGCCCTGGTGTTGAGATTTGGGTCAACCCAGCTGTTTACTGTAAGTAAGTCTGTGATGGGTGTCCTCTGACTTCAACTGTTTTCAGTACTGGGGACGGTTTCCTGACTGGACTGGATGACTACTTGGACATATGTCCCCAGAGTACTTCTCATCAGTGGGCAGTGCCTGGTGTGGCCCTGGTGCCTTCTGGCACCAACGCTTATTTTCTTTCTTTTTTTTTTTAATCCTCACCTGAGGATATTTTTCCATTGATTTTTGAAGCGAGATGGGGAGAGAGAGAGAGAAACATTGATGTGAGAGAGACACATCGACTGGTTGCCTCCCACATGACCCGACCAGGGCCGGGGACTGAACTGCCACCAAGGTATATGCCCATGACCAGAATCAAACCCAAGACCCTTCGGTCCATGGGCTGATGCTCTAACCACTGAGACCCGGCCAGGGCAGCCATCGTCTTTAGGAGACGGGACAGCAGCATGGTCTGCCGTGGTCGAGAGGCAGTCAGGGCAGGAGACGGGCGCACGGCTGAGACCTGTCAGGCCCTGCGCCTCCTACAGGACTGAAGATGCGAGGCCAGCAGGCGACGGCCAGTGTGAGCCCTGCCGCCAGCCATCTGCTGCCCCCGTTGCTCCGACACACAGCTCTCCCACCTGCAAAAGAACTCCCCTGGCACCTGGCGAACACGCCAACTCCTTGGCCAGCCCAAGCCCACGGGACAACGGGGATCTCCATCTTCAGCCCTCCAGGGCGATTCTCGGGCACACAGGGTCGGGGCTCCAAGACAGTTATTGTCCTATAGACGTCCCCGAGTCAGACCTCAGCAAGGCAGGAGGCCAGGTGACTGTGAAAGGGCCACGCTGTGCCTTCCCACTCTCCCAGCGCGCAGTCCACAGTCCCCACGCAGTACAGCCTCACAGGGAATACCGCCGGCACCTCTGAGTGCATTCACGTGGCCACAGCACCACCCACTGGCAGAAAGCTGGAGAGGCAGCTCAGAGGAGGGGCTGCTTCTGGAATTACTGAGTGCCCGTGCAGGACCAACCAGAAATGCGGGGTTGCGGAGGTCCAGAAACAGTCAGCTCTCACCGCTGTTGCTCTGCGTGCACTGGCCCACACCCACCCAGGCCACCAGCAGCTGATGCCAGCCCTGAGGGTGCAGCGCTGCGTGGCCTCGGGAAAGCCCCCTAACTCTCCTGAGCCTCCGTTTCCTCATCTGCAAGGTGGGGATGTACCCCGGGACAGACGGTCAGCACTCAGGGTGGCCGCTGGCTTACGTACGGACGCTCTGCCTCAGTGGCTCTTCCAGACACATTTCCAACAATCAGCAGTGGGCTGGAGGGAGCCCACCCTGTGCCAGGCCTCGATGCAGGTGCTGAGTGCCTGCCCGCGTGGGCTTACACTCTAGTGGGGAAGCTGCCCAACATGAACGAACAAGCCTGTTGAGCGCCAGGGCAGTGGAGAACCACCCCTGCACTGGGAGGGAGTGGTCTTCAGGAAGCCGTGTTTATGCAAAGACCAGAAGGCGGTGAGGGGGAGCGTGAGGGCATCTGGGCCTGGAAGAGCTGTGCAAAGGCCCTGGGCGCAGGAGACCAGTGTGGCCTGCGGAGTGTTGAGGGAAAGATGGGGACTGGGAGCTGGGGACGGTGGGCAGGCAGGGACAGGGACTCGAGCGGAGGCTTGGTAGTGAAAGGGCCCCAACTGCTGCTGGAGAACAGGCGAGGTGGGCAGGGAACAGGTGGGCAGGGACACGGGCAGGAGGCTGGCAGGGACTCAGCTGAGGTAGCTGGCATGCAGTGCTGAAAATGTCCAGCAGGTGGCGCCACCAGGGTGGACTGCCACTGCCCAGGGCTAGAGAAAGCGCGCAGGGCCTGGTCTTAGGCCTGAGTCACTGCAGGTGGAAGAGGAGTTGCTCAAGAGGGAGACTGGGGGAGAAGCAGCCTGGGGTGGGCCTGGAGGGTCTTCTGGCCCATTAAGGTCCAAGGGCTGATTCGGCCGGTTGAGCATCCAGGTGGAGTCGGGCCTACAGACAGAACCTCACAGCTAAGCATAGCGTTAAAGCCACGGACTGGATGAGACCGCCAGGGGAGGGTAGATGGAGGAACCCCCTGCCCAGACCTGGGAGGTCCGGGCTCCAGGAAGAGTCTAGACTCTTCCAGAAAGGAGGGGAAGGGGCTTCAAGGTGGCGGTAGGCAGGCTCTTGGCTCCGTCTCTGGCGGTCCCCACCCTCCCTCCTTGCTGAGCCCAGAGCCAAACAGCGTAGCAAGGGGTCCAGCCCACAGGAGGACACCAGGCCCCCTGCAGCCCAGACACTCACCCCGTTCTGGCTGTTACAGTGCCGGGTGCTGATGATGACCCCCGCCTCCTCGATCATCTTCAGGATGGTGCCTCCGTGGACATTGCCGGCCACGTTGGCGTCGTCTGGCCGCATGATCCTAGGCAGAGAAGGACGTCACCGTGAACAATAACAACCTGGGCAGAGGACAAGGTCCTCCCAGGGGTCGGATGGCTCCCGAGAAGGAAAAGGAACTTTCCACGTGTTTGGTCAGGGTGGGCGCTGATCTGACAAGCCAGGCAAGGGGCTGCAGGGTCCTGTTTCCACAGGACAGAGGAGGGCAGAGAGGGGGACCTTCCCCTGGAGCCCAGACTGGGAAGGGTGATGGGGGAACCTTTGGAAAAGGCCGCGAGATGCTGGAATGGCTGTGGTGTTCCCAGCACGCCTGCCCCTCCGAGTTCCCAACGACCCACGGCTGACCGAGCGCAAGGACACAGGCTGTGACCCCTTGGACGAGGAACAAATCCCGGGACTGCCACCTGCCTCGGGACTCCCAGACGAGCGCGGTTCTGAGAAGTGGGGACCAGCAGGTGGACACTGGTCCCCAACGGCCCCCCAGCATGAACCAAACCGCCACCTCACTTCCCCAGAGGAAAAACCACACCCTTGCCACGGGCAGCCATCGGTGAGGAGGGTCCATAAAATCTCTAGAGCTCCCAACAAGCCACTGTGGGGATCCTCCCACACTGGGGACAGGCAGTGAGCACGTGCCATGGGTAGGCACGCCCGGCCTCCCGTCAGGTCACCCACCTACTCCGGCCCTGCTGGCCAACGTGGCCCAGGACAGCACCCTCTGCGGCCCTTGGCTCTCCCTTCCCCAGCTCGGGGACATCAGACTCTGAGATCGGTCATGGCTCCAACCCTCACTAGCTGGGTGACTCGGCAAGCAGCCAAAACTCTCCCTCCTCCACTTCCCTGTCTGCAGAACCCGCCAACCGAACCTGGGAGGACTGAGGGCTGTCACACAGTAACACACAGCACAGGCGCTACAACAGGACCTGGCACACAGCCAGCCACTCAGTGTTCATCCGCAGCAATCGGCCCTCTTTCCTCAGTGCTGAGCCAACTCTACCGCCAGCAGGGCCAGGAGATGCGGTTTGCTCAGAAAATGACTGACAGCTGTCCGTCTCTGCCGCCCCTTCATCCTGGGGGACATGTGGCCACAAAATGCACAGCCCATTCAGGCCACCCGGCCTCTGGTCACCAGAGCACAGGAGAGAAGCATCGCTTGGCCTCTCACATGTTCATTTAAACGCATTTTGGAATCAACCTTGGCCAGTGTTGCTCAGTGGTTAGTGTCAGCTCACATACCAAAGGGTCACGGGTTCGATTCATGGTCAAGGACACATACCAGGATTGCAAGTCTGACCCCCAGCCCCGGTCAGGGTGCATATGGGAGGCAACCAATCGATGTGTCTCTCTCACATGGATGTTTCTCTCTTTCTCTCTCCTCCCCCTCTCCTTTCCACTCTCTCTAAAAATCAGTGGAAAAATAACCTCGGGTGAGGATTAACAGAAATAAAATAAAATGAAGACATGGGTGTGGAAAGTGTTTCACTTTCCTATTTGCTATTGAGAAGAAAGGAAAGAAAGCTCAGCGGGTAAACAGTCCCTGCCGCCGACCCCAGAGGGCAGCCCGCGGGGCTGGCCGACTGTGCCGTGCAGGGACTCGAGTCCAGCCTGCCAGGCTTCTGGATGGCCAAGGGCAGCTGGGGAGCGGGGTGGACGGGCCTCTCCGGACCTGCAGCACAGCGGCTCACGGAACCACGCGCCCGCAGCACGTGGCCAGCTCAGGCAGGCGGGCCAGACGGGGGCTGCAGCAGGCTCTCTCCCACCATTCCCCACCCCTCCCCCTCCTTGGACCCCAGAAACGTCAAGGTCTTATCGGGGGGCCTTCCTGCACCCCTCCCGCCCGCCCTCTCAGCTGGCCAGTGGTGCTGCCTTCACCCAAGGCCCACGCCCTGAGCGTCCGCTGTCCCATCCTCTGAGCTCCCCACCCTCCCAGCCAAGCAGGGGCCAGCAGTCCCCCTCTGCGCCAACTGCTCCTGCCCTAGACCACAGGATACGCAGGCCAGTGTTGGGGCCCACGGCCAATGGAAGTAGGCACCCCCCATCCCCTCTGGAGTAGGCACTAGACTGATGACAAGATCTCTAAAGAGGCTGCCAGTCCTGGGTCAAGAAGTTGTTCCCAGAGGGGTGGTCACCCCACCTGGACTCCAGACCACTTCCCAGAAGTGACACCTGGCCAAGTCCTAGCGAGTGAGCGGGGCAGGGGGTGCTCAGGGGGTGCTCCAGGCAGGGGGCGCTCAGGGGGTGCTCCAGGCAGGGGGCGCTCAGGGGAAGGCCCCAAGGCCAGGAGAGCTTGGTGAGTTCAGACTGAAGGCAAATCCCCAAAGCTGGCCAGTGACGTGTGTGTGTGCGTGCAAATGTGTGAGTGGGTGGGTATGCATTTGTGAGTGTGTGTAAAAGTATGTATGAATGTGAGCATATGTGTATGTGTAAGAGTGTAGGTATATGTGAGAATGTGAGTGTGTGAGAGTATGTAAGAGTGTGAGTATGTGAGAATGTGTGTGAGTGAATGTGTATGTGGGTGTGTATGTGCACGAGTGCATGTGAGTGTGTAAGTGTGAACAAGTGCATGTGTGTGAGCGTACACGAGTGCATGTGAGTGTGAGTGCACGAGTGTGTGAGTGTGAGTGCACGAGTGTAAGTGTGAACAAGTGCATGTGAGTGTGAGCGTACGCGAGTGTGAGTATGCACGAGTGCATGTGAGTGAGAGTGCATGAGCACTGTGAGTGCGAGTGTGCACAAGTGCATGTGAGCAAGTGTGAGTGTGCATGAGTGCATGTGAGTGAGTGTGCACGAGTGCATGTGAGTGCGAGTGTGCCCAAGTGCATGTGAGTGAGCAAGTGTGAGTGTGCACGAGTGCATGTGAGTGTGAGTGTGCACAAGTGCATGTGAGTGAGCAAATGTGAGTGTGCACGAGTGTGTGTGAGTGTGAGTGTGCACGAGTGCATGTGAGTGCGAGTGTGCCCAAGTGCATGTGAGTGAGCAAGTGTGTGTGCACGAGTGTGTGTGAGTGTGAGTGTGCACGAGTGCAGAGATGGGCAGGACAGCGGGAGCTCCCTCCACAGGCCGACAACTGGGACAGAGGACAGGGACCTGGGGAGACAGGGCGCCGGGAGGCATGTGGGGGGTCACCCCCGGGCCTGGGTGGACAGTCGGCCTCCTCCACTTCACTTGCTGCCTGGCCCTGACTCATGATCACTCCGCTGTCCCCCATGTTACCTTCCTTTTTTTTTTTAAATTCACCCGAGGACATTTTTGCATTTATCTTCAGATAGAGTGAGCGGGAGGGAGAAAGGGAGGAAGAGAGCGAGAAACATCGATGTGAGAGAGACACATCGAGTGGCTGCCACCCGCACAACCCAACCAGGGCCGGGGACAAACTGCAACCGAGGTACGTGCCCTTAGCGGGAACCGAACCCGGGACTCTGGTCCGCGGGCCGACACTCTAACCGCTGAGCCAAACCGGCCAGGGCCCCAGTTACCTTCTTAAGCAGTGAGTGGTCACTCCTGCTCAGACCCTCCAAGGCCCCGCTATCTAGAAAATCAGGATTCGAGCTCCATAGAGGATCTGAAGCGCACCTCCACCTGCAGCTTCCCTGCCTGTCCCCACTGCCCTGCGGGCCGTCCCAGCACCCGGCCGTGCCCACCTGTCCCAGCAGCACTACAGAACACAGGCCTTCCTCTGTGAACGGGGCCTCAGGTGGGCACAGCCTGCTGGCGGGCAACCTGCTCTGCCACCCGCGCTCCCAGCCCAGGTGCTGATGCAGCAGCACACAGGCAGGAGTGCGTCCTGCACACGCTTCCCCCGCGATCAGACCAGCTGTGCCCAGAGTCACTCGCCACAAGGCTGTTTCTTTTTTTTTTTTTTATCCTCACCCGAGGACATTTTTCCATTTTTTGTTCAGATAGAGTGGAAGGGAGAGAGAGGAAGAGAGAGAGAGAAACATTGACGTGAAGGGACACATCGACCAACCAGGGCCGGGGACAAACTGCAACCGAGGTACATGCCCTTAGCGGGAACCGAACCCAGGTCTCTCTGGACCGCAGGCCGACGCTCCAACCGCTGAGCCAAACCGGCCAGGGCTCACAAGGCTGTTTCTAATGCAGGGACGGCTGTGTCCTAAACGTCCACCAGTAGGGACGAGGTAGATTAACTCACGTGCACACCCGCAATAGCACAGGGCCTCGAGCAAGAGGGAGGACTGGAGAAAAACAGCAAAGCACAGGGCAGTGGGGACCAGGTGGCCACACCCCGGCCAGCGCAGACCATCTGGAAGGAGACCTGGATCGGGAAGCTTCCACTGCCCTGAGAAGGGACTAGCCTAGACTTCAGGGGAAATGTCACTGAGCCATCCCCACAGGCCTCCGAATGTAAAGCCGTGTCATCCTGCCCGGCCGGTGTGGCTCAGTGGTTGAGCGTAGGCCCATGCAGAGGTCACCAGTTCCGTTCCCGGTCAGGGCACATGGCCAGGTTGTGTGCCCAATCCCTAGTAAGGGGCATGCAGGAGGCGGCCAATCGATGTTCTCTCTCATCAATGTTTCTATCTCTCTCCCCCTCTCCCTCCCTCTCTCTCTACAAGCAATAAAGAAATGAAATCGTGTCATCCTGTGCACATAAACCGACGGTCTTCACAATTTCTTCAGAGCATAGCTCCAGTGCTCTTCCTCAGCAAGGGCACCCCGACCTCACCTCACCTCACCACCGTCCCCTGTACGGACCCTGCCGCAGGGGCTCTGGGGTCCAGCCCGCCTCTCTGCTGGACAGCACCTGTGGCTCTGGAGCACCAGCCTGGGGACCAGGAGGAGCCGCCCACTCCTGCTGTGTTCCGTGTGCCCAGTGGCACAGCAGACACCCTGAGGGCCAGCCTGTCCCTTGCTCCCCAGGGTCCTCCTAAGCCTGAGCCAGTGTGGGGCCCCACCCTGAGCCTTCGTACCAGGTCCAACTGTATGCCCAGGCCCACGAGTGTTGCTCGGCTCTCAGGCCTTCGCAGGTGTAACCAAGGGCATCAGGTGGCCCATTCCAGTAGGACTGGTACCGCAGAAGAGGGAAGCAGGCAGGCACAGGCGGCGAGGCCGGGGGAGGGCCGCTCTGGGGCAGGGATGCAGGGATGCCAGCACTTGCCAGAAGCTGGGAGGGGCAGGGGGAGCCCTGGGAACATGGCCCTACCAGCACCTGGATTTGGGGCTTGTGGCCCAATGGTGAGAGCTTACCTTTCTGCTGTTTTAAGCCACCCAGTTTGTGGTCATTAGTCATAGTGTCCCCCAAATTCATATAGTGCCCCTGCAGCCGCAGCCCCAGGGGCTCTGCTCTACCCCCAGAAGGCAGCAGTGGCAGGGCGAGCCCCGACCCCCGGCAGCCTTGGCGGCAGCTCCACAGGGGCTGACCCCTGCCTGCCCCTCTCCCAGCTCCCTCAGCACCGGGCCAGCGTCTGCCTGACACGAAAATGTCAGCGCTAAAATTAAACACTGCCGTGAGTTCCATGGTAACTGGGGGGTGGGGGGGCTTGTTTATCTGACAGGGAAGCTAAAACAGCCATCTGTCACAGGGGTGGCAGCGCAAGCACGGCAGGTTTCCGTGACAGGTACACCCTCTCGGGGCCGCCTGCACCCAAAGCCAGGCAGGTCCCCGCTGCTGCCCTGGTCCAGGCGGGCTCCCCGGGGCAGCAGCTCTGAGGACACCTCCCAGATGGGCTGCGAGCTCCCTGGTCCTCGCCCCTCAGAACTAGGCTCAAACCAGACAGGACCCTCCTCCCCGCTGAGGGGCGCAGGCGGCGGGCGGGTGCCTTCCCGCTCAGCACAGGGAGCAGCGCCCCGGGAGGACCCAGGAGGCAGGACCTGAGCTGGGCTCCGAACGTCAAGCAGAAGGAGAAGCTGGGGCAGCCTTTCCTGGCCGAAAAGGAGCTGCTTGACCGAGTCGGGGCAGGGCTGGTTCAACCGGACAGCCTGACCTCAGGGTCTGGAAGGCCAGGGTCAGGCACGAGTGAATACCCCATCTCTATGGGGACCTGATGAAGTGGCATTGCTCATCCTCGCCGATTCGCTGCTTACGAAGGTTCTGGCAAAGTCCCTTCAACCCCCAGAGACCCCGCCACATGCCCCAGAAGAGGCAGGGGTGCAAGAAGTGGCCAAGAAAAAGCCCCTGGGGTTCTCTGAGGACCCGGAGCACGGCGGGAATGAGCCCGAAGCTCCCCGAGTGGCCCGCCAACCAGCACCCACTGTTCCCAAGAACCCGGGGCTCCGGGCCGAGGCGGGAAGCTCGGAGCTCAGCACCACGGCAGACAGCGCGCGGGCAGGGGCAGGGCAGCAGGACCACAAAGCAAGGCAGCTGCCATGACCCGGGGCTCAGGCAGGGAGCTGCCTGATTCTTCTCAGCACCCGTGTTCTGACCCTGACAGGAGCCCAGCTGGTCACCCGCAGGCTGGACTTCCTGTCCTGGCTTCAGTTAACCACTTAACGTCAGGGGTCAGGAAAACGAGGCCGGGCACAGGTGCCCCTGCACACGAAGCCAGCCACCCTGTGGGACACGGGGCGCTTCGCCTCTACCACCGACCCCTCCAAGCGCCCACACAGACCACCCGCCACAGTGGCCCCGCGCAAGGAGCCTGTGACTAGAGGTGCGTGCTCAGCTGGGAAACTGTCTGGCTGGGACCTCCCCGGTCCAGAGGGAAGGGGGGCAGCGGCAGCTGGCGTCCGAGTCACCTATCCTCCCCGCCGGAAACAGTCACCACTTACTGCCAGGCGGGTCTGTAGGGGAACCCTGGCCCCTGGGCTACCCCACCGAACCAGGAAGAGGCTGCTCGGCCCATCTGAGGAGCTGGCCAGCAGCCAGTTGTCATAGAAACCTCACTTTGTAAACAATTACAAGGAAGAAGTGGTCTGCAAGCCCTTCCGCTGCCATGAGAGCACGCAGTCCCAGGGCTGCCCGAGGCCTCGGGAGACCACGGCGAGGACGCTGCAAGGCCATCTGCCTGGGAAGCCTGCAGCCATCGATGGTATGGACAGTCCCAGCCTGCGCACCCGCCGATCGTGAGATTATGGTGGAATGAGTAAATGGATCCCCTGGGGGCCACCTGAACCCTTCCAAAAAACTGCCATCCTGGCTTGGTTCCTGGGCACCCGTCCACCTGGCCTATGGGACAGTCTGGCAGGTACTGTCAAGTGGTAAAGTCGGGACAGAGCACTAATTGGGCTTGGCACTCACTCCGCTCTTATCAAAGGTGCGCATACTTCCGCTTCTTTAAATGGCCACCCCTCCAAGGACTTCCTTAAATATAGAGCAGCCAGCCCTGGCCGGTTTGGCTCCGCAGTTAGAGCGTCGGCCTGCGGTCCAGGGAGACCCAGGTTTGGTTCCCGCTAAGGGCACGTACCTAGGTTGCAATTTGTCCCTGGTCCTGGTTGGGTCGTGCGGGTGGCAGCCACTCGATGTGTCCCTTTCACGTCGATGTTTCTCTCTCTCTCTCTCTCTCTTCCTCGCTCTCCCTCCCCCTCCCACTCTATCTGAACAAGAAATGGAAAAAATGTCCTCGGGTGAGGATTAAAAAAAAAGGTTTGTAAAAATGTAGATCAATCATCGCTGAAAACACAGTGCCACTGCCCCAAGGCCCACCTTACGCTGAAAGAGGAAGGAGAGAAGCTAAGAAAAGAAAAAAAGGAAGGAAATTCCAGACTGAGCAGCACCACAGCACTGGGTTCCTGGTGCCGCTCCAGCCCGAACCCAGATCCGGTCCCGCCCAGCCAGGATGCTTGGAGCCTAGAAGCCAAGCAGGGGAGCAGATTCCGAAGGGGTAAGGAGGCTGCTGACCACACCCCAAATGTCTGCCTGGGGGGTCAGAACTGAAAACCTTGCCAGAAGCCCCCCCAGCAATGCAGCCCGGCAGGGGTCCTGTCCCTGGCCAGGAAGGCAACTCCCCCTCTGCCCCCCAGCTGCACCCCCAGGGTGCTCTACCCTAAGTGCACATGATCCTGGGACCGTTCCCGCAGGCAGGGCCCGGGATGCCTGCCCTCTGCTGTGCCCCAGGTGCTGGGCACAGAGCAAGGTTCTGAGACTATGAATCAAACTGCAGAACGAGTGGGCAAAGGCCCCGGCCCTCATGCACCCCGGTCTCTGGGTCCTTCAAGTCAGCTGGATGCTCAGGACCTGTGTGCACCTGGTAAGACCAGAGCAGCAGCCGGTCCCTTCCTCCCGCCAGCCCCAAGCCTGGCCCCACTCCCCTCCCCCACTCCCCTCCCCCACTCCCCTCCCCTGAGCCAAGATGCCAATGAGCTACTTCCACAGGCCGTGCTGGACACGGACCATTGCAGTGGGCTTGGTCCCCCAAAACGACTGCATGTCAGGTCTGATCAAGCCCAGCTCTCACCTCCAGGCGGCGAAAAGGCCCCAAGGCCTTGGGGACCCCAGAGCCAAGTGTCTAGACCTCGGCTCTTCCCACCCTGGTGCACCGACCAGGGTCTCCCCCAGACACCCCACCAGGCCATCCCAGCGTCTTCCCACAGCTCCCAACTCACTGCTTGGCCTTCTCCCTAGGACAGGCCTCACGGACTGGCCTTCTGAACGCTGTGAGGGACAGGCCTCGCCGGAGCACGAGCATGGTGCCTCCGTCTCCGCGGTCCCTCCCAAAGCCACAGCCAGAAGGGACTGGAGGGGCCCCGGTCCTGAGCGGTGCCCTTTGGACCTGGCCCCTCCCTGCAGTGGCCACTGCCTGAGCAACCCTGGCTTCTCCCTCCCTTGCCACACCTGGCACACCACCCACCCCAGAGAGTGCGGCCACACTACCATCCGATACTGTGTGCCTGACCTTCTAAGGTCCCCTAAAATCACGAGAAACTCAACCAAATCAGAAAGTGGACAGTGGCCGCTGTTTCACCCCACTCCCGACGCAGCTCCGACTCGCTGCTGGGCACGCTCACGCTCCGTGGCGGGGACTCACGGCCTGGACTGGGGGCTCTATGGCGTAAGGGCCATTCATGGGCATGAAACGTCAGCGAGGTAGGAGTTGTTCCATGTCCTGGCGCTTCGATGAGGAAAGGTGAGGAGGTGTATCGATGCAAATTATACCTAGGTTTATTTATTTTTTGTTTCATGTGGTCACTAGAAAAACACGAAGCAGACACTGTCCTAACTTTAGAGGGGCATTCTGTCTTCACCTGTCCAGATGTATATTCTGCTGCTTTGGGGTGAAACGGTCTAAATATATCAATTAAATGCAATTACATATATATGAAATAGGAGTTGAAAGAGACCTTGGAAGTTAGCTGGTGTGAGCCCCAACTTCTACCTGTGAGGAAAGCGATACTGCAGAAGGAAGGAGGCTTGCCCCGGGCCCCGGTGGGGGCGAGCAGAGGCGGCCGAGCCATGTTCTCTCTCATCCATGTCTCCACCTTTCTCTCCCTCTTCCTTCCTCTCTCTAAAATCAATGAAGAAAACACGTTTTTAATAAAAATAAATAAAATGCCACAAGACTGGTTTACCGATGAAACAGTGCTGATTGGAGCGAAACGCAGAATTCCCCAAACAACCCTCAGATGGATGAGAACTTTCTAAATGCTAAGCCAGCCCGCCGTGGGCTGAGGCCTCACACAGCAGCCGACACCGAGACACAGGGCGGTAACGTGCGGAAGGAGAGCCCGAGTCTATGGCTGAGGAAGAACAGGATTCGCACAAACCAAAGGAGTTAAAAGCAAAATGAAGTGTCGTTAGAGGGTGGACACTTCAAATCTGAAATGACCCAGTCAGTGACAGGCTGTCAAAGGCATCCGGAAACTGGAAAAGGCCGGGACACAGCCGCACCTCCTCCCTCCACCTGTCCCGCACCTGCCGAAGGAGAGGGGGGCACCCTTGGGTTGTCAAGGGCCCCGGCCAGGTACAACAGCAGGAAGTGAGACAGACAGGTACCTAGAACCCAGGGGGCACTTGGAAGCGAGAATGGGGGGGACGGACTCGGAGTCACTTTTCCTAGAACTGGGGCCAGCCAGAGGAAGCCGGACAGGGCAGGGACATAGATCCAGACCACATAAGAACTCTCTCAGGTAAGAACACAAATCACCAGATGTTTTCAAATGGGCCAAAGACTTGAACAGATACTTCACCAAACAAGATATGTTAGGGGGCAAATATACACATGAAAAAATGTTCAGCACCCTGACCAGTTTGGCTTAGCTGTTAGAGAGTCGGCCCGCGGACCAAAGGGTCATGGGTTCGATTCTGGTCAAGGGCACATACCTGGGTTGCAGGTTCAATCCCCAGCCCTAGTCAGGGTTGTGCGGGAGGCAACCAATCAATGTGTCTCTCTCACATTGATGTTTCTCTCTCTCTCCCACTCTCTGTAAAAAAATCAATGGAAAAGTATCCTCAGGTGAGTATTAACCACCGAACAGTGCTCAGCATTGTTAGACATTAGGGAAACACACATTAAAGCCACCACGAGAGCCCTCTGCACACCTCAGAAGGACTAGAAGTCTGACTGCACCAAGCTGGGGGGACGTGGAAAACTGGAACTGTCCCCGCGCCGTGGGACAGGCACGCAGCCGACACAGGAAACAACACTTCCAGGTACCCACACCTACCACGCCATCTAACCTTGTCCTCGGAGCATTTGCCTGCACGCGCCAATGAGAGCCCGTGACCCCACAAAGACTGTACGGTTGGCCCTCGAACAACACAGGCGCTAGGAGCGCCGGCCGCCCTGCAGTCGAGAGCCCACGCATAACTTGTCGGTCCAACTGCAGATCGAAACACTAGCTGAGCCCTGGCCGATCTGGCTCAGTGGTCAGAGCATCGGTCCGCGGACCAAAGAGTCTTGGGTTCGATTCTGGTCAAGGGCACGTACTTCGTTGTGGTTTGGACCCTGGCCCTGGTCTGGGTCATGCGGGAGGCAACCAATCGATGCATCTCTCTCACATCGATGTTTCTCTCTCTCTCTCTCTTTCTCCCTCACACTCTATCTGACAAAAAAAAATGGAAAAATCTCCCTGGGTGAGGATTTAAAAGAAAGAAAACACTAGCCGAATGTGCCCAACTGGGGGCACTCAATGCCCGCACAGACCAAGGGACAGGCAGTGCTGACCCAGGGACGGCACGGCCTCCAAAGGATGGTGCTGAGTGCGAAGGGGCCGGACAGCAAGGGGCATGTTCTGTGTGCTTCCATTTTCGCAAAACTCTAGTGGGAAGTAATCTCTACTGACAGAAAGTGACTCATGGCTGCCTGGGCTGGGGAGACAGGAGGAGGGATTATTGCAGGACAGGAAGGAACTCTTACAAGAGGGGTGTGTTCATTACTTTGGCTATGGTGATAGCCGCACAGGTGTATACAAGTCACAATAATCAAATCAGTCACTTTAAACGTGGGCAGTTCTATTAACGATACCTCAATGAAGCTGGTTAGGAAAATAAACTCCTCCCACCACCCCGCTGTTGCAAGAGCCGGAGGTTTCTGTCTGAGTCACTGACAGGTCAGGTCACTGAACTCGACCCATTTCTGCAGGAGGCAGAGGCAACTGCCAGGAAGTCCCAGGAGCCGAGCTGGGCCCTGTGCTGGAGGAGGGTGCCAAACCCAGCCACCAGCCCGGTACCCACGGCCTCCGGACAGGCAGAAGGGAGGCCACCAGACTGCCCTCTGGCGGGAGCTGCAGGCACGCCCTCAGCACCAGCCCTCCCTGCCCAGCACGCCAGCCACCGCTGTGGCTCTGAGCAAGGCCTCACGCCCACAAGGCTGAGTGGGCCCCTGGTGTGCCGGCGAGCAGGTCCTGGGTGGTCTCCAGAGGAGCCGAGTTACAGGCCGAGGGTCTACACAGCACACCTGTCTCACCTGGAAGGGCTCCCAGACTTCCCTGAGTGTCAAGGTGGACACCCCTGAAGACACTGGGCCCGAAGGCAGTGGGAGGAAGTCCGTCTCAGCCATCAAGAGGCTACGGAGAGGATAGTGACCTCGAAGCCTCCCGGTCCCACCCAGCAGCCCATCCTGCCCACATCGCCCGCAGGCCACGTCCGCAGCTGACCCGTGAGACCGTGTGCATATGCCCAGGGCCAGCTGGCCCAGGAGACGAGGTCTGGGTACTGGTCTTGGCTCTGCCACACCTGCCACTGCACCTGCAGGGTCAGGGTCAGTCTCTTCACCTGTGACACGGAGGCTGGGCGCTGTCACACTTTACACTGTCTCCTGAGCTCCCTAGACCTAGGTAGCCCCTGGCACAGCTGAGCTCCTGGGCCAGGCCAGTTGAAGGAACCAACCAAGACACTGCTAAGAGAATCAAGACACAAGCCGCAGACAGGGAGAAAATACTTACAAAACACATATCTGAGATTTTTATAAATGTGTATTCAGAACATACAGAGATCTCTTAAAACTCGACAATAACAGCCCTGGCCGGTTTGGCTCAGCAGTTGGAGCGTCGGCCCACAGACCAAAGAGTTGCAGGTTCAATTCTGATCAAGGGCACATGCCTCGGTTGCAATTAGATCCCTGGGCCTGGTCAGGGTCGTGCAGGAGGCAGCCAATTGAAGTGTCTCTCTCACATCGATGTTTCTCTCTCCTTCCCTCCCTCCCTCCCACTCTATTTAAAAATCAATGGAAAAATATCCTTGGGGAAGGATAAAAAAATAAATCAATAATAACTAACAGCCCAACATGAAAATGGGCAGAGGATCTGGCGACGCCACAGGGAGAAGACGCCCCAGAGGGCAGAGCAGTAGGTGGACGCTGTACTCCCCTCTCCCGGGCCAAACTGGACTAACTCCACTACAGAAGGGGCAACCTGAACAGCCAACTGAAGACTAACCGAAGTCTCATGACCAAGAATGTGCAGAAGAAGCCGCATCGAGACAGTCTGGAGGCGGTCTCTGGCAAACCTGGCTTCCGGCAGAGCAGGTGGGGCAACGCCCTCAGGTGTAGCTCATCCGTAAGGTTTGCTCGAACCTGACTGGGGCTGACACGGAAAACGTCCAAAGAGCGACAGTGTGGGGTCTGGTGACCGTTTCACGGAAGTAGCAAAGTCAGATGGAATCGGGGTGCACCCAGGGGCTCGCAGTCGCGGGGCCAGGCACAGCCGTGGCCTGAGCCTCTTGCTCCGGAGTTTATGATGCTCGTAAGGGCCTAGGACCCAAGCCAAAGGAACCCTCCCCGTCGCCTCCTGACCGCGCAGGGCGGCGCGAGCTCTGGAATGCCCTCTGGCCCTCGGCTCGGTCAGGCGGCGCGGCGGGGCAGCGTGGGAGCTGGCCGCGGGGCGGGGAAGGGACGGGGCTGCTCGGGGAAGGCAGGCCAGCGGGAGGGGCAGAGCGTTCTCCCACGGCGCCGTCTCCGCAGCCTGCGCGCGGGGCCTGCTTTGCTGTTGGCATCACACGATAACATTAGAGTTCCTTAATGTTGGCAGTGGAGGTGGTTCATCGGGAGATTAACTTCCGAACTGCATACATTTCACTTGTCAGACATGCAAAGCACACAGCTGCTCTTTGAATACATTTTCACTTTGTTCTCACTGTCAGTACTTTTTAAAGTGATAATTCTGTAAGAAAGTTAAGCTTTTTCAAGGATTACAATACTAAAAATCAGCCCTCGGGTAGCTCATTTGGGTAGAGCATCGTCCTGATATGCCAAGGTTGTGGGTTCAACCCCGGTCATGGCACATACAAGAATCAATCAATAAATGAATAAACAGGGCTTCCGGTCAAGATGGTGATGGGTAAACACGGTGTTGCCCCCTCCCACAACCACACCAAAGTTACAACCAAACTACAGAACAACCATCCTTCAGAACCGCCTGACATCAAGCTGAATGGCAGTCCTATGAGTACGGATTAAAGCAGCAGCCACATCGAGACTGGTAGGAGGGCGGAGGGGACGGGCTGGTCCCACACCCACGTGTGGCGGATAAAATCAGGAGTCCACCTCAGCTGGGAAGGTCCTTCCTGAGGACTGAGGGGTCCCCGTCCCACACCAGGTGCCCCGCTCAGGGTTCCAGTGCCAGGAAGAGAATCCCCATCACTTCTGGCTGGAAAACCAGCTGGAACTGAGGCTCAGGGAGGCTGAGGCGGCTGGAGCCCCAGGCAGCTCCTTAAAGGGCCCGCGCACGGACTTATCGGACTCACTCCCTCTAAGCTTGCAGGAGAGGCAGCCCGAGGGGCACCAGAGACATACAGGGAAGAACTGAGTTGTTTGGCACTGGAGCGAGGGCTGGAGAGGGGGCTTTCTCCGGGACAAATGTGCTGTCAGAGGCCTTTGTTCCTTTGGTGAGCCCTTCCCTGGGGCAGCAGACAGCCACCATATCTGGGACTCCAGCAACCCGGCTCACACTGGTAGCCCCGCTCTGGTGATTCCCTGAGGCCCCACCCCACCCAGCTTTCAGGCCCACCCAAGCTGTTGCCAGTTGCTTTACCATAGGATTGGCCTGTCTTGGATCCTGCTTCAGGTTTTCCTAAATTCTTTCAAAATCTGGTCTCAGCTAGCCTCATAGCTCTCGTTAAGTAATACATAGAAACAAACACAGAGAGGCAGCCAAAATGAGGAAACAAAGAAACAGGTCCCAAATGAAAGAACAGAACAAAACCCCAGGAAAAGAACTAAGCGAAATGGAGATAAGCAACCTAACAGATGCTGAGTTCAAAATACCACTTATAAGAACGCTCAATGAACTTAGTGAGGGCCTCAAGAGCATAAAAAAGGACCAGTCAGAAATGAAGGATGCAGTCAGAAATGAAGGAGGCACTAACTGAAATAAAGAATAATTTAAACAGATTCAATAGTAGAGTAGGTAAAGCCAAGAAGCAAACCATTGATTTGGAATCTAAGGAAGCAAAAAACACCCAATCAGAAGAGCAAAAAGAAAAAAGAATCCAAAAAAAATGAGGATAGTGTAAGGAGCCTCTGGGACAACTTCAAGCGTGCCAACATTCGCATCTTGGGGGTGCCCGAAGGAGAAGAGAGAGAACAAGAAATCGAAAACCTATTTGAAACAATAATGGCAGAAAACTTCCCTAACTTGGCAAAGGAAACAGACATAAATGTCCAGGAAGCACAGAGAGTCCCAAACAAGATGAACCCCAAGAGGCCCACACCAAGACACATCATCATCAAAATGCAAAAGGTTCAAGACAAAGAAAGAATCTTAAAAGCAGCAAGAGAAAAGCAGTTAGTTACCTACAAGGGAGTTCCCATAAGACTGTCAGCTGATTTCTCAAAGAAACTTTACTGGCCAGATGGGAGTGGCAAGACATATTCAGAGTGAGAAAAAGCAAGAACCTACAACCAAGATTACTCTATCCTGCGAAGCTGTCATTTAGAATCGATGGCCATATAAAGAGTTTCCCAGACAAGGAAAAGCTAAAGGAGTTCATCACCACCAAACCGTTATTATATGAAATGTTGAAGGGTCTTTTTGAAGAAAAAGATATGAACAAACAAAATGGCAATGAATACATATCTATTGACAAAGGAATCTACAAACAAAATGAACAGACAGAACAGAAACAATCTCATAGATACAGAGAACATTTTGTTGGTTGCCAGATGGGAGGGGGTTGGGGGGATGGGTGAAAAAGGTGAAGGGATTAAGAAGTACAAATTCATTGCTAGACTGACAGACCTGGGGGGGGGGTGTTGGGGGGGAGGAAATAAACCTAAGAGCTTATGTGCATAACCAATGGACACAGACAACAGTGTGGGAAAAGGCGGGAGGGGGGCGGGATTGGGGAGGAGGGGGTCAATGGGGGAAAAATGAGGAACATCTGTAATACATACAACAATAAAGATAAAAAATAAATAAATGAATAAATAAGTGTAACAGCAAATTGATCTCTCTTGATCTCTCTCTCCCTCTCTCTCCCCCACTTCCTCTCTTTTGCTAAAAATAAATAAATAAAAATTTAAATACTAAAAATCAGATAAATGTGGGTTTCCTTCCCACTTAGACTCAAACTCACTTTAATGAGACAGTTTATTTATAATTAGTATATGTTATTTTACTAGTTTAAATTCCTTTTCTTATTTTTGTGATGAAAAATTAAAAGGTATAATGTTAAAGTATAAGAAATGAAAGTATGTTCTTTTAAAGCGCTCTTTTAATATAATTGTCTTCCCATCTTTTAAAATCAAATAATATGTCAAATATGTCTTAGAAGCTTATCGGAAGATGTCATCGTTACATCTGTGGGCATAAAAGTAAGCTTTCTTCTATATCTCCACTGAGATAGCTCAGGCATGACTAGGTACAGTGTTTATGGTATCACACAGCTTTTAATAAACAGATTCTAGATCTCATTAAAAACCTGAAAATGGCCCTGGCTGGTTTCTCAGTGGTTAGAGCGTCGGCCCTCGGACCAATGAGTCCCGGGTTCAATTCTGGTCAAGGGCACATACCTTGGCTGCACTTTGTCCCTGGCCCTGATCGGGGTCCTGTGGGAGGCAACCAGTCCATGTGTCCCTCTCACATGGATGTTTCTCTCTCTCTCCCTCCCTCCCTCCCTCTCACTCTATCTGAAGATAAATGAAAAAATATCCTCGGGTGAGGATTAGGAAAAAAAAAAAAAAAAAAAACTGATAATGACTTTAATGACACTAGAAACCTGTAGTTGGAAAATAAAAAGATATAAAATGGCATATCCGCTCACTTTGATCTTCAAAATAAAATTTGCTAATGTAAATATATCTTGGAACAACAACAACCAAATCCCCTTAAAATTAGTTTGTGTATTCTGTATTGATAATAAAGGAAGTTTAAATATTAAAAAAAAAAAAAAAAAGACAATCAGAGGGCAAATGAGCACCCAAGAGGCTCCATCACCTGTCGTTAGAGAACGGCTAGTGCAAACCACAGCCGCCCGCCAGAGCAGCCCGTCGGGGCAGCCTATCAGAGCAGCCCGCCGGAGCAGCCCGAGTCCAGCACACTGACACTGCCAAACGCTGCTGGGGATGGGGAACAGCAGGAACCTCACTGCTGGTGGGCACCCACAGTGGGGCAGCCACTTTGGAAGGCAGTCTGGTAATTTCCTACAAAGCTAAACATCCTCTTAATTACTTCTATTGTATTCTGTAGTCCATTAATTTTATCAAAATAAGTGTAAAAATGTAATAGATACATGAAAGCAACTAAAGCAAAATCAAATTTAAGCCCAGCTGGTGTGGCTCAGTGGCTGAGCATCAACCCACACACCAAGAGGTCGCTGGTTCGATTCCCAGTCAGGGCACATGCCCAGGTTGTGGGCCCAATCCCCAGTGGGGGGCATGCAGGAGGCGACCAATCAATGTTCTCTCTCATTGATGTCTCTGTCTCTCTCTCCCTCTCCCTTCCTCTCTCTAAAATCAATAAAGAAAAAAAAATCTTTTTAAAAAAAATCAAATTTAAAAAATGATCATCGATAAAAGTCCCACCCTCTCAAGAAAAAAAAGAAATTATCACTGGGTGTGGCTGAAATAAGAATATGGGTCAAGTAGGCACCTCCAGGCTGGCTGGGGAGTGTCACCACCTCCAGAGCCTGGTTTGCACAAGGCACAGGGCAAGGCGGGGCCGGCCCTGAAAGGACGCACAGAACAACGATCGAGCCAGATCGCGTTTCCTGAGAAGCCAGGCACCAAGGCCCAGACAGCAATTCAGCCGTGAGAGCTGAGTTCCAGAAGGACCACACCGGAGCGAACACAGCACCCACACAGCACAGCAACACAAAGAAAAAGGGTGCCATTGACCAAACACAAGGGCCACACACCCTGGCCCATCCTGATCAGTTACAAGGCTCGAGTTTCCACCTGCTCAGTGCCCACAGGTAACGGAATACCTAGTTGGCTCAGGAGGAGGCTGGAATGTGAAGCCTCTTTCAGCAGGTGTATCTCCAGTGTGCTCCCTGCCCGCAGCCAGGCTGTGCCAGGACAAGCCAGGACAGAGGTGGAGGGACCAGAAACCCCCCATACCCACTTTCCTTGGGGGACAGCAAAGCACACACAAACCAGATGCCCTTCCAGGCCCCGCCAGACAAGTTCTATGGGGTAGTCACTGTAGGGCCTTGTCCCAGACCTGGCGGTGGGCTTGTGGCAGGAGCCTGGCATTGGTGGCATCTGGGTTCTCTCCTCTAGGCATCTGTGACTCAGAGAAGCATCCTGCCTCAGGCCGAGTTTGGGAGACATATCACACCCTAGAGGGTTTTTCTTTAACATTTCCTTTTATTATATTTTTTAAGTTTTTGTGTTTTGTTTGTTTTTTTAATCCTCACCCGAGGATTTTTTTTTTTAATTTTTTTGTTCTTTATTGATTTGAGAGAGAGAAGAGGGAAGGAGAGAGGGATAGAAACATCGATGAGAGAGAACTCTGATTGGCCGCCTTCTGCATGCCTCCCACTGGGGATTTGGCCCACAACCTGGGCATGTGCCCTGACCAGGAATCGAATCAGCGACCTCTTGGACATGGGTTAACACTCAACCACTGAGCCACACCAGCCAGGCAAGGATATTTTTCCATTGATTTTTTTTTTTTTTTTAGATCGAGTGGAAGGGAGGAAGGAAGAGAGAGAAAAAAAACATGGATGTGAAAGAGAAACTGACCGGTTGCCTCCCACACATGCCCTGACAGGGGATCAAACGCACAACCTTTCGGTGTAGGGACTAGGCTCCAACTAACTGAGCCACCCGGCCAGGGCCCCACTTCTGAGCATTTATCTGAAGAAAAAGCACCAACTCAAAAAGATATACGACCCCCATGTTCACTGCGGTGATATCCACAACAGCAAAGACGCAGGAACGACCTAGGTGTCCATCTGTGGACTCATGGATGGGAAGATGTGTACATATATACAGTGGAATGTTATTCAGCCATAAAAGAAGAACGACATCTTGCCATTTGCTACAACATGGATGAAACTTGAGGGTATTATGCTGAGATAAATCAGAAAACAATACCGTTGTAATTAGCTCGTCTTTAACGATAGGAAAGGAGCGAAGCGGGAGCCAGACATTACAGGCATGTCAATTTGCACTCCCCCCAGAATCCCCGGCCTATTCCCTGCAAAACACTGGGGGAAGGGGTCCAACAAAGGGAAGACAGACACATGCCCAGTGAAGTTGGGATGACATAGGGAAGTTCCCTGCCTGTCAGTCACACCTGGGGAAAGAAATCATTGGCCAGAATGGGCGGGGCTACTGCAAGCAGAAGAAAATCTGGGAATACCATAATCGGAACAAAGGAGCTCTCTCTCTGTGCTCTTGGCTCTTGGCGACTCTTGATTTATGGAGCTGTTGTTCCCACTTCCTTGCATTTGCCCGTATGGCCCCTGGCCATGTGGACCCTACACGCAATGGACTGATGGACCACAGCGGGAAACAAGCTACCCTCGCCTGACGCTGGACTGGACTCGGCGGCAACGTGGACGCTCTGGGCACTGGCTCTGATCTTACTTCTGCTGACCCGGCTACTCTTCTATGGCTGGGCGAAGGGGAATGGGACTCGGGAAACTCAGGGATTTAACTCAGGGAAATAAAGTTTCCCACTGTATCACATTCTCCCATGCGAATCTCAGAAAAGTCCTTTTCTCAGGAAATCGAAAGAAACCTACCCGCCGCTGGCAACCGGGAGAGATGAGGCCCTCTCCACTCCATTAACAAAGAGACAACCTATGATCGCATTACATGTGGGATCTTAGACAGACAAACTAACTAAAAACTAAGAAGCATCCGGTCGATGTGGCTCAGTGGCTGAGCGCCGACCCTGCACCAAGAGGTCGCTAGTTCGATTCCCGGTCAGGGCACATGCCCAGGTTGTGAGCCCGATCCCCAGTGGGGGGCATGCAGGAGGCGGCCAATCAATGTTCTCTCTCAGCAACGTTTCCATCTCTCTCTTCCTCTCCCTTCCTCTCTAAAAGTCAGTAAACAAAAAAAAGTTTTAAGTTCTCATCACAAGGAAAAACAATTGTAACTATGAGTGATGACAGATATTAAGTAGGCTTTTTGTGGTGATCATTTTGCAATATACACAAATACTGAATTATTACGCTGTACACCTAAAACTAATATAATGCTATATATCAATTATACCTCAATTTTTTTTAAAAAGGGAAAAGATGCCCTGGTCAGTTCTGCTCAGGGGTTAGAGTGTCGGCCTGCAGACCAAAGAGGCAAGGGTTCGATTCCAGTCAAAGGCATGTACCTGAGCTGCAGTTCGGTCCCCGGCTCTGGTTGGGGCTGTGTGGGGGGCAGCCTATCGATGTGTCTCTCTCACATCCATGTTTCTCTCTCCCTCTCTCTCACTTCCACTCTAAAAAAAATAGAAAAACATCCTCAGCTGAGGATTAACAAAAAAATTAAATAAAATAAAGAAGTGACCACCCGCTGAATGGGAGAAAATCTTGGCAAATCATACACCTGAGAAGAAACTTGCATCTAGTATACTGCACAGAAGGAGCTCTGACAGCCCAAATGTAAAAGGACAAATAAGCCGAGTGAAAAAGAGGCAAAGGGTCTCAACAGGCATTTTTCCAAAGATGTACAAATGACCCATAAACTCACAGAACGATGCCCAATATCATCAGTCATCAGGGACATTCAAACCAAAACCACAATGAGATTGACTTCCCACCCACGGGGATGGCAAGAATGAAAACGACAGATAACAAGTGTTGGCGAGAGTGTGAAGAAAGCGGGATGCTCTCGGGCTGCTGGTGGGAACATGGAACAGAGTAGCCACTTAGGAAAACAGCCGGCAGCTCCCCGAAAGGTTAAACACAGATGTCATGGGAAAACAGGGTTCTGTGGAAAGTGACCTCCCAGGGCAATGGGATCATCAACTCCTGACTGGGCAGGCCAGGGGGACGAGCAGTCAGCCCAGGCCTGTAACTTCTCTGACGGTGGGAAGCCTGCCCTGGCCACTGTTCCTGTGCATCTAGGCTGACACCCCTTTGAAACGCCAGGAGCAACACCCTTTGAAAGGGATATTAACCCTCAAGAGAGCACTTGATTATGTTAAGGACCCTGTAATCCAACCCTGCCTTGTTACCCCACTTCCATGCAACCTTCTTTATGTTCTCTCCTTAATTTTAAATGCATGAAAGAGCCCTTGCTGGTTTGCTTGGTGGTTAGAGTGTTGGCCCAACGACCAGAGTCCCGGGTTCGATTCCCAGCCAAGGGCACAAACCTCGGTTGCGGTTCATCTCCAGCCCTGGTTGTGGTCGTGCGGTTGGCAACTAATCAATGTGTCTCTCTCACATCGATGTTTGTCTCTCTCATATCAATGTTTCTCTCTCTCTCTTCCTCCCTCTCTCCCTCCCCCTCTATCTGAAGATAAATGTAAAAATATCCTCAGCTGAGGGTAAAAATAAATAAATGCATGAAAGAAACTGTAAAACTGCCATTCTCAAGAGCATCTGAGATCTTACTCCTCAACATGCCTTCAGTTTGGCTCAAATAAACTCATAAAAATCCTCTACAGTTGTGGAAATGTCTTACATCAACACAGAATTACTACAGGACCCAGCAATTCCATTTCTGGGTGAGCTGTTTATCCTAATTTTTTTTTCCCTCACACCAACCAAGTGTCTAAGCCTCCCCCACTGGCTGGGCACCCCACAATTCAATGCTGTTCTGACCTAGAGGAGCCCAGAGTTAGCACAGACTCCACATGGAAGGGCTCAGTCCCAAAGACTACCCCCACCTTGGACACCGGTCACAAGTCCCAAAGTACTTCTGATGAAGCAGCTATAAAAAGTAGGGATTCCACCCTGGCTGGTTTGGCTCAGCGGTTAGAGTGTCGGCCTGCAGTCCAGAGAGGCCCGGGTTCAGTTCCCACTAAGGGCATGTACGTCGGTTGCAGTTTGTCCCTGGCCCTGGTTGGTCGTGTGGGTGGCAGCCACTCGATGTGTCCCTTTCACGTCGATGTTTCTCTCTCTCTCTCTCTTCCTCTCTCTCCCTCCCACTCCACCTGAACAAAAAATGTCCTCGGGTGAGGATAAAAAAAAAAAAAAAAAATTAGGGGTTCCCACACCCCTCCTCAGGTTGGATAACTTTCAGTGGCCCCCTCACCCTACCTTCCAGAGACAGAGGGTCCAAATTCGCTTCCAGAAGCCCCGACGGAAGCCCAGCACCGTGGCCACAGCCCTGCAGAGCTCCTGAGCCCAGAAGCCTTCCAGACAGATGCCCGGGCACCCACGAGCCCTTGCAGGTGCAGAGCCCCGGCCAACAGCTTCATCCCGCTGGGAAAGGCCAGGATGTCCCGGGTTCAAAGCAGGAGCTGAGCAGCCCCGCTTCAGTGCCCACCTGGCCCTCCCTGCAGGCCGAGCCTGGCCCCAGCAGTGCCAAGTCAAGGGCCGTGCAGCCCTCTGGCCCGGCCCCCTCACAGGATGCTCCTCAGCCCAGCGATGCGAGAAGGAATTCATGACTCAGCCTGAAGTCACACAGCCCAAGTCTCTCATCAGCAAATCAGAGAGAGCAGGCAGGGCCACGGTAGTCAGTGGGAGAGGAGGAAATCGGGGCAGGAGGGGCGCTTTGAGCAACATGCCCCAAAATTTCCAACGCCAGGCCCAAGCCAGGCCCAGGCAGCCTCTGCGCTGAGCACG
The DNA here is from genome assembly GCF_014108415.1 of Molossus molossus. Taxonomy (NCBI): domain Eukaryota; kingdom Metazoa; phylum Chordata; class Mammalia; order Chiroptera; family Molossidae; genus Molossus; species Molossus molossus. Next base: position 101,492,487 of record NW_023425347.1, on the reverse strand, counting down.
CCAGACGCACCTATCGGCCAGACGAGGTGAACGGTGTCTTCATTTCTGGCCACGGAGTGCCTGGCTGTGGCTTTAAGCGCCCAAGCGCCCACTCCCAGGAGGCGGCCACTTCACAGCCGGCCGGGGCTGCCGGCCGGGCCAGGTGTCCTCGCCAGCCGCAGGCTCCTTGATTTCGGAGATCTTGGTTGATTTCAAACACTGACCATCTGAGCCCCCCCCTTTTTTTCTCTTCCTGTACTTCAAGTTCCCGCTCTTACGTCACCCTCAACCACAGTAAACACAAAGCAGAGCCCTGGGCACTGGCTCAAGCTCACCAGACTGCTCGCTCCCTCCCCCTGGACATCACTGACGGCCGCGTGCTGTGTCATTTCCTGTGGATAATACGTTTCCTGACGCTTATCACTGAGGGATCTTGACAACGTAAGAACCACAAGGGCAGATGCAGCAGAACACTGGTGTCTGACAGGCTGACAACGGGGACGGCCAGGCCCTGGCAGGTAGGAGCAGCCAGACCTGTGCTGAAGGGCCTCCAGCATCAGGCGGCGGCAGCGCTGGGCGGCAGCCACTCGCACTGGGGTCCGGGGGACAGTGGGGAGGCTGAGGGGACGAGACACACCCACAGTCCCACTTCAGACTCTAGTGTTCAACGAGCCTGTTTTCTTTTTATTTTTTAATTGTGGAAAACATCAAAGGGTTACATGAGTAAAGAAAAAAGAAAATGACTCCCCAGGGCCCACCAAACCGCTCCAAAACGGTCAACTCTGGTTCCTCTCCCTCACGCCACAGGGGTTTGAAGGAAACCTCTGACATCACAGCTTGGTATCCATAAATATCTCAGCATTCCCTCCTCAAGACGCCTTTTATAAACAGAACCAAAAACAATGATCTCACCTAAAATAGAATGCAAACCCCTCAATATCCTTAACTATCCAGTTTCCCCAAATACCTCGTAAATGTTTTGAAATCTGCATTTTGTTGTTTTCCCACTGAGGTGTAACATGCATGCAAAAATCTGCCTTTGTAACAAGCTTCCCCGGGTATTCAGAGGTGAGTCCGAGGGTCCAGAGCAGAGTGACCCCCAGGACACTGCTGAGAGCGACAGAGTGAGCTGAGAGGACAGCAGGTATGCAGTGTGGTGGCCCTGGCTTGCCCCACCTGAGAAGCCCGCCCCCAGGAGAAAGCAACTGATTGAAACCAGGGAGCTGGTCAGTTGCAGTGCCAAGCCGAGGGAGACGCCAGGCTCCTGGCCCACTTACAGACGGACTAGACAGTGGGTGAACACAGCCTTCCAACCACAGACTCTCCGGGCTGCAGAGACCAAGCCTCACCCAGGGCCCCCCCATCCCAGCAGGAAGGGAGCCAGCCCTGTGCATTGTTTTATGGAATGTTCCAGAATACCAGCTCTGAATGTGGTTTCTGTAAATCAGGTTCTGTTTTCATTAATTCCACTGTAAACCCAAAGACAGAGCCCCAAGGGGAAAACATTCCAACGCCATAACATACTAAAATTCAGGTCCACTCCACTAATACTGGCACATCTGCTGGATGCTGGGCACTTTTCTAGGCATTCCTGGTGCAGCTGTCCCTCACGTTGGGACCTGCCCTCGTCAGTCAGCACCTAAAAGCACATCAAGCAGAAGATAACCCTGCAGACCTCGCGCACCTACCTACAGATGAAGGGTTCCAGCCCTGGCTGCTTTGGCTGAGCGGTTAGAGCGACGGCCCGCGGACCAGAGAGGCCGGGGTTCGGTTCCCGCTAAGGGCACGTCCCTCGGTTGTGGTTGGTCCCCGGTTGCGATCATGTGGGTGGCGGCTGCTCGATGTGTCTCTCTCACATCGATGTTTCTCTCTCTCTCTTCCTCCCTCCCTTCCTCCCAATCTATCTCAAGATAAATGCAAAAATGTCCTCGACTGAGGATAAAAAAAAATATTTTTTTAAAAAGGTTCCAGGTTGCCTGCCCCGGGCCCAGTCGAGGCCCACCTCCATCAGCGCCCTTGTTTGAAAGCTGGCTGCAGTCCCCAGCGAGCTCTTAGCAGACCTTTGCCCCCGAGACCTCCCCGGAATTCTGGTTTTTAAATTCTTCTACGTGCTGCACTGTCTGGTCAGATACAGGCAGCTAGCTACACTTAAATTCAAATGAACAGTTCAGAATTCAGCTTCTTGCCCTGGCTGGTTTGGCTCAGCGGTTAGAGCGTGGGCCCAAGGACCGAAGGGTCTCAGGTCTGATTCCAGGTCAAGGGCACATACCTGGGTTGCAGATTTGATCCCCTACCCTAGTCTGGGCGTGTGCGGGAGGCCATCAACTGCTGTGTCTCTCTGTGAATGTTTCTCTCTCTCCCCTCTCTCCCACTCTATCTTTATAAAAAAAGAAAAGAATTCAGTTTCTTGTGTCTGGCCACATTCCAAGCACTCAGTGGTTCCAAATGGCTAACAGCTACCCTGTTGGACACTGCAGAAAGTTCTAGTGGACCACACTGTTCCACCCACACTCGCAGCAGCCCGTTACAGGACAGGCCTCCAACTTGACTTCCACAGACACTCGGGGGCTTCTACTAGGGGTGCACACTGAAGCCGTGACGAAGCCGCACACCACATATAAACCTGAGCTTGGGTGAGCAGTGGAAAGACGGGGACATCAGGGCACCTGGCAGATGACAATCGACCAGGTGCCTTCAGTCAAAGCCTCCTTGGCCAAGTTTCAACCTCTGCGAGCCTCCTTTTCCCCACGGAAAGGACAGAGCTGGGCTGGAGGCCTCGAAGGGTCCTTCTGAGTCTAATATTCTTTTTTTTTTTTCATTTATTTATTGATTTTAGAGGGAGAGGGATAGAGAGATAGAAACATCGATGAGAGAGAACATCGATGGGCTGCCTCCTGCACGCCCCCCACTGGGGATCAGGCTCACAGCCTGGGCATGTGCCCTGACTGGGAATGAAACCGGCGAGCTCCTGGTGCAGGGTCAACACTCAACCACTGAGCCACACTGACCGGGGAAGGGTCTAACATTCTAAAACATGAGTCCAACAAGGAAAAATATAATTCGCTAACTAAACCTTGATTAATATTACTCAAAAGAAACCAAAGAAAAAATGCTCTTCTGACAGTTTAAATGCTGTCCTTAAACCTGCATCTGTAGGGCTGGACCAAAAGGAGGAGGGGACCGTGCCCCACAGCGGCCTGGCCATCCGGTGTTCGCACTCTCAGAGACAAAGGGTTCCGCCGTGAGCTCACATTTGTAAGTGTTAAGCATTGTACCAAAAGTCTCAATCCACACAGCAACCCTGAGAAGGGCACTATTATTATCTCTGATTCACAGATAAGAAAATCGAAGCCCAGCAATGTTAAGGAACATGCCTGGAATTACACATTTACAAGAGGCAGAGCTGGGGTTCGAACCCAGGCCATTGGCCTCCTGAGCCTACAACCCACTTTTTGAACAAAATGAGCTTCCATTTACTTACGATGCACCAGTCATCCTGCCAGGCACTGATGCACTTTCGTTTCTTTAACACTCAGAAAAACCCATGAGAAAATGGGGGCAGAGAAGGGTGAGGCAGCCCAGGGGCAGCAGATGAATTCACACCGAGACTGGGACTGCGAAGCCGGCGCTAACCACTGCTCTTGCCAGCCTTTAGAGCCCCAATCCCCTCAACACCTCCTTCCAGACCCAAAACATGACCACTCTTAATTGCCTAGGATGATGGGGGTTTGGGAATGCTCCCCTACTGAACTGTGAAACCCTCTAAGGCAGGGACCAAGTTTTCCAGGGACCTGTCTCCCCTCAGGGCAATTTGCTCCTTGGAGGTACCCAGTGAAACCTGTTAAATTCATGGGCTTGGCTGTCCTGTGGCAGGAGGCTCCTCTTTCAACACAGGGTGTTGGCTCACATATCTTTAAAGGGCTCCTCACCAGGTGTCCTGGTGTTTCTCTGGGCCGACTCCTTGTGACCACATCCACCATCACCCTTTGGCAGTGGCACCTCAGGCTCACCTCAGCCAGGTATCCTGCCCAAGCATCCCCCAGGGCCTGAGAGACAGTATGCATAACTGAATCTGCAAATCTGTGCGGGAGGCACCCAGGGAGCATGGTGGGTAAGCAGGCTGGTGCACACATGGACGTGGCTAAAACTATCCAAAAATCTATTACCTATTAGAAGCTAAGGTTTTTATAATTACCTTTAAATTAAAACATTGGTTTAAAACATTATATAAATTTCAGGTGTTTTTTTCTTTTATGTTTAATTATTAATTTTTCAAAGGATATTTTATTTTGATTTTAGAGAGTAGGGAGAGAAAGAGAAACATCGATGTGAGAAACATGGATTGGCTGCTTCCCACATGGGTTGGCTGCCTCCCACATGGGGATTAAACCAGAAACCCAGGTACATGCCCCAACAGGGAATCGAACCTGCCACCCTTTGGTGCACTGGACGACACTCCACCAACTGAGCCATACCAGCCAGAGCTAATTATTAATTTTAAATTAAATTTCCTGGGGTAACATTGGTTAATGGCATTATGTAAATCTCAGATGAGAGTCTGGTTTTTAAAAAGACATTATGCACAGACCTGTCATTTGTCATCCTGATGAAATAAATAAAAGCCCAACCTGCCCTAGCCGGTGGTTAGGCTCAGCGGTTAGAGCGTTGGCCTGTGGTCTGGAGAGACCCAGGTTCCGTTTCTGCTAAGGACACGTACCTTGGTTGCAGTTTGTCCCCGGCCCTAGTTGGGTCGTGCGGGTGGCAGCCACTCGATGTGTCCCTTTCACGTCAATGTTTCTCTCTCTCTCTCTCTCTCTCTCTTTCCCTCCCTCCCTCCCTCCCTCCCTCCCTCCCACTCTGTCTGAACAAAATATCAATGTCCTTGGGTGAGGATTAAAAAAAAAAAAGCCCAACCTTCCACCAGTAGGCTGAAATCAGTACCTTCTTTTGGGGGGCAGTGCAGTGGAAAGAACATGGGGCTGCAGACAGAAGACTGGTGGGGACTGCCCCTCTGGCTCTCCTGGTTGAATGACCTTACAGAGTCAGTGGGTTTCGGAATTCAATTTCCTCCACAGGGCAGAGTGGTAGAGATCCCTGACTCCTGGCCAGGGAAGGTGGACGAATCAGGTAAGATGACAGATATACAAGCCCTTTGCAAAGGATGTACCCCAAGGTCACCCAACCAACAGGAGGCAGAGCCTGATCCAAGAAGCTGATTCCAGGGCCGTCTCCAAATATCAGTTATTCCTATTATTTTTGCCCCAGAAACGTGGAGTGGGTGGGGCCAAGACAGCCACACAGCCACTAACAAATAGAATGGAGCAAGCTCCCCCCACAAAGATTTCCGATGTCCTCTCCCTAGAAAAGTCAAAACTGACCTTGAGGTCAGTAGAGCCCCTGGACTAGGCCAGAAGAGGGTTTCCGGGGTCAGGGCACCCCACTGATCCAGCACTTACTCTTCCGGAGAGATGTCAACATACACAGGAAACTAATTTGAGTTGAACCCAAGGTCAGTGTGATACCCAATGTCCAAATTTATAGAACCCACGCCAACACAGGAAACCACTCGCACTCGCAGTAGTGCCTGAAGCAGGACAGGCCCCGCTGCAGGCCCCAGGGCCTGAGTCCGTCCCGGAGTCCTGCCCTTCCTTAGCTCGCGCTCAGACACCAGCATGCCTGCTTCCGATTCTGCCCAAGGGAATGGAGAGTAACCTTGAGGCTGCCCTCCGTCCTCCAGTGGGCAACCAGCCAGCTCCCGATCTCCCTCTTCCTCTGGGGGCCTCCATCTACCCGGTTCCCATGAAGAAAGGGAGGGGTGGCCCACGGAGAGCAACCGTTTGCCCCCATTGTGTAAGATGCTTCCAGGCTCAATGGACCATTCCCTCTTCTTAGCAGCAAAGTGTTACAGGGGAAGGGTGTTTTCTGTTTTTCCTGCTGGCATTGGCTCCCCCCCAAAACCTGAGCCTGTGCCCTAAGACGGACTGGACATCTGCAGCCTCCGCCCACCCGGGTACCCATCAAAAGGCTCGCCCGGCTCCGGACGCCGACCAGCCAGTTGGTTACTTGCGCCCACATTTCGGGATCCGCTTGGCTTTGCACCATCGCCCAGAGAACGACCCAGATGCTCCGGCACGGGCGGGGCGGGGCAGGGCGGGGCAGGGCGGGGCGCAGGGGATGCACTCCGACCCCCGCCAGGAAAAGGAGCCGCGCAGATCGTCGCGCAACCGGCCTGCGTGGCCGTGGCTCCGTCCCCGGGATGCGCCGGAGCAGGGCGAGGAGGCGCGCTGGGAGGCCGCCGGCTCCGCTGCACCCGAGGCGCACGGGGCCGCCAGGGTAGGGAGTGGGGGGTGGGGTAGCGGGCGGGGTCCGGCGCCGGGCGGGGGCCGGAGGTGACGGCCCTGGGACCGGGGCGGAGAGCGCGAAGGGGCGCGGGGCTGACCCGGCCGGTGCCTCGGCGTCCCGGCCGCTCGCGCCCCTCTTACCGGCAGATCTGGATGGCGGACGGGGTCTCTGCGTCGGGGCCCGACATGCTGGCGGCGGCGGCGGCGGGAGGCTACAGGAGGGCGCAGGTGTCTGGCAGGCCCGGCGCGGAATGAATGAGCCCGGGCGGCGCCATAGAGGGGGAGGAAAGGGCGGGTCCCGGCGCCCGCGAGGCGGGGCTGCGCGCCGGCGGCCAATCGCACAGCGCCTCCTGCGCAGGCTCCGCCCCACACGCCTGGCCTCGCGGCCTCGGGGCGTCCGGCGCTGGCAGCGGGGCGCCGCTTCCAGAAGGTTCGGCGGCCGTTGAGCGGGGCGGTCGGGGTGGGGTGGGCCCACGTGGGTCAGCCTCGCCCTGCTCGGCGCGTGGTGGAGCCGCCGTTCCCGTTCCCGCCCGCGGCAGCCGGCCCCTCGCGGCCCCACGGCGCGCCGAGGCCCAAAGGCCTGCGGGAGTGCGTGGCGGGGTCACGCCGTCGACAGTCAGCCCCGAAAATACATTAGAAAATGAAAACCACCCCCCGAGGAAGTTGGGGGCGGTTTCGCGGAAAGGAGCGTGCAGGGCCGAGCTGTGCGGGCTCTGCCGGGAGACACGTGGGTGCACAAAGCAGAAAGGCAGGACCCCGCGGCCCGGCAGGTGCCCCTGCTGCAGCGGCCGCCGCACAGAGCTGCGGGCCTGGGCTGCAGGGAAGCCAGGGACGCGGGGTGGCCACCGGCCGCTGCAGCGCACGGAGCAGGGACCAGCCCCGCCCGGGTACTTCTGTGGCCTGGATTCTGTAAAGAGAAAATGGTGCTACGGGATTAACCACTCGCATATGCCTGCCAGTTGTGTTTGAGGTTGCCTTCCGCTCCAGGAGGATGGAAATGGGCGGGCCCATGATGGGTTTACTGATCTCTCTCCTTCTGCACCTTCTCATTGTAGTTTTTTTGGGTCTTTAACTACTGGGCCATTTCTATCCCTCTCAGCAAAACTTCTCAAACAGGTGGCTTATGGACACACCCTCTGGCCTCTTCCCCTCCTCCCATTGTCTTCGGAACCCTTTCCCTCCTGGGCTTTGTCTCTTCTGTTCGGTTAACGAGGTCACTAATTCCTTCCTAATTGCTAAATCCAGTAATGCAGGTCAGAAGCCATCTGACTCGACCTCTCACCAGCACTGAGCACCTGTGATCCCTGTCTTCTTGAAACGTTTGTCCTTTGCCTCCCAAGACACTACACACTCCTGTTTATCTGGCCGCTCAGCCTTCTCTGCTGGTTCCTCTCCAGGCTTTACAGAATCGGCACCGACTTGGACTGGAGGTCTCACCCTGTCTCATGACTGTCAACCTCTTCTATTGGATAACTGCCACATATCTGCCACCCAGACCGCTCCCCTACATTCCGGACCCACGCACCCTCACCGAGGCCACTGCCCACTCGGGTTGTGTATAAGCATGTCCCGCTCACGGATCCTCTTACCCCCCAGAACTTGTTCCTCCCATGGTCTTGCGGGCTCAGTAAGTTACAACCCCTTCCTTCCACTAGCTCAGGCCAACCGAGGAGTCTACACCCCCGTTTCTCTCACACTCCTCATCCAGGCCATCAGCACATCCTGCTGGTCCGGCGTTCAGTGTGAGTCTGGTAGGGGCTGAGCGGCAGCCACTCCGACCTCCCTGATAGTCCTTCAGTATGCTGGGACCGCTCTTCCCTGGGGACCCACATGGCTCACCCCGTCAGTTTTGTTTTGTCTTAATGTGGGTGTGCCTATAAACAGAGCTTAAAACTACAAATAACACAGAGTCCGAGGGGAAATAGACAAATACGCTATCACAGTTGGAGGGTTTTTTAAAAATCTTTATTGTTGAAAGTATTACAGATGTCCGTCCCCTCCCCCCCCCAACTAACCCCTCCTCCCCACACCCACCTCCTTCCTGACTTTTCCTAAACTATTGTCTGTGTAACTTTGTTCTGTAGCCTCCCGACTGGGACTGGCAGAGGACCATGGTTTACTCTAAAAGTACAATTTCCCAACAGTCCCTTAGTCTCCTCCCTGGTTTATTTTTCTCCTAGCACTTAATACCATGCCACACATATTCTACTCATCTATTCATCGTATCTCCCCCAACTAGAACGTGCGTTCCACGCAGGCATGAATGTTTTCACTATTTTGTTCATTGCCGTATCCTACGTTCCTAATCGGTGCTCAATAAATATTTTACAAGTTATTGAATCAGTAGGGGGTTTGCCAACAGTAATACATGTACCAACAGCAGATATTTAATTTGCACACTCTCGTTGGACTAGAAATCATTATCCACAAGTTGTCATTTTAAAAACTGAAATATATTATTTAAATAATTTCTTCTGATGTTTATGGAAAGATGACTAAAGAAACTGTTGACACTGGTAACCTTCGGGCAAAAAGACTAGGGAGTAAGGTCTTTACTTTTCATTGATATGGGGTTTTTTTGTTTGTTTTTATCCTGATCCGAGGACACTTTTGCATTTATCTTCAGATAGAGCAGGAGGGAAAGGGGGGTAAGAGAGAAAGAGAGAAATGTTGACGTGAGACACATCGACTGGCCGCCACCCACACGACCTCAACCGGGGCCAGGACAAACTGCAACCGAGGTACGTGCCCTTAGCGGAACCGAACCCGGGACTCTCCAGTCCGCGGGCAGACACTCTAACCGCTGAGCCAAACTGGCCAAGGCCATTTATATGTTTTTTTTTACTGTTATCATCACATACTTATCTGTTTTATCTTTTCACATCAATATGGAGCAACAGGAGCTCTTATACAATGGTAGTGGGAAGAGGAATTGTTACATCTTTGGAAAATAGCTAAAAATAGTTACTAAAGTTGAAAATAGCCATACCCCTCACCCAGCAATTCCACTTCTAGGTATACATCTTATGCACTGAGCATGAGTGCATATCTGGGTGCACTCAGATATGCTTCAGAGGGGGTTCACAGCAACACTGTAATACTCCAAGTCTGGAAATAACTCAAATGCCCATCAACAGTGGACTGGATCAGTCCATTGTGGTATACTCATCAGTGGAGCACCAAATAGCCATGAAGACCAATGGAAGTCAGTTATCCACAACAGGGAAGAATCACAATGCGGAGGGAAAGAAGATCCAGGGTACATTCCTGCTATTATCAAAAGACAAGAGAGCCCTGGCCCATTTGGCTCGGTGGTTAGAGCGTCAGCCTGCGGACCAGGGAGTCCCAGGTTCAATTCTGGCCAAGGACACGTACCTTGGTTGTGGTTAGTGCCCGCCCCGGTTGGGGTCGTGCGGGTGGCAGCCAGTTGGTGTATCTCTCTCACATGGATGTTTCTCTCTCCCTCCCTCCCTCTCTCCCCCCCCCTCCCTTCCACTCTGTCTGAAGAGAAATGTAAAAATATCCTCGGGTGGGGATAAAAAAAAAAGGGACAAGAGAGAAGGAAGGCTGGAGAGGATGTGGACAAAGGGAACTCGGGTACACCGTTTATAGGAATGTAAATTGGTGCAGCTGCTATAGAAAACAGCGTGGAGGGTCCTCAGGAAATCACAGGTAACGACGTACAGCATGGTGACTATATTGAACAAAACTGTTGCACATTTGAAAGCTGCTAAGAGAGTAGATCTTAAAAGTTTTCTACACGAGCCCTGCCATTGGGGCTCAGTAGTTGAGCATAGACCCATGGACTGAGAGGTCCCAGTTCAATTCCCCATCAGGGCACATGCCCCGGTTGTGGTCTCGATCCCCAGTAGGGGGCGTGTAGAAGGCAGCTGATCCGTGTTCTCTCTCATGCTGCTGTTTCTCTCTAAAAAATCAATAAAAACATTTTTAAATCAATTAAATAAATAACATTTTTAAAATTTTCACCCAAGGATATTTTTCTGTTTATCTTCAGATAGAGTGGGAGGGAGGGAGGGAGGGAGAGAGAGAAAGAGAGAAACATTGAGGTGAGAGGGACACATCGACTGGTTGCCTCCTGTATGACCCCAACCAGGGCCGGGGACAAACCACAACCAAGGTACATGCCCTTGACTGGAACTGAACCCGAGACTCATTAGTCCACGGTCAACACTCTAACCACTGAGCCAAACCAGCCAGGGCTAAATAACATATATTTTTTTGTTTTCTACAAGAAAAAAATGTTTTGTATCTAAATGGTAAGTAGACTTATTGTGACCATTTTGCAATGTATAGAGGTATTGAATCATTATGCCGTACATGTACACCTAAAATGAATACAATGTTGTATGCCAAATATAGCGCCATTATATTGTGTGGTTTTGTGATAGGGATAATCAAGTCAAGACTAAGCTAATAAAACTCATGCTATTTAGAATTGTACATAGAATTTGAGAGAAAACACTCAACTAATTAAACCTGAGCTTCAGTTTCCTCAAAAAAGAAAAAGAAATTACAAATAGAACTAGCGTGTGAGTGATCAGCCCCATGTCTGGGTACAGACCTGGAAGAAACAGCCGTGATCTGCGGAGCTACCGGGACTGTCCCGCTCGTCGCCACACTACTCGCAGAGCCACGGTATAGAAACAGCCTCAGTGCGTCAGCACATGAACGGCTCCACGCGAGCACACAGCCAGCCCCTGCATCCGTGGGGTCCACATCGTGGAGACGGAAGACTGACTAAGGCACTCGAGCATCCACGGACCTTGGTATCCACGGGGAGTTCCTGAAATCAATCCCCCGCGGATACAGAGGGATGATCACATACATGCGTACTTACCATGGAACATCATTCAGCGTTGGAACATTATTCAACCTGGTGACAACATGGATGAACCTGGAAGGCATCATGCTAAGCGAAGTAAGCCAGACACAGACAAATACACATGAGCACAGGCTTGAGTGACAGAGCTTCCCCCTTCATTCGCCTGTGCTTTGTTGTTGTTGTTGTTGTTTTTTGTTTTTGTTTTTGTTTTGTTTTGTTTTTTATCCTCACCCGAGGATATTTTTCCATTTTTTGTACAGATAGAGTGGGAGGGAGAGAGAGAGAGAGAAACATCGACGTGAAGGGACACATCGAGTGGCTGCCACCCGCACGACCAACCAGGGCCGGGGACAAACTGCAACCGAGGTACGTGCCCTTAGCGGGAACCGAACCCGGGTCTCTCCGGACCGCAGGCCGACGCTCTAACCGCTGAGCCAAAGTGGCCAGGGCGTTGTTGTTGTTTTTAATTGTTTTCTTTATTGATTTTAGAGAGAGAGGAAGGGAGAGAGAGAGATGGAAACATCGATGAGAGAGAACATGGATCGGCCGCCTCCTGCACGCCCCCCACTGGGGATCAGGCCCACCACCTGGGCATGTGCCCTGACTGGGAATCGAAGTGGCGACCTCTCGGTGGTGCAGGGTTGGCACTCAGCCACGGAGCCTCACCGGCCAGGCTTTGGCTCTCTTATCGGGGAAAATGGAGGAACAGTAGTATTTGCCTCACTGGGTTTGTGTTATAAGGTATAAGTGGTAACTTATAACTCGGTAGGTGGAATCCAAAAAAAGTCAGACTCATAGAGAATAGGCAAGTGGTGGCCAGGTCTAGGGTTCGGGGACAATAGGGGCCGTTGGTAAAAGGTGCAAACTTCCAGCTGTAGGAGGAATAAGATCTGAGGATCTAATGTAGAACACGGTGACTACACTTGATAACACTGTGTTGTGTAACAGAGATTTGCTAAGAACAGCCCTTCTCCCCCTCAAGGAGCACACCCAGAACTTTCCCTTCCCCCTCCGCCTCCCAGGACTGCTGCCGCCTTTCTCTCTCCTGTGCTCCAGGGGCCCTTCTGCCTCCGTGACGTCCTTCCTGGGAACACAGACTGGCCGGCTCACTTCTACTGCCTCTGTGACCTTCTAAAGAAACTTTCTCAGGATTTGAAAAAAATTTTTTCACTAAGAACAAATAATTCTATTTGTTAGGAAAACATAAGTTGATGGTAAAGCTATAGAGAAAAACAAGGAGCCCTGGCCAGTTTGACTCAGCAGTTAGAGCGTCAACCCACGGACCAGAGTCCCAGGTTCGATCTGGTCAAGGGCATGTACCTCAGTTGCGGTTCTGTCCCTGCTCTGGTCAGGGTCGTGCTGGGGGAAACCAATCGATGTGTCTCTCACGTCCATGTTTCTCTCTCTCTCACACACTCTATCTAAAAAGTATCCTTGGATGAGGATTTTAAAAAAAGAAAGGGAGGGAGGGAAACAAGGAAATGATTGTAACAAAAAGTAGTGGGTCCCTGCCCTGGTGGGGTAGCTCAGCTGGTTAGAGACCAACTGATGAATCCATCAACAAGTAGGACAACAAAAATGATGTTTCTTCCTGGCCGGTGTGGCTCAGTGGTTGAGCGTTGACCCATGCACCAAGAGGTCACCGGTTTGATTCCCGGTCAGGGCACATGCCCAGGCTGTGGGCCTGATCCCCAGTGGGGGGCATGCAGGAGGCGGCCAATTGATGTTCTTTCTCATCGGTGTTTCTATTGCTCTTCCTCTCATTTCCTCTCTCTCAAAAATCAATAAAGAAAAACATTTTTTTTAAAATGATGCTTGGCCCTGGCCGGTTTGGCTCAGCGGTTAGAGCGTCAGCCTGCGGTCCAGAGAGACCAGGGTTCGGTTCCCACTAGAGGCGCGTACTTCGGTTGCAGTTTGTCCCCGGCCCTGGTCGGTCGTGCGATGGCAGCCACTCGATGTGTCCCTTTCACGTTGATGTTTCTCTCTCTCTCTCTGTTCCTCTCTCTCCCTCCCACTCTACCCGAACAAAAAAATGGGAAAATATCCTCGGGTGAGGATAAAAAATAAATAAATAAATAAAAACGATGTTTGGCCCTGGCCGGTTTGGCTCAGCAGTTAGAGCGTCGGCCTGCGGTCCAGGGAGACCAGGGTTCGGTTCCCGCTAAGGGTACGTACCTCGGTTGCAGTTTGTTCCCGGCCCTGGTTGAGTCGTGCGGGTGGCAACCACTCGATGTGTCCTTTTCACGTCGATATTTTTCTGTCTCTCTCCCCCTCTCTCTCCCTCCCGCTCTATCTGAATAAAAAATGGAAAAATGTCCTCGGGTGAGGAAATAAATAAATAAATAAATAAATAAATAAATAACCTGGGGCCCAAGTCCTTCTGATCGAGGCCCAAAAAACACACAATGTTTTTCTTCTCTCCTCTCTCTCTCTCTCTCTCTCTCCCCCTTCCTTCCTTGCTCTCTCTCTCTCTGAAATCAATCAATCAATCAATCAGTCAATAGTGGGTCCCTCTCAAAAAAAGGAAGAGGATTGTCATCACAGGAGTCCCATGGGGTGGGGAGAAGGGGGAAGTACTGTTTCCTCTTCAGACCTGGGCGATGCTGTACAGGTCTATAATGACTTTTTTAGCCTGGAGACACGTGTATTACACATTTCATATCTGTTAAAAGTCTCAACTTAAAAGCTAATGTATCTGGGAAGTAGGATTATGGACCTTTTTTATTCCCTTCATATGTTTAGGGAAGTGTGAGCTAGTGGTTATGGGCATGGATGACCTGGTTAAATCCTTGCCCTCGTATCTTTCCTGCCATGTTAGAGCCTCGGGCAAGTCACCTGCGCGCTGGGCACCCAGGTGCTTCGCCGGTAATGTGATCTGAGGGTGGGGAAGTAGGGCAGGTAAGAGGTGAGCCCAGCGAGCCTCCTGAAACACGCGCTATCAGTATACTCGTAACAAGCATCGCTTTTTTTAAACGGAAGATTAGGTTCTTGGTTAACTTTGCATGTGTCGCTCAGAGCTATGAGAGAGAAGAGGCCTGATGAACACTGTGAAAGGTCGGCCGAAGGGGAACACACCCGGGTTCAGGCAAGAGAACTTTACTGGGGAGTTACCTGCCGGGCTGACCCCTAAGGCGGGGTCCGCGCCCCTGTCTCTAATGGGCAGGGCTGTATAGGGACTTATGGGTGGGGCCCTGGCCAGTTTGGCTCAGCGGTTAGAGCGTCGGCCTGCGGTCCGGAGAGACCCGGGTTCGGTTCCCGCTAAGGGCACGTACCTCGGTTGCAGTTTGTCCCCGGCCCTGGTTGGTCGTGCGGGTGGCAGCCACTCGATGTGTCCCTTCACATCGATGTTTCTCTCTCTCTCTCCTTCCTCTCTCTCCCTCCCACTCTATCTGTACAAAAAATGGAAAAATATCCTCAGGTGAGGATAAAAAAAAAAAAAAAAAAAGGAGGGGACTTATGGGTGGGGACTGGCAGCCCTTAGAGGGAGAGGACAATGGGATTTGGCTACTTGCCTGGGTATAACTGCAAGGAGACCAAGGGGGGCTCCACTCCAGGGTGATTCAACCTGGACACCTGGGGTAGTGTTCTGGAACATCCTGTTTCTCAGGATTCCTTTCTTTTTTTTTTTTTTATCCTCATCCGAGGACATTTTTCCATTTTTTACTCAGAGCAGGAAGGAGAGAGAGGAAGAGAGAGAAACACTGATGTGAAAGGGACACATCGAGTGGCCGCCACCCACACGACCCAACCAGGGCCGGGGGCAAACTGCAGCCAAGGTACATGCCCTTAGCAGGAACCGAACCCGGGTCTCTCCGGACCGCAGGCCGACGCTCTAACCGCTGAGCCAAACCGGCCAGGGCAGGATTCCTTTCATATATCAAGGGAGGAGGGAGTTGGGGACCTTGGCTGCAACCCAGTCACACACGGGGCATGTGTGCCCCCAAACTGCCCAGTTCATCTGACCCACACCTGGGCCAGGGGCGAGGCAGAGGCCAGCAGCAGGCCCGCTGTCCACCCCAGGGGAGGGCTGGCAGGAAGGTCACGCAGAGCACCAAGGGTCCCTGCCTGTCGGGTCCTTCACATGGGAGAGCAGGGCCTCTGAGTACACGAAGGGACCTCCCAGCAAGCCTGTGCCCCAAAGTCGCACTGAACGCACCCCTGGGGAGGCTCGACGGGCTGCCAGAGTCCAGAGACCTGAGCCCTGGCCGGGTAACTCAGCTGGTTGCAGCACTGTCCGGATACACCGAGGTTGTGGTGTAATAAACAGATTGCTGGCTCTCTGTCTCTCTCTCTCATCCATGAAAAGGAGAGACTGACAGGGGAGGGGCTGAGACAGGAGGGTGCCAGCGGAGGGGGCAGCATGCGCAGGATCCTGAGCGGGGCACCTACTCCCCGACTCGGCCCCACTCCGGGGCTGTGTGGCTGGATTTAGCCCATTACTCGGTGCCTCCGGAGAAATGGGGAGACAACAGCATTTGCCCGTTGGGTTTTAGGAGGAGTAAATAAGTCGATGCTATCAAACACCTGGAACAGTGCCAGGTAAGTCTCCGTGGACGGGCTGTGGGTGAAGGTTCGCTGCCTGGGGACCGGGGGCCGCAGGACTGGTTTGACCAGGGGGATCTGGGTCACCTCGGGCCAGGGCCCAGGAAGAAGACTCCGACTAGGTCACGCTGGGACTCATTCTAGGGGACACCACCAGTGCTCCGGGGCTCACCGTGTCCCCTGCGCACCTGGGATGGGACTCGCCGGGGAGGAACCGGGCCCCTCTGCTCACACAGCCTATTTTTTTTCATGTTAATAAGATGGAGCTGTTTTCCTAGAGATTTGTGTTTTCCTCGTAAGAGATGCTGGACACTTCATGAACCGAGGGGCAAGACCCGGTGTGTTGCCAGCAGGAAGCGTATGTAAACCCAGAAGAGCAGCCCTCAGCCCCCAAAGTGACCACAAACACTTCGGAGACGGACCCTCGTGACCTCAAACACCTTTTTTTATTTTATTTTTTTAATCCTCACTGAGGATAGTATTTTTTTCTATTTATCTTCAGATAGAGTGCGAGGGAGGGAGGAAGACAGAGAAAGAGAAAGAAACAGCGATGTGAGAGGGACAAATCAATCGACTGGTTGCCTCCCGCACGACCCCCAGCAGGGCGCGACCCCCACCAGGGCTGGGACTGCCCTTGACCGAAATCAAACCCACCACTCATTGGTCCGAGGGCCGACGCTCTAACCACTGAGCAAACCGGCCAGGGCTCAAACACCTTTAAAATCAAGTCCTAGTGCCCTGGCCCGGAGGCTAGGTTGGTTGGGACATTGTCCAGTGCACCAAAAGGTTGTGTGTTTGATTCCCAGTCTGGGCGCATACCTGGGTGGCAGGTTTGATCCCAGTCGAGGAGTGTACAGAAGGCAACAGATCAATGTTTCTCTCTTTTTTTCTCTCTCTCTCTCTGCCCCTTCCTCTCTTTAAAAAAATAATAAAATAAAATAAAAAAAGAACATATCCTCAGTTGAGAATTAAAAAAACAAACAAACAAACTTCAGTGGGTCAAAGCTGACGTCTAGAATTACAGCCAAGCCCTGGCCAGTTTGGCTCAGCGGTTAGAGCGTCGGTCTGCGGTCTGGAGAGACCCGGGTTCGGTTCCCGCTAAGGGCACGTACTTCGGTTGCAGTTTGTCCCCGGCCCTGGTTGGTCGTGCGGGTGGCAGCCACTCGATGTGTCCCTTCACATCGATGTTTCTCTCTCTCTCTCCCTTCCTCTCTCTCCCTCCCATTCTATCTGTACAAAAAATGGAAAAATATCCTCGGGTGAGGATAAAAAAAAAAAAAAAAAAAAAAAAATAGAATTACAGCCATGTTCAGACGCCTGAACGTTCGGGGGCTGTGAGGTCTTCAAGGCGCCCTGGCCTGGGAGGTGCCGCTCCCCTTGTGGGTGCGGTTCCTGACTCTGAGCCGAAGCTGTGTGGCTCCACCTAGCGGCCGAGTGACTCCCTGGAGGGGCTGTCCCCTTCTCCAGGCCCCCGCCGGGGTTCCACCTGCCCCGACATGCTGCTAAAAATCAGAATGAACTTTCCCTTGCTCAAATGTGTACCGGGAGCCCCGTGGTCACAACAAAAGGCACAGAGAGTCAGGTCATTTCTACTTTTCTCACACATAAGATAATAAAATACTGGGGTATAATGACGTTTCTCCAGGGCCCTGGTGTTGGTTTCGTGCATCAAGTAATTGCTGTTGAAGAGCCCTCAGGCCCTTATTTGCTAGAGAAGCTTAAGAGGATCTCCACACGCCTGTGTGAGCTGTACAGAGCACCTGGCGGAAACCTAATCTTTGCAATTTCTGCCCGTGGGCAGGCTCCCCAGAGAAAGATTGCTTTCTAACCAGCTCCTACCTGGCCAGAGGTTTGGGTGAAACCTCCAATATTCATCCTAAATGCTCAGATCTCTCAGGAATTGGAAATGCTTTCCTCCCGCACCAGGGCAATAACACAGGTTGATCGGATATCAGCGACGAACGGCCCCAAGAGGGTTTATACCTGGTCATGGGGAGGGATCTGGAGCAATAAACCGTGAACCCCACTTCCAGGCACTTCCTCGACCCCTCCGTGCTATCCATTTTCTCCTACACTCTGATAGTATTGGTCAAGTCTTCTGTAGCCTTATCGATGTTCTTTCTACTTTTTTTTTTTATCAGTTACCCTGATGGGAGTGTTGAAATCCCTGTCTATAATAGTGAATCTGACTATTTCAGTTGTCAGTTTTGTCTAATTTGAAGCCCGATTACTAAGCACATATGCAATTAGGATTTTTATGTCTTCTTGATGAAGTGACTCCTTTATTGTTAGGAAATGTCCCAACTTTATCATTGATAATGTTTCATGTTTGAAATCTGTCTGATATTAATATGGCTACTTTAGCTTTTTTTTATTAGTGTTAATATTGTATTTCTTGTTTATTAATCAGGGTTCTCTGGGGAAACAGAACCAGTAGGAGATATATATATATATGCACTGGCCAGTGTGGCTCAATTGGTTGGGCATCACCCCACACACCAAAAGGTTGCTGGTTCAATTCCTGGTCAGGGCACATGCCCAGGTTTCAGGCTCGATCCCCAGTGAGGGGCTTGCAGGAGGCAGACGACTGATGTTTCTCTTTCTCTCTCCCTCTCCCTCTCCTCTCTCTCTAAAAAAAAATTGTGTGTGTGTGTGTGTGTGTGTGTGTGTGTAAAGAGAGAGAGAGATTACAAGATTATAAGGAATTTGCTGACATAATGATTATGGAGGCTGATGTTCCGTGATCTGCGGTCTCTAGGCTGGAAGACCCCGGAAGGCTGGTGGTGCGACTCCATCTAAGTCCCAAAGCCTGAGAACTAGGGGAGTCCATAGTGTAAATCTTCACCCACACTGGGGAGGGCCATCTACTTTACTGAGTGCACCGGCTCAGACGCTGACCTCACTGGGAAATGCCCTCACAGACATGCCCAGGAATAATGTTTAATCTGAACACCCTGTGACCAGTAAAGTTGACAATATGAAATTAACCACCACAGTCTTCTCCTGTCATTTTACGGTAACCTTTCTGTCTCTATATTTAAAGTGTATTTCTTGGGAACCCTAGTGCACTGCTCTTGGGAATGCAGACTGGTGCAGCCACTGTGAAAAACAATAGAGTTTCCTCAAAAAAATTCAAAATGGAACTGCCTTTTGACCCAGCAATCCCACTTCTGGGAATATGTCCTAAGACTCCCGAAACACCGATACACACACCCTTCTGTTCATAGCAGCATTGTTTACAATAGCTAAGATCTGGAAGCAGCTCAAGTGCCCATCAGTAGAGGAGTGGATAAAAAAGCTGTGGTACATCTACACAATGGCCTTCTCTCTCGACCTGCCAGGGTTAGCGCAATGCAATGAACTACAGGCACATGCTGGTAGGAGTGAGGGGGAGCATTGTAAGGGAGCAAAATGCTCCAGATCTCTGGTTGCAGCCCAATTGATTTGCAGAGTGTTTCCCCAGGTTACATGTTGACTTAGGTAATTATTTCCTTGAGATGGCGCCTCTGCTGACCATACAACCAAACTTTTTACAGCGAAGAGACATCAAAGATAAAAAAATAACAAATCCATCCTCGCCTGGGCTTCCTTGCCCATTATCCTCTCGGGGTGGTCTTCCAGCCCTGTGACATGCAAACCTTATCTATTCACATGCAAACAAAACATTCAGTTCCAAACAGGTCAGTCTTCCTACCCTCCAGGCAAACCTGTCTGTCCACACACACTTTGATCCTAGGCTGGCCAGGTGACAAGAATGCATATCACCAGGTTACATTTTGTTCATCCACCAAACCCCCATCCCTACACACAGTGGAATACTACATGGCTGTAAAAAAGAAGGAACTCTTACCCTTTCCAACAGTATAGAGGGATCTGAAGATTATTATGCTAAGCAAAATAATCCAGTCAGAGAAAGACAAATACCATATGATCTCACAAGTGGAAACTAATGAACAAAATAAACTGATGAACAAAATAGAACCAGAGGCATGGGTACATGGAACAGACTGACAGCTGTCAGAGAGGAGGGGGTGGGGGGCTGGATGAAAGAAGGTGAAGAGATTAGCCAAAGTTCATATATGTATGCCCATGGACACAGCAGTGGGGTGCAGGCCGGGGGGACGGGGTGGGGCAGGGCTGGTGGAGGTGGGCAAAGGAGGAGAAATGGGAGACATCTGCTATAGTATCAACAGTAAAAGATTAAATTAAATTAAATAAAGCGTGCTTCTTCGCCAACTCACACCAGGGTTACTTACCATTGCAAATCGGGATAGAGGAGAGTTTCAAGAAACCAATTACAGTGGTTCATTTTCCAAATCATGGGATCATCTCTAGGCATATTTGGTTTCTTCTCTTTCTTCTTCCATATCTTATTGTTTGGATCATGGGATCATCTCTAGGCATATTTGGTTTCTTCTCTTTCTTCTTCCATATCTTATTGTTTGGATCATGGGATCATCTCTAGGCATATTTGGTTTCTTCTCTTTCTTCTTCCATATCTTATTGTTTGGTTGCCAAGGCTTGACCATATTCCTTCTAATCGACTTTTAATGTTATATTTTCTTCTCCATTATCACAGTTATCACTCCAGTCAGCTCTCATGGTCTCATTCCAGACTCTTCGGAGCTGCCTAACCAAATCCCAATGTTACAACAACAACAACGAAGAAGTGGTCTGGGGTGGAGCGAGGAAGTGGGCCCCATGGCAGGAAGTAGATAAAGTGTGTTTCTTAGAGAACCACAGAGGAGTTCTTGCATTTTCATGCAGTTTGACCATCTTTGCCTCTTACTTGGAGCATAGAGACCATTTAGACCTAATAAAACGATCAATATGCTTGGATTTAAATCTCTCATTTGCTATTTGTTTTTTTGTTTTTTTTTGTTTTTTTTAATGTTCTTTTCTTTATTGATTTTAGAGAGAGAGGAAAGGAGAAGGAGAGAGAGGTAGAAATATCAATGAGAGAGAACATCGATTGGCCTCCTCCTGCACGCCCCCCACTGAGGATTGGGCCCACAACCTGGGCATGTGCCCTGACCGGGAGCGGTGGATGCTCAACCACTGCGCCACACTAGCTGGGTTGCTAATTGTTTTTCTATTAGTTCCATCTACCCTCTACTCTTCTGCCCTCTTGTGGATTTTTTCACTGATGCCTCATCATCCCCACATTTGCTCCTTCACTATACCTGTGCTCTGCCAGCAGTTCCCAAGTTCCCAACGTGGTCCGTGGACCCCTGGAGGGAGGTCTCTAAAACCCTTTGGGGGGGGCATGAGAAAAAAAGATTCCTCAATTATACCAAAATGTTATTTGCCTTTTTCATTCTCATCCTTTCACAAGCACAGTGTTTTCCCAGAGCTACGGGACATGCGATTGACACTTCGTGATGGGTCACTACTTGGAAGATCTGCGTAACTCGGTGAACCGATATTTTCCAGACGACTAATGCAGGACGTTCCATAATCACATGAGGGTGGATCAATGCGGTTTAATGCAACAGCATGAAAAAGTAGTTTTCGATTCTGCATTGCAGCCCACCTTTAAGACACTTACGCTTGCCCGGCAGTGTGGCTCAGTGCTTGAGAGTCGGCCCTGCACCAAGAGGTCGCCGGTTCGATCCCCGGTCAGGGCACATGCCCAGGCTGTGGGCCCTGTCCCCAGTGGGGGCCTGCAGGATGTTACTTTCTCATCAATGTTTCTCTTTCCCTCTCCCTTCCTCTCTCTGTGAAATCAATAGAGAGGGGAAAATGGCAGTGGAGTGAATGGAGCTACACAGACCATCCCCCAGGACCAAACTGGATTCACAATGAAAATAAAGACAAATCGCCTGGTAGGCTTGCGAGGACGCGAGAGGGGCCGGGAGCCCACGGTCTGCAGCAGCCTGGGCGGGGACCAGCGGACTCGGCAGGAAGCTGCTGGCCCTCGGCAGGTGCCACAGACTCAGCCACCCTTGGCTGGGAACAGCGACCTCGGGTTAAAACTCCCAGGCGGCTCCATGCAGAGTCCGGACGAGGCTAAATTGGCAGGAGCCACTCACCTTGGGCTCCGGCAGAGGGAAGGCAGACTGGACTGGAACTGTGTGGGGACACTCGGGATTTGGAGGGTGCTCAGAGCTTTTGCTGAGTGCAGCCAGGCAGGAATGTGGTCAATTACTCCTTCCCAGGGCCCTGGGGAGAGGCAGCGGCCCCTCCCTCGGAGATTCAACCCCACCTGGTGGCCATTGAAATGCTAATTGAGGCCAATTAACAACCAGCATCTGCCCCACCCTCGGGAAATCTTACACTGAGCACCTGAGGGAGTTTTTTAGGCAACTGAGAAATCAAGGTTCTTCAGGTGACCTCCACTAATAGCCTCCAGGCAAAAAAAAAAGCTAGAAGAAAGTTAAGAATTGACAGTGGTGGTTAAAGTGGGTCCTCCCTGCCTCATCCAAACCCAGGAGAGGGAGCCACAAACAGCAGAACACCAACACCCCCAGGGAAAATTTGGCAGACTCCAAAGCCCACTGTGATAGCCAAAATGGTGAAAAACAGAAACAAAAGCCAAATGAAAGAACAAGAGACCTCTACCGAAGATGAGATAAATGAGGTGCAGTTAAGCAAGTTAACAGAACTAAAATTCAGAGCCACAATCTTTTTTTTTTTTTTTTTTATCCTCACCCGAGGACATTTTTCCATTTTTTTGTACAGATAGAGTGGGAGGGAGAGAGAGGAAGGAGAGAGAGAGAGAAACATCGATGTGAAGGGACACATCGAGTGGCTGCCACCCGCACGACCAACCAGGGCCGGGGACAAACTGCAACCGAAGTACGTGCCCTTAGCGGGAACCGAACCCGGGTCTCTCTGGACCCTAACCGCTGAGCCAAACTGGCCAGGGCCAGAGCCACGATCTTGAGGAAGCTCAACAGCATGTGTAAGGACATGAGCACCATGAGTAAAGACATAGAAATGTTGAAAATCAACCAGTTGGAAATTTAAAATGACATATCAGAAATGAAAAACACATTGGAAGGTCTAAAAAGCAGAGTAGAGGAAGCTGAGGACCGGATCAGTGAATTAGAAGACAGGGTAGAAAAAATCAACCAATCAGAAAACCGAAAGGAAAAAAACATTAAAAAACAGGAAGACAGCTTAAGAGAACTGTGGCACAACCGGAAACGTAATAATATTCGCATCATAGGAGTCCCCGAAGAAGAAGAAAATGAGCAAGGGTTAGAGAATATATTCAAAGAAATCGTGACAAAAAACTTTCCTAATTTGGTGAAGGAAGAAGGCATTCAAGTTCAAGAAGCACAGGGAGCCCCAAGTAAGAAGAACCCAAACAGGTCCACACCAAGACACATAGTGATCAAACAGCCAAAAATTAAAGGCAAAGAATCCTAAAAGCAGCAAGAGATAAGCAACAGGTTACCTACAAAGGAAACCCCATAAGGCTCTCAGCTGACTTCTCACAAGAAACACTTCATTCAAAATTATTTGGAAAGTCAAATAAAGAGCTTCCCAGACAAAAAAAAAAAAGGCTAAGCGAATACATAAGCACCAAACCAGCACTGCAAGAAATGTTAAAAGGACTGCTGTAATTAGCAGGAGAAATAGGAAGAAAAATAGAACCACACTAAACAAAAATGGCATTAAATAAGTACATATCAATAATCACCTTAAATGTAAATGGATTGAATGCTCCCATAAAAAGACACAGAGTAGCTGATTGGATAAGAAAGCATGACTCATCTATATGTTATTTACAAGAGACCCACTTCACAAAGACTCACATAGATTGAAAGTGAAGGGATGGAAAAAAATCTTCCAAGCAAACAGAAAGGAAAAAAAAGCTGGGGTAGCAATACTCATATCTGATAAAATAGATTTCAAAATGAAGGCCATAACTAGAGACAAAGAAGGCCACTACATGATATTGAAAGCATCTATCCAACAGGAAGATATAGCCTTGACAAACATATATGCACCCAATATAGGAGCACCAAAATATATTAAAAATCTTCTGCAGGACTTCAAAGGAGAAATCGATAGCAATACAATCATAGCAGGGGACTTCAACACCCCGCTGACATCACTGGATAGATTCTCTAGACAAAAAATTAGCAAGGAAACAGAGACACTAAATGAAGCACTAGACCAAATGGATTTAATAGATATCTACAGAGAATTACACCCCAAAACTACAGAATTCACATTTTTCTCAAGTGCACATGGGACATTCTCAAAGATAGACCACATATTAAGGCACCAATTGCAAGAAGAACATACAAAGACATTCGGAGACATGGAAGCTAGTCTTTAATAGCTTGTTATTAAACAATGAATGGGTCACCGAGGAGATCAAGGAAGAAATCAAAAACTTCATGGAAACCAATGAAAATGAAGACACAACAACACAAAATCTATGGGATGCAGTGAAAGCAGTTCTGAGAGGGAAGTTCATAGCACTAAAAAACAAGAAAAATCTCTAACAGACTATCTAACCTCACAACTTAAAGAACTAGAGAGCAAACAAAAAGAAAACCCCAGAGCAAGTAGAAGGAAGGAAATAGTAAAGATCAGAGCAGAAATAAATGACATAGAGACCAAAAAAAAAAACAAAAAACAATTCAAAGGATCAATGAAACAAAGAGCTGGTTTTTCGAAAAGATAAACAAGATTGATGGACCCTTAGCTAGACTCACCAAGAAACAAAGAGAACCCAAATACACAAAATCAGAAATGAAAGAGGAGAAGTAACAACTGACACCACAGAAATACAAAAGATTGTTAACAACTACTATGAACAATTATATGGCAACAAATTCGACAATCTAAGCAAAATAGACAAATTTCTAGAAACACAGAGTCTCCCAAAACTGGACCAGGAAGAGATAGAAAACTTGAACAGAAGAAATTGAAGATGTAATCAAGACTCTCCCAGTAAACAAAAGCCCAGGCCCAGATGGCTTCACGGGGGGAGTTTTACCGAACATTCAAAGAACTAACACCCATTCTCAAACTATTTCAAAAAATTCAAGAAGAAGGAAGACTTCCAAACTCGTTTTATGAAGCCAGCATAATTCTAATTCCAAAACCAGAAAAAGACACTACAAAGAAACTACAGGCCAATATCCCTGATGAAACAAAATCCTGAACAAAATACTAGCAAATCGGCTCCAGCAATACATAAAAAAAATTATCCTCCATGACCAAGTGGGATTCATCCCAGGGATGCAAGGCTGGTACAATATTTGCAAATCAATAAACATGATACACTACAAAAATAAAATGAAGAATAAAAACCACATGATCATATCAATAGATGCTGAAAAAGCCTTCGACAAAATCCAGCATCCACTTCTGATAAAAATGCTCAGCAATGTGGGAATCGAGGGATCATATCTAGACATAATAAAGGCCATATATGAAAGACCTACAGCCAACATCATACTCAAAGGGCAAAAACTAAAAACATTTCCCTTAAGAACAGGAACAAGGAAGGATGCCCACTTTCGCCACTCTTATTTAACATAGTACTGGAAGTCTTAGCCACAGTAATAAGACAGGAAGAAAAAATAAAAGGGATCCAAATTGGAAAGGAGGAAGTGAAACTGTCATTATTTGCAGATGACATAATAGTATACGTAGAAAACCCCAAAGACTCCATCAAAAATTTACTAGACTTAATAAATGAATTTGGCAAAGTAGCAGGATACAAAATTAATGTCAAGAAATCGATGGCATTCTTATACACCAAGGATGAACTCACAGAAAGAGAAATTAAGAAAACAATCCCATTTACCATTGCAGCAAAAAAATTAAGATACCTAGGAATAAACTTAACCAAAGAAATAAAGGACCTATTCACAGAAAACTACAGGTCATTGAAAAAAGAAACAGAGGAAGATATAAAAAAGTGGAAGTACATACCCTGTTCATGGATTGGGAGAATTAACATCATTAAAATGTCCATATTACCCAAAGCAATCTATAGATTCAATGCAATCCCCATCAAAATACCAACAGCATACTTCACAGAACTAGAACAAGTACTTCAAAAGTTCATATGGAACCAAAAAAGAACTCGAATAGCCACAGCAATCTTGAAAAGGAAGAACAAAGTTGGAGGGATCACATTACCAGATTTCAGGTTATACTACAAAGCCACCGTAATCAAAACAGCCTGGTACTGGCACAAGAACAGGCATATAGACCAGTGGAACAGAACACAGAACCCAGAAATGGACCCAAGGCAATATGATCAATTAATATTTGACAAAGGTGGCAAGAGCATACAGTGGAGTAAGGACAGCCTCTTTAATAAATGGTGCTGGGAAAATTGGACAGCTACATGCAGAAAAATGAAACTAGACCATCAACTTACACCCTACACAAGAATAAACTCAAAATGGATAAAAGACTTAAATGTGACTCATGAATCCATAAAAATGCTAGAAGAAACTGTAGGCAACAAAATTTCAGACATCATAGCAGCAGAATTTTCACTGATACATCACCTAAGGCAATAGAAACAAAGGAAAAAATGAACACATGGGACTACATCAAACTCAAAAGCTTCTGCAGAGCAAAAGATACAATCATCAAAACGAAAAGGCTACCCACTGTATGGGAGAGCATAATTGCCAATGGTATATCAGATAAGGGGTTAATTTCCAATATATAGAGTGCTCATACAACTCCACAAAAGGAAGACAAAGAATCCAATTAAAAAATGGGCAGAGGAACTAAATAGACACCTCTCCAAACAGGACATACAAATGGGTAAGAGACATATGAAGAAATGCTCATCATCACTAATCATCAGAGAGATGCAAATTAAAACAACAAGGAGGTATCACCTCACACCTGTCAGAATGGCCACCATCAACAAATCATCAAACAACAAGTGGTGAGGGTGTGGAGAAAAGGGGACTCTAGTACACTGCTGGTGGGAATGCAGACTGGTGCAGCCACTATGGAAAAAATATAGTGTCACCTCAAAAAATTAAAAATTGAGCTTCCATTTGACCCAGTGATTCCACTTCTAGGAATATACCCTAAGAAGCCTGAAACACCAATCAGAAAGAATATATGTACCCCCATATTTGTAGCAGCACTATTTACAATAGCTAAGATCTGGAAACAGCCCAAGTGTCCATCAGTAGATAAATGGATAAAAAAGCAGTGGTACATATACACAATGGAGTACTACGCAGCTGTAAGAAAGAAAGATCTCTTATCCTTCGAGACGACATGCAGGGATCTGGAAAGTATCATCCTTAGTGAAACAAGCCAAACAAAGAAAGACAAGTATCATATGATCTCACTTATTTGTGGAATATAATGAACAAAACAGTCTGAGGAATGGGGTAGTCCCAGAGACGTGGAAGTGGGGTACAGACTGACAATCCCCAGAAGAGAGGGTGGTGGGGGAGAGATAAACCACAGAACTTATATGCATGTATGCATGAACAGTAGACATGGACAACAAACTGGGGACAGGGCAGGGAGGGAGAGGGAGGGGGCAATCAGTGGGGGGGGGGAGAAATATCTGTAACAAAAATTAATTAATAAAAAATAAATTAATTTTAAAAAATCAATAAAGAAAAAAAAAGACACTTATGCTTATTGAGTTTTGTTTCGTTTTTTTTTTAATCCTCACCCGAGGACATTTTTCCATTTTTGGTTCAGGTAGAGTGGAAGAGAGAGAGGAACAGAGAGAGAGAGAGAAACATGGACGTGAAAGGGACACATGAAGTGGCTGCCACCCACACGACCAACCAGGGCCGGGGACAAACTGCAACTGAGGTACATGCCCTTAGCATTATCCGAACCCGGGTCTCTCTGGACCACACGCCAACGCTCTAACCGCTGAGCCAAACCAGCCAGGGCGCTTATTGAGTTTTGATGTAGTATCAAAGAAAAGCATCCACAGTTTTCTGAAAAGAATATTAAAATATTCCTTCCTTGCCCTGGCCGGTTTGGCTCAGCAGTTAGAGCATCAGCCTGAAGATCATAGAGTCTCGGGTTCAATTCCTGGTCAAAGACATGTACCTCGGTTGCAGGTTTAATCCCTGGCCCCAGTAGGGGTCCTGTGGAGGTGGGGGGCAGCCAATCAATGTGTCCCTTTCACATCGAGGTCTCTCTCTTTCTCTCTCCCCCACTGTATCTAAAGATAAATGGGGAAATATAATCGGGTGAGGATTAAAATGTGTACATATATATATATATATATATATATATATATATATATATATTCAGATTTTCTTTACATACTCCAACCCAAACACCGCATCACAACACACTGGGTGCAGAGGCAGAGCTAGGAGCGCAGCGCCCTTTCTGGATGCAGACCGCAGACCTGTGCAAACTACGGAACAACGCCCTCTTCCTCCCGGTACTTTCCTTGTGGAAAACATGGTCCTTACTGGAAATTGGCTACATATGCTAACCTATCATGCATGTGTTATTGTTATTTTTAAGGAATTAATAAACAGTTTTTCAATTTCTGTTCTAATTTTATTGTAGTAAATATCAACAGATATAATCCACATAGAGTTGACTTTTTTTCCCCTCTGTTGATTTTAGAGAGAGATAGAAACATGGTGATATGAGAGAGAACATCGATTGGCTGCCTCCTGCATGCCCCCCACTGGGGATCAGGCCCACAACCTGGGCATGTGCCCTGACTGGGAATCGAACTAGCGACCTCTTGGTGCAGGGTCGTTGCTCAACCACTGAGCCACATGGGCCGGGCTGGAGTTGACTTTAAAACGTCCTTCAGCAATGGTTAACTGGAAGGTATACAAAGTGCATCTGTGTCCTGGGGCTGCCGTAACAAAGTACCACCGACTAGAGGGCTTGAAACAATGGAAATGTCTTCCCTCGGTCCTAAATCAAGGTGTCTGCAGGGCAGGCCTCCCTCCAAGGCTCTACGGAGGACCCTTCCTGCCTCTTCCAGCTTCCGGTGGCTCAATGTCTTCCTTGGTTTATAGCTGCATCACCCAATCTCTGCCTCTGCCTTCACATGGTCATCTTCTCTCTGTGTCCCTGTGTCCTCTCCTTGTTTTGTAAGGACACCAGTCATTGAATTAGGGCCCTCCCTAATCCAGTGCGACCTCATTTTCTCTAAATTACATTGGCAATGACCCTATTTCCAAATAAGGTCACATTCTGCATTTCCAGGTGGACATGAATGTTTAGGGGGACACTATTCAACCCACTAGATCTATCATATTGATAGAGTGAAATGCCCTAAACAGGGTGATATACCAGGAAGGAAGGAAATACGAGGAAATAGCGGATGGAAAGGGGAACTAGCCTCACCCCCACAGATCAGCATGACCCCTCAGGGTCTGCACCACCTCCCCTCCAGGCCACTGGGTAGTAACTGGAGTTATTACAGAGCCCAGCGAGGGCATGCTGGGCCTGATGATGGGAGGAACCAACCCCAAAGGGGCTGCAAGGTCTCGAGAGAACACAGGACTGCAGCCGGAGGGTGCTGAGTCAAAGAGAGCAGCAAACAGAGACAGGGTGGCAGCCAGGGAGGCCTGACTCAGAGAGCTATGGAGATCACGGAGAGAACCTGGCATCCGAGGGGCAAAGTAGACGGGCAGCCAGCAAGGGCGCTGCCCAGTCTACACAGTTAAAGGAGATGAGGGATGGACGGTCGGAGACCTGCGGCAATGCTCCAGTGAAAGGCAACAATCCCTTGCCTGCCTCCCGTACCCGAGACAGGGGTCAGACCCAGAACCCACTGACTGAGGAAGGCGGGGTCCCCAGAACCGTGCCACCTGAAGCAAATGTATATAGTAATGATTCCCCCAGCCTTCCCCCAGAGAAACCTGCAGCACTTATTTGGATGACTGCCCAGGACCGGTGGAATGTGCAAACATTTCCAGGAGCGTTGGACATAGGGTTTGAGTTCACATGATCTTTGGAGAGCCAGAGTGTCATCACGTGTCCCTCTTAAAATGGGGACCTGATGGAGGCCAAGTAACAAGTGGAGTCTTGGTCTTGTCTGGCTCACAATGGCCTGGCCATTGGATTGGCTCAGTGGATGGAGTGGTGTCCCATGGACGGAGAGGTCCCGGTTCAATTCCCAGTCAGGACACATGCCTGGGTTGTAGGCTCGATCCCCAGTAGGGGGCGTGCAGGAGGTGGTCCATTGATGTTTCTATCTCTTTCTCCTTCTTCTTTTCCTCTCTCTCTAAAAATCAATACATTTTTAAAAAGACCCAAAGGAGCCCTGGGAGGTTTGGCTCAGCAGTTAGAGTGTCAGTTCATGAACCAAAGAGTCACGGGTTCAATTCCTGGTCATGGGCACATACCTTCCTGTCCTCGGTTGATGTGTCTTTCTCACATCAATGTTTCTCTCTCTCCCTGTCTCTCTCTCTCTTTCCCTCCCTCCCTCCCACTCAATGAAAAAATATCCTCGGGTGAGGATTAAGAAAAAAGACCAGCCTTGACCAGTTTTGCTCAGCGGTTAGAACGTCAGCCTGCAGACCAGAGAGTCCCGGGTTTGGTTTCTGCTAGGGGCACGTACCTTGGTTTTGGTTCATCCCTGGCCCCAGGTTGGGGTCATGTGGGTGGCAGCCAGTTGATGTGTCTCTCTCACATCGATGTTTCTCTCTCTCTCTCCCTCCCACTCTCCCTCCCGCTCTGTCTGAAGATAAATGCAAAAATGTACTCGGGTGAGGATAAAAATAAATATATAAATAAATAAATAAGTAAATAAAGACCAGAGGGGCACACTGCAGCCTCATTTAATTGACAGTCTGGTTCCTGTGACCACCGGATGGGTCCCAGAGGACAGCCAGCAGCTCACTCCTCACGTTGTACCTTCAGTTGCAGATGTGGCGTCTTTTGTTTCCTTAGGGTCGGCGGTAAACACACAGACGCTGACCGTCCTGAGCATTCATAGGCATACAGTTCAGGGGTCGTAAGTACATTCACACTGTTGTGCCACCATCGCCACCGTCACCTCCAGAACCCTGCTTACCTTGCAGAACCAGAACTCTGTCCCTGCGGAACACTAGCTCCCCACCCCGCTCCCACCCACCCCCTGCCCCCGGCACCCCCATTCTCAGATGTGGGGCTTTGCCAGAGCAGATTAACCTGGCCCCGGGAGAGTGGGAGTCAGAACCCCCGCAGGTGGGACCTGGAAATCTGCATTTCGCGAGCTTCCCAGATAGGTGTGAAGGGGGAAAACTTGCTGTCAGTGATGACACCGTTTGTCTAAATACATGTCGTCTTTCCCACAGCTCACAATGCAGGGATGAAGACGAAGGCATTTATCTGCTGTCATCCGAACAGAGTCCACCCTGGACATGTGGATTTTCCGTGAGGCGGATGAGAATGAAGTCTGGGGCTGCTGGGGGAGCAGGACATAGAGCGACAGAATGTTCTGGGAGCAGACGGGAGGCTGGGTTGTCACCAGGAAGCATTTCGGTGCACCTGTACCCGGTAACCTGCCTCGAGAGCCTAGGATGGGACCCCAGTCTGCAAACACCCTGGTTTGATGCGACTTACATTTTTGTTCTGAGTATTCACTTTCCTACGAAGTCTGTAGTCATAATTTTATATTAGTTTTCTTACAGAGGGCCTCAGTCTGTAGCCCCTACAACACCTGGACCTGCCTCTGCTTGCCGAGGTCGAGAATGGTTGCTTGTTCTCGAAGGACTTTGTCCTGGGCTCCTGAACACCAAGACAAAACCAGCAGGGGCCACGTACTCAGCGTGGAGTCTCCCTCCTTGGCCGCCAGCCCAGGGAACCCCTCATTGACCAGTGGGGTCCTGCAAGCCCCGACGCGGCCCTGCTCCCTGCTGCCCTCCAGTGGATCTCCAACGACAAGACACCGCACACGCAGGCAGGGCGTGCCCCCAGGTACCTTTCTCACGCTCCTGAAACCTCTCAAAGCTTTGTTGTAGCTGCTCTAAGCGCCTGAGGCTTCGCCAGGGCCGCGCAAACCTCACAGTGAAACTAGTTGCTCACCGGAAACCCGCAGCAGGTGGTTACCTTCGCCCAGACTTGACAAGCCCGGGCAGCTCTCCGTGGGGCAGCTCCCCAGCTGCACCGAGATGCGGGCACAGGCGCTCACACACTCGCACCCCAGAGATAGGCCCACACTGGTGAGGGGCCAGACAAGAAGAGAGAAACCAAAGAACTTCTATGCATATATGTAGAACCGATGGACACAGACAACACTGTGGTGAAGGGGGACATGGGAGTGGGGAGGAGGGTGTCAAATAGGGAAAATGGAGGGACATCTGTAATTTTAAAAATCAATAAATTAAGTATTTTTTTAAAAAAAGAAAGCCAGCCCTGGCCGGTTGCTCAGTGGTTAGAGCGTCCGGGTTCAGTTCCCACTAAGGGCACGTACCTCGGTTGCAGTTTGTCCCTGGCCCCGGTTGGGGTTGTGTGGGTGGCAGCCAGTCGATGTCTCTCTCTCTCACATCGATGTTTCTCTCTCTCTTCCTCCCTCTCTCCCTCCCGCTCTATCTGAAGATCAATGCAAAAATGTCCTCAAGTGAGGATGAAAAAAAAAAGAAAGCCAAGGAAATAGCAACACTGGACCGGCTAGAGCAACCTGGTGTGCTTTTTAAAAATAAATCTCACCTGCCTGGTGTGGCTCAGTGGACTGAGCGTCATCCCATGGACTAAGAGGTTCCGGTTCGATTCCCTGTGGGGCACATGCTGGGGTTTTGGGCTTGATCCCCAGTGGGGGGTGTGCAGGAGGCAACAGATCAATGTCTCTCTCTCTAAACAAATCAATAAAAACATGTACCTTTTCAAAGTTAATCTGGCCTTGATGTTTGGAGTTTGGAGTGGGAGGTGGCTGCACCGGATGGGGAAGGCCCCTCTACCTCGCCACCAGCTTCAGAGTGGCCCCTCAAAGCTCGGTGGGGAGGGTTCTGCGGAGCCCAGGGTCTTCCCAGACCTGGTTCACTCTGCTCCCGTTCCAGAGAAGCCAGTGGAGACTCAGCCTCAGCGTCTGCACTTCACATGCAGAGCAGAGCAGTTAGTAAATGTTTACTAGAGGAGGTCTCCTTGGCAACCGCTCTTTATCCTTGATCATGGAAAGGAGGTTTGACCTCTCGAATTAACTGATGCCAGGGGCGTGGGTGAGGCCTGGCTCCAGCCTGAGCCACACACAGCTCAGTGCTCTGCTTGTCCTTGGGTCACTGGATCATTTCACCCACTGGTTTATAGGGAACATGGGGCCCTTTTCTCAACCAAGCGTGATATCCAGACAGTCAATCATGGGGCCATCGCAGAAGGGGCATCACAAGAACCGGCCATTGAGCATCATGTGGGCCTCGTTAAGTCTCATGAAATGCTCCTGAGTGAGGTAGCCTCCCTCCCACACAGAAAAAGCCCGACCGATCCTGGGCTCACCTTTGGCATCAGACAGGGCTCTAGGAATACCAGGGGAGCTGCCAGGAGAAGGTGGGTGTCTGCAGGTGCCCTGTGCAGGAGGGTGTTGGCTTCCCTATTTCACAAGCCCCGTCGGAGGGCTGGCCGAGGCCCCTGGGCAGCTTCTGCACGTCCCTGCTGGGAAGCCAGCTTCTTGTCTCGGGCCCAGAGCCTCACCTGTCTGGGCCTAGCTCAGCTTCCTGCCAGGGCTGGCTGGCTGCCCAGCTCAGGTGCCCCGGAATGCCTGACCCTGAGTCACTGGCCTATCTACACACCTCCTCCCTGACTGTTTGCTTTATAGCTCAGTTGAGGTCAGGTCAGTGAGAGTCGCAGCGCCGGGGGCCCAGACGGAGCTCAGAAGCAAGGGCCGGCCGGTGGGAGGACGGGGCCTCCGGACAGTCAGCGCTTACAGAGTTTAAACCTGCACTGAAGGTTCTTGCTCAGAGGAACGAGGAGCCAGCCCGCTGGGTGCTGGACGTTTCCAGGAGGAAACGGTGCGCTTGGAGGTTACCTGCCCCTCCTCCTCTCCTGGCCGCTCAGCAGAGCAGTCCCCAGACTTCGCGCACTCTCGGGGGCAGGAGAAAGGAAGCAGAAACTGCCTTCCCTGCTCTGCACGCCCTCCCCCATTTGTGTCCCCCCCCCCAGAGGACAGCCCTGGGGGGGCAGATGTGCAGTGATGTTAGGGGCCCCTGGGTAGGAGGTGAGACAAAGGCCAGGCTGCCCAGGGCTCAGTACATCACGGTCTGGTCACATCACCCGTTCCTTAGTGTTTACTGAGCACCCCACCATGTGCCCAGTGCCTCACGGCCGAGAGGTGCCCTCAGCCCCGGCCCCGCCCTCCAGGAGCTCACAGTCCAGCCAGCTGGGCCCACAGGTCGGGTAGGACAGGACAGCTCGCCGAGGGCTCACCCTGCTGTCTTAGCAGTGACTTCTTCCATAACACCTACAGCTTCCCACGTCGTGCCAGCCAAATCATTGCCGAGGTCATCATGGGTCTAGTGTCCCCCTGTCCCCAGCAAATCTTCTTGCCCCTAGTGCCCTGGTCCCTAGCACAGGCTGTTGGACTAGGCACTGAAGGACGGGCTCCCACCTTCTCAAGGATGCTCAGCGAATCCTCAGGAAGTGGTGGGAACGTGACCAACAGTGGGGCTCCCACCTCGTCCAGGGCCCCGACCCCTGGGACCCTCAGGCCCCTCCCTGAGTCTTCGAAGGCTCTCCTGACCTCCACAGGGAAGAGAGAAACGTCCTAAGAACAAGCTGGTTTCAGTTACCCGTCCTGAAGAGCAGCCAGGAGCAGCGGGCAAGAGAACGAGGAGAGGCGTTCTCTGGTCCTTCACCTGCCGTCATCCCTTGGACTGCCGCTGCTCCGTGACATGGCCCATGCGCACCGCCCATCTGTCTCTGTGCCGGGCCCCCTTGAGGCCACGGGGCACCCTCACTTGTGTCCCACCACTTCCTCACACCTGGCACATAAACCAGATTAAAGTAATGTTGGGGAAATGAATCCTCCCCAAGCCCACCTAGCGAAGCCCCTCCCCCCCAACAGCACAGACACTGGCTGCCACCAGTCTCTATAATTAGAGGCTTTGGACAGGAAAGCCCAGGAGGGGAGGGGATGGCCCCCGCCTGCAGAGCCCCTGGAGTCACGGCTTCTGTCCGCCCAGAGGTTCCCGAGCAGAGCTGGTGAGGAGGCCGGCCCAAGAAGGGCTGGGAGGGCAGTCAGAACAGATGCCGCACCTGGCTCAGGCGAGCTCTGGCCTGGCCCACGGGTTGGCACCAGCGCTGGGACAGACGTGTCTTCCAGCTGAGTTCCCCTGGCCTTCAGGGTGCCACACAGATCACAAACATCCGGGCTGCGGGCCTGGCTCGGGGTGCTGGGCTGACCCCTTGTGGCGGGAACAGCAGGTGTTAGCAAGAGCTTCCTCGGTCCCCAGGGGCAGTCAGCAGGGTCCGGGACCGGCCGGGGACTACCAGGGCCGCCAGAGGCCAGGGCCGCGGGGAGGCGCGGGCGGCGAGGGCACGGGGGCGGCCGGCGGGGCGGGCGAGGGTGGGTGGCAGGAGTCCTCGGTGCGCCCGCCGTCGGGGGTGGCGCCGGCCGCCCTGCGCCGCAGGTGCTCCAGCAGGCGAGCGCTCAGGGCGGGCTCCAGGACGCGGCAGGCGGGCAGCAGGCGGCTCAGGCGCGCCAGGCAGGCGCCGTAGCCCTCGCGGTAGCTGTCGGAGGGCGCTGGGGGCGGAGAGGCGCGTGAGGCGGGGGCCAGGCGCCGGGCGAGGCGCGGGATGCGGGCGGTTCCGGGGCTGGGTCACTTACTGGGGGTTGTCGCCAGGCCGGAGGACGCAGGCAGCTCCTGTAGGAAGCGCACGGTCATTTCCAGGATGTCCGCCTTCTCCAGCTTCGAACAACCGGAGCTCTGAGACAGGCCACCAGGGAGAGTGACAGAGAAACGGACAATCGGGACAGAT
The DNA here is from genome assembly GCF_014108415.1 of Molossus molossus. Classification (NCBI taxonomy): domain Eukaryota; kingdom Metazoa; phylum Chordata; class Mammalia; order Chiroptera; family Molossidae; genus Molossus; species Molossus molossus. The sequence goes on along the minus strand of NW_023425347.1, from coordinate 101,456,934 downwards.
CTCCGGCAGGCTGCGGGAGCAGGGGGCCGCATGCCCGGCCGGCGGAGGGCGGCTGCCGGACTAGCCTCCCGGGCTCGGCCTCCGCGCCGCGCGCAGCCTCCCGGCCAAACCCTGGGTCAAAGGCGATCGGCCCCCCACCGTCCTCGCTGCGCGCCCCAGGCCCCCGCCCGGCGCCCCGGCACTCACCTCCCGGCCCAGCAGCGGCAGGATGAGCCCCTTGAGCTGCCTCAGGCTCTCGTTGATGCGCGCGCGGCGCCGCTTCTCCAGCAGCGGCTTCAGGCTCTGCGCGCGGGCGCGGGGACCGGGGTTACGCGGGCCGCAGGCCTCGCCCCCCGGCTCCAGCCCCCAGCCCCCGGCTCCTACCTTGCGCAGCTCCCTCGGGTCCCCGGCCCTGCGAGGCAGCCCCATGCTGGCCGGGGAAGCGGCGCTGCTGCGCCAGGCGCGTGGGAAACTGCGCTGCCGACCCCGAGAGGAGAGCCAGACCCGGGGGGAAGCGCTGGCGGAGAGCGGCCCGCGCCCGCCCCGCGGCTTTAAGGAGGCGGCGTCGCCCGCCCCGCCCCGGCCCGCCCCGCGGAGTCAGGCCGCCTGCGGGTCCCACCCCGCGCCTTTGTTCCTGCCCCGGGCAGGAGGTGGGGGCAGGGGGAGGCGGAGGGCAGAGCCCCAGGGATCTCGCTCCAGCCCTTCGCGTCCTGTCTGCGGCGGGGTCGCGGGCCCAGGGCGCCCCCCGAGCCCCTTTAGGGGGTGTATGGGCGCCAGGGCAGCCATCACTGCCCTGACCCATCGGGCAGGAGGGGCGCGCGCATGGGGCTAGACTTCGCCTGGCTGGGGCTGGGGTCCCTCCTCATCCAGCGCCGCCCTCTTCATTCATTCGGGCTCAGAGCCTCCTCTGAGCCCGGGCCTTAGCTTGGGCAGGGGACCAGGTGGGGGCAGGACCCCAAGGCCCAGGACTTAGGGAGCTCCCATGCAGGTTTCTACTACCAGGAGGGACTTGCCCCACCAGTTGCTCTGCGGACAGAGGGTCTGAGCAGCAAGGAAAGAGACCCACAGAGAGCTCTCAGCTTGCTCAGGCCTTGGACAGGGCTCTAAGGACTCCACAGAATCCTAGGGCGGCTCTCTGAGGCAGGGGTCATCTGGTTCCCCGGCCTCGGTTTTCAAGGGGAAAACTGAGGCCCAGAGAAGACCAGGCCACCCAGGAGCCCTCAGAGCTCATTTTAATTTCAACTGGCATTAGGTCCGTTCCCACCCGCGGGACAGGCGCAGCTCACGTGACGGCCAGGAGGGGAGGTTCTGGGTGCGGGCTCGGGGCGCCTGCTTTGGCCCCAGCGGCCGACGGGCCCGCCTCCTCACCGCGTGGCGGTTGGTGCAGCAAACTGGCTGGGCGTCCCCCGCCCATCTGCTCGGGGCAACGGCCACCCCGGGAAACAGCACTGCGGATTGCCCGGCCCACCCGGGGGCGCAAGAGGGTGGGCCTACCCAGCCAGGCCTGGAGGAGGCACGCTGGGCGGAGCCAAAACAGGCGCTGTTCGGGGGCGTGTTGGACGTGCCCACACCCCGTCACCAAACCCCATCTCTGGTCCCATTCCGTCCAGTCCTGCTGCCTGGTGCTCCCCCAGCAGGGCCCGAGATGACCAGTGTGCCCGTGAGAAAGGGCCCCCAAGCAGCTTGGGCAAGAGGCAGCTCTGGCCACCTGAACCTGTCTGGCACGCAAAGGGCCACCTGGCCACCTTTTATGGAGTGAGCCAAGTGCAGGGCTAATCGCTTTTTGTCCCTCACCTCCATTAACCCTCATAACAGTCCCAATGATGAGAATAAATCAACACATTTAACCGGACAGGGCCTGGAGGTACCTGAGTCCCTGTCCCCCTTGCATCTTCGGGCCCAGGTACCTATAAGAGCTCAGAAAAGGACGTTGTGGAGCACCATTTGAAGACCTGTGTGGGGAGCAAACTCCCTTTTCAGTGCCAGTTACCCCAGGTTTTTTAGTTTGTCCTCCATTCTCCCCTTGCTGTGAAGGACTGTGACCAGGGAGCACACACACCATTGCTTTCCCCTGAAGGATGCTGGGGCTTTGCTGGTTAACTGGAGGAAGGACTAGTTTATAATCTGGGGAACTTGGTGTAGGTAAGTCAACTGAGTGTGCAGGGCATGTGAGGCCAGGCTTTAGGGAAGGTGGGGCCACCTGGGGACACAATCCACCCCTGGTCCCTGCCCGTGGGTTTGGGGAGAGGTCTGAATGGGCATTTTCCACCAGACTGTCGGATGGCCTGAGCCCAGCAGAAGGATGAGAGGAGGTCTCCCAGGGGGAGTCCCTAAGGAGATATCTGGAGGGTGGGAGGCAGTGGGGCTAAAACAGGCCCTGGGAACATCAGGTGCAGAGGGAAAGGCAGGTGTGGAGGGAAGAAGGTGACCTTTCACCTTTCCCCTTACGTTGAAAAACAAAACAGCCCTGGCCAGTTTGGCTCAGCGGTTAGAGCGTCAGCCTGCAGTCCACAGAGTCCCTGGTTCGGTTCCCGCTAAGGGCGTGTACTTCAGTTGCAGTTTGTCCCCGGCCCTGGTTGGGTTGTGTGGGTGGCAGCCACTCGATGTGTCCCTTTCATGTCAATATTTCTCTCTCTCTCTCTTCCTCTCTCTCCTTCCCGCTCTGTCTGAATATTAAAATATGGAAAAATGTCCTCAGGTGAGGATAAAAAAAAAAGAAAGTAAAACCAAACAAACCTCCCTGTGCCTCAGTTTCTCCAGCTGTAAAATTGGAATAATGGTTGTGCCTGTCTCGTAGCATCCCTGTTGGGAGTAAAAATGAGAGTGAAGATTGGCACAGTACCCGATAAATGGCAGGACTTCTGTAAACATGTTCTTGCAAGTGGGGGCTCTGGCCAGGACCCCATGAACCTGCAGGAGCCCAGAGAGGACAGGGGAGGTCTGGATCGCAGCCGAGTCCGAGTGGTGTCCTCGGAGGAGTCTAAGATGATCAGCAAGGATGGGCGCACACAGGTGACTTTTACAGAGAAGTCCCTCTTGGTGGGGGAGGGGCTCCGGGGCCTCTTGCATTGCCAAACACCACAGTAGCAGCCCATCACCCAGACCTGGCTCCCAACATGACAAAACCCTGTGGTGTCCAGGACCAGGGGAGCCACCTGGGGAGTGAAGGGCATGAATTGCAGGACGTGATTTTAGTCATGGAGGAGGCAGGGGGAGGGTCGCCCAAGACAAACCATTTCAGCTCTTTCCCCCTTGCAGCACCCCTGCCGCTCTCGGGCCTCGGGGTGTGCCTGCCACCGGATGGGCTGGAGAAGGGCAGCTCCATGGGCATCACGAACCAGCCAAGGTATGGAGGTTAGGACTCCTCCCTCCCCTTGTCCACAAACCCGAGTGGCCACGGGTCCCAGGGAGGGAATAAGGCTGGTGTGGCCAGGTGGAAGTCACTGGAGGCCCACCCCACCACACTGGCTCAGCGGCTCTGGTGTACAGGGCTTCTTGGAGCTCGGAAGGTCATCACAGTGCCACCGGGTGGCGGCCCAGGGAATGGTGTCCGTGGCAGCCCCAGAATCCCACGCTTGGACTCCCACTGTTCCTGGAGGCAACTTCACTCTGGGACATTGAGCACGGCCCTGTGCCGCTGGCCCGGTGCTGGGAAACAGCCCCCCCCCCCCGCCAGGCCCCCCTGGGGCTCCAGGGAGGGGTGGGGTGGGGGCAAGGCAGAGCACAGACTGTCTCCAAGTCACAGGATGTGCTCACTGCACTCCCGCAGCCCCCGCCCTCTGGCAGCTCTCCCTGGTGTCCCTGGGGCTGTGCCTCCCTCCGGCTCCCAGGAAGCTTCTGGCCGTGCAGGCCGGGTGCTTTGTCCACGTGTGGTCTGCTGGCCAGCTGCCCTCCTGGAGCCCCGCTGAGCCCTCTGTGTCGGGCCCTGGCCCCACGCTCCTGGTGACTGCTCTGCGCACCTCCCCACTGTCCTCACCCGTACATTCCTGCTTTCCCGCTCCCCATTCGGCGCCCTCAAGATCACAGTTAACTCCTCCCACCCAGACAGCAGCTTCGGGGGCTCCCTGAACCCACCTCTCTAGATCCAGACACCTGAGCCCCCAGGCCTTCCCGTCCTTCCCTCCTTCGCCCTCCCGCCCTGCTGGAGCTCTGAGAGCAGTTCTTGGGGTCCGGTGGGGCTCAGAAGGGCTGAGGGCCCAGCACCAGTTGCACCCACTGGGGCCTAGACCCAGAGCACAGGGGACTTGGGCCTGCTCCTGCCTCGGGCCTCTGCCCTTGCAGTCCCCCTGCCTGGAACGCCCCTTTTGCCACTCAAAGCCCGGCCCAGGGCACTTCCTCTGATGGGCCTTTAGGAGTCAAGTCCCTGGCCTCCCGTCACCTGGCGCGGGGCGGTGCGCGGCCAGGCTGGGCGGGACGGAGGCGGTGCGGGGGGCGGGCCCGAGGCTTAAGCCGGGTGCCGCGGGGCCCGGGCCCAGAGCGCAGCGGAGGCGGAGCGGAGCGAGAGGCAGTGCGGAGCAGAAGCCGGGCTGGCCGCGCTCCGCCTCCCAACCCTCTGGGCCCCGACGGCCGCGCCGCGGACTCTCCGGGTGCCCGAGGACAGGCGCATGGCGCCCTGGGGAGCGCGCTGAGTGCTGGGCAGAGCTGCGGCCGGCACGATGGCCCTGGAGCAGGCGCTGCAGGCGGCGCGGCAGGGCGACCTGGACGTGCTGAAGTCGCTGCACGCTGCCGGCCAGCTGGGGCCCTGGATGCGGGACCCCCTGGACGCGCTGCCGGTGCACCACGCGGCCCGCTCCGGCAAGCTGCACTGTCTGCGTTTCCTGGTGGAGGAGGCCGGCCTGCGGGGCACGGCGCGTGCACGGAACGGCGCCACCCCAGCCCACGATGCCGCTGCCACCGGCCACCTCGCCTGCCTGCAGTGGCTGTTCTCGCAGGGCGGCTGCAGAGTGCAGGTGAGTCCCCCCACTCCCTGGCTGCCCAGGGGCTTCCTCCCGGACAGAGTTCTGGCCTGGACCCAACTGAACCTGTTCCAGAGCTCCTACCAGAGGGATGGGGGTGAGGTGGTCCGGGGTTTGGAGTGAGTACCAGGACAGATACCCGTCTAGTCTTGGCCGGTGATGATGGAGAGACAGAGCGGATGGAGCCCAAGTAGACTAATATTTAAACTGGGGGTGGGGACAAAGCACTGGTCCAGGGAGTCCTGGAGGGTGGGGAGGGCACCAAAGGCCTCCACACCGAATCAGAAGCCCATGTCCTCCCGGATCAGGTCTAGAGGGAGGCGGGCAAAGTCTTACAGCCCACCCCAGGTTGAGAGGCAGGTGTCCCCAAGGTTAGGGCATGGGGAACGGGTGGTGGGCCCGGTAAATGGGTAACTCCCCAGCCCCTTCTGGCCTCCCAGCTCCAAATTGCCTCTCCGGCCCAGCCCAAGTCCCCCTGCCCCGAGACCCCGCCTGGTCCCAGTGGCCCCACGCTGGTGGAACCCTGGCTCCTCCTGAGCTGGAGGAGGAGGCAGCTCAGGCTCCGATGAGTAGCTCTCCTACTCCCAACAGGCACTAGGCCTGGGGGCCCCGGAGCGCTCCCCCCTCCCTGGAGCTGCCAGTCCATCGAAGCACAGACAACAAACCCACAGGCTAAGAAGTCGACCAGCACCACCGAGTACTGCTGCCCTATGCGGTGGGGAGCATCAGGGGGCTGCTTGGGCGAGGTGGCCATAGAAGGCCCCTCTTTGGAGTGGCCTCCAAGAGGAGCCCTGGCTGGGGAGAAGGAAGTGGCCAGGTGATGAGCAGGCAGTTCCAAGCTCGAGGAACAAGCCGTGCGGAGCTCCGAGGTGTACACATTCTTGTCCTGTTGAGGGAGCAGCAGGAAGGCGAGTGTTGGAGTAGCGTGAGGATGGGAGAAGCCACCAGAGCCAGGGCCCAGAGGGTCTCAGGCTGGAGTCAGGCACTTGCAAGATACTCTGGTCATTGGGGAGGGAGGAACCAGACCTTTGAGCAAGACCATTGGGGGGTTCACTGGATGTGAAAGAAGAGGCAGAAGCCACTGAGCTGGCTGTCTGTGCCCTAAGGATGGCCAGACCCCTGCCCCCCTTTTTGCCCTCAGGATGGCAAAGCCCCACCACTTCTACCCTTCCTGGGAGGTGCCCTGGCCCCTTATCTCCTGGCTCTGTTATCAGAGTTCCTGGCACGTGATATATGCCCACTGTTTCGGGAGGTGGCATGCCTCCCCGATCCCAGTGTCCAGTCTTGGCCGGAAGCCTCCCTAGCCGCTGCAGAGGAGGTAGGAGAGCCGGTGGCCTTGTGCCCAGCTTATCAAACCTCCCGCCCTCGAGCCCAGCAGGCTTGGGCACCGGGGGCGGAAGTGTGTGCGGGGGGAGGGTGACCTCGATCCTGGGCCCGCTCGGCCCAGAGAGATAAGCAGATTTAGGGTGCAGGTCACAGCACGTGCGGCTCCTGAAGCCTCCGGGACCGGCCAGAGCCCATGAGCCTGGGGTCCTCTGCTTCCTGACACCCCCATCCAGAGGCCAGAGCCAACAGGATCCCCCTGGAGTGTCAGACCCCCAGTCCCCAAGGCCAGGAGGATTCGAGGGCCTTTCTCAAGAGCTGGACTCACTTCCCCGTAGTCCTGCCTGGGTCACCTCTAACCAGTGCTGTCCCCCGAATGAGACTTCTGTCCTGCCTGGGCATTCCAGCACAGAGGGGTCTCAGTGTCCTCCCCTCTTCCCTGCCTCACTCTCTGCCTTATTCTGTGCTCCCTGCCTCCTTCCGGGCTGGCGACCTTGCCCCCTGCCCCACGGCCTCTGTGCCTGACCGGCCATGCCCTGGACCCCGTGCCCTCCATCCCTCGTTTCCTTTGACGGTTCTCACAGGAACCAGAGGCTCTCTCCTCCGGCCTCAGCCACACCTGTCCCCAGGGTGCCCTCTTTGGGAAGAGGGGCTTCACGCCCCTGATTCTCGTAACCGGTGCCCGCCTCTCACCACTGCCCGGGCCCAGCCCCCTGCTCATCTCTGCCGCCCCGTGTGCTGGGCGCCCGTTCTGGTCTAGAACCCCTGCCCACTCTCCCAAACCGGCCGGCCAGCCTCTGAGTCCCGACTGCTGGGTATCATTGTCCTCCTCACCCAGGGCACGTGGGCAGCACCCCACTTCGCCCTCCGCAGCAGACACGCACACCTGGCTGTTCATGAGGACGTATTCGGCACTCAGGACCATTGTCCCGCCGCCTCTGGGTGCCGGCGAGGGTCTGCCACCATCGGCTGAGTGCCCAGGCCCTGTCCACCGCCGCTCAGGCAGCCTGTTTTCCTGGCTGACGGCAGCCCGTGGGCTGGGGCAGAGGAGTCCTCTTCACCGAGCTTGGGCTGGGGGAAGAGCAGGAGTCCGGAGGCCCTTCCCACGAGACACCTGGGGAGGGGCAGGAGGCAAGGATCGGATGCAGAAGGTGCCCCCACAGTCCTGATGCCAACCTGGTGCAGCCCCAGCAGCCCACCCTTCCTGGCCCAGCAGCTCTCGCTCACTGATTCAGGTTTCCCTGAGCACCCGGTGTCGGGCGCGGGTCTTGGCCAGACGCTGGAACTCCTGCTGGGACAAGGGTGCCACGTCCCGAAAGCCTACTATGTGTGGGCATTTCAGTCACCACTGCAGTTCTCAGAAAGCCCACCGGGGATGGCTTGGTGGTGCCACTTACGGAGTGACGCTCGAAGAGGACCAGTTAGGGGCCCATGGCCAGCGGGAGGCAGGAAGTGGACTGAGCCCGAGATGGGAGCAGGACAAGACTTTAAGACTAACAGGCTCTCCTTCCACAGGACAAAGACAATTCTGGTGCCACAGTCCTGCACCTGGCCGCCCGCTTCGGCCACCCTGAGGTGGTGGACTGGCTGCTGCGTCACGGTGGTGGGGATCCCACCATAGCCACAGACACGGGCGCCCTGCCCGTCCACTATGCTGCCGCCAAAGGAGACTTCCCCTCCCTGAGGCTTCTCATCGGGCACCACCCTGAGTAAGGACACCCCTCTGCGGGCTCTCTGGGGGGGCCGGCCAGGGCTGGGGGATGCTTGAAGTCTACCCCGCCTCTCCAGCGTTCTTGGGGAGTGGCCGCTCCTGGGGCCAGAGACAGCTCCTACCAAGCTGAGGGTTCTCCCTCCTGGCAGGCTCGCTGCTGTTTGTCCCAGAGCCCCGCAAGCACTGGGCATCCAGCCCCAAATCACCTGCTCCCCCCGGGGTGCTCGCCGGCCCGCAGCAGCGGGCTCCCCCCGGGGTGCTCGCCGGCCCGCAGCAGCGGGCTCCCTTTGGGGTGCTCGCCGGCCCGCAGCAGCGGGCTCCCTTTGGGGTGCTCGCCGGCCTGCAGCAGTGGGCTCCCTTTGGGGTGCTCCTCATCCTGCAGCAGTGGGTTCCCTTTGGGGTGCTCGCCGGCCCGCAGCAGCGGGTTCCCTTTGGGGTGCTCGCCGGCCCGCAGCAGCGGGCTCCCTTTGGGGTGCTCGCCGGCCCGCAGCAGCGGGCTCCCTTTGGGGTGCTCGCCGGCCCGCAGCAGTGGGTTCCCTTTGGGGTGCTCGCCGGCCCGCAGCAGTGGGTTCCCTTTGGGGTGCTCGCCGGCCTGCAGCAGTGGGCTCCCTTTGGGGTGCTCGCCGGCCCGCAGCAGCGGGCTCCCTTTGGGGTGCTCACTGGCCCGCAGCAGTGGGCTCCCCCTGGGGTGCTCCTCATCCTGCAGCAGTGGGCTCCCCCCGGGGTGCTCGCCGGCCTGCAGCAGCGGGCTCCCCCCGGGGTGCTCCTCATCCTGCAGCAGTGGGCTCCCCTCAGCTCCAGCAGAATTTCCGGCTCTGCTCATTTGCAAGGCTGATCTAAATGGGGGGGTGACAAGAGCCTCTCCTGGACCCCGAGTCAGGAAGGCGATGGAGGAGAAGCCATGGCAATTATCCAATGTGGAGGGAGAGGGCTGCCCGCCCAGATCCCCACCCCACCTCTAGCCCCAACAGCCCACCCACCAGGCTGTCCACAGAGCAGCCTGTTTCCTGGGGCCCCTCGGCCCATTCCCACTCCCAAGGCGCTGGGGCTCCCAAACCCCCAGGGGCCCTCAGTCTGAGCAGTGGGCTGGGGGCCCCCCAGGTGAGTCGGGGGCAGGTCCTGGGGGAGGCAGGGAGCCAGGTCTTAGGTGCAGCTGGGGGGACAGGAGTCCGGGGCAGAAGCCGCACAGACACTGCCAGGGGACTGGGGCACCGGTGTGCGCCTGGGACCTGACAGATGGGGTCTCCGACCAGTGGCCTTTGTCAGTCCAAGTGGGTGCCTAGGATATAAGCAGCGTCAGAGGGCCCAGCCTAAGGATGGCAGCCACCAGGTGAGAGGTTCCATGTACTGGCTTCTCCCCGAGGGCACCTGCCAGGCCACTGGCCACCAGGGAGCAGGCAGGAGGCTGCTGGCCCCATGGGCTCAGGGCAGGGTGGCTGGCACTTTGGCGCGGATGTAGGGCATCTCTAAGACCCCAGCGGCCTGCAGTGGTCTCGCTCAGCGAGAGGTTCCTGGCTTGGTTAGTGGGAGACCAGCAGACAGGCCGCCCTCCTCGGACCAGGGGTTCTTTTCATAGCCGTCCCTGCCGGGGCCACTTGGTACCTGTGAACTCTCTGCTCCGGACACGCTGAGGTTTGGGCCAAGTCAAGGGCAGTGGGATTTAGAGTAGGAGCCAGAGACGCTGGATCACAGGCTCCCGACCTGGCCCCGTCAGCACCCCCGGGGGCTGAGTCCCGGCCTCAGACTCAGGCTGGGGAGCAGCACCTGTGACACGCCCCACCCCCACAGAGGTGGTTCTGATGCTTCTGTCCCATCACCCCACCTAATGCAGAGGACACAGAGGTCCGGGGAGGGGAGGGGCGGGCTCTGGCCACCCTCCCACACCAAAAAGCCAGGCTAGTGGCGATGCCAACTTAGCCCAAACTGTGACCCGGGAGGGCCCCTAGCCGCCCTGGAAACGCTGACGAGGAGCTGAGGCAGGAGGGGTGGGAGGCCCCAGACTGGGCCCGGAGCCCCTCACCTAGGCCTGGGGAAGGCTCTGGACAGCCTCTCAGCCTCGGGGCCTGGGGCCCTGCCCTGCCAGGCCCCGCTGGGTGCGGCCGTGATTGGGCTGGTGCCTGCTCTGGCCAGATGGCCCGGCCTGGTGAGCGGAGGCCCCCGAGGCCACCATGAATCTCAGGGAGGTGGACAGAGGGCTCGTGCCCTATCCCTGCCCCTGCAAAGCAGTGGTGTGTGTCCTGGCTATAAGGAGGCACTTTTGTGTGGCTGCCAGAGTAGGCTGGCAGGAGGGGCTGGGACGTGGGGGGAGGCGGCCAGTGGAGGAGGTGTGGACCAGTGCCAGCCTAGCTGCCCATTTGGGGTTGGTGACTCCTGCTCCCTAAGCCTGGGGACCCCAGGCCGGGAACTGGGGAGGGGAGAGGCTCGAACTGGCCTCGGCCACAGGGCACAATCTGGGACCCAGGCAGCCCTGCTGGGAGAGGCAGCGCCCCACTCCCGTGAGCCTCCGGCCTGCTGTGAAGCCTGTGAATTATTCAGGAGGGCTCAGCTCTCCCTGGCGGGCGGGTGAGGGAGGAAGGGTTGGTTCCCAGCCCCGTCAGTGGGAAACCTGATCCCACCCAGGGAGGCTGCGGTGGCCTTGGGCCCTGGCAGTGACAAGCTGCCGGAGCAGGAGGGCTCACAGCCTCAGGGGAGGCCAGCTCATTCCAGGCTGTGGTTCGAGGTGTGCGAAGGGACTTGAGACCCCAGGAACTCCCTGCGCCCCCCAACTCCCCACTCCTCCTCCAATCTGTCCCAGTCCATTGGTCGAATTCTCCCAGATACCAAGGCCTTGCCACGGTGACCTCGGGGTCTGCTGTCCTGGGGACCCTCCCTCTGAGCCCTCTGCAGAAAGAGGGCCCCGAAGCTGGAGGCACAGAGGCTGACGGGAGCTGGCTGGGGCCGTTCCAGGCCCTGGGTTGGGACGGTCGTCCCTCCCGGCCAGGCCCTGGGAAGCATGAGGAGCAGGTCACGCTCAGAACTCCTGACCACCCTGCCGGAGGGTCCCGGGGCCCAGGACCACCTCGTGCTCGCTCCCTCCGAGGCTGGAGGAAGGCCCTGGGCTCGCCAGGACCCCTGGCTGCACTTCAAGGCGGAGGAGGATGGGGTAAGCTCTGGGCACTTCCTTCCCCTGAGGCCTCAGGCCCTGCCAAGGGGAAAACCAGTCTACCCAAAGATGCTATCAGCTCCAGCTCCCTGCTAGTGCCTTCTTTGCCCAGGGCACCCCCGCCCCAGGACAGAGATTGGAAGTGCCTGGCCAGGAGTCAGGGTAAACACAGAACGGCTCCTACTGCTGAGTGTCTACCAGCAGCCTGGCACCAAGCAGCCGTCTGAGCCTTGCAGCCTCCCTAGGCAGCGGCGCTACAACCAGCCCATCTTACAGATTGACCCATTGAACTAACGCGCTGGGCCATGTCCGAAACGCCAGGGACACACACCCGTGAACCAAACAGCTGGCCCTGCCTCATGGAGCTGACAGATGGAGAAAGGGTGTCTCAGCCCTGGCCGGTTTGGCTCAGCGGTGAGCGTCGGCCCGCAGACCGAAAGTCCCGGGTTCGGTTCCCGCTAAGGGCACGTGCCTTGGTTGCAGTTTGTCCCCAGCCCCGGTTGGGGTCATGTGGGTGGCAGCCACTTGATGTGTCTCTCTCACATTGATGTTTCTCTCTCTCTGTTCCCCCCTCTCTCCCTCCTGCTCTATCTGAAGATAAATGCAGAAATGTCCTCGGGTGAGGATAAAAAACAAAAGGAAAGGGTGTCTCAGAGAGGTCAGCTGACCTGCTGAGGTCCCACTGGTTCACGTGTGGCCTTGGCCACACCCACCCCCTCTCTGGGTCTGTCTCCCACCCCCGTTCAGGTCCGATCCCTCCGGGCCTCTCATGTTTGCCGGGGATCCCCGTTTCCCTGGGTGCAGAGCTTCATGAAGCCTGGCTGCGTCCACAGCCCAGCTGGGGGGGGTTCAGGCAGCCCTCCAACCCGAGCAGGGAGCCAAGCTGCTCACCCCTTAGGGAGCCCCAGGGACCACGGCTCAGCCCCCCTTAGAAAGCGGGAGGCTCTGCCTGGGCCTGGGTCTGCCCCTCCTCCCGGGGCGTCTGTTTCCGCCATAGGCAGTGAGGGTTCATTCATTCTGTTACACCTCCAGGTCTGCCCTGGGTGTTTGCTGAGGTCACCTGGGCAGCAGGGCCTGGCATGGAGCCTGAGTTGGCACAACTACATTGGGGACCCTGACCTGTGGGAGGCTCTGGGAAAGGAGGGACCTGGTGGAGTAGAGAAAGCCCCCCTCAGTGGGGACAGCCTGGGCCTCCACCAGCAAGTCCTGGTCCGAGCCCGTCAGGTCACAGGAGCCCTGATGGCCCTCCCTGCCGGGCCTTTGGCCTTTTCCCGTCCCGCTCAGCACCTTTCGGACTGGCCACAGTCTCCGGTCCCTGGCAGGGAAGCCACTTCCTTCCCGTGGCCCTGAGGCCCTCCTCTCTCTGGCCCTCGCCCCCACCTCCAGCTGCTCTCCGGCCTTCGCATAGGCTGTTCCTCCACGGGAACCCCTCCCCCAGAGCCCCTCCCTCCTGCAAGTCAGCCCCAGCTCCTCAGTGCGGCCTGCCCTGAGCTCCTTCAACCTCTGACACGCCCCCAATGCACACTCGCTCCCGTCTTCCTGCCTCGTTTTCCCCGGACCTCATTACCGGGCATTACACTGTGTGCCTCCACGGTCTGTCCCCCTGGCTGGGGTCCGGAATCCCAGTTTTGTCCGGCTCGAGGCATGTAAAGTTCAAGAGGCCCGATCAATGCACAGGCCGATGAGTGGGCACAGGTAGGGGGAGGGTGGAGGGTGCAGACTCCAGGTCCAAGCTGGACAGATACAGGCATCGGGTCCAGGTGGCCCTTGAGCCCAGGAAGTAGATGATCTCACCAGGGGGAGAGTGCACCTAGAAAGGAGGCCCTAGCCCTAGCCAGTTTGGCTCAGCGGTTAGAGCGTCGGCCTGCGGTCCAGAGAGACACCGGTTCGGTTCCCGCTAAGGGCACGTACCTCGGTTGTAGTTTGTCCCTGGCCCTGGTTGGTTGTGCCGGTGGCAGCCACTCGATGTGTCCCTTTCACATCAATGTTTCTCTCTCTCTCTTCCTCTCTCTCTCTCCCTCCCACTCTATCTGAACAAAAAATAGAAAAATGTCCTCGGGTGAGGATAAAAAAAAAAAAACGAAAGAAAGGAGGCCCTGGGTGCCCGGCCAGTGTGGCTCAATGATTGAGCATCGACCCCTGCACCAAGAGGTCACGGGTTCGATCCCTGGTCAGGGCACATACCCAGGTTGTGAGTCCAATCCCCAGTGGAGGCCAACAATCGATGTTCTCTCTCATCGATGTTTCTATCTCTCTCTCCCTTGCCTTCCCTCTCTCTCTAAAATCAGTAAAGAAAACAAATTTTTTTTAAAAAAGGAGGCCCTGGGCACCCCATTTGGAGGTCAGCCAGGCGAAGGTGGAGGCCCGGCAAAGGCCGGTGCACCTGGTTCAGGAAGCCAGGAGGAGCAGGTGCGGGGGAGGGGGAGGGGCACCGGTCAGGGCGTGGCCAGTCAGCGGAGGACGGGAGCACCTCCAGGGCCTGTAGCTCGGCCCAGGGGATGGGTGAGGGGACAGATGGCAGGTCAGCCTGTGACCTGCTGCCTTCCCGTGGGACACACCTTTGCAAAGCTTTCTCACAAGAGGCACAGAGGCCAAATGATCATCGCGCCCATTTGCCCTGTGCGGGCACTGAGCTCGGGAGGGTAAAGAACTCACGGGGCCCTGTGCAGTGAGCTGCAGTCGGGTGAGCGGAGGCCAGGGCAAAGGGCAGGGGCTGGGAGCAGAGTGCTTCCCTCTAGGTGTCACTGTGGCTGGATCAGGGTGGGGTCCAGAGGTCCCCTGGGACCCCGCCCCTTCCTCTAGGCAGTGACTCCTGCTTGGTGAAGCCCGGACACCCCAGGCTAACAGTGCCCCCCACAGAGGCACGGGGAGAAGGGACCCTAAAATACCCATGGTACCAGCACGTGCTGAGGGCTCTCTGAGTACATCTCATGGTTGAACACCGCCTCCACTTCACGGTGGCTTTGAAAAGCCAAGTGCACAAGAGGCCAGATCTTGGCGCAGCGTGGAGGGGCCTGCCAGGTCCTTCTTACACCCCGGTCCTTCTCTGCCTCCCTCTCACTGAGAGACCTTATCCTCAGTTTCCCCATCTGGAAGAGGGGGACAATGCTAACGCCTACTTCATGAGGTCATTTTACAAGGACAAGATGAGCGAATGTGCATCGTGTTGTTGTAACCCAGGAGAGTCATCCTCACTCAGACACCAAGTAATTTTGAATATTAGGAGCTTTATTACCTGCGCAGGGACTGCAGCCAACCTACACAGAGGAGAACTGCAGCCCCGAGCTCAGGGGGAGGGTTGCTTACATAGGGCAGGGGTTACTCAAGAGTTTAGCAGAGCAAGCAAGCTACGTGTACAGAAGCAGATATCAGCAGTTAGTAGCTGTACTCGTTGTTTATTTTATATTTCTTAACATTTATTAGACCCCAGTCTTGAATGCCTCATTGTCCCGTCTGGCATCTCCTGATTAGTTAAGCTCATGGTCATGGCTGATGCATACCTTCCTCTTCAAGAATTTTTGCAAAAACAACTCGGGTTCAAGGAACCCAGGAAAGGTTCCTTCTTCTAGCGGATGGAGAATTACTGGGTTATAACAGTGCTCATCACAGAGCTGGGAACGGAGTTGTCACTGCCGCTGCTACCAAGTCCTCTGCCATCTGAACCCATTCGCGTGCTTTTGTACGCTCATCCAGTTTTCTAACACGGGGGCACCCGTCCTTCTGGCCTCCGTGTTGAGGCAGAAGATGGTAACAAGGCGAGGACCCCCCTTTTCCACCCGGGCCCAGCAGCGTGTCTACCCTGTGTCCCAGGGTCTCCCAGGCTGGAGCTGTGACCCCAGAAAGGGGATCATGAGTACAGAGGCTGAAATACCAATAGTGATGGTGATGAGCTCAAGCATTTACTGGGCACTTACTCTGTACCAGCCGAGAGTGCCAGCCAGTGGCCAGGCAGGATGCTATGGGCACGACCACCCCTCCTGCCTGGGTCCTGCTCTGTGCCAGCTTCTCAGACCTTCTCAGGCTGCCTGGCACCCCTGGGTCACGGGTACCTGCCACGCAGGGGTTGCTAGGAGGGCAGGGCCCTGGCAGCTCTGGTGCCCCCAGCTGTGCATGTGGCCCCAGAAAGAGTCCAGTGGGCCCTGGGTGGTGGCCCCCTCCAGCCTTCGATCCCAGGACCCCAGCACTCTCTGTGCCTTGGTTACGGGGTGAATAATTCAGGCCACTGAGTGTCGGTCATGAAATATTAAACGGCTGTTACTGACGCACCAGCATGTGAATGGGTGTGTGGGGGCAACGCTGGCACTGGGGCGTGGAGGCCAGTGGCCTGGAGCCAACGTGTTCCCGAGGAGAGGCATGGGTCCCTGTCTGCTGTGCGTGCCGTTGTCAGCAGCACCTGGTGGGCACCACTCTACCCTGACACTGGTGGGGTAACGGAGGGCAGCCAGCCCGGGTCCCTACTCCTCCCCGTGTGTGAAGCACCGGGCTCAGCACCAGCCCCAGCCAATGGCAGCCTGTGTCTAGGGAGGGGCAGCGCACACCAGGAGGAAGGAGAGAGCAGGAACTGGGTGCACCGTAAGAGGCCTGGGGTCAGGGGTCAGGGAAGTGGACAGAGGCCAAGGTCTTAGGGACAGGGAGAAGTCAGCTGGGAGGTTGGTGGGGGAGTGAGAGGAAGGGGCCAAGTCATGTTGGGGCTGACAAGAGGGTGAGTAGCAGATGGAAGAGGAGGGCAGCTTGGTGCCTGTGTTGATGCACGGCGTCTGGCACTGGAGGAGGGAGGGAGGAAGGGCGTGGATGGAGGGGGTGGAGCATGTGATTGACGCAGCGGAGAGATGAGTGAAGTTGAAGGAAGAATCGCACTTCCTGGGGAGCAGAAGCTCATGCAGCCCAGGTTAGAACCAGCGGGGCGATTGGTGAGCAGCTCCAGGTTCTGGGCCTAGATTGTGGCTCCACCTAGTGCCCAACTCTGGTAACTGCACCTTGGGTGGCCAGTACCCACTCAGAAAAACACAGTACCCCCCCCCCCTCCAGCTTCCCTGTTCCCCAGCAACACTCCACTTCATGGGGCTAGTTCCGTTCCCCAGTTAGGACTCTTCTGTGGGAGCTGGGGGACAGGGATGAGGGGCAGTGACAGGTGCCAGCCAGGCCCCAGGCAAGCCCCAAGTGCATTCCATCTCTCCGTTCTCTGTGTGCCTGCCGTGCACCTGGTGCTGCAGTATGTGCACTCACATGCCACTAGCCAGCTGTGTGATCTTGGGCATGTCACAGCCTCTGAGTCCCAACTGCCCCTCTGCAGATGGGAACGACAGTAGGACCCGAGTTAGGGCGTTCAAGGAGAACCTGCCCCTGCTATAGCAGAGCGCAGGAAGCGCTCAGTGGATGGTGGCCACCGATAGGGTTGCCAGATTAACAACCAGGCCATCCAGGTGAATTTACACTTCAGACGAACAACAAATCAGGTTTTAGTCTAAGCATACCTTATACACTATTTGGAATATACTTCTATTTTAGAAATGATCTGTTGCTTATCTGATATTCAGATTTAACTGGGCATTCTGTGTTTATCTGGGAACCCTACCACTCTGTCCTCTGAGAACTCAACCTTCTGGGGGAGGCAGGGGCCAAAATCAGTTACGTTCAACCAGGCATGACAGGTGGTCCATGGAGTGGGCCCAGGGCAGTATGGGGCACAGAGGTAAGAAAGGTCTGCCCTGCCTGGGAAAATCAGGGCAGGCCTCTCAGAGGAGGGTTTTGTACCGAGTCTTAAAGAGCGAGGAGGAGGGAAGGGCATTCTGGACAGGATGGGGACATGGTCAAAGGTAGAGAGAGCAGACAGCAGGTATGGGGACGTACAGTGACGGTGGGTCAGTGTGGCTGAAAAGGTAGGGAGCGGCCAAGTCGCCATGTCCTGTAGACCCTGGTGAAAAGGTGAGCTGTTTACTGAGGGCAGGGAGGAGCTCAGTCAGAGGAGCATTATAGGAAGGAAGCTGCTGGGGGTGGGGGGACAAGCCAGAGGGGCTCCCTGAGGGAGGCTGGCACAGGCCTGAGTCCAGCGGGAGTCAGGAACAGTGGGGCCTAGTGACTAGGCCCTCTGCCACCCACCCTGCCAGTCCTCCAGGGCTCCCCGCAAGGTAACGAGGGTCCAAAGAAGGCTTTGGCGGGGCAGGTGATGAGAGTCTCTGTGGGTGCTTCCTGTTTGCAGGGGAGTGAAGGCCCAAACCAACAACGGTGCCACGCCCCTGTACCTGGCGTGCCAGGAGGGCCACCTGGAGGTGATGCAGTACCTGGTGCAGGAGTGCGGCGCGGACCCGCACACGAGCGCCCACGACGGCATGACCCCGCTGCACGCTGCGGCACAGATGGGCCACAGCCCGATCATCGTGTGGCTGGTGAGCTCGGGGGCGGGGCGGAGGCCGGGAGGGGCGGGGCCTGCACAGGGCGGGGGCGGGGCCAGGAGGGGCCTGGCGCCCAGCCCGCCCCTCTTTCCCCGCCCCCTCCCGCCCAGGTGAGCTTCACCGACGTGAGCCTGTCGGAGAAGGACAAGGACGGCGCCACGGCCATGCACTTTGCCGCGAGCCGCGGCCACGCCAAAGTGCTCAGCTGGCTCCTGCTGCACGGCGGCGAGATCTCGGCCGACCTGTGGGGCGGGACCCCGCTGCACGACGCCGCGGAGAACGGCGAGCTGGAGGTGGGCGGGGCCGGGGGCGGGGAGGGGCCGGGGGCGGGGCCTTAGGCGGGAGGACGGGAGGACCGGAGCCCTCTGCGGGCCGCGCGCTCTCAGCACAGCCCGCCCGGCACTGGGGTCCGGGCTAGCAGCGGGGACCCCCCTGCGTGCCCCTGCAGTGCTGCCAGATCCTGGTAGTGAACGGCGCGGAGCTGGACGTCCGCGACCGCGATGGATACACGCCCGCGGACCTCTCAGACTACAATGGCCACAGCCACTGCACCCGCTACCTGCGCACAGTGGAGAACCTGGTACGGCCTGGGCACTGCTCCCCGTTACCTCATCCCTAGCCCCACCCTCAGGTCCTCTAGAGGTAGGTTTTGTTACCGCTGTTGCCACCGAAGAAGCTGAGGTGCAGGGGTGTGAAGAAGAAGGGCCCTAGGCCATTACCCCACATGCCTTTTCAACCCAGACCACTGACCATTGAGGACTCAGGGTGGGGACAAAAAGGTCAGGAGAAGGAGGACCAGGGTCATCCTGAGAAGAAGGGGGGACAAGCACAAGACGTACCAGTGGGGACAGTTCCGTTGATCCAGCTGGCCACAGCCCACAGGTATAGCCCTCACCACCCTCTGAGGAAGGTAGTGTTAGTGTCCCCATTTCTGGGTAAACCGAGTCTCAGGGAGATCCAAGGCCACACAGCTGGTAAATGCTGGAGCCCAGTGGCCTGGCCTAGGGCCACCTCTCTTGACCACTAAACTACATGTTCACTTTTTGGAGCTAGAAACCTGTGTTACTCTTTTTAAATGACTTTCTTATGGTTACACAGTCGTGAAGTCACCCACTGGGACTTGAGTGTGGATGGCTTCAGGTCCAGGGCTCTGCGTCAGCTGAGACGAGAGGGACAAGAGGGAGGAAAGGGGTAGGCCTCACAGCTGCCATCAGAAGGACACTGACCAACTCCGAGGGGCAGCCGGGCCACGAAAGGAGCTGCAAAATGAGGCCTGGAGGAGAGAAGGGGGGTGGTCCCTTGCCTGGGGCGCTGTCTGTCCTGTGAGCACATGGGGGCACCCTGGTTCTGGGGACTCCAGAGCACAGCAGGGCTCCAGGGGCAGAGAGTGAACTGCACCTGAGGAGGAATTCTCTCCAGAAAGGGCCACCCGGAGGGAGAGCTGGGTCAGCATACAGTGAGCTCCCCGTCACCAGGGCATACAAGCAGCGATAAACACTGCGAAGGGCCTTTCTGCACCAGAGGTGAACCCCTGCCAGCTGAGAGTATGCGATTCTGTCTCAGGGGGCAGGGGGGCAGAGCCCCACACCCCCTCCTGACAGCAGCTGGGACCATAAGCAACAAGCACCTACCCTTGAAATCTGCCCCGGCAGGTGCCCTGCCTCCTGCTGTATGATGTGGTCTCAGCCAGTCTTCACAGCGAATGAATACTAAGAGTTGATAAGTGCAGCCTTTGCTGGCCATCAGGCCCCGGTACTTCACTAACTTTCAAAACCACTGTTACCACCTAACGGGGCAGGCGGTACTGGAATCCCATTTACAAAGGAAGGAACTCAGCTGCAGACAAGAGAAGGTACTTGCGCAAGGTCAGGTAGCTAGTGAGAAGAGGAGGTAAAATTTGAAGTCAGCATCCCAGGCAGAGCCCGTGTCCCTAACCTCTGGTATCCGAGGGGGCAGGCCTGGCACCCCGGTGCCCACTGCTATAGGCCAAGAAAGAGCGTCTTCAGCTGCCCGTCCCTGGATCCCAGCTCCTGTGGTTCCCCTTGGTCCTGGGGCAGGCAGCAAGGCTGTCCCCGTGAAGTGTGTGGGGTGCGGGGGCCCTGGCCCCCTCACTCGGGTAAGCCTGGTGGCGACAGTGACAGATCGCAGCCACAGAGGATGCTGGCCCAGAAAAGGCAAAGAGTCCCGCAGAGCCCCTAATTACAGGCCAATGAGCTGTTACCTGGTGCCGGGCCTGCCGCCCACTCCCGGGGGGCCTGTGACACTTCTCAGGCGGGGAGGGGCAGGCTTGGGCAGCGCGCAGGCTGCCGGCAGCAGAGCCAGTATGGGCAACGTAAGCAGGGCCCCCACCCCAGCCCACCCCATGCCAGGAGGGTCGGGCCCTGGGCTGGGGCACCGACAGTGGTGGGGATGGCTGGCTTGGAAGCCTCAGTTCAGCTGGGCCACCCCAGGCCCCACTCTCCCCAAGGGCCCTGTCAGGATGCAGGGACTGGGCTGGTGCTGGGATTCGCCTCAGCAGATCAGGAGGGACAGAGTTCGCTGGCTAGGTAATGGGGGACCGGTCCTTCCTGCAGGCTGGGGGGCCTGCACCCCTCCCCTGCCCCAGCTGCTGCAGCGTTCTCACCAGCTGCAGAGCCCAAGCCCCTCCTCAAAGACACTGGGGCCCAGGGCCTCTGCCCATTGATGAAGAAGGCTGCTGCCAGGTGGTTCTCCCCTTGGGGTCTAGCCCGGAGCCCCCTCTTCCATTGGTCTCTCAACCCTTCTGAGCAGGGAGGGACCAGGAGCAGGAGTTTCTCAGAAACCCACGGTCCTGCTGCCTAGGGGGCTGGGCTGGAATCTTAGCCTGTAAGACCCACCTGTGAGGGGACGAGAGCCCAGAAAGGGCAGTGGCTTAGCAGAGGTCACACAGCAAGGGCATGCCTGAGCAGGACTCTGGCCCAGAGTGTGCTGATCTTTGGGGCTAGTTGTCCTCACGGCCCCCCTCCTGCTCAGAGCTTGGAGCACCGCGTGCTGTCCCGGGATCCATCTGCCGAGCTGGAGACCAAGCAGCCTGACTCGGGCATGTCCTCGCCCAACACCACCATGTCAGTCCAGCCACTGAACTTCGACCTCAGCTCGCCCACCAGCACCCTCTCCAACTACGACTCCTGCTCCTCCAACCAGTCCAGTGTCAAGGGCCAGCGTCCCCCACGCGGTGAGTGGGCCAGATGGGAAGAGGGAGGAGGGACAGCAGACCGGAGCCAGACCACTGCTAATGCTGGAGGCTCTGCAGGTCACCAGGAGAGGGTGCTGTTCTGGTGGGAATAGGTAACACTCATGCTTGTGTGTCCCCGTCACAACATACATGTATATCCACACATACTCTCCCCCTGACAAAACCACATGCACCCACACATGATACAGCATCCTTACTTACACATGTGCAAAGTGTTCCCCAGATCTTACATACTCAAGAGTGCACACTCATACATGTGTACACACAATATGCAGATACAAATGCACAATCACACATACAGAGCTGTGCAGATATATGCACATGTCTACACTACACCCAGGCACACAACTCTCCACTGTATGTCCTGGCTGTGCTCACACACACACACCCATATCCACAGACTAATACACTCACATTCATAAATACAGAGAAGCCTGTGTACTCACAAACATACAAAATGCACTAATGCTCAAGCAGAAGCCAGACATGGGTGCACACACACTGAGCATGCCCTTAGCATGGGTATCTGTCCACTTGTGGTACCTGCTTCATGCCACCAGGTGGTGGCCTGCGGAGATGGCAGGGCACCCTGCAAAGACAGGGTGTAGCCATCCAAATTCCTGCCACCTGCCCTGCCAGATCTGCCATGTAAAGCGGCCCCTCCGCCCTCCGGGGTGGCTCTGCTCTGCAGGCACACCCTGGAGCCCCAAGCCGCCTGGTGCCTCCGCTCCAAACTGGAGCCTATGGTCTCTCCCCAAGAGCTGCAGGGCCAGGCTGAGGGTGGGGCCATTCTGGGCCGCACCCCTGAGTCTGCCTCACCCCTTGGCAAGTTGTTCATGAGCAGTGGAGGGTCTCAGCTGTGGGGGACAGCCTCCCTGCAACCTGGCAAACCCAGCCACCCCTTCCTCCCCAGGGCCTCCCAGAACCAGAGCTGCAGACATACAGAGCTACATGGACATGCTGAGCCCGGAGGTGAACCGGGCCCGGGACAAGATGGAGAAAAACACACCACCACCGCCACCACCCAGCTTCCCTCCACCACCCCCACCTCCAGACACCCAGCTGCCCCCTCCCCCACCGGGCTACCCAGCTCCCAAGCCCCCCGCAGGGCTGCAAGCAGCTGACATCTACATGCAGACCAAGAGCAAACTCCGCCATGTGGAGACCCTGGCCCGCAGGAAGGAGGTAGTGAGCTTTCACCCACCTGCCTGCCTCCCAGCACCAGACCTGGGCTGATGGGGGGCAGTGGAGGCCAAGGACTGCCCGGCTCATGGGCACAGGGCGGGGGTCCCTGGGCCGATGGCCTCTTCAAGAGCCCACATTCCTGGCCAGACCCGTGAGGGCTCAGGGCTGGGCACTGGAGACAGGGAGATGGGTAAAACAAAGCCACTGCCTTCTGGGGGTCCGGGGGGCAGAGAAGGGGTTAGGAACATATACCTAGATAGTTGAACCTCTCGAGGGGCTGGCTCCTTGCCGCGCCTTGCACAGACTGGCAGGATAGTCATGAGGTTGGAGAGAATATGTGCAAACTGCCTCTCCACAGACCTACACATGCCTGCGGCTCAGGCAGAGAATGGCTCCCCAGGTGGGTGCCCTTCAGGACGAGCGAGAGGTGGGGCTGTGCAGGGGAAGGCAGGAGGAGGGGAGGCAAGGACAGAGCAGTAGCAGGACTTGGCTCTCGGTCAGGGCTGAGGCGGGGGTCAAGCGGAGGCTGACTCCAGTTTGGGGCTTGAGGTCCAGGCCTGACATGAGACTCCTGGGGGAGAAGGGGAGGAGTCCAGTGTGGGCGCATTGAGCGGCAGGGCCTCTGGGATCCCCACTGAGGCCCTGGAGTGGGGCTGGGGGACAGAGGGCTGGTCTGCACAGCTCTTAGAGTCCTGGGCAGGGAGGCCCAGAGGGGGCCCTGGGGTAGTGACCAAGGGGACAGAGCAAAGTTGTTCTGAGAGGTGGAGGGTGCAGTCTGAGCCCTCAGGTGGTTGAGTGTGGGGTGGAGGCCCCTGGGGGTCCTGTGCGAGCCCTGACCTTGTAGTTCTCTCTCAAGCCCAAGGCAAGCCACCCCAGGGCCAAGCTAAGAAACCACTTCACACAGGTGACCCAGGTCACAAAGCCCCTGGGTGGATGAGTGGAGGGACACAGCCTGCCCAGTGACTCCACCCGCCTGCTTTCATGCCACCTCAGACCAAGCGCTCAGCCTGGTTCCCCTTTCATCTCCAGAAGGTGGGGCTGAGGACTTTCCCGACCAGGCTGTGGGCCCTGCCCAAAGCCACAAGCCAGGTGGCTGGCCTATGCTCCCTCCCGTCCCCTGAGTCAGAGCGCCAGGACTTCGGGTCCCTGTTCCCGTCCGTGGTGTGTGCGTGCCAGGCCTCAGGCTCCAGGCAGCTCCACAAAGGGCCCTTTGTGTGCCGGCAGCGCCCCCGGCCCCTGGCCTGGTTGCCTGGCCGCCGCGAGAGCAGGGTCGCGGTCGGTGCCTGCGCCTCGGGGCTGCAGGGGGCGCGAGGGGGCGGGCTGGCCCAGAAAACAAATCCTGCGGTATCCCGTTTCCTGCAACGTGAGCCGGGTCAGGTGGGGCGTGGAGGGTCGGGGCCACGGCAGGGACGACCAGGCTGGGAGGTGGGGCAGGGGACAGCCCCCGCCCGTTGACTCGGCCTTTGGCCCCACTGCCTCCGGTCCTCTCTGAGCCGGGCTTAGCGGGGGGCAGCTGCAATGGGGCGGGCATTTAGCTGTCACCCGAGCTGCCTTACCGCCCCTGAAACCCGAGGCTTGGGCGAGAGTGTCGGTGTCGCTTACGCGGATGGCGATGGTTTCCAGATGCGGCAAGGGAAGGGCGGGGGCGTGACCCGGAACCCAGGGGGGCCACATGGGGAAGGGGGTTCACGGCCCGCGGTGGGGCCGGCGTGTTCTGTCTGGGAGGATGGAGGAATGGAGCGGAGGGAGGAAGGCCCCGCTGCTCAGCAGCACCTAGCGGAGGGAGAGAGGCGCAGGGGCGGGGCCACATCTGGCCGGCGGGGCAGGCGTGGTGCAGCAGCCAGGTGTGGAGGAGCCGGGGCGCCCCCGTAGCATGCCCCACCGCCCAGGATTGGAGGGCCTGGGTGATGTCAGGCCGACCGAGCTCCTAGGCGCTCCGAGGCGCAGGCGGACACGGGCTGGGCTGTAACCTGAGAGGAAGGATCAGGTAGCGCAGGTGTCGGGTCCTGCCGCCCCCGCCGCCAGGTGCACAGCGGGGGCCAGCGGCACAGACGCAGGTAGGAGCAGTCGCAGCCCCGGGCTGGGCAGCTGAGGGCCCTAAGCAAGCAGGAGCCTCACTGGACACGGGCTCGAGAAAGGGCTCCCTCGGGGCCGGGATCCCCGCGAGAGGGTTCGGCAGAGACTTGGGCCGGGTGGGACGGTGTGGCAGCCGGGACGGCGGTGCGGCTGAGGATTTAGCGCTCGCTAAGCGGGGAGCTGCTCCTTCTCCGGCCCCCCCCTGGCGTCTGGGCTGGGCCACCCCGCCCCTAGGCCCGCCCCTTCTAGCCTCGGTGGGGCCTCTGCGCCCCTTGGCCGGTGCCCAGAACCCCTCCCTGTAGGGCCAACCAAGCCTGCCCGTCCACCAAGGCCCCCATGACCCTCGCCCCGTCCCCGCTCTGAGAACAGGAAGGTCTAGGAACACGGCTGGCTGCACCCTTCGACAGCCGCTGGCCGTGAGCCCCGGGAAGGTGAAGAGCTGTGGGAGGGGCGGCGTGGGAGGTACACGGGACAAGGGCCTGAAGCCCACACCCGCTCTCTTCCCGCAGCTGAGCTCCCGCGACGGCCTCAGCGGGCTGCGGAGGCAGGACTCCGGCCGCAAGCCCCGCGCCTTCAGCAAGCAGCCCAGCACGGGGGACTACTACCGCCAGCTGGGCCGCTGTCCCCGGGAGCCGCTGGCCGCACCCCCGGGCATGGCGCACAGCGAGGAGGTGCGTGCCCGCCAGCCCGGACCCGCCGGCCGCCTTGGACCCGGCCGGGCGGCCCGCTTCTCACTCGCTGGCCCCTCCGCTCCCCCGCAGGCGGCGCTGCTCCCCGGGAATCACGTGCAAAACGGCTGCGCAGCGGACCCCAAGGCGTCCAGGGAGCTGCCGCCACCGCCACCGCCTCCGCCGCCCCTGCCCGAGGGCCTGAGTTCGCCGCCGCCCGCTCCGCCTCTGCCCTTGGAGGGCGCCGGCCCTGGCTGCGGGCAGCGTCGGTCCTCCTCTTCCACCGGCAGTGAGTAGGGGGATTGAGTGGTGGGGGGCGGCGCTAGCCCGAAGTGGGCAGGAAACCTAGACAGTGTCCCTCCCCAGCTTCACTGACCCAGTGCTCCCTTCCCCACTGTTTCTCCGACCGCCCCTCTCCGTGAGGACTGGACGCCAGGGGAAGGCTCTGCCGCCGCAGGACTGGGCTCTGTGACCTGCGGCAAGTCCCCTTCTCTCCCGGGCCTGCCTCCCCTCCGGTGGGAAAGGCCTCCCAGGGCTGGTGGTGGCTGTCCCTGATGAACAGGTGCTAGAGGGAAGCGGAGAAGCAGAACTAGCTTGGAGGAGGCAGGCTGCTGGCCAGCCTCCTCCCTGCCCCACATCCATCCTGAGTCTCCCTGGACTCCTCTGGTCCTTCCAAGCTAGCTACAAGCCCCGAGCCCTTCTCAGATGATGTGTCAGGGACTCCTCCAGGCCCCCAGGCCAGCTGAGGCCTCGCTCTGGGGACACCAGTAATCCTCAGGCCTGTCCCTCCTGGTGACTTTCCTGGGCATCCTTTTTAAAGAGCTGGACTGGCGACCAGGATGCCTGGGTGTCTCTTCTGCAACGTGGGGCAGCCTCTTGCATGCCAGGGCTTCTGGAAGGCCAGGGAGGTAGTCTCATCCCAGCCTGGCAGAGGCGCCTTCCTCACCCAGCCACTCAGCTCAGGGGCCACCCAAAGCTTCACCCCTCTGACAGGAGTGCAAGGGCACAGTAGGGTACAGGGTAGGGTTAGCTTGTACTCCCTGGGGTTCCTAGGGAGCCCCAGCCCCTGCAGACTAGAGCCCATAGCAGCAGGTCTGTGTCTGTCACCAACTGAGCCTTCAGAAAAGCCCACAGCTCCAGAGTCAACTTCTTCCCTCTGCAGCATGGAGCTAGGAATAGAAGAACAAATAGACTCTGGGCGTCTCCAGACACCCCTTCTCAGCAGAGCCTGGGCTGGATGCCCCATCCCAGCCCAATGCCAAGACTGAGGCCCGTGCTAGGGGGACCAGGGCGCCTGCAAAGCTGGGAGCGGAGCAGGCCACCCTACGGAACCCCAGAGCAGCCTGATCCAGGGTCAGACGGGCTGGAAAGTTCCCCTCCCCTTCCCGCTCCTCTGCACACCTCCCTCCCCGTCCTGTCCTGTCCTGCCAGGCCCTGTCTCACTGTCCCTGCTCTCCTAGCCTCACCCCAGCCCCCGCCCTCTTCTAACTTCACGGTCACTTCTCTCCTTTTGGTCCCTAGAAGTGAGAGTCCTGAGGCACAGGAAGAGTGAGTAGCTGCGTGCGCTGCTCCTGGCTGAGGCGCAGGGTGGGGCCAAGGCACGCGCAGGAGAAGCAAGGCCAAAGGGTCAAGGGATTGAGGAAAGGGCAGGGCCGGGCCCGTGGCTGCTGAGGGGTCCTGGATGCCACAGTCCGGACCTCTGCCCCACACCTGCACTCGTGCCCACCACGCCCACATGCATGACCTCGGCCTGGCTGATGTGCTGCCCTCTTCCTCTTCCCGATACCGTGCTCTGGGGTCCGCAGCCTAGGGAACCCAGGAGCTGATGGCCTGTCCCCCTCACTCAGCCCTGACCCCATCCTTAGGCTCTAAAGACAACCCTCCCTAAACTCCAGTCACTTCTGCAAGCCTGGTTGAAAAATGCAAACTCCCCTCTGGAGATTTGCATGTTACCCACCTGGTCCCCCTCCTTCCGGGGTGCCCCCACTCCGCATCCTTAGTAAGGGCTCCACTTTCCTGGGTCCCCCAGAGCTGAGAAGCGCTTTGCCATAAGTGTGCTCGGGCTTGCAACCAGTATGTCTGCACGCGTGTCTGTCTGTGGGTTTGGGGGGGTTAGGGGAGACTGGCCGGGCTGAGGTATCCAGGGTTCCTAGTCCGTATAGCCAGAGGCTCAGGCCTCTCATAGTCCAAGGGTCACTGGGCTTTGCTGATGCAGACAGAGCCAGAGACAGACTCCACCCTGACCAACCGAACCTGGGGACCCAGGACAAAGGTCGGGGGGCTGGTCCCAGGTGGTGTTTTGGAGCTGGGCAGTCAATGTGCTGGGCGTAGACATTCACTGGAGTCCCCAGAGCCGGCCTAAGCGCCATCATGAATTCCCAGGGGCCTCCAGGTGGGGGCCCCACTCCCCGTGAGTAGGGCTGGGAGAATGGTGGGGTTGCCAGACTTCCAGCAAAGGACCCGACTCGGGTCCCCAAGAGCCGAGGCGCCCGCCAGACTTGGGATCTGGATTGCTGCCCTCTGGGCCCAAGGGAAGCCTCCGAGCAGGTTCTGACCCGAAGGGCAGCAGAGGGCAGGTGGGGGCCGGCGGGTCGCCTCCTCCCCCTTGCTAGCGCCTGCTCTTCTGCCTCCACCCAGGCACCAAGTCTTTCAACATGATGGCCCCCACCGGTGACAACTCGGAGCTGCTGGCTGAGATCAAGGCTGGCAAGAGTCTGAAGCCCACGCCTCAGAGCAAGGGTCTGACCACGGTGTTCTCCGGCAGCGGGCAGCCGGCCTCCCAGGTAGGCGGTGCGAAAGGCGCCCCCGCCCCGGCTCCCCGCTCCCCTGCCGGCGCTCAGCCTGCTGCTTCTCCCCGTAGCCGGACTCGCCGCTGCCGCCAGCGTCGCCGGCACCTTCCCGGGCCCGGAGCCCCACCCCGCCGGCGGCAGGACCCCAGCCACTGCTCAATGGCAGCTTGGCGCCGGCGCCGCCCGCCACCCCCGCGCCGGGCGTGCAGCTGGACGTGGAAGCGCTCATCCCCACGCACGACGAGCAGGGCCGGCCCATCCCGGAGTGGAAGCGCCAGGTGATGGTCCGCAAGATGCAGCTGAAGATGCAGGAGGAGGAGGAGCAGAGGCGGAAGGTGGGCTGGGTGGGGCTTCCTAGAGGGCCCTGGGGTCTGTTCCTGGGCGGACAGCCCCGCTCCCCACCCCCATCACCCCAACCTACCAGGGCCCTTCAACTTCTGGCAACTCCCATTCCCTTTGGGGAAAAGTAAGGTTGGACGACCTCCCTTTCCAGGGACTCCTCTCAGTCTCCACCACCACACCCCAGCAGCCTGGGATTTTGTAAAAATGCCTCTTCTGATTCAGGAGCTCTGGTGGGGCTGAGATTTGGCAACAAGCCTCAGGTTGAGGCTGACGATGCTCGTCCAGTGACCACACTCCGAGTAGCCAATAGGTTTTTGGTCACAGTCAGACTGGCCTGAGCTCTTTCCCTGCATTGCCACTTTCCAGCTGTTGATATGGAGCCTCATCCATCTTCAGCTTCCTCATCTGTCAGATGGGCTGGCCGGAAGGTTTGCCATTGATCCATTCAACACATGTTCCTTGGGCGCCGTCTATGTGCTACACACTGTCGTAGCCTCTTGGGATACGTGGACTATATTAGAGTCTGCTCTTGAGGGTGTTGCAGGGGTGGGGCAGGGGGTCAGCCAACAAGCAAACACCTCACCTTGGTAGAGTGATAAGTGCCCCCAAACAACTGGACTGTTACAGTACGGGCAGTGCAGAGATGGTGCATGCATAGGACCGGGGCAGCCCTAAACCCACTACCTGTTTGGGCTGGGCGTGGTGTTAGGGAGAGAGAAAGTGAGCTCTAAGGTAGACTTGGAGACGTGAAAGAGGTGGATGGGAAGGGTGGGGCAAAGAGCAAGCAGCAGGAGAGGAGAGGTCTGGGAGCCAGTGGGCATGGCTCAGGGACTACCATGGAAGGAAAGGGGTAGAGCTGGGGAGGGGTCAGATCACCAAAGCCTGGTCTTAAAGAAAATGGACTTTCTCCTGGAGCAGTGAGTAGCCTGGGAGGGCGGTTAAGCTGGGAAGTGGCACCATCCGATTTGTATGTGGGGACTGTGGTGGTCAGGATGACTTGGGAGGGCTGTGAGGAGGTGAGGGCAGCCCTACCCCCTCCAGTCCCCAGGCTGGAAAAGCCCGGCACTAAAGTTGCAGCCTAGAGGAGAAGAAAGGTGAAGAGTAATGGCATGCCCAGCTCTATCAATTCTATTATTATTAAAGGGATGGAGGGGCTAGGATTAAGAGTGGAAGCTTCAGCCTCTTTTAAGAGCCTGTCATTCAGGACTAAAACACTGACATCGTGGGCAGAGAGGACTTGGGCCACAGCAGAGCTCGGGAAGGGGTCATCAGTCTGGGGCCAGGAGAGGCCTCTCTGGGATCTGGCCTCAAATCCGCAGAGCTTGGATGAGGTGGGAGGGCCGCCTGCGCCGCAGCTTCAATGCTTTTTGCATGTTCTTCGGTGGTGTAATGAGCAACCAAGCCAGGCATGGAGCCCCGTCTGCCCGCCCTGCCTCTGCATCAGCGCCCAACGACCGGCTGTATCCCTGCCAGCGACCAAAGTGGACACTTCCCCAGCGCCCGGAGCGGCGGCCTGGGCCAAGCTTCGCTCCAGCGTAATCGCCCGCCGGCCAGGCGCGGCTCGTCCCTGCAAACTCAGCCCCGCGGAGCCATTACACCACCCGGGACATGCAAAGGGCGCCCCCCCTCGGCGGCCGCCGCGGGAGCCGGGCCAGAGGGAGACCCGCCTCCCTCCCCTCTCTTGTCTTCCCCGCCTTAGCTGACATCCGCCAGCTCGTGCTGCTACCCCCGCGAGGGCTGGAGGTACTCCCGCGAGTACAACGGCATCCTCGGGCCCTTCGGCGAGCTCATGACCGAGGCTGACATCCTCCGCATCGAACAGCAAATCGAGAACCTGCAAGTGCTGCACAAGGCGCAGAAGCTGGAGGCGCGCCTGAAGCAGCTGGAGCTGGAGCTGGAGCAGCTGCTTCCCATCTCGGCCGCTCTGTCGGCGCCGCGCTTCACCGTCGATCCGCGTCGCATGCACGGCCGCGCCGCTAGCCTGCCCGCCTGGTGCAGCAAGATCTCCACGCTGCTCAAGAGCATGGCCACGCTGCTGGCCGCACTGGGCGGCCGGCCCACGCACCTGGCCGAGCTGCTGGCCGCGGACACGGGCCAGCCTCTGGCGCCGCTGGCCGACGCGCCCTGGCGGCCAGGCCCGCTCTGCCTGGGCCGCTCGCACTCGCTCAGCTGGTGCCGCGAGGCCGTGGCGCGCGAGATCCTCGAGTGCGGCGTCTCAGTGCAGCACCTCCGCGCCTCCTACGAACTGCTCGCCCAGGGCTCCGTGCCCCCGCGCAGCCCGCGCCGCAAGTCCTCGATGACCCCTGGAGCGCCCGGCCGAGAACCCATTCTCGAGGAGGACTACGTGGCGGCCGGCCCCGGAGGGCTGAGCGCCGCCACCTCCAACAGCCTGCCACCTGCCCCGGAGCCCCTGGGCTACCTGGACCTACCCGAGGCGCCTGGCCGCCAGGCGGCGCTGCCGGAGCCCGAGCAGCTGGCGCGCAGGCCGCCGCTTCCCACCGAGCTGAGCGGCGTCCAGGACTACATCGATATGCGCAAGGAGCGCATCGTCTACCTCTTCCTGGAGCACTGGCGCAAGTGGACCTTCGGCGGCCACGGGCGCCAAGCCCAGGCGCGCCTGCGCAGACTGCTCCCCCGCGTGGTGGCCGCCGGCGCGGGCCCGGCTCCCGAGGCCTCCGAGGTCGCCAACGCCGCCGACGCCCCCCAGCCGCCGGCGGGCGACGTCCCCGACCAGCGGCTGCTGCGCCTGCTGAAGCAGCGGCAGGTGGTGGGTAGGCTGCTGGGCCACTGGCGGAGCCTGCTGCGGCAGGTGCCCGCGCGCCCCCCCTGCGGTCCGAGCCTGGCGCACGGCCTGTACTGGCCTGAGCAGTTCCTGCCGCCCCTGGACGGCGGCGCGCCCCCGAGCTACGACAGCCTCACGCTGGACCTCTTCATGCTCGGCTACTTCCAGCTGCTTGAGATGGGCCTGAGCCGCGAGGAGCGCAAGTTCCGCCACCTGCTGTGCTACGAGATGTTCGACCGGCTGGGCAGCCACCCGTGGGAGCGCATCCGCCTCTTCCACCGCGTGGTGCTGGAGGAGGTGGAGGCCGGCCGGCGTGGCTGGAGCGACGGCTTTGAGGATCTCAGGCACCAGTTCTTCGAAGACAGCCCGGAGGCTAAGCGGACTTGGGAGGAAGAAGCCGAGAAGGAGCGGGAAGAGGAGAAAGAAGAAGAGGAGGAGGAGGAGGCGGAGAGGGAGCAGGCCCACGAGGCGGCTCCAGTTCAGTCGGAGGACTGGCCAGACGGGCAGCCCGAGGCCTGGACAGCTGCACCGCAGCCCCCATCCCCACCCCCGCCAGCTGCGCCTCTACCAACATTGGACCCTTCTAGTTCCGAAGCCCCGGCTGAAGACCCCCTGGAGCTGTTGTCTGAGATGGGCGAGTTCAGCAACGAGGACATCTGCCGCTACATCGACCGCAGCTTCTCCTTTTGGAAGGAGAAGGAGGCGGAGCTTTTTGACATCTGAGCAGCAGAATTCAGAATTTACCCTCAAGCACCTTCACCTGCGCCTGGATATCTGCCTGGATGCCTGTCTGATGCACTGCGGAGGCCAGAAGCGGTCAGGAGGAGCCCTGGATGGTGACCTTAGAAAACCCAGAATGCCCAGGACCAGGCTGCCTTGGCCTTTTGAGGTCCCATCATGGCCAGATGTGGGGAGTTGACCGGGATAGGCTGGGCACCGCACAGGGCAAACCAGGTGTCCTCTCTGGCCCTGCAGCCTTGCCTGGCTCTTTGTGGAGCCAGGTGGAAGAAGCGGCCCCTCTGAGTGAGGGACTGTGGGTCCCCCTTGGGGCTGTGTGGCTCTTTCTGTCTCTGGATTTTTACTGGAGTTCGCTCGAGGTCAAGGGAGCCGCGTGTGCAGTGTTCCGTGTGACGTGTTCTCTGTAACATGCAAGGAATAAAACTCTTTGCTCTAAGCTGCCTGTGTTGGATGCCCCACCACCACAGTTGTAGAGTTGGTGTCTACTCCATCTGAGAATGAGCCAGAAGGTTCTTCACGGTGGAACCCATGGCCATCCTGAGCCTCTCAGAGCTGGCCGGGTCTGTGGGGGCCCAAGGATGGGTCTGTTCAAAATTTGTGGGTCACAGGCCTGCGGCCATCTGTTCACCCACCTCTTTGGGGAATCTCATTCCCTGCTCACCTCCTACACTCAGCTCTGACCATTCTGACACCACCTCTAGGACACAAGCCTGAGTTATAGGGGAGACAGTCTCTTCCAAGGGGGTTGTGGCTAGGTACCTTCATCCATTTGCCCTATAAAAGGACATCAGAAGGGTCTCTCCCTGCAACTCTATTTGTGTCTTATTGTCCCCGACTCCTGCAGGTCCCCTGGGTTGGGGTGCATCCCCTCTGGCCCCCTACCTCCTGGCCCATGCTGCCCTGAAGCTTTGTGCTTGCGTTTCAGGAGGAGGAGGAGGAGGCCCGGCTGGCCAGCATGCCCGCCTGGAGGCGGGACATCTTTCGGAAGAAGCTAGAAGAGGAGAGGTGAGCTGGGGGTCCCAAAGATTCGGGGTCTGACATGATGTCTTGATTGTGTCCCTGAAGCAGTGGCACCAACTAATGCTGTCTCTTTTTCCTTCTAGGGAGCAGAAGCGGTGAGTGCGGGGCTGGGCCCAACCTGCCTCCCTTCCCCACACCCAATCACAGAGGCTTGTCCTTTTGCCCCTTCATCTAGTCCCAGCTTGAGCGCATCCCCTTGTCACTCAGACCTGTAGCACAGCCTTTCTGCTCCCAGTAATGCCACCAGGCCCCTCCACACCCCGCTAACTTAGCCTCTGTCCCCCAGAGTCTAGCTCTTATGCTGTAATGACCATGTCCCCTATTACCCAGCACCCATCTCTCACTGAGCCTTTGTGCTCTGCAGTGAACCCAGCCGCAGTGCCAGTGACCTTGATCATCTTTCCCGCAGACTTAGTTGCTGCCCACAGTAATCTAGCCCATGCTGTCCGATAGAAACATAATGTTAACTGTCATAGTAGCCCCGTTGAAAAAAGATATAGGGCCCTGGCCGGTTTGGCTCAGCGGTTAGATCATCGGCCTGTGGTCCGGAGAGACCTGGGTTCGGTTCCTGCTAAGGGCATGTACCTCGGTTGCAGTTTGTCCCCGACCCTGGTTGGGTTGTGTGAGTGGCAGCCACTCGATGTGTCCCTTTCACATCGATGTTTCTCTCTCTCTCTCTTCCTCCCACTCTATCTCAACAAAATGTTGAAAAATGTCCTCGGGTGAGGGTTAAAAAAAAAAAAGAAAAAAGATATAGGTTAACTTAGTTTTCATAGTACTCTTTATATAACCCAATATATCAAAATTCAGTTATATATTTCAATGATTATAACTTAATTGAAGTTATGTATTTCAATATATAATCAATATAAATTAATGAGATGTCCTACATTCTTTCTTTTTGTTGTTGTTGTTAATCCTCACCCAAGGATATTATTTCCATTGATTTTTAGAGACAATGGAAAGGAGGGTGGGAGAGAGAGAGAGAGAGAGAGGGAGGGAGAGAGAGAAAGGGATATTGATGCGAGAGACACATCAATTGGTGGCCTCCCACACGACCTGGCAACCCAGTTATGGCCCTTGACCAGGAATTGAATCTGAGACCCTTTGGTCCTCAGGCTGATGTTCCAGCTGCTGAGCCAAACAACCCAGGATGCCCTACACTCTTTTTTTTTATTATTATTTTTTTTTCTTTATTGATTTTTGAGAGAGAGGAAGGGAAAGGGAGAAAGAGATAGAAACATCAGTGAGAGAGAACATTGATTGGCCGCCTCCTGCATGCCCCCCACTGGGGATTCGGCCCACAATCTGGGCATGTGCCCTGACCGGAAATCAAACCAGCAACCTCTCAGTGCATGGGTTGACTCAACCGCTGAGCCACACTGGCCGGGCCATGTGCATCTTATGCCTGCAACACACCTCAGTCTAACATTGAAACACTCGGCAGCCACATATGCTCAGTGGCTACCTTGTCAACAGTGCAGATCTAGCCTCCCATGTTTTAACAGTTTATCCCTAATTACCCAGCCCATCTCCCAGTAATGTCCCTCTGCTCCCCACCAGCCCAACCTCAAGCCCCAGTAACCTCATCCCATCCCTGCTGTCATGCCAACCCCTCCTCCCCCTCTGCCACACTGTGACCCAGCACCTGTTTCCAGTAACACCCCCGGCCATCAATACCAGCTCCTGTGTGCCCCAAGGACCCTAATCTATTCCCAGCAATCCCCCTGTGTGCCTAACCCACCCCGTCTCCAGTCACCTAGCACTTCTGCCCCTAGAACCCACTGCCTGCCTACCATTCATTAGTTCCTCTGCCCTCAGTAGCCCAGTCCTTGCCAGGGTGCCCTCCCGGTGCCTGGCCTACCCTCTCACCCTTGCCCGCCCGTTCTGCCCTGACCCCATGTCTAGAAAAGAGGAGGAGCGACAGAAGCAGGAGGAGATGCAGCGGGAAAAAGAACAGTCAGAGAAGCTTCGGACACTGGGCTACGATGAGACCAAACTGGCGCCCTGGCAGCGACAGATCATCCTGAAGAAGGGGGACATCGCTAAGTACTAGATGCTGCTTCCTGCCGGCATCCTAGCCAGCTGGGGCTGGGGGGGCTGGGGGAGGAGGCAGCCCCTGCCCCAGCCTGCCAGGCCTGGATGGAAGGGCTGGGGAGCCATGCCACCCCCTCAGCGATGCAACCCCCTCCCTGACCCCCCACCCGGGCCCTCGCACCCGCATCCCCAGCCCGGGACAATGCTGGAGTGCCCCACCGCTGCAGTCGCCCAGAAAAAGTGCCCAAGTCATTGACGCAAACGCTGCTGATTTGCATGCCTATTTACATACATTTGCATGTTCGTTGAATGTCAGCGTGTGCAGAGCTCTTCCCAGCCCCGTGGGTGGTGACTTTGTTTTCCTGCTGGAGGGGTACTGGCTGCATCCCCTCCCCCGCACCCCGGAACCCGCGTCGCTGGCGCATCCTGGGCGGAGGCAGGTCCCAGCCCTGGGGGAAGGGGTTTTCCTTCCACCCTGACCTAGATATGCGCCCAGCCCAGCCCAGCCCGCATTTCCCATCCCCACCAAGGGTTTCCTCTCAGTCATTTGTTTACCAGAAATGAAGAAAACTGCCCGTCGGGACGGAGTTGCCGCTCCCGGGGCCCCACCTTCCTCCTCCAGTTAAGTCTGCGCGCCTCCCCAGCCAGGCCCCGGGCTCCTCGGACCCTTTCACTGCAATGGTGGAGTGGATGGAGGATGAGGGGCCCTGCACCTGTCCCTGACTGCTGCCCCTGGGTCCCCGCGCCCCCGCCACCTCCTGCCCGTATTAAAGCTCTCTCAGACGCCGGGGCTCGTTCACTTCCCTCGCGCTCCAGTCGCCGACTTCCTCTTCCTCTCGGGGTAACAAGCACAGGGGGTGGGAGGGGCGGGCTTGGGCGCTAAGGGCCACTCTGGCTCCCACCGTGGGTCCCAGGCTCTGGGTGGCAGGACATCGGCCCTTTCGATACCCCCAGAAAACCAAGCCTGGGCCACTTAACCCCCCAGCCCCGTGGAAACACCAAGCAGCAGCTTTTTCCTTAGATTTAATACCATGGCCTCGGCCAAACTCAGGCTGTGAAACAGCCAAGGAATTTATTGTCACCCTCCCGGTGTTCGTCAATGCTTCTTTGCGTTAACCTGAACTCTGGGGGCGCGCAGGGGTGAGGTCGGCTGGCGCTGCTACGCAGGGCCCTGCCAGAGGCATACATAATAAGTGACATAAAATGTCTACACGCATAAGTAACGGTACTTAGGGCTTCTGCAAGGGCCCCGAGCCCCCAGCTGAAGTGGATCGCGCATCACGGGCCGCACTGCAGGCGGCTGCGTAGGTCCTCAGCGCAACCGTCCAGCCCCATGCGCTCCAGGGCCGCGTAGATGGCGCCCAAGCCCGCGGGCTGCTGCTGGCGCCAGCGCTTGAGCATCTCGTACTGCTGGTCTCGGAAACGTCCAACCTCCACTTCCACGGCCTCGATCTCGGCCTCGCGCAGCCCCAGAGTGCGCACGAACTCCTTCCAGCGCCGCGCGGGCACCGCGTCCATCACGTCGTAAAGCTGTGGGCCCAGCTGGAGCATGGCAGCCGCCGAACCGGCAGGGGGCGCTGGCGAAAGCGGCGGTGGGCCTGGGGACAGACCAGAGAGCCAATGGGGCAGGGAGGTCCACCAGTTAGGGAACGGGAAGCGGGCCAGTGGCACCTCAGGAAACCAAAGCTTTTCTCCTCGGACTTAGGAGAATGGTGTCAAGGCCTCAGGCCACTGAGATCCCTTACCTAGAGCCCTGCTGGGCCGCTGGTCCCAGGACCATGGCACCTCCGGGCAGGGAGCTTCCTGGGTCTGGGGGCAGCCGGAGGTCCAGCTGTTGCCTACCAACTGGCTGATGCAGACTTTCTCACTGCCGCTGGGTGGCACCAGAAGGGTCTGGGCACTGTCCGGGGATAAGAGGTGGGTGGCCTGGAAGACAAGAGAGGCCCCAAGTCAGACCTATTGACCTAGTAAGGCCAGCAAACACCCCCAGGGCCGCCTCCCCTCGGCCGGCCATGTTTTCTCCCCTGGCCCAGTGGACAGCTCTGTCCTCTGCCTGGAGTGCCCCGCCCCCACCTTGCCATGGGGGCACTCGTCCCTCTGAACTGTTAGCTCCGTTCACCTGTGAGCCCAGCCGCCTGAGGGTAGGCACTGAGCTACCCTCCTTCACTGCCAACTTGGCACATGTGTTTATCTGGTCTACTCCATGCCAGACAGCACTGAGCACCATGACTTATCACGAGGCCCAACCTCTCGGCTGCAGAAGGCTGAGGCCCGGGTGCTTGCTCCCCCTTTTCCAGAACATACGGAGATTCTTACCGGCAGGGTGGGCAGGGTCTCCATCCCAGCTCCGCCTGCTGAGAGAAATAAGTCTAAGCAGCAACCAGGCAGGGCTCCTGGACCTGGTGCTGGTCCACCTTCTCTCGGGTTCCTCTAGGCACACACACCCCAGCACTCCCTCCCAGTGTCCCCCTCTGCATCAGGGCTGCGTGGGCTCTGGGCTCCCCATCCTGACCCCAGGCTCCTAGGCGCGTGTGCATGTGAGGGTGTGCATGCTTGTGTGTGCATGCATACGTGTGCGTGTGCATGTGTACGTACACACTCGCACTTACCAGAAACCACGGCCTTGCAGGGCTGGCAGCGGCGATATGTGTAGGTCAGGGTGGCACCGAGCAGAAGCGGAACCACCAGGCCTGCCAGGAGCACCTGGACCCAGAACACTGAAAGAGGAGCTGGTGGGTGGTGGGTGGTAGCCACCCCCAACCTCCCCTCGGCCCACCCCAGCTCTCCCTCGGCGTTCCCCGCACACCACCTACTCTGCCTCCATCCACAGACGGCGGCGCAGGGCTGAGGACAGCTCCAGAGCGTGCTCCTGCCAGGGGAGGGTGGGTGACAGTGAGGGCCTGCACACAGGGGGGCCATCCGGGACTGCCTGGCATCTTCTCCATCCCGAAGGCCCTTCCCTGCGCCAGGCCTCTTCCCCGGGAACCTCAGTCTACCCAGAATATTCCTGCTGAAATGCCCCCAGTAACACTATCAACCATGATTTATTGAACTTCTTCCAGACCAGATTGAAGGGCACTAGAATGCCAACCCCTTAAGAACCACGATTTGCCTGTTTTGTTCCCTGTTGTATCCCAGCATCTGGAACAGTGTCTGGAGATGGTAGATGCCCTGGGCTGGACCTACTAACACCCCATGTTCAGATGGGGGACCACACATCAGAATGGTGAAGGAACGTGCCCATGATCCTCCAGAGGACAAGTGGCAGGTCCTGAACCTCAGCCCAAGTTTTGGAACTGTCCCACTGTGACCGTCTCTGTGGGCAGCAGGTCCTACCCGTGACGCTGGAAGGGCTGCTACAGGGACCCTGTTGACCTGGCAGGGTGCACCCAGATTTCCCTTACGTATCTGCCTGAAGTGGGCCACCTCCCTGCCCCTGCACCCCCACTCTGCTCCCAGCTTCCCTCCCCCTTCCCAGGGCAGCCAGGAAGTTACGTGGGGCAGGACACACAGCTGTTGTCATATTCGTAGAAGCCAAGCAGACAGGTCCCACATTCAGTGTCTCTGCTGGAACCTGCAGTCCGAGATGTTGTGGATCAAGATGGGAGAGAGGAAAGTAGGGAGAAAGGGTGTGGGGGGTCAGTAGACCGCACTGGGGGTACTCACAGGGCACCCGCGTGTGGCGGTGCAGGGCCTCGCAGTCTCGGCACGGCTGACAGTGGAAGGGTGAGCCTCCGATGCAGTGTGCCACCAGGCACTCCACAAACCAGCCTGGCTTACAACCGCACCTGGTATTGCTGACTGCTGAGCAGTTCTCCAGGGCCACCTGGGAGGCTGGTGGGGGTGCAGGGAGATGGGAGGGCAGAGGCAGTTAGGGGCAGAGACCCCCCGCAGAGAAGCGGGAAAAGACCAGAGACAGCACACACACACACACACACACACACACACACACACTCGAAAGAGAAGCGCAGAATCACCACAGACCAGATGCTGGGGTGGGTACACAGACAGGAAGGGCACCGTCACCAGGAAGAAAGGCACAAAGGCATCCTGAGGCAGGACCCGGGTAGAGGGGCCCTCACACCCAAAGCTGGCCCAAGCCAGCCACTTCCTTCAGAAAGACGTTGGCCACAGCCTGCCCTCAGGCCCCTCCCTGAAGCCCAGGCAGCTCCTCACCCTGCTCATCACAGGCCAGGCAGCGGGTACAGCTAGTCTCGCGGTGGTTCTCCCTGGCCAGGAAGGTGCCCTGGGGGCACGGAAGGCAGGTGACATTGCCACAAGGCTTAGTGCAGCGGGCCGCTAGGTACTGCCCTGTGGAACCCAGGCTGGGGTCAGAGTCAAACGGGGCTCCCACCTTCCCCTCCCTCCCTTCCTATCTGTGGCTCCCAGCCTCCCCTCACCCCATCCCTGGCCTGCCTGCTACCCTCCCCCTGCAGTTGACACCCCCATCCCTGGTCTGCCCTCACTTCCCCCCTCCACACCCCTCCCAGCCCTCCCACCACTCACCTGCTGGACAGACCCCGCAACAGAATTGACTGTTCCTCTTCTGAAAGTTGTGGGCGCAGTCACACCTGGGGCTGGGAGTGCTGCCCTGGCCCTGGGTGCCCAGCAGCAGGAGGAGGAGGAGGGCCTGGGAGACAGGTGCTGCTGGGTCCAGTGTGGCCCCCCACGCGGGGTCTCTCCCTGCCCTCAGAGCAGCCCACTTCTCAGGCTCTTGAGCAGAAGGGATGCCCATGGGTTGGAGGTGAGACTAACTTCCTTCCCCGTGCACAGGCCGCTTCTGACAAGCAGGGGAGTGGTCTCCAGCCCCTCACAGGTTCCCTCCACCAGAGCCCAGCTCTCGGGCAGCCCCACCCCACCCCTGCTTTTCCTGCGGTGGTAGGGGACCCAGACCTTTCTCTGCCCGGGCCCCCAGACCCCGCGGGCCCCTGGAAGGGTGTTTCCTCCCATCCGCAAGGCCCGCCCTGGAAGAGCCTCTAACTAGGTCAGGGAGGGGGCCCTGCCCAGCCCCCAGAGAGTCTGGGAGTGGAGATTCCGATATTCGCGCGCCCCTTCCTTGGCTGCAGATCCAGGCCCAGAGATGTGAGGCCGCCCTCCACCCCCAGGGCCCCCACTCACTGCAGCCGCCGCCACCGCAGAGCCCCGGGGCCGCCGCTCCATGGCCCCGCGCCGCTCTGGGCCCTCCGCTGGGACGGGCATGTGCCTGCGGGGGCTTCCCCACTCCCCCGCTCTACCCGGCGCTACCCGCCCAGCACGCAGCCCGAGCCGCAGGGCCCGCCCCCTGCCACCCGTGAGCCTGCCTCCGAGGTGGGGGTCAGAGCAGGGTCCAGGGGGCCCTGGAAGCGGAGTCCTGAGCCTGGGGGTGGGGGATGGGGAGGTGGGGGAGCTGTCCCTAGTGTACCTGGGCTCACCTGAGGTGGCCGGGGCAGCGAGGTGCACAGACAACAGGGCTGCCTCTGGGTCCCCAACCCTGAGTCCATGGCTCTGAGGTGAAGTAATTTCCTCCCCTCTGAGCCTCAGAGCCAAATGGGGGCTCACCCTCCCACACACTGCGTGGGTCTGGGTACAGGGGCCCCCTGTCCTAGAGGGGAGTCCTGGGGAGATTCCCAGTGAGCCTGAGGCAGGTCCCCACCCTGGCACAAGCTCCCAGGGGCAGCCCAGGGCAGGGTGCTCTGAGGTGCCACATGGGGCTCTAATGCTAGACCTCGGGGTTGAGGCAGGGGACGGGTTGATCTGGGGGTGTTGGGTTTGGTGACCTCAGCCTCCTAGTTCGCTCTGGTTTCCCACTCTTTTCCAGCGGTGCCCCACCACAGATGAGGGGGCAGGAGCTCAGTTCCCCCCGCCCTGAAAGGAGTGGGTTCCAAAAGCAAAGGACGCCTTCCAGTGGAGTATATACACGTCTTTATAAAAGAATCAAAAGCTCAATAAATATGCAACTTTACACGGAGCCCGACCCCAGCCTGGGGTGGCCAGCAGGGCTGGGGGGGAGAGAGGGAGGCCAGGGCAGGTGACGGTCCTGTCTGGGGCCAGATGAGAGCAGAGGTGGGTGGCCCTGGAGAACAGCGCAGTGGACTGGAGCTGGTGACTTCAGGAAGTAGGGGACAAAGAACCCTGCTGGGCAGGTGGGGTTGGGGAGGCAGGTTAGTGAAGATGGGGGCCGTGGGGGGTGGTCCTGAGAGGTACTGCAGCCTTCTCCACTTCCATCCAGTCTGGCAAAGTGCAAACCGGCCTGAGGCGATGGCAGGGTTCCCGCCCAGCACTACGGCTGGTGCACGCACAAGGCAGCAGCTGGACAGGGGCCGCCACGCCCCAGGAGGCATGCTGTCTGCTGTCCCGTGGTCAGTGGCACCCTTGGGGGCCTCCCTCTGCTCAGACCTCCCTGCAGGGGAGGGGAGAGACAATCCTTCCTTGGCTGATGCTACTCAGGGGGAGTCTGGCCACCCTTTGTTCCCCACTAGGATTCTTAGACCCCTTTACCACTGCTCACCGAAGACACCCTCACCCAGGCTCTGGGGCAGGCCTCAGGCTCCCGCTCCTATCCACATCCCAGCCGGAACAATGCCCCTGCCTACTCCCAGGGCTCAGCGCCCCAGTGCCAGCACGCTGAGCCACCGGCCCTCTCTACCCGAGGCCAGGCCACTCACGAGGCAGTGAGCGTGGAGTTCAGCAGCAAGGTGGTCCTGATTCGGTAGAGCTGGGCCAGCGTCAGCTTCCTGTGCTGAGCAGAGATTCCCGGGGGAGGCTCAGGCTGGACCCTGGGTGAGGCCCCCGAGGGCAGCTGTCTGCTCCTCCTGGCAGGTCCTTCAGGCTCCCCGGCCAGGCAGGGGGTTCTGCTCCCCGTCTGTGATGGCTGGAAGCCCCCGCCAGGGCTCGGTGCCCCCCCATAGTTCCAGCTGGGCCCAGCCCCCTGAGGGGAGCCCGGAGTCCTAGTGCGGGGAGCTGCGGCAGCCAAGCAGAGCTCCGACAGGCTGCGGCTGGGGGCGGCGGGCACTCCACGGGTGGTGGCCCCTGACAGCAGCTGGAGGAGACTGGCCTCAGATTTGGACTTGAGCAGGTGGGGCAGGCGGGGCAGCAACTGGACAGGGGTGCGGCGGCGAAGGCGGGGCGAGGATGGGGGTGAAGGGGCTTGTGAATCTAGAGGCCGGAGCACTGGCTCCGACACAGGGGCTGGGGTCACAAAGTCTTGCAAGGAGGTGGGGGAGAGGGTGCCATAG
Organism: Molossus molossus; assembly: GCF_014108415.1. Taxonomy (NCBI): domain Eukaryota; kingdom Metazoa; phylum Chordata; class Mammalia; order Chiroptera; family Molossidae; genus Molossus; species Molossus molossus. The sequence continues at coordinate 101,415,367 of NW_023425347.1, read as the reverse complement.
GCAGAGTCCATGGAGCAGGAGCGGCCATCCCCGGGGCCCAGGGGCAGCAGCTCGCTCGTCGGCGTGACGGATGAGACAGTGGTACTGAGAGACGTCTCGTCCGACTGGGAGCTGAAGGGGCCACCCTCGAACTCAGGAGAGGACAGCGTCTCCCCAGGCTCCACCACGACCATGGCCAGGGTCTCTGTGGAGCCATCCGAGACACTGTGGGCCAGGAGGAGAGAGTCAGCCAAGACGCAGAAAACGGCGCCGGCCCAGGACAGCCCTGGGCTGGGCAAAGCAGAGGTCTACAGCCTCCGCCCTCCCCGCACTTGAGGCTCAGAGATGGCAAACGTGGCACATGCCCCCATCCCCCAACTCCTGGGCCCGACACAGACATCAGTATCGGCATCTGTCACCATCACGGAGCTCTTTCCCGTAGGACACTGAGTCCTCAGCTCAGCTCCAGGCAGCTACTAATGAGTCAGAGTTGGCAGTCCAGCTGAAAATCTTTTGCCATCCCCACCTGGACTGTGGTGGGAGGCAGAACCCACACCCATTCCCTGCTGAGTTCACCTGAAGCCATTCAGAGGAAGGGGTCGGGGTCGGAGCCGGGCCCCACCCTGAGGCCTTGGCTCGGGAGTCCTGGGCTGCGGCGCCTGCCCTGCCTTAGCCTGCTGGGTGCTCCTGGGCAAGCATACCGGTGCTGGGAGTCCAGGCTGCCGCTGCTTTTGCGCAGGATGGTGGGGGAGCTGGCAGCCGAAGTGCTGCTCTCCCCACCCTCCTCTTCCTCCTCGTCTTCATCCTCGTCCTCCTCCTGCTCATCCCCCTCCTCTTCCAGGCTCCGCACATGCTGCTGGCTGCCTGTGTGGTCCTGTGCCCGCAACTGCTGCAACTGGTTCTGCGGGTGGGGTGGAGGCACCGGGCAGAGCGGGCTGTGAGCGGCACCCCACCGGCCTCCCTGCCCACCCGCGCATCATTCTGCTCTCACCTGGGCATTGTAAATGGAGTCCATCCAGCCCCGGCACAAGGCCTGGCCGCTGGCCTGGAACGTGTAGGCCCCCACGGCGCTGTGGAACTCATTCAGGTAGACGAGCAGGAAGGAGCCTGCTTAGGAAGGACGCGAGTCAGCGTCGGCTCCGACCACTGCCCATCACGGCCCATGCCCAGGAGCAGGGGTGGGCTGCTCACCGGGGTCCCGCAGCTCCCGGCACACGATCTTGTCCACCAGCAGTGGTGGCCTGATGACCTTGGTCCTCTCAGCCTTCTTCACTGCCTTGGTCACCAAGAGCAGGTCCGTGAAGAGAAAGCAGTACACATCCATCTGGGGGGGGGGGGGGCAGGAGAGGCCAGAGGTCAGCCAGGGACCTCAGACAGGGACCCTCAGCCTGTCTGCTGCCACGCCCTCTGGGGGCACTCAGACTTTGTCAAACACCTCCCCTGCCCCCACCGTCATGAACCTGAAAGGAAAATTCAAACAGAGACAGGTCATTTTCTTCTATCAAGCTATGTACTTGTGACTTTTATCAATTAAAACTTGAAACTACAGAGGAAAAGGGAGGTCATTTTAACATCACGATTTGCAGGCTCTGGGTTACACCGCACCGGAAGGGTTAACAGCAAGGGGCTGGGCTGTTCCTGCCCTGCTCACAGAATGCACCGCCTCTCTCCCACCAGGAGCCCACATAGCATCAAATGGGCAAGACAGGTAGGTACCCGGTGACCATGCTGCTGAATTTGTAAAGCACAGAACCCAGATGGCTAGTTCTTGAATCACCCAGCTGACTGGGCAGCTGAGAACCACTGGCTACCTCCAGCAGGTGCCTGAGAAGGGGTGGTCCAAACCAGCAGGGCAAGAGGGGGTGGGGCAGGGCCCTGGGTATGGGGTGGCCCCAAGAGTCACCTTGCTGTCCTTCCCCTCCTTCATCCTCAGGCTCCCCTCCAACAGCAGCTGACGCGTCTCCTCGGGGGAGGCACCAGGGATGGGCGCGGTCAGGTCCAGGTGCAGGAATTCCTTCAGGAGCTGCGGTGAGGGCGCAGGCGGGGAGAGGTCAGGGTCGGACTTCCATCTCAGCTGGAGTCCTCCCGTGGGCTTCCAGCAGGGCCCCTTCCTCCCTCCCAGCAAGGCCGGGCCACCCACCTTGTCCACCTCATCGTTGCTCCCCTCCACCACCTCGTAGGCGTCGATGCGGCTCACCACGGCCGCCAGCCGCTGCCGCTCCTGGCGCTGCCGCATGCACGCGTTCACGTGGTGGATGAAGCGCTCCACCGAGCTGATCTGGGGGCGGACGAAGGCTGGTTCGGACGCGGGGCCAGGAAGGGCCCGCTCGCCGCAGAGGGAACCACACCGCCCTGGTTACCATGGTGATGACGGCCTCCTTGGTGCGCGGCTCGTCCGTCTTCCTCAGCACCGACTTGAGCAGCAGCGGGTACTTGGTGAGCCGCTGGTGGGGCTTGGCTAGCATGTCGCTCAGCTTCAGCCGCTGGCACTGCTGGTGCTTCTCGGCCCACTACCACGCGAGGCGGGGGCGGGGCTCAGGGCAGGCCCCGCCCCGGCCGCAGGCCCCGCCCCCTGCCCGCTCCTGCGCACCGGCCGCCGAGGTGGGCCCACTGCCCCGCGCCGCCCACCAGCGCCCCTGCGCCCTCACCGTGACATAGGCCCGGAAGAGGTCGTTGTCGCGCAGCAGGCCGCGCATGTACTCCATGCAGCCCTCCTCCTCCACGCAGTATCGGATGTAGGGCTTGAAGAGGGAGCCGAACTGGGGCAGAGGGGGACACACACCGGTCACCGCTGCCCCCTGCGGGCCGGGCCCTGCACAGGCTCCTCCTTCCTGCTCTTTCGCGGCCACCCCAGTGGGGGGCAAGCTTATTAGCCTTTTCCATGGGAGGAAACAGCCCCTCGGCGAACGTGCCCACCCTCAGCCAGGTAGCAAGGGTGGCAGCCGGGTGGGGTTCACACCCGCGCGACCGACTCGGAACGCCTTGCCTCTGACCACTAGGGGTCGCGCGGGACCACTAGTCCAAGGGAGGCCGGGGTGGTGGGCAGATGGGATCGGTGCCCCAGGCCTGTGTCGGGCGTGGCCGTACCATCTTGAAGCCTTTGAGGAAGTCCCCGGGCTGCAGCAGCGCCCGCGTGCGCCGCGCCTTCTCCAGCATCGGTGCCATCACACTGGCCCACAGGCCGCGGTGCAGACGCGCGATCTCGGGGACGTTGCTGAACAGACGCTCCGCCTCCACCTGGGAGGGCGGGAGGGATGCTCGGCCCCGCCCCGCCCCGCCCCGCCCTTGTGCATCTCTTCCTTTCTTCAACCCCTCCTGTCCCTGTCCTCTGAAGTCGGCCCCACCCTCCACCTACTCCACCTGTTGGCCCCGCCCCCTCCCAGCCCCGCCCCATCCGTCTCCACCCTGGCCTAAGCCCCTCCCCTGCCACCCCACCACTACCCTTCCCCGCGCCAGGCCCGCCCGCTCCTGTGCGGTCTCTGCTCTCAGGCCCCGCGGTACCTCACACAGCAGCCCGGACTCTTGCAGGTTCAGGAGGCAGCACAGGAACAGCTGTGGGGGTACGGGGCGCTGCAGCTTGCGGGGGGGGGGGTCCAGTCCCAACGCCCTACCCAGATTCTTAGGCTCCCCTCTACCTTCTACTCCTCCCAAAAGGCTCCAAGGCACCCAGGGACAGAGAGGGTTCAACCTCAGAGAAAACGCCCAACCCCCTGGAGGGCCACCCTGCCCAGGCCACGCCTGGAGGGAAGCCTTCAGCCTCGCCTGTAACAACACTCTTCACCTCTGCCCTGGCTCTGCCTCTGTGTTTCAGCTCAGAGGGTGCCTTCCGTGAATCCCCAAGCCAGGACAGGTGCTTCCCAGGTCAAAGTCCCTACAGACACATTCCCCAGGGCCTGCCCACTGTGTCTCCACGTCTAGGGTGTAGGCGGCTGGGCACCTGGCACAGGGCAGGTGTTCAGGAATAGCCATTGAATGAATGAGTCCAAGAATGAGGCCTGTGTTAACTCAGCTCAACCCACCAAACCTCCCTGAAGCCTCCTCCCACGTGCCCAAGAGGTGGGAATTACCTCCCCCCCAGGGCGCCGCCCTTTTCCCCCCGCTTTCCTTCCCCACGTCGTTGCCTGGCACCTGCTCCTTCTGCAAAGGCCCTAACTCGCTGGGGGGGGGGGCCACTCACGTTAGTGATCACCCGCAGTTTCTTTATGTAGGAGGCCTCTGTATGCAGGAGCTCCCACAGCGCCTCCTGCTGGTGGCACTGCCTCCGGCTCAGCTTCTGTGGGAAAGGCGGGGACAGCGAGGGTGGGGCACGGTGAGGAACCCTGCGTGTTACCTCCTTCTCCCGGTGGAGACACGGAGGTTCCCCAAGTTCTGGGCCCGCCTCTGACACAGACATCTAAACGGCAATTTCACTTTGCCTCAGTTTCCCCAAAGTGAGTTAATGATGACAACAGCCTGACAGCCTGTCACTGGGTCCTCACAAGGGCCCCATGACATGGGGGGATAATGTCCTCTTTTCCCCAGAAGAGGGAGGAGGAAGGCTCTGAGTGGTGCCCACCTCGTGCCCGTCAATGAGCTCCCGCCAGCTGTCCTCCAGCCACAGGCAGGCATCATCCTCATCCTCTTCCTCGTCCCCCTCCTCCTCCCACGAGTCGTGGTCAAAGCGAAGCCTCCGGGGCAGTCTGGGCAGCCCGAAGAGGCCATAGGCGTGCAGCTTGCCCTCCAGCTGCTCCATCTTGTCCACCTCCTGGAAGGAGACCAGGCTCAGGGGCAGGGGAAAGACCAGCCTGCTGCCCTGCCCCGGGCCCGCGGAACCACATACCCGGCCAAAGGTGCTGGCGCTGGGGCCCGAGCTGAAGAAGCCGCTGAAGCGACTGGCGGCCCGGTTCTTCCAGCTGTCGTTGCCGCCGCTGCTGCCGCTGGGCAGAGAGCAGCTGGAAGGCACGGGGGGCTCCTGCCCAGGGATGCTCGCCTCCCCCAGGAACTCCGACATGTTCTTGCGGCGGCGGCCGGGGGCCTGGCCAGGGAGGGGTGGTCAAGGCCAGCTGCAACCTGGCCCCCACGGCCCCACCCCACGATGCGTTTCTTAGACCTCAGGCCAGCCTGGGAGGTGGGAAGGTCTCTGCAGCCCACCCTGGGAGGCCACTGCTCCCGAAACCTGCACCTGCTGGGTCTGGAAGATCCAGACGCAGAAGCACCTGGACCAGTCCCGGGCCACAGCGCGGAGTAGGTGGGGAGAAACACCCCCCCCATAGCTAGTGGCACAAATCCCCACTCCTCGTGCGACCTCTGCTCTGCTTGTACACACACACACACTCTCCCCTGGGTACTAGCAGACTCTCGAGACAGAGAGGGCCCCTCATTCTCACAGCCAGCCCCCCCTTTTCCAGAAGAGGAGATGAAAGCCCCAAGAAGGAGCAGAGGGGCCCAGCTGACCCCCGAGGCGCCTCCCCACCCGCCTCCTCACCAGGATGTCCAGGCTCTCCCGGCGGCTCGGGGGGTCCGCACGCTCCGGGGGCGGGGGCCCGGCTCCAGCTGGCCGCAGGATTGGCAGACTCAGGGACTTGGAGTCCTTCACTCCCTGCTCCACCTTCCCCTCATCCCCCGGCTTGGCTGGGGCGGGATCGGGGAACAAGGAGAGGTCCTCAACACCCAGGTCCTCTCTCCCCCAATGATCCAAACCGAGGCCTCGCTGTCCTGCCCTCCGCTGAAGCCCCGCCCTGCCAGCACCCGGCACTGGCCACAACCGCCCAGGGATGCACCTGTATGGTAATGAGCCTGCTGGGGCCATTACTGCTGGGAACTGAGCCTGGGAGAGGTGCTCCTCTGCAGGAGGCCCAGCCGCCCTCCCACCCAGCCAGCTGCTCACCTTTGACCCGCAGGTAGTGTCCCCCGAACCTGTAGGCCTCGAAGGTGAGGGACAGGGGTGTGTTGGACTGGTCCAGGTAGATGTCCACTTTGCCCAGAGCAATGCCCTTCCTTTCAAATATGGGCAGCAGCACCTCCCTACCCCAGGACAGGAGCCGTGTCTGCTAGGGGGCAGTCACACAAGCCCCAACCCTATCCACAGCCCCAGCTCCACCGCCCCTTCCCAATGGAACAGGGAGCACCCACAGGGTCACACACAGGTCCACACACACCTGTCCACAGAGGTGTGTCCTGCACACTAGGCCCGGGCACGCCACGCAGGGGCCATGTATGCAGGGTAGGAAGACATACACAGGTGCACAGGCCATCACATGCTTCCTCACACTGGTGTTCACACACACGGCGGGTCTGCCCACTGGTGGGGACACGCTCACAGGCACACACAGGCACACACAGGCATATCTGCAGAACGAACCTGCCCACAGCCCGCTTCCTCACCCAGGCCCAGCACGCCCTACCCCAGTGACTTCTTCTTCATGGCTGGCACAATCTCCGTCTCGATGTCCACATTCAGGTCAAATTTCAGGGTGAAGCACTCCTTGCTTGGGTCCTGAGAGAACAGGGGTCTCAGCTTCTGTGCCCCTTTCCCCGCCCTCCCCACCCAGGGTCCAGAAGGGGAACCCCAGCAGGCGAGTGAACCCCCCAGCCCACCTCTGTCCCAGGGAGGCCACCAGTGTCCCTGCGGCCTGTTGGAGGTGCTCCTGGAGCACCCCCCACCTGGCTGAAGTGGGCAGGGCCGGGCCGCAGGGCAGGGTGGCGAGGGAGGGCCACACCGGGCCCCATCCCTGCCCTGGAGTTCAGCGCAGAGAGGCCCGGCCTCAGGACAAAAAGGAAAGGCCCGGGGGAGGCAGAGGCTGCCAGGGCCCTTCCGCCAGCCCTGGGCTCTTACATCCGTGTGTCTCCTCCGGGCCTTCTTCTTGGAGAGTTTCAGGCCTGCGCTCTTCCGGTCCCTGCAGGGAAGCCAGTGAGGACCGAGGCTGGGAACACAGTGTGTCCTCACCAGGGTGTGATGTGAGTGGGCCCTGGCTGGCTACCCACACACCTCAACCACCCCAGGTGACCAAGAAACTCAGGTGCGTGCAAGCAGGCAAGGCCCAGGAGGGGGCTGTGCGCCCTCTGGTGGCCAACACAGGAACCACACCCAGTGGCACCTAGTCAGGCTTTGCCCTGGAGATTAGCGCAGGCTAGGTGACCTCAGGGACAGGGAGGGGTCTCCAGACAGCCCTTCTGAAGCCTCTGGTCCCTGGATCTCTGGTCTGAGATCCAGCCTTGAGACCCTTCAGGTATCCTCTCTGCCCACCGATCCCCCACCTACCCTTTGCCATCCACAGAGCCTTCCTCCTCCTCCTCCAAGTCCACTGCAGGGCTGGTGCGTGGTGGGCACGACCGGGTAGATACATTCCGGGCCAGGACAGAGCCTTTGGAGTAAAACGGAAGTGGGGTTGTACCAGCTCCCTCCCTGGCTCCCCCCTTAGCCTTCCAACATGGCCATCTGACCCATGGCTTACCCCCAAACTAGCTAGGGCCCTCTGCTTCTGTGAAGAAAGGGGCTCAGTCACCGCTTATCATCTGTTCACCCCCAGACTCAAAACAGACATAAAGGCCTTGAGGTGACACTGCAGGCGATGCCCCACTCTCAATACAAGCCCACCTGTGGCCTCAGTTTACCCTTCTATGAAATAGGGATAAGGAAGCCACCTTCTGGGATTATTGCAGGAAGGGACCAAGGTCCATGGGCCTCCCCTCCCCACCCCGTGACCATACCCACAGTTCCAGGAGGCCCTGCAGAGGGGCTGGGCACTTCTGTGCCTCTGACCAGCTAAGAGAGGAGACAAAGGGCCAGCAGGCACCCCAGCACAGCCGGTTGGCGGCGGGCCCGGGCCAGGTCCCTGGCCAGCAGCAGGGGTTTCTTATTTCCTGCTACAAGTTCCTCTGACCTGCCCACCCCCACCACACCCCCACCGCCTCCGCCTCTGCTCCTGGCTGGAGGATCTGTCCAGAAGTCCCCTGCCCGAGGACAAGAAGAAAGACCTTCTCCACGCTGGCCCCCGGCCAGAGGTGCAGACACAGGTCTCTGCGCAGATGGGGCACCATCCCCAGCCTTTGCTCTAGTTAAAAAGCGTGTAGAACAAAAGGGCCTGAAACGTATTTGTGTTTCGTTTCCAGTTGACTCTTGACCTTCCAATGGCCCCAGCACGGTTCCAACAGTTACCAAGACACTGTGCCCCCAGACAGGGAATTTGGAGCAATCCTGGGAACTCTAAAGCCAGGCTGGGTACTCCCCCGACCTGTGCTCACCTTGGGGGGGCAGGTCGAAGCGAACGTGCCCATCATAGTGCATGGCGCTGTGGAACCTGCTGTCACAGGCTTCACAGAGGTTGAGGGGTCCCCGGCGGTGCAGCTGCTGGCAATCGGCGTGGTGGCATACCTGCGGAGAAGGACGGGCTGTGGCCCAGACCACTGCAGGCCCCGAGTGGGGCTCCTGGCCTCTCAGGGTCCACTCTTCATCCAACCACCCTTTCCCCGGGTGCCTCACGCTCAGTAATTCACTCAACAAACCTGCAAGCACTTACTATGTGATCATTCTGAGGGAGGCAGAGAAAAGCAAAGCCCCGCCCGGTAACACAGACTTCGAGTAAGCAACCACAGGGTGAGTGCTGCCGGGGCCTCTTTCTGGGGCACAGCCAGGAAGAACACCCAAAACTGAAGCTCCGGGCTGCTGTTCGGTTGGGCCAGCCTCCCCACTTGGAGCCTCTGCCCTGCGACCTATCTGGCCACCGATCCCTAAGTCAGGTGGGAAGGGGGCTATGGAGGCGCAGAAACAGGTGCTGGTGTGCAGGTGTCCGAGTGCCTGTGCAGTGTCCATGCAGTTGCTCACTGACACGGCCCAGGTTTACCGTATCACCCTTGCCTGCGCTCTCCCCAGCCACCATGGATGACTTTCCTTTCTCCTCCACGCTCCAACCTCCCACAGCTCATCCTTAACACTCTCCCGGCTAAGCTGCTTCCTACTTTGTTAAGGAAGTAGAAGCCAGCAGAAGGTGATGGTCCATGAGCTCCCACCACATCCACCCACCTGCCCCCGCTGCAGGGGGCTTGGCCCTGCCCCAGCCCCAGGATGGCCTTCCACCAAGATCCACACCCTCTGGCCAAGGTGCGGGGAGGGGCGCGGGGACAGGGCTCACCCTCTCCTACATTCTCAGGCTGCCCCTTCCCACAGGCTCCCTTCCATCCGCATACCCACTGTCCCCCTCCATCTCCCCCTCCCTCTGCAGCTAAACTCCCCACCGAGGGTCTCCACACTCACCACTGCCCTCCTCCCAATTCTGTTTTACATTTCAAACCTACAGAAAGGTGTTAAGACAAGTACAATGGCCTACAATTTTCCCAGCGTCTAAGGGGATGCCTTCCCATATAGGAGCCAACCAGGGTTCACACCTGCATTGGGATGTGTCTGGGTGTTCCTTTAAGAATAAATGTCCTGCCCGGCTGGTGTGGCTCAGTGGATGAGCGTCGACCTCTTGACCCATGTACCAAGAGGTCGCCAGTTCGATTCCTGGTCAGGGCACACGCCCAGGTTGTGGGCCTGATCCCCAGTGTGGGGCACACAGGTGGCCAATCGATGTTCTCTCTCATCGATGTTTCTATCTCTCTGTCCCTCTCCCTTCCTCTCTATAATCAATAAAGAAAAAAAATATTAAGAATATCTTAAAAAAAAAAAAAAAGAATAAATGTCCCTGCCTGGCTGGGTGCTCAGCTCTTTGGAGCGTTGTCACCAAAAGGTTTTGGGTTCGATCCCCAGTTGGGATACATATGGGAGGCAATCAAATGATGTTTATCTCTCACATAGAGGTCTCTCTCTCTCTTCCTCTTCCCATCTATCTAAAAATCAATAAAAAAATATATCGCTGGGGGAGGATTAAAAAAATAAAAATTAAATGCCCCAATACTTTTTTTGGTCTTTCATGACCCTGAGATTTTTTTTTAATCCTCATCCAAGGATATTTTTCTATTTATCTTCAGATAGAACAGGAGGGAGGGAGGGAGAGAGAGAGAAACACCAACATGAGAGGGACACATCGACTGGTTGCCTCCCTCACGACCCCAACCAGAGCTGGCGATGAACCGCAACTGAGGTACATGCCCTTGACCAGAACTGAACCCGAGACTCACCGGTCCGCAGGCCGAAGCTCTGACCGCTGAGCCAAACCCGCCAGGGCGACCCCGAGATTTTTGAAGCATCCAAGCCAGCGGTCTGGCAGGAAACCCCTCCAGGTGGATTTGTCGGGGGGACCGCAGGAGTGGCAGGCTGAGTACTCGGCCAGGGACACGAGAGAGCTGTGTGACCTCAGTGCACCCACAACGCCAGATCGTTCAGAGACCTTTGTAAAGTCCCTTTTCTCTGTGTAATGAATACCTCGTCCACGGGGTGACACTGAGACACCCCATTTCCCAGCAATCACACGCGGGGCTTTAGACTTCATCAAAAACTGCTATTTCTCTCACACTGATGATTCTCTCTAAAATTCAATAAAAACATATCCTCAGGCGAGGATTAAAAACAACTTCCGCCTCCCTGGCCGGTTTGGCTCAGCGGTTAGAGCGTCGGCCCCGGCGGCCCGCGGACCAACGGGTCACGGATTCGATTCCGGTCAAGGGCACATACTTCGTGCTGTGGTTCGTCTCCAGCCCTGGTCGGGGTCGTGCGGGAGGCAGCCAGTCGATGTGTCCCTTTCACATCGACGTTTCTCTCTCTCTCTCTCATCTCTCATCCTCCTTCCTCCCACTCTGTCCGAACAAAAATGGAAAAATGTCCGTGGGGGAGGTTAAAAAATAATAAAAATAAAATATATAAATACATAAAACCTCTGCCTAAACCAACTGTTACTCTGATGACTGAACTGGAGAGTTTCTGACCCCCCGCCACCCAAGACCCTCTCCCATCACATTTTCGCTCCTTTTCCCGTCACACCAAACTCACTCTTCTCGTGTCCCCAGTGACCTTACCCACTCGTCTGTTCCCACAGGACCCAGCGTCTGACATCGGTGGTCTCTTGGACACCGTTTCTTCCTGGTCCCCAGAACCCATGCCCTGCTGGTGCGCTCACCTCTCACCCCACCCACGGACCCCGCTCACCTGGCCTGCATCCCCTTGCCAGTGCTCAGCTCGTCCCAGGGCTAGAAACACCCTCCACGCACTGAGGCCCCAGAGTCTAACCTCCAGCAGCACCTTGCACAGGACGCCTGACCGAACTTCTCCACTCTCCCCGGAACTCCAACGAGCATCTCCGACTTAGCACGTCCGCACGCGGACTCCGGCTTCTCCAGGTAGCTCTGTCCCCTCCACCCACCCTGTGCCTTCTAGCTGTGTGTTAAGGGTTGACTGTGTCCCTCAGAAACACAGGTTCGGCCCTAACTCCCAGGACCTCAGAATGTGCTCTTATTTGGAAACAGGGCTGTGGCAGACGTCAGTTAAGATGAGGTTACAGCAGCGTCTGTGATCACAGAGTATAGACTATGTAGTCATCAGATGACTGGCATCCTAATAAGAAGGGACAGAGATGTGGAGACAAGGGGAAAGAGCACGTGACAAGAGAGGCAGAGACTGGCGACGCACCTGCAGGCCCGTGAGCGCCCGGACCTGCAGGAGCTGCCGCGGGCGGGAAGGGCCCTCCCTGGAGCCTCCAGAGGGGCAGGGCTGGCACACACCTGCACTTGCGACGTCTGGCCTCCAGACCTTGGCAGAGCAAAATTCTGTTGCTCTATAGCCACCCAGTTGGTGTCCACTTGTTACGGCAGCCCTGGGAGACTCATCCGTTAGGACAAAAACCTCAGGGTCACCTTTGATCTTTCGGCTACACCCCCACCAAGTCAGTCGGAACACTTTCCACCTTTGCCCTGGCTGGTTTGGCTCAGCGGTTAGAGCATCGGTCCTTACCGACGGGTCAAGTATTTGATTCCGGGTCAAGTGTTCGATTTCCGGTCAAGTGCATGTACCTGGTTGCAGGTTCAATCCCTAGCCCCTCTGGGGGGGTCATGTGGGAGGCAACCAATCGATATGTCTCTCTCACACTGATGTTTCTCTCTCTAGCTCCCTCCTTTTCGTTCTATTAAATAAATAAATAAATGGAGAAAATATCCTCGGGTGAGGATTAACAAATACAAAATAGAACAAAAATTCTCCACCTTTGACACTGGTAGCTTCAACCCACCCACGTTCTCCAGCCCGGCCCTGCCCCCGGCCCCAGCACACCCCCACCTCTCAGCGGGATTTCAACCATGGCTTCAAAACTGTCGCCCTGGCCCTGGCCAGTTTGGCTCAGCGGTTAGAGCGTCCGCCTGCAGTCCGGAGAGGCCCGGGTTCGGTTCCTGCTGAGGGCATGTACCTCGGTTGCAGTTTGTCCCTGGCCCTGGTTGGTCGTGCGGGTGGCAGCCACTCGATGTGTCCCTTTCACATCGATGTTTCCCTCTCTCTCTCTTCCTCTCTCTCCCTCCCACTCTGTCTGTACAAAAAATGGAAAAATGTCCTCGGATGAGGATTTAAAAAAAAACAAAAAAAAACCTGTCGCCCTGTATCCATCCCCACCCTCCAGTCTGTCTCTGTGAGACCACAGTGGGCCCTATTCAAAGAGGGGGCCCACATAACTACTCAAAACCCTGCAGTGGCTTTCCAGGTCACATGTCGCCCGAGTGTGGGATTTCATGGGCCCCTGTCCTCCCCTTCTGTCCTGGCTCACTCTGACCCTTGACCTTTAGGCACACGCCCACCCCTGAGCCTTGGATCTGCTAGTCCCTGGGCCTGAAATGCCCGGCTCCCTCCCTTCCTGCAGGTCATTAGTCCAAAGTCACCTCTCGAAGGTGTCAGCACCTCCATACTCCCTCTCCACTCTGCCCCCTGCTCCTTGGCACTGCCCACCATCGAACATCGCGTCTCACCCTGATGCCCCAAGCCTTGTCCACCCTGCAAGGACCGCAACTCACTGCCTTCTGCCCAGCCCTAGCCACTCATTACATACTTATGTATTCGTTAGGGCAATGGAGGGTTGCTGAAGAGCTTCTGGCTGGGGAGAAACCGATCGGAAATGTTCCAGAGGGCAGACAGGGTGAGGACGGCCTGGACAACAGGACCCATGCCAAAGGGAGCGGGGAGGAGGTGGCTGAAGAGGTTTGATCTGCACTTACAATGTGGTGGCCTGTGTGCCTGGGGCTGCAGCAAGGGCCCCTCACCCCAGGAAGTAGGGGCTCTGGTTGTCCCTGTTTTGCAGAAGAGGACAGTGAAGCTCAGAGAGGTTAAGTAACTTGTCTAAGGTCACACAGCCTGTGGATCCAGGTTTGAACCCAGCATGTATAGCTCTAGAGCCCAGAGTTTCCCCATTCACGCCATCTCCTGGGTGCCTGAGAATACACAGTGGAGCGAGGGAGGCTGGCCTGGGGTCAGCCCGGGGCCAGGGAGACAAGAAGAAATCAGTAGGAGTCTGATGTTCGCTGTTTTGGTTCTGGTGCCTCTCCACTCCCCCACTGGACACAGAGTGGCAGATGAGGACACTTGCTCCACTCCCATGCTCTTTTCAAGTGGCCTGCAGGGGTGTCCTCAGGCTCGGGGGGTGGGGGGCTGAGGTGCTCCCTTCAACCAAAGCAGCTATTTCTATTTAATCTGAAGAAACTAAAACCCACCATCGTCAGCCTCACCTCTGCCTGCCCCCACCTCAAGGTCCCCAGGGCGTGCTGACAGAGGGTCTGGCTTTGCAGATTCCTGGACCCCCAGCTGCAAGGCACCCGCCCTACTTTAGCCTTCTTCCCAGGAGCCCCAGTCAGCAGCTCTGCAACCCTCCACTCAGAGTCCAGCCAGCCTGGCAGCCAGCCTGGCAGCCCGCCTGGCACGGATGCCCCCTCCGACCCTTTCCAGGCATCTTGAGATTTGCCTGACTGCTTCATTTGCTGGTGCCAGGCTTGGCACTGGGCGGTGGGGCTGCAGACCTACCAGTTACCCAGGCCCTGGCCTCAGAGTGGGCGGAGGTGACCCAGCAGGGACCATGTCCGGTTGTAGGGGTCCTGCGGAGGGTCTCTGGGACCCTTCCAGTCCAAGTCCCTAGTTCTGTGCCACAATTTCATTTTTATACCAATTCAACATATAAATGGCAGATTTTACACAAACACTCTTTATGGCAGGTTCATAATTCACCAAACACGTATCGAGCACCTACTACGTACCCACCCCGTGCAGGCACAGCTGCCTGCGAAGACTCGGGAGACACAACCCCCTCTACTGCTATGACTAATACCAACACTACCATGTGATGGGGCCAGGGCCCCCCCTGCCCCCTCCTCTGCCTCCATCCTCCCTGCAGCCCCCAAACTCAGGGACACCAGGGGCACGTGAGGCAGAAGCCCAGGACCCCCCCTCAATCCAGCAGACCTGGTTGAGGCTGAAGTTCCTGGAATTTCCGGGGAGAACCACAAGCCCCCCTGGAAGGCTGTACCACGCACTGACTGCTCCCCCTTCTCCCACCTCCAGCCCAGACCCAGCTGCTAAGGCGGACCAGCCCCTTCCTCTTCTCAGACCCAGGTGCCTACTGCCCTCCTCCCTGCTGCCCACCATTCCCACCGGCTGAGGGCATGGGGGAGGGCAGCAGGGGTCCAAGGACCAGAGTTCCCAGGACTCAATCCACAGAGGGGCAGGCCCACCGGATGGCCGGCCAGGTCACTCTGCAACTCCAAAGGCAGCGATGGACCAGAACTTTACAGACTCAGAGGGCCCTTGGGAAGCAAAGCCACATCCTGTAAGGATGGCGCACCAGAAGTGGCTTCCCCCCTCACCCGAGGCGAGGGCCAGAGGCAGGAGTAAGAGGGGTGTGGCAGGGCCTGGGCAGAGGAAGGAAGGGGGGAGGGGTGGCCCGGGGCTGGGCCTGGGACCCACAGGTGTGTCCCGAGGCGGCCCAGACACAAAAAAGACCAGGGTGGGCGATCGACCTCCACTTCCTGGCCTCCTGGGTTGGGGGTGGAGACACTTCTTAGGGCCCCAGTCCCCCCTTGTGTGCCCGGATAGGGGGCCGTCCTGCCCAGGAGACCCGCCCCACTGGCGCCCCGGCTCCCCCGCGCGCATACCTGGCCTTCTCGGTCGCAGGCGTGACCCCGGGCCCCGTAGGGCGCAGGGTCCCGGGATGGCACCCCGGGGCTGGGCCTGGAGGCCGCGCGGCGCCCGGAGACGCCGGGGCCCGTCCCCATGGCGGCCGGAGGAAGCGGCGGTTTGCGTCGCCCGCCGGACAAAGCGCGGAGCCCCGCTTCCTGCCATTGTGCGGCCGCCTCGGCGGAGCGCTGGGACCCGGGGGCAGCGGGTGGGGGCGGGGGCGGAACTCCCGCCCCACCCACCGCGTCCCGCCGCCTCGGAGCCGGCCTCCGCCGACCCCAGCCCCCACCCCAGGCCAGGTCCCCAGCTCAGTGTCCCTCTAGGATCTGCTGCTCCCTGGGGAGCTCCCTACACGCTGGCGGCAGAATTGGGGGGACCGGGACAGGGACACTTTCTCCTCCTCCCCGTCCAGCCCGGGGACACCCCTCTGCTCTGACCTCCAACTTCCCCGCCACACATCCGGCGCCCAGAGGTCCTCCTGGGGGTCACCTAGTGGCACCCACAGCCCGCGCCCATGGCAGAGGCGCGGGCGGCCGTGACCACAGGTGGAGACGCGGGAAGGCGAGGCCTGGGCGGAAAGGGCGGAGAGGGTAGTCCTTCGGGAGCCCCAGCGGTGAGGCAGCTCAGGAAAACCCCGCAGCCCCAGCTGGGCGCGCCCACGTGCCCCACAGCCAAGGGGGAGCTCCTCCGGGCCGGGACGAGGCCCACCAGGATGGGGTGTGGTGCTGGGGTCCCCACCGCCGCGTCACCTTGCTTTTGCTCTAGTGCCCAGGAGGTGGGAGCAGGCGCTACTACCTCCACTGTGCGGGGGATAAAGTGACACAAAAGTCCACAGACTGGAATAGAGGCTTCTGACTCTGGGGTTCTGGAATGGCCTCCTGGGGACATTCCTCGGTACCCTGGGGGTGCGGGGAACATGCTGTCACCAGCCCACCCACCCCTTAGCTCCTCCTCAATCTGGTTCCCCTGGAAAGAGGGTGAGGAGGGGGTTGTCTCTGAAGGTGGCTCTGAGGAAGGCGGCAGTTTCTCAGGGGCTGGGAGGTTCCGAGGGCTGGGAGGTTCCGAGGGCTGGGAGGTTCCGAGGGCTGGCTCCACTCCCAAAGCCTAAGTCATTCACTGTCCACGCCACAGGCAAACCTTTCGAAAGCCCGACCGTGGCACACACACACCCTTACAATTCTCCAATGGCTTAGAATAAAAAAATAAAACCCCAGCCCGGCCGGTGTGACTCAGTCGACTGAGCATCACCCCACGGACTCGGAGGCCCCGGTTCCATTCCTGGTCAAGGCTCCGGGTTGCAGCCTGGAAGCCCAGTAGGGGGCGTGCGGGAGGCAGTTAATCGGTGTTTCTATCTCTCCCTTCCTCTCTCTAAAAAAATCAATAAAAACATATACTAAATAAAATCCCAACATGGCCCGGAGAGTCCCACCTGGGGTCCATCACGCTGGCCTCCTTCCTCCCTACAACGCACCCGGCCCAGCACATCTGCGTTCTCTGTCTGGAACACCGTGTGCCCGTGATCTTCCAACGGCTGGCACTGTGCCCCAACCTAAACGTACCTCCCCAAGGGGGCCTTCACCCTCTTCTCAAAATAAATAGCCCCCTGCCCTGGCCGGCTGGGCTCAGCAGTAGAGCATTGGCCCGGGGACTAATGAGTCGCGGGTTCCATTCTGGCCAAGGGCACATACCTCGGTTGCAGTTTGTCCCTGGCCCTGGTCGGGGTTGTGCGGGAGGCAACCAGTTGATGTGTCCCTCTCACATCGATGTTTCTCTCTCTCCCCCTCCCACTCTATCTGAAGATACACAGAAAAATATCCTCGGGTGAGGATTAAAATAAATAGATAAATAGATAGATAGATAGATAGACAGACAGATAGATAGATAAATAAACAGCCCCTTACCCTCCCACTCTCAAATCTCTTAAATTGAATTCTTTCTGCCCTGGCCGGTTTGGTTACCGCTAATGGCACATACCAAAAAAAACAAAAAGCTAAACTGAATTCTTTCCTCCTAAGCATTTACTACCACCTGAAGTTTTTTCAATTCTTTGATCACTTATCACTTTCCCTGCCAGAAGACCCTCTCCAGAGCCAGGGCCTGGCTGGCTGGCCGGCCGTGGTCCTCAACACGTCCAGCCCTGGTGCACAGCCGGTGCTCCGTGCAGACTGGATGACGACTGGACAGATGAAGGCAGAGGAAGGGTCTCCACCACAGCAGGGAAGGCCCCGGCTGGGATGTCCCTTCTGGCTGCCAGTGGTCAACAAAGCCCTCCCCACTGCCTGACCGCACATTCTCTCCTTCCTCCTGGCATCCATGACCTTGGGCCTGCTGACTTGGGCAGGTCAGTTTTCACCTCAAATCCTCGCGGTCTTGCCCAGGCCCCCTGCTACTACCCCACAGGCTGACAGCTGAGCCCTCCGAAGCACAAGGCCTGTGGCAGGAGTTTGGGGCAGCAAATCCGGTCCACTCTTCTCCAAAATCCTAAGGAGGAGATACTGTTACTATCCCCATTTAACAGACAAAGAAACTGAGGCTTGGGAAGGTTAAGTGACTTGCCCCAAAGTCACCAGCTGGTAAGTGGGAAAATGGATTCCCATGCTTTTGACCACTTCACGTGTCTCAGGCACGAGGCGCCATGGGGTGCTTAAAGACCAGCTAAGTGGTGGTTTGGGGCCCACCCCCTTGGGGACAGAGCAGATTCCAAAGCTAGCTTAGGGGAACCCACTGGCCAGGGGTAATCAGATCGGATCAAATGGAAACCACCAGGGCTGGGCCAGGGCAGGTCACTGGAAGTCACCCGAGTGACCAGTCCCTGGCCATCCCTGAGTCATGCTCCTGCTTGGGTCCTCCAGCCAGGGAAGGGGCTACTCCCAGAGGGCCAAGGTCCTGCTGCCCCAGGACCAAGAGTGCAGGGTTAAGGAGCCTACAGGGCTGGGGAGGAAAGGAGGCCCCAACCCTGTACTAGAAGGGGGAGGAGCCTCTGCAGATTGCTGGCTCCACCTCCTCTCTACAAAACAGAGCTGAAATAGTCCATGCCCTGTAGCAGGCCCAAGAGGTTCCAGCCTCTGACTCGCTGGGGAGGGGGACCCGCCCCAGCCCAGCCCCAGCTCCAGGCTCATGAGTCAGGACCGGCTTGTTGAAACTGAGACCCAGAAACCAGATGCTGGAGCCGATGAATAATGGAGTCTCCAAGGCAAGAGCCCCCCTCGCATTCCCCCCTAGCACCACCTCCCCAACCCCAGAAAAAGAGAGGCCTGTGGGCATCCCCACCCCACAATGGTTGGGGCCCCTCCTGGTCTGCACTGGGAGAGGGAGCTCTCTATGTGGGAGAGACCACAGGTCTGGAGCAAGGTCTGGGGCCAGCTCTGTGCTCTGCCCACAGCAGATGAGCCTGGAATCAGAAGTTGGAGCTCCCTGGCTGGAGGGACACCCCTGCCCAAGGGTTTCCCACCTAGGTTAAGCTTCCCTGGGAGCCTACAGGCCCCAGGGCCCCATCTGGCACCTTGGAAATCCAGGGGTGGAGGCTGCATGTGTGGGCAGGTCAGCCAGGGCTGGGCCAGTTCTGCCAGGCGGCTCTCCTCACTCCCAACGGCCCATCCAGCCCCTCCCTTCCCCTAGGCCTGGACCTCACCCTGTCCTTTGGGTTCTGGGGCCCGTGTGGAGGCAGAGCATGCCCTAAGGCCCTGGGCAGATGGCAGAGGTGCAGAGAACCTGTGCACAGGCCAGGCCCACCTCACAGCCCCAAACCAGTGAGGCCCCTTCCTCCCCACAGAGCAGCCTGGCTGGGAGCCAGTGCTAGGGAGAGGCAGCTGCGGTCCCTGAACTTCACCTCCTGCCCCGTCCCTGCACAAATGTGCCCGACCCTAGAGCCCAGGACCCTAGCATCTCCTGGCCCCTTTCTCCAGCACAGAGAGGTCTCCTTGGGAGGGAGTGGAGGGGGGGGATGCATGCCTGGGCTGCAGGAGACCTGAGCCTTGGGCCCACCTAACCCTGCCCTTACCCATCTGTGCCAAGCGGGCACTGGCCAGTTCTCTAGAATTTTCTGTGTAGGAATGGCTGCTGGGTCCTAATGTGTGCCGGACCCTGGCCAAGGGGCAGAGGAATAAAATCCACCTAGAGCCGGGAAGGTTACTGAGGAATCTGCAGGGCCCAGGGACCCCTGGCCTCCATTCCCCAGCCTTTGATCAAGGCTGTCAGGGCCTCTCTGGGATTCATCTGTCCTCTCTCCCTCTCCCCTCTCATCTTCCCCCCACCACCCCTGACTGAGGCGCACTCTCTTGCCCCCTGCTGGCCTCCAGATGACGGCCCCAGGACCAACTCCGGGGCCCAGATGGGGCAGGGCCCATAGAGCCTCCTAACTGCCCTGGCTGGGACATAGATTCCTCATGGCCCCATCCCCAAGCTATATCGGAGCAGATTACCGCTAGAGTCACTGGGGCGGGGGCAGGCACTTGGGCTTATTCCACCCTCAGAGGAGGGCCGGTGGTGTCCATTGATACCCACCTGCGGGCCTGGGACTGTGGGGACTTTCCACTCCGGGTCTATCCACTAATTTAGGGGAAGTTTTGGCACGGGGACCCACTCCCGTCTGGACCCCAGCTTCCCGGTGTGACTCACCTAGGAACATGGGTCTCCTCCCCGTTGTAGCTGGAATTCAGGCCAAGACTGTAAAATTCCCGAGGGGTGGAGGTGGGGGGCCCACAGGGCGAGGGGTACCGGAGCCTCGGGGAGGGCGAGCTCAGAGGATTTGCCTACTTGGGGCGCCGGGCGTAGGAGAATTACGGTAGACTGGCGTGGGCGCTACCACCTGGGCCAGTCGGGATGTACCATCGGCTCACCCAGCTGGGATGGGGGAGTGCTGTGAGCCCTTGAACGCCCGGAGGCCACCCAGCAGCCCAGGGGGTGGCAGGAAACACAGCCGGCGCTTGGGGAGTAATCTAGAGTCCTGCCTGCGGGGAGGGGGGTGGGGAAGCGGTTGTCACTGTCCCGGAGGGGACTGGTACTTTACAGATCTCGGGAAAGTTCAGAGTCCCCAGTCTTTTACTTGGGCTTGAAGATGAGAACTTGCCCGTCCTCTGAGAGCCCCGCGGCAGGAAGCCGCCTTGGCCAGGCAGAGGGACCCAGGGGTCCAGGCAAAGGGACCCAGTAGGCTGAGCCCACCCCGGGAATCGCCCCAAACCAGGCTGGCTTCGTTTCCATTATAAACGGCTGGATTCGGAACTGCGCCTCTGTGGCGCCTGAGAAACTCGTCTGGCTGTCTCTGTGTCCCCTCTTTTTTCCTGGCTCATGCACGGCCTGGCTGCAAGGGGACCATTCCGCCCTTAGGTGGTTCCCAGCTTCCCTCCAGGCTAGGAACTGGGAGTGGGTGATTCAGGGGCGCCGCTGAGGAGGCAGGCCACCTTGCCCCAAGCACACCTTCCCCTCTCCCTGGTGGGTGACCTTGGCCACACGAGGACAGATCTTGGGCCAGAGACTCAGAGAGCCTCCGTCCAGGCCCGCCTGCATTTTCCCAGTCACAGACCCCATCCCTCCGGCCCCTCACCAAGCCCCCAGCCCCTCCTAGCAGGTGCTGTTCTCCCGGGGGCTGGGGGCTGGGGGCTGGGGGCTGGGGGCTGGGGGCTGGGTCCACACCAGGGCCACTTATCTTAACCAGACATGTATTGGGTTCTGTCTCTGCCTCTTGGGCCAGGCCCCACAGGCTTTCACCTGCCCCCCCAATTACTCAGCCAAAGCCCAGGGATTCCACTTGCTTGCTTCTCTGGCCCAGCCCCTTTCTCCAGGTGCAGACTGGACTGCCCTCTGCCTACAACTGATCAGCACCTAAAAGGACCAGTTACCTCCAGAGGACCCCAGAATCTGGCCATTCTCAAGGGTACCCTGATCCCACCTCTTATCCTCGAGACCACTGTGCAGAGTAGGTTACTCCCTGTCCCAGTCTTCGCTACATCCTGCCCATTCCCCCTCCACAGGGAGCTCGGATCCACCCTTTCCTCTGCCCAGCCAGGGTCCTCATCTGGTCCCCCCTCCCCTTGACACACACAAACACCCTCATCCCTGCCACCTCTCAGCCCACTGTCAAGCTGGGAGGGAACTCAAGTCAGCAAATCCAACTTCCACGCTCTCTGCTTGAGCACTTCCAGGCATGGGGTGCTCACTACCTAGACCCCAGAGAGCAGCTTCAGGTGCAGCCCCTGCCTGTGCTGAACCCAAACTGGCCTACCTGCCAGGCCCTTGGAGCCATGTAGGAAACTCACCTCCCTTTCCTTCTTAGAAATGGGAGGCTCTGAGGACAAACAGACCTGGTGTGACTTGTCCTGCTTAGTCATTTCACCTCCCTGCTCCTTAGTGTCCTGTCTCTAATGGAGATGGGGTGGTACCTACTGCAAAGCAGGGTGCAAGGACTAGCTGAGGGCCCTGTGGTGAAGCCCGAAAGCAGGGCCTGGCATACAGTAGGCTGCTGGACCTTTACCTTTGTCCCGGGGTGATGCCCTGAGGGGCCCATCTCCAAGATAAACACTCCAAGCTTTCTGTCCCTTCAAATGTGGTAGCCCAGTGTCCCCAGGGCCAGTGTCAGCCCTCCTCCATGTCTCCTTATGTCCCAACAGACTCTGACCAAAGAGCCCAGCTCAAGGGGCCAGACACTGTCCAGCCGGTGGTTCCCTTGCAGGAGAGCGGGGACACCCCCACATCCTCACTGGCCCTCCGTGAGGGAGGACGTGACACTTCCCCATCTCCCTACAGACTCCCAGAGCTCCTCCTGCCCTTGGAAAGGACACATGTACCATGCGCATGGGCAGGGTTAGCTGGGGTCTGGGATGGAACTCCGATCTTAGGAAGGGAAAGGAAGGTGCCCCTGAAGCCCGGGGGTTTCTCTCTCCCTCTGTGGTGAACACTTGGTCACGGCTGGCATTCTTGAACACTTACAGTGTGCCACAGTGCCAAGCACTACACGTGCAAGCCCTTTTTTTTATCCTCACCCGAGGACATTTTTGCATTTATCTTCAGATAGAGTAGGAAGGAGAAAGGAAGGGAGAGAGGGAGAGAGAGAAAGAGAGAAACATCGATGTGAGAGAGACACATTGAGTGGTTGCCATCCACACGACCGCAACTAGGGCCAGGGACAAACTGCAACCAAGGTACGTGCCCTTAGTAAAAACCGAACCCAGGACTCTCTGGTCCACGGGCCGACGCTCTACGCTGAGCCAAACCAGCCAGGGTGCAAGCCCTCTTTTAATCCTCCTCACAACTCATCTGGACACTGAAAGGTGCAGTGACTTGCCCAGGGTCATGCAGCTGGGAAGGGGTGGGCTTTGACTCTGCAGCTCACAGATGTGAGCTATTCTACGGAGCTTTTTTTTTTTTTTCCTATTTATCGTTAGATAGAGTAGGAGTGAGGGGGAGAGAGAGAGAAACATCTATCAGTTGTCTTCGGTGCCTGCCCCAACTGGGGAAAGAACCACAGCCTGGGTATGTGTCCTGACCAGGAATCGAACCGGCCACCTTTCGGTGCACGGACGAAATTCAACCAACTGAGCCACCCCGTGTGAGCTACAAATCTTGATCTGGGGCTCCAAGGCAGCCAGTCCAGATTCCCCACCTGACATCAGGGAGCTCCCCGTCCAGCTCTGCCTCCCTCCCCCACCCTCCAGGCCCTGCTCCCTCCCGAGCAGCCCCAGCACACCTCCCTGCCCGCTCGGCTCTCCTCCATCTCAATACCTCCTCGTTCTTCAGGATGCCAGCAGCCTCCTTCAGGAAGCCCGCCCTGGTTACCCTGTCCCCAGAGTGAACTCCAGAGGAAGGAGGTAGGGGTGGGGCAGCTGATTCATCAGCTGAAGCCTCAGCACCCAGGAGCGGTTCAAACAAAACCTCAGGGTGGGCCCCGAAGCAGAAGGGTCCAGCCCTGTGGAAAGAGGGCCCTGCCCCAGGGCAGCCTGGAGGCCAGTTTGGCAAAGTGAGTCCTCACTTCCCTCCTCCCCCAGCAGGCCAGGAGGTCAGCTCCAGGAGGGCAGGACTTTTGTTTCCTGGACACCTCCAGGGTCTAGAACTGCGGCCATGGCGGATGCTTCACGCTGATTGGTGAGTGAGGGAATGATGATGTCATCTCCTCCCCAAAGCTAGTCTGCCCTGCTAGCTGTTCCTAGATGGGCTGGAGAGATCAGGAGCAGGCTCTTGACCTCACTCCAGGCTACGCTCTGCCAGTCAAGCTGCGTGAGGGGGCAACTCCTTTCACCCCTCTGAGCCTCAGTCCCCTCCCAGGTCATGTGGGAATGATAACCCGCTTTGCTCCTGAGGTTCTCACAAGAGTTCCGTGAGGGCCTCGCACCCACCAGGCACCTAAACATGCTTGGTCACTGGTGGTTATTACTATCAACAACGATGAGGATATTCTTTGTTCCTCCTGCTCACTAAGTCTGGGTGTCATTTGCCTCCTCTCACCCTCTCCTCCAGCCACCTCACCCCCCTGGCAAGACCTGCCTGTGTAATCATTCCCATGGCAGTTCCCCTTCCACCAGAGGACACCTCCTCCAGGATGTTCTCCCTGACTAGCCCTCCTCCCTCGGATCACTCAGGTCCCTGAAGTGAGTCTGTGCCGTTTGTCCCAAAGTGGGGCCCAGCAGTGACAGGGCTTGGGCTCTCCCCCTGCAAGCTGGGCACCCCTCTGGCTGCGGATGCCAATGTCAGCCCTGCGGACTTCCAGGCGGGCCAGGGCTGGGCTGCAGTTAAGACTGGCCGGCTGCAGAGGTCCCACACTGGCTGGGAGACCAGCTCTCATCCACAGGCCTCACCTCTGCAGTCCAGGCCCTCCGACCCCTGCTCCGGCCTACAGCGGCTTGGAGACCTGCCCCAGGACAGCTGCCCACGCGAGGGCCTGGGACAGTGTGGTCTGGCCCCATTTGCCACCCCTCAGGGTCAGGCAGAGGCCCCAAGGCTGTGCAGGCCCCCGGCAGGTTGGAACAGTGGGGGTAATGAGGCCAGTTTTGCCAGGAGCCCCCATCTGGGGGAGAGGCAACCAGCCAACACCAAAGCCCCAGTGCCAGGCACTATCCGCGCCAGCAGATTGTGTCTGAATCACAGACACCCCCTTGCCTGGTGACTAGGGTAACTGGAAGGCTCCCCTCCTCTCCCCGCCCCCAGAACAGTCCTCCATGTTCCTTCTAACTGTTCCTTCTAACTGTGGCCTTCTGTGCAGAATGTGTACTTGTGTCTGGGGGGGTGGCATTTTTAATTTCCTGCAGCTGGCGGGGCTGAGCTACGCAGTGGTTAGGAACACAGGTTCTGGCATTACACAGATCTGGGCTCTGAGTTCAAATCCCAGCTCTACCACATCCTAGCAGTGTGTCCCTGGGTCAGCCACTACCTCTCTGGAGCCTCAGTATTCCCATTTGTAAATGGGAATAATGATAGGATAGATCTCAGAAGGAAGTGGCACTGAGTCCTCAGAGCCCGAGCCTCACACTAAGTAGTGGCAGCTGTAACTACTGTCACTCAAATGTGTGCCCGGAGGAGCTGAACATGGGTTCAAACCCTGACTTGGTCTCTCTGGAGCTGCAGGGCCACAGCCAAGGCACAGGACCTCTCTGAACCTTGGTATCTTCACTAGGAAAACGTGGCCATGATGTCTTCCCAGCAGAGCTCCCACAAGTGGCACATAAGGCACAGAGAGCACGTGGCACAGAGCGCGCGTGGCACAGAGCGCGCGTGGCAGAGCGCGGCACAGAGAGCGCGTGGCACAGAGCGCGCGTGGCAGAGCGCGGCACAGAGAGCGCGTGGCACAGAGCGCGTGGCAGAGCGCGCGTGGCAGAGCGCGCGGCACAGAGAGCGCGTGGCACAGAGCGCGCGTGGCACAGAGCGCGCGTGGCACAGAGCGCGCGTGGCAGAGCGCGGCACAGAGAGCGCGTGGCACAGCGCGCATGGCACAACGCCCGGCACATCACAGGCAGACGAAAGCTGAGTGATCATTATCCCTTGTTCTGCCTCATTCCCAGCTCCCAAGCCCTGGCTCTCTGGGACAATTCTGTCCCTTCTCTTCATCAGCCCCAGGGCCACAGTCATTGCCCCAAAGTCCCAAAGTGTCCCCGAGTCAGGCGCAGGCCTGAAGTGTGGCCTGGTATCGTAGGAAGGGCGCCAGCTTGCACTGGCACAGAACCTTGGCAAGGCCCTTCCCCCTGCAGAGTCTCAGCTTCTTCATCCGTGACATGGGGGCACAGCTCCTGTCACGGGGGCTGCAAGGACTGCAGTACAGAAAAGGGCTCTGGGGTACCCCTGCTGCCCCTGCTTCTGCAGACATCCCAGCCCCTCTGCCTCTGAAACCAGCCACCCAGCGTCCCTACCCACGCCTGAACCCAGAGGGCACTGTGGCTGAGCCAGCTGCACCCTTGCCAGGGTTCCGTAGAAGTCCGTGCCTGGACAGAGAGGATGGTTAGAGCCGGTCCTCTCGGCTCCCTACCTTGGCCGCCCGCCCCTTATCCATGCAGTCGGGGTTCTGACAGCGCAGTCCTTTCTCCTCCGCCAGGCTCCCTGAGTCTGCAGGGGAGAAGAGCAGAAGGTTATCAGTCGGGTGGGGCCCAGGGAAGGGTGCGCCCCAGGCAGGGGCACCCAGGCTCCCCCAGGGCCCCAGTAGCCTCCCCACCAGAGGATGGGTGGGGCTGTCTCCTCAAACCTCCCTTCAAAGGAGGTCAGTGTCCCTTTCTCTTTTAAATGCCAACTTATCTGCACGGGAATCTGTTTGCGGAGCCCTTTTCTTGTTGCTGTTCCCCAGGGAAATTGTCCAGATTCCACCGGGAGAAACAGCTTTGGAAATAAGCTGCTCCCTTGCTCCCTCCCTCTGTCCCACAAGTCCGGGAGGGGGAGGGGGTGGCTCAGTGACCTTGTGGGGCCCGTCTTCCTGGGGGATCCCTGCAGGGCTGCTGGGGGCAGGGGGCCCCCAAGGGTCCCAGATCTCTTCCTAACCCTGCCCTCCAAATCCCCCTATGGATGGGTGTCCCTCAAAGGCCCAGATGGTCCCCCTTGCCCACTGTCCATCTTTGACCCAGAATTTGGCCCCCTCCAAGCTGCCTTTCTTCGGAAGGCTGGGGTGCAACAGCGGAGGGGGCTGGGAAGGGGCAGAGAGCTGCCCACCCCAGTCAGCAGGCAGAGCGGGGAGAGAGAGGTGCTGCTGACGTGAGCGCCAACATGGGGGCAGAGTTTGGACCCCCGCCGCCCTGTATCCACCTCCCACCTCGGGCAGGCCTCCCCCAGAGGAGGGGGTGCGCCGAGCCCCACCGAGCCCCACCGCGGAGGGAAGGGACAGCCGGTAATCTTCGCTCCCAGCCCCCACCCGGCGCCCCTGCCCCCCTTCCCAGAGCTGGCGCGGAGGCGGCGGGGCCCTGCGGGCCTGCACCTCGGGGCATGGCCGGGCGCCCGCACTCACCCATGGAGGAGGCGCCAGGCGGCGGGACGCGGGCAGGGCCGGGCCGTGGCGGGCCGGCCGGGGGAGCGCAGCGGTGGAGGGGTGGCCGGGGGCGCGGGGAGAGGCCCGAGCGCCGGGCCGTGGACCCTCAGTGGCGGGAGGCGGGGCGGGGTAGGTGGGCGGCGGGAGGAGCTCCCCGCGGCCCCGCCTGCAGGGGGCTGGACTCCGCAACGCGCCCGGCCCCGCCCCCACCCCCCGTGGGGCGCCTGCCGTGAGCGCGGGGCGCTCCCCTCCCCGACCCCCCTTCTGAAATGTCGCGAGCCTGACCCAGGGCGGTCCCTCCGCCCCCCCCCACTCCCTCGGTCCCCCAGCCACCTCAACGGAGGCGAACACCTCTCTTTTGATGTGGTAGGAGACATTTTCTCCAACTCTGGGCAGCGGAATCAAGGCATTTTGGACAACTTGGCCATTTCTCGGTCCAAAGGTACCATCCAAGCGGAAACGCGGGTCAGGGCAGCTCCAGCGCCCTTGTCTCCACCCCCAGGAGAGCCCCCATTTAGAAGTGCTGTCAGGGATGGGGTGGGGGCTCCATAAATGGGAGTGGGCCTGGGGGCTGCTGACTTTTTTTACTGTCACCTCTGTGTTGGTTAGCATTTCAAAAACTTCATGGACGTATGAAATATATACAGAGAAGCGCAGCTGTCAGGAGCGCACAGCTCATAAAATGTATTTTCTCAACGCAGCCAACACCCAGATCAAGAAGCTGGGCATCACCAGCCCTTCTGCACAAGTCCCCTTCCTGGGGGCTGCCAGCCACCCAAGACAGGGACACTGTCCGGGCTTCTAACTGCATCACTCAGTTTTGCCTGGTCTTGTACTTTAAATAAATGGCATCACGCGATACTTGGACAGCATTTTAATGCTTACAAAACACTTTGAACGACAGAAACGGAGCCCGAGGGAGATGGCCTAGACTCCCCCAAGGGACAGGCCCGCCGAGACCCCATTCCAGTCCCAAGTTGCTGCCAGAGGCTCTGGCTCAATGAGACCCAGATATGAAGGATCCACTTTCCTGCCTGGCCAGTGTGGCTCAGTGGTTGAGCGTCGACCCATGCACCAAGAGGTTGCAGGTTCAATTCCTGGTCAGGGCACATGCCCAGGTTGTAGGCCCGATCCCCAGTGGGGGGCATGCAGAAGGCAGCCAATCAATGTTCTCTCTCATCGATGTTTCTATCTCTCCCTCTCCCTTCCTCTCTCTCTCTAATATCAATAAAGAAAAATAAGTTAAAAAACAAGTAAGGCCCTGGCCGGTTTGGCTCAGTGGTTAGAGCATCGGCCTGCGGTCCAGAGTGACCCAGGTTCGCTTCCCGCTAAGGGCGCGTATCTCGGTTGCAGTTTGTCCCCGGCCCTGGACGGTCGTGCGGGTGGTGGCCACTTGATGGGTCCCTTTCATGTCGATGTTTCTCTCTCTCTCTCTTCCTCTCTCCCCCTCCCACTCTATCTGAACAGAAAATGGAAAAAAAATGTTCTCGGGTGAGGATAAAAACAAAAAAAACAAGTAAGATCCAGTTTCCTGTGGCACCTGGGTCCCTCTCCCAAAGGCTCCCTGGCCCCTTCCCCATGGGCCTCTTAGCCAGAGTAGGGTACCTGCCTTACTGCATGTGTCCCTTACATGGGTCAGCCCTGGGGACTCCCAGTCGTCAAGGACTTTCAGCAGAAGGAACCGTGGCAGGCCCTACGTCTTCTGGGCTCTCAGGATTCACTCAACAAACACATCCAGGGTCCACTGAGGGCCCCCCATGTACCAATCCCGGGGCTGGGCACTGGGAACGCATCCATGACCCTGACAAACCTTGGGGAGCTCACTGTGTGGCCTGGAAGACAGGGCAGCCCTTTGGGGAGCAGTGGGTCTGCAGTGCAGGGGGAGGGGACTCTTGGGGACAAGGCTGACTTGAGGAACATCTGCACAGAGTGCTCCGAGGTGTCCCGAGACTTTGGGGCTGAGAAGGGGCAAGGGCACAAGGGCACAGTGTCCCCCAGGCTCCTTGAGCAGTGTGAACCTGGGCTCCGGGGTCATCCCGAGGATTCCCAGGCTGGACCTGCCGCGCTCAGCTCACAGACTCCCAGCCTGATTTCCCCCCGGGGCCTGCTGCCGCGCTGTCTGTAGGCCCAGCAGCGCCTGACCGGCCTCTAGCCCGGAGACAGGGCAGCAGAGGTGGGAGCCATCCCTGTGAGGACCCAGAGGGGCTCCTGAGGCGGTGGTCCTGCTGGCCCGACCCCAGCCCTGCCAGGAGGCAGCTGATTAAGGGGGTGGAGGGGGTCTTCTCAACCACAACTCCAGCAGCCTCCTCTGCCATCTGGGTTTCCACGGGGATCTGCGGCCTCGCTCAGCTTTAGGGGAGTTTCCCACACCTTGCGTGGGCTTCTCAAACTCCACCAGACGAGGGGTGGTGCTGTGGACTCCAGGTCCCTGGATTCTCACACTCCGGGCCTGGGGTCAAGTTCTTACACCTGTGCCTTAAGATTTTGGGGTTCCGCCTCTAAATTCTGTGGGCTCCAGGCTGCTTCCTCCACCATGGGGTTCCGGGACTGCCCTCCCAGCTCTGAAGGTCCCACATGACTGCTCCAGGCCACAGCCCATGCGGGCCAGACTACCCCAACGGCCCCCCACAGCCACCAGGGGGGTGTTGATGTGTGGGTTCTGGCCCTGGGGTTCCACTGGCGGATCTCTCAGGCCTCTCAGCTCCGGTTTCAGTTCCTTCAAGGTGCTCAGTCTGTGTTTCAGACCCTCGTCTCCAGGCTGCGTGGTCCCAGCTCCCCTGGGATCTAGTTTTCCGTGTACTCTGAGCTGAACGAAGGATCATGCTCCTGGGGCCTGCAGTGAGCTTCCCAGAGACTCTGAACACGGAAATCAGTGAGGACCCTGGCAGTTCTCAGGGCCTGGGGAGGGGCCTCTGGGGACTGGAGAGGGCTCAGGCATGGGGACAAGTCTTCCCCACCACAGGTCTGCCATGAGCTCCTCTCTAGGCAAGCTGCTCGCTTACAGGCCTGCAGAAAGGGGGGCTTGGTTAGGGGGACATGTTCGACTAGGCGATGGCACACCCTAGACATAGCTGACGGGGTCTGAGACGGCCACCTGGTCTACCCGGCCAGTTCGCTTCACTCTCTTGAGAACTTGAGTTGAGACAGGCAACTCCATCTGGGCCCTGGAGCCCTGAGATCACGGCAGGTGGATACAGAGCCCTGTGATTGTG
The DNA here is from genome assembly GCF_014108415.1 of Molossus molossus. NCBI lineage: Eukaryota > Metazoa > Chordata > Mammalia > Chiroptera > Molossidae > Molossus > Molossus molossus. The sequence continues at coordinate 101,385,693 of NW_023425347.1, read as the reverse complement.
GGGAAGCAGGATTGAGGGGACCCACAGAAGCAGCTGGTCAGGTGGATAGTGGATACAGAGCCCTGTGATTGTTGGGAAGCAGGATTGAGGGGACCCACAGAAGCAGCTGGTCAGGTGGATAGTGGATACAGAGCCCTGTGATTGTGGGGAAGCAGGATTGAGGGGACCCACAGAAGCAGCTGGTCAGTGGCAAGGGCCCTAGAGCAAAGAGGGAGGGAGAAGGTGGCTCTGTCCTCCCTTCCCCCCGGGTCCCTTCCTCTTGTGGTAGTCCATCTGGCTGGAGTAAACCTGAGCAGGTGTCTGGCCTCTTGTCCTTAGCCAGACCCCAGGGAGACCTGCGACCTGAACTTGCCCCCACCCCAGGGTGCCAGAGGCTGTCTCCCTGGGTCTGAAGCAGCCCAGCTGCCCTCCCAGCTTGTCCAGCTCCCATCGTCCTGGGGAAAGCCAGCCCCCAGCCAGGCAGACTTGCCCCTCACCAGTCCGCCCCCACCCTCTGTCTTGGCCCGAGGACGCCGCTTCTGCCTCTCCCTCAACACGATCTCTACCACAACTGGCCGACGGGGCGCCTGGGCAGAAGCCGGCCTGCAGACATGTTTTGTTTGGCTGAGCGCAGTGCTTCAGAAGAATTCGAATGGGTTGCCAACTCTGAAAAGTCAGATTTCACATAAAAATCCAGATTTCTGGCTTCTCCGGACAAACCAGAGGAGCCTGGCAGCGCCGGACCCATATTTGTGACGGCTCCAGTTTCCGCGTCGTGTCTGCCTTCGACGGGCCACGCCCGTCCACCCTCCCCAGTCCACACCGCTCCCTATCGCCTCACCCAGCCCCTAGCAGGTTACGCGCTGCCTCTCCCGGGAAGGAACTGAGCTTCTGACGTCGGCCCGGCCCTTCCTGGTTCTGTTCCCTGCCCCCTACCACATCCTCCACCTCACTCACCGCTACATCCTGCCCGTTCTCGAGGCCCAGGTCCAACGCAGAGAACCTCAGGAAGTCCTGTCTATCTCTACAGAATCATATCCCAGATGACTCTCCCGCCCCGAGCCCACTGTCCTGGAATGGACCTTAGAATTAACCTCTTTTTTTTTTTTTATCCTCACCCGAGGACATTTTTCCATTTTTGTTCAGATAGAGTGGGAGTGAGAGAGAGAGGAAGAGAGAGAGAAACATTGACGTGAAAGGGACACATCGAGTGGCTGCCACCCACGACCAACCAGGGCCGGGGACAAACTGCAACCGAGGTACGTGCCCTTAGCGGGAACCGAACCTGGGTCTCTCTGGACCGCAGGCCGACCCTCCAACTGCTGAGCCAAATCAGCCATCGCCAACCCATTTCTTTTGACCAACTTTTCCACCAGGTTGTTCCAGAAACACTGCCGATACCATAGTTCTGCCTTGATGCGCACCTGCCCGGCCGTCTCATGTCCATATGTGGTCTCATTTTACCCTCTGACCCTCTGCAGCATCGGCTGACCCCAGTGGCAGCCTCTGGCCACTGTAGCTACTGAGGGCAGTGAGGAGCATCATCCGGCACACCAAAAGGTTTCGGGTTCGATCCCCAGTCAGGGCAAGTACGGGAGGTAACTGGTTGATATTTCTCTCTCACGTTGATGTTTTTCTCTTTCTCCCTTCCTCTCTCTCTAAAATAATTTATTATTATTTTTTTTATCTTCACTCAAGGACATTTTTCCATTTTTTGTTCAGATAGAGTGGGAGGGAGAGGGAGAGTGAAACATCGATGTGAAAGGGACACATCGACTGGTTGCCACCCACACGACCCAAGTAGGGCCGGGGACAAACTGCAACCGAGGTACGTGCCCTTAGCGGGAACCAAACCTGGGTCTCTCTGGACCATAGGCTGACGTTCTAACCGCTGAGCCAAACAGGCCAGGGCTAAAATAATTTTTTTTTTTTAATTTTTAAAAAGAATCAACGAATGAATGTATAAATAAGTGGAACAACAAATCAATCTCTCTCTCCCCCTTCCTCTCTTTCTCTAAAAACAATTAAAAAAAAGAAAGAAAGAAAAGACTATAACAGCTCATTGATGACTTCTTATACTGATTACATGTTAAAGTGGTAATGTTTGGAATATACTGAGTTAAATAAAATACATTATTAAAATTAGTTAAGTTTACTTGCTTGTTTTTAGTTTGTGTTTTTTTTTCTCATGTGGCTACTAGAAAATTTTATCTTATTTTATTTTATTTATTTACTTTTTTTAATCCTCGCCCAAGGACATTTTTCCATTTTTTTTTGGTTCAGATAGAGTGGGAGGGAGAGAGAGAAAGAAACATCGACGTGAAAGGGACACATCGAGTGGCTGCCACCCACCTCATGACCCAACCAGGGCTGGGGACAAACTGCAACCGAGGTACATGCCCTTAGCGGGAACCAAACCCAGGTCTCTCTGGACCGCAGGCCGACGCTCTAACTGCTGAGCCAAACCGGCCAGGGCATACTAGAAAATTTTAAATGATGCAATCAATTTTGATGAATAGACGCATCTATCTATTGGACAGCACTGCTCTACACAACGGTGAGATGGCGGTATGATCATTGCGCCATTTCACAGATGAGGAAACTGAGTCCCAGAGGGCTGGGCAACCTGCCTAAGGTCATGCAGCTAGTGAGTGATGAGGATGGGACTTGAGCCCAAGTTCATAAGACTTCCAGTCTGTTCTCCTAAGCATCAGGTTACACTGCCCCGTGGTGCCTGGCACAGTTAGGTTCTTGGCACCCATGAATTTATCCCCCACTGTTACATAAGTACCCCTTTCCAGCTGGTGCCAGGCTGACACACGTGTACAAAAAACCACTCTTGTTGTCCTTCCTCAGGGGACCCCATCACCTGTGAGCCCCCCTCCAATTAATCCTCTTGCCCCAAGAAGGCAGAAACACCCTGGCTAGTGTGGCTCAGTTGGTTGAGTGTCATCTCATACACCAAAAGGTCGCAGGTTCAATTCCCAGTCAAGGCATATACGCGGGTGATGGGTTCAATCCCCAGTAGGGGGTCTGTAGACGGCAGTATATGGATTGATGGTTCTCTGATCGATGTTTCTCTCTCTCTCCCTCTCCCTTCTTCTCTCTGGAAAATCAATATATATATAGTTAATCCTTACCCGAGGATATTTTTCCATTGATTTGTTAGAGTGGAAGGGAGAGAAGGGGAGAGAGAGAGAGAGAAAGAGAAAGAGAGAGAAACATCGATGCGAAAGAGACACATGGATTGGTTGCCGCCCACACAACTCTGACCAGGGCCGGGGATCGAACCTGCAACCCAGGTAAGTGCCCTTGACCTGGAATTGAACCCACGATCCTTCAGTCCATGAGCCAACAATATAACTGCTGAGCCAAACCAGTCAGGGCAATAAAAATACTTTAATAAAAATTTTTTAAAAATAAGGCAGAACCTCCCTGCCCACCGTCCCAACCCCAGGCCTGGCCATGAAAAGGCCGTGGCTCTCAGGAAGCAGCTGTGGCCTTGAATGCCCCCTCCCACGCTGGCCCCGCCGCCCTGGGAGCCGGTGTGCTTGGGCAGCTGCCGCAGGCTACGCTAGGACCAGACCTCTCACCAGGGTAGCCTGCAGAAGGGCCAGCTTCGGTCTACATCTGGCCATAAGCCAGAAGGGCATGTTTGGGCAAATGTCACTAGCCCCAGGAACTACCTGCCCCTCCCTACTCTGACACTGGTCAGAGCCTTGTAGGGACACTGGCCTGAGAAAGAAATGTGGTCCCCTTCCCAAAGCCCCACGGGGCATCTCGGGGTAGGACTATTAGGTGAGGAGAAAGGAGCATGGACCACGGCCTCTGACACTGTCCCTGCCTGTGACCAGAACCAACCAGCTCTGACATCGTCCCGAGGCCTGGAAACCCCAACCATTGCCCCGCCCGCCCACAGCCCTCAGGCTCAGCGAGAAGAGGTGGACGGACACGTTCAGAATTCCTTCCTGGGGCCAGAGAGACTGTCCACACAGTTCCTGCCTCCAGGCCTGGAGCCAGCCGGCCACTTCCTCTGACAGGCCGCTGCGGGCACCTGCCCATTTGTCCACCACGGGCTTCCTCCCCAGGCTCCACAGAGGAACCGAGAGTGGTCAAGGGAGGAAGAGGGGCAGAGCTGCAGGGACGGGTTTGGGATTCTGAGTCAGGACAGCAACTCTCTGGGCACGAGCCCATCCCCATCACGGGACTGGGCTGGCACCAGGGCTACCACCCACCCTTGATGGGCCCAGGCCAGGGACCGGCTGGCTGCAGAGGACAGAGCCCACACAGACAGCTGTGTGCCTGGCTCACCCAGCCAGCCTGCCTCAGCTCACCCCCAGGTCCGCCCACTGGGTGCTGGGGCCTCTCTCCCCGCCGGGACCGACAGGTGAGGGCTTCGCCCCGTGCTCAGAGGCTGAGGGCTGGAGTTGTGCGTCTGGGTGCCACCAGTTGGGACCCTGCCGAGCCTTCTCTGCCAGAGTAAAGGGGACACTAAGAATTGTCCCTGCCTCACAGGGTGGGCATGAAGATGCCAGGAGCCAAGGCTTTCCAGTGTTGGCACCGGACAAGTGCCTTCTGAATGTTAGCTGTGGGGCCCACCCTTCCAAGCAGCCACGCCCCCATCCACTGCAGCCAACGAGACAGGGAGCAGGAGGGGCTCCTACACGAAGGACGCCCATCATTCTCCCTCTGAGAGCAGCCTTTCACACTGCGCTTTGTGGAACCTAGGCCCCATTTGGTCCCCTTCCGTGTGGACCCCAGGCCTATCCGTCACTTCTGTCCCCTCTGGCCGCAGGAAGGGTCAGGGAAGGCCAGTGCCAGCTGGGGAGGGTGCACCAGAAGAGGGTCCTGCCCGCTGGGCCTGGGGCCCAAGATGAGGTGAGCCGAGGAGGGAACGGAGGCCCAGGAGCCCGCGCCCTAACCAGCTTCTGCAGGCCAGACCTGGCTTCCACTCGCCCGAAGCCCAGTGCCCTGCGGGGCTGCTGATTGGCTGGGCTGCTATGAAATACCAGCAACAACAACATCCCGCAGCACTGTGCCCCTCTCCGTGTCACCCCAGCTAGCCCTCTCAGCCACCCCGCCAGCATCACTGGGCTCATCTACCCGGCTTTCCCAACATCCACAACCGGGACAAGGCCAAGTGGGCATCCAAACATGGGCGGTGTGGCGCAGCGTCCCCACCGCCTGTCCTGCCCTTCCAGGCCTTAGTCTCCGTCCTGCTTCCTTGTCTGCAAGGGTGAACACGGGAGAAACGACACGTGTCCTGGGGCCTCGAACGGAAACATTCCAGGCTGTGATGGTGGGCATGGGAGGGCAGAGGCAGAGCCCAGGCCTGAGCCCAGGGGCCCTCGGGGTCCTCCTGCTTGGGCCCCCCTCCTCCACCAGCAACGGCTCTCGGGCGGCTGCGGCCCCCACACCGCTGCCGAGCAAGGGACGGACTGTGGCAAGTACGTGGTGCCCGGGCCACGGGCGCTGGCCAGGTAGACCAGGTGTGGGGGCCGCCTGAAAGCCCTCCTGGGAAGCGGGCACACCTACCCCCAAGGTCCTCGATGATGTCCAGGGTGGAGCTCCAGGAGAAACGCTCCACCGCCCCCAGCTCCAGCGCGGCCAGGGCACTGGGCAGGGCCTCCAGCTCGTAGGTGCCCCGTTTCCTCCAGTACAGAAACATGGCGAGGCCGGGCAGGCCTCCCCACCAGGCCCGTGCCCTCAGAGGCTGGGCGGCCCCGGGGACCTGGGTCCCCGAGGCCTGGACACGGTGGGCACAAGGGCTGCGGGGACCTGGGCTGCCTTGGGCCGGCCAGCTCGGCCCTCCCCAGGGAGGGGAGCATTCTGGGAGTAGCGGGGGGCCCCAGAGCTGACCAATGGCCGGGGCCCCAGCCCCACACAAAGCGCCTTTCTTTCCCTCCTACAGACATTTTACAAATTTCGACTTCCCGGCCCCCTCGGAGCCCCCACTGAGGGGCTGGGCCGGCCGTCTGGGGACAGCAGAGGCCCGGAAAAGACTGCGATTGTTCCGCGGTCTCTGTGCTAAGCTAAGTTTTCAGAGGAGAAAAATGTGCTGCCCAGGAGCAAGCCCGGCCCCTGGCCCTGACCCCTGATCCCAGCCCCCAGCCCTCACTGAGCCCTGCAGGATTTCTCAATGAGGGCTGGAAGCACGGGAGGGTGCGCGGAAGGCCCCGGGGCTGTTCAGCTGCCCAACCAGGCCCTCTTCCCAGGACGCTCCGGGCAGGCCTCCGGCTCCACTGAACAAAGGCTGGGAGGCCCCAGGCGGCACAGGGCAGGGCCGCCTTCCAGGCCTCACCCTCAGGTTCCAGTGAGGCCCGAATCCGCCCTCCGGGCCCTCACCGAGGGCCTCTCCCTTCCCTGGGCTGGCCAGCCACCCTCGGCTCCGTCCTTGGACCATGTCACCCAAAGGCAGGGCCATGCATGGAGCCCTGGGCAGGCCAACCTGGTGCAGAGAGTCCCTGGCACCGTCAACACAGACTTCAGTGCCCCCTGGACTGTGGGCACAAGGGTGGGAATGAAGGGGTGGTGTGGAGGCAGGAAGGTTGGAAGGGCTGGTGGGTGGAGGAGCTTGGGGGGTGAGCCACCCACAAAGAGAACCATAAGAATCAAAACCTAGCTATTCAGAAAATGCAAGTTACTAGTCAATTTATTCCAAAACCTTGTAAAAACGGCAAACTTTATCTAGTTAGAAATAAACACGGAACCAGTGGCTGCTCTCCAGGAGGCCTCTGCCCTGGTATTCAGGAAGGTTGGGCCTGCCCTCTCGTCCTGGTCCCCCCACGGAGGTGGGATTGTCCCCATGGCACAGATGAGGAAACGGACTCGGCTAATACGCAGCAGAACTTGGGAACGAACCCAGGAGTGTCTGGCTTCAGAGCCAACTTGGGGGCCCGGGCAGCCACCTAGCAGAGAAGGCTGGACGGTCAGAGGGCAGTGGGTGGACCTTATGAAAACCCAGAAATGCCACCTTGCGGAGCTGCCTCTGTCTGACCCTCCAGTGCCCGCCTAGCCTGCCAGGACCCCCGAGGAGCGAGCCTGGAGCTAGGGGCAAAGCCAGGGCAGAGGTGAACACCCCATCTACCACATGCCTGGCCAGAGAGGCATGAGGTCCAGACAGGGGGAGCTGGCAGCAGAAGGCTGTTTTCCGAGGGGGTCACCCCAGGCTGGTGGGTGGGAGGGTGGTCGGGGTGGCTGTCTAGGCAGCCTGCACCCCTAGCTGAGCACGAAGACGCCAAGAGACAGCGGAGTAATTCAAACCGTACGTCTGCCTGCCCTGCTCCTGGGCTTCCAGCCAGGGATGGACAAAGGCAGGCTCCTTGGTCCTTGATCACTGGCACCCACGTGGCCTGGGCCTGAGCCCACAGGTCGGGGGTGCCCCAGCTTGTGTTCAGGAGTGAGTGGCCGGCTTGGGGGTATCAGGTCGAGCGTGGGGAGCGAACTAATCTTTCCCCAGCAGCCAGGGCCGGTCTCAGTGCCCACCCATGGGAGGCCAGGGCTGCAGAGTTGGGGTGGCCCCGAGCAGTTACCTAGCCCAGACCCCTCTGTACCAGACCTGCAGGGACCACTCTCAGTTATGGTTTCAGAACAGCCAGCCCCTCAGCTTTGGGGTGAACACAAGAAGCCCCCCCACCTCCCCTGTGTACATCCAGCTGCACCCCTCCCTCCTCCGCTCTCCAGGGCGCATGCACCTCAACCCCAGGTTGTCTCTGTCCCCAAATGTGCCTCCTGCTTCCCACCTCCCAGCCTTGGCTACTGCCTGGATGTCCTCTGGCTCCCACAGTCACCCACACTCCAGCCCAGGCTAGAGCAGGCCCTTCCCTGGTCGGGGGGAAGCCAGGAAACCAGACGCTGCTGCTGCGGCTCAGACGTGGGGGCTCCTCATCGCCGCCGAGCATGCTGCCCTGTCCCCAGCCCCAGGCAGGCAGAGTGATGACAGCTACACTGACGCAGGCCAGAGGCCATGCTGAGTGGGCTCATTCGTTATCTCCTTTAATCCTCTTGTCAGCCATGAGGCGGGTACTGTCATCCCCACCGCAGGGGTGAAGACGCTGGGGAGGGGAGGGGGAGTCACTTGCCCAGGGCCACACGGAACTAACAGGGTGGAAGCCAGGACACATGGCCTGGCCCTGGCTGACCCAGTCCCTGCAGACCAGTGAGCCGGGGGAGTCCGAGCTGGACGCCCACCCTCCCGCAGCCCGGGGCCCTCTCTCTTGCCTGCGTCCTCCTGGACTCCTGATGCGACGGGCTAAGAGGATTGAGGGGCCACAGCTGTGCCCCTCTGGGACGGCTTCTCTGGGGCCTCGCTCGCTGGCCTGGGACTGGGACAGACAGAGGGACGGGGAGCTGGAGAGTTGGAGCTGCTTAATCCGAGGCCTGGCAAGGGCCTGAGATGAGGGGAAAAGAGTCAGCTATTTCCGTGGCGACGGAAGTGTCCCGTGAGGGCTGCAGTCGGAACCCCAAGAGGCTGCTGAGTAAGGGGCTGAAAGGGGAACAGGAGCAGGTGCCGGAACCGCCCTCAGCCCCAGGCCGGCCGTTTCCCAGCAGGCCACGGCCACCAGACACCTCGGCTGAACCCCCAGGCGCCCTCCGCCCTCACCCACCCAGGCTGACCCCCTTCCTCAGGGCTGCTGCCAAAGGAGTAGGGCCAGCTCAGGGGTCTCCCTCGGCCTCACGGCTGGGCAGCCTTGGGTCCAGGAGAGAGCCCCCCACACTGTGTCATCTCCACGAGATCCTGTTCACAGGGGGCTCAGCAGGAAGCCTGGCAGAGGTGCTGTCCCCGGGGCACACAGCCTTTGGGGGTCCTTGCAGTCTGACAAGGGGCCTGCCCCTCCCCTTCCCTTCCCCCTGCCGTGGTCCTCTGAGCCCCGCCGGAGCTGGTGACCACATCCTTCCCCCTCCTCCAGGCGTTCGGGGAGGCCTGTCTGGACCCCCAGGGCAGCTGGGGGGGTGGCTGGGAGCAGAGCTGGCGCTGGCGGGCAGTGCCCAGTGCCAGCCGCCCAGCTCGCGTGAGAAGCAGCTCACGGGCTGTGCTGTGCAGAGTGTTCCCAGGTCGGCTGCAGCAGGCGAAGCCAGCCAGCCAGAGGCGTTATGTAACCCAGCGCGGCTCTCCAGCATCGCCCGTGGGCCAAGCCCGAGAGGACGCGTCCCGCTGACCACCCCACTGACCAGACCGCCAGCTCCGATAATGAGGAGAATCTGCCCCTGCCTGCCAGGGGTCCTGGCCAAGGACCCTCCAGGACCTCAGCCCTGTGGTGGCCCCCAGATAGGGGGCCCGGGGCGGGGTGGAGGCCAGTCCCGGGCCAGCAGGCTATGGGTGTGCCCAGGGCTGGCACCTGCAGCAGGGGTGAGCAGTGGGGCCTGGCGTGGGCGGCACAGACCCTCCCCCACAGAGCAAACCATTCCGAAGCCTGGAAACACGGCCTCAGTCCCAGCCATCCATGGGTCCCTCAGCTTTGGGTGGAAACTGGGCTGCGGCCACCTGGCCTCAAGCCAGCCTGACCCTGGAGCCTCAGCCAGCCTGCGCCCTCTCCCCAAACGCCTCCTCGGAGCCCCGCTCCTGTGGTCCACCGCCCCCCCCCCCCCGAGCAGCTGCTCTCACGTGCTGGGGGCCGGAGAGGCCACCCCCATGCTACTTTGCTGCCCACGTGGCCCTTTTCTCCAGTCCTTGGGGGTCCCCAGAGCTGGGACTGAGATGTCCAGACACAACGAGGCCCAGGACCATGGTTTCCGCTCTGTCCCCCGAGTGGGCACTGCAGGCACCTGGCTGAGGTGCTCCCCACACCTGCTGCCCAGCCCGGAGGGCGCGGCTGTGCGTCACCCAGCACCCTGGCCCCGCGGCTGAGCGTCACCCAGCACCCTGGCCCCGCGGCTGAGCGTCACCCAGCACCCTGGCCCCGTGGCTGAGCGTCACCCAGCACCCTGGCCCGGGGAAGCCTCTGCTCTCACGGCCTCAGAGGCAGACTCTCCGCCCTTCCTCCCGCTCCTGGGGGGCGCACGCAGACGCACTGACATGGTCAAGTCCCCCACGGTGCCAGGCCCTGGACCACGAGCCTGACGATCCGGTCTCCACGTTACGACCATTTTGCAGCAGACTGAGGGGCCGAGAGACCTGCCCAGGGCGCAGGAGGAGGGGGTGGGGCGGGGCTGGACCCGAGTCCCCCCACCAGGCTCCGTGTCACCAGCTGCTCCCTCCACAGCTAACACATTGAAGTTCCACGTCCACCAGGCTTCGGTCAACGGTCCCTCCTGCCCATAGTGCTCAGTGCCCTGAGCCGGGCATGCGGGCTCAGGAGGCTCATCCCAGGTGACTTGAGTCCTGAGCCCCTTCCTTCCCAAGACTCTGGGAGCCCTTCAGGCCTAGACAAATACCCCCGGCTTTTAAGCCCGCTGGCTATGGGCCTCAGGAAAGTGGGTCCCTCCCTGGGCTCCCCTGAATGTGGGGACAGCCAGATACTAGGCCCCTCAAACCCAGGCAGCTCTCCGGAGGTGAGGGAGTGGGAGAGCCAGTCACCGTCCAGCATCGGGCCCGACCACGCTCACCCACCACAGCCTGGGGACAAGTGCAGCCTGGGCTGGGCTGGCCACAGACCAGCTGCCCACGCCAGGCTCGGCTCTGCCTCTCGAGTGCCCTGGCCCCAGCTCAGGACGCCGCCGTCCTGCCTGGGCCCCTGCCGCGCCTCACTCCCGCTCCTGCCCAGTCTGCCTCCCACGCAGCCTGGCACTGGCTGTGTGACCTCGGGCAGGTTGCTGGGTCTCTCTGGGCCCGACTTCCCTGCCTAGGCAGCGGCCGCCCTCGGGGTTGCGTGGGGAGCCAATGAGCTGAGGCGGAGGAGCGGCTCGCACTCCGGGTCTGCTCCTGGCGCAGGCGCCACGGCCGACGTCCCTCAGTCACAGCGAAAATGCAGCGCAGATCTGAGTGTCGTGGCTTGGACTGAAGGTCCGCCACCCTCCCTGGCATGGCTCAGACCCTGGGGACCCGGCCCCAGCCGCGGCTCCTGGCAGACCAAGGGGGCAGAACCCCATTCTTGGGTCCTCATTCTGCTGCAGGTGACACCCTGGAACAATGGCGTCGCTGGGACCGGGAGCCCTTGAAGGCAGCTGCCGGCCTCGTCCTCCCCCGAAGGCAGGCGGCCCCGCCGGCCCAGAGCGGGGGCCAGAGCAGGGGCCAGAGGAGTGCTGGCAGACCTGCAGGGGGGCCAGTTCCCATCAACTGCTTCTCGCCAGCACTGACTTCCAAACACCTGAAGGCTTGGTCCAGCCGGGCCCACCTCAGCCTCCAAGGTGAAGGTGGCCAGCCTCCCTGGCCCCCGAGAAGGACCCCGCTCAGAGGGCAGTCCACGGCCTGCACGCTTAGCTTGGGGTCAGATCTGGCCACCCCTGGGAGGAGCTGAGAGCAGCTAGGCCCAGGCACCCTGTCAGCTGGCGCAGGGTTTCCCAGCCTGGGAGGGGGAAGAGGAGGAAATGCTTCCCCAGTGCTCTGCGGCTGTGGCACCATGGCCACCTTCCAACCTCGCTGCTGGCCGCTGGCCGCTGCGGACTTTTAAACCTGGCCAGACGGACGGAGGGGCTGGGCCTTCTCGAGGGCCAAGTCTGTCCAAGGAACAAAGGCTTCTGGGCCAGGCTCCTGACCACAGAAAAGACCGGCCAGACTTCCAGGACAGCTGGATTTCAAACTATCTAGCTCATTGTTGGAACACCGTCCCTGATGTTTGGAAACTATTGTTACTGTCCCCTTGGACATCCCCAGCGGAGACCCAGGCTGCTTGGGACAGGCCTTGCCTCCCTCTTGGCCCATGGAGGAACCCTCTTCCCCCAAGCCCAGGATGGAGGCCCAGCCCAGGGAGGCAGTTTCTGGGCAGGACAGGTGCTGGGTCAGCCTGTCTTGGCATTGTAGCAAATGCTGGTCCGCGAGGTCCTGGAAAGGTACTGACTGGGCCCTCTTCCCTAGTATCACAAGGAAAACAGAACGGGTAATGGACAGAGAGTGACTCTGTGGATGTGTGTTATTTTGGATACGCCCTCTCTAAGGAAGGTGATTCCAGAGACTGGAAGGATGTGAGGTGCAGTTATCTGGGGAAGAACAGCATCTCCGGCTAAGAAAGCAGCAAGTGCAAAGGCCCTGAGGCCCTGAGGCCTAGCTTGTGTTTGAGCTAAGGTGACCAGCTGTTCCAGTTTGCCCCAGACTGAGAGGGTTCCCAGGACACTGGAATTTCAGTTTTAAAACCAGGATGAATTAGTCACCCTATGGAGGGAGGCTCAGGAGGCCAGCGTGGCTGGAGCAGGGTAAACAAGGGGGAGGAGATGAAATCAGGGAGGGGGCAGGGCAGCAGGTCCCATAAGGTGAGACAGGAACAATCAGAGGCTTTTAACAGAGGAGAGATGTGATCTGACTCGTTGGTAAGAGGCTGCTATCACCCAAGTGATTCTGAAACACAGGGGGTGTCTAAGGGGGTACAGGGGACTTTCCCGAGCCTGTTGTGGCTTCACTGGCCAAAGAAAGTCTCTGTCCTGTCTCATTGTGAGTCTAGAGCTACAGAAAGACAATGAGCCAGTGTTTTGAACACTTGGGAACTTCAGTGGGGACGCTGTTCCCTGCAGTGGTGGGTGAGGAAAAGATCAACCTTCCCACTTGGGACCGCCAAAAGAACTGAATGGGGGAAAAAAAGTTTTTAATCTTAGAAACATCAAACCAGCCAAGATGCAGAAGAGGAAGGCCTGGGAGGTACACTCTGATGGTTTTGCCCTCAAGGTATGGATATGTTCCGAAGAAAGACTGGAAGACTGAGCTTTATTTTTACTGGCCTTATGGGCCTAGGGAAACAAGCGGAAAGTCCTGGGAACCTCAGACGTGGACTTGGATTAAGGTCTCCCCAGACTGGTGATGTCTCCAGGCATGTGTCAGCAGCACATGAAAACCCTCTGTCATCCTGGGCCTCCAACTTTTCTTGCAAAGAATTTTAAATATACAATGTCCAACACACGGTCAAAGATAACTAGACGCACAAGTAAAGAAGACCCTAAGTAAGATTGAAAGCCAACAGACACACACCCACAAAAACTTGAGATACTGGAATTATCGGACACACACGCAAACACCGCCTCATCTGATCTCCACAATAACCCCGAGTGGTAGACACTACTATTATCTCCTCTTTAAAGATAATGAAATTGAAGCTCAGAAAGCTAGCGACTTGCCCCAGGTCCTGCGGCCGTGATTCAGCACAGGCTGGTGGCCTCTGTGATGTATGCAGGACACGCCCTGGGTGCCCTCCACCCTCGGAAGTCCGAGAGGCAGGATATCAGAGCCTGCAGCTGCCCTTGCACCTTGGCCAAGAGCCATAGCATTGCAGTAATGGGAGTGGACAAAGGAGAAAAATGCCTGGGGACCATGCCACGGGACACCTGTCCAGCCTCCCGTCCAGCCACCCACCCTCTTATGTCAGGGACAGGCTCATGGGAGATGATGACCAGACAGAGCACATGAAGGGTCAGAATACTGGGCTGATGGGAAAATAAGAGGCTTTCTGGAAATACCTATTAAAGTGCGAGCTGCTCACACCTCTCCACTGAGCAGCTCCACGTCCAGGAATGTATTCTCTAGGTCCTGTTTCACAAGGGCGCAGAGGTACAGGTGTACGGATCCTCACTGCGGCGTCATTGACAAGAGTGAAACACTGGAGACCCCAACTGTCTACTCCTAGAGGGCCAGTGGAAACGTTAAGGTATAGCTATGCATACCAGAAAGCCATCAAAAAATGAGGTAGGCCCAGCCGGTGTGGCTCAGTGGTTGAGCGTCGACCCATGCACCAAGAGGTCACTGGTTCAATTCCTGGTCAGGGCACATGCCCAGATTGTGGGCCTGATCCCCAGTGGGGGGGCGTGCAGGAGGTGGCCAGTCGATGTCCCCTCTCATCCATGTTTCTTTTTTTTTTATCCTCATCTGAGGACATTTTTCTATTTTTTGTACAGATAGAGTGGGAGGGAGAGAGAGGAAGAGAGAGAGAGGGAAACATCGATGTGAAAGGGACACATCGAGTGGCTGCCACCCGCACGACCAACCAGGGCCGGGGACAAACTGCAACCGAGGTACGTGCCCTTAGCGGGAACCGAACCCGGGTCTCCCCGGACTGCAGGCGGACGCTCTAACCGCTGAGCCAAACCGGCCAGGGCTCTCATCCATGTTTCTATCTCTCTCTCCCTCTTCCTTTCTCTCTCTCTAAAATCTATAAAGAAAAAAAAAATATTTTTAATAAAAATAAATGAGGTAGGTTTTTATGTACTGGCCTTTTTTTTTTCTTTTAAACACAAAGTAGTTTTTAAATATATTTTTACTGATTTTTTTGTTTGAGAGAGAGAGGATGGGAGAGAGCAACATGGATATGAGAAAGAAACACCCTCAGCTTCCTGCACGCCCCCTACTGGAGATGGAGCCCGAGGCCCAGGCATGTGCCCTGACGGAGTGGAACAGGACCTCTCAGTCCATGGGGGACGCTCACAGGGGTGACAGTACAACCACACCGGCCGGGCTATACTGGCATTGTTTTTAACGTCCAAAAAATACACAGTTATTAACTGAAAAAAGCAATTGCAAAACTGCATAGTTTCTATTTCAGAAAATTTAAATATACACACAATGTGTAGCATGTGTGTGGTATATTCATGGGGAACACTCCAAAGTATAGCTGTTACTAACAGAAAATCGGAGGACTTAGAGCTTCATTATTTAGGTACCGTTTGAACATTTTATAACAAAAATGCATTCCTCGGGTAAGCAGAACAGAGAGTGCGCATGTGTATGTATTTCCTTTGTTTATGTGCTGATATAGGGCTCCCACGACCACCTTTCACCTGCGTTCCAGCAACAGCCTCCTGACTTTTCAGACTTGTTTGCCAGACCCTCCTCCTCGAACTTCCCAAATCCACTCTTCAAACTGCTATCCAAAAGGATTTTCCTAAAATGCAAGCCAGACCCTGCTAAAAACACTTCAGTTCTCATTGCCCAAGGATGAAGGCTGATCGGATGAAGGCTGATCGGCGGATGCTTTACCAACCTCTCCTCTTCTGGTCTCCGCCCGCCAGGACGGCTCCCCCTTCCAGGGCCTCCCCTCCACGCCCATCTCAACAGCCCCCCATGAGCATAGGGGTGCATGCATTCTTCCTGATCGGTGTTTAGGCTTCTTAGGATGTATTCCTAGAAGTGGGATCACTGGGTCAAATGGAAGTTCCATTTTTAACTTTTTGAGGAGACACCGTATTGTTTTCCACTGGCTGCACCATCTGCATTCCCACCAGCAGTGTGCTGGGGTCCCCTTTTCTCCAGCACTTGTTTGATCTCACACCCACTTTTTTAAAACACCAGCTGACTTCAGTTTATTATTTAGGTGATGTCACTGCTTCAGAAAACCCCCGAGACTGGTGTTCTAAGAAGATTCTCTCTCAGGTATGAACTCATCACCCCGCAATCAGTGTATTTTAACACGCAAACTACTTCTCAGTTCCTGTGTACAGGCCCTGCTCGTTAGTAAGCTTCTCGGAAGGGCATTTACCTGGTCCCCAGGCCCTAGTGCAATGCCTGACAGTAGGTGCTCAGCAAAGTGATTAAATTAGGAACGAGGTCACACTCATGCTTGTCAAATAAAAGGCTTAAAGACACCATCAGCCCTGGCCGGTTTGGCTCAGCGGTTAGAGCGTCGACCTGCGGTCCTGAGAGACCCGGGTTCGGTTCCCGCTAAGGGCACGTACCTCGGTTGCAGTTTGTCCCCGGCCCTGGTCGGTTGTGCGGGTGGCAACCACTCGATGTGTTCCTTTCACATCGATGTTTCTCTCTCTCTCTCTGTTCCTCTCTCTCCCTCCCACTCTACCTGAACGAAAAGTGGAAAAATGTCCTCGGGTGAGGATAAAAAAAAAAAAAAAAGACACCATCAAGCGGAAGCAAGAGTAGGTGGCCGTTCTCTGCCATCCGTGTGGCAAGTATGATTTGGGGGACATTCCAAAAGGCCTGTAACCCCCATTTCACCCATGCCTGGAAACATCCTCCCCCTCAGTGAGTGAGCTGTGCTGGGCCTTCAATTTACTGGACGTCAGTCACCGGGGGCTCGGAAATTAAAGTGACAGACCTGTGAGGGTGGACGGCACATTGTTTGCCACTCCCAGCGGACCCCAGTGTGGCAGGGGAGCCACAGGAAGGTCAGCAGCGCACCCCCTCCCTGGGAGGGGATAACCCTGCAATGAGGGGCCTGTGCGGGTGCTGGAGGAAGTCTCCCTGACTCAGTCAGCTTCCTAGATCTGTCGGGCCAGCCACAGATGGGGTGCAGATAAAGATGAGAATGGGGGCGTTTATTTGAGCCCCGAGGTCAGTGGCCAACATGCCCCAGGCCGTGGCTCTGTGGCTAGGGATGGGGTGTTCGGGGCCAGGGCTCTGACTCCGGGGCGCTGGAGGCTTTGATTCCACGACCACTGTTGCTGATTCCACGCTCCCAAAACGCGTCATGACATCTGGCAACAGTGACCTTAAAAATATTGACAGCTGGGAGGAATCTCATGGCCCTTTTTAAAACAGCTACAAAGGCCAAGTTGAGACCCTGTCCCCATCCTCGCAATGGGGACACCACTGTAACCCACAGAACGGGACAATGTGAAGGGTCTCGGGCTCTTCCCCACCACGCCCCCTTCACCTGCCTGCAGAGCTGCCTTCTCTCCGGGGTGGGACGGCCGGAAGGAGTCTCCCTGCTCAGGAGACAGGCGTCCCCTCCACCTCGAGTCAGGACTGAGGGCTAACCCTCACTGGGCTGGGCGACCCTGGCTTCCACACTTGCATGAACTCTCCAATCAGTGCGGACAGACCGGTCTCAGCCTGCAGGGGGGCTTCTGACAGCGTCTAATTCAGCAAGCATGGGATCTCAGTGGCCCCTCCAGGACCCCCAAAGTCTCCTTTCCTGGCTCCGTGTGGTCCACCCTCCTCCCTGGACAGAAGAGGGAGAAAACATACTTACTGGTTCCCAGACGAAGGCTTAGCCAACTGCGAGGTGGAGACCCGCACTTTGTCAGGGCTGGATTCATGCTCGACCTCGGGGGCCACGTGCCAGGCCCACAGGTCTGCGTCCCTCTCTGCCCAGCTGCAGCCCCCACACTGGAGGGCTTCTCCCAGACTCAGCCCCAACCTCAAATTCTCCAGCTGAATCCGTCTGCACAGAAAACCACGGAGCTCTCAACCCAGCCAATTTGCTTCCCTCCAAGGCAGGCCCCCTGGGCGCCGTATACTTTAACGTATGGACTCCGTGGCCGCGGTTTGCACTGTTTCCCTGCTGGTGGTTTGCTCCCCTTGGATTTTCCATTCCCCAGTACCCATTCGCTCCCTGGAGCAGACTTCTCACGCTGCGGGCCGCCTCGGCGTCCAGTCCCTTCCCGGAACGGGTGCCACGAAGACCCTGGTTTCTGCAGTCCCGGCAACAGCCCCCGTTAGCCGCCTTGGGAGGAGCGCCTGGAGGTCTGCCGGCTTCTCCCTGCCCAGCAGACGTTCACCAGGGAGAGCAAGACAGTTCCAAAGTGCTAGAGAAACCCAGCCACAGTCTGCTGAGCACGACAGTGGCATCAGAGCCAGTCACCATGGCAACCCGTGGCTTCCCAGCCCGGCACATTGTCTGCGGCTCAGCTGTTTGCTTACTCAGCTCCAGCACCCCCTGCGGACCTGCTGCTCCCTCAGGTCCAAGTGCGGCTCCTTTCAGACTGCCCCCCGCCCCAGCACACTCTCTGCCCCCGTTCCTGGCAAAACCCTGGAAATCTTTAGCCTCGCAGAGCCCTTCAGCAGAGGCCCCGAACGTCACGTGGCTTCTCCCCTCGCGGCACAGATGGCCCCCATATTTATTTTAGCCACTGTTCAGGCTCAGCTCGTCAGCCAAGCCTCGTTTCTGCGGCCAGGCCCAGCCCTGGGAGTGGGAGTGGGGACCCAGCTGAGCTCCCACTTGCTGAAAGGCAGCTACAGGCTATTTTTTCTTTCTTTCTTAATTTGAACTTTTCTGGGAGCAAAATTTTCTTTCTCCTGATACACTCAGAGACAGTCCAGAAAGGCTATTGTATCCTCTCTCAAACTACATTCTTGGGCCCGAACAGAAAAGTTAACCGTGTTCAGTAGCGAAGTGGGCTCCCTGTCTCCCTGCTAGGGCACCCCGATTCCATGAACCCCCGGCCCGCGTTCTAGTTTACCCAGTGTTTCTGCCATCACTTCTCCTAAATACTGAAATCATTTCCTGGAATAAAACGGTCTACATACGTAATGAAAGTACACCAATTCATGTTCTCAAAAATATTTAATGATACAAAAAATGTTAAGTGAAAAGAGCTGGATAGAAAACCACACATACACAGGACACCAATGTTGTAAAAAAACCCACACGCAGTTCAGAAACATACCAGACGAGACAGCATCACGGCGGTAACAGTGATTATCCGTGCGGCGGCGGATTTGATCATTTTCTAAACGTGTCTACTGTTCATACACGTTCAAAAGCGCTACAGGGAGGTTTGGGAACAACCCCAGGAACGGGTCCTTCGCGGGGGCCACGAAACTGTTCTCCGGAGCTCTCTAGCTGGAAGAACGGTTTCGAGGTGACCTGCCCAGAGGAGGGGCCGGCAGATCTGACCCCAGCACCGTCTGCTTGGACACAGCAGACTGCGAGCCGTTGCCTCGGTCCCTGGCTCCTAGGAGCTTGCAGTCTAACCAGACGGGCCGCACTGAGCCGCCGCTCGCCTTAGGGCATCGCGCAGCGCACGCAGGGACCCCAGCGAAGAGCTTCACCCCACCCTGAACGGGGAGCAGGCTCGGGCGGATGTCTCCCTCATAGCCATGCTGCTAGCCAGCGGTCCATGCCGGACTCGAGCTCAGAGCCCTGACGCCAAAGCTTGCTGGCTCACCCACTGCACTGCCACTTCCAAGTAGGAAAACCTCCTCCATCAATTTCTTATTCACTCTTTGGTACAAAGGAACCTTGCACCTGCGTCGTTTGGTCCCCACACCATCTGTTGGGCACAAAGCAGTGTGTCCGGCAGGGTAAGTAACCGCCTGTCAAAGGATCTCTGTGGAGGGGCTGGCCTCTGCTCAGCCTGGGGCCTCACTAGGCCTGCTGCCCCCCCCCAAGCTCCCGGCAGATTCCATCTCTCGAACATCCCAACCCGAACATCCCAACCCGAAGCACCTGAAGGCTGAGCTCACTGCCCCGCCTTCTCCAGTCTTCCGCTTCCGGGCCAGGGTCTCCGAGGGTGCACTGACTGCTGCACCCAGGCCTAATGGTTCAGGAGGAACAACGGAACTGTCCTTGTTTATAAACTAAAATGAACCCTAGAATTCGAGAATTTTGACATTTATTTTTGTATCTACCTTTCCTATAAAAGGATCTCCTCAAAAGAACCAACTTCAAAGAATCACAAAATTGGCAACTAAGAGTTTTCACATTCTAAGTCACATATTTCTTTAATTTTCTTAAGCATGTACTACTTCGCAAATCACAGACACAAATGATTAAGAGCTCCAATGCAGATGCAGACTCATTCCTACTCACCCTGAACCACAAGACTCGAAATAACACGCCCAAACGGTCAACATTTACGATCAAACGGACATCCAAGGTCGACGGCACTGTTGCGGGTCTGACCGGCACACCCTGGAGCTGACCACAGAGCCAGGGACCTCTGAGTCCTGAGAAAGGTTCTGTGGCCAACTCTTGAGGGTCTGGCCCTCTGACCGTGGCTGACAACTCCCTCTAGTGGCAACGTTTGTTTTCTTTACAGTTGGGGACTGAAGAACTTATCCTTAAACACCGGCAAAAGGTTAGGCTAAAGGCGGGCAGCACTTGCGTTCTGAGACTCGCCTACAGAGAGCGGTATTATAGACACAGGAACTGGGGAAGGAGGCAGAACGGTGACGGTGGTGGATTGTCTCAACATTCTTTGCAAAGCCAAAATACAAAAATGTATATAAGGTAAACCTAAACATAAATAAGAGGCAACAAAGAAGTTAGACCTTAAATGGTCTCTAGAATATTAAAATTCACCCTGGAGTGACCAGGGTTCCTGGGAGAATTTGCATATCTGTGGCCCTAGGAGATGCCGAGTACTTCAAGACATCGATAGCCAGTGATTTACACGAATACAGATGTTAAGCCTGCAAATCCTAATAACCTCCTTTAGCATGATCAGCTAGGAAGCTGAAATTCACAAGACAGGTTGAAATGCTGTCTCAGTAAGTACCATGACAGCCCGCGCTCCCCGGCCGCGGAGGACGAGGGACTTGAGCACCGGGAGAGGAAGAGGTTTCCATCTGGGGGAACGGCACCATCACTAGCCTCCCGACCCCAGGGGGCTCGACAGCCCTGAGCTATCACAGGTACAAGGTCAGGCCGTCACTGAAGGCAGGAACGGGCCCGTCCCGGAGCTGCCCTGCCTCTCCAACAGCCTCGTGCCCAGCTCTGCTCGGGCTGTGTCTTCAAGTCTCAGGAAAAGTCAATTAGGGCAAATTTCTAAAGAGGCTCCAGGAGAGGTTTCCTGAATTTGAGAGAAAAACTTTCAGCATAAAACCATTGGATTAAATAAAGGCGGCTTCTTGAGTCCAACCTTTTGTCTGTTGAACCTTGATAATCGAAAGAGTGAGCTCGATCTGTTGGCGCTTGAGCCCAGGGACAGAGGAGGTGGGCAGGATCACATGATCAGGGCCGCCCCAGGCACCCCCACCAGCGGGCCCCCTGCCCTGCGCCACCACGGGTGAGGACCAAGCTGCGTCTCCGCATCCTGCTGTGCTCGGACCCCACTAGCCAGCCTGCCTTCCTTCTTGGTATATATTTTTGTGGCCCCCAGACTCATTATTATTTTTTTAATCCTTACCCGAGGATATTTTTCCTTTATCTTCAGATGGAGGGTGGGGGGGGAGAAGAGAGAGAGGAAGAAACATCGATGTGAGAAAGACACATCGACTGGCTGCCTCCCATGTGACCCTGACCGGGGCCAGGACCGAACCCCAACAGAGGTTAACATGCCCTTGACCGGAATTGAACCCACAACTCTCTGTGGGCCGACATTCTAATCATTGAGAAGAACCGGCCAGGGCAAGTGCACTAGTTTTTATCCAGATTTCAACAACCAGGTCCTTGAAGAGCTTCGAGGAATCGACCGCATTCTGTTTGAATGGCGCACCTTTTCCCTCTGCTTTATCCCTTAGGAAACAACATCGCGCACGACGAGCCACACAGCAGACGAGGGCACACCAGGCCACGCAGCTTCACGACGGCACTGAGACCGACTGGAACTCCCACAGCCTCGGAGCACGGCACCCGTCAGTCCGCTGCGGTCCGGCTGGGGGCAGAGTCAAGCTTTCTTCCCTCGTTGAAAACATCAGTTTGCTTTTCGGTAGAACTTAGCTTTTGGGTGTTGTTTCTCTTTACGAATTTCCTCGGCTTCTCTTGCTCCAATTTCCCGTGATGCTCCCGGAAGTCTAGTATTATAATCTGTCGTGACGTAAGGTATCATGCCCTCGAGCCCACGCTGAAACAGAAACAGAGCACACGTGGAAGCGCTCCAAATCCACCCAATCCTCCCCCGGAAGACTGTTCAGGTCAGGCTCATCCAACAGCTTGAGCAGGTAAGTGTGGGAGTGTCCCTCTCAAACAAGCTGCTAAGGGGAGGGACAGCCAGGCCCCCCATAGACCCTAGTTTGGCTCAGGGGCCACACGGATGTGCTCCTGGCCAACATGACCTTCCCGTGCCCTTCCCACGGGCACACTCGAGAACACCCTCAGCCCCAGGAGAGCACCCCCTCTGCTCCCTTCTCCCACAGCTCCTGGGAGACGGCCCTCCCGTGGGGCTCTGGAGCAGGAGCGATGGCCGTCCCGGCCTGGCCTCACTCACCTGGCCTCCTGCAGCCTCTACAACAAAGTGTAAGTTTCCCACCGATAACCTGCCCGAGGACTCTTGTCCCGATTTCAGGACCTCACGCTCTACTGTGTCCATGGCCAGCTGTCCCTGGGAGCCACTCACCTGGCTCTTGAGGACACAGTGCGGAATGGAAATGGCTCCGACCAGCAGACAATTGACGTTTCTCAGCTCTTCCGGGGCCACCGGCGTCAGGATGTGGTAGAGCCTCTTCTCCATGTCGATCCCTCTGCAAATCCCTGGAAGACACACAGAGCACACCATCACCCACCCTGCAGCCCTTCCCAGCACTCCGGACTGCAGGTGGCTTTTCAAATGGGAGTTCAATTTCTCCTGGGCTTTGCTTTGACAACACAAAGTAGCAAGAGATGGAATATGTGAGTATCAGACTTGGCAGCCTCTCCTCATTCAGCTGTGAGGCACCAAGTGGTCTTAATGCCAAAGTCCTAGACTGTCTTACCTGTGGTTCACACAGGTGGCAGTCTAGGGGGACACAGAAATGACTCAACCTTTCCCATCACCCATTCCTTCTTTGTGGTCTGTAGGAAACGCTTTTGAGAAGTACAGTAGTATATAAATCAGAAATGTGTAATTAGCTGAGGATCTCGCTGATTCTGGGTCACCCTTACAGAAACATTCACTGACGTGTTTTTTTTTTATCCTCACCTGAGGACATTTTTGCATTTATCTTCAGATAGAGCAGGAGGGAGAGAAGGGGAAAGAGAGAGAGAGAAAGAAACATCAATGTGAGAGAGACACATCGACTGGTTGCCATCTGCACGACCCCAACCGGGGCTGGGGACAAACTGCAACCGAGGTACGTGCCCTTAGCGGGAACCGAACCTGGGACTCTCTGGTCCGTGGGCCGACGCTCTAACCACTGAGCCAAACGGGCCAGGGCTCGCTGATGCTTACTGACCTTACGAGCCAAGGGACAATCACCTTCAGTGGGCTGGCAGCAGAGACAGGGGCCCAAAGATGCCAAGTGCTGCCAAGCCCAGGCCAGGTGCTGGGCCTGTGCAACAGCCACGTGGGGAGGTCAGGCTGTGACCCTGTGGCTCATCCACGCAGGAGGGTTTCCGGGGTCCAGGGCAGAAACGACAATGCTCACACTGGCACGTGAGAGTACGAGGGGGAGGATCTGACGTGTTTCAGAAACAGAAGCCACCTGGCCTGTCGGTGGGCGGATGTGGAGGACAAAGGCAAGGGGTTGCCAAGGACCCAGTGGTCTGGCCAAACACCAGAGTGGACCCTTAAAGGACCATGTGAAGGACCTGCGGGAACAGAAGGTGGAATGGGGTGGGAGGAGGGGACACAGGGACAGTATCAGGAGCATAGACCCATCAGGACCTCAGACTTGTGTGCAGTGAGACACCAAGCAGAGACGTGCACGGTGACGTAAGCTGGAGAGCCCACGGGAAGTCAGCGTGAAGGTGGATCTCCCGCCCCAGCGTGGCTGACGTGGGCTGGGGGCTCAGATGCACGACGGGGCTGGAGAGCCCACGGGAAGTCAGCGTGAAGGTAGCTTTCCCGCCCCAGTGTGGGTGTCGTGGGCTGGGAGCTCAGATGCACGACGGGGCTGGAGAGCCCACGGGAAGTCAGCGTGAAGGTGGCTTTCCCGCCCCAGTGTGGGTGTCGTGGGCTGGGAGCTCAGATGCACGACTGGGCTGGAGAGCCCACGGGGAGTCAGCGTGAAGGTGGCTTTCCCGCCCCAGCGTGGGTGTCGTGGGCTGGGGGCTCAGATGCACGACGGGGCTGGAGAGCCCACGGGGAGTCAGCGTGAAGGTGGATCTCCCGCCCCAGCGTGGCTGACGTGGGCTGGGGGCTCAGATGCACGACGGGGCTGGAGAGCCCACGGGGAGTCAGCGTGAAGGTGGCTTTCCCGCCCCAGCGTGGGTGTCGTGGGCTGGGGGCTCAGATGCACGACGGGGCTGGAGAGCCCACGGGGAGTCAGTGTGAAGGTGGCTTTCCCGCCCCAGCGTGGGTGTCGTGGGCTGGGGGCTCAGATGCACGACGGGGCTGGAGAGCCCACGGGGAGTCAGTGTGAAGGTGGCTTTCCCGCCCCAGCGTGGGTGTCGTGGGCTGGGGGCTCAGATGCACGACTGGGCTGGAGAGCCCACAGGGAGTCAGCGTGAAGGTGGATCTCCCGCCCCAGCGTGGCTGACGTGGGCTGGGGGCTCAGATGCACGACGGGGCTGGAGAGCCCACGGGGAGTCAGCGTGAAGGTGGATCTCCCGCCCCAGCGTGGGTGACGTGGGCTGGAGAAATACATCAAGTGAGAAGGCCGTCGCCAGGCCCGTAGGGATCCTGGTTTTGGAGGAGATGGCAGGAGGCGCAAAGGAAGAGCTGCTTCCTGCCTGCCCAAGGCCCACAGTACTTGTCAGGCGAACATAAGCACCACACTACAGAAACAGGCCTACAGGACTTGGACACAGAAACCCTTTGGCCACTCCAGCCAAGACAGCCGCGAGGTCGAGCAGCCAGCTACAAGGGGAGTGGGTAACTGCAGTGGGTTCACAGACACGCACTCGCTCACTCACCAAAGCCGAGACAGTCACAGACCGGAGTCTGGGCGAGCAGGACGGGCCCACTGGCATATCCTCTGACGTCGTCCAGGATCCTGCAAAGGCCGACCCAGCTGGCGTTCACCGCGTACAGCACGTGGGTGGGCGCGACGTCGGAGTGGGTGACCCGGAGGGCAACAGCACTGAAAGGGACCTGGACACATGTGCACTTTCCTCCATCAGTTCTCTTACATTTTTTGGAGTGACACTGGTTAATATGATCGTGTCGGTCTCAAGTACACAATTCCATGACACACCCTCTGTCTACTGCAGTGTGCTCACCACCCAGAGTCCAATCTTCTGCCATCACCACAGACAGGGTCCCCTTTACCCTTTACCACCCCGCCACCTCCCTCTAGTAACTTTTTTTTTAATCCTCACCCGAGGACATTTTCCCCATTGATATTTTAGATAGAGTGGGAGGGAGGGAGGGAGGGAGAGAGAGAGAAAAAAAACATCGTTGTGGGAGACACATCGATTGGTTGCCTCCTCACAACCCGGACCAGGGCCAGGGATCAAACCTGAAACTCAGGTAGGTGCCCTTGACCGGAATCGAACAACTCTTTGGTTCAAAGGCTGATGTTCTAACCACTGAAAACCAGCCAGGGCTCCTCTATTAATTCTAACTGAGAAACTACTTTCAATTTTTATCAGATGACTAGCCAGCTATCTGAAGTTATGTCTGCCAAACAGCCCACCAAAATACATCTAAAAAGAACGAAGCCCTGGCCAGTTTAGAGCGTTGGCCCGCGGACCAGAGAGGCCTGGGTTTGGTTCCTGCTAAGGGCATGTACTCGGTTGCAATTTGTCCCCAGCCCCGGTTGGGGTCGTGTGGGCGGTGGACAGTCAATGTGTCTCTCACATCGAAGTTTCGCTCTCTCTTCCTCCCTCTCTCCCTCCCACTCTATCTGAAAATAAATGCAAAAAATGTCCTCAGGTGAGAATAAATAAATAAATGAATAAAAAAAACAGAAACGCCAGCCAACATTTGCTCAGTTCCACACACTGCTTTAAGACAGAGAACCTAAGAAATTTACACCAAGTTCTTGTGCATCATCCACACTTGCTAGAATCTAAACTTAATGCCTAGAATTTGCTTGTCTAAAAAGACATGCACGACACAGCCTGCAGATATCTCCAAGGAGTTAGTCGAGGGAGACCGTGAAGACCTCGTTCACCGAGGTCTCTAATGTAAGCAGGTCCGAATCCACTCAGTGACAAACAGCTGCCAATCGTTCCCTAATGTAATACACTGAGTTAAGAAAGATGGCCCAACCCGGCTGGCGTGGCTCAGTGGATTGAGCATCGGCCCACGGGCTGAGAGGTCCCTGTTCGATTCCTGGTCAGGGCACATGCCGGGGCTGTGAGCTCAAACCCAGTAGGGGGCGTGCAGGAGGCAGCTGGTGGATGTTTCTCTTTTACATCAATGTTTCTCTCTCTCCTTTCCTCACTCTCTTAAATCAATAAAGAAAAACAAACAAACAAACAACTGGCAGGTAAGTTCCAAATTCAGTTATGCAGCATCTCTAGATCAGCCAACTCCACCGACCAAACCGACTCATTCTCTGGTGGAGGCAACAGAAGGTCTGAGCCAACCTCACCTCCAGGGCGAGAGGCGCCTCCTTGCTGCCAGGCCCACTGCTCATGCCTGCATGACCTCAGGCCTGTGTCTCCTCCACCTGACTGTGCCCAGTTCTCTAAGCTGGAAACAGGTGCCACTCTGCACCAAGACAGCAGAGCACCTGGCACACAGCAAGGCTCAGCGCCGGGCAGGCCGCGCAGCGAGGTGAGAGCTCTGGCCCTGGAGTCGGGCTGCCTAGGCCACAGTCCCCGCCCAAAGTTTGACTATGCCCCTTGGGGCAGCTGACTCGACGTCCCTGGCCTCTGTCCTATCATCTGTAACGGGGTTATGAGAGGGCCTTTGTGAGTCAAGGAGTAAGCATAGGCTTAGAGCAGAGCACGGCACAGAGTAAGCACTTAAGAAATGCTACCTGTTGCTATTTTGTTCTTTCATCACTTGGAATCCTAATATTAAGGTGATTTCTTTCCAAAATAATTCTTAAGAGTTTGGCTCCCGATGCAAACACTCCAGTGCCAGAATCTACTTTCACAGCACGTGAGAGGCTCTGCCCTGGCCAGTGTGGCTCAGCAGTTAGAGCGTCGGCCCAAGGACAAATGAGTTGCGGGTTCAATTCCAGTCAAGGGCATGTACTTTGGTTTTGGTTCGGTCCCCAGCCCTGGTCGGGGTCGTGCGGGAGGCAACCAGTCCATGTGTCTCTCTCACATAGATGTTTTTCTCTCTTCCTCCCACTCTATCTGAAGATAAATGGAAAAGTATCCTCGGGTGAAGATTAAAATAATGAACTACGAGAGGCTTGAAGAGTGCTCTGGGGCCAGGCACCCCGTGAACCCCCGGCTCCGCACAGCCACTGCGCCAGGCCAGTGCTGCCTCCGCTCCCCAGACGACAGCCGAGCCACACACAGCTCGGAGCGAGTGCTGGAGCCAGACGCCCTGGGCGGACCCCAGGGCCAGCTCTGGGGTGAGGCAGGACATTCCTACCTGCACGGAACCAGAGATGTGCCCAAGACAGCAGAGCACAGCAGTGAGCAGCAGACCCTGGGGCCCGACTGCCCAGTCTGACGCCAGCTCTGCCACTCTGCTGGGTGACCGTCACCGAACCCACAGCGTGGGCGGTTCTGGGGGTTACACGAGGAGTCAGGAAGTGGCCAGAAGAGTGCTCGGCACAGGAGCCAGCGAAGTGTGTGCTAAGTGGACAGAGCACGGCCGCTCCCTGACCAAGTGCGGTCTTACCTGATAGGGTGTCAGGCCATGTAGGGGACGAAGAGGCTTCGGCACGGGGGGCTGCAGCTGGCTGAGGTAACTCAACACCGCCAAGTCACGAAAAACTCTGTTATGTGACTCCCTGAAAAGTAAACCAGGAGGAGGTACAGATTTCCCCTTACAGTCCCCCACGCCCCAAACAGAGCACCCTTGTCGTTACACAGACTGCATTTACACCGGAGAGTCTGCACGCCCTGCCTTCCTGTAACCCGACGGGAGAACAGGAAGTGGAAAGGCTCCCCTTCCGGTCACAGCTCCTGGCGACCAGAGCTGAAGACCACGCTGGACGTTCCCACTGGGGAGCAGCTGGTTCTCTCACATGCACAAAGCTGCGCTGGAGACCTGGGAAGTTTTAGAGGACTTACTGCTTTTAAGGAAGTAAGAACACGCCCAGCTGGTGTGGCTCAGGGGTTGAGCATCGACCCATGCAACAAGAGGTCCATTCCCGGTCAGGGCACATGCCCAAGTTGTGGGCCAAATCCCCAGTGGGGGGTGTGCAGGAGGTGATCAATTGATGTTCCCTCTCATCGATGTTTCTATCTCTCTCTCCCTAACATCAATAAAGAAAAAAACATTTTCTTTTAAAGAATTGAGAACAGAAGGCCTTGTTAAACCGAAGAACAATGAATTCTCCAGACATGACGGTTTATTTACCTATTTCTTGGAGTTTTCCTAAATGCAAAGTCTGATTGGACACACAACAGCTTATATCCAGTAAATGCAACCGGACTCTCCTTCTCTTCGTCACCAAATTCCAAATTCTCTGCAAATTCTGCCAGGTAGAAACCTCGGTTTCTGACTTTGGACTTGCTTTTTGTGTACAAGCCATCCAGGTCATCTACGTAGGCAGGGGTGAGGTCTGGCATGGCTCTGCTCCGGCCAGAACTGAACTGAACGACGTGGCTGGGCGACAGCAGTCGGATCAGGTCGACGAGAAGCAGAAGCCCCTGGTCTGCGTGGGAGGAGACGATGTTAGCAGTCAACGCACCAGACGACACTGTGGTATTCTGAGGCAGAGCAGGGATCGCCCAGGAGAACCTCCTAAAAACGGGGCCCCAGCCACAACGCCTAGAAGCCAACAGCGTACTCCCCCTGCCCGTCCTTTCCTCCGGCTGTGCCTCTGTGGGCTTACCTGTCACCCAGCCCATTGTGTTGACAATAAGAGGGGCCTCTCTCTTGTAGGAACTGAACACATACTTTATTATCTCAATGTAATTCTCATAGTTGTTTTTACAAGCAGATTTCCCAAAATAGACCATTTTCTGTGGTGTCCTCTGGTGGGTGAAAGGTGGTCCTAAAAAGATAGAAAAAAAAAGCAATAAATCCTTGACCACTTAAATAGTGGCAAGGTCAACCATCATCGCTGACAAAGATCCTTAGAAAATCTGAGAACATCCTACCACTAGGAAGAGATGTACTCCCATTTCTGGAACTCTAGGCTTTCAACCTCACACAAAGACATGCTCACTGTCACCCTCACAGTTGACCCCAATCATGTCCTAATAAGGCCATTCACTCAAGAAACATTTACTGAGGACCTACTACACGCTGGACATATTTGTGAACAAAGCAAATGTCTCCATCATTTAGGGCTCACGTTGTAATGAATGGGCGATCAAACACGACAGCAGTCACTTATTGGGAAACAGCACTATGTTCTAGGTGTGTTACATACAGTCTTTAATTTTCATAAGAACCCTAGAGGCCTGACCGGTGTGGCTCAGTGGATTGAGCATTGTCCCACGTACTGAGAGGTCCCTGGTTCAATTCCCCATCTGGGCACATGCCGGGTTTCAGGCTTGATCCCCAATACAGGGCATGTAGGAGGCAGCCAATCAATGTTTCTCTCTCATATCGATGTTTCTACCTCTCCCTCTCCCTCCCTCTCTTTAAAAAAAAATCAATAAAAACATACTTTAAAAAAAAAAGACTCCCGCCCTGACCGGTTTGGCTCAGTGGTTAGAGCGTCAGCCTGTGGTACAGAGAGACCTGGGTTCGGTTCCCGCTAAGGACACATACCTTGGGTTGCAGTTTGTCCCCAGCCCCGGTTGGGGTTGTGCAGGAAGCATCTACTCGATGTGTCCCTTTCACATCGATGTTTCTCTCTCTCTCTTCTTCTCTCTCCCTCCCACTCTATCTGAACAAAAATGGAAAAATGTCCTTGGGTGAGGATAAAAAAAAAGACACACCCTGTGAGGTATTATTATTTACATGTTCGTAGATGGGAAACTTGAAAGAGATTAACCTGACCAAGGTCACACAGCTAGCAGGCATCAGCTGGACCTGGACTCAGGCAGCCAAGTCACCTCGGGAGCTCACACTCCCTAGTCACACCGCCAGTCTGTCCAGCCCAAACCACTTTCCATCTCCTGTGGTTGAAGCCAGGCCACAACACTCGGCAGGCGGGTGACCAGGCCCATGTGACAACACTGTTGGCAGGGCGAGGTTCTTGGTTCATGTGGTTGGTGCAAGGCCACCTAGGACAGAGCTAATGAGAGCCCCTCAGGCAGTGGCCCACAGCTAACAGAGTGTCCTGCAGAGTTAGGGGGGTGGACAATTACAAAGGGACTGAGCAACTATATAAATGTATTGAGAATAATGTAACCAAAGTTCTTACCATCAGAGAAGAAACTTGTAAATACGGGAGGGGGACAGCTAATGAGAGACATTCTTGTGAGAAAGACACATCAGACTGGTTGCCTCCTGCATGTGCCCTGACCAGGGTCTGGGATCGAACCTGCAATCCAGGTACATGCCCTGGACTGGGAATCAAACCCAAGACACTTTGGTGCATGGGCCAATGCTCTACCAATGAGCCACACCGGCCAGACTGTTTTTGAATTTTTGGAGGCTGGAGAAACACTTATGGGAAGACCATGAGTTTGACAGGGAAATGTTCACATTTATATTTTATACTTTTATATTCTCTGAATTTTTTAAAGTATCATTACTCTCGCATTTTATAATACCAAGACATTTAAGAAATGCATAATACATACCTAGAACTGGTTCTGTAATATTAAGTAAAGAAATGCAACCCGGAGGAGTAAATTCTGTCTGTCCCAAATCACATTCCAAATAGTCAACGCAGGGAATACTAAAAATTTAAAAGAAAATCTTAACTAGCTTCACTATGTTGAAAGGATAAATCAGATCTTACAGATTTTATGTGACACAGTCGCAATCTACTTGAGGCAGGCCTTTTGGGGGAATGTTCAATCCATAGTAAAAAAAAAGCATAAAGAGAACGTGTGATGGGGTCACAGGGTCCGTTCATAACATGGAACAACTTTGCCTTTCCTAAACTTGTACCTTTAAAAGACAGCAGAATTTATCCGCACTGTGAATCTCTGCATGTGCACAAACCCAGACCGTGAGACAAGCGGCTCCGTGCACAGGCTGGCAGCAGGTCAGTGCACCGAGAGGCATCGCCTCGCCCCAGCCAGCAGAACACTCCACGCTACCACTCGGCCAAGCAGCTTGGTAAGAGTTGTAAATAGTCTCTGCTTAGAAAGCAGGAGGAATTCCTATCCAGTCTCTCAAATCAAAACTCCTACTTCCTGCCCCAAATCTATCAACATGTCAAAACAAGAAAAACACTCTTACCTGTTTAACAACTGGTTAATCAGGTACCTATTAAATGTTGACTTTCCGACGTCCTGAGATCCACAAACAAGAATGATAGGGCAGCCATCTACCTCCTCTGGTGAAACAGACATTGACCAGTTACCATCGTCTTCGGGGCTCTAATCATGCACAGGAGCCTGAGGCTCGGGCGGAACGCACTCGAATTTATCAATGTGCCACTCACCACAAGCAACGTTGACCAACTCTTCCAGGGCTGAAAGGACACTCTCCGTTAAATGAAGGCCGTTTTTCTTCTTCTCTTTTTTAATGCCAACAGACCTCAAGGCGAAATACTCAGAATTGATCTGGAACGTTGGGCTCTGAAATTAACAATGCAAACTTTCAGAAAAGGTGAGAACAAATGCACCCTTCTTCCCAGTTCTAAGTAATAAGCCTCAAGCAGTTGTAAGCTACAAAGAGAAATTTGATCCCTCCCTTGTCCTCAACTCCCAGACCTAGCACTGCAGTAAGGCTTGTCAACTCTCTTCCTAAAGTCACCAGCATCTGTCCCCATGGTTTATGCTTACTTCCGAGCTGCCATCTGAGAACACTCCAGAGAGAAAGAAAACGTGTGGACATTTAAAAGTGGTTGTCAGCCCTGGCCGGTTTGGCTCAGCAGTTAGAGCTGTGGCCCGAGGACCAAGCACTTGAGGGTTCGATTCCTGGTCAAGGGCACGTACCTGGGTTGCAGGTTCAATCCCTGGCCCAGGTTGGGGTTGTGCAGGAGGCAACAGATCGATGTGTCTCTCTCACATTGATGTTTCTCTCTCTCTCTCTCTCTCTCTCAAGCAAAAAAAAAAAAAATCAATGGGAAAACATCCTCAGGTGAGGATTACAAAATAAATAAATTTAAAAAATTAAAAGTAAAGTGATTGCCAGAAGAAAAATGCAACAGAAGACCAGTCGTAGGGCAGGCTGGTGATCTGAACAGTCAAGGCAATACACCCAAACAAAGCAGACAGACAGGACATCTGCAGACAGCGCTGAAGGGATGTGGCAGGCAGGTACATGAAGTCCAATGGCAGTCTAGCAGAAGTACCAGGAAGCCTCGGGGAAGCACCCCCAGAACCAAGAGCTCAGTAGGTGGGGGGGAGCAGGTGGGGCTGGGATAGAGTAACACCACAGAACGAAAGAGGATCAAGGAAGAGACCCACCCAGAATCGCATCAGTCTCAAGGATAAAGATGTCGTAAGAGGAATGAGAGACGGCCTGGCATTAGGATTTCCGATTAGCAACCCTGCATTCCAGAAAACAGGGGAGCAGGCCTTCAGTCTACACATCAGCGACCACACCTTCTCGGACTCCTGGAGCTCCGTCATGGGAGTGCCTCAGGCTCAGACGGGACCCTTCCCATTTCTAATGATATCAACTGCACTGGTTTATTATCCCCCCTCGAGGCCTTGGGAACCCTCCTGTGCAGAAAGCTCCAAACTGACATTTCCACCCACTTCTCTCAACTCCAGACTCTCGACATCTAACAGGCGTCTCAAAGTCAACACATCTACACCCCACCTAGAGTTGCGCCCATTTAAGTTAATGGAAACTCATTGATGTTTCTCTTTCTCTTCCTTTCTCTCCCTCCCGCTCTATCTGAATATGGATGCAAAAATGTCCTCGAGTGAGGATTAAAAAAAAAAGATAATGGAAACTCCAAGCACCCAACTGTTTAGCCCCAAAAGCCTGGTTAGTCCTTGATTCTTTCTCCTATCTCACCATTCAGTCTGTCCAATAATCCCATAGATTAGATTCAATTCATTGGCTCATGGGAGACAACTAAAGTAACAACTTGATTTTAGGAAATTAACAACATGGCCAGCAAAATATACAGGTCAGAAAAGAGAGATGGGAGAAAGTATAAGTACATCGAAATTACTCATTCACAGTTCAGAGAAAACTTACACTGTCTCAAGTTAATAAATCAAGATACAAAGATAATCATTTTAAAAAATACCAAAAGAGCCCGGCCGGTGTGGGTCAGTGGTTGAGCGTCAACCCATGCACCAAGAGGTCACCAGTTCAATTCTGGTTAAGGCACATGCCCAGGTTGTGGGCCTGATCCCCAGTGGGGGGCATGCAGGAGGCGACCAATCGATGTTCTCATTCATCGATGTTTCCATCTCCCTCTCTAAAATCAATAAAGGAAAAAAGTAATTATAAAAAATACTAAAAGGTATTTAATCAACTACAATATGAAATGATGGCTTTTGCTGGAGAATGAAACCAAGGGGGGGTGCTTTTCATGATATACCTTTCCACAGTGACTACTTCTACTGGACACACGTATTACAAGCGATAGGACATACAGCACCACAGCACAGGCTGACTGTCAAAGGGAACACCCTACACTGTCATTTGATATGACTATTTTGATTAAACCAATCAGCAAAGCTCTGAATGAAAACCGGTTTACCTCTTGGTGGAAAATGTAAGATAAACCCGGATGGCTGACTATGAAGTTCACAGTGGAGGTCTTCAAATTTTCTAGCATCACAATGGAACATAGAGGAGAAAAATTCTTCATCAACCAACATCTGTCATCTGTAAAGAGAAAATTAAACTGCCTTACAAATGGTAACTCTGTTAAACTCTATGCCCTTTAGGACTACCATTTCCTGGCCCAACTGTAACTTTTTAGGGCAGGAATTATGTTTGAGAGCCTTTTTCAGGATGTCAAGCTGCATAACAGGAACACACCTGGGCTGAGAAGTCAGCCCAGGTTTGCCACCTACCAGCTGTGTGGCCTTGGGCAACTTTTCTCACCTGTAAAATGGTGAAAACAATAGTTTCACTCCTCTCAGGACCTTTGTGAGGGTTTATTTTTATTATTCTCACCCAAAGATATGTTCATTTATCTTAGAGAGGAAAGAGAGGGGGAAGAGAAGGAGCAAGAGAGAAACATTGATGTGAGAAACATCAACAGTGTGTGCCCTGGAATCAAACCCACAACCGTTTGGTGTACAGGGCAATGCTCCAACCAACTGAGCCCCCAGGGCTGTGAGGGTTTAAACAGAAGTAGTAACAGGTGCAATGTCTACACCATAGTATAAATCTAAAAGTTAATAGCTCCCTAAAAACGAAAAAGAAAAAACAAAGCAAAAAAGTTATTAGCCTTATCATAGTGCGTCCTCAGGAAACTACCCAGTCTTTCCATTACCCCGGTTAAGATGAGCTCTGAGCAAGGTTCGGGCTTCCCTTTTCATCTCCTTCTTGCTCTTCTCGGGCATCGAGTAATGCACTGCGTTGATAGTGAGGCGAGAGTGGGTGTAGGTAGAGAAGACGTCTTGGGAAGGCTGGCCTTGGCTAATGGTAAAACCAAACACCTGCACCTGGCCATAAAGGCAAGTCACGCGACAGATCCCACTAAAAGTAAAACCCTAGCAGGAAAAAAAAAAAAAGAAAAAGAAAAGAAGAAATAACATTACGGATTCTGTTCCTAGTGAATGAAGTTTTCCAAAACCTTAATTCCTATTCACATGAACAAAAGGAGGCAGACTTCTAAATCACAGAATACACGGCAGTAGGTGACTTTCGGGTACTTGATGTTTTTGACCTAAGACTGTATCTCATGGCAGCTACAGAGAGCTGGTGAACATGGGCACATGAAAAACAAGGGGGTCCCAGGAACCCAGCTCTGCTGTCTTCTGTTCCCTGTTCTTAGAAAGCCCATTGCCTGCCAAGTCTCTGCGTTCCTATTTCCCTCCTGCATGGGGGGGGGGGGGCCCTCCCAGACCAGAGTCCAGGTGACGAGCAGGGGCCCTGCCATCAGGATGCGGTGATTCGGACCCTACTACTGTGTTCCTTTTGGGAAGTCACCTAAGCTAGAACTACTCAATTTCTTCCTCTGTAAACACTCAGAGAACAGCGGGAATAACTCCATGTGGGCTGGGAGTACTGCACGGGTCCATACAACTAAAACACTCAGAACACGCCGAGCCTGACGTTCCTAAGCACCCAATAAATGCGAACTGTTATTACAGTCATTACCATCCAAGTCCCTTTCAGCTCTGAAGGCCTACAGCACCGAGACTCCTCCGTACTCGCGGCTCAGCACCACGGCCAGGAGGGATCCCGGAGAACCCGCAGCGGGCCCCCGGCCCCTGCCGGGCCCCCGGGGCTGCGTGTCCGCCTCCCCCTCTGCCCGCCCGGCTCTCAGCGCGCGACGCACCTGC
The DNA here is from genome assembly GCF_014108415.1 of Molossus molossus. Classification (NCBI taxonomy): domain Eukaryota; kingdom Metazoa; phylum Chordata; class Mammalia; order Chiroptera; family Molossidae; genus Molossus; species Molossus molossus. The sequence continues at coordinate 101,350,591 of NW_023425347.1, read as the reverse complement.
TCCCGCGGCAGCAGCAGCAACGCGCGGCCCGGGCCGGCCGGACGCAGGGGAGGGATGGGGAGGCTCGCGGTGCAGCTCGGGGCGGTGTCCTCGTCCGAGGTCGGGCTGGGGGCCCGGCTGGGCACCGGGACAGGGGCTGGGCTGGAGGTCGCGGTCTTGGGCCTCGGGGCCGCCGCCGCGCGCGACCCCGGCCAGCTGCCCTCCCGCCAGTCCGCACCGGCCGCCTGGGCTTGCAGCAGCCGCCGCCGCAGGCGCCTTCGGCCGCACCAGCGCAGGAGCCGGAGCCGGCGGCGGGGCCGGCGGCTGAGGATGAGCTGGGGCCGGGCCTTACGGACTCGAGTCCACGTGGAGCGGAAGGACGCCCGCTTCTGCAGCTGCGGCACGTCCGCCATGCTGGCCGCCGGCGTGGGCGGAGCGAGAGTCTCGCGATGTCTCGTCGCTCCGCCCCACTCTCGTGGAGCGGACGAGAGAAACGGCCCGGAGGCCGCGGGCGCCCTCTGCCGGTGGTCCCGGCAGCGCACCTGAGCCTCGGATGCAACCTAGAAGGCTCCTGCCGGCCTGCGGGGGCTCCGGGGACGTGCCTGCGAGGACCCCACGTATATTATGCAAAAGTCCAACCCGACCGCCTACAGGGTGGAAGCCAGAGACCTGACCCCAAGTTCTGAGCCACCTCTCCCCACGTTCACCTGGGGTAGTTTTTTTTTTTTTAAGTATATTTTATTACAAAAAAAAAAAAGTATATTTTATTGATTTTTTTTAGGGAGAGATAGAAACATGGACGTGGTGAGAGAGGAACCACCATCGGCTGCCTCCTGCACGCCCCCTACTGGGGTTAGAGACGGCAACCCAGGCTTGTGCCCTGACTGGGATGGAACCGGGACCTCTGAGTCCATGGGTCCATTGAGCCACACAAACTGGGCTGGGATCATTTTTCCTGCAGGAGAAGCTCCGGGATTTTTTTTTTAAATCCTCACCTGAGGACATTTTTCTATTTTTTGTTCAGATAGAGTAAGGGAGGGAGAATGAGGGAGAGAGATAGAGATCCATGTGAAAGGGACACATCGAGTGGCTGCCACCCGCACAACCCAATCAGGGCCGGGAACAAACTGCAGCTGAGGTACATGCCTTTAGTGGCAACTGAACCCGGGTCTCTCTGGACTGCAGGCCTACGCTCTAACCGCCGAACCAAACCGGCCTGGGCAAAAAGCTCCAGGATTTAAACAAAACCCATCTATTTGCATACCCTCTGTTTGCATACATTTGTCTTTTTATTTTATCTTAACTGTCACCCAAGGATATTTTTCTATTTATCTTCAGATAGAGTGGGAGGGAAAAAGGGAGAGAGAAACATTGATGAAAGAGGGATACATCGATTGTCTGCCTCCCGCATGACCCCGACCAGAGCCGGGGATGAACCGAAACCGAGGTGATGTGCCCTTGGCCGGAATCAATCTTCAACTCACTGATCCATGGGCTGAGCCAAAGCGGCCAGGGCAATTTTTTCTTTCTTTATTGATTTTAGATAGAGAGGAAGGGAGAGGCACAGAGAGAGAGAACATCTATTGGCTGCCTCCTGCATGCCCCGCACTGGGGATTTGGCCCACAAACTGGGCATGTGCCCTGACTAGGAATCAAACTGGTGACCTCTTGGTGCATGGGTTGATGCTCAACCACTGAGCCGCACTGGTTGGCAGTATACATTTGTCTTTTTGTTGTTGTTGTTGTTGTTAATCCTCACCTTAGGATATTTTTCCATTGATTTTTAGACATAGTGGAAGGGAAGAAAGGAGAAAGAGAGAGAAACATTGATGTGAGAGACATATCAATTTGATTGGTTGCCTCCCGTGCAAAGGTACGTGCCCTTCACCAGAATTGAACCTGAGACCTTCGGTGTGTGGGCAGACACTCTAACTACTGAGCACACTGGCCAGGGCTGCATGCATTTGTCTTTGGGCTGAAGGGAACAACCCTGTATAACCACAATAATTCACTCAGAATTTCAGTGTCAGAAAACTGAGAACTAGGAGGAAGGCAGGTCAACTTAAAGTCATATCTCATTGGGCAAACTGAGGCCCAGATGAAAAGTTCTAAAACTGGCAAAGAGGGTTTTTATTTTCCCCCGGCACAAAACATAATTACGTGGGTCTGGAGTGGTCCCAAGTGTACCTTCAGGGTCATCAACTCCTCCACGTGGTTCCCAGTTTGTCTGGACATAAATAAGACCAAAACCCAGTGGCATGGAAAGGACAGCCAGGTAATGGGGACCTGTCACTCACCAGTGATTGCCTTAGGGCAGCCCAGAGCCACGGGGCAATGCTGACACAGTTTACATGGGCAGGAGGGCTCCCAGGTATCGGGCTGCCATGGCTCTACCCAGCCCTGCCAGGGAAGCTCCAGAGCCAACTAGACAGATGCCCAGTAGCCACTGGGCAAATACACAGATTTTTTTTTTTTTTTTATGTTTTTATCGAATTTTTTTTACAGAGAAGTAGAAACATCGATGTGAGAGAGAAACTTTGGCTGCCTCCTGCATGCCCCCTCCCCCTCTGCCCCAAACTGGGAATCGAGCCCACAACCCCGGCATGTGCCCTGACTGGGAATCGAACTGGGACCTCTCAGTCTATGGACAATGTTCAGTCTACTGAGCCACACCAGCCAGGCCAGATTCTGTTTTTCAAGCGTGTGTCAGTGTCCCTTGACTTGGGCCCCTCCATGCAGTACAAAACACCTGTGGCTTGTTGCAGGTAACTCGTCTGTGTGCTCCAGTGACTGTCCTGAAGGGCACCAGCGAGCAACTGTGGGTTTCCACCGCTGTTGCTTTGAGTGTGTGCCCTTTGAAGCCCAGACCTTCCTCAACAGGAATGGCGAGAGCTTGGCTGGTGTGGCCCAGTGGTTGAGCATTGTTCCATGAACCAAGAGGTTGCCATTTCAATTGCCAGTCAGGGCACATGCCCAAACTGTGGGCTTGATTCCCAGTAGGGGTCATGTAGGAGGCAGCATTGATGTTTCTATCTCTCCCTCTCCCTTCCTCTCTCTGAAATCAATAAACACATTTAAAAGAAAAGTGGTGAGAGACCAAGCGAATGGGCAAACAATCTAGAATTCCTGAGATCTGTACAGCAGGTGAAAGGACCTCCTTGGGGCTACACTTGTGCGCACCCGACCCCAGAACCAGGACCTCAGTCGCTTTGTTGCAAGGTAGGTACAGGTTGGAGGCTATCTGCCACCAGACAATTCTAATAACTCAGAAAGAAACAACCAGTTGAAAGCCCCAGGCCAACCTTGTCCTTTATTAGACTGCTCCCAACTCAACTCCTACGGATACAATCTTACCCTAAATTTAACCTCTTTATCCAAATAGATGTAGCTATGTTCTCATTGTATATTCTGGTGCTATCCCTCAATTGTCCATGCTGAAGACAGCTAGTACCTAGAACAGCTTGGCTCAGATGCAGATACTAGCATGTCTGCAGCAGAAGGAAAGAGCATACTCTGCTCAGCGGTGTAAATTTAAGTTTCAGAAAGCAAATTGAGGTAGCAAGGGCTCAGCTCAGAGCTGGACTCCAGGGGCCACGTTCTTTCCTTTTACTATCCCTGTGGGTGTGGGAATGCATCTCCTTTGTCCTCAGTCAACTCAGAGAAAACAGGCAGCTCAGGAAGGTGGGTTTGCTTAGCTCAAGTGCTGGAGAGAGAGGTACAAATGCCTTTTCCTTGGGGCTGGCTGCTCCTATTGATCATAGCCTCACTGGCATGTGGGCAGAGCTACCAGGCTATGGCCCTCCCCAGAGACCTCTTGGCACCTCATTCTTGGCACAGGAAATGTAAGCACACTGAAGAACCCAGTCCGGGTTCCAGGCTACCAATGAAGAGGTGACATGTGCCCTGGTCAGGTGGCTCAGTCGGTTGGAGTGTCCTCCTAGGCACCAAAAAGTTGTGAGTTTGATCCCCAGAGTGGGGAAGCAACAGATAGATTTTTCTCTCTCACATGGTTGTTTTTCTCTCCCTTCCTCTAAGAAAAATAAATAAATATATCCTCGAGTTAGGATTTAAAAAAAAGAAGTGACATGTGCGTCTGGGTTGCGCTTGCAGTCTGGGCGAGGGAGGAACGCTGCCTCTTCAAGCCCGAAAGCGCCGAGGTGGGTAAATCGCAGGGGGCACCTGGGGACTCCGCGAGAGCCTGGCGAAAACCGGGAGCCCAGCTTGACGTTGCTAGGCAACTCCGGGAGGCGGGCCCGATGCCGAAAGAACTCGTCCTGGGCCCGCCCCTTTTCTTATCACTCCCCATTGGCCGTTTTCTTCGTGGCCCCGCCCCCAAGCGCTGACGCTAAAGCCCTGCGCCTTCGAGGTGTTCGGTCCCGGCGGGCGCGCCCTGACGTCACGTCCGGCGGTGGCGACGGCGGCGTCTCCGTACGGTCGGCTGGGCACGTACCGCCCGGGCAGTTGGCTAGTGGGGCTGCGAAGTGCACACGTCGGGAACCGCCGGGCCGGCGCAGGGAGGACCGGCCCCGGTGAGAAGCGCGGGGCGCGGGGAGAGAGGGGGGAGGGCTGCGGGCCGCTGTGAGCGCAGGCGGAGTGTGACCGCAGGCGCCTCACGTCCAGCGGCTGGGGACGTGTGGGAGCGGCGTGGGCTTCGCGCACCTGTCCGCGGCCTCCGCCCTCCCCTGCCACGGGTCCTCTCGCTGTGCCAGGCCCATCAGTTCGTGCGGATCCGCTGCCTCTTTCCCCAAACTTTAATTCCTTCCATCAGCGCCCCTTGACGACCCTGCCCTGTCTCCCAGCAAGCCGTGCCTGCTCCCCCCACCTGGTCCCCTTGCACCCCCGCCACCCACTCTCTGGCCAACCCTAATATGGGCTGCTCCCCAGACCCCCGCCCCCCGGGAGGCTTTCTGTCTGTTCCTGGGTCAGCATGCGCACTCTAATTTTGACCTGAACCCTCGTGGTAAATATGGCTAAGTAGCGGCCACCTCCCCTCTCCCTCTTCTCAAATCCAAGGGCTTTCTCTTTTGCTCCTGGATTGGGCTAGCCAGGGTATCACTATTTCTGCCTTCCTCTCCTCCGGACAGATCATGGACGGTTCCTTCATTCAGCACAGTGTGAGGGTTCTGCAGGAGCTCAACAAGCAGCGGGAGAAGGGCCAGTACTGCGACGCCACCCTGGACGTGGGGGGCCTGGTGTTCAAGGCACACTGGAGTGTCCTTGCCTGCTGCAGCCACTTCTTCCAGAGCCTCTATGGGGATGGCTCAGGGGGCAGTGTTGTCCTCCCTGCTGGCTTCGCGGAGATTTTTGGCCTCTTGTTGGACTTTTTCTACACTGGTCACCTCGCCCTCACATCGGGGAACCGGGATCAGGTGCTCCTGGCAGCCCGGGAGCTTCGAGTGCCAGAGGCTGTGGAACTGTGCCAGAGCTTCAAGCCCAAAACCTTGGTGGGACAGGCACCAAGTGGCCAGAGTGGGCTAGGGAAACCTGCCCCCCAGGATGTGAACAGCCACCTCAAGGAGTTGGCGGGCTTAGAAGAAGAGGAAGCTTCAAGGACTGTGGGTCAAGTCCCCAGGGATCAGGAGCTCAGTGGCAGTAACAGCCCTCAAAGGCCCCAGCTTGGTCTCCCTGCTCATATTGAAAGCCCCTCCATCCTGCGTGGGAAACTCAAGCAGGCCCTGAAGCTTTGTCCCCCAGAGGACAAGGAGTCTGAGGATTGCAAAGTGCCCCAGAGGCCCTTCGAGGCTGAAGGTGCCCAGCTGCAGGGCAGGAGTAATGAGGTACTGTGCCAGGGGTGCTGGAAATGGGGAGGTGGGCATAGGGGAAAGAGACTGACACTTTTCTGGCATAAGCTGGACCTCAAGGTATAATCTCTGTTATGTGGGTTTGAAATAGGCTTTCTCCAAACATTGCAAGTTGGCTCTGTCCTGCAGCCTCAGGCTGAAATTTTTGCAAGTCTCAGCTGTTTGTGGTTGCCAGCTTCCTGGGGTGGAGTAGATAGCGTCAGGGTTCCAGGTGTTGCCCTAGGGTAGTGAAACCCAGCCAAACTCCAGTTCCCCACAAATAGAGACCCTACCCTCTGCATGCAAGATTCTGATGCTTGTCTGCCCTGGGATCCTGAAGGGAACAATTACAGACAGAGGGACTCATCTGGGGATGTGCCTGGGTCGGGCCTTGGGATGTAGTGGGATGTAGCTGGCTGCCCTGTATATTCACCCCAGAAGGCCCGCTGATTAATTTGGTGACCATGCCTCCTCCTGCTGCCTCTTCTGTAGTGGGAAGTGGTGGTTCAAGTTGAGGACGACCGGGATGGCGACTGTGTTTCTGAGACGGAGACTGTGCTGGCCAGGAGGAAATCAAACATACTCCGAAAGCCCTGTGCTGCCGAGCCAGCCCTGAGCGCAGGCGCCCTGGCAGCCGAACCCCCTGAGCACAGAAAAGGTACAGCGGTGCCGGTTGAATGCCCCACATGTCATAAAAAGTTCCTCAGCAAATATTATCTAAAAGTCCACAACAGGTAAACATTCTGTTTTTCTATTTGCTTTTTCTGTCTGCCATTCCCATGTTGGGGGAGGGGGCCTGCGCTCCCCAATTCTGGTCCGGGGCTCCTTCTCTGACCCACATAGTGCCTGGCACGCCTTCGATCATCAGGGAGTGAGGACCTAGCCTTGGGTTGGATTCCTGTGTCCCCTCCTATTGTAGGCCCTCTGGTTGAAGGGGTTTGTGGACATCTTGCCAGCAGGTTCCACCCACTGTGAACCTTGACCTCCAGCTGGCTTCTGCCAAGGGGGTGTGCTGTGGCTGAGGCCCCACCTTAGGCATTTCTGAAGCCTGACAGTGTGGACTTTGGGCCAAGATGTTAACCTGTAGGGTTTGTGCTGCTTGCATTGTGGGGAAATTTTAGCTTTGGGATGTCGGCGGAGCATAAAAGACCATTTGTCTAAAGCTGTACCGTCCAGTAAAAAAACCAAACGCCATGTGAAGCTATTGTAACTCAAAGTAAAGGTAATTCAATTAAATAAGTTCACCCCTCACATACTAGCCACATTTCAAGTGCTCAGCAGCCACATGTTCCTGGCTGCCAAGCTGGAGCTCACAGGCCTAGGACATTCCCATCGCTGCAGGGCGTTCCTTGGCGGGTGGTGCTCCTGGTTTTCCGCAAGGCCTCCGGGGATGGCAGCCAGGTGGATGCCTTTCAGTCTTGCCACTCCCTAGCCCAGGGCGTCACTGGTCCGCCATGGTGCAGTTTCTTGCCAGGTCGGGCCACATGTTTTTTTCTCAGTATGACACGCTGGGAAGCCACTGGTGACCAACTGGAGTTGGAGCAGGGAGGAGGGGAACCAGTGTACTCCCTCCTGCTTTGAGGCAGCTGCTGCCAGTGGAGTCTTGGGGATGTCGCGATGTGGGAGGACCTTGGGGTGATCAGAGCTGCCTGTCACTCCCCAGTGTAAGACTCGGGTGTGGGTGCCACTCACTCATAGGCCCCACGGTCGGGTTGGTTTTGTTCACTCAACAGCTGTTCGCCAATAGCTGACAAGACTATTCTGGGTGCTCGGCATACCTCAGGGAACAAAGAGGCCTTGGGGACCTTGCCCTCCAGTGGGGCAGCGCAGACTGCCATCTGCCGGACAGACCCTCCCCGCGGGAGGAGGGGGAGCGCACAGAGAAGGAAGGGACAGCAGTGCCAGGGTCTGGGGCGCCCAGGGACAGGTCAGGTGTGCTTTGTTTTCTCTACTGGATTCAGAGAGAGGAAGGGGAGGGAGAGAGAGAGAAACACTGCGAGAGAACATTGACTGGCCGCCTCCTGCATGCCCCCACGCTGGGGATCGGGCCCACAGCCTGGGCGTGTGAGTCAAACCAGCGACCTCTTGGTGCATGGGTTGACGCTCAACCACTGAGCCACACCGGGCCGGGCCAGGCAGGTTGTACTTTTTCTTTTTAAATTTTTTTATCCTCACCTGAGGACATTTTTCCATTTTTTGTTCAGATAGAGCGGGAGGGAGGAAGAGAGAGAGAAACATCAACATGAGAGACATAGACACATCGAGTGGTTGCCACCCACATGATCCCAACCGGGGCCGGGGACGAACTGCAACCGAGGTACGTGCCCTTAGTGAGAACCAAACCCGGGTCTCTCGGGTCCACGGGCCAACACTCTAACCGCTGAGCCAAACTGGCCGGGGCCACAGTTTTAAAGGTGGAGCCCACCAAAGCTCCAGGCAGATTGAGTGATTTCTCCAGTGTGTCTGGACCCAGGGATTGTTTCTGCTTTCAGAGAGATGGGTAGGGCTTTGGGGCGGCCCCTAGGGCTGGAGCTGAGCCTGGAGCTGAGCCTGGAGCTGGGCTCGGAGCTGGGAGGGAGGAGGGTTTCTGGGTTTCCCCTTCCCTTGCAGGCTTACTAGCCATGTGGTGAGCCACTGGGAGCCAGAGGGGGCACTGGGTGAGTGCGAGGCTGGAAGTCGCTCAGCCCCCACGCCCTCGGCTTCTCCTGGCAGGAAACACACTGGGGAGAAGCCCTTCGAGTGCCCCAAATGTGGAAAGTGTTACTTTCGGAAGGAGAACCTGCTGGAGCACGAAGCCCGGAATTGTATGAACCGCTCGGAACAGGTACTTGTGGGCTGGCCCAGGTCTTTGTGGGCAGGGGCATGCTCGCCTCTGTGTTCTGCCGTCGGGAGGGGCCCCCAGAAGACTCAGATGGGACAGTAAACGAAAGAGCTGTAGGGTCCTTGGGTGCTATCAAGTTGGCTCCCTGGTATTACAGGTGGGGACACAGGTCCCAAGAGTGGAAGGGACAGCCCAGGAGACATTTTGGGTTTGCATGCCAGGCCCCTGGGCTTTGGAGAAGGGGCACCTTGGTGGTGGTGGTGAGGGGTTGCCTGCAAGGAAAGTCCACCTGGCGACTCCCCTCACCCCACTGGCGGGCCCAGCCAGATCCTGCCCTTGTCTTCCTAGAGGCCTGTTGCCAGGGCGGGGGCTGTAGGCAAGGCTGCTGGGCCTGAGAAGGGCCTGGCGTGGTGGGTTTGCAACAGTCAGGGTCAGGGCAGGCAGGTTACGTGTTGCCCTCTCCCACCCCAGCGGCCCCCTCCTCGGGCAGACTCCTCCCAGCAGCGAGTGGAAGCCCGGGCAGAGGCCGCCGTCGCGGGCAGAGGCCCTCCCTGATGCCGGCCCTGCTTGCCCCTCACACTGCCAGGTCTTCACGTGCTCCGTGTGTCAGGAGACCTTCCGCCGGAGGATGGAGCTGCGGATGCACATGGTGTCCCACACAGGGGAGATGCCCTACAAGGTCAGGCTCGGCCTGTCTCCGGGGCCGTGGGCCAAGGGGCAGCCCCAGGATCCTTCCCACTGAGCCCCTTTACCTGGGATGGTGTCAGGCGCCTCCCTCTTGTCAACTTCAAGGAGCCTCGCCTTCCCTAGCCCACACCTCAGGCTGGGCCTCTGATCCTCTTTGGGCCTTTGTTTCCTTCCATGGAAGGCAGGCTCAGCAGCCCTCGGGTATGGCATGGGGCCTTCCCAGTGTGTCCTTCACCCAGCATCTCCAGCTGGGCTGGGCCGTCTGGTCCCCGCATAGGCCAGGGGTGGCTGGGGTTGCAGGCTGGTTCAGGTGCCTGGGGCCTGTTTTCCAGTGCTCCTCCTGCTCCCAGCAGTTCATGCAGAAGAAGGACTTGCAGAGCCACATGATCAAGCTGCACGGGGCGCCCAAGCCCCACGCTGTAAGTGCCAGGCCGTGCCAAGAGCGGGCCAGCATGATGACATGGACTGGCTGCTGCAGAAGGGCGGCTGTTCGGCTCTGCCATGGCGGGTGTCCCAGGGCAGCCCCACTCTGCCCTCACCCTGCTCCCTCTGGGCTTGTCTCGCTGCAGTGTCCCACCTGTGCCAAGTGCTTCCTGTCCCGAACGGAACTGCAGCTGCACGAGGCTTTCAAGCACCGCGGGGAGAAGCTGTTTGTGTGCGAGGAGTGTGGGCACCGGGCCTCCAGCCGGAACGGCCTGCAGCTGCACATCAAAGCCAAGCACAGGTGGGGGACCGGCTCCCCAGCTGGCCCTGCGCCAGCTCCAGGCTGCAAAGCCGAGAGGGCCCTGGAGGCAGTTTGCTTACACACGGAACAGAGTGCCCTCCACCCTCGGTGGTGCCTGCAGGGGCGCTGGAGGGATGAGCGAGTCTGCCAGGCAGAGGCTGGGCAGGGCTTCCAGGCTGAGACAAGGCTCTGCACCGCCCTGGGCAGACCCTCAGTTTCCTGTGGCTCCGAGCGGTAGTTGGTGCCCCTTTCCTGGTGCTGCCCAAGCCCTCCTCCCACCAGATAGCTCATTGAGGCCTAGGTCTCTCCAGTGGCTCAGGTAGGCCTGTTCTGGCCTTGCTGATTCTTTGGCTTGGGCCAGGAGGGCTCCCAACTGCAGCAGAGTGAAGGGGCCTCTTCCTTTGGTGACGGCCTCTGCCTGTGTCCCCACCTGGACAGGAACGAGAGGCCATATGTCTGCGAGTTCTGCAGCCACGCCTTCACCCAGAAGGCCAATCTCAACATGCACCTGCGCACACACACGGGCGAGAAGCCTTTCCAGTGTCACCTCTGCGGCAAGACCTTCCGCACCCAAGGTGAGGCAGGCCTGTCCCCTCCCTGTCCAGGGTTGGGGCCCAGAGACTGAACCCTCGTCTTGTCCCCACAGCCAGCCTGGACAAGCACAACCGCACCCACACGGGTGAGAGGCCCTTCAGCTGCGAGTTCTGCGAGCAGCGCTTCACGGAGAAGGGGCCCCTGCTGAGGCACGTGGCCAGCCGCCACCAGGAGGGCCGGCCCCACTTCTGCCAGATCTGTGGGAAGACCTTCAAAGGTGCCTGGGCTTTCACTTCTTGTTTGTTTATCCTCACCTGCCCGGCAGGTGTGGCTCAGTGGTTGAGCATCGATCCATGCACCAGGTCACGGGTTCGATTCCCGGTCAGGGCACATGCCCAGGTTGTGGGCCAAGTCCCCAGTTGGGGGCACACAGGAAGCGGCCAGTCGATGTTCTCTCATCGATGTTTCTCTCTCTCTCTAAAATCAATCAAGAAAAAACTTAAAAAAAAATAAAAAAAGTATCCTCACCTGAGGACATTTTACTTATCTTTTTTGCTTTTATTTTCAGACAGAACGGGGCGGGGGAGAAACATTGATGTGGGAGGGACACACTGATTGGTTGCCACCCACATGACCCCAACCGGGGCCCGGGACAAACTGCAACCGAGGTACGTGCCTTTAGCAGGAACTGAACCCGGGTCTCTCTGGTCCGTGGGCCGACGCTCTAATCGCTGAGCCAGACCAGCTAGGGCAGTACCTGGGCTTTCAAAGGCCCTCTCCCCTTGTCCTTCCCTGTCAGCTAACGGTTCTCAACCTTCCTAATGCCGTGACCTTTAATACAGTTCCTCATGTTATGGTGACCCCCAACCATAAAATTATTTTTGTTGCTATTTCATTAACTATGACCCCTGTGAAAGGGTCATTCGACCCCCAAAGGGGACACGAACCACAGGTTGAGGACCCCTGCAGCCCTGGGCAGAGGAGAGGGCCTGGTTATCTTTTTCTTTGTTTTGTTAATCTTCACCTGAGGATATTATTCCTCCAGGGAGGGAGGGAAGGAGAGAGAGAAACATTGATGTGAGAGAGACACATCAATTGGTTGTCTACCGCATGACGGGCCAGGGATCAAACTTGCAGACCAGGTACATGCCCTTGACCAGGAATGGAACCCACGACCCTTTGGTCCATAGGCTGATGCTCTGACCACTGAGCGAAGCCAGCCAGGCTGGCTGGCCCCTCCTTGCCCGCCAGGGTTGGAGTCTGTCCTGGGGCAGGCCGGTGCAGCCGTGGCATGCATGCTCCTGGGTTCCCATGGTTACCTGCTCTGACGCAGGTGGCAGGGGTGGAGCAGGGTCCTGTACATGGTGACCTGGGGGTGCCCTGTAGTCTGGCAGGGCCCCGCCACCCCGTTGTCCCCCGTCCTGACCCTCCCCTGCTGCCCCCTCTGCCACCCCATCGCCCCCCCATCCTGACCCTCCCCTGCTGGCCCCCCCACTCCCCATCCTGACCCTCCCCTGCTGGCTCCCCCAACCCCAGTCCTGACCCTCCCCTGCTGGCCCCCCCACTCCCCATCCTGACCCTCCCCTGCTGGCTCCCCCAACCCCAGTCCTGACACTCCCCTGCTACCCTCCCGCCACCACCCCATTGCCCCCCCATTCCTGACCCTCCCCTGTTGCCCCTCCACCCCCCATCCTGACCCCTGCTGCCCTCCCGCCACCACCCTGTTCCTGACCCTCCCCTGCTGGCCCCCCCACCCCCGTCCTGACCCTCCCCTGCTGCCCCCCACAGCGGTGGAGCAGCTGCGAGTGCACGTGCGGAGGCACAAGGGCGTGAGGAAGTTCGAGTGCACCGAGTGTGGCTACAAGTTCACGAGGCAGGTAGGCCTGGGTCACCTCCTCCTGCCCTCGGGGCGCCCACAGCCCAGCCCTGAGCCCCTGCCCCCGCCCCATAGGCCCACCTGCGGAGGCACATGGAGATCCACGACCGCGTGGAGAACTACAACCCGCGGCAGCGCAAGCTTCGGAACCTGGTCATCGAGGATGAGAAGATGGTGGTGGTGGCGCTCCAGCCGCCTGCCGAGCTGGAGGTGGGCTCTGCCGAGGTCATCGTGGAGTCCCTGGCCCAGGGCAGCCTGGCCTCCCAGCTCCCTGCCCCGAGACTGTGTGCAGAGGAGAGCTTCACGGGCCCGGGCGCCATGGGGCCCTCACTCCTCATCACCGCTGCTATTCCCGAGGCCTGTGACACGTAGCCCGCTCGGCCCCCGCCCCCAATAAACCACACGGCTTTGGACTCATTGCTTCGGCCCATCCGGCAGTCCGTTCCCCAGGGTACTCCAGGGCTGAGCTGCTTTCCCACCGTCCTGCCTGCTCAGAAGACCTGCAGAGGGCACCTGGCAGGCAGTTTTGGGGGCCAAGCCTCTGGCCCAGATGCTATCATCTGTCTCCTACCCCGCAGTCAGGGTTTGAAGACTGGGCACAGGGACCAGGTCTAGTGGTACTTCCCGTTTCCCTGAGCCCCGGGAGTCAGTCAGGGCCCCCCAGTGGCCACCCTGGTTCAGGACTCCAGCCGCACGCTGGCACAGCTTGGGCCCGAGGGCCAGCTCAGGGCTAGGCTCTGGCCGGGGCTGGCTACATGCTTGCAGAAAGCACTGCCCTTGGGGTGCCTGAACCTGGCTAGTTGTCTAGATGTGGGGTGCAGACAAGGTTAGGTCCCGAGTTGTGAGAGGTCCCCTGCTTCTGTGACCTGGGGGAACTGTGGGGGTGGTTGCTGTTTGTCGTGGGCGCTGGAGGCTGGTTGCATCCAAATTCCTTCCCAGCTCAGTTTTAGCTGTGACCTGGGGCAAGTTGTAACAGCTTGTTTCCTCGTCTTGAATGGAATTAATAACAGTACACACTTCATAGACAAGGATTAAATGAGAGCCTGTGTGTGTTACTGCTGGATAGCAAACACCTGGCCTTCCCTGGGGCTGGGGCTGCTCTCAAGAGGGAAGAGGGCTCCCTGAGCATGGCAGCTAGGTGCCCACAGCCAGAGCGCCAACAGACCAGACCTGCAGGCCTCTGATCTTGCCCTGGCAGCCAGTGTCTCTTCTGCCAGAGTCCGGGCACTCGGGGGAGGGCTGTCAGAGTCTGCGCAGACTTCCAGCTGCCCATCCAGAGGGCAGTGCTCCAGGTGGTACTGATGGTCATGACCTTTAGCCTGATGGTCAGGCCAGACTGAGTCCCATCACTGGAGGATCCCCATAACACCGGCCTCACGCTATGCTAGGTTCCTCCTGCAGGTTGAGGAGGAAAGCGGTCTCCTGTTTTGGACCCAGAACCCTCCTAACCATTTTTCCTTTCATTCCTTGGCCACTGGGGAACTCAGCTGGTGAGCCCAAGTGCAGTGAGTGACAGGGATGAGTGGCTTTGGGGCTGTTTGGTAAGAGTATTAGAGGGACTGACCTCTTCCCAGCAGACACTGCCTCCCTCGGGTGCAGAAGGGCCTGCTTTCCTGCAGGTGTGAACGCCCAGCCCGAGGTCCACCCACTGCAGAGACGGGATCTGGAGGCAGTCGAGGGGCGGGCTGCCAGCAGGTGGGGTCATGGAGGCTGGAAGCAGCTTTGGAGCAAGGAGCCCTGGCCTCCACCACCTGTTCTCACTTCTCAGGCTTGGCCTCCTCTGTCCTCCACCTCCTACCTCGTCTTATTCAAGATGAGAAAGGGCCTGAAGAACTCCCCCCCCCCCCCCCCGGGACCAGTAGCTAGGAGCTCTGGGCACTCCACTCTGCTCCTCCCCGCTGGCCCGGGGACAGCCCCATCCGTTTGGCCTCAGCCCTAAGATGCAGCTGCAGCAGGATCAAGACCGTGACACCAAGTGTAGAGAAACATTTTTATTTCAAAAAGTACACATTGAAGGCATCCTAAAGCCTTACAGGATTCTGGACACGTAAGCCTATAAAACAGACAAATAAATATGCAAACCCACCCCACCCTCAGGTTGGACCAGGCTGCTGGACACCGGAGGGAGGGTGTCTGAAGCCATAAATCCAGAATACGTCGGAGATAGCGTTAAATACCACCACTGAATTCTTACAACTCAGTTTGTCTTGTACACTGACAAAGGGGTGCATCCAACACAGTCCCATTCCCAGTTGGCCCAAGTCAGTGCACCTGCAAGTGGAGGGCTTCACAGCCTAGAACCCGAGCCAGGGGCGCCCAGAGGGCAGGGAGCAGACATTGCTGAAGGCCTGTCCCTGATCTGGACCCCCAGCTGGAATCTCGAGGGACCCGCTGTTGCTGAGGCTGCTGCCTCCCCTTCCACCTTTAGTCTTTTAAACCAAAGACAGCCTGGGTGGGGGGGACCCGGAGAAAAACGCGAACCAACCCTCTCCTCCACTGGCCTGCCCCAAACCAACCAGCATCTGGGCCACTGCCAGACAGTAGGCTGGCCAGTCCTGCGACAGCCTGTCCCAGTGAAGTACCAAGAAGAGGAAGGTCAGGAAGCCAGGACACTGGGCCCCTTGCCAGGAAGGAGCTTCAGGGAAGGCCAGAAGAGGCCGGTTTTGTATGAGTGTTTGCAGCCCTGTCTCAATAAAACTTTACTGTAACACCTTAGTGCCCAGGGAAAACGACCTTGGCAGGAACACAGCCACACCTGGAGGAGGGGAGAGCTCAGTGACCACAGCACATGTCCACAAAAGGTCACACCTTTGTGGCTGCCGAAAGGCCCCCATGGAGACAGCACCGAGGGGCAGTGCCGGGGGGGGGGGGGGGTCTCTGTGAGACCAAGGCCTACACCCCTTCCTCTGCAGCCCAGCCTGCCTGCTGTTCCCGCCACTGACGGGTCACAAGCCGCCATGCCCAGGCAGCCTCTGCCTGCAAAGGGACAGACGACAGCCACCTGAGCATGGGCAGCCTAGGTGGGGAAGCCCTGCAGGCAGGCAGCCGGGCCGGGAAAAGGCCACAGCAGCCCCTGGGAAGGGAAGTGAGGGCTGTGGGGAGGACGCAGAAGAGACCTGACTCACCCAGGGAGAACCCTCAGGCCAGGGAGGGTGAAGGCAGAGGCCTGGGCAGTAAGCTGAGTCACCCTAAGGAGCCAGAGCACTTCCCTGAGCCCCAGGAGCCCATGACCGGGTGGACCCCACACGCCCTCCAGCAGTCCTGGCGCGGGGTCTGACCCAAAGCAACACCACACACACAGGAGGGCCAAGCTGGCAGCCCTGAAGGCCATGAGGCTGCCTCCCCAGAACCACGGCCACCTGGCCAATGAAAGGGTTTTAAGTGGATTTGTGAGTGAGCTTTCTTCTGGTGAGAACACATCTCCACAGGAGTTCACAGGGAAAGACAGCCCAGTGAACACTCATTTTCAGCTTATCTAAGGAGGAAATGCAAGCACCCTCCTCTTGGGAAGGAAGACAAACTCAGGCAAAGCTACGCCGGGGACCTCGAGGGAACAAGACCACCCGACCCACAGAAATGCTTCCGCTCCCCGAGAAAACGAGCCCGAGCGGCAGGGTCCGGCCTCCCGGAGCCCCCCGCCCACCCAGCAGGAAGGTCTGCGGAGGCCCCGCAAACACCACAAGTCACAGTGGACCCTGGTCTACTGCGCCCGTCTTTGGTTTTTTAATCCTCACCCGAGGACATTTTTGCAATTATCTTCAGATAGAGTGGGAGGGAGAGGAGGGGAAGAGAGAAACATCGATGTGAGAGAGACATCGACTGGTTGCCACCCACATGACCCCAACTGGGGCCGGGGACAAACTGCAACCGAGGTACCCTTAGCGGGAACTGAACCCAGGTCGCTCTGGTCCACAGGCCGACTCTAACCGCTGAGCCAAACCGGCCAGGGCTGCTCCCATCCTTTTTTAAAAAATTAATTATTTTTATCCTCACCCGAGGACATTTTCTGCATTTATCTTCAGATAGAGCAGGAGGGAGGTGGGGGGGAAGAAAGAGAGAAACATCAATGTGAGAGAGACACATCGAGTGGCTGCCACCCACACGACCTCAACAGGGCCAGGGGACAAACTGCAACCGAGGTACGTGCCCCTAGCGGGAACCGAACCCGGGACTCTCTGGTCCATGGGCTGACGCTCTAATCGCTGAGCCAAACCGGCCAGGGCTGCCCCCGTCTTTTAAGATAAGGCCACACTTGTTTCAAACCTTGCAGCCAACCTTGAAGCCACACTGCCAGGCTTGCTGGAGAAGTGGCAAGGTCAAGGGCAAAGGGCGCCCGCCGCCGGCTGCCCGGCTGGCTTCAAACACAAGCTCCCGGGCCTCCCAATAAGGAGCTGCGACCTTGCACCCGTAGGCTTTTACCGTCTTGCATCGAGGACGAACCCGGAGAGGTCTCTGAGCCAGGGTGGAGGGCAGAGGATGACGACATACCAGCGGGTGGGGTGGGTGGACAGGGTCAGCAACCATCTGCCTCAGCCCAGGTCCCCTGGAGACAGCACTCACTCAGCGGACCCCTCTGGGCTGTTTTCAAGCCATATCAGTCCCACCACCCTGCGCCCAGGTCTGAGCTCACCTGCTGAGGCCCATCCCTGGCAGGGGGGCTTTTGTGCGAGGCCCCTTCACCTGGGGGAAGACCTGCCGGGATGACCAGCACGGGACGCAGGGTTTGGGACCACCCTGCAGCCGTCTGCCTGGGTTCCCAACGCTCCAGGACAGCAGGGCCTGCAGGAGAGCAGCCCTCGGCTACTCAGACTCTCCCGGGAGGACCTGGCCCCTCCACGCATGCCCCAGAAGCAGGAGTGGGTGACCCAGACTCTCCTCTCCCGAGGGGGGTGCAAGTGGGTGGCAGGGGCGGCGGTGTGTGTGTGTGTGTGTGTCTGGCTGCAGCCAAAGACCTGTGCCAGCAGAGAGGCAGCTCTTCCTGGACCAAGGGAGGGGCATTCACAACCGGCTTCGGCCCCAGCAGCTGGGACTCGGGTTCTAGATGCACAGAACAATCCAGGCATCAGATCCTGAGGCTCACTCAGCAGCCCAGGAGCCCGCGTCCCACGTGGTGAGCCCAACCTGTCCTCAGGCACGAAGGAGGGGGTCACTGCCCTTCGAGGTGCCGGGCTGGTTACCTGCATCGAGGCCCTCCCTGGGCCCGGCCGGGGTTAGCGCAGCTCGTGGGGGTTCTGCGGCGGCGGCCTGGGCTGGCCTACGTCCATGTCACTGGCGCTACTGTCTAGCTCAAAGCCACGCCCACCCGAGGGCGCCTGGGGCATGAACTGGCGGAAGATGCTGACGCTGCCATGCCAGAAGGTAGGTTCCGGGAGCCGGCCCACCACGCTCCACGCCCGAGTCTCAGGGTCATAGGCTTCCACCACATCCGAGAGCTCAAACGTGTTGTCATACCCCCCGGAGACGTAGAGCTTCCCTCCAAGGACGGCCAGGCTGCCGCCCACATGCACCTGTGGGCCAAGGGGCACAGTGAGTGGAAGCCAGCAGCATGAACAGGGTACCTGGCAGCCTCCACACTTCTGGAGGTGATGCTGGGAGCTGTCCTCTGCACATGTCTCAAAACAGGCTGCCCTTCCCGCACCCCTGGGAACACGGACTCCCCAGGACCCGAGTCTCCCCATGAGCAGCACTGGCCTCTAAGACACGTGTGACTGCTCTCCCACCTTACAGAGGGAAAATGAGCCTCTGCCATCGCCAGTCGCGGAGCTGGGACGTCACCCGAAGACAGGCTGAGCATAAGACTGGACTACCCCATCTTTCTCACATTTGCTATAACGTGTGTGTAGTTCGTTTTGGGAAAAGCCATAAAGTTACATTTTTAAAGTGGAAAGACGTTGAGCTGTGATGTGTAAACTGTGACATCAGCCAGGTAGAGGTATCGTGAGAGCAGGTTTGGAAATTTAAGGAAGACAAACGAAGCAGGTGGGTGTAGGTGTATCTGGGACTGAGATTTGTCTGTGTGGCCAAATGCTGCCCCGGCCTCCTGGCTCCATGACACTATCAGGCTTGGCACCTCACTTCTCAACAAGCAGAGAAGGCGAGACCCCGATCAGGCACCTGCAGCAGTGTGGGAGCCCTGTTCAGAGCACACAGCAGGCGCTCAATAAATACATTACCAAGGTCAGCCCCCAAGACCTCCTGTCTGACCTTGTCCCCTCTGTTGTCCACTTGTTTACACTGCACCAGACACAGAGCTGAGAGCTTATTCTAGGAACATAGCAGACATGCCTTGCCCCAGGGCCTTTGCACTTGCTGTCTCTCTCTGTAGAACACTCTTCCCCAGTATGCTGTCTGCCTCATGGCAGCCTGTGCTTCCAACACAGGCAACTTTACCTGATTCATAGGTGGGATCTTGTCCCATTCATTCTTTGTGGGGTTATACACGTCCACTTCGGCAGAGTCATCCCTGTGGAGGGAAGGAGGGAGAGAGCGGGTCAGAGCAAGGAAGAAGTACCCCTGGGGGTGAAGGGCCGGAGAGGAGGGTCCTCCAAGCCTCTCACCTTTGGGGAATTCTTTAGTGCCATCTGACAGCCCACTGGCTAGTGTGGGACCCTGTCCCTGATTTTAGGTCTCAAACCCATCACCGCCTGGATTCCAAGCCAGAACCCAGCCTTGCTCCCTAAACCCGAAGAGCACCCCCTCAGGTGCTTAATCCTTTCCCCACCACCCAGCACCAACACGTGCCCCCGCTCCTCACTTGCAGCCCACGGGCTTCTGACCTTGACTGTACCAGGGTTCTTCCCACCTGCCCCCTACTCATCCTTCCGATTTGGATTTGTGCAACCGCTTCAGGACAGTCTTCCGAGGCCGCGCAGGCCGGGCCCCCGCACGCCATCGCACCCCCACATGTCCTGGACTGGTCCCAGGCCACAGCCTCACCTCTGCTGCCAGCACCCCCTTCCCTGCTCAACGCCCAGGGCGGCTGTGGCCACAGGAAGAAGGTGCCCCTGCTCTCCCCTTCCCGGTGGGGGCGACCTTGTTTGACACGTTCCTGATCCCTGCAATAAAAGGCTCCCAGGCACGGCCTTGCCAAGCAAAGAGCTCCCCGCCAAAATAGCAGTCATGATCGCAGGCCAAGGACCAGCAGGCAGCCAGCCAGTCAGTGCTTTAGGCCCTGCGGAAACTCCCCACACTAGAGGACAAGCGGCCCCAGGCACACGTGAACACAGGGACCGGCCAAGTCCCCATCAAGCCTTGTTCATGGACTGCAGAAATCTGAAATTTCACAACTTTTCACGTGTCATGACATAGTACTCGTACTCTGATGTCTCCCCCTCAGGTTACTCCAAACTGTAAACGCCATTCTTACCCTGTGACCCACATGCTGACGATTAATCCTGGAACCCAGTGGGCTGCCAGCCCCAAGCACAGACGTAGTACAAGCTGCAGCCGGACGAGGCCAGGCTGATGCCAGCCCTTCCCTCCACCGGGCCCCCAGCCAAGGAGCCACTCAGATGGGGACCCAGGTGGGCACGGCCGGGGGAGGAGGGAGCAGCACAGGAGCAGGGATGGGATGTGGCCCCCACACAGCACTGGCTGCCTCCCCGGGAAGACACCTCCCAACTGGAGTGCCCACAGGTGGCGTTCCGAGCAGGGGGCTCTGTGGTTCGAGGCACCAGAGCGCATGAGCAGGGTGGCGCTGGGACAAATGCCCAAGTGCATCGAGCCCAGGCGTTGCCTGTGCCCCGGCGAGCCAAGGCCGGGCCTCCCTGGTCACCTGAGGACAAACCGGCTGCCTTTCCTGACCCCTCACTCTCAGCCAGGCCGGGAGAGGGCAGAGCTGAGCCCACCTGCCCCGGCCCCACAACTTAGGTAAACCCTTAACCGGCTAACAGTGGGTGCAGGGGCTCCCCAATGCTTCCAGGTGGGCATGACACCAGGAGAAGGAAAGCACGGGGGCTCAGGATGGCAGAGCGGCCCGTGCGTACCGTGTCCTAGGACCACGGGGTGGGAGGACATTCTCAAAGGCACTCGGCCTGGAAAGCCGGCCAAGGGGCTGGCACGCTAGTAAGCTGTATTTATAGCCGGCTCCACCCCTCTCTGAAGACATCTACCGCCACCTTCCGGGAGGGGAGCTGGCTGAGGGGTCAGGCGACGTCTGCAGCGGGACCAAGGGCTGGCAGGACCCCAGGGCTCGACAGCGTGCCGCAGGTTCCTGGCGCACGGCGGTGCCTGCTCTCTTGGCCACTCGCGAGCAACGCCGCCTCTGTCTAACGTGCTCACCAGAAAGCCTGGGAGGGAGCCTTGAGCTGGGGAAGGAGCGGGAGCAGCAGCGCAGATGGCTGGGAGGGTGGGGGATGCTCAGAGGCGCCTAATTCAAAGCCCCAGCCCTCCTGGTCCGCACCCGCAGAAGGCTCCAGGGGGGTAGGGGAGCCACAGGTACATCACACACAGCAGCTGTGTGCAGCAGGCAGGGGGCTCCTGGCTCCCAGGTGCCCACTAGCCCATTAGGAGGTGGCTGTGTAGCAGTGACCAGTCATCAGGACCTGCAGCTGCCCGGTGACCCCATGGGTGCCACTACGTAGGGGTACCACACAGGGACCTGGGTTGGACGTCCTTGGCTCCAGCCTTGCACCACCACTTAAAGCCCGTGGCTATAAGTCCCCTGCTCCTCTAGGCCTGTTTTGTCATCTGTGAAATGGGGACAACAGTAGTGTCCATCTCATCATGGAGGTCAACCATGAAAATGCCCCGGAAACAGACAACACAGCGTCGGGCAAGTCCAGGCCCCCAACGTGTGCTGACCACTGTCATCATTCCCACAGGTAGCTCCGGGGCCTGCTCAGAAGCTCCTCCCCGGTCCCGAGTGGCTGTGGGATCCCTGGACAACAGCCTTCATTCAACAAGAGTCACGGGCCCTCCCGAGCCAGGCCAGGTGGGAAGGGAACGGACATGCAAGTGCTGCTTTAAACAGAGGGGGGAGGCTGGCCTTGCACCTGGAGGCAGGTCCCCACCTGCCTGAGTGTGGTGGACACTGCACGGTGAGCGAAGGGTCCCTCTGCCAAGACCACAACTTCCCCAAAGACTCCAGTGTCCAAAAAGCTCCTCTGGTCTTTTTAAGATTCAAAATCCCTCCTAGATCGGAGAGGCTTGTTTTAACAAAGGCCATGTGCGACCAGCCAAGGCAGGGCCTTAGTGGGCCCTCCAGGTACAAGTCCAGCCAAAGGGCCTCCTTTTATTTGGCATCTAGGAAAGTTCTCTGAAAGGACCTATCTCCATCATACTTGGGACCCTTGATTAAGAAAACCCAGCAGCCCACAGGAACCGCTGTAAGAAACAGCACAGAGGCTGCGGGTCCGACAGACCCAGCCTCGGGTCCTAGCCTGGCTTTGTCTGTGATGGGAGAAGAGGGGTGATGTGCTTAGCACGGGGCCTGGTAAGGCCACGCAGCGCCTTGGCCCCAGGCACTCACCTGATGAAGTACATGAGTCCGTTCAGAGTCACGGTCTTGGGGGCGAACGACCAGGGCGGGAGCTGGCCACAGTCCACCAGCGACCACAGGTCTGTGTCCGGGTGGTAGCACTGCATCACCATGGTCTCCTTGCCGGCCAGGGAGCCGATGGCGTAGAGCCGGCCGCGGCAGGCTGTGGTGGAGCAGTTGTCCATGGGGTAGGTCATGGGCTGCAGGGCCTCCCAGGAGTCGGTGGTGTGGTCGTAGCGCTCCGTGCTGTCCGCGGCCACCACGTACAGCAGCCCGTCGAGCACAGAGGAGCTGTGGTACTCGCGGGCCTTCAGCATGGGTGCCACCTCCGTCCACTCGTTCACGCTCGAGTTGTACCTCCACACGCAGTCGTACAGTCTGGAGCCATCGGACCCGCCTGCCGGGACACGCACAGCGGACATGTCAGTCCCTGCTGGCTCAGGGTGAGTAACCCACCTACGCCTTCCTGAACTTCCCGGAGGGCGTCTCGAGGGGAGGAATGAACCTCCCTTGGCTTCCGTGTAAACACGCATCCTGGCTCACCAACGCCCGGGCCCAGGGCTCCGTGCTGGGGTAAGGCAATGCAGGTACCAAACCACTGCTCACGGCCCATGAGAACGGCTGAGCTGCATGCCACAAAACCACCACCAGATCTCTGCAGGCCACAGGCCAAGCAAAGGCCCGGGGGCCACAATTCTAAGAAAAAGTAACCCTGGTCTGGACCTACATACACACCAAGCACCTCAACTGGACTAGGGCATCAGGTCTCAGAGTGAGTTCTCCCAGGGACACAAAGCACATGAGTGGGACACACAGGGACTTGTTCACCAAAGTCTAGCCTTCCTGGCCACCCCCTTACCACGGCTGTGCCAGGAACAGCTGAGAGGAAATCTACTTTACGTCACAAGCAAGAAACCCAACACAGAGCGGACTTCTGGGCTCTAGTTTCCGTGCAGGTTACCTACGAGCTTCGTCTGGAAAAACTCAAGCTGTACAAATACTGGGTAGGGCAAGAGTAGGCTTACAGTTGTGTCCACTTCCCACTACCATAATCAGTAAGTAATACAAGAAGAAACGGTTTCGCCCTGGCTGGTTTGGCTCAACAGTTAGAGGATCGGCCTGTGGACTGAAGGGTCTGGGTTTGATTCCCCATCAAGGGTGCATACCTGGCTTGCAGGTTCGATCCCCAGGGTTGCAGGTTCAATTCCTGGGGTCGTGTGGGAGGCAACCAATCAATGTGTCTCTCACAGTGATGTTTCTCTCTCTCTCTCCCTCCCTCCCTTCCACTCTATCTAAAAACTCAAAGGAAAAATATCCTCTGGAGAGGGTTAATGAAAAAAAATAAATAAATAAATAGTTTCTCATACTCACAAACTGTAAACCTACTTTTTGCTCATGCCTGTACACTCTGGTTTATATTCCAAAGAACTAAAATAAATAAATAAATACATAAGCAAAAACCAAAGCCCAATGGCACTGGCTAAGGTCGTGAATTAAACCAGTCGACACGGGACTTCCATTAACCACAGCCTGAAGGGACCCCGGGACCCCAGGGGTTGCATTCCCAACCCCGAGGCTGGCGCCACAGGCAGAGCAGACACGACACCGTCTCATGGCCCTGAGCTTCTTAAAGGGAGAAGAGCAGCTGGGTCAGGCCGGCCGGCCTTCTCCCTTCCACGGGGACACTGGACCTCAGGCAGCTGGGGCCACTTTCTTCCATGAAATTCCCAAGGGCAGCTGTTTGCAATGACCCAGCCACCTGTCTAAATCCCAGGGATTAGCTGCTCAGCTGAGACATTTATGGAAGGCTGTGCAAAGCTGGGGCCAGTCTGACCACTTTGGGGAGGGAGTTCCCTGGCCAGACCTGGAGGGGAGCATGGTTCCCAAACAACACAGGCCAGCCTCAGATGGCAAAGGGGCTGATTCCGGGAGAGGCCAGCAGAGGCTGGAGCTGTAGGCCCGGGAAGCTGTGGCCCCGGCGTGCAGTGCGTCCTGAGGCCGGGATGCCTCCCACTTGTCAGCTCAGAACCCTGCAGGGACACGGAACTCGTCTCAGAACTGGTTTTCTCCCTACCGCGCCAGCCTGGGCCCAGCCCAGACCCTCTCTGCCTGATAACAGCCCTCCGGAGCCCAAATGCACTCTCAGACCACTTCTTTCCTTATATAGCCCTCAGAGACCGCCCCTCCTCACCCCAGCGAAGGAGGTAGCCTCCCGTTGGAGCCAAGATTTATCCTTAATAAAAAATGTGGGAGAAGCCCAGAACTAGGGCGGGCTGGGACCCGCCCAGCATGACTCGGCAGTGTTTTGGGGTTTGAGCCAAGTAACTGGAAGAAAACCTCTCAGCATGTGACTATGTTTACAGTCGTGGGGCAGAGAGCAGCCCAAACGCCATGTGACCCACAACTCACAGCCCATGTGCCAACCTAAGGGAACCTAGTCACCGGTGACAAGAGGTAGGCACCAGGAGGCCTTGGTGGCTCAGCTGGGGGAAATCCCCAGGAATGGAGAATGGTTGTGTCACAGGGTGTCAGCCCCAGTCCTGTCTCTGGATCCCTTAGGGATAAAGAGAAAGCACCCATTGTGCGGAGTGAATGCCCCAGTATCTTCCGACCAAAGGGGGTGGGGGGTGGCACCTCCCAGGAAAAGAATGGGCTCCCCAGGCAGGCCCTGCAGCACGGGAAAGAAACCCACAAGCAGCCATTTGTCCCCGCTCACACAAGTGGCTCTGTTTCTAGGTCGCAAGTATCGTCCTAGAAGAAGAACCGTACCCACTGTCCAGCTTGAGGGGAAGAAGTGACCGCCTTCACTCAGGTTAGGTCCTGGACTTCAACCCAGGGCTCAGTGGGTTTCTCGGAAAGGTAGACGTGCTCCCGCAGCGGCGCGGGAGGCCAACCCCAGGGACCCCTGAGCTCCCCTGACCAGCCCACTCACCCGTCACGTAGATGTCGTTGCCAAGCGCCACGATGCTGTAGCCCCCGCCCAGGTGGTCTGGGAATTCGGCCAGGTAGCGCCACTGGCCGGTCTGCGGGTTGTAGCAATCGACGGTGACCAACTCGTCGCAGTCCTGGTCGCAGCCGCCCACGAGCACGAGTATCTCGGCGAGGCCGGTGGAAGGACGCGGGCGCATGCGAGGGCAGGGCCCGCGGTCGTGGCGGTCGTACCGCGCTGCCTGGAAGTCGCGCGCCTCGCGCAGCAGGCGCAGGCAGGGCGGGCAGCGCGCCACCAGCGGCTCGGCCTCGACGTGCGCCAGCAGGTAGAAGCGGCGCACGAAGGGGAGGCGCACGGCCTCGAGGAGCTGCGGCCAGTGCGCGGCGCGGCGCGGCGGGTCGGCTCGCACCCAGCGCAGCGCCAGCTGGTAGGCGGCCTCCTCCTTGGGCACGCACAGCCCGTCGTCGCGCAGGTAGCGCAGCAGGCGCGACAGCGGCAGGCGCTCCAGCTGCTCGGCGCCCAGCTCGCCCACGTGGCGCAGGATGAAGCGCTGCGCCGCGCTCGCCAGCCCCGCGCAGCTGAAGGCCTCGGCGAAGTCCTGCATGTCCAGGCAGTTGGCCAGGTCGAGCTGCTGCTGCAGGAAGGCGCCGCACGCCTCCTTCACCGCCGGGAACTGCAGGAGGTCGGCGGCGCGCAGCAGCGGCTCGGCGTTGTCGCCGCTCACGGCCACGCGGCCCGTGTAGCTGAAGTCGAGCAGCAGCTGCAGCATGTCTGGCGGCACGCCGTGGAGGCGCACCCGCTCGGCGCGGCTCTCGCGCAGCTGCCCGGCGAACATGGCGCGGAAGTAGGGGCTGGCGGCCGCCAGCACGGCGCGGTGCGCCGGGAAGTCGCGCCCGCCCGCCGCCTCCAGGGTCACGTCCAGGAACTTGCGCTCGGCGCGGAGCTGGCTCAGGCCGCGCAGCAGGCTCAGCGCGTGTGCGGGGTCGGAGAAGGGCAGCACGGCCAGCGGCGCCGGCCGCTCCATGGCGCCTTGGCGGCGGGGCGCGGGGCCGCAACGCGCGGTACCGGGAAAGGCCGCGGCCGGGGCCAGCGGGAGAGACGCGGCGCGTCGGCCGCAGCCGCTATAAATACTGCCGGGCGCCGTGGCCTCTTAGGGGCCGACCTGGGAGGGGGCGGGGCGCCGCTCGCCCCGCCCACTTAACCCCTCCGGGCCGGGCGCCGCCGCCTGGCCCCGCGCGCTGGCCCTCCTCCCCTCGCGCGCGCCCGCCCCCGCGCGCCCGGCTGAGTCACAGCCGCCTGCGCCCGCTCCCTCTTTCCGCCCTTCCCGGGCTTCCTGGAGCCTCCCGCCGACGCCTGGGCCGGGACGGCGGGTGACAAGTGTTCTCTGCGAGGGCGGCCCTGCTGCGCGCATGGATCGGGGGCCTCCGGGGCCTGCCCACGACTCACCGGGGCCCAGCTGCTTAGCAAAATCCGGTGGTCATCGCTTTCGCGCCACACTTCCCACTGCGTCCGCCCCCGAGCCCAGCGCTGCTCGGTACAATGACTTTTTACATTTCATTTCATAGCTCTTTGGCTCGCTAGTTAACCCTATTACGGGAACAGTGTCCAACCACAGGATCTGTACAGGTCAGGACCAAAGCCTGAACAACTGTAAGGTTTTCGGGTGACTTTTTTTCCTGGGCTCATTTATAAGCCGAATGGGGCCAGATGCCAGGAATCGGCTGCACCGAGTGCCTGCAAACTCGCCTGACTCGGTCATTAACGCTCCTCGGTATACAAAGCAGTTTCAGTTTGATTCACGGGCGCTTTCAGGCTCCAGAGCTGCCCTCCAAGGGGGCAGGCCTGCTCTGGGTCTGGTCACCCTGGACACCGGGCCTCCTGGCCTCCTCTCCTGGCCACGGAGGTGGGAAAGGCAGAACACGGGACAGGAGAAATGCCTGAGCGTGTACTATTAAACTGAACAAAAACCTAAAGCACCAGAAAGCAATTCCGGAAAAAATAGCCGTTTTCAATATTCCTCGAGGGGACACTAGGGGCCCTGGGGCCTGCGTCCAGCTCAAGGTCAGACAGGAGACTGCCTTAAGAAGGGGATGTGGCCATTCAGAAGTGTCACAGTCACTTGTGAGGTGACAGGAATAAATATTTAAGAAAGGAATTTGACCTTTTGGTTCCAATAGATGCAATACCAGGCGAGACTGCATTTTCAACATAGCATGTGAAAAAAATGCCCTCACTTGGAAGCCGTTCTTTTCTTTAATGTATGCTTTGTTGAATTTTAAAAAGATCCCCTATTTCACCTCCAGCTCTCTTGTTTTGCTGATGACACCTGGGTTTTTTTTTGTTATTTAATAGTTTCCCACCCCCTTGCCCTGTGGGCTTCAAGACTGTCCCAGCTTAGGTCGCACTGCGGAGTTGCTGTCCTGTCTTGGTTCCAGCCAAGTCCACATAGCCTTTGCAGAAGACATCTTGTTTTCATCGCATATCTGAAATGAGACGTGTAGGCTCTCTCTTCTCCTCCTGAATCTCTCTGCATGAGGATGAATCTGGTCTAAATTTCAGCACGGGAAGCACAGGCCTGAGTAAGAAAACAGGCAGGTACCAGGCGGGCTGCCTGTTGCCCATAGATGGACTGTTCACACAGCTGTTAGCGGCAGCAACATTCCTGGGCCCAGGAGCCTGGCCAATAGCTTACTTGCACAGGCTTTGTGACAAGAAAAGTCTGAGAAGTCAGGAAGTGGGAAAAGTACTCCGGTCCCTCAGGTCAGAACTCACCCACCTTGCATTAAAAAAACTTTAGGAAATCAATCATGTTTCAGCAGTTAAGAACTGAATCCAGTTTTGTGTATCTCTAACAAGGGGTTATTTCAGCAAATCATGTTTGAGTCTTCCGGGGAAGCTGTGAAGAGCAATGCAGATATTTATTGAAATGGAAAGATGTTCATGCTGTAATATCAAGTGAAAAATAGGATTACCCATAATATGACCCAATTTGTTGTATGTTTAGATGCTTACAAAAAAATTATGAAGGTAACTTTCTCTAGGAGGTTAGTTGTTGTTTCTGCTTGCCTGCGTTTTTTCTTTCTGTACTAAACATATAAACTGTGTGTTAAATAATACAAGTTCAAAATAAAACTTAAAAGGTCAGTTATTGGGGGAGGGGGAGCTATATTATTAATATCTCAGACCTAAGAGGCAAGTATTTGAAACCATGTGTGTGTATCTAAGTCAGTAGACGAAACGTGGTTAGAAAAGAAAGGAACGGATTTAGACCTATCAGCTGTTTGGAATTTTGAATAACCTACCAACCCGGGCGTGCTATTGGGTTTCTTTTTCTCATCAGTCTCCTGAGTTCAAAATGGGAGTGTGAGAAATCCATTCATTGCAGCATGACAGTGTGACAGATACAGACAGCAAACTGCATTAAGGGGGTGGTGTCTTCAGACACTACCCAGCATCTGGGCCCGGTGGACACACTATTGCTTGGTGAGGAAGGTGGGAACTCTTGCCAAACATGCGATAGTTTTGGGGTTTTTTTCCCAGTTTTATTGAAAAGTAATTGACACAAGCAGTCGTTGGGAAAATGTTTGTACTTAAAGGTTCAACTTCAGCCATGGAGGTTTTAGAAGTTTACCTTTTCTAAAGTGATGAAAATCATCTTTGTGTAGGTTATCTTCTTTATGATGGTGCTAACTTAACAAAAAATGGTACTATTTGATTAAAAAAATTCAAACTACTTAATTTTTATATTTGCTTATTTTTAAGTGTTTTATTTATTGATTTTAGAAAGAGAGGAAGGGAGAGAGAGAGAGAAACACTGCTCCAACTAACCAAGCTACCTGGCCTGGGCAGTTTTGATATTTAAAGGCTAATTTTAGGCATACAGGATGAGAGGCAACTGAGATAACTTTTTTTTTTTTTTTCATCCTTTTCCTTTGAGAACATTTGGGAATCCATACCTTAGCATTTAGTCAAAAAGAGTTGCTCCTTTTTTCCTATTAGACACTAAATTTTTCTGATTCTGGGTTGCCTAAGATGTGGATTGTAATGCATTTATTATATACAAACTTTTTACTTTAAGGAATGTTATAGTATTCTCTACCCATTAAGTGCATTATTAATATGTAAATGAGCTTCTGTAAATGAAAATATTTAAAGTGTTTGACACACCAAGTTGCTACTAACTTTTATATTTTTCCTGTACGAACCATAACACAAGAAATGCATTTGACTCTTCTATGCATAGGTTACTTGCCTCACTATATAAAAGTTAACAGTACATAATTTAGAAGTTATTTATTTAAAAATATTTTTTTTCGCCCTGGCCAGTTTGGCTCAGCGGTTGGAGCGTCGGCCTGCAGATCAGAGTCCTGGGTTTGGTTCCCGCTAGGGGCACGTACCAAAAATAAATAAAACAATAAAAATATATTTTTTTCTTTATTGGTTTTAGAGGGAGAGGGAGAGAGATAGAAACATCGGTGAGAGAGAACATTGATTGGCCACCTCTTGCATACTCCCCACTGGGGATCAGGCCCATAGCCTGGGCATGTGTCTTGATTGATAATCAAACCAGCGACCACTCAACCACTGAGCCACACCGGCCGGGCTAGAAGTTTTTATTAATGATTTTATTTATTTTTTTAACCCTCATCCGAGGATATTTTTACATTTATCTTCAGAGTAGGAGGGAGAGAGAGAGAAACATCGACGTGAGAGACACATGGACTGGTTGCCACCCGCCGACCCCCACCGGGGCCTGGGACGAACTACAACTGAGGTACGTGCCCTGGGCTGGAATCGAACCTGGGACTCTTTGGTCCGTAGGCTGTCACTCTAACTGCTGAGCCAAACCGGCCAGGGTTTATTATTGATTTTAAATTACCCACACATATATATTAATATAATAGTCAAGGCACTAAAAGTTGAAATAATATTTTGATGAGTTTTCTCTTTTTTCCTCTCCTGGAAATGAAAGTGAGAAAGGCAGAAAACTGAGAGTAGAAAAACATCCCTAAGAACATAGGTAAGCCTGGCCGGTGTGGCTCAGTTGGTTAGAACATTGTACCCATAGGCCAAGGTTGTGGGTTCTGTCCTGGTCAGGGCACATGCAAGAATCAACCAATGAATGCATGACTGAATGGAACAACAAATCGATGTTTCTCTCTCCCACTCCCTTTCCCTTTCTCGCTCTCTGAAAATTAAAGTAACAAAAGCTGAACAAAAAGCTGAAACACCAGAAAACAATTTCAGGAAAAACAAACCCTTATGTTTACATCCACATTCAAACATGGAGTTCAAGTGGGAGGCGGAACCCTTCTGAGTGGTCTATAGCAGTGACTGTGGTGTAGCAAGTGCCATTTAGGAAGGTGAGCTATATTTGGTAACCCAATTAAAATAACTCCATTCTCAAGTTACTTACTGGGAAACCACGGTATTCTTAGTATTTTTAAACTTGTCACAACCTGTGCTAATGTTGGCTTTTTTCTTCCTCTTTTCTAAGTAAATATAATCAGCTGAGAATTAGCATTCAGCAGCAGGTATAATTTTTTTTTTAAGCAGAACATAAATAAATAAGTAAAAATGGACTCCAAGATTCTGGCGAGACTGTGGCTGACATTCTTGTTACTCATGGAATTCTAGATTTGCCCCCTGGAGCCCAGGCGCACTGCAGTGTACCTGAGAAAGAAACAATACATTGAAGACACCTAAGCCTATCCTGCAGAGAAAACCAGCTTTATTACCCCCACAGCTACACATTATGCTACTGAGTTTGAGTCAATTATTGGCGTTATAGTCCGTTTTTGTTTTTGTTTTTCTTTGGTACGTGCCCCTATTGGGAACCAAACCCGGGACTCTCTGGTCCGCAGGCCTACGCTCCAACTGCTGAGCCAAACCAGCCAGGGCTGTAGTCCGTTTCTGAGTCTAGGGAATGGATAGTATTAATTCTAACCTCCTCCAAAGGGTGAAATTTCTAAGGGAAATCAAAGGAAAGAGAGACAAAGAAGGTCCTTCTCCGTGAAGTTTTCTGTTTCACTGGAGCAGCAATTTTCAACCGGTGTGCCACGAGAATTTTAAAATATGCAACACCTGCCCTGGCCAGTGTGGCTCGGTGGAGTGTTGTCCCATGCATGCAGAAGGCACGTGCCTGAGCTGGATCCCTGGTAGGGGACATTCAGGAGGCAGCCAACTGATGTTTCTCTCTCCCTCTCCTTTCCTCTCCAAAATCATTTTTAAGAACAATATTAAAAATAAAATAAAATAAAATAAAAGTGGCCCTGGCCAGTTTGGCTCAGCGGTTAGAGTGTCGGCCTGCGGTCCAGAGAGACTGGGGTTTGATTCCTGCTAAGGGCATGTACCTTGGTTGCAGTTTGTCCCCGGCCCTGATTGGGTTGTGCGGGTGGCAGCCACTCGATGTGTCCCTTTCAGGTCGATGTTTCTCTCTCTCCCTCCCACTCTATCTGAACAAAAAATGGAAAAATGTCCTCAGGTGAGGAAAAAAAAAAAAAGCAACACCTAACTATTTAGTCAGGAGCACTGACCTCTTTTCCCTTAGATGGTCAAATAAAAACATGACAACAGCCAACACAGTAGTAGCTGTCCAGTGTGAATGCATCAAAATGACATCTTTTACTTTCTGTCAGATCAGCAAAAAATCTATTTTTTGGTGTGCTGCAGAATTTAGTTCACGTGTGCCAGGAGATGAAAAAGGTGGGGAATTGCTGCACTAGAGTGTCAGGCAGAAGGAGGAGCATGTCATCCTGGTCACTTCCTTGTACTAAGAGCTACTATTTACAAAGAACTTCAGGAACTATCTATTGGACATCTGCTGAGCAATAGTGATCAGTGTCATATTAAACAATCCAAGTTTGGGATCTTCTTTCCTTAGTATGACTGAGTGGTCTCTCAATTCTGGGCTGTTTTGTCTGTCACCCAGTCATTACTATTATGAACAAGTGTTTTTTGTTTTTGGTATGTGCCCCTAGCGGGAACTGAACCTGGGACTCTCTGGTCCGCAGGCCAACGCTCCAACCACTGAGCCAAAGCAGCCAGGGCTGAACAAGTTCTTTATTTCCGTTTCTTAATGGAGGGTGTGTGTGTTAATGTGTATATTGTGAAAAAATCATACCATAGGGAATAATGATTAGTTTAAAAAAATTTCCTTTTAAGTCCTGGCCGGTGTGGCTGTTGGTGGAGTGTCATCCCGTACATCAAAGGGTGGTGGGTTCGATTCCCGTCGGGACACATACCCAGGTTTCGGGTTCAATCCCCAGTCAGGGCACGTACAGGAGGCAACTAATCTATGTTTCTCTTTCATCCTTCTCTAGATTGATAATTTTAACAAATTCCCTTTTCTTTCCTTTGAATTCCACCTCTAATAATTATTATTTGGTATTTGTACCTTTAAACTACCAACAGGATAATATCCTTCTTGGCTCTTTCTCATTCAGGCAAACCAAGTTGCTCCTGGTAAATCTGACCTTGGGCAACACTGGCTGGGCTCAGGACATCAGCTCTGGCCACAGTGGTCAAATCTGGCCAAATCACCGGAATGTGACGACTCTGTAAGAAGTGGTCAACGATGTTTTCACAGACCAAGTCCAATGTCATTTTTATCTTACTAGCTTTGTAAAGCCCCTTTGTTTGTTACCACCTTTGGGGAGCCCTCCTGTCTGCTAAGCTATTGCTGAAATAATAAAACAACAACAACAACAAAACAATAGTAAACTACCATTTATCGAGGCCAGTACTAGGTAAAATTTTTATAGCTCAGGAAACTGAGGCTCACAAAAGCATTTCTAAGATAAATCTAGTCCCTTAACTACTAAATGTATCTATCAGAATTCTCTTAACCACCTAAACAGCAGTAGCCAACCAATGTAGCATTCAATCCCTGAGAAATAATCCCATCTTTTAGGGTTTTTTCCAACCATCACTTTGATTTAGTATATGGAAGAGTCCGTTTCCTGGTTTAAATTAAAATTTTGACGTTACTCCTCTTTAACAGTTTCTGTCTTCGAAGCTACAGAATTTGCTATTGAGTCATCTGCACAGAGTTTTCTTTAAAAACATGTTAAAGAATGTCAGGCCTCCTGGTAATTTGATCAGAGCAGTTAATTTTCAACTAGGCGTTCAGAGTCAATCAGCCCCCAACATAAAGTTGTAAAAGACGCTGCGCCAGCAGTTACACTGCAAACTCCTCAATTAAACATCAGCACAGAGTCCGTGACAATTCCAAACGTCCCCATCGCCTCGCCTCGCCGTGCCCACCCCGTGAGGGACCCACGCAGGAAACTACGTTCAAGCGAGAAAACAGGGGCGGTCCCAAGGTTAGGCGGGGAGGGCAGGAAAAGCGACTCGAAGCAAACATCTCCTAAAACATTGATGACACCAGGAGAGATGTTCCGATGCGGTAACCCGACACCGCACAGCGGACCCTACAGGCACCGGGAGAGTCCGGGTCCCGTGGTCCCGGGTCCCCGCCGCCGGAGGACCCGGCCAGAAAACCCACAGTCGCGAAGGCAAGTTGGATTCCCCGGCCGGCCACGCGGGGAGCCAAGCCGGGGGTGGCCCAACGTCAGCACAGCCACCCCTACTCTCGCCCGGGCCGCGGGGACCCCGGCCCCACAAAGGGGCTCGCACCCCTAATCCCAAACGAGGAGGAGCGTGGGGGCCGCCTCCGCGCTCAGCGACCAAGGCCGTCGGCCCCGCCCCCACCCGCCCGCCAGAGCGACCCGGCCCCCGCCCCGCGGAGACAGAGGCGCTACCGCCCGCGCCGCCCCTCCCCCACTACCCAGCCGGCGCGAGCCCCCGCACAGCCCCCGCTCCGGCGGACTCAGGTCCCGGAGACACCGCCTCCGCAGCCGCCGCGGGGCTCTATGGGGTTTGGAGTCCTCGAGGCAGCCTTTGTGTGCCGAAGCGGAAGAGCCTAGGACTACGACTCCCACAATGCCCAGCGCCCGCCCTCGCGCCACGCCCCCTCTCTATCGGCTTTCCGTCCTCCTCAGACTACATTTCCCGACAGGCCTCGCGGATCTCCCGCCCTCCCTCCTGAGACACGAGCCGAACTGGGCGTCAGGTCGGGGAGCCGGTCGGGTTCCCGCTCGCCGCCGCCGCCCCCCGCAGCGACTCTCCCGCCTCTCCCGCCGCGCCGGTCGCGGGAGCTGCCGCGCTAACTCTGCTCAGCCGTGGAGCCGCTGGTCCGGTAGCACAGAGTCCGGGACGCGACACGCCGAGCCCCCCCATCGCCTCCAGCCGCGGAGCCCCCTCCCCGGTCCGCCCCGGTCCTACGCGGCCGCCGGAGCCCCATCCCCGAGCGGCCCCGCGGTCCGGTGCCCGCATCCCGGCCCCTGCACTCCCGCAGCCGCCGCCCCCCACCCAGAACATGGATTCCGACTCCTGCGCCGCCGCCTTCCACCCGGAGGTAAGAGCTGCGCCCAGATCGCCCCGACCACCCCCACCCCGGTCCTTCGTTCCTCGGAGCCAGACCCCAGCCACCCGAGCGCCGCCCTCCTCCCCCAGCTTTTCGTCGTCGCCCCCCGGCGCCCAACCCCGCCCCCCCGCGGGGGCCCGCTCCCGGCGCTCCCCGCCGGCCCCCGCCTCGCCGCCCCTCCGGCGGGCGTAAGCGCCCACCCTTCCCGGGCCTCGGTAGCCTCGGGACCTGTCTGCGCTCCGGGCCCCGCCCCGCCTGCCTGGCTTACCCCTTCCCCGCCCCCGGGGACTCGGTCGGAGCGCCGCCGCCCCGCACTCTTGCTTCTCGGAGGAACCCCCTCACTCCCCTCCCGGAGGGGCTCGTGGCCCCCCGCGGACGGCGTCTCGGCTTTGCGCGCCCCCGCCTGCTCCCCTAATTCCCCCGGGCCCAGTGGCCCGCGCCCCGCCCCCTGACTCCCGCGCGGCCTCCGCCCTCTCTGGCTTGGGGGAGCCTTGTCTTTGGGGGTTCCCACCCCTGCAAGGGCCGGACCCCTCCCCACCCCCCCTGCGCGCTCGCTCGCTCGCATTCCCCTCCGGGGCCCCCGCCCCCCGCCCGCGGCTCTGCTCGCCCCGCCTCCCACTCCTCCTTCCGGGGATCGGCCCTCGGTTCTCCCGGTTGGCGCCCCTGCTGCGGTCCTCGCTCCCTTCCCGAGGCCCGCAGGGTCTGGGGTGCGGGTCGGGCCGCGGGAGGTGGCGCTGAGTACCCTCCCCCGCCGCTCTGATGCCTCGGGGGTTCGCGGGCCCTGCCATCCTGGGACCCCGAGCCTGCCGGCTTCTCGAGCCCCCTCCCCCGCGGGATGGGCCCCGCACCTTCCGGGGCCGAGTGTCGGCGGGGGGCGGCTTCCGTGGGCGGGCGGGAGGGGGCCGCACCGCCATCTGCTTTTCCTAAAGGCGAAGGCGCGGCGGGCGGGGTGGGGGCTGCGCAGCCCCCCCACCCCCACCCCGCGCCCTGGGGCGCCGCCGCCTGCCACTCGGCATCCCGGCTCCTGACCCACTTCTGTACGTTCCCCGCCGAAATAAAAGTTCTTTTCGAGAGTTTGAGGGCCGAGGGCTTCGGCCCTCCCACCCCGGCCAGAGGGAGGGCGGTCTGGCTCCTGGGGGTGGAGGCAGGATCTCCTGCGCTTCCTGCGCTGGGTCCCGCGCTGAGCCTGGTGCTCTGCTAACCTGCGCACGCCTCTGGGTCCTGCGGCCGATGGGTGAGGGGAGAAGGTGGTTTGCTGGAACCAAGTTGAGAAAATAAGTGGCTCCCTTGGAAAAAACCTACGGGCAGCACGCTTGTGCCGCTCCGCTTTCTGGGCCCTGTCCTGCGGGGAGGGCTGGACTGCTGAGCCCACCTCCCCACCCCCCATTTTCTGCCTCACTTTCACCCTAGGAGGGCACAGGCCGGTAGCTCTGTAAAGGTCAGGTTATCTTGTAAGGATGGCATTGGAGTGGGTGATAAAATACTTAGAGAAAACCTTGGTAGATATGCTAGTCGAATAATCCGAAATAAAGTACAGAAAGAGCAAGTAAAGGCTCTTTCTCCTTGAGCTGCTCTTCTCGTCAGGAGAAAGTTCATCCTTGTTGAGAGCATTTCTAGTGTGAATGCCACAACATCTAGCATTTCATCTTCAACGTGCAAATACGACTAGACTAGCAGGCATGTTTTCTTGTTTTTTTCTGAGTGGAGAAACATTTGGGTGCCTGGCCCTGGGTGTTGGAGCAGTAGAGCGACCGGCAGGAAGTGCCCATGCAGGGGAGACCCAGTGGAGGAGGTAGTCCTCATGCAGCCCTGGCTGGGGAGGGGTCAGGCTTCAGTGGGCTGGGAAGGATAAGAAGGGGTTGACTTTTGAAATCATTAAATGCTTCAGTTACAGCTGCAGCAGCAGTTTATTTGCAAAATGGAAAATCTGTAGCAAAAAAGTAGTTATTGGAGCTGATAGGCCTGTAGAAGCTAGTAGATAACACCACGGGTGCTAAGAAATAGGCTTTGGGACAAGCTTTTCTCTCCTAACCAGTTCCCAGTATTCTTGGCATAACACCCCCACTTTCACAACCTTCTGAAAACAGTGTTATTCCTTGACCTGAACGTACCTTATCTTGTTTCTGAGTGTGTGTAAATCTCAGTGTGTTTTTGAGTGGCTGGCAATAATAAAAGCTCCAGCTTGTTTGGTTTTGTTTGTGATTCCACCTACAAGTGTCTACATTCAAACACAGCCCGTTTCTCGGTTTCTCGTTTGCTAACAGGAGTACTCCCCCGGTTACAAGAGGCGTAGGACCGTGGAGGATTTCAACAAATTCTGCACCTTTGTCTTGGCCTATGCTGGCTACATCCCTTATCCGAAGGAGGTAATCTTTAGCACTTTAGAGACCTTTCTTGCTGACAGTGAAACCAGAGCGTCCAGTGAGGGGTTGGCCTGGCAGGAGGACTTCAGAAAAGAGCTGGGCAAAACACTTTCTTTGAAACAGACCAGCGTGAGGAGTGGTTTCTCAAGCTGATAGAAAATAAAATGCAGACTTGTTTAGAAATGATTTAGTAAACTTGCAAAGTTTGCTTGAAAATAACTATTAGCTATCTGCCTGTTCTTTTTCTTTAAATTTAATTTTTCAATGATAGTTTACATTCAGTATGATTTTGTATTAGTTTCAGGAGTACCGCATAGTGGTTAGACAATCATATACTTTACAAAGTGTTCTCCTGATATTTCCAGTACCCACTTGACACCATACCTATTTATTGACTATTCTGTACTATTTACTGCCTGCTCTTGATGGCCAGTAATTATTGAGTGCTGACTATGGCCAGGCCCTATTTTTGGCCCTTATAATTATAGGAGGTAGATGATATTATTTGTCCCCATTTTAAAGCTGAGGACATGGGCACAGATAGGGAACTCCTTGCTCTGGGTCTGAGTGGTGGAGCCTGGGTTCACCCAGATGGCCACCTGCCTGGCGAGTAGCCTGGTTGCTGTGCACACCACACATATGATCTGCAGGGACTTCGGCCAGAATCCCATGTAATTTCAGGGTTTTTTTTTCCCTTGCTGAGAAATGGGCAGAACTCCGGGCCAGCACTGCCATGGTCCTCAAACTTCAGGGGCCTGTTTATACTGACTGAGGCTAAAAAGAAGGGACCTCGGTAATACTAGGGGGCCAGGTCCCAGCATTGGTTTATCCTTTGCAGATAAAACGCTTGAATGGTGTGAAGGAAGGAACCATACACGTAGCTCATACACTGCTTTGGGCAGTAATTACCTGTTTTGATTTTTGCAATATTTTGGGATATCTCCAGTTTATTTAAAAACAATATTGGGAAATTCTCAAAACTAACTTTAATTCACTTAATTAAGAAAACATCCCAGGGGAGGATAAACTGAGGGAATGTTGGTCAGGGAAGGATAAGTGGGTTGGAGAGCAGGTTTCCACTCCTTTAACGGAGATTGAGCATCAGCCAGGTTCTGGAGAGTTCGGCCAGGGCAGGAGGTCTCCTCGTGGGTTCATATTCTATCTGGAAGGTCAAACTATAGTACAGATGCCACTGTTACGAGAGCTGGGAGCCTAAGGTTGTGAGAGCGCACGTCTGCGGGCCTGACCTGGCCAGGTGCCCGGGGAAGCCCTGCTCAGGGCCAGCCAGCTGCTGGGGACTGGTCGAAATAATCGGAACCCGCCACCTTTGCCTCTGTCCTTTCAGGAACTCCCTTTGAGGAGCAGCCCTAGCCCTGCCAACAGCACCGCAGGTACCATTGACAGCGATGGCTGGGACGCTGGTTTCACCGACATCTCGTCCGCGGTGCCCTTGCCGGTCTCTGACCGCTGCTTTGGCCACCTGCAGCCCACTCTCTTGCAGCGAGCCAAGCCCAGTAACTTCCTGCTGGACAGAAAGAAGACCGACAAGCTGAAGAAGAAGAAGAAGAGGAAGCGAAGGGACAGTGATGTGCCCGTGAAGGAGGGGTACATGGGCAGCCTGCTGAAGCTGGAAGCCTCTGATCCATACGTGGAGACCCCCACGAGTCCCACCCTGCAGGATATGCCCCAGGCCCCTGGCGATCCCTGCTCGGGCTGGGACTCCGATACTCCTTCCAGCGGATCTTGTGCCACGGTGTCACCTGACCAGGTCAAAGAAATAAAAACTGAAGGCAAACGGACTATCGTCCGGCAGGGAAAGCAGGTGGTGTTCCGCGACGAGGACAGCACTGGCAACGATGAGGACATAATGGTGGATTCAGGTGCGTGAGCCCGGGAGGGTGGCCATGCCGCTGGCTGGTTGTCAGAAGGGGGATCGTAAGCAGGAGTCTCCGCAGGCCCTTCCTCAGTGTGCCCACTGTCTCCAGGGAGAGAGGTGCAAGAAGGTGGACACAGATGTTTAGGGAAGGGCGTGATGGCAGCTGCAGACAGCTGAGATCCCAAGACAGACCTCGAAATGTAAAACTCGTGTAATAAGTACACATGCTGCGGTTATCCTTGGGCAGGACAAGCAGGAGGGGTGTGCTGACTGTTTTCAGGGAGGGAGGTAGCACCCCTAAGTGAAAGTTGAAATCTGGTTTGGTTGTTTGTCCCATTGGAGAGAGGTTTTCTGATGGAGAGGGTTGGGGAGATGTTTTCTTCCTTCTTCTTACGTGTTTCTCTCCTTTCAGACGACGACTCGTGGGACCTCGTCACCTGCTTCTGCATGAAGCCATTTGCTGGCCGCCCGATGATAGAGTGTAATGAGTGCCATACTTGGATTCACCTGTCCTGTGCCAAAATCCGGAAATCCAATGTTCCGGAAGTGTTTGTCTGCCAAAAGTGCCGGGACTCCAAGTTCGACATCCGCCGGTCCAACCGTTCTCGAATGGGCTCCCGGAAGCTGTTTCTGGACTGACTGCTGGCGATCCTGGAGACTGTGGGTGAAGAATTGGAAGGGATGGGACGATGGGCTTTTTGGCCCTTTTCTTAGTTGAGCACAGAACTCTCAGCTCTGGTGCAGGCAGACTCCTGCCATTCAGGTGCCTAAGTAAAAGAACAGGCTGACCATGGTATAAACTGTACATAGCCAGTGACTGAATAAAGTCCTCGTGGGCCAAAGCTGCTGCTGGAGCTGTGTTCTCGGCAGTGGAGGTGGACTAAACACCCCAGTGCATGGGTTTGGTTCAGCGGAAAATGAGGGTCCGTGGCAGTTGTGAATTCTTGATACCGTTAACAAACTCCCGCCGATTGGAACAAGTGCTACATGTTACTCTGCTTCCTCTGTGTTGGGGACAAAGGTTTCCCTGGCCTGTTAACGAACAGCCATACGTGCAGACTTTTTCTCGAGTGTGTCTTTTACCATAAGTGTCTGTATAGCAACCATCAACGCTGCCCCTCCCTTGGTGGTCCACCCTCTGCCGGCCTCTGCTGCCTCTGTCCTGGAGGCTGCCTGCTGGACTCCTCTGGTCTCACTCAGAGAAGAGCTGGGGCCTTGGGCGAGTGGTGGTGTCTCATTGTCCTTCTGTTCGTTAAAAGGGATAGTGTGTGGCCACTTCTTTGTAGAAAGAGGATTGGTTGGGAGATTGAGGTGGCCCGTGTTCATAACTCAATTTCCTGTTTTGCACGATGTAAAAACCCTGTCTTTTTGCACGATATAGCCAAAAGTATTGGCAGATTTTTGCCTGGGTGCCGTGTCTCTCCGGTTGACACATGGAGGCCTGTGGGTACCCAGGCCAGGTGTTTCCAAGCGAGGGAGCACTTTGGTTCCCTCCTCGTCTCTTCCCTTCACATTGTTCCAGTAGCAGCGTAAAGGTTAGGCGGTCCCTGGGGAATGGCCTTCCTTGACAAAGGGAAATCGGGAGGAAGGCCTCCCCACGGGTGATCCTTAGTGTCCCCTCATACAGGTTGGCCTGCTGGTTCCACAGGCCAAGGTTAGGACTTGAAGCCTTTTTGGTTTGAGTTGGTGAGTGAGTGCTTTGGTAACATTGGCGTCCAGGTACATGCCATTGAACTGTAGAGCTCCTCAGATCTGGACTGGGGCACCTTGCAGGTCTGACTGCAGAAGCCGGGGAGTTCGCCCCCGAAAGCCTGCAGGGCTCTCTCCAGGTTAGTGAGCCCCAGGACACTGGTGGTTCTGGGGCTCTGAGGGCCAGGGCTTCAGCTTTGTCCCAAATTGACATTGCTTTTTAGCAGTTCGAATACTTGTTTTCTTTTTTTTTTGTAAATCGATGGGTGTGTTTTTATAAACATTGTTTCTTGTAAAAGCATGAAAAGGGAAGAATGCCCAAGTTGGTCATACTTGTTTACAGCAGGATGGACCCCAGTCTCCCTGCCGGGGGCTTCTCCGGGTGGCATCCTTGTGCAGGGCCACCAGGTGGACGCCCTCCACATTCTCTCACTGAAGCACCAAGGGTTTGAGCTGTAACTGGCTAATCAGAGCCCATATTTTGTCCTAGTATCATTCATGCTTGACAAGCCAACTGCCTTTTTTTTTTGGCTTTAATTCTGTTGCTTTTATTAACAGAAATACTGAAACCCAGTTTATTGTCAAGATCCCCAAGGGGGAAGTTGTGTTGTAAAAAGAAATAGTAAGAAGCTGGTTCAGAAACAAACTTCTCCCCAGGCAGCTGTCTCTGGCTCTGATTAGGGCAAATATGCAGGAGAAGTTGGGAGAGGACTTTGCCAAAGATCCGCCCCAGGACATTGCTTGTCCAGTGTCTTCACCATGAGAATAGCCAAAGTTCCAAAGTGTTTTTCTTTTCTTTTTAAAATAACCCTACAAAGTTTTAAAGGTGCATGTGAGAGTACATGTAATTTGACAGTGGAACGGCCAATGTCGGCTATTGCAGTCTGCCCTTAGAAGGTTCGAGGCCTGGAGATTCCTGGAAGGCTTTTGATATTCATCTCAATTTCTGTTTCTTCATTTCCTTTGTTTTTTAAACAGGTGGAACCCTGTGGGTGGTGTCTAAGAAGTCAAGACACCTTGTTTTGTGTTGATGGAGCTGGCAGCTGCAATCAGCTTTATGCAAATTAGGTGTGGCCCAACTAGGGGCTCCTGGTTGGTGGCTGATGAAGTGAGGGGAGGGAAAGATGTCACCCCCCCAAAGCAGGCGCCTCCCATTGGCTTTGGCCAGGCCAGACACTTAACATCGTTTACATAGTTCTGTGTAATTGTAAAGTTTATGTGTAAAAAGCGAAGCTGTTTCTGTGAAACTGTATATTTTGTAAATAAAGATATTGCTACTTTGAGGTTCATGTCAGGCTTCAGGTGTTTGTGTTCTGTGCTGGACAATTGTTTCATCTGCCTTCATCACCTCCTCCAAACCATGATTACAAGACGTGGAAGTTCAAGTCAGAGTTTGGTTTAGCAGGACGAGGAATGCCCACAGCCCTTAATCTACTTTTCTGGTAAATTCTCCAGAAATCATAGTATGAAAAGACATGAATAGCTCTCCCAATTTCATCAAATTGAACTTAAACCCCAGTGGGTGGTTAACCTGCTTTGTGGAAGCAGCAGCCTGTGAGGTTCCCTAAGCAGAGTTGGGCTCTCCTGGGGGTGCGCATTCGGCCCCTTTCCACCAGGGGGTCCCAGTGCCTGAGCCCGGTGTGTCAGCTGCCTCTGCCTAGCTCTGAGCTGGGATCAAGCAGTACTTCTAGTGACGTTGGAGCAGCCAAAATCTCCGTCTTAGCACCTCCTAAAGTTCTGAAAATAATGGCCAAGTTGGGCATTGAGCCTTTCTCTGTTTCCAGTTGCCCAATGCTGTTGGTGGGTGTAAGTTTGGGGGGGGGCCCAAAACGAGGTGAGGGCGACAGGCTTCGGCGAACCGGGGTAAAACCCCGGGACCGGTCGCCGGCACCGCGCAGGGAGCTGGCCAAGCAGCAGAGTCAGGGCGGCCAGACGTCCCGGCGGCCCCGCCCCCGCCGGCCCCTCCCCTCCCGCCGCGCCCTACAAGCCCCGCCCCCGCCCCGCCCCCGCTGCTCCCGCAGGCCCCGCGGCGGCCATCTTTGTTAGGGGCGGCCGGGCCTGGGGTCTGGAGATGCCGAAGTCCTGCGCGGCCCGGCAGTGCTGCAACCGCTACAGCAACCGCAGGAAGCAGCTCACCTTCCACCGGTGAGGGGTGGGGGCGTCGGGGGGTGCGGGCCCTGGCTGCCCGGCCGGCCTCGGGAGCCCGGGCCTGGCGCGCCGGGGGGCCTGGGACGCCGGGGTCGCTGCGCGGCTGCCGCGGAGGCCGGGGGGCGAGAGGCCGGGGGGCGCGCCGCCTCGCCGCCGGGGCGGGGAACTGGTGCAGAGGCTGCGCAACCTGCCCGGGGCGCACCGCCGCCGCCAGCAGGTCGGGACCGGGCGGGCTCTCTGCCAGGCCGGTGAGCTGGGCCGGGCCGGACAGGGAAAGGAGACAGTTAATCAGCAGTCTGCAGCCATCCGGTGCGTCCGCTCTCCCTCCACCAAGGACACGAGAGGAAGTGTTTGCACTTCTCTTCCCCAGCCACAGGGTAAATAGCTTCAGTCACCCTACTTAGGTAGACGGGTAGCAGAAATCCAGTTAGGGCCATTGGCCAACCACACCCAAGGACGGATGAACTTAAGGGAATCCCATTTTGCTCCATCAACCTAAAGCTGACGCATATTCTATTGAGGTCCTCCCCTAAGACCTCTCCTAAACGCCCAGCTTTTAACAACCCCTCAAAACGTAGGTCCCAGCATGCGCACTGCATTCCCTGAGCATCCCTGCGCCTTCCCCTCCCCCTCTCCTCTCCCCGCAGGCACGCATCTCCTAAACGCTAAGCCTTAGAGTCTAAGGGATCCCGGGAGGCTTGCAACCAGGGTGGCAGTGGGCAGTGGCATTCATCCTGGGCAAACCCCTGAACCTGTCCCCAAGGCCCCCTTTTCTCTGACTTCTCAGTGAGCCAGAGCAGACCAGCCAAGGCTCATTTCCCCAGCCCTTGTTTCACTGTCCCCAGCATTAATAAATGTCCCCTAAAACTCACCTGGACTCGTGTTGTGAAATTTTTCCTACACGAAGTCAAGAACCCACACACTGCCTGCTGGCCCCAGGCGGACCCTCCAAGGGCCAGGCCCCCTTTCCAGTAACAGTGCCACGGCCGCACCTGGCGTCCTCTGCAGTTCTTTGGGTGGCATCCCCTACATGTCCCAGGGACTCGATCTCATTTACAGCCACAGCCCTGAACGTAGGAGGTGCTCAGTGTTTGCTGAGTGTATCTGCTGGATGAATGAGGCTGGTGCCACCTGAGGTCTGCGGTGCTGAGTCCTCTGCAGGCCTCATGTCAGGAAGGAAGAAGCCTGGAGTGGAAGAACGAGAACGGCCAGGGTGCTGGGCTAGTGGGTCAGGACGCTGACTTGGCCACAGTCAGGGGAGGTTGGCAGGGCCTGACCCATGAACAGATAGGTCCCTGCCATGACAGCCCATCCTCGGGTGCCCACTGAATGCTGGGCACTTTCTTCAGGGCTCCAGCCTCTGCCCATTTCCGTCCCCTTTGGGTTCCAAAGGATTGCTGCACTCATTGTCTCCACTTCTGTTATCATTTTCTTTTTCAAAGTAAGTGATTTTCTTTAACTATAACATACATAAACAAAAATTACAAGTACATAGCCCAACCAACTTAACCAAGTGGACACCCTGGGTGACCGCCATGCATTAACACATCACCAGCCCCCAGGAGACTCCCAGCAGCACTCCCTGTCCCTCATCCTCCCACATCCCCCAGGGTAACCCATGAGTATACTGCCTTTCCTCAGGAGCTGTTGGTCTGTTTGAGCTTGACAGGAATGAATACACGTAATGTACTTTTTTCTGTTATTTTTTAAAAAATATGTTTTTATTGACTTTAGAGAGGGTGAGGGAGAGAAAAACATCTACCAGTTGCCTTCTGCTTGACCCCCTGCTGGGCTTTGAGCCTACAATCCGGGCATGTGCCCTGACCAGGAATCAAAAACT
The DNA here is from genome assembly GCF_014108415.1 of Molossus molossus. NCBI lineage: Eukaryota > Metazoa > Chordata > Mammalia > Chiroptera > Molossidae > Molossus > Molossus molossus. Next base: position 101,306,440 of record NW_023425347.1, on the reverse strand, counting down.
GGTGACCTCTAGGTGCATTGGGTGATGCTCAGCCAACTGGGCCACACTGGCCGGGGCTCTGTGTGCGTGTGTGTGTTTCCCCTTTTTCTCACCATTATGTTTGTTGTGGAAGAAACATCCAAACCTATAGAGAATTCTGTAGGTTTCTAGGTTTCTTTTATGCATTTAAAATTAAGCAAGGAGCCCTGACCGGTTTGGCTTAGCGGTTGGAGCGTCCGCCTGCAGTCTGGAGAAACCCGGGTTCGGTTCCCGCTAAGGGCATGTACCTCAGTTGCAGTTTGGCCCTGGTTGGTCGTGCGGGTGGCAGCCACTCGATGTGTCCCTTTTGCATCGATGTTTCTCTCTCTCTTCCTCTCTCTCTCCCTCCCACTCTATCTGAACAAAAATGGAAAAATGTCCTCGGGTGAGGATAAAAAAAAAAAAAATTAAGCAGGGAGTGTAAAGATGACAAGAGGGCTGTAGAAAGCAATCTGGGGCTCAGATTACAGGACAGGTGACAAGGTGGGTACGCTCACTTCAAAGGTGTGTTAACCTGGATGCATAAACACAAGGGACAAGGCAAAGATACACCTTTTACTAAAGAAGTTATAGGCCTGGGGCGTGACTACCCAGCATGACCTGCCTACTTAGGAATTTATGACCAGATCACCTTTCCATAAAACCCTCTTGTTTTTGTCCACAGCTATGAGTCATGTGCTCAGTGGTAATTCATTGCTTTTCATTGCTGCATAGTATTCCATTGAATGCGTAAAGCAGAATTAATTCGTTGTTCTAGTGGAGGGCATCGGGTGCCTCTGCGTTTCTGCCATCTCAAACACATGGTTCAACCTTTTGGCTGGGACAAGTCTTCTGGTGCATGTCTGTATGTTACAGTCAGGTATATACCTGGGGGGTGGAGTTGCCTTTGGTTCACTCTCAAACCCATTCCAATCAGACTCTTGCCCCCACCGCTTCCACAAAAGGGCTCTTTCAAGTGCTCAGTAGCCCTTATGATGCCAAATGCAGTGGTCCCATTGTCGTCTGAGTTGACCTCTCGGCAGCATTTGACACAACCGAACATTGATCCCTTGAGACACTCACTTGGCTTCTAGGACAGCTCTCAGCCTCTTCCTTGGCCACAGTGTCCCTACTCAGTCTCCTTTGCTGGACCCTCCTCATTTTCAGCACTAGGCCTTGGAGTACTTGGGGGCGAAGGCCATGGCCCTGCGTCATCCCGGCCCACACTTGCTCCTAGGGCACGGATCTCACCCAGGTCTTTACCGCCCTTCATGCGGGGAAGCTCCACCTCCACATTGCATGTCCAGACATCTGTCCACCTGCCGTCCACTTCAGTATGTGGACATCTAAAAGGCACTTCAATTTTAACATCTAACACTTAAAACCAAAGTTCCCAGGTCTCAGACCGGCCCCTCCTACTGCCTCCGTTCATCTTAGTATGTGACATTTCTTCCTTCTCTTATTTCATGGCTCACGGCAAACCTTATTGCATGGTTTTCGAAATACATCCCAGATCTGCCCACTCCTTACGTCCTCCTGCTGCCACTCCAGCCACCTTGTACCCAGCTGGGGTGGGCTCAGTCATCACCCTCTGCCCCGAGCCTCCAGGGACACCCTATCTGCCCGAGACCCATGTCCTTCGCTGCCTACCCCTGCTCTTGCTCTGTCTCTGCCAAACCTGGCTGATCGCTGCTCCAACCCATCAGGCAATTGCCAGTCACTCGCTTTCCCTTCTGATACCCACGTGCTGCAGCTCCTGCTCCCAGCAACCTCTGCTCTAAGGACCCCTCCCAGGACCCCTCCCAGGTGGCCTCTCTGGCCACGCCTCACCCTTCATTCCTACGCTAGTGCCATCAGCCGGGTCAGCCTACCCTTCCGGCACCTGGGCTCCGGGGGGCGGGGCAGGCCGCTCGCGGTGCCCCCGGGGCCAGTGAAGGCTCGCCTGGCGCACGAAGCTTCAGAAACAGCTCTTTGGCCGCGTCGGTGGTCTCGTTTCCTAAGGATGCCCTAGGCAGCCAGGGCCGAAGCTTCCTGAAGCTGGGTTCGGCCTAACAGCGAGGGTGTCGGGTGCACTGGTGTGGACCTCGGGGACTTCAGCCTCGCCCCTCCGCCGTCTCTGCTGCCCAGGTTCCCGTTCAGCCGCCCCGAGCTGCTGAAGAAGTGGGTGCTGAACATCGGCCGGGGCCACTTCGAGCCCAAGCAGCACACCGTCATCTGCTCCGAGCACTTCCGCCCCGAGTGCTTCAGCGCCTTCGGCAACCGCAAGAACCTGAAGCACAACGCGGTGCCCACGGTGTTCGCCTTCCGGGACGCGGGCCAGGTGAGCGCGGACCCGCGGAGCCCGCCTCCGGCCTCCAGCCCCGCGGCCTCCGGGTTGGGCCCAGCATGACCTTCGTTTTAGGGGATCCCCGGCTGAAAGCCACTTTGATACCTGTGTGTGTATGTGTGTGTGTGTGCGCGTGCGTGAACCCTCACCTGAGGCTACCTGTCCATTTCACCTTCAGCTGGAGGAGGAGGGAGAGAGAAACATCAATGTGGGAGAGGCGCATCCATGGGTTGCCTCCCGCCCCACCCCGACCAGGGTCAGGGACCGAACCGCCGGTGGTCAAGGAGCCAGAGGCGGGGTCACCGCCGTTCTGCAACGCGCATGTGCTGTCCGCGCTCTGTCCGGCGGAAGGGCGATGCCGGGGGCGGAGCGCTGGAGGGCGCGGGGACCGCGTGGCGGCAGGCTTGCCGATGGAAGGGGATTGGGCCGACTCGGGACAGCAGGGGCTCAGCTGGTTGGAGGGTTGCAGATGGTGACAGGCTTGGACAGGCTGCTGGTTTCGGGTGAGGTCAGTGGGGAGGGACGTGGCCTTGGAACGCTGTCTTTGGCTGGCAGCTGGTTGAGAGGCCATGTGAGTACGGTCATGTGGCCTGAGCTGAAGGTGGGTCAGTGATGAGAGGACCCAGTGGATGGACTTTGCATGTCCGGTGGGCTGAGAGGGAGGTGGCCGGGGGGAGAGAGAACTCGATGAGCCCCTGGGGAATGCGGTTCCCGGATTCCGAGGCATTAGGCCCTGTGCACATGGAGTTTGATGTCCCAATGGGACATGGAGTGGACGTGTGTTAGTGGGGTGCGGTGTGCAGGTTGGCTCAGGAGAATGCTCATGGACCGCTTGAAGCCATGAGGGCATCCTATTGAAATTCATCAGTCCTAGAGATGTCCAGAGTCCCAGAGTGTGGCCCTCCAGCGGGGCTCTACTTGGACGTGGAAGGTAAAGTAATGGTGGGACCAACAAGGCAGACGGGCACCTGTGTGTCTGGTTTTGTTGGGAATGAGACAAGGAAGCCAGCGGAACCATGAGTCACGGCTGTGAGGGAGGCCGGGCGCCAGCTGTGAGCACACCTGCCCGGCACCTGCCCCCCAACTTCCTTTTTTGCCTGATGATCTCCCAGAATTCTGCACATGGGTGGCCACCTCCTCTCTTGCAAGTCCACATTTCATGGGTCTGCAGGACGGCCTCCTGTCAGCCTCCACCGCCCCCCTGGGCCACCCCTTCCTCTCCTGCTTCCTGGCTTTCTAGCACCTGCCACTCTTCTATAGTGCCTGTCTTCTCTGCGGCCGTGTGAGCTCCTCCACGGCAGGGACCCAACACCCAGGACGTTGGCAGGCACAAAGTAGGTGCTCAGTACATTCGTGTGGCTGCTTTTGTAATCTGGAAGGCCTTTTATTTTATATATGTAAAATTCAGTTGTGGGACGAACACACCTAGAGCGCTACCCTCAAACTTGTAGGCGTACAGTCAGTGCTGTGAACTGTGGGCACGAGGTCCAGCAGGGCTCGAAGGCCACTGCGCGGCTTAACTGAAACTGTGCGCCCACAGTTGGTGACTCCGCCCCCAACCCCTCAGTGTGTTTAATAGTTTGATCACTTTTTTATTTTTATATTTTTAAGGAGTTTGATCACTTTTCTTTAGAAAAAAAAGTCCTCACCCAAGGATACTTTTCCATTGATTTTCAGATAGAGCGGGAGGGGTAGAGGGAGAGACATTGATGTGAGAGAGACACACCGATTGGTTGCCTCCCACACAACTCTGACCAGGGCTGGGGATGGAACCGCAACAGAGGTATGTGCCCTTGACCAGAATCAAACCCACTTCTCTCTGGTCTGTGGGCCATTGCTCTAACCGTTGAGCCAAACTGGCCAGGGCAATAGTTTGATCACTTGTATGCATTTGTGGTAGTGTGTGTTCTTGGGGTGACCGGGCCTCTGGCCCAAGATCTGGGAACATCTTTGGAAAAAGATACTAGTGGGTGGAGGTCAAGCTAGGTGGGGTTTCAAGGCCCAATTTAATTGGATAAACATGGGCCTGAGAATGGGGATAAGCATGAGGTTTGGTGCCTGGTGTGAGGTTCTCAGGGTACAGGTCTTACTTGCACCCCAACTGGGCCGAACATTGGGCCGCTGTCCCCAGCAGCTCCATGTCTCTTGCAGCTGGTGAGAGAGGACACAGACACAGCCAGCAAGAGTGGAAATGCTGACTCGGAAAAGGAAAAGGTCAGTCTGTCCTGGGGGCCAGCCTGGGGGGGTGGGCAGCCTGCCCTGGGGGCCAGTCTGCGCTGCAGCCATGCACTGTTTCCAGGTCCTCCCAGAAGCCAGGGAGCACAGCCCGGGGAGAAAGACCGACACTGCCCTTGAGGCGCTGCAGCCGCCACCCAGCACTGGGAGCCCTGAAGGACAGGTAGGGCACCAAGGAGCACATGGCGGGTTGGTCTCAGCGGAGGAGATTGGCTAAAGACAAACAGATTTGGTGCCCAGACCACGAGCACCAGGGGTGTGGCCCTGATTTCAGGCCTTCCCAGTGGGAACTAGGAGCCAGGATCTGGGCAGACTTGGACGGCAGAACTGCGGGAGGGACCCTAGGGCCTTCCACCCATCCTTCCTGTCGGAGAACCGTTCTGCCGCTGGTCCCTGGCTTTGGCCTCTGGGTGTTGCTTACCTTCCACTCACCTGTCCTCAGGTCCTGCCACATAGACCGGAAGCAGCCGAGGCCCCTGGTCAGCCAACCAGCCCCCCACAGCCATCTGATCACAGCTATGCCCTTTTGGACTTAGATACCCTAAAAAAAAAACTCTTTGTGACCCTGAAGGAAAATGAAAAGCTCCGGAAGCGCTTGAAGGCCCAGAGACTGGTGATACGGAGGGTCTGCAGCAGCCTGCGAGCCCACAGAGAGGGGCAGGGCCCCCAGGCAGGGCCACAGCCGGAGCAGCAGAGCTGAGCCCCCGGGAGGTGGGGCCGCAGTGTTGGGCTCTGGCTGTGAACCCTTCAGTCCTGCTGCTGACGGCGAGAGGCAGCCAGGTGAGGAGTCCAGTGCAGCCTCAGGTGAATCTGGTGGCGTGAGGCTCTGAGCCAGTGGGCCATGAACCTGAGAAACTGAGAAACTTGCTCATCCAGGAGGTGACAGTCCCAGCTGTCCACTCAGCACAAGCTAGGCCAGTGTCCTTGGAACCACGGCTGAGCCAGTGGCAGACACTCCCAGTGGGGGCGAGCATGTTTCCTTGTGGGGCAGCTGGCCAGAGCGGGTGGCAGCTGACTCTCAGGCAGCAGGAGTGGCCCCCCATCGCCTGGATAGCAGGCTCCCTGGCCGACACTGGCCTCTCTCCCAAGGAGTGCCTCTTCCCAGCCTGGTCTGATCGAACTACATAGTCAGGTGTCTTCCTACACTGCAGGTTTTTTTCCATTTAAAAACAAGCACTGGCCCTGGCCAGATAGTTGTTGGTTAGAACATCTTCCTGACACACCAAGGTTGCAGGTTTGATCCCTGGTAGGGGCACATACAAAAAGCAACCAGTGAACGTGTAAGTGCGTGGAACGACAAATCGATGTTCTCTCTGTCTAACCAGTAAATAAAAAAATAAAAAATGGAAACAAGTACTAATTTACAGTTCACTCTCCTGTTTGCTTTGGTGATGCTAAGACTGACTTCCTGTTGAAGAACAGGGCATGACCACCAAAAAAGAGGTGACTTTAGTTAAAAAAAAGATTTGGTTTGAGATCTCCTAACTCTAGACTCTCGGGTAACGGCCCAATGCAGAGATGGATGATGCCTTCCGCTGAGCCTCACGCTGTGCTGGAGGCAGTGGAGGGCACGAGATGGGGCGGGGCTTTCGCACAGATGCATGGAACACTGTCCCCAGCTTTCAGGAAGGTTTATTGTGGTCAGAGTGCCTCCTGTACAGTCCATTTCAGGCAGACTGGACAGAACCGGGGCCCCAGGGAGCCACCTGCTGTGTCCGAACAGACTCCTGGAACGCAACGCTTACTCCACAGTTCACATTCAGAGCAACTCGGAGAACTTTTAGAATGGAGATAAATATCGCAGGATTGGACAACTTGAATTATTTTTAAAAACTGGAGGAAGGGGGTTATTAGTGATTCCACTGGTACCAGCGGCTGGTAGCTGCCGGAACCCCGCCATCGGGCCTCTGCTTGTAACAGGTATCAGACCCGGTGGTTTGGGAGCTTCCACCACAGAGGCCAGTGAAGGAGGAAGGTCTTGGGAACAGACACCCAGAAAGGTCCCCTGTGAGGAGGGAGCTGGGCCAGACCGGGCGGGGCGCAGCAGCGCCACCTGCTGGCTGTGAGCAAGCAACACACCAGGGCTCAGCTCCAGGGCAGATTGGGCAGGGGCTCCAGGCCGGGCTATGCTTCCCCTCGCCTGACCCTCTCCGTTCCAACACCGCACTGTGGTGTGCAGCACAAGCAGGTTAGGCTGAGCCACAGGGAGCGGGGGAGAGGGACACGCCCCTTTCCCCACAAGGAGGGGGTGTCCTGGAAGGAAGTGACCCGTGACAAGGATGGGCCCTGGGAACCAGAGGCACACTATCCTGTCCCAAGCCAGGTGCCAGTGGAATGATTCGAGAAGTTCTGGGGGAAAAAAGAGACTAACTGCCCAAGCCATTTGTTCTCAGACAGAGCAGATTTATAAACCCACACTCCTCTCCGTATTTCAGCAGGAAAAGGTGGTTCTGGGGAAGTTGATCACACAGACGCTCACTTGACAGGAGACCTCTGTTCTTTCCCTGCCATGTTCAGTGTAGGTTTCAGGAAAAACAGTCCACGACCCCACGTGTGCGGGCAGGACGTTCCAGTGGCCTCAGGGCAGACCGTGAGCTTCTGGGCGGCTGCAGTCAGCATGTGCTGAAGACACGGGGAGGGACCCAGAGGCGCTCGGGGGCCCAGGGCCCTTCCCTTGGGGACACGATCCTTGGGAAACAGAACGGCTGTGCCGTGGTTCTGGTCCAGGTAGGGCTGCCTCAGTCTTACCCACAGCACCCATGAAAGCGGGGTGTCTGTCCCTTCACACAATTGATACGGTACCACCTTCTATAGGAATAATATAAAATAAACACATTTGATGTCTTGGTTTTTTCCCTGCTTCCAAATTTGTAGACTCCCAGGAAGATTTTTTGCAGCCTTTTAATCTGGTTTCTCGAGCAGTTTATCCGTCTGTGTCAATCCTGTGGGCTGTAAAAGACAAGACAGACTCAGGGTATCAAAAGGCACTGTTTCCATGGCCTCTGCCCACTTGGGTTTGGCCACCAGCAGACCAGAGTCTGGCCGGCCAATGGCTGGCTCTGGAACTCAAGGGAGCAGCTGGGTTTGCTTCGTACCCCACCTGGGCTGCGGTCCAAGCAGAGGGACTCACGGCACTTCCGCCGGGGAAGGCTCAGCCCCACGGGCAGCACATCACAGGCCTGAGCGAGCTGCCCGTGTCCCCTGCCCCCAGCGGGTGCCAGAGGGAAGGTGCTTGTCGCTGCACTGATGTCCCTGGTCCTGGTCAGTAGCTCAGCCCCTCCCGGTCCCCGCACAGGGCAGGTGACTGCAAAGGGCAGCTACTCACACTGCTTTGGTATCCTGAGCGCCTCACTGTCCAGCGCCATCACCTGGTGCAAGACCCCCCGGAACTGGTACAGCACTTTCAGGTTCTTCTCTTCACCCACACATGGGTCGTAGAACCCGGGCAGCCCGGCCTGGAACAAACAGATTCTGCTTGGAGGGAGGACTCGAGGCAGTCGGTTACACCCCGCACGGCCTGTCTGCTTCCAACTGCACCCTTACAAGGGCCTTGACTTCCCCTCAGAAGATGCCAATGTTGCCACTTGAGAAGAAAGAAATGACAATCTGAAAAAGTTGCCTATTTAAGTCCTAGACTCCTTCTCGACATGGGCCCCTCCCCCATCCTAAAGACACCCCTTTCTTTTGTTTTTTTATCAATCCTCACCTGAGGAGGATATTTTCCCATCCCAGATAGAGTGGAAGGGAGGGAGAGAGACATCGACGTGAGAGAGACACATCGACTGGTTGCCTCCTGCATGACCCTGACCAGGGCTGGGGATGGAACCGCAACCGAGGTACGTGCCCTTGGCTGGAATCGAACCCAGGACTCTGGTCTGTGGGCCGAGCTCTCACTGCTGAGCAAACCAGCCAGGGCTACACCACTGTCTTCACAGAAGCCCCACCAAGATGGAGATACTAGAGGCTTTTCGGGAATCTAGTTCTTGGCCCTGGGTGGATTTGTCATCACACCCCAGGCTGCAGCTTCAGACGAGCTAGGTGACCACACACGCCTCCTGACAGGCGAGAAAGCGGCGGGGAGCTCGAGGGCAGGACGTGCACCTGGCACACGCAGGTGCTCAGGACACATGCTGGGGGGGGGCACGAACTGCTCAGGGTGGGCACGAGGGGTGTTGGGCAGCGCTCCGCACAGCGAATGCCGGCAACGTGAAGGGTTCCGCTGCGGTGGCTGGCCCTGCCCTGGGCTGCTGGCCCAGGACCCGGAACCGAGCCTGTGGGAACGCGGGCTGCACCTTGGAGGCCTCTGTGAGGATGAGCTTCGAGTCCTTCACCAGGCACTGCAGGGGCACGGTCACGTCAATCACCTTCACCTTCTCGTTCTTCCTGCTCTTGTCGTTGACAAACTTCCCGTACCAGGCGTTGACGATGATGAGGCCTGAGGACGCGCTCGGTCAGAGCAGGGCGGGCCGCGGCTGGGCACCCTCTCCCGGTGCCCCCACGCCCACCCTGTCCCCAGGGAGGCCATGCCTTCTCACCCATCCGGGATTCTTCCGCCTCGATGATCCTTCGGACGGATTCCTGCATCAGCCGGACCTGCAAAGAACAAGGCAGGTGGCCGTCACCGCCCCTGTTCAGAGCCACGGCCCGTGCCTGTTCATGTGCCCTCCTCTGTGCACAGAGAGCCCGCAGAGAGCCCGCAGGGCCCACCGTCTCTCCAGGAGAGCTGTTGTTCAAAAGCAACTCACAGAGGGGAAGAAAAAGAGGGCAACGCCCACTACTTTAAAAAAACAAAGCAAACTTGCTCAACAATAAAGATAAAGAAATAAATAAAACACTGCTATGCTCTTTGAGGGTAAACGGATCTCATCTTTGGAGCTGGGCCTGGGTAGCTCCCAGCATCACATGCCAGCGGCGACACCGACTGCAGTGGCCGGCGCAGCTGTGGGGAAGCAGCCGGGACGAGGCGAGGCCGGGGCCCAGGGGAGAGCGGTGGGGCTCCGCACGCAGACGCAGCACCGCGAGCACCCGGGGCGGACGAGCACTCACTGCAGCCTCTGCCTCCTGTTTCTTCTGCAGGATGTCGGTGGCTGTGCTCTCCCTCTGCTTTTCCAGCTCCCTTGTGCGAGAAAAACAATCCGCACATTAGCATGGTGTCACCCCGTGGGCCCGAGCCCAGCAAACAGTCCGTGCTCCTACTGCATTCCGAGTCCTAGAACTGCAAAACGTATTTCCAAGACCACCTCAAGCAAATGTTTGTCGCAGGCCGGCGCAGCTTTCTGTGTCCCCAGCTGGCTCTCCCCCACCTGCTCGCTGGAGCACACTGGACACTCACTGCCAGTCCCTTTGGACAGAAGCCCCCAGCTGACAGGCCTCTCAGGGATATGGGAGGTCAGAGAAGGCAAGAACCACAGCAGATGCTGCCAACCTTCTGGGACTGTTACATCACACTCCGGGAAGGACACATGAGTGAAGATACAGAATATATCTTCTCCTCGGCAAAGCACAAGGACGCGGGCAGCACCCGTCAGAAGACTCAATGCCTCACTCCTCCTGGGAAACTAGGACCCTGAACTCTCTGGATCTGAAAGCTAGAGGGGCCGGAAGAGGAGAGTCCTTCCTTCCTCCCGGAGCCCCTAAGCTCAGCGATGTCCCATCTTTTCCGTCTCATGGCACACACGCATGGCTGCAGCACACCAAAACATACTTTTGGCCTATCTGACAGGAAAAAAGGTATGGTTTGATTCATTCATACTGGACAGCCATTATTGTGTTGGCTGTCATCATGTTTCGATTCGACAACCTAAGGGAAAAGAGGTCAGTGCCCCTGACTAAATAACTAGTTAGGTACTGCATGTTTTAAAATTCCTGGGGCACAGCCGTTGAAAATTGCTGCCTAAGCTCAATGCTTTATGAAATTCAATCATTACAAAGTAACAAAGACTTGACCTTATGTCCTGATGAATTACCGACAAAGGTTATGGAATGAATTACATCTCTACGGTGTCTAAGCTGTGGTCACTGCTCCCTTCTGGTCACCCCAGTCCCCTTGAACCCAGCGCCAGGAAGTAAATGGTCAGAACGGGGAAACAGCAGCTCATTTCTCTGGCCACGGCTCAGTTTCAACAAGTCGGTAAGCTAACTCGAGTCCTTTCTGGAGGGAGGCATGCAGGCAAACGGAGGGGGAGAACAGTACTTGTACTGTAAGTTAACATCTGCTGAGTACTTCTCATGGACCGAACCCTCTGCACTTCACATGCATTAAATAACCTTCCTGCCCTGGCCAGTTTCGTCACCGGTCACAGTGTCGGCCTGTGGACCAAAGGGTCATGGTTTATTCATTCGAGAGGCAACCAATCCATGTGTCTCTCTTGCATCAATATTTCTTTCTCTCTCTCCCCCTCCCTCCCTCCTTCCCTCCACTCTCTCTGAAAAAATCAATGGAAAAGTATCCTCAGGTGAGGATTAACAAAAAAAAACAAAGAAATAAACAAACAAACAAAAAAACTGACCAAGAAATTGAAAATGTTTAGAAAAAATGAAGTAAGTAAGGAAATGCCCTAATGCAGATGCGGGTGGGTTCCAGCACTACGTCGCCAGCTGAGACAGGCCCCGGCCCGCCTGCTGAGCGACGCCCTGCGCCCTGTGCCTGCTTCCCACTCACTTCTCCTTCTGAGCCCTGAGGTACGGTCTGATGACGAGACGGTGCATGGCGAAGTAGACCACCAGGGGCCCCACGGTGGCATAGAACACGGCGCTGGGGAGGAGCTGATCCGTCAGATGAATGGGGAAGAAGTAAGTCTGACTGGCCCGGTTTAACCTGAAAACAGAAAGAACAAAACATCGAAGATGAGTCAAGTTTCCAGGGAAGGGAGACGGGGTCTCAGCCCCAGGAAGAGCCTCTCAGTCACACAGAACGCCAGTTAGACGGAGCCCGAGTCGGCTTGTTCATAACCCACTCCCCTTTTTCGGTCCCCATTCCAAAGTTCAGCTGCTGGACTTGATGCCTGTGACAGAACAAAGGCCCCAGTACCTGCTGACCTAAGGCTCGACCAGAGCGAATGCGGCCTTAGGAGACAGGGGTGGACACTCGTCCTGGGTCCTAGAGACAGTCACAGCTCAGTCCTCAACTTCCCTGTTCGAAAGAAGTGTGTGAAGCTCCCACAGCGAGCAAGCTAAGGAGACTCTGCTTCCTGTAGCGGCCGAGCTGCTCCTACTGGGTGAATCACCCCACAGATAACGAAGGTACCACCAAGACTTTCAGGCACTAATTGCAACTAAAGGCAGGCAGACCCAGGAGAGCTGAAATGTAGAATATGGAACTGCTGAGCTTCCTGGGCCCCCACCCAGCTTTTAGCCCAAAGGCAACTTTCAATCTGTACCACCCGGAGGGCTAAATCTGGATGCAATCTGCAGTCCAATTAGGTTGAAGCACCAGAACCCCAACTACTGTGGGGCAACCATAGTAGCTGGGAACTAGGGAGGGTCCCCCAAAGTCAGTGAACAAAAAGGAAGGTCCGCGACGGGGAGCCTCAGAATCTCCACATCAGTGCACAGCAGTGGCCCAGCTGAAGGTAAAATGACCGCTGTGTTTTGACTGCTGCCACCCAGGGAGTCTGAGCTTGCAGTATGACTACTATTTACGTTCTAAAAGGGGAAACCAGCACCTCTCTGAGAAACATAACGGCATATAGAGTCTCTACAATGTATCCTTCACAACACTCAGGATACGACACAAACTACAGTCTTACATAAAAGGAGAAAAAGGTAATGAACAGAAACCAACTCCAGGCGCCCAGTAAGTGGAAATGGCAGTGGGATTTTATTTTATTTTTTTCTTGATTGATTACAGAGAGAGGAAGGGAGAGGGAGAGACAGGAACATCAATGAGAGAGAACATCGATTGGCTGCCTCCTGCATGCCCCCAACTAGGGATCAGGCCCACAACTTGAGCATGTGCCCTGAACAGGAATCGAACTGGCGACATCTTGGTGCCTGGGTCAACACTCAACCACTGAGCCACACCGGCCGGGCTTAGAACTAGCAGGAGGATTTAAAGCAGCAGTTTTTTTTTGTTTTTTTTTTATCCTCACCCGAGGACATTTTTCCATATTTTGTTCAGATAGAGTGAGAGGGAGAGAGAGAGAAACATCGATGTGAAAGGGACACATCAAGTGGTTGCCACCCACACGACCCCACCAGGGCTGGGGACAAACTGCAACCAAGGTACGTGCCCTTAGCGGGAACCGAACCCGGGTCTCTCCAGACCGCAGGCCGACGCTCTAACCGCTGAGCCAAACCGGCCAGGGCTAAAGCAGCAGTTTTAATTACGCTCAAAGACATCTACATTCACTGGATGGGCTCATGGGCCCAACAGCAGACTGGAGACACACCAAAAGAAACTACCCAGTGGGCAGAACAAAAAGAGACTGAAGACAGACAGACAGAACCTCAGAGGCCTGTAGGAAAACGAGACCTAACATGCAAGTGATTAGGGCCCCAGACAGGAGACAGAATGAGGCAGGAATACCTATTTGAAGATTAATGACCTAAAAATACCAGATTTGACAGAGGATTTAAGTTTGCAAATGCAGGCTTAGCAAAGCCTAAGCAGCGCACACAGCAAAGCCACATCCAGTGCCCTGCAGTCACTCGGCTGGAAACAGAAGCCAGCCGGAGCTGAGCAGCCAGGAAAACAAGCTGTTATACTCAGGGAAGTAATGGTTCCGATGATGAAAGACTTGTCAGAAACAACTGATGCCAGAAGACAAGCAGAGCATCACTTAGAGCACGAAAAGAAAGAGTCCACCAACCCTCAATTCTATGCCCAGTGACAATATCCTTCAAAAAGAAAACCTCCAGAATTGATGAAGAACACTCAAAACGAAAAAATAAACCAAACAACCCCAGAAGCAAACAGACAAAAGATTTAAATAGAGACTTCACTGAAAAAGATATATGGATGACAAATATGCACATGAAAAGATGCTCAACTCATCTCATTAGTTTTAGGAAAATGCAAATCAAAACCATGCAATAGGCAACATTAAGGCCACACCCAAAGACTGTAGAGGACATAGAGCAACTGGAAGTCTCCTGCGGCTGGTGGGAAAGGAAAACAAAGCCACCACTTTGGAAAATGGCTGGGCACTTTGTTAGGAAGTAAACGCACACCTACCATATGCCTCAGCACACCTACTCCTACTGTTTACCCAAGAGATATCAAAAGTTAATGTTCCGCCCTGGCCAGTTTCTTTCGGTGGTTAGAGTGTCGGCCCGCAGACCAGTGAGTCAAGGAAGGGTTCGATTCTGACCAAGGGCAGGTATCTCGGTTTCGATTTGTCCCTGGGCCCTGGTTGGAGTCGTGTGGTAGGCAGCCACTCGGTATGTCCCTTTCACATCGATATTTCTCTCTCTCTTCCTCGCTCTCCCTCCCGCTCTATCTGAACAAAGATGGAAAAGTGTCCTCAGGTGAGGATAAAAAAAAAAAGTTAATGTTCCTACAACACCTGCGCATGAATGTCTCTATTGGCTTTGTTTGTAGCCCTCCAAAACTGGAAGTAAGCCTTTTTAAACTGATGAACAGACCACGAACATCCATACAATGCAATAATGAGCGACAATAAAAACAAGCACACCGCTGACAAATGCGTCAGCATGGACACATCTCAAATGCATTATGCCCATCAGAGAAACACAACAGGCTTCAACTGTATAATTCCATCTACGTGACATTTTGAAAAGACAAAAATATAACAAAATCAGATCAGTGGCTGGCAGGGCTGGAGAACCACACAAAAGGCATAATGGAATTTTGGGGGAAGATGAAAAATGTTCTTTATCTTTTTTGTTGTTGTTGTTAATCCTCATCCGAGGATATTTTTCCAGAGAGAGAGAGAGAGAGACTGGGAAACAGAGAGAAACATCCATGTGAGAAAGACACATCAACTGGTTGCCTCTCGCACAACCCCAGTGGGGCCGGAGATGGAACCTGCAACCCAGGCACATGCCCTTGATTGGGAATCGAATCCACAGCCCTTCGGCCCTCAGGCCACGGTTCTTTTTTTAAAAAAATTTTTTTCTTTATTGATTTTAGAGAGAGAGGAAGGGAGAGGGAGATAGAAACATCTATGAGAGAGAACATCGATGGGCCACCTCCTGCATGCCCCCCCATATCCTGGGCACAGGCCCTACCCGGGAATCGAACCGGCGACCTCTTGGTACAGGGTCCACATTCAACCACTGAGCCATACTAACTGGGCAGCTCAGGCCAACGTTCTATGACTTATGTGACTGTCAAAACTCACAGAAATATACAATAAAAAGGATGGCCTGGCCCTGGCCAGTATGGCTAGTGGTAAGAGCGTCGCCTGCGGACCAAAGAGTCCGGGTTTGATTCTGGCAAGGGCACGTACCTCGGTGGTGGTTCGTCCCCGGCCCCGGTTGGGGATGTGTGGGTGGCAGCCAATCGATGTCTCTCTCTCACATCGTTTCTCTCTCTCTTCCTTCCTCTTTCCCTCCCACTCTATCTGAAGATTAATGTAAAACTGTCCTCGGGTGAGAATTAAAAAAAAAAAAAGGATGGCCCGGCCGGTGTGGCTCAGTGGTTGAGTGTCAACCCCATGTACCAAGAGGTCGCAGGTTCAATTCCGTCAGGGCACATGCCCAGGTTGTGGGCCAAATGCCCAGTCGGGGGCATGCAGGAGACGGCCAATCGATGCTCCCTTTCTCTCCGTTCTTTCTTCTCTCTCTCTTTTTTAATCCTCACCCGAGGACTTTTCCATTTATCATCAGACAGAATGGGAGAGAGGGAGGAAGGAAGAGAGAGAGAAAGAGAGAGAAACATGGATGTAAGAGACACATCCAATGGTTGCCTCCTGCACAACCTGACCAGGGCCAGGGACGAGCTGCAAACAAGGTACGTGCCCTTGACTGGAATTGAATCCATGACTCATTGGTCCACGGGCTGTCGCTCTAATCGCCGAGCCAAACCACCCAGCGCCGAAGTTGGATATTTCAACATGTCTCTCACAGTTGATAGAACTCAACAAAATCAGTCGAGTCATTAAAATTCTGATTTCTGACAAATGCTGTCAATTATCTTGACCTAACAGATACCAAAATGAAATTAAATTAGAAATCAATAATGAGATATTGGGGGGAAAAACCCAAATATTTGGAAACTAAGCACTATATTTCTAAGTGAAATAAGAAATAGGCCCGGCCGGTGTGGCTCAGTGGTTGAGTGTTGACCCCTGCACCAAGGGGTCACCGGATTGATTCCCGGTCAGGACACATGCCCAGGTTGTGGGCCCGATCCCCAGTGGGGGGCATGCAGGAGGCGGCCAATCAATGTTCTCTCTCTCTCTCTCTCTCTTTTTTTCTTTTATCCTCACTCGAGGATATTTTTCCATTTTTTTGTTCAGATAGAGCGGGAGGGAGAGAGAGGAAGAGAGAGAGAGAGAGAGAGAGACATCGACGTGAAGGGACACATTGAGTGGCTGCCACCCGCACGACCAACCAGGGCCGGGGACAAACTGCAACCGAGGTATGCGCCCTTAGCGGGAACCGAACCCGGGTCTCTCCAGACCGCAGGCCGACGCTCCAACCGCTGAGCCAAACCGGCCAGGGCGATGTTCTCTCTCATCTGTGTTTCTATCTCCCTCTCCTTCTCCTTTCCTCTCTCTCTAAAATCAATAAAGAAAAAAAAAATTAAAAAAAGAAACAGTGTGAATTAAGACAGTGACACAACGTCACATCTGTGGGGCTGAGGAGAGCGATGGGCACAGGAAACACACAGCCCTAAAAGTTTATGTCAGAAGGAGTCTCAAGTTCGTAATCTAAGGTTTAACCTTAAAAAGCTAGAAAAAGAGCCAATTAAACCAAAATAAGTAGAAAGAAGGAAATAAAATCAGAAACCAATGAGACAGAAAACAGGTAAACAATAGAGAAAATTAGCTAAGCTAAAATCTGGTTCTTTGAAAAGTTAAGTACCTTAGCCAGACTGATTAAGAAAGAGGGAGAAAGAATACAAATTACCAACATTAGGAATAAAGAAAGGGTTACCTACAGATAACTGCGGATGGTAAAGCGATAGAGGCATAGCCCTGGCCGTCATGGCTGTTGGCTGGGCATTGTCCCACATGTTGCTGGTTCAATTGGGTCAGAGAAAATGCCCGTGTTTCGAGCTCAATCCCCAGTGGGGGTGTAGAGGAGGTGGCCAATAGATGTTACACTCCTGCATACAAGTTTCTCTCTCTCTCTCTCTCTAAAAATCACTAAAAATATATTTAAAAAAGGGACAAGGGTATATTATTACTTTATGCTAACAAATTTAACATTTACATAAAGTGAACAAATTCCTTGAAAAACACAAATGAGCCCTGTCTTGTTTGTCTCAGCGGTAAAGCGTCAGCCCGTGGACCAATGAGTTGCGGGTTCAATTCCAGCCAAGGGCATGTACCTTAGTTGCGGTTTGTCCCCAGCCATGGTCAGGTCATGTGGGAGGCAACCAGTCAATGTGTCCCTTTCACATCAATGTTTCTCTTTCTCCCTCTATCTCCCTCCCACTCTATCTGCAGATAAATGGAAAAATATCCTCTGGTGAAAATTAAAAAAAAAAAAGAGTTGCGGGTTCAGTTCTGGTCAAGGGCACATACCTTAGTTGCAGTTTGTCCCTGGACCTGGTCAGGGTCATGCGGGAGGCAACCAGTTGATGTTTCTCTTTCACATTGATGTTTCTCTCTCTCTATCTGAAGATAAATAGAAAAATGTCCTTGGGTGAGGATAAAAAAAAAAAAAAAGAAAAACACAAATGAACAGAGCTGAAAGAGAATAGTGAAAAGAGAATACTGAAAAAGCCTTATATTTATGGAGAAATTTGAATTCTTTAACAAAAACAATGGAGATTCAGATTCGGTTGGTTTCACTGGTGAGCCCTATAAAACATAAGGAAGAGGGAACACTTCCTAACTCATTTTATCAGGCTGGCATAACTCATTCCAAGCCCTAACAAATACATAATAAAAAAAAAAAGTATAGACCAGCATCCCTTACAAACATAGTCACAAAAACCCTTACTATTAGCTAATCAAATCAGGAAAAATAAAAGTATACATCATTATCAACTGGAATTTTCCTCAGGAATGCAAGCTTGGTTTAATATTTAAAATTTTAATGTGGCTCATCAAACAAACAAATGTAAGAAAAAAGTTCTATTTAGCAAAGTAAGATCATCTGCTGCTGCTGAACTCTGGCTCTTTTGGCAAAACCTTGGTTTATTTACCAATACAATGTGGACAATGCAGCCTGTTGAACTAGAAAACTCAGCTGAAATGAAATGTTCTCTCCGACAGGCCTGAGTGCATTCTTGGGACACGAGCTCAGCTCAGATGGGGTCCCGTACATCTGAACAGAAACTGAGCCACCGGACACTGTCTCGTGAGTGGTCCCCGTTTGGGAGAGGCGGGGAAGAGATCGGAATGCAGAATCAATGCCTGTACTTGGAGACATGAGGGAAAGACCTCACAGGCACACGTGGAAGACAGAAGACAGAGGTCAGAACGGAGACGCTCTACCCAGAAAGCTCCAATGCCTGCCAGCCGTTGACCCTGGTGTGCGGAGTGTGAGAGGCTGCAGGGCCGAAAGGAAAGGTGATCGGATTCCTCTCCTCCCTCCTCACCCTTTCCTTCAGCAGAATCCACACCAACCTCCTCGCAGTCCTCAAGGGCAGCCATGCCCGCACCCACGTACCAGTGGACAAAGGCATGCCTGGGGTACATCAGGTCAAATTGTGGGCCAGGTGAGCACGGGCCTCTGTACTCTGGCCAGGTCTCCACCAGGTACCACAGTGAGAGGCTGGCAATTAACGCCAACTTCGAAGCCAGGGGGACACCAGCACACGTACTGGATGCTGCGCTTGGTGCTGACAGTGGCAATGGCAGCACTGGCATCTTTGGGGGCTACAGCACCACGGCACGGCAGGCAGCAAGCCCCGTGTTTCCCGTGGCGAGGGCACACTTCCCCTCTGCTGCAGAAAGCTGCTCCTGGTGGGCGTTCTCGGCAGAGATGACAGGGCCGACGTGGCCAGAGGGGAGCGGAGGCAGGGGAGCACCGCGTTGGTCTGGAATTCGGTCAGATCAACATCCAGGGCTGCAACCCCCCACCCGAGGGAAGCATCGATGGAGGACACCATCTGGCAAATGGGGCGTTTGAGCTTAGTGCAGGTTGGGAGCTCAATACTGAGGTTTCTACGAGACACTGTAGACGGCCTCACTGTCACCCGAGGGCAGTCAGGATGGAGTGGTGGTGAGGGTGGAGCTGCAGGGCTCAGCCACAGCTGTGGAAACCTGGCAGCTGGGCAAAGGAACTCCAGCTTGGATTTCTTGCCCTAATCAACAGAGCTGTCCCATTACAGGGAGGTGAACCCAGAACCAGTTCCCCACCAGAGCTCTGGGGAACCAAGAACCCTGAAGACCTGCGCACTGGCTGCCAGCTTCCTGAGTGGTCCAGGAGGAGGTCAACGAGCTCCTTGCCAACAGGGCAGTGCCCACGGACACGGTTACCAGCAGCTTCCTCGCCTGTGATGAGCTCAGGGTGGCGGAGCTGGCAGCAGGTACCAGTGCGACCTTCGTCCATGACCGTGGGCTCCGTGTCTACAGACACCGCCCTGGGCACAGGCTTGCCAGTGCCCCTCACTGAAGAAGGTGCTAAAGGAGGACCCACACATCACGGTCCTGTCACCTGGACGCCATGCTCCAAGCAGAGAGCTCCCAGCAGCACTCTAAGCTGGACACCAGCCTGGCCACATGGATGGAGACGACTCAGCACGGACAGGCATCAGCAGACACCAGTTACCGTCCTCAGCAGGCTGAGTCGAGGGCAGTGACACATTCTGTCCTCAGATCCGCCCTGACCTTGGTGACCTGCTGCCTCTCCAACACTGAGGTGTGTTTGCCTCCTCCCGTGACCCCTCTCCCTCTGTGTTCTTGGCACAGCCTCCGGTGACAGGCTGTGTTCTAGGCGGAAGGAGTACACATGGAAGTGGGTGCAGTGGAGAAGAATTAACAGGGGGACCAGGAAAGGGACTGTCTGTGACAAGGTGAGGATGGTCTTGGCAATCAGGTGACATCTGAGCAGAGATCTAAGGGGATCAAAGGGACCAACCATGTAGTAATCTGGGGAGCGAGGACCAGCTGGACCGGGCTTGGTGCGTCCAGGAGCGGCGCGGAGGCCAGCCCGATGGGAGCGGTGAGCAGGGGTGGGTGTGAGAAGAAGTCGGAAGGACCGCACGGGGCTGGGTCACGCGGGCCCTGAAGGGTGCTGGCTTTGCCCTGCACTGAGGCAGCCCTGCAGGCTCCGGGCAGCAGGGTGACATACGCTGACTTAATGTCCACACTGTGCGTGTGGAAGGAGATGGGCCAGCGCAGCCAGGGCCGCAGCCACGGGGCGGTGAGGCTGCGCTTCCCTCGGCGCTGTGGCAGAGGAGCACTGGGACGGCCCGGGCGCGCTGAACTCAGCTCGGGACACAGCGCTCAGGACGCACTCCAAGGGCTGGGGCAGAGCACTGGCAGGTGGCCAGTTCCCAAGATGGGGAGACCTCGGGCAGAGCAGGTTGTGCAGGACGTGTGTCCGAGGGGGAGAGGGAAAGGAAGTCAAACACCTGAGCCGGAGCTCTGAGTGTGAGTCACCAGTCACAGAGGCCCTGAAGGCCACAGGCTGCGGCTGGTGAGACCCCCGGGGAGTGAGTCCGACAGACAAGCTGGCCCTGCAGGAGGCCTCCGTTCAGACGCAGCCAGCCAGTCAGGTGCAACCAGAGGCAGGGAGGACCAGCGCAGGGGTCGCCTGCCGCTGCCTGTGCTGCGAGGACGCTGGACGTGCGCCGCGTGGGTGAGCAGGGCGGGGAGGGGCACGTGGAGCCAGCACCCGGGCCCGGGCCCAGGCCCAGGGCCGTCAGGGAGGCGGAGGGCAGTAGAGACACAGGCCGCAGAGTACGCAGAAGGTCTCTGAATGCAGGGACACAGACCTCGCGACTGAAGGTGGAGCTCACCGGCTCCCTCATGTTTGTTTAAACGCCAAAGACAGAAGAAGCAACCGCCTCTTTGAGAACATTACAAAGTGAAATCTGTTTCATCCCTAACACAGGTGAAACCCAGGTGAGTTACAAGCCAGATAACCTGTGACCACAAATACCGAGCTCCACTTACTTGACCTTGAGAGACACGCCCTGTGGGACTCCAATGCTGACGGCCGCGCCCAGGACGCTGTGCCTGGAGATCTTCCTCTCGGCCCCGTACTCCACCACCGTCCCGAAGAAGCCTGCCCTGCAGGGAGCAGATGGCAGTGAGCCAGCCAGGGCCCACAGCGCCCAGGAGCACGGGCACCGTCCCTCAGAACAGGCTGGTCGTGCACCAGCCCCATCCTGCCCTCCCCAGCACCCAGGAAGTAGACACGACTAACATCCTCGGCCAGTGGAGAGAACAAAGCGAGGGCACCGATGGTCTAGCTCGTCCATTTGACCCCCGTCTCTCGACCCTTGGGGCCACTCAGTAGTGAATCCCACTGCCTCTCAGTAGGAGGTGCTTGAGAAATGTCCCACAGGATAGACGAACACGAGCAGGCAGCTCCCACCCCGCGGCAGCACCATCACCCAGCCCCACCCCACGCAGGTCAGCACGCTCCCAGGCCAGCCAGGCCGGGACTCACTTAAGGGAGCCTTTCACGCGGGTCTGCTCATCGTCCTGGAACTTGTGCTGGTAGCTGACGAGTGCGAAGGAGTGAGGGACTCCGAGCTGCGGGGACAGAGGCCACGGCTGGGGGTGAGGCCGCTGCCTGCAGGAGGCGCTGCCCGACTGCTGAGCAGAAGCTGCGGGCAGGCCTCTCAGCGGCCACCCTCTGGCAGCCCCACAAAGTGTGTAAAAATTTAAACATTTTAAATAGCCAATATTTAAACACTGGGAGCTTTCACACAAAACCCGTTTTCTGCCTTCTCATGAAAAAAAAAACACAAAAAACAAAAACGAAGAAGGAAGCCTGTAGCACTGAGCCCTGCATTCCTGCATGCAGCAGCCGGTGAGACCTGCCGTTGAGGGGGGCCTCTCACTCCCCGCGCCCCTCCCCCCGATTCTGGGCGCTCCTCCCACTGTGAAAAGGCGCCTGGCTTTGGGATAAGTGAACACAGCCACCCCGGGAGGCTGAGAACGACGGCACCTCAGCACCCGAGTGGGAGTGATGGAGCTTGCCCACCGAGCCTCCACAGGCGCTCAGATCCGGGCAGGGCGGCCAGCGTGCAGGCTGCCAGGGCCACTGAGGGGCGGGGGGACTGGTCTCTCACCTGCAGGGCCACAGTGAAGTGGCTGGTCTTGGTGTCCCGGACGATGCTCGTGTTCATGGCCGACTGGATACCCCACCGCCACTGCAGGTAGCCCACGGTGTTCTTGTCCAGGTTCCGAGCCAGCACGGTGGTGAGGCCCGGCCGGATTCCGCGGGACGAAAACTGCAGGGCACAGTTGGTGGTCACAAAGCTGGGGAGACAGACAGAAAGGGTCCCGGATGATGCCTGGCCCTCCGCTGTCCCTGGCCTTCCTCCCTGCGAAGATCCGCTCACTCACCCCCCTGCCCCTGGGCCAGCCCCAGCCTGGGGGCAGGGAGCCAAGCCTCTGTCACAAGAGGGAACCGAGGGTGACTCGGCGGAAACCTTCCCAGCAATCTCCCTGCTGATCTGCACCCCTCCTCCCAGCCACAACCAGAGGCACCCGAAGGTCTGCTCCCAGCCAGGGGAGCCAATCCCAGGCACTGAAGTTGCCCGCACACTAGCATCACCTGCTGGTCTACAAAATGCTGCCGGTGGGCTCCTGCCCCCAGGCATTGTGGGTGAAGTGTGGAAAGCTGGCCAGGTGGCTAAATGTGCAGCAGTGTCTGAGAACCACCACTCAGGGCCCAGCTCAGGCCATTTAAGCCAGAATTTCCTGGTGGGGGCCCAGGCATGAAAAAACTGCCCATGGGGTTCTGACGGACATCCACAGACCGAAGTTGCTTGCAAAGCTGGTACAGGAAGTCCTCACTTAATGTCCTTGATAGATTCTGCAACTTTGAAGCTACATGATGTATAACAAAACCAGTTTTATCACAGGCTAACTGATATAAAAGGCGTTCAGTTCCTAAGGCATCTCAAGACAGGAATGAACCGATGCACCTTACGCTAGCACCTGCCACACAGTAAACCATTCCCCCAAAGGCCTCTGAAACTTGTTTCCAGGGAGCCAGCCCCACCTTCTGGTTAAAAAGGGGAACTTCATTTCAGTAACAAAGGAATTCATACCACTTGACTCCAGGTGTTAATACCACAGCCAAATGCATTAGCTCCTTACCCTCCTCAGGTCCTCACCTAGCCTCCCCTTTGTTGAGCTCAACCTCAAGTAGCACTGCAAAGGCTACATTTCTGCTTTAGTCACACTGCGGTGGGGAGCAAGCAGGAAGAGAGACAAAAGTCACCCCTAGAATTTTAAGACAGTTACACAGTGACATTATAAGAACCAAAATATAAAGAGGGAGATCCCTGTTTATTTTTACCCATAATGCCCTAGAGAGTCTTTGGGGAGAGACCAGCAAGGCAGGCCCTGCAGAGAGACCGAGAACACCCCACAGAGCATTTCTGCTTTTCTCGGGCGGACTCCACACCAACCAACCTTTCTGATCACTAACTGGGACTCGCAAGGAGCTGGACCCTGGGATCAGGTCACCCTATGAGCAGACACCGCACATTAATAAACCAATGTCCTTGTTTATACATCATTCAAGTCTGATAAACTGGAGACTATGATGAAATTTCCACACCTGCAAAAGCTGATGATGAGTCAGCCCTAGACCCATGGACAGACACTGAGGCTCAAGCAGATGTAAGGGCCAACAGATTTTCTTCAAAGACATGTCTCCCGCCCTGGCCGGTTTGGCTCAGCGGTCAGAGCGTCGGCCTGCAGTCTGGAGAGACCCGGGTTCGGTTCCCGCTAAGGGCACGTACCTCGGTTGCAGTTTGTCCCTGGCCCGGGTTGGTCGTGCGGGTGGCAGCCCCTCGATGTGTCCCTTTCACATCAATGTTTCTCTCTCTCTCTTCCTCCCACTCTATCTGAACAAAAAATGGAAAAATGGAAAAAAAAGACATGTCTCCCACGTGCCCATCTGGCCTTCAGAATGACCTGCTCTGCTTGCTCAGACTCGAGTTCCAGGCTCTCCCCGAGAGGGCCTGATTCAGGGGTCTGAGGTGGGGTTAGGGACAGTCAGTCAGCATCAGAGGTGACGATCCTCAGCAGAGGTTAGGGCAACGCTGACACGAGCTGAAGGCACTGTTCACCTGATGCTCTGGTTGAAAGTATAAATCTTGCCCCTTCCCAGACCCTGACCCGAGTCCTGGAGCAGAGGGGAGAAGCCGGGCTCCACCGGAGGGATCCGTGCGCCCCCTACCCGAGTGCCCTGCCCAGCGCTCATCTTCACAAGCTGTGGTCCCCTGTCCCGGATGACATGTCCTCTATCCCACACTTCCCTTGCCCCCCGTATGCCCGATGGACCTGCGGACTTGCTCTCACCACAGACCAAAGGGAAGGGAGCGGTCTGACCCTGCAGAATATGGCAGACGCCAACACACACCCAGCGCAGTGAGCTACTCCCGGCCCAGGCTCCCTGAGCTACGTCATCCCCAGAGGAAAGAGGCCGTCGTTTACCTTCCACTCAGTCCTTGTCTGAGAGCTCACACAGGTACCCCAAATGGGAATGAGGACACCTGCTGTTCTAGAAGGGACATGGCGATATCTTCAGGGGAGTGACATCACCGCCACAGGGCTTACAGCTCTCGCACCTCCTCCCCAAGCCCCCGTGGTCTCACGGGCTGCCCACAGAACCCTTTTCAGGGCTTTATGCACACTCTCGGGACAAAGAGATGGTGCACAAACTCATCATGTGTCAAACCGCTAACCTATGCCCCATGAAGACGCCTCCCCTCGTCTCGTGGTCCTCGGCCCAGAGTGACCGGGCAGGCAGGAGCAGGCCCCGGCGCTCTCCACGCCAGCCCGCAGGGCCTGCCCAGTGACTCTGCAGGGCAGGTGGCAACTCCGGATGACCTGACAATAAGAACACACAGCTTCTGACCCCGACCCTCAGACCATCAGAGAGGGCTTATCTCTTTATATTTACCATCTTGGCGTGAGATTACGGAACAGCTTCAGACCAAAGAGAGGCCCCTGCAGATCCCCAGCTCCAAATTCTAGCTGTTCAGAGAAGGAAGGAAAAGCATTGAGGTGCTTCGTGCCCGAGCAGCCCAGGGCTCAGGTCAGCACTGCTGCCCGTCCCTCCGTTTGAGCACATGCCGCAGGCCTCTGCAGGGTGCTCGAAGCAGGGCTGGGAGATTCCCGTCTCACCTCCCCTCTGCAGACGCAGACAGCCCTGTCCACTGACCCAAAGAAGGCAGCCTCCACTGGGGCGCATTTCAGCAAGGAGCCCTCCCTCCAGGAACACGGCTCAGCCCCCCAGGCGCCCGGCAGCGCAGGCAGGTGTGGCCCTCCCTCGCAGTGCCCTCGGCTCTGCATTTCCCTGCTGCCTGCTTCACCGTCTGCAGGCCTCACAGGTGACTGGAGATGGTTCTCGGGGGCTGACGCTGACTCTGGCAGCAGTTCCGCACTCACAGCCTTGGCAGCCCCGCCAGTCCTGCCTCACTGACTAGTCTGGGTGACTTTCAAGGCAGCTCTTCAATGTTAATTCGATGCAGCTCAATTTGCTCGGCAGAACCGGCTGCTACATGACTGCCACCCAGTGGACCAGGGCACCAGCACAGTCATGCAGGGAAGCGGGACACCTAGAGCAGCGGTTCTCAACCTGTGGGTCGCGACCCCTTTGGAAGTCGAACGACCCTTTCACAGGAGTCGCCCAAGACATAACAGTAGCAAAATTACAGTCATGAAGTAGCAATGGAAATCATTTCATGGTGGGGGTCACCACATGAGGACCTGAATTAAACGGCGTGGCCTTGGGAAGGTTGAGAACCACTGCCCATAGGTCTTTGCTCAAGGGAACGAAGATGCCGAGCTTCCAGAGGTTAGCTGTCTGGAAGTGGCCGTCTCCAGGGAACTTCTGTTGTTTTGGCCTAACTCTGAGCTGTGAGGTGGACCGAGGGGACCCTTCTCAGACATGAGGCAGTTTTTCTCTTGGGAAGAGTTAACTTGTGAAGTATGAAGTGTTACACAGAGGGTCAGCTTTTAGAGTGTAAATGGTAAAATGTAAGTCTCTGTGACGGGCAACGCGACCCGCCAGCCGACCCTTACCTCTCCCCATCCCTTCGCGGAAGTGACTCGTCTGAGCGCGAAGTTGATGGAACCCCCTCCGTTCCCATTCTGGGTCGAGAGGCTTCCAGAGAGGATGGCTGTGTCTGTGGCCGTCAAGGGTGCCTAGGAAACGACACTTGCTGGTAACAAATGAGTCAGAGCAAGAGGAAGTGCCAAGGACAGCAGGCTGGTGAACGACCCGCGAGAGCAGGCCGAGGGGAGGCGCCGCCACGGCTCACGGGTGGGGCAAAGGGCCTCCTCACTGGCTTCCCTCCCCCACCGAGGCATCTGAACTGTGGGTGGCCGCCAAGGTCACAGTTTGTAAAACTGGGCGAATGTCAAAAAACCAGGGGCAATAGCGGTTCTTGGTGTACCCACGGTGTCAGTTTGCAGTGACCTCGCCATGTGCCTTCCCACGGTCGCACTGGCTGAGCCAGGACTTCGGGTTCTAGGCAGATGCACTTGACAACAGACGGGCAGAAGAGGCAAGAGACCCACTGCAACCCTCGGCAGAGCGGCCTGGCATGGCCACATCCAATAGCGGGCAGAAAGATGACATTTCAGTGACCCACGACTCAGCTGAATATTGTTTTCAGAACAGTAGAATATGCCTTAAAACTAAGACCGGTTCTGCCCTGGCCAGTCTGGCTCAGCAGTTAGAGTGTTGGCCTGTGGACCAAAGAGTCACGGGTTTGATTCTTGTCAAGGGCACGTGCCTCAGTTGTGATTCAATCCCCGGCCCTGGTTGGGGTTGTGCAGGAGGCAACCAAATGATGTCTCTCTCTCACATCAATGTTTCTCTCTCCCTCCCTCCCATTCTACCTGAAAATCAATGGAAAAATATTCTTGGGTGAGGATTAAATAAAAATAAACAAGCAAACAAAAAACAAACAAAAAACACTAAGACCAGTTCTTGGAATTACCTACGAGGTCTGCTCTCTCTCCTCTATCACCACGACCTTGGGCTCCCGGGCCCGAGGAGGCTACTCCTCTGCCCAGGCTCGTGCTGCTGGCTTCCCAGCACAGCAGGGACAAGCAGCTGTGAATGCAGCTCTCTCTGTGCAGTGGCCACTGAATCCTTTCACAGAGTCGAGAAAGGCCCCGAGCAGACCCCCTTGTGCCAGCTGCGCGGTGCGCTGGGTGCTGTACCTCGATGGACTGGGAGATGTGCATCTTGTTAATTTCAATCTGCGGAAAGCCACTTCCGGACACATCTTCATACTCCTCCTCGTAGCGATCGAAGAGGTCAGTGGCATCGATGCCAACGCTGATGGTCCCCTGGGGCAGAGAAACAAGTAGTGAGCATCAGGGGGGCACCTGTGGAGTGAGACAATGCCCGGAGCTGCAGCAGTGGGTGCGGGCCACTGGGCCCAGGCAGGACTCCACCACGAGCCCGCAGTTCAGACCAAGAACCGGCAGAGCACCACTGACTTCAAGTCAGAAAACCTGCTGTGCCTGCAGGCGAAGGGCGTGCCAAAGATGAGTGTTAGGAAAAGAAATACTGTCTACACAATTCGGTTGCGGGTTTGATTCCCGGGTCAGGGCACATAACAAGAATCAACCAATGCATATGTAAGTGGAGCAGGTGGATGTTTCTCTTTCTCTCTAAATCCAATAACAATAAAAAAATATCTGCATGCCCAGCCAGTGTGGCTCAGTGGTTGAGTGTGTCGACCCACGCACCAAGAGGTCACCAGTTTGATTCCTGGTCAGGGCATATGCCCAGGTTGTGGGCCCAATCCCAGTGAGGGGCGTGCAGGAGGCGGCCAATCGATATTCTCTCTCATCGATGTTTCTTTCTCTCTCCCTCTCCCTCTCCCTTTCTCTCTAAAAAAGCAATAAAGAAAAAAAAAATCTACACAATTTGATTTTCAGAGACCAAACAGGACCCACTTCGTGGCTCTGAACAGACTGTCTCCAAATTTAACCCTCAATGTATAAAACAATCTACAAACTAGCTACAGGGGTTAAACATTTTCTAGTCAACACTCTTACACCACAAAACTACCTAAAACCGTGTAGAACATGAAAATGCCCTCTAGGGCACAGAAGTGCAGACAGAATAAACTATGAACAAACGGGAGATGGAAAGATGGTCCCGCCTGCTAAAATTAGAGAGTTACGTTTTGAGAAACAGAACATCATATTCTCAAGAAATACTAAGTTAAAATTTTGCTGACTGATAAAAATCCTCCCTTACTCAGAATATCAATGTTTTTATTTTTATTTTCATAAGACTGTTCAGATGGGCATGTATCTTTTTATCCTCACATGAGGATATGTTTATTGATTTTTTTTGAGAAAGAGAGAGGAAGGGAGAGAAAGAAACAGCAATTGGTTGCCTCCTGTATGTGCCCTGAATGGGGATCGAACCCAAAACCTTTTGGTGTAGAGGATGATGCTACAACCAACCGAGCCACCTAGCCCGGGCATCAAAATGTACACATAATATATCTCAACCTGACATATAAAACCACGACCACACACGTTTTTATTACACTCTCTGCAGCCCATTTAAAGAACTTTACCAAAGCTTAGTTTACACACAACATAAACTGCACCCGTTTGAAGTGAACAACTCCATGGATTTCCACGGTGCCCGCACCTGCGACACCATCTCTGAGATCGTAATACAGAACATGTCTACCACCCCAGAAGTTGCTTGGGAGGGTGTTTCTCTCCCCAAGAAGGGGACGCATGAACATACGTGTGAGAGGAATGGAGATGAGCCCGTGGTGCCCAGCAGTGAGGAGGCCTATGGGGCTGGCGCAGGGGGAGGGGAGGCAGATGAGGAATCAGAAGGGTGCTGCGCGCAGGGAAGGAGGTAGTTGGGGGATAATACCAATTTAACCTTCCTGTTTAGGTTGGTATAGCAAAAACCTCAGATTTTCATTTTTTAAAATTCTCATGAGGGAATTTTTTCCCATTGATTTCCAGACAGTGGAAGGGAGGGAGGGAGGGAGGAGAGAGAGAGAAAAGGAAACATAGATTTGAGAGAGACACAAGAGGGGATGGAACCTGCAACCCAGGTACGTGCCCTTGACCAGGAATCAAACCCACGACCCTTCTTTGTGAGGGCCGACGCTCCAACCACTGTGCCACACTGGCCAGGGTCCCAGATTTCCATGTTTAAATAAACTATTATCATCAATGACATCATCCACAGGTGACTTAAACTAAGAAGCAGAGTGGGTTTGGCAGACAGGTCTTCACCCTGGACTTCTAGCATCTGCACGGTCTTCTCTGATGCTGTGCTGGGTGAGTGACTTCAGGAGACGACAAGGACCACCTGCCACTCTCCTCTCCTTCCTCCAGGGGAAGAGTGCAGCCCCTCCCATCCTAGGACCTGCACTCAGGTGCTTGCCCGTCAGGCTCCACACAGCTGCCCATCTGGTGGCTGCATCAGGCAGGTGGCCGGTGCCTTGGCCTGTGACGTGTATGAAGCCGTCAAGCCATCGGTCAGCCACATCCATGGGAATCTCAAGGTGTATCAGAACACGTGTGGGAAACAGGTGGGCCAGACTGCATGCGAACAGTCTGAACACTCTCACCATTGTTCTGTCATGTACCAAATGTGCGCACCAGGGCGGTCCTTTCTGTGAAGCCACAGTAAAGCCAGGTGCTGTGGACCGGAGGGAGACAGCCAGGTTACCCAGTAAATGGCTGGGCCTCTCTGTGAGCCAACAAGACTTCATTCATTGATCCCGAAGTCCGATTTTCACATCTCAAAATATCATTTTTATTGTTTTTGACCATTTAAAAATGTAAAATAATTCTTAGCTCGTAGACAAGATAAACACAGGCAGCAGGCCAAATCTGGCAATGTCTGATATAAATCTACAGGGTTTCTGTTACGGGGTGGGGAGGGTAATACTTTCTTTTTTGAAGCCACTCCTTAGATGTTTCTCTCTCCCTCCCCTCTAAAATCAATAAGCATATCCTGGGGTGAGGATAAAAATAGAGAAGAACTACATTTTCATTTTCCCAGAAGGTTAATGACCTTTCGTAACATGAATGTTTCTCACCACTGACCATCCCTAGTGCTAACCGCAAACCAGAAAATCAAGCCTCAGATTTGCTGAAGAAGCTCCAGCGTCTTCACCAGCCGGCTGATAAGAACACTGGCCGATGGTGAGCAGCACTGCGGTATTCCCACACAACCGAAACCACCTCGTGTGGACCCAGTGGCCATCCCTCCGTCCACGGCACTCACTCCTCCGCCCCAAGGGAGTGCGCAGGAACAAGAGCTGAAGCAATGGCTGTTTCTGTGCTGGGGCTTCGAGACTTCACGACCGCGACAGAGGCCAGTGTGCCGTCAGTGCCAATCAGGTGCTCCAAGCAGAAAGCCAACTGAGTTAACTTCTGCAGTCATTTGATTTGTTGATGGTGACATGCTATTATAAACTTGGTCTGAAAGCCCCGCATTGAATGTAAAACTATTTTTGTGGTGAGACTCAAGTACACAGTTTGGTGAGGGACCGTGTCATGGTAAAATGTTCTTACCACATCAGGAAACCCAAGGGGCAGGCTATTCTTGGACTTCGCTACATGCAGTAATGCATGATTGTGTCACCACAAGCTGTGAGGTTGACCCATGGAAACTAAAGCAGTAGTTATTTTATTTTTAAAAATAAACTTATTTTTCCTTTATTGATTTTAGAGAGAGTGGAAGTGAGAGGGAGAGAAAGACAGAAACATCAATGAGAGAGAACATCTATCGGCCGCCTCCTGGGCATGTGTCCAGACCGGGAATCAAACCGGGGGCCTCTCGGTGCGGGGGTGAATGTGGCTCAACCACTGAGCCACACCGGCTGGACTAAAGCTGCAGTTATTAAACTGTACAGATATTTGTCTATCAGAGTAACAACTGTTCTCCGTGAGGCTGATCCTGAACACAAGCAGATCTGCGGCCTGGCAGTGCGCTACGGCCTGCGCAGGAGGGGTCCGGGCCCGGCAGCGGCCCTTTTAAAACCGGGCACAGCCCAGGCAGCATGGCTCAGAGGCTGAGCATCAGCACAGGCACCAAGAGGCCACCAGCCTGATTCCCGGTCAGGGCACGTGCCCTGGTTGCAGGCTTGCTCCCCCAGCAGGGGGCGTGCAGGAGGCAGCCGATCGATGTTTCTCTTTCATCGATGTTTCTAACTCTCTCTCTCCCTTTCCCTTCCTCTCTCTCTAAAAACCAATAAAAACATATTAAAATAAACAAACAAAAATCAGGCACAAATGCCAGTCGGTGTGGCTCAACGGTTAAGCCTTGTCCCAAGCACCTGGAGATCACTGGCCTGATTCCCTGTCAGGGCACATGCCTGGGTTGTGGGCTCGATCCCCAGTAGGGGCATGCAGGAGGCAGCTGACAGATGTTTCTCTCTCTCTCTCCCTCTTCTTTCCTCTCTCTGAAACCAATAAAAATATTATTTATAGAAATAAAATAAAATAAAATCAGGCACAATAAACCCTGCAGCTCTAAAAATATGTAAGAAACTGCAACCACTGAACATAAAGCATGTAACCAAGAATACCCTGAAATTCCTCTCTTGGGGGGAAACCTGAACTAATAAATGATTGGCCCTCAAACAGTTTATTTCATGTTGAAATTCCATAATGGCATTAGAAAATGCTTCAATTTTTGGAAAGAATCTTTTGGAGGAGCTGTCATTTTTAATTAGTTAAATTTATATTCCGTCCTGGAATGGAATGAAATTGAAAAGGCCTACAGTTTCGTGGCACCTAAATTTGATGAGGCATTCAAACGATCATAAAGACAATTTATGGGAGAGCTGTCAGAAAAAAAACAGTGAGCGGAGGCAAAAGACAATGTCTGGGAAAATACGTGGGCCAAAACATTTACATGTTCTAAATGGAGAAATTTAGAACGGAGACAGTATTTTCTCAAGAATACTATGATACACACACACACACACACACACAAAAATCAATTAAATGTCAGAAATGTCAAATTTAAATATAAATGCAACTTTTATAAAAATGGTAGGCAATGTTATGAGGGAAAAAAAAAGGCTTTCAATAATATCCAGCCTTCCGGAAACCAGCAGTGACAGCGTGGAAGGCAGATCTGAAGAAGGCTGGCACCCCCATGGCCCGGGGACAGTGGACGTGACGGCGAGGTCACGGAAGTCTTGCAGCCTGGTGGAGGCCTCTGAAATGTGCTCCCTCGGGAAGCTAGCCCATTCGTAACACCCCAAGTACCCTGCGACTGTTATGCTATGAGGAAGCCCAAGCTACTCCCAGGCCGCCTGGGAGAGATGCCGGGACATGCTCCGCTGCATTGGCACCCTGCCAAGGCATGGGACACAGGAGTTCAGGTGCCATCTTTAACATGACAAGACCAAGCTGCACTGGACTGCAACCACTAGAGGAGACTCCAAGAGAGAGCAAATCAGCTGAGTCCTGTCAATTTACAGAAGCTTGAAAGAAAACACCCTAGCCAGCCACCAGGTCTTGGAGGGGACTGCTATGCAGCAATGTGTAAGCAGAACACAGTATTGGAGACACCAACCAATTGACTGGGTCAAGTGTGGGAATACATGTCAAAAATAATGCTTCTGCCTCAGCTACATTATTTTGGTTTTTCTTTTTTTGTTGTTTCTGATACATTTTTTTTTCTTTATTGATTTTTAGAGAGTGAAGAAGGGAGAGGGAGAGAGAGAGAAACATCGATGAGAGAGAACATTGATTGGCAAGACCAGAAATGCCCAACTGGGGATCGGGCCCACAACCTGGGCAACAACCTGGGCATGTGCCCTGACTGGAAATTAAACCAGTGACTTCTTGGTTCATGGGTTGACGCTCAACCACTGAGCCACACCGGCTGGGCTGTTTCTGCTACTTTTTTTTTATTCTCACCCAAGGACATTTTTCCATTTTTTTGTTCAGATAAAAGTGGGAGGAAGAGAGAGAGAGAGAGAGAGAGAGAAACATCGACGTGAAAGGGACACATCGAGTGGCTGCCACCTGCATGACCCAACCAGGGCCGGGGACAAACTGCAACCCAGGTATATGCCCTTAGTGGGAACTGAACCCGGGTCTCTCAGGACCACAGGCCGACGCTCTAACCGCTAAGCCAAACTGGCCAGGGCTGTTTCTGCCACTTTTAACATCCACATAATCAATATAACTTTAAAAACTTGTTTTAATGTACATAGTTACATTTTAAAGAACTATTTTATTTTTGAAAATAGTTTTTTTTAAAAAAATGTTTCTATTAATTTTTTAGAGAGAGAGGAAGGAAGAGAGATAGAAACATAGATGTGAGAGCCCTGGCTGGTTTTGCTCTGTGGTTAGAGCATTGGCCTGAGGACCAAAGAGTCGCGGGTTTGATTCTGGTCAAGGGCATGTGCCTCAGTTGCAGTTTGGTTCCCGGCCTTGGTTGGAGTCATGTGGGGGGTGACCAGTCGATGTGTCCCTCTCACATCGATGTTTCTCTCTCCCTCTTGCTCTATCTGAAAATAAATGGAAACATATCCTCCGGTGAGGATTTAAAAAAAAAAAAGAAACACTTATATGAGATAAACATCCATCGGCCGCCTCCTGCACGCCCCCTACTGGGGATCGAGCCCACAATGCAAGCATGTGCCCTGACTGGGTATCGAACAGGGACGTCTCAGTCCATGGGATGATGCTCCATCCACTAAGCCACACCGGCTGGGCTTGAGAATAGTTTTGAATAAACCTTTCTATAGGTTCTCTGATATGATAAAACCAGTGTTAGTCAATAAACATATATAAAGTTATATAATTTTAGGCACTCCTTTGCTCTCAAACATGTCCTGGTTAGGATGATGATGTACATGGTCACCTTGTCTACAGGCCACTCTGAGGACACTGGCTTTGGATGAACGATGGCACAGCCGCCGGAGCTTTCTGAGCTGAATGACCTGGTGTGTGCCCGAGTCTGGCGGCTCACTCTGGCTGCCGGGTTGCAGCAGAGGGAAGCGGTCAGGAGAGGCTGTTTTGTAGTCCACGGAGGGCACAATGTAACAGTGGCAGGAAGTGCTGATTTATGCGCCTGAGGTTCATGACTGGACCCCTCCTCCGACTCGCAGGCCTGCTGGTTTTCCACTGGCCTTTAAAGACAGGAGATCGTCTGACATGCGACTCATGATGGCTCTTTCGACAGGCACGTCTTTCATTATCTACCTGCACTGGCTAAAACTTGCAGAATTATTAAAATAGGAGTTTCTTTCCTTTCCTTTTCTCACTTAAAAAGAAAACTTTTAAAATGATAAATATTTATGTTAGCTCCACACACTGACAACCAATTTTCACCAGAGGGTAGAGTAGCCTTTGGAATTTAAAAATATTGCTCAAGTCATCACTTTTCAACCATTCTGTTGTTTATTTAAACAAGGCCAAAATAACTGAACACTCCAATGAGTTGTTGACTTATTTTATTTTTTTATTAATCCTTACCCGAGGATATTTTTCCATTGATTAAAAAAATTTTTTTCTTCAATGATTTTTTTTTTTTTAAGAGAGAGAGGAAGGGAGAGGGAGAGAGAGAAAGAAACATCCATGTGGGAAAACAACATCGATCAGTTGCTTCCCGCACACGCCCCAACTGCAGATCAAACCCACAATCTAGGTATGTGCCCTGAATGGGAATTGAAACCTTGACTATTTGCTGCATGGGACAATGCTCCAACCAGCTGAGGCACCTGGTCAGGGCAGCCCGTGACTTTTGAGGCTCACCAGCCTCTGGTGTTGACCCATGTCTATGGCAAAGGACCAAGGAGCCCAGAGGAGTCAGAGAGCAGAGCGTACCAGAGGACTGACAAGTTGTTGACAAGGACACGTCCTTTGATATTTCTGAGAGTGGTTTGCAGGCCTGCCTTCTGCTGTTCTTCCATTTCAAAGAAATACCTTTGAAAATAGACTGGTCACAGCACCAGAACCAGAAGCTTCTGGTGGGGTTTGGTGGCAACTCACAATTCCTCTGCTGTCTCAGATAATCTACTTCATACGGCGAGGAGAGTCACACCTTTGAGAGGAATAAAAGTCAGATTTGAATTTCCATAGGGGATCAAAAGAGTCGGGAGGAAAAAAGAAAAAGATAAACAGAACTCTAACACTGGACAAATCAATGGGTTAGATTCCTTTCAACAACTTCTAATAAGCAACCTCATGTCATTTTATCCTTCACTTGTTATTAGTCACATTTTCCAAATAGAGTTTACAAGTGAAAACCCTTTTAAGTAATCTCTGCCACCAAGCCCACATCACAGAACTCTAAAGCATCTTGTCCACATTTTCCCTGCTACCAGCACACTTCACCTCACTTTTCTAGGGCAGGGCTGTCAGACGTTCTGTGAAAGGCCAGGCAGGGTTTTAGGCTTGTGGGCAACTGCTTAGAAACCACTCAACTCTGGTGAAAACGTCTCAGGTAATAAATAAGCAAACCAGCCCGGCTGGGCTCTAACAAGCTTTGTCTATGGACGTGGAAATCTGAGCTTCATATCATTTTTGGGTGTCACAAAAATATTATTCTCCTTTTAATTCCTTAAAAATCATTAAAAATGGCCCTGGCCAGTTTGGCTCAGCAGTTAAGAGTGTTATCCCAAGGACCAAAGGGTCTCGGTTCGGTTCACAGTCAAGGGCATATACCTGGGTTGCAGGTTGGATTCCCAGCCCCAGTCAGGGTCATGCGGGAGGCAACCAATCAATGTGTCTCTTTCACATCGATGTTTCTCTCTCTCTCTCTCTCTCTCTCATTCTCTC
Organism: Molossus molossus; assembly: GCF_014108415.1. NCBI lineage: Eukaryota > Metazoa > Chordata > Mammalia > Chiroptera > Molossidae > Molossus > Molossus molossus. The sequence continues at coordinate 101,270,842 of NW_023425347.1, read as the reverse complement.
TCCCTCCCTTCTACTCTCTAGAAATCAACAAAAATATATCCTCGGATGAGGGTTAACAAAAAATAAATAATGTGATGAGAACCATCCTCGGCTCGTGGGCTGGAACACCAGCGGCAGTCAGTCGGTGCCCTTGTTCTCAGGCGCTAATTCTGTGCTCAGATATGAAAAGAACAGTCATGACAAGTTCCATGTGGTCCTTTACGTGCAGTGACGATACTGCGGGGCATCTGTCAGTGAGACGGTGGATGAAAGCGCAGCTTCCATGAGTCCCCAGCGGCTGCCTGGCTGCAAGTTCCTTGCAGGGAGCCAAAGTCATCTTCCTGCCGGTTCCTCTCTTGTGGCTGATCTCCAGCCGGCGAGTCAACCGAAGGCCACCACTCCCCGCCTCCCCTTCTCCTCGCATGGATTTACCCCTTCCACTCCAGTTCCCCGGCCCTTAGGGTCTTGGTCTTGCCCCTCCATCGTGGGCCACCTGTCAACGTGACAGACCCCTCTTCACCGACGTCACTCGGAAACTCTGAGCATGCCCACTCAGAGCCCTTCTCAGAGGCTCCTCAGCAGGCTGGAAATGATGTGTTAATCACCCCTTTGGGTAGAATCAGTTGCTCTTCAGCCAGGAACGTTCCATCCTGAATCATTTTCATGTTTATGTTTCGTTATCGGGCCATAAGGATAATGTGAGACATTTCTATCTAATGCAATCTCAATAGTAGCAATTTACCAATGGAAAATTCCACCAAGAGAGGCAATTATGTGAAGAGGCGACATGAAACTCGCTGGCTTTATTACAGCCCGTGAACCCACGGTGGCTCTTGTAAGACCCGCTCTACGGACCCATTCTGAGATCGAAGTCGGAAGCTGCATTCCCTAACCTTATGGAGGACCAAACTCAAGCTTGAACTCTACAGGGTCTCTCAGAACAATCAGTCGGGCCAGCACCCCTCCAGTGGTGCCCACATCTCCCCTCTGTATAAACAGCAGTCTTAAAGTCTGACCTGTTGTTTATAAGTGGTGCCGGCAGGAGGGGTGGGGGTCCAGCGCACGCGCTCTGCCCGCTGTCGGCGCCTTCTGCACCGGTACCTCTGCACTCCTGCACACTCCGCTCTATGTAACAGCGCTCGCCTGGCCTCGATCCCTTGTCCTCATGTGACAACTTCCCAGTTCCTTCAATTTCAGTAGCAGCCCATCATTGCATACGGCAAACGGCCCTTCCTGCCATCGAGCACAACGAGCATATGGGTTCGAACAGCTTTCCTCCGCACGATTATCCTGTGAGCCAAGCCGACTCAGTTTACGACAGCAGAACCGTTTCCAGAGCAGACTGAAGTCATAACCACAGGCCCATTCTGATGGCTGTAATCATTAGCCATGGCAACCAAAACCAATCTTAAAAAAAAATAATCCCTTAAAAATAATTAAGTAATGTACTCATATATCTTTATGAAAACATTTTGGGATTTAAAAATGTTTTTATGGTTATATGCCTCCCTTGATACTTTATTTATTTTCTGATAGAGCTGAATTGTTTTGAAGCCATTATAGGAACCACGCTGATAAGAAGGCCTTCCTAAAGTCAGAGAGGATGTCTTGCCAGGGAGTTTATGTCAAGCTCTTTCATGGCGAGAGGAAAACGGGGTGGTCCAGGAAATACTGTAACAATCTCCATGAAACTGTAAAGTAACAGGGTCAAAAAAGCAAGCAGGTGAGCCCCTCAGAGACAGATACCGAGCCCCCCACAGGCCTCAGCCAGACGCTCTGCCTCACAGGCTCCGGACAAGCCCTGCACAAGGCTGCAGCAACGCGCCCAGGGCTGCCTGAGACGCCTCTTCAAAGACCCTCCAAGTGGCTGCCGGCCCCCTTGAGAGAAGATTTATGGGTGTTATCACAGAAGGAACTGAAATAATCGATACGAATGAGGACAGCCCCGAGCAGCCCTGCTGAATGATCTGAGCCTCTAAGAGGCAGGGTAGATGGAGCGTGCCAATAAAACCGATCTTCAAGCGGACAGAGGACGGCAGGTGGTCGGATCAGATTCCGGGCAGTCCTGGAGGGTGCGGAGAGCCATGTCGTCCGTCCAGCCACATTCCCTCCCCCACACCAGCTCAGTGGAGATGGCTCTGGAAACCCCAGGACCCCTTTCCATCAGGAAACACAGAGAGATTTATTCCCACACAGGCTAAGGTACAAATTAGAGGCAGTTAAACCAAAGACTGTGGAGAGCAGCAGGCCTCGTGGCAAACCTCCCATTTCACACAGGGAGAGACTGAGTGGAAGTTGGAGAAGTGACCTGACCCAGGGCAGACTGGAGGGCGGGGCCGGAACCCCAATCCAGAGAGCTCCACCTCACTGCCTCCAGCGGACGTGTGCGCATGTGTGTGTTCCACACACTGGAGCTGGGGGTTCCACTCATTCCTTCTGTCCCCCAGACCCAGCACCACAGGCCAAGGAGCTGCCTGCCCGAGCCAGGTATTTTCCACGCAGTGCTGAACGAAACACTAAACAAAACTTAGTGCTCAGTCTCACTGGGTCTAGTACCACTCTGCATTCATTTAGCAGGCTTGTCTTTCTCTAATGATTTAATATCTGCTGCTTATTTTTCTTAACTGTTTAACAACCTGGTGTGGTAGTCAGGACAGACATCCTCGTTTTATAAACGAGAAAATGCCGCATCGGTCAAACAGTCTGCTCTGTGTCCTGTGTCATGGTGTCCGAGTCAGAATTTCTAACCTACGATTCCCCCACTCGGCCTTTCTGCCTGTTCCTGGCACACACATCCTACCGAAAGCCCTGCCAACAATCTCTTGTTGCTGGAAATGGAGGGAAATATCCATCCTGGTTTCAGATGGCAGCATCACAAATGTTATCTCGTCTGCCAATCCCCCACGAGCTGTGATCTTTTCTGGGCAGTATGGGGACAGGCCAGTGCTGAGCCCTATGGTCATCAAAAGGGTCCTTCTCTCTATGGTCTTATTTTTTTTATCCTCACCTGAGGACATTTTTCCATTTTTTGTTCAGAGAGAGTAGGAGGGAGAGAGAGGAAGCGAGAGAGAGAGAGAAACATCGACATGAGAGAGACACATCGACTGCTCCCACCCGCATGACCAACCAGGACCAGGGACAAACTGCAACCAAGGTACATGCCCTTAGCGGGAACCGAACCCGGGTCTCTCTGGACCACAGGCCGACACTCTAACCGTTGGGCCAAACCGGTCTTCTTAAAAGAGGAGATCACCCCTTTCTTCTTAGGACAAGAACGTTCTTAACCTTTCCGCTCATCTTGAAAAGCAAACACTCAGGAACGAAATAAAAGCCCAGTTCAAACCCTCTCCTTGAAGTGCTGCGCAGCCAGCACGTGGTCAGCACTCAGTCTCTGGTGAGAAAAAGCCCTGTGTGTCTGGGAGCAGTTTACAGACACGCACAGCACTGGGGTTGTACAGTATCTCGCGAGCTCGTGTGGAATGGGCGCAGCTGTCCTCCCTCGATCCACAGAACGTGGCCTGGAGACACATTTCCATAGAATCCCAACAGGCAATGGCTAAGCACACCCAGATGGCTCAGGCCACTGGGACGTTCTTTTCCTTCCCTCACTCCAAACACAGTGAGACTGCGGCCAGAACTGCAAAGACGCCGGAGCCACAGCCTGCTCCGGCCAGGCTCCCGCCTGTCTCCTTCCTCACCTCCGCCTACCAATGCTGACCTTTCAGACCAGACCCGCCCCAGCACCAGCTGGGAGAGCCAAGAGGGGAACCCACTAGTTCAGGGCGCCTCAAAGTTTTTCAGCTCTCCCAACGATCCGGCGGTCGGAGCTGGCTCAGCAGTGATTCGATTCCTTACCTCTACCTGACCAAGAGACCGCTGCACACTGCTGAAGCCACCATCATCTGTCCAAGGGGAGGGAGTGGGAAGGGGAGGTATTGTGTGTACAAATATACTCTGAAATGCAGGAGTCAAACAGATTGGAGGTTTCCCAATACCCAGTCCTTTATATGTTGCAGGGGTCTTCCACTTTCTAGACTGCATTGGATCTGAAGTTCCTATTATCATGCTCCCCACTTATTAGCAGCCTGTATTCTTCCCTGTAGGTGGCTTCCAGGCTGCCTGCCAGGCCACCCTGACGGAGCCTGGCTGCTGAGTCCCGACTAAACACAGCTGGACAGGAGCACGGGCCACGCTCAATCAGCCATTCAGCACACGGCGCCTGGACTGACTGAGGTCCCGTGTGCCTCAGGATTGACTGGTGTCCCCAGCGAATCAAAGACATGCAGGACTGCAGAGCAGCTCCCAGGCTCGGGAATGTCGCCGCCTGCAGTGTCGCCGCCTGCAGGACACCAGCCCCGTCAGGGGCTTGCCGGAACAGCCGGGGAGGGGCGCGGGCTCTGCTCAGTGCAGGTGGAGGGGCCCCACCGCCTCGGCGTGGCCCAGCGCTCCGTGTCCTGGCTGCTGTGAGGGGTCCTGCTGCCCCAGTGCCTGCGTGCATGGCTGTCCTTTCCCGACACTGTCCTCTAACTGATTTCCACACGTCAAGGCTTCGGGCAGGGGACCGACGGCTCAGAGAGCAAGCCTGTGCTTCCGCTAGGGAGTCTCCTTGTCTTTTGGGAAAACCACGGGACTGGTTCTGCCCTCCCTTCGTGTGGTTCAGTTCTGCACGTTACCGGTAGGTGCCCACGGATTTCGCCCGCCCTCCGGCACTGCAGCCCCGCCACGCCGGGCGGCCCGCGGCTCACCTTCGGATTGGTTCGCTGCTGCAGTCTCCTCTCCTCCCGCTCTCGCTGCAGCCGCTCAAACTCTTCTCGGATTTCGGCTGGAGTTCTCCTCCTTTCCACGACCTGGGGGCAGACCGCGGGGAGAGCACAGTTAGGACCCAGGCAGCAGGAAAACACACAGAGCTGACGTCGTTAACCGGGTGTGTGCACGGTGTCCAGGACTTGGAGAAATGTCCGTGAAACCGAGGTGAGTTTCCACAGCGGATGGCCCCAGGCCCTGGCGAGGGCAGGGGAGGTAAACCGCACAGCCGGTCAGCTCTGCGCCCCAGTCATTCCGAAGGTCAAGGTCTCCAGAGAGGCTGAAGCACTATTTTCCTCATTTTAGAAACTTGTCTGAGGCTGCAGAAATCTTACAACGAACACCTCAACTTCAGTCTCACAGTTCAAATCTCCGCATGCGCTGCAGATACCAGGTGTCACCTATCAAGACCAAGGCGCAGCGTCCACACAGCACCGCCGCCACCGGAGGTGCCCTCTAAGCTCTCAGACCAAGGGACTCAGCCCCCCGTCTGGGTGTTTTTTGAACTATGGGACTCTTCTCCCTATACTATGATCTGAACCTCAGACTAGGATATCAGTGACACTTGAGTATAAACAATACTCAGGTACCAAAGAGCAGACCACGTTAACATTGACACCCAGGGCTGCACAATGATGTCAAATCTACGAGAAAACAAGGCCTCTCCTCTTGCTGTTCTCGGCTCATCGTGAAAGGAAGACAATCTCGTTCAGACTTCTCAGGGCCAGGGAAAGGCCACCGTGGACCTCAGGGGCCACATCTGTGACAGAGGACACTGCACCACACGCTCTCCATGGCCTGCCGCACCACACAGGACTGTGAGGTACACGGAGAGAGCAGGACAGGACAGAAGTCATTAGGTGGACAAGAGGGAGAAGCACCGGGAGTCCTGGGAGGCTGCTCAGAACATCTAAGGAGGTGGGTGACGTGAGAAAAAGCTATCTTGGAAATCACGAGTTTAAAAATTATTTTTAAAAATACATGTTTATAGCAAAAAATCAAAGCAGCACAGAAGAGCCCGGAGTGAGGAGTCACCACCCGCTTTCAGAGGCTCTCGGTTTCCGTGCCGCTGCCTGAACCTCTTCCAGGCACAGGCACGTCTGTGGACACGCATTTTAACATCACTGGGGTCACATTACAGGTTTTTGTGCAACTTGATTCTACTATTCAACAATACAGAAAAATAACTACAAACACCGGCCTACCCAAAAACACTTCTGAGAAATTTGTTCACTACTGCTTTCAGGAAGGTACACAGAAAAAAATACCGAAAATAACATTTTCTCCTTCAACAACCCTATTTCAATCACTAATTGCTAAAAAGGGGAAGGTGGTTCTTTTAAAGGCAGCTTGAGAATAGAAACACTGTAACACTCATGCAAGAACAAAGTGCAAGCCCTCAGAGGCGGCGGCTGCCGGCTCCTATAAGCGGTGAGGGCACAGGCACCCATTCACCGCACGTTCATGGCCCCAACGTTACCCGTCCTGGACAAAAAGCGAGGTGCAGTTTTGCAAAGTTCCCATTATCTTCTCAATCTGTCAGCCTCTCCCTTCATTAAAAGACAATAAAATAAAAGAGCTTCAGGGAAATGTAATCAACTATTCCATTTTACTTTGAAAACCAAGAAAGACAGAGAAAAAGTGATTTAAAATCTATTAAAAATTGTTTATGCCTCTTAACCACAATTCAGGGGACCCGTGCCTGGGGAAGCACGAGCACTCGGCCCCGTCAATGGTGGCCTGAGTCGTGAGCAAGGACAAGCAGGGTCTGGGCGGGCGGCCTTCGTCCGCAGGGCCCACAGCCACGGCTGCTCTGCCTGGAGGAGAGGGTTCACGCCGAGTGTTCTGGTCAGCAGGACACTAGTGTTAAGAATGCAGACTAGACAAATCTGATGAGCCAGTAGCACACACTCCATGAACGTGCCCCGTACTGATTACAAACAGATTTGTAAGATTCCAGAAGTATTAGCCTGAGAAGCAACAGGCCCCAAAGAGGCCAGCCAGAGCAGAACGAGATTTTTTGCAGGAACTCTAGTTGCCTGACCCCGGCTGACTGAATTGATAGCTGCAAATTACGTTCTCTCTGTCATACTCTGTGATAAGCCAAAGAGGCGATTATTGTAAAGGTGTTAAGTCATTCCATTTCTAGTTGTATGTATTTTTTTAACCCTCACCTGATATTTTTCCATTTATCTTCAGATAGAGTGGGAGGAAGGGAAGGAGGGAGAAAGAGAGGGGGAGGGAGGAAGAAAGGGGGGGGGACAGCGATATGGGAGAGACACATGTACTAGTTGCCTCCCACACAATCCTGGCCAGGGCCGGGGATGAACCGCAACCGAGGTGCATGCCCCTGGCCAGAATCGAGCCCACAACTCTTTGGTCCATAGGCTGATGCTCCAACCACTGAGCCAAACCGGCCAGGACTCTGGTTGTATTTTACACAAGTTCTGCAAACAGCTGGTGCATAAGCAGAGCTAACTGCAAAGTCAAAGTGGACAGCCCCTCCAGAGCATGAGGACCTCAGCAGGGCAGGCCCTTCTTTACCCAGAGATTCTGAGGGGGAAGGGAGGAGGCGGAGCCCGCGGCAAATCACCCTTAGAAGCACCTGGGCACACAGCAGCTGTCACTGCATCACAGGTGGCAAATGCCCTGACGTGGTCAGTGTTCTTCATCAACGGTGTATCAAATGCAGCCCATGAATCTACACACCTGTGCCGTTCACCTTGCCCATTCACCAACTATCCCTGTGCTAGCCAGGAGGACTGACTGACCTTGCACAAGAGCAGAACGAATTCTGAACGTGAGGTGGTGTGCTGGAGAGGATGGAAACCAGGCTCCCTGACAGTACTGACCTCCTGGGTGACCTCAGGCAAGCCACTCCACCTCTCTGAGCTTGGTTTCCTGCTGTAAGTGTGGCGGATTACACTACATAATACCGAGGTGTCGTGTGGCTTGGAAATTCTGTTCTAACCAGTCAACTTTTTAAAATCCTCACATGAGGATATTTTTCCATTTTTGTGAGTGGGGGGGGGGGAGAGAGAGAGGGCGGGGGAGAGAGAGAGAGAGAGAGAGAACATCGACATGAGAGGAACACATCGACTGGTTGTCTCCCACATGACCCCAATCAGGACAGGGGACGAACCACAACTGAGGTACATGCCCTTGACGGGAATCAAACCCACAAGTCATTGGTCCTCGGGCCACCGTTCTAACCACTGAGCACACCGGCCAGGGCCTAGCCAGTCAACTTTTATATAAACTTATAAAATTATTTAGAACTTGGAGCAGCTGCCAAGATAGCACAGAAAGTTCCCGTGTGCCTACACCAACTCCTGTCGTCACCGCACGTGACCAACATCAGCACAGTGCCATGAACCAAACCCGGGCTCTGGATTTCACTAGTTTTCCACTAACTTCCCTGTTAGGTTTCAGAAGCCGTCCCAGGGCGCAGGACTGCCTCCAGTCACACCTCCTCAGTGCCCTCCAATCCGTGTGTGCAAGCCTCTGCGACCTCAACTACAGGACAGCTCGCAGCGCAGGCGGCTTTCTCTGCGAGACTATGCCCGAGTCACAGCGAATGAGATACGGGGAAAGGACCGCAGACAGCTAACAACAGGGTCCAGGCGGGGTCCAGGCGGGGTCCTCCCGCTGCCCTCTGACACCGCAGTCACCTGCCAGTGTCACCAGCTTCCACCCTGCCAGAGCCTTCACAGCTCAGGGCTCCATCACACCACTCGAAAGAAGGGACCTGTTTCACTTTCACTGTGGGCATCTGAACAAAACCATGAGCCAACTGCAAGCACTAACGTGGCCGATGCCACCACCGGGGAATGGCTGCATCTCCTTCCCCTGGAACCCTGCCAGAGAATGGGTCTCCTGAAGGTTACAAACAAAACGAAATTGAAACCAGGGCCGACATTTTACACGACCTAAAAAAGCTCCATGTCGTCTGCAGTGTCCACCAACGGGACGGGGCTGAGCCCACTGTGGAACGGGTGGGGGCACCCGCCATGGCCTGGGCCTGCGTCTGGACTGACAGGCTGGTAAGTGGGGTGGAAGGTCTGCTGAAGGGGAGAAGCCTCCCACAAAACCCGCCGCCAGCTGGAGGAGGACCCCGAGGAACGACGCGGCCGGTGCCTGGAAACGCACTCCAGTCCGCAAACCTTGTCCTTCCCGGTGCGGACACCGGGCTCCACTCCCCACGCGTGCGCGGCACGGACGGCTCCCTGCCTACACGTCTAGCAAGTGTCTCCAGGCTTCCCTGAAGGCACCTGATCTTGCTTACTTTCCACACCAAAGCCGATTGGGATCGATGAGACCCGATGTCCTTACAGCAGTTTACTACATCGTGCGAATACAGAAGCTTACCCAGTGGCCACCTGTGGCTGCCTACCTGTTGTCACAATCACTGTGAGTGTGGTCTTGCTTCATTTCTAATGGGGAGATAATGTGTTTTGGCGGCAGAAACCATGCCGTATCTTGTAGGAAGATGTCATCCACTAGTCGGGACAATGCTGCTGGGAATGAAGCACCCAGACCGAAGTGGGGGCACGTAAGACAGGACCCAGCTTTCCAGGGACCTGACTGCTGCCATGAAAAACTAGAACCAACCCGTGTCTTCAAGAACAGGGGGCACTTTATTTTTTTATTTTTATTTTTTTGTGGTATGTGCCCCTAGAGGGAACCGAACCCGGGACTCTCTGGTCCGCAGGCTGATGCTCAACCACTGAGCCAAACTGGCCAGGGCAGCAGGGGGCACTTGAAAGTGGTGTATCAAGTGTGCACGGAGAGTTCGTATATATACCAGGATGTTTTTTCTTTTTGGATGAAAAAGGCTCAGCGATTAGACTCACCACGAAGCGCTACTACTTGCTGCTATTGCGCCACAGGCCAGAGACCAGCCAGAGCCAGACGGGGCGTGTGGGCGAGAGGAGGCTGGTGTAAGACCAGGGAGGGTGGGGCGGGACAAGCCGCACAGCTTGCTCCAGACCACAGGGCAGGGGCTCCTCGGACTTAGCTGACTATCACCTCACAGGAGAATTCAGATGCAGTGTTACCAGATCTTCTGACTTAAAAAAATTTTATTTTTAAAAAATATGTTTTTAGCCCTGGCCAGTTTGGCTCAGCGGTTAGAGCGTCGGCCTGCGGTCCGGAGAGACCCAGGTTCGGTTCCCGCTAAGGGCACGTACTTCGGTTACAGTTTGTCCCCGGCCCTGGTTGGTTGTGCGGGTGGCGGCCACTTGATGTGTCCCTTTCACGTCGATGTTTCTCTCTCTCTCTCTCTTCCTCTCTCTCCCTCCCACTCTATCTGTACAAAAAATGGAGGAATGTCCTCGGGTGAGGATAAAAAAATATATATGTTTTTATTGATTTTTCACAGAGAGAGGAAGGGAGAGACAGAAACATCGATGTGAGAGATAGACATTGATTGGCTGCCTCCTGCACGCCCCCTACTGGGGACCAAGCCCACAACCCAGGCATGTGCCCTGACCAGGAATCAAACCAGGACCTCTCAGTCCATGGGACGACGCTCAATCCACTGAGCCACACCAGGCAGGCCTGATTTTGTTTAAAGAGAAGACAGAAGGTTGGATTTTTATGCAAAACCTCCGAAGTTTTAAATTTTGGCAACTACGATTCATCAAGTGGGCAACCAAAACATGGCTATAGGCTGGATGTGGCCCACAGGCCACCAATACTAAGCAGGAGTGGAAAGGGAACTAGGACCCTGTTCTGCTGTCCTCTTACCTGAAGACCTTCAGGAGGTTTTCATGCTAGAATTAGAAGAGACAGGCACATAGGTTTGAGATTAAGCACCAAACAAACTTCAAGGGAAATCTCACATGATGATGAAAAATAACAACAGTCAATTTCATGTTCACAGGCGCCCCACATTTCTGGGGCGTCAGAAATAAAATTAAGTGACAGCACTTATATGTTCTTACAGCAGTGTGGAGTTTTACAGTTAATTTTCATGTTCATTTTCCAGATTACAATATGAAGCACAAAGTCAGATAACTCGCCCTCGGCTCTAAGATGGGCCAGTGGCAGGGTGCGAGACAATGAGGCTCCTGAGTTCCAGATTGTACTGCACCAGTGCGGCTGCCGGGCAACCTGTTTCACAGAGACTCGCTGTGTACTGTTTGGTTTCCTCACCACATCTGACGACATCCTAACACTACAGCACAGTCAGCTGGAAGGGTCACTGTAGACAATTTAATCCAGTAGTTCTCAACTTCCTTCGGCTTCCATTTAATTCACAAGCACAGCACTCTGTCAACAGAAACACTTCCTTGTGCAGCTACACCCCAGCTGGGGAGAGGCAGACGCGTGGGGGGCGGAAGGAAGTGTGTGGACAGACTCGCACCCTTGCGGAGCCCGCTGGCCTGCGTGCTCCCGCGGGTCACAATTCCCGGGTCCCGTCTATCTTCCCTCTTTCTCTCGACGGGCTAGGAAGCGCAGGACACGCTGGATGAGTGACTTGGCCAAGCCCAGAACTCAACCTCTTAAACCAAAATTCAAGGTGAGGAGGGGACACTATGTCTTCAAACATTCTCACAGGTGTCATCCCAGATTGGGGATTTGGAGGGGCTGTTGGTAGGTGATGACCATGTGGGACAGAGACACGCGCTCTTACCTCCCATCCTTCCATCTCCAGTCCTCTCTTCCCGTATATGTCATAGATGGCCCGGGTCTGCGGGTCACTGAGCACTGCAAACAGAAACCGGACATGTTGACAAGGCACAGAGATCACCCTCCAGGCCTGACAACAGCGTCACCAGGCAGGTCCCAGCCCGGCCACCATCTTCCTAGCGACAGAACCGCTTCATTCCCTTTGCGTCTTTCCTCCTCACTGCCCCAACCTGGGACGTGTGTAAACGTGGCCACAAATGAGCAACACCAGGTTTTCCTGTCGAGCTACTTACTCTGAACTGTGAGGTGCACCGGTGTCTCCAAAGGTCAGCTGTTTAAAAAGAATTTGGTACGTTTCTACTACAGTCTATAAAGTCTGTTGGCTTGAGAGTTAATTTGTTTCTGAAGAAGCATAATGTAGAATTAGGGACAGGCTCTGATACTAGAAAAATCTGATTTATTCTTTACTCTGTAGAGCTTACTAACTCCTAAAACAGTCTGGTTTTCCCGCCTCCTCTTTGCACGTAAATCATCTCGGGGACACAACACTCATCACGCGGGTGCTGGCCCGTCCCCTGAAGTGCGCCAGAGACGGTCTTTCAGAAAGGCCGAGAGCTCTTCCAGGAGATTCCAACCAAATCCAGAGCGAGCAGCGCCAGCAGCCGGTATCTTCCTCCCCACTCTGCCAATTCCTGTCCGAGCCCTTCGACTCTGCTTCCCTGAGACTCCGAATATACTTTTAAGCCTAATTAAAAAACGATGTAAAGGATTCTATCCATATTCAAATATAATGGGGAAGAAACAAATGCTGACCACTGGGAAACAGGGGCGCCAAACTTCCGGAGTTAATCTGGAATTTAATCAGGACGATTTATTCCGTGTCCCACGGCAGCCTCCGTCGAGGCCGAGAGCCGGGCCAGGGCTGCGGCTGTGAGTGTTCTCAGCAGCATGTGGGGCTTCCCTGCTAACTGTCCCCCGAATCTCCAGGACAATGCGAGCAACTTGTGCGGGTAATGTAGACAACAGGAGAATGAATGCAGCCATGCAGACGACACCAGCCAATAAAAGGACCAGGCCCACCTGGTCAGGGCCACCACGGCAGCGGACTGAACAGAGCTGGATTCGGTAGAGACACAATGCCAACGGTACACACATTATAAGCCACGGCCTCAGTGTCACGGTCATTGAAATCTAACTTTCGGGTAAAACTATACAGTGAATTCCAGCTTATGTCTTACGTCTACAATAAGAAGTCTTTATTTTTATTTTATTTATTTTTATTTATTGATTTGAGAGAGAGAGAGAGAGATAGAAACATCGATGAGAGAGAACATCGATTGGCCGCTTCCTGCATTGGGCCCACAACCTGGGCATGTGCCCTGACTGGGAATCGAACCAGCGACCTCTTGGTGCATGGGTTGATGCTCAACCACTGAGCCACAATGGCCCAGCAGAAGTCTTTATTTTGTAAAGAGACACAGTATCTAATTTTTGGTGTGACTAATTAAGGAGCAAATCACCAAATGGCTCTGGAATAAACAACTTATTTTACTTGGTATACATCCTAAAAGTGACTTAATAGTTTAAAATTTTGTATCTTTAAAATTGTGGTAAAATGTACATAACATAAAAATTTATCCTTTTAATCATTTTTAAGTGCACAGTGGCATTAAGTACATTAACAATGTTGTGTAACCATCACCATTTCTAGAACTTTTGTATTGCAAACAGAAACTATAACTATTAATGATTTTAATATTTTATAAACAAATATATCACAAGATATTCTTTCTGAAATACATAAAGTGTATGTATAAAAGTCCGAATTTATTCTATCTCCTGTTAGCCTTCTTAACATAATTTTCTTTCTTATGTTTGAACCTGCCCTTAACCAAATGCTACAGAGCCAATAAAATCACTTTCAGATGAAAAAATGTTCTTGTACCGTCTCACAAGAACAGAACAAAGAAACCTTGTCTGCACTGACCAGCCTTGTACCTCGAAGAGCTCCCTTTGGAAGAAAACTGGCTGGTCGCCGATTTAGAAACTGGGTGCTCCCCTGCAGTTCCGCTCCCGCTCTGTGACTTCACCTGGGCTCTCATTTTCTACTGACTGGACACGTATTGATTTCCACAGAAAACACTTCTCTTTCAAAGGACCCCGTCAGTTAAAAGGACTAAACCAACCACCTCTTTTATACACCCCTAAGGACTCTCTTTTGCTTCCTCTACAAATCAAGTCTCTTAAAAATCGAAGGCCTGCTACCGGGGCACTGCGCCACGCCAAGGCCCCACTGACCTTCATAGGCCTGGTGGACGAGGTTAAACAGCCGGTCCGCTTGTGACTTGAGCTCGGGGTCTCGGTGCTTGTCGGGGTGGTAGAGCATGCACAGCCGCCGGTAGGCCGCTTTCAGCTCCTCGGGAGAGGCCTGCAGGGGAAGTCCAGGCAGGAGCAATCAGTGCTTCGTACGCGTTCCCGCCATCGCCGCCCGCCGTGCCGCGGGAACCCGCAGCCCTTCCAGCGTGCGTGCTCCTCCACACAGGACATAATCAAGTTCTGCTTTATGACTCCAATAAGCCTCCTTCCCCCCCCAGTTAATAAAGTGATCAATTATGTATATCAATAGCAACGGCGTTTTGCTGGGAAGTGCTGCTATCAGAAGGAAAGAAAGCCTGTGTCTACCCGGGTTCGTTGGGTCTGAGCTGAGACTGGACACGTGGGTGCCGCTCACCCTTCACCCTACGTAAACCACGCCAAGTGCTCTCCTCAGAGAATCTGTTCAGAAAGAAAAAACTCTTCCACTACACAGAAATGCCACGCATTCAATCAGAGTTCTGTCAAAGGAAACCCCGTGAATATTCGCCCTTGAAAGTCAAAGACAAGTAAATAAAACTGTACAACCCCACACACGTCCAATTCAACCTCAGTGCGGAAGGCATCACACGAAGCAGGTGCCCCGCTATCCTGTAGTTAAAACAGAAGCCCCCACAGCACAAGGCCCCCCACCGGCTCTCCAGTGCTCCGAGAAGTCAGCGTGATGGGACACGCACCTCGCCGGGAGGATAGATGACAGAGGATGGGTCTAGCTGGACAGAGGGAGAAAGAAAGTGACAACAGATGTCCACCTTCCTCTTTGCCTGCCTCACAGCCACCAAGACATCCCCAGAAAGACTTCTCAGTTGCCAGGAACACTGCACTGTCTCTGGCTGGCCCCTCAGGTCTATTTTTGGGGAGATCATGTTTGATTTGGTATTAGCCTCAGGGATCATTTTGGTCTATCAGAGGTGCTGCTGAATGATCAGCTCTCTCCAGATGGTCTGTCAAGGAGAACACATTTTATTTTGGGAGGCAACCCCACCATTCTGACAACAGAAGCCATGTCTGGGTCACTGACAACATGCCACAAGGACTCGAAAAACCAGCCATCTGGGCAGAGGACTCGGAGCAGGTCCTGGTGAGGAGGCCGAGGGCAGGCATTGCTCTCGGTTCAGGTTCTGGAACCAGATCCACAGGAGAGCAGTCACGGGGACAGTCAATCAAAGGGTCAAGGTTAAAGGGAAAACGATAAACTATATTCTTCTATAATTTCTACAACTTTCCAGTATCTTCCAATCCCAGGACTAATGAGTTTTTTCACCAATGAATAAAGGCGAAACTCTACTATACTTTAGTAACATCTTTGGTATGTTATTTAAATATTTATAATGGACTAAATTATCCAGATGTGAGACAACCAGGACATGTGTACAGGCTTACCCGAGGTTTTAAACAAGGAATTCTTAACAACGCCAAGAGGGCCCTGGCCGGTTTTGCTCAGCAGTTGGAGCGTCGGCCTGAGGTCCAGAAAGACCCGGGTTCAGTTCCCGCTAAGGGCACGTGCCTCGTTTGTGGTTTGTCCCCAGCCCTGGTTGGGTCGTGTGGGTGGCAGCCACTCGAAGTGTCTGTCCCTTTCACACTGATGCCCCCCTCCCCACTCTATCTGAACAAAAAAATGGAAAAATGTCCTTGGGTGAGGGTAAAAAAAAAAAAAAGAACTCCAAGAGGGCCCTGGCCAGTTTGGTTCAGTGGTGAGAGCGTTGGCCCATGGACTAGAGTCCTGGGTTTGGTTCCCGCTAGGGGCACGTACCTCGGTTACAGTTTGTCCCGGGCCCCGGTTGGGGTCATGTGGGTGGCAACCAGTCGATGTGTCTCTCTCATATCAATGTTTCTCTCTCTCTCGCCCTCCCTTTTCCCCTCCTGCTCTACCTGAAGATAAATGCAAAAAAAAAAAAAAAATTCCTCAGGTGAGGATTAAAAAAAAAAAAAAGACCCCCAAGAGGAAGACAGTAACTGCGAAGGGAAAGACTCGTCCCGGAGGAGAGGCTGTGGGAGGCCAAGGTGCCCCTCGGGCTGGTTTCTTCATCTGAGGGGTAGATGGCTGGGGGTGGAGTGACCTCCAAGAGGCTTTCTGACTTCACATGATTCTGTTTCTCAGAAAAGAAACAGCAGGACCTGAGCTGCGCAGCGTGTCCTTTAAACCAGGCAGAGACGGTCGCTGCTCGTTTAGACAGAGGCTCACCGGCACGTGCTGCTGTTTCATACCAGCAGCTTCTTGCAAGTTGGTGTTTCATTCTTCACTGGGAAAGGGTCAAGGATCCTGCTGAGCATCCTCTGCCTCCAGGAAAGAGGTGGACGCCTGCCCTCTCAGGCACTGAACCTCTTTCCTCCATCCTGTCTGTGCTGTAGCCTTGGGGAGTGGACTACTACATAGTTCTTAGTTGACGGCCCACCTCCTTTCTCTCCACCCAGTCACCTTGTACTTTACTCTGCGGTAACACAACAACCTTCAAGTTCAGGGGTTAGGAATACTGACTTTGGAATCAAGTGGCCTGTGTTTGGAGACCTGATCTGTCACTTCGAAGCTGTGTGGCTTTAGGCCAATGAGCTTTCTGACCCTTAGCTTTCTCAGCTGCAAAAGGGGACAATAACAACGGTCAGGGATGGTGTGACCGACATGGAACGGTGACCGTACAGTGCTTCGCGCGGCACCCGGCACTCACAGAAACGTACGCACTGCAGCTGTTTTCTCCTTTGAACCTGTGGACAACAGAGCGGCTCCTCCAGATGTACCGTGAGGAACATGTGAGGGAACACGCGTCCGAGTGCTCACCCATGCCCTGCACACGGCAGGAATTTAATCACGACGGCTATCATTCTTATCACAATTCCATTTCGATACTGCTTTGGCAGCACGCACAGTGAACCTGGGGCAATTTGGAGAGGGCACCACCCAGTGCAAGGGAAACAGGAACATTCATCCATGTCACTGTCCGGGCTGGTGACAATTCACTGAGCTGCATCCTTAGGAGCCGAGCATGCTCTCTCGGGGTGTCTTCAAGTTCAATAAAAACACAAGACTCCCAGAGGAGCCGGCTCAGTACTCACCTGCAGCTCCTCCCCCTTCCCTGCTGCCGGTTTCTTTCCCTGCCAAGGCCCTTCTGCACGCAGGTCATCCCTCGCCACACTTACCAACATGCACCTGGACTAAAGCCCATTGTTTTAAGCAAATAAATAACTGTTAACTGATGGCAAATAAAATATATCTCTTCAGGTAGGTTTAGTTATGAGAGATGTAAAAGGGGCTTGTTCCTTCCTAAAGAGTCATTACAAATTATTTTTTCCAGCAAATTTTAATGGTTCTTTCCACAACCTCATAAAAGTTACAAGTGCAGGATTAGACAGATTTGACAAACCTGGGTTAGACTACTATTTCCTGATTGTTAAAATTAAACTAGATTGTTAAATTAAAGGAGGGATAAATGGTGATGGAAGGAGACTCAACTTGGGGTGGTGAACACACAATACAATTTAGAGATGATGTATTATAGGACTATACACCTAAAACCTGTACTATAATTTTATTAACCAATGTCACCCCAATAAATTCAATAAAATAAAATTAACTAGATGACGAGGAAGTAGAGTATCTAGTCTGCAAGGCCTTCTTTAATCGCAGTAATAAATGGCTTAATGTGCTATTGATTAAGTACTAGAAACGAGAAGTTTCATTTTTAATAAATATCACATTCAATAAAAGGTTAGATTGGGCTTTTCATCATAACTGAATAGCTAAGGTCACTGGTTCAATATTTCCTAAATAATAAACTCTTCCATTATCATAAAAATACCTATATCATTTCAAAACATGTGCTGTCATTAAAAATAATAGCTAAAGTTACATATTTATTTCTAAAATTCTATCATAAAATTAAGAGATGCATCATGTTTTAAGTATGAAAAGTTTTGTTTAATCATCTGGTTATATTTTTAATAAAAAGTAAATATAAGCCCAACCTAAATAGATAATAAAATTCATAGTGAAAAGGCCCTGTGACCTAGCGAACTTAGTGGTTTGCTAACACTGTTGGATTATTCGCTATACAGTATAAAAACGAATTCCTGCAATAAGGCACAGGAAAGAAGGAAAAGGCATACAGACCGGAAAGGGAAGGAGAACTGTCTCTGCAGACATCATCTGCAGAGAAACCACCGTCTACACAAAGCTACCAAGTGACTGTAGTAAGGTCCTGGGACACAGGGCTAAAACGCAGACGTCATTTAATTCCACATACAAAAAACCTGCAATTTTAAAAAGCCAATGCTATTTAGAGTACCATCGACAAAGGCCAACTACTTAGGGTAAATCCAACAGTATGTGCAGAACCTGTGCACTGCAACCACCACACACGCGCAGGAGCGGAAGCCCGGGAAGAACGAGAGAGGAGCCGCCTTCACGCCCCGGAAGGCTCCGTGCTTTTAAGAGGTCACGTTTCCCCAAAGTGCGGTACAGGTTCAATGCGATCCAGCTGAAATCCCAGCATCAACAACTGGGGGGGAGAGGACAGAGCAGAGTTTGTATGTTACTGAAGTTAAGCCAGTATAAATTCAAATCAGAGCGTTACAACTCGAGTATGTGAAATGTAATCACAAAGAAAATAGTTATAAAAATATATGCAAAAGGAAAAGAGAAGGGAATTAAAATGCAAGAAATCAGTTAATCACAAAAGATAGTAATGTGGAAAATGAGGAACAAAAGCTATAAGGTAAATAGAAGACAAATAGCAAAGTGGCAAAAATAAGGCCATTTTATCAATAATTACTTTAAGCCCTGTCCAGCGTGCTCCGTAGTTAGAGTGTCGGCCTCTGAACCAAAGGGTCTCGAGTTTGATTCCTGGCACACGCCTGGGTTGCAGGTTTGGTCCCCAGCCCCAGTTGGGCTGGGTCATGTTTTGGAGGTGACCTATAGATGCATCTTTCTCAAATCGATGTTTCTCTCTCTCTCTGTCCCCCCCCCCTCCCCGCTCCCTCTCTTCTACACTCTAAAAATCAACAGAAAAAATATCCTTGGGTGAGGATTAAAAAAAAAAAAAAAGCAGACACTGGCAGAATGGATTAAAAAAAATGACCAACTATATTCTATCTACAGAGATCAGCTTTAGATCCAAAAACACAAATAGGTTAAAAGTGAAAGAATGAAAAAAGACATTGCTTGCAAATAACAACCCCCCCCCCCCCAAAGGGATGGCTATACTAACATCAGACAAAATAGACATTAAATCAAAAAGGTTACAAGACACAAAGGACATAATATGTCAACAAAAGGCTCAATATAGGAAGAAGATAAATAGTTACAAACATTCACGTACTCAATGATGAACCATCAAAATGTATAAAGCAAAAATCAACAGAGTTGAACGGAGAATACATAGCTTCACAGTAATAGTCAGAGACTCAATATCTCACTCTCAGACAGAAGACAAGGAAACAGAGGACTTGAGCAACACAATGACTCAACTAGATCTAGCATATATGGGATTTCTACCCAAAAACAGAACATACATTCTTTTAAAAAATGTATTCATTTTTATTTTACTAAAATATATTTTTATTGATTTTTTTTAGAGAAAGGGGAAGGGAGAGAGAAAGAGAGAGAAACATCGATGTGACAGAGATACGTGGATCAGCTGCCTCCTGTACACCTGCTACTGGGGATGGAGCCTGCAACCCAGGCATATGCCCTGACTGGGAATCGAACCAGGACCTCTCAGTCCATGGGACGATGCTCAATACACTGAGCCACATCAGCTGGCAGGGCCAGAACACACATTCTTGGTTTATAGGTCGACACTCAACCACTGAGCCACACTGTCCAGGCTTGGAACACACATTCTTAAGTACACACGGGACAGTCTCCAGGACAGACCATATGCTAAGCCACAAAGGAAGTCTCAATAGGTTTAAAAAATACAGATATCAATGGAATGAAGTCAGAAACCAGCAATAGAAAGACAACTGGAAAATCCATAAATCTGGAAATTAAACAACATATTAAAAAAAATTTTTTTTGTTCTTTATTGATTTTAGATAGAGAGAAAGGGAGAAGGAGAGAGATAGAAACATCAAAGAGAGAGAACATCAACTGGTCGCCTCCTGCATGACCCCCACTGGGGAATTATGCCCACAACCTGGGCATGTGCCCTGACCGGGAACCGAACCGGCGACCTCTTGGTGCACGGGTCGACGCTCAACCACTGAGCCACACCGGCCAGGCTAAACAACATATTTTTAAACAACCAATGGGTCAAAGAAAAAAATCACAAGGAAAATTAGAAAATACTTAGGAGACAAATGAAAAGAACACACTAGACTAAACTTACGGGCTGCGGAGAAAACAATGCTAAGGAGGACGTTTACAGCAACAAACATTTATAGTAGAAACCAAGAAGGATCTCAAACCAACAACCCAACTTGACAAGCGAAGGAACTAGAAAAAACCTCAAAGCTAGCAGAAGGAAACAATAAAGATTAGAGCAGAGATAAATGACATTGAGAATAGGAAAATAATAGGGAAAATTAATGAAGAAAAAAAAAAATCAATGAAACCAAAAGTCAGTTCTTCAGAAAGTTTCTTCAATACCTTAGTGACTGACCAAAGGAAAAAAGAGAAGTTTCAAATTACTAAACTCAGAAATGACTGTGGTGATATCACTAATGATTTTATAGAAACAAAAAAGGATTAGAAATAGAACTACTGGACATATAACCAAAAATAGCATTCGCCACCACCCTCAGATGCAAATACTTTAAAATCTTTTAGCATTTTTCTCATTTGTATTTCTCATCTTGTTTAAAGATGCTTACACAGTCGGCCCTCCGTATTTGTGGGTTTTTCATCTGCAGATTCAACCAACCATAAATCAAAAATATATGACTATGTAAATACAGTCCAAAGCGGAATCAAATAATATACTATGATTTCATTTCTTTTCTGAACAACTTTTTATTATTCCTGGAGCTAACAACTGCCTCATTTTTTTCCATTTGCTTTGGTGTTCCGTGTGTCACAGGTACTTTTCCAAACCCTCGCAGTACGACCCTTGAAGGCGCCAATACTGCTCCCCACACTGCAACACCAGTCCCAGCTCTGCTCCCCAGAGTCCGCCTTCCCAGAGCGCTCTGCACTGCCGGGCAGGCCGGCGGGTTCCCTCACCGACTCCTGCGGTATCTTTCCTGGGCCGGCCCCCTTTTCTGTAGCCAATGCCGTTCTCTTCCTTGGTTTTCGTCTTCACTTTGGTAGAGCTCCAGCGCCAGCGGCTCCCTTTACAACGGAGGTGGGAGCAAACGCGTCTCAGGCTGTGCATGTCTCACATTCTGCCTCTGTCCTTGACAGGGCCTGAGGACGGAGTCCTAGCTCGGAAATACTTCCCCTCGGGGCTTTACTGTACTGCTCCACTGTCTTCTAGCTTATAGCACTACTGGTGAGATACCCATGTCAATCCAACTTCCAGTCCTTTGTGACCTGTTTGGAAACTTCCAGGACTCTTTCACCTATGGTTTCCCTTAGTTACGGGTCTTTTCCCATCCACTGTGCTAGTTACTTGACTGGCTCTTTTCTTTCCTTTTTTTTTAAATAGAAGATTGGGAAACATTGTTTTTTGTTCTTTTACTTTTTTTTCCGTTATCGATTTTAGAGAGAGGAAGGGAGGAAGGAAAGAGAGAGATAGAAACACTGATGAGAGAGAACATTGACTGGCCGCCTCCTGCACGCCCCCCACTGGGGATCGGGCCCACAGCCTGGGCATGTGCCCTGACCGGGAATCGATCCTCCTGGTGCATGGGTCGACGCTCAACCAGAGCCACACCAGCCTGGATGACTGGCCCTTTTCATAGAGAGTCTCCTATCTTCTCATTGTGAGAAATTTTCTTACATTAATTGTTGAATATCTTCCCGCCTTTCACTTTATTTAATGTCTAAGAATTGATCTTCTAATTTATTTTTACTTTTGTGGCAATTCCCTCATCTTTATCCTGCAGCCCTTCCATAGAATTTTATATCTTACTTTTAACTTCCAAATGCTCCCTTTTAATACATTTCTTCTGACAGTACCACCGCGCTCTTAATCCCTACGTGTTCTGAGGACAATCTCGTTGCGAGCCCCTCGCTGTCTGTGGTCTCAGACTCACACTGCAGCTCCCCTCAGCATCTCATGTTCCCTGGCGTCGGTCTACAGGGAACAGGAACACCCCGGAGCTGGCTGGACGCGCTCCGTGTGAACAGCCCTCGCATCTGATGAGCTTCCCTGGGAGATGCGCGGGAGGGACCTGAAGTTTCACGTGCCAATCTTCTCTGTGACTGGTTTAGTCTCTTCAGGAGCACCCACAGAACACATGGAAAAAGGGGGGAAGTCCTGCCTTTGTTGGGGCACCATTCTCTCCCTCTACTGTGTCTATGTCTAGGCTCTAAAAACTCGGGTTTAATTTCTCCAGCGAATAAACCTCTTGTCTGCTGCATGGCAGCTAAAGCCTCTCCTCTCATCAACACCGAGAACTAGGGTGTAAAAGGAAAAGCCTTTATCAAAAAAAGGGTATCCACCCGACCGATGTGGCTCAGTGGCTGAGCGTGGACCCATGAGCCAAGAGGTCATAGGTTCGATTCCCGGTCAGGACACATGCCGGGTTGTGGGCGCGATCCCCAGTGGGGGGTATGCAGGAGGCAGCCAATCGATGTTCTCTTATCGATGTTCTCTCTCTTTCTCTCTCCCTTCTTCTCTCTCTCTAATATCAATAAAGAAAAAAAAAAGGATATCCTGGGAGGGGGTGGGATGAGGAGGAGGGTGTCTAGGAGGGAAAAAGGAGAAACATCTGTAACAAAAATAAATTAATAAAAAAATAGGGTATCCTGTCCGGTCGGTGTGGCTCCGTGGTTGAGTGTCGACCCTGCACCAAGAGGTCACTGGTTCAATTTCCAGTCAGGGCACGTGCCCAGGTTGTGGGCCTGATCCCCAGTGGGGGGCATGCAATCAATGGTCTCTCTCATTGATGTTTCTCTCTCTCTCCCTCCCTAAAATCAATAAAGGAAAAAAAAGGGTATCCTGTTTTAAATTGCAGTTGTTTATTTACTAGTGAGAGTGAGTCTTTTTCCATATGTTTATTTGCATTTTAGATTTCTTCTTCAGAAATACTTGTTTCCATTGTATTGTTTTTCTATTAGGGTATTCATCTTCTTTTTGATTTCCAAGAGTTCTTAATATATATCAGAAACATGAATCTTTTATCAAATAAATACATTGTCGATTCCATTGAGTATTTTGTGTTTATGATTTTTTTTCCGTTTTATTTTTTTCCTGTAACAGACTCAGAAGTTTCTCATTTTTACAAAATCAAAGCTATCAATTGTGTCTTTTCTGATATGTGCTGTGGCATCATGCTTGGAAAAGTCTCCTGACTCCAATCTCATCATATTTGCATCCTTTAAATAATTAAGCAACTCACGAGGTTGCTCCCTTTTTCCTCATCTGAATTCTAGGGAGGAGACTGTCTCCGGAATCAAGGTGACAATGCCCCTCTCTACTCTGACTTCCCACCTCCCCCTACAGAGCAAGCTGTCACCGTGAGGACACCAGTGTCTGAACCTGATGGACAGGGCAGGACAGACTAGGCCGGGCTTCTCCAGGTGGGTGTGGCAGGGCCCCGGGGAACCTTTTAGGGCATCCACAGGTCAAACTACGTTCCTAGTAAAACTAAGCTGCTTTTGGTCCTTTCTTCGTTTTCCCATGAGGCCACATGATGCACGATAACATCACTGTTCTGATGGCTAATAGAATGCGTACTGTGTATTCTAGAAATTTCTTTCTTTTTTGTGTGACTCAAGGATATTTTTTCCATTGATTTTTAGATAGAGTGGAAGGGAGGGAAGGAGGGAGGGAGGGAGAGGGGGAGGAAGAGGGAGAGAGAAAGAAACATCAATCAGTTGCCTCCCGCACAACCCAGACCCGGGTGGAGGTTCAAACCTGAAACCCTTTGGGTCTGAGGGCCGATACTCTAACCCCTGAGCCAAACGGGCTAGGGCTAGAGATTTCTAAAGTGGTTATTTTAGGGTATAAATATGAGAGTCTTGAGATATTAACTCAACTGGCTCTCAGTTACTTTACTGGGTATTTACCAGCTATCTCATTATATCTGCTAATATCGTATATAATTTATCTGTATATATTCATTATTTTTCAACACAGCTGTTTTGAAATCCTTAAGTCTTCCTTGTGCTTATTATGATGACATGCAAGGAGTACACTTTATGTCTTGTTTTACAACATTTCATCAATTATCCAGTGTAGTTCCTAGTTAAGTATTGTTAGCCATAACCCACATAAACAAAGTTCTTTGGGGTCCACAATAATTTAAGACTGAACGGGGTCTTGACAGCAAAAAGTTTGAGAATTGCTGGGTTACAAGATACCATGGTACAAGCAATCCCCCAATTCCAAAGGCCTGCATCTCCCTCACTTCAGGTCCATCTCGGGTCAGCTAGTGACCTGCCTGCAATGTCCTCAGGTCCCAGGTGACAGCAGCTGCCCTGGGGAAGAACCGCCCCCAGGCAGAGGGAAGAGCCCGGGAGCGCAGCCTCACACTGGCGTCGAGATGCCTCCGCCGGAACGCAACACACACCACTGCTGGCACGGTGGCCAGAACTGGTCCCAGGCTCACGCGACCACCAGGCGACCAGGAAGCTCGGCCCGACCGTGTGCAAGAACCATTGTGCCTGGTGAACAGCAGTGACTGCTACCACAATAATGCTGTTGCGTCCAGCACCGTGAAGGCCTGACAGAGCCCGTGAGCAACAGCTGAGTGATACCTCATGCTGACATTCACTTAGGAATAGTAAAGCCACCAGGATTTTTGTTGCTGACGCCTATAATCCCAGGCTCAAACTTCCAAGCAGTATCCAAGCAGACTAGCTAAGTCTGCACAAACTACATTCGATTGGATTTTGGGACGTTCGCCTAATTACCACAATTGAAGATTTATTACTGTCCATATGTTCCATGACGATCTGATTGAAATAAACGGCACCAGCTAATAAAAACCTATAATTTTTTTATGATACTTGGTACTGATACAATTTAAAGGAAAAAAACAAAAACAAAACAGATTTCAGAGCTAATTACCACCAAGAGCGGGAGCGCCTGGTGCTGAGTAAGAGCTGTTTGGTGGACAGGAAGATGCTCGAGATTCCTGAGAAGATGCTGATTACCCTAAGAGACGAGGCCACCCACTCATCGGGCACTAAAATGCAACCACTGAGCTGGACTGGGACAAATTCCCTCCTTCACTTTGTCAAGGTTCCCACCACAGGCCTGAAACCTTGCACAACAAAACCCACGCAGACGCAGCCCTGCCGTCTTCCAACGCCTCACCCTTTTAGCTGACATGCAGAACATCTTCCAAGGCTCTGCAAATAGGCTTCCCTCCGTGGGCTGCAGCAGACCCCTGCAGTGGAGGTGACGCGCCCTCTACTCAGGCATGGCGCATGGAACCCACTGCTCTCTCTGCCTGATGCATCTCTGTAAGGAGCTTCTCGAGGAGAACAGGTTCATGTAAGGCTCACCCAGTCTACAGTAACAATTCAACTCTATTAAACCGACAAAAGCAAAAACTGTATAAAAATAAATCGGATGTATCGGAAACATTTACTCCTACAAATGCCATTACTGGTGCTAGAATACAAGATGGTGAGCAAGCGACCTTTCCCCCTGCAGCAAAGAAGCGCCAGGGAAGACGGGCAGGCTGCCTGACGGAGGACAGGCCGCCTGACGGAGGACAGGCCAGCGGGAAGGCCGCCTTCCGTTTCCGGCGCAGACTCGGTCTCGGACTGGGGCTCCACGGGCCTCGGCTTACCTGGCTCCCGGGAAAGGCATGTGTTTGAATTTACTCTCTTCAAACAATTTTTAAAAGTGAAAATTTAGTTTTCCCAAACTGATAGATCATTGATTAACTCCTTCCAATGAGCTCCTCTAGAATTACTTCTTGCCAGAATTGCAACGTGATCCTCAAGAGCACAACATATTCTACAAAGTAAAACGCAACTGGACAAGGTGAGTGTGGCGTTACATTCGCCCTCAAGGAGATTACAAACCAGGTGTGTTTCCTCTAAATAAACACACACACACACACACACGGACGTAATAAACAATATAAAAGAGAAATGCTAAAGGTGCAGAAGAAAGTTCAGGGCAGTCAGAATGCAAAGAAAACTTCCCGGAGGCGGTGGGATCTAACCGGGAATGCAGAAGGTGGTATACAGCACAGGCTGGGTATTTCAGGGGAGGAATGTAAGTAGACGGGAAATAGGCAAGAAATGAATGCACCTGCTCATCCATCTGGTAAACATCAGTAAGCACCATGCTGTGCTGGGTGTGACAGTGAACCCGACAGCACTGTCCGGCCACATGGAGCACATGTGGAAGAGACGGAACATCACTGCAAAGAGGCAGATAGTATATAAAACATCTAAGGTAAAGAGGGCTTTAAAAAAGGAGCCAAGCCCTGGCCGGTTGCTCAGTGGTTAGAGCATCAGCCTGCGAACCAAAGAGTCGTAGGTTTGATTTCGTCCCCAGCCCTGGTCACGGTCGTGTGGGAGGCAACCAATCGATGCGTCTCTCTCCCATTGATGTTTCTCTCCTTCTCTACTCCCTCCTCCCCCCTCTTCCACTCTAGCTAAAGATAAATGGAAAAAAAAAATCCTCGGGTGAGGATTTAAAAAAAAGGGAGCCAAGAGTTTGACCCTTACCCAATAAATTACAGGGAGGCACAAAAGGTTTCTGGGTAGGAAAATAATATGATCAGGACGGTTTGTTAATATTGATTTGGTACTGCTTTATCAAAACCGACAAAAGTAAAAAGCAGAGACAGGAAGAAAACTGCAGCAGAAATGCAGGGTGGAAGGCATGCAGGCCGGACGGCACCCTAGAAGTCACAAAGGAAAAGAAGGGATGAATGGGCTGGAGCTAGAGGATTCTCCACTGGGTGACCGGTGGGACCATCGAAAGGGGCTCAAAACGACACAGAGAAGAGAGAGCAAAGGGAACTCCAGCTTCTGGTTTGGGCGCACGGGCTCAGGAGAGACTGGGAGGCTGTCAGGCTTTGGAGAAGGCGGATGTGAACACCTAAACACAAAGCCCAGAGGCAGACAGAGATGCTGGACTAAAGCAAGACATTTTATTTTATTTTTATTTTTTTGGTGGTATGTGTCCCTAGCGGGAACCGAACCCGGGACTCTCTGGTCCACAGGCCAATGCTCAACCGCTGAGCCAAACTGGCCAGGGCAAGACATTTTATTTTTATAAATATATTTTTATGAATTTTTTAGAGAGAGGAAGAAAGGGAGGGATTGACACATTGATCAGCTGCCTTCTGCACGCCCCCTACTGGGGATCGAGCCTACAACCCAGGCATGTGCCCTAAACCAAAATCAAATCAGGACCACTCAGTCCATGGGACGATGCTCAATCCTCTGAGCCTCAGTGGCTGGGCCAAAGCAAGACAAAGGAAGCCATGCTAGAGGGGCCTGAACCTGGGGAAATTCTGAGGACAGAGGAGCACCTGGCAAGGTGACAAAGGAGGAGAAAGTACCACTGGAGCTGAACAGGATTTTAAGGTTGTCAGTGGCGTCACAAATGCATTCGTACAGACTGACAGCTAGCAAAATACCCTCACTGATAGTTCCTCATTCAACACCTTAATAATCACAAAGCATCTTAAGATTGGAATTAGAACCCCCTTTTTACAGATAAAAATAGTGAGGACCAAAAAAATTAAATGGCTTGTCTAAGATGGAGGAGTTTACCTGACTATGAACCCATGACCCAAAAGCTGGCTGGAAATGAGTAACGTGTAGCCTGTTCAACTCAAACTGACCTTTGGTTCATAAAACAGACAGCTATAGAATGAAAGGCAACCTAGAGAGAGGGGCCAAATATTTACAAAACATCTATCAGACAAAAGACTCATCCAAATTATATAAAAGAACTCCAACAAATCAATAAGAACATTCCTTATTAACTTTTATGCTCATGATACTAATAAATGTACTGGCATTTACTTTCCATGATAATGTGTCCATTACGATGTTAAGCACTTATTTGCATTCTTGCTTAATTCTCCCAACAGCCCTATGGCAGAATTATTGTCTGGATTTTGTAGATAAACAGGCTCAGGGAGGTTAAGTAACGTGCCCAGATTAGGCTGCCAGAGTCACACTCCCGGAAACGTCAAGGGCTCTGCATGTAAGCTGCTCACACCCCCCCAAGCTCCACCACCACCTTCGGCCTTTCCCAAGCATCAGCGACAATGCTCACAGGTGCCCAGAGCAGGCGCTGCGCTGTGCGGTTCCATCAGCCCCATGTCATTGCTGAGTACAGGGGCTGAGTGGACACACTGCATTACACAGTATTTTGGACATTTCTGACTTTTCACTTTGGAGAGGTGGGCTTAAGAGATACACAATCACACCATGAATGAGTCAGAAAGCAAAACAGGAGGCTGATCAAACAATTCCAAGTCTCTACAACTAGGAATAACTTTTGAACCTTAAGTAAGTTCTACTTAGAAGGAAAAATATCACAAAATTTAAAGAATGCATTAATCCCCCAAAGACAATGTAAGTTCAGAAAAGTATTAGGCTGCCTGGCTGGTGCGGCTCAGTTGGCCGAGCGTCATTCTGTGCACTGACAGGTCACAGGTTTGATTCCCCATCAGGGCACAGACCTAGTTGCAGGTTTGATCCTCCGGCCAGGTCAAGGCAAGTTCAGGAGGCAACTGATCCGTGCGTCTCTCTCACATGGACGTTTCTCTCTCTCTCCCTTCCCTTCTCGCTAAAAATCAACAAACATGTCCTCAAGTGAGGATTAAAAAAAAGTATTAGGCAACCGGTAACACAGAACTCTAAATACTAAAAAAGTGTGTGACCTTTAAGGTTTATGGGGCAGAGGGCGACTCCTGTCCTCCAGTGTCCAACTGCTGACCACAGCGTGGGAGCCTGGGTGGGCCAAAGCCGCAGAAATTCTGATTCCTGATCAGAGGTCATTCCAAGGGCTTAGGAAACACTCTCCTACCATTGTACAATTGTTTTCATTTCTCCTCCTGGTCACATCCATGTTAATCTGGTGCCCTTGAGACACAGCACTTAAAAAAAAAGAAGGGCCAACATCTTAGAGAAATGAGCTCAAGTTCCTTTCTGGGTCAAAATTAATGGTTTGGATCCTATCTCCACATCCAGGGCTTGGCTTATTTTTCCCTAAAAGCCTGACCTTATACTCTGTCTCGTCCGTGTCCATCTGCTACATCCTGCCCGCTCGTGCAGAAGCCTTGCGGTTGGCGCCTGCTGGCACTTCAATACCGAGGAGCGTTCTGGCTCCCGCACACCAGGGAGGGAACGGCGTGCACTCCTCGCACGCGGGCCAAGGTGCAAACAGGATCCGGCCGCCAGGCTCTCGTCTCAGAGGTACCACTTCAGGGGAGTGGGGTCTGTGTGGCGCCTGCACCACCACAGTGGTGACAGCTGTGATATTCCCAGTAGTCTTTTATTTCTTTTTGTGTGGCCCCTTTTAAACATTTAGCGTATCTTATTTATTCACTTATTTATTTTTTAATCCTCACCCGAGGATATTTTTTCATTGATTTTTAGGCAGAGTGGAAGGGAAGTGGGGGGGAGACAGGAAGATCTACGTGAGAGGGACACATCAACTGGCTGCCTCCCACAGGGCCCCAACCAGGGCCAAGGATTAACCTGCAACTGAGGTACATGCCCTTGACCAGGAATTAAACCTGAGACCCCTAGGTCCACGGACTGATGCTCTAACTGCTGGGCAAAACTGGCCAGGGCCATTCATGCTATTTGATTTATTCATCTTTTACTTGTCTTAGATCCTTTCTTGAACAAGGCAGGGCATAAATAAAATACATGAGTAAAATTAAAATGAAACTTTAATAAAAAAGCAAACACTAAAATTTCATAGCCATGCAAAACGTGCTGCTTCTATGCCCCACATTTTCCTCCCCGTTGTTTTATTACTAAACTCATGGCCGATATAAAAGCTTTCAATTGAATTCTCTTTAAGAAAGCAAAAGAGCCCTGGCCAGTTTTGCTCAGCGGTTAGTCGGCCTGCAGTCCAGAGAGACCAGGGTTCGGTTCCCACTAAGGGCACCTTGGTTACAGTTTGTCCCCGGCCCTGGTTGGGTCGTGCGGGTGGCAACCACTAGATGTGTCCCTTTCACGTCGGTGTTTCTCTCTCTCTCTCTTCCTCTCTCCCCCTCCCACTCTATCTGAGCAAGAAATGAAAAAATGTCCTCGAGTGAGATTTAAAAAAAAAGAAAGAAAGCAAAAGAGCCCTGGTCGGTTTGGCTCAGCGGTTAGAGCGTCGGCTCACGTACTGGAGAGACCAGGTTCGGTTCCCATTAGGGGCATGTACCTCGGTTGCAGTTTGTCCCTGGACCCCCAGTTGGGGTCGTGTGGGTGGCAGTCAGTCGGTGTGTCTCTCTCACATCGATGTTTCTCTCTCTTTCTTCCCCCCCCCCTCCCTCCCGCTCTATCTGAAGATAAATGCAAAAATGTCCTCTGGTGAGGATAAAAAAAAAAAGAAAGCAAAAGAAAAAAAGGTATTTTGGTAGATAATGCAGAACCAGAGCATTAAACTTTCAAGAAGCAATTGTTTTTAATGCCCAAAGCAGAAAGATCATAACTAGCTTATGGTTCATTAAAGAAAACACATTTTAAAATGTAACCTCACCATGTTCCCTGATCACATTATGAGATGTCAGTAGAACTAGCTGGGCACCCCAATAGTTCCCTCCTACCCAGAGGCAAGACCACCAGATGCCTATTTGGACTGGGCCTAGGCACCCTCCCGCCCAGCAGGGCATAGTCTCGTTGTCACCAACTTGCAGAACCTTTGTTTTGATTAAGTCCTCCCCTCCCTGCTGCTGGGTCAGAGCTGATAGCGCACAACTGTATCTTTGGGTTGCACTCTGCCTTTCTGGACTATCCCTGTACCCTACTCCCATGCTTAGCCTCAGCTTCTGGGACTCTCCCCACTGCCCTCCGAGTCAAACTCATGACCTTGCAGGAAGCAGAGTTCAGAGAGGTAACTGTCTTTTGAAGAGAAAAAAACTTGGTACTCTGAACAGAAAGAGCAAAGCAAGTTTTGGGAAGTCATAACATAATGCTAACCCTAAGTTCTGGCGCTATTTGTTTTTTAAAAAATATGTTTTTATTGATTTTAGAAAGAGGGAAGGGAGGGAGAGAGAGAGACATCGATGAGAGAGAAACATCAACTGACCGCCTCCTGCATGCTCCTCCACAAGGAATGGAGCCCAAAATCTGGACATGTGGCCTGGCTGGGGAATCGAACCGGTGACCTCTTGGTTCACAGGACAACACTCAAGCCACTGAGCCACACCAGCTGGGCTGGCACTATGTTTTCTATTAGCACAAAAGATGGATAGCAAATTTAGCCAGGATGAAGCATATCACCACTTTCTATGTACATATATGTCTTTTTTTTTTTTTTTTGTCCTCACCCGAGGACATTTTTCCATTTTTTACTCAGATAGAGCGGGAAGGAGAGAGAGGAAGAGAGAGAAACATCGATGTGAAAGGGACACATCGAGTGGCCGCCACCCACATGACCCAACCAGGGCCGGGGACAAACTGCAGCCAAAGTACATGCCCTTAGCGGGAACCGAACCCGGGTCTCTGTGGACCGCAGGCTGACACTCTAACCGCTGAGCCAAACCGGCCAGGGCCATATATGTCTTTTTAAAATCAGTAAAACCTCATGCTTATCAAAATTTAAAAAATAATACACGTTATCTGGATACCTGCTTCCGCCAGGCCTTTTGTACAAGCCCTTACTCCACTGCAATACTCCTATATACAACTCCTGGCCACAGAAAGTGCTAGTATATTATTACGTGTTAGCTGACCTCTCAATGTCAAAGAACAAGTAAAAAGGTTCAACTACTAGCCTAGAGGCGCAAAACCCCCAGAAAGGCACCGGCAGGATTCACACTGGGCTCCAGCAGCAGAGCTCGGGCTGCTGCCTTGTACTCACAATGGCTCTATGAAGGACTGGTGCACACCCGTAAATGGAGACTTTGCAATGACTTGTTCAAGGTCACCCAAGCGACAGTGTGAGCTGAAACTCCTGCTAATGACTCTGCTCCGCAGCCTCTTTACTTACATGACACCTTAGGAATGTGATCACCTGTGTAAGCTAGGTTTTTGGAAAACCAGGGCTTAACACTACTCGCCCAGTGCACAGTTTAACCAGGGTTATCATTATAAATGTGAAACTCCGAACGTCATGTTGTAGATGGGAAACTCAGCGAAGGAATGACCTTCTCCGACCCATCTTTATATCGCTCACAAAGACCCATCATGAGGTTAAACAAGGAATGAATAAACACACAGCACCTCACTGCGTTAGAGAAACCTGAGTGTGCACAGGACTTAGCTGACCCTTTGTACTCAATTTCTGCGGATGGCCAACCCATGGTGGCTGGGTGACTTCGTGAGAAGTGGCCCTTTCCTCCCATCTGCAATCCAAGCTCAATGTTTAGCCCTACATTTTGGTGTGGATTGACGCTAGAGAAACCCAGACAACCCCAAAACTGTGGGAAGAACAATGTACCCTATGCTAGGGAAGGAATAAAAATGCAGGGACTTCGGGGAAACGTTTTATTGGTAGGTGATGATTCTAGCTTCATGGCTGTTATGGAAGGATGAAGATCCCAGGATACTGACCTCCATTTGAGTATCGCAAGGAAAAACCAAAAACTTTTTACTTGTTATTTTTTACTTAACTGTGTTTTTGTGTTTGTTTAAAACTTGAAAAAAAAATTGGTTCCTTTAAAGCTAAATCGACTGGGATCACAAATCTTTTTTTTTATCCTCACCCAAGGACATTTTTCCATTTCTTGTTCAGATAGAGTGGGAGGGAGAGAGAGGGAGAGAGAGAGAGAGAAACATCAATGTGAAAGGGACACATCAAGTGGTCGCCACCTGCATGACCCAACCAGGACTGGGGACAAACTGCAACCGAGGCATGCGCCCTTAGTGGGAACCGAACCCGGGTCTCTCTGGACCACAGGTCAACGCTCTGACCGCTGAGCCAAACTGGCCAGGGTGGGATCACAGATCTTAAAACTGGATATAAACACTGCCGAATGACATGTAAAAATGAAAGGTAATTCAACATTGATAGGTAGGAACTGTCAATTATTTAGAAATAAATTAGGTTTAAAATGTCTAAAAAATATATAAAGATCAAGAAAATTTTACTCTCATTTACTGTTCAGGAATCCTTTCTCCAAATAAATTTTGGAAAACTGTCTTAGAAATCTCAGGCCAGTTATATTTTAGGCACCTGGCTTATTATACTAAGCCAGAGACGCTGACCTGGTTTTGGTGTTCCCAGGTAATGATAAATTACTCCTTTCCCTCAATGTGTGGTAGACAATGGCCCTACTCTATAAACAAGAAAATCCAGAACACTAGAGAATAAAAGGCATCTAAGTCTTGTGCTGGTCGGTGTGGCTCAATTTGTTGAGCATTATCCGGTGTAACGAAAGGTCGCCAGTCCAATTCTCGGTCAGGGCACGTGACCAGATCTTGGGTTCCTGTGTGTGGCTGGCAACAGATCAATGTTCCTCTCTCACACTGATGTTTCTCTCCCTCTCTCTATTAAAAAAAAAATCATATTTTGGCCTTGTTTATTGCAGAATTTGGTGGACCTGTCTAGCTGACTGCTTCGCTTTCTGGAATACTAAAGTTGAAAACCTGGAATGGGAGATTTTAATTAAAAAAAATTTTTTTTTATTCATGGATTTTATGTATGTATTTATTTTTAAAATACGTTTTAATTGATTTTCAGAGAGATAGGGAGAAGGAGAGACACAAACATCAATGAGAGAGAAACATCAATTGGCCACTTCCTGCACGCCCCCCCACTGGGGATCTGGCCCACAACCTGGGCATGTGCCCTGATTGGGAATTGAACTAGTGACCTCTTGTTGCAACGGTCAATGCTCAACCAACTGAGCAATACTGACCAGGGCATTGGTTGCCTCTTGTATGTACCTTGACGGGGGATTGAATCTGCAATCTTGGTGTAGCGGGACAATGCTCCAAACAACTAAGCTACCTGGCTAGGGCTGAAGGGAGATTCTTAAGCTGATTTTTGACATTTCTAATTACTCCAATTGTTGTAACTATGTATCTGATTCTAATTTTGACATTTTATTTATTTATTTATTTATTTATTTATTTATTTATTTATTTACTGATTTTAGGCAGAGAGATAGAAAAATAGATGAGAGAGACCATTGATTGGCGCCTCCTGCATGCTCCCTACTGGGGATCGGGCCCACAACCTGGGCATGTGCCCTGACTGGGAATCAAACCGGCCACCTCTTGGTGCATGGGTCAACGCTCAACCACTGAGCCACACCGGCCGGTCTAATTTTGACATTCTAAAATAGAACTCCCTGGTTTCTGTCAGGCGACTTGCATCTGAGACTCCTGGGGAGACGTCTGCACCCCGGACAGAGAACGGCGGTACTCTGAAGCACTGAGGGGCTAAGCAGGACTCCCGCAGTTACACTTAGAGGCACAGGCTGTAGAACAGGCAGCAAACAAACAGGTGTTATTATCTTGACCACACACAGAAGATTACTTCTACTTTTTTTTAAATCCTTACCCGAGGATATTTTTCTATTTATCTTCAGGTAGAGTGGGAGAGAAGAAGAGAAACATCCATGTGAGAGGGATACATCGAATGGTTGCCTCCCGCACAACCTGGACCAGGGCTGGGGATGAACTGCAACTGAGGTATGTGCCCTTGACTGGAATTGAACCCGAAACTCATTCATCCACGGGCCAACACTCTACCCACTGAGCCAAACCAGTCAGGGTACTTCTACTTTTTCTTTAGCTCTCAACTAAATGTTGTTTTAACTTCAGGTTGCCTTCTGATTTCACAAAAAAATCCTAGTAAATATCCAGTCCCGAGATCACCTTCAGAGCTTCAGATAAAAGCTGCACAGAACACCTTTTATGCTGAGTTTGTCAACAAAGGCAACACAAAATGACTTAAGCAAGAGGACATGTTTCATGGGGATTTCACTTATAGTCATAAATATGGGAAGTGCCTTCACTCACTGGGAGTAATATAAAAAAAAGTTTTTTAAAGACTTTTTATGCCAAGCTCTGGTTTGTCTTTTTTGTATAAGCGTGCCCGGGACAGGACCACCCCTGTCTTCTTTCTTTTTCCTCACCCGAGGACACTTTTTCATATTTTGTTCAGATAGAGTGGGAGGAAGAGAGAGAGAGAGAGAGAAACATCGACGTGAAAGAGACACATTGAGTGGCTGCCACCTGCACAACTAACAAGGGCAGGGGACAAACTGCAACCGAGGCACGTGCCCATAGCGGGAACCGAACCCGGGTCTCTCTGGAGCTTAGGCTGAGGCTCCAACTGCTGAGCCAAACCGGCCAGGGAGGGCGGAGTAAAATTTTTTTACAAGAAATATTTCTTTGGCTTCCACCTGTCAGCCCAGTAACAATGACAGGTGCTCAGACTCCAGCAATTTCAAGATATACTGTTGACAAATGTTTACCTAAGACTCTGGCTAAACCTATTATTATAGATCTTTGACTATTTGCAGCTAGGATTCGGTAAGTTTGATAAACAAGCCAGTCTGTGGCTGCTCAATCACTGATAAACCCAGACTAACTATAAAGGAGTGATAAGAAAAGCTGATTTCAGAAAAGGAGGTTTCATTTACTGCTTTGCTTTTAAGAATTGCAGAATGTGCCCTTGCCGGATGCTCAGTGGTTAGAGCGTCAGCCAGGGTTCAGTTCCCGCTAAGGGTACGTACCTCGGCTGCGGTTTGTCCCCGGCCCTGGGTGGGTCGTGCGGGAGGCAGCCACTCGAGGTGTCCTTGTCACGTAGATGTTTCTCTCTTCCTCTCTCTCCCTCCCACTCTGTCTGAACAAAAAAAAAAAGGAAAAATGTCCTCGGGTGAGAATAAAAAAAAAAAGAATTGCAGAAAGCTTAAATAACTTATCAGGTAGCTTAATTAAAAGGGAAAGAGCCCTGGTCTGTGGGGTTCAGTACGTTAGAACGTTGTCCTGTACACTGAAAGGTCTCAGGTTCGATTCTTGTCCAGGACACATACTTAGGTTGTGGTTTGGTTCCTGGTGTGGATGGGAGGCGGCCAGTTGATGTTTCTCTCTCTCTCTCTCAAATGAATGAACATGCCCTCCCTGGGGTGAGGGGTGAGGATCGAAAAAAACAAACAACACACAAAACAGTGAAAGAAACTGAAGGCCAAGCCTTACTGCTGATTAGTTACAAAAAACTCTAGGTGTCCTATGGCAGCCTAAAGTGATTTCCAATCCCCCCAAATATTTGATTGGATGTTTTTTCAGTAAATAGTACTGAACACATTTGAGGGGTTTTTGTGTGGGGTGCCCAAGAACACAGTACCAGAACCAGCAGCTCGGTCGTCTGAGACTGGTAAGCTATGGTGACAGCACAGAGGTCAAGAGCTGGGGCTCCCGTCACACTGCCCAGGGCTGAATTCAGGCCCTTGCACTTTCTAGACGTGCGACCATGGGCCAGTTACTTAACCTCTCTGTGCCTCAGTTTTTCTGTGCCTTAAGTTAGGAATGATCAAAACACCTACCCGAAGGGTTTACGTGAGAATTAAACGAGACAACTGTAATACACAGTGTTCGTTCAACACGCCGGCCCCGCACAAAGTGAGCGCTCAGAACCCGTTAGCTGTTAATTCAACATCATGCAGACCAGCAACGACTGCCAACACATCCTCGACCTGCTGTGCCTAGGACGGCCAAACCTGGCCAGCTCCGATCACAGGACGGGCGACGGGGGTCCGGGCTTTTCTCGCAGGGCTGCGAAGACCGAACCCAGCGGCTGAGAGGTAACTCCTCCACCTTCTGACCTGACCTTGGAAGCCTTCCTGCCCTTCACGCTGACCTCCTCTGCACAAATCAACGAGAACACTGCCTGGGCCCTTACTGCGTGCCAGACCCAGTGTGAGACTCTGTCTTACTATCTTTTATTCGGAAAGGGACCGGGGTATCAGGACTCGTGTGGGAACGGACGCGCACGCCAGGCCGCGCACCGGGCACCGGGCACCGCGCACCGCTTCGTTCGTGGCCACCGGGCTTCTTCCTCCTGCAGCCTCCGAGTCGAGGCTGCAAATCCGGGAGGCTCGCTCTTCCACTTCTGGCCGGCCGCTCGGGGAAAGGAGGGCAAAAGACATGTGCCTCTGGGCCTGGGCTCACTTCGGGGGCCAGAGGTCCCCGTGGAAGACTCGGGGACCCGGCAACCCCCCGGGGAGGTCGCCTGGTGGCTTTGACCTTGGTACCCGAGACTCAGTTTCTCATCCTGCCGGCCCGGGGCGATGACCCAGCCCCTCAACCAGGGCGGGCGTGTGCGCCGAGCGAGGCGCCAGGTCCTGGGGGCTGGGAAGCCCAAGCGTGTCCAGCACGGAACGCTGTGTCTCCGGTGGGTGCGGGGGCTCCGGCCTTGCCCGGGCGGCGCACGCGGCGCACTGGCCGCCGCCAGCAGGGCAGAGGCCGGCCGGGGCACCCCCGGCGCGAGGGTCTGGGCGGGGGGGCCGCCCGGTCGGCCGACGGTCGCGCACGTCAGGCGGGGTCACGCGGCCTCCTCGCCGGCCCCGGCCTCCCGCGGCGGAAGCGGGCATTCGCCGCCAGCCCGGCCCTCCCGAACGACCAGGCCGGCCTCAGCCCCGACGGCCTCCCGCCGCAGGCCTCACCTCCCTGCGCACGTTCAGCAACGAGTAATAGTCTTCATTGTCCAGCTCCTCCTCGCTCAAGGCCGTCGCCATCTTCACAACCTTTCACCCCGCCAAACCGGCCACGCCGTGCCCAAGAGGGACCGGCGATCGGCGGCGCGCACAGCGCGGGCCGGCCCGGCGGCGCCACAGCGGCCCCTGGCGGCCCGGAGTCGCGCCGCCGCGGCCCGCGCCCTGGAGCAGCGCGCCTGCGCCCTGCGCCCCCGCGCGGCGGAGAGCGGGATGCGGCTCCCGGGCCCGTCCACGTGCTGGGGGTGGAACTAAAGCCCAGCGGCCGCGCCAGGCCTGTGCCTGGACTGGAAAGGGAGACTTTGCAATCACAGTAGATGGTCGTCACCGTCGGGCACCGCGGACACAGGCCTCTGAAACACCTCCCTGCCTCCCTTGCCAGCCCCCAGTGTGCGGCGTACCCGCTTCCCAAATAGCCCCACCTGGGCCGCACCCCTGAGCCCACCCCAGCGGGAGACTTGTCTTTGCACTGGAAACCTCCAGGTGGGGTTTGCTCGACCGCCCTGTTCTTCGTCGTTTCTCTTGCCCATCCAGAACCTTGGTCTGAGGGTGGGCCTCCTCATTTTCATTTGTTATTATTGCCCTATATTTAGGGCCATCAGGCCATTTTTTCTGCTGCTTAAATGAAGAGGCAATACCCATTTGGTTCCCACTATGTCTTCAGCAGGCGTGTGCACCTACAGCCCCCATCCTAGAGCCGTCCTCTTGTAAATTTCTACCTTATCATTTAGCGGTGGAGTCTGATTTCAACCTGGTGCCTGCTGTTTGGTGCATTTATTTATTTGTTTATTTATTGTCATCCTCACCCGAGGACATAAAGTGGGAGAGGGAGAGAGAGAGAGAGAGAGAGAGAGAAACATTGACATGAAAGGGACACATCCAGCGGCTGCCACCCACACGACCCAACCAGAATCGGGGACAAACTGCAACTGAGGCTCGCACCCCTAGCTAGAACTGAACTCGGGTCTCTCCAGACTGCAGGCCAACGCTCTAACTGCTGAACCAAACCAGCCAGGGCTGTTCGGTGCATTTTAAAGATGACTCGGTTACCATCATCTAAATAATGTAAGTGTCTTCGAAATGATGCAGTTATCAAGAGAGGGTGGACAACGGGGCTCCCCTGCTCTCGCCACCTGTTTGACCGGTACCAGTTCTCCATTATTTCTCTGGAACGTTTGTTCCTTAACTAGCCGTCGGTTTGGAACCGTCCCTGTTGCCCTTCCTAAACAGGTCTCCTGGGAAGCCCCCAAACACCTGTCTGTGGATTTGAGAAGTTGATTTCTTTCTCTTCTAATTTTTGGCCAGATGTGTGCCATCTGGGCCTCTGTAGCCTCCCTTCCCAGTTGCCCCCCCCCCCTCCGCCCCCCTTAGGCTCTTTCAGCACGAGTCGCCTAGGTGTGCTGGGATGGGCTACTCGGGAGTGTTGAGTCAGTGTGGAACAGACTGTCAGCCCAGGTTGTAAATTAAGAGCTATTTCTTTTAGCTGTGTGAAGCTTCCCCACAATAGCTTTTCACAGATACTCACGTTCCATCAACTATTCCAGCAGTTTTTTTATGGTCTTTCCTTTTTTCTCCTTTGAAGAGCAGTGATTAGGCTCAACAGCATGCTGACATTTGCTGGTCTTTACGAATTTTTTACAGAGAGGCCAGGGGGGAAAAATGACAATGTTGAGACATTCCTTTTTTCCTTAGGATTGTAGACATTAATTGGGCCATAATGCTCAGTTGGGTAGAGAAGCTCTTTGCCATCCTGCCTCCGCTTTGGAAAACACTGCCACTAGGAATTCCATAAGCGGAACATAACATATGTTTCAGAACGCCCAGGTCTGTGTTTCCATGACTGAGAATGACCTGGTTTTTATCACCACTCAAACAAAATAAATAGTGACTCAGGGATGCTCTGTGTCTATCCTCTCTTGGGCCCACGATATTGTGTTCTGTGGTTGTGAGAAATGGAACATAAGCTCAGATACAGCACAGACCTGAGAATGTAGTTACTTCAGAGGTTGGCTGTTTTGATTTCTTCCCTCTAAAATCTTAATCTATGGCCCTGGCCGGTTTGGCTCAGCGGTTAGAGCGTCGGCCTGCGGTCCTGAGAGACACGGGTTCGGTTCCGCTAAGGGCGCGTACCTCGGTTGCAGTTTGTCCCCGGCCCTGGTCGGTCGTGCGGGTGGCA
This sequence comes from Molossus molossus, assembly GCF_014108415.1. Lineage (NCBI taxonomy): Eukaryota > Metazoa > Chordata > Mammalia > Chiroptera > Molossidae > Molossus > Molossus molossus. The sequence goes on along the minus strand of NW_023425347.1, from coordinate 101,231,022 downwards.
GCCACATCAATGTTTCTCTCTCTCTCTCTGTTCCTCTCTCTCCCTCCCACTCTACCTGAACAAAAAATGGAAAAAATGTCCTCTGGTGAGGATAAAAAAATAAAAAAATAAAAATAAAATAAAATCTTAATCTATGATGCGGGAAAAGAAGGCAAACCAGAAGCAGTGCAAATTACTGAGTTAACACACACACCTGACAAACTACTCATGCCAGAGCTACTGACAAACTCACATCAACTCACTGCCTTGCACTTTTGTTTTCTTCTTTTTTAATCCTCACCCAAAGATACATTTCCTTTGATTTTCTAGATAGAGTGGGAGAGGGGGAGGGAGAGGGAAACATCAATGTGAAAGAGACATCAATTGTCTGCCTCCTGCACGACCCCAACCAGGGCCAGGGATCCAATCTGCAACCCAGGTACATGCCCTTGACCGGAAATTGGTGTGCAGGCCAACACTGTAGGCTGAGCCAAACCGGCCAGGGATTGTTTTCTTCTTAATGGGTGAAGCTGAAAGCAATTTGTGACTTAACTGTAAAGCAAAGCCTAATATACTTATGTAATATATTCATATAACTACATATACATATGTATGTATCTTATATATGTTTATATAACTCATTAATTCTTTTATCTTTAATAGTAAATATAAGGTCCGGCTGGTGTGTCTCAGTAGTTGAGGATTAACAAACAAATAAAAAGAAACATCGATGCCCTGGCCAGTTTGGCTCAGCGGTTGGAGCGTCGGCCTGCGGTCCGGAGAGACCCGGGTTCGGTTCCCGCTAAGGGCACGTACCTCGGTTGCAGTTTGTCCCCGGCCCTGGTTGGTCGTGCGGGTGGCAGCCACTCGATGTGTCCCTTCACGTCGATGTTTCTCTCTCTCTCTCCCTTCCTCTCTCTCCCTCCCGCTCTATCTGTACAAAAAATGGAAAAATATCCTCGAGTGAGGATAAAAAACAAAAAAAAACAAAACAAACAAATAAAAAGAAACATCGATGAGAGAGAACATTGATTGGCCGCCTCCTGCATGCCCCCCACTGGGGATCGGGCCCACAACCTGGGCATGTGCCCTGACCGGGAATGGAACTGGCGACTTCTTGGTGCGTGGGTCGACGCTCAACCACTGAGCCACGCCAGCCGGGCTAAATTTGAATTTCAAATAAACAATGAGTAATCATTAGTATAAGTATACTAATACTGCACGGGGCATATACATGTTTATCTAACTAGGTGCGCGGTATTTTTTTTCACTACATCTGCTGACTCCAACTGGAGACCCCTCAGTCCTTCCCCGTTTCATGAGTCATGCTCCTGAGAGGTGAGAGCAGCCCGGCCCAGGCCCCCTTACAGTCGGGCTCGATCCACACCCCTTCTCTCTAGCTCAGGAGGAAAATCACCGACATTCTTTTCAGTATCTCTTTGGCGTGAGTCCAGTTGGGATTTCCTGCTAGCTTGCCATTCACAGCCTGACCTTCCCCTCCTGAGCTCTGATGACCCTGGTAAGAGGAACTAGGAACAAAACAACTCAGCCTGGCCAGTGTGGCTCAGTGGATCGAGTGTCATCCCATGGACTTGAGAAGTCCGGGCTCAGTTCCCGGGCTCGATCCCCCGTGGGGGTTGTGCAGGAGGTAGCTGATCAGTGTCTCACAGTGATGCTTCTCTCTCTCCCTTTCTCTCTAAAAAACCAATAAAACATATTTAAAACAAAACAAAAACAAAAAAACCCTCTTAGCCCTGGCTGGTTTTGCTCAGTGGTTAGAGCATCGGCCTGCGAACCAGAGAGTCCCGAGTTCGGTTCCCGCTAAGGGCACATACCTCGGTTGCAGTTTGTCCCCGGCTTCGGTTGGGGTCATGTGGGTGGCAACCAGTCGATGTGCCTCTCTCACGTCAATGCCTGTCTCTCCCTTCCTCCCTTTCTTCCTCCCGCTCTATCTGAAGATAAATGCAAAAATGTCCTCCGGTGAGAATAAAACAAACAAACAAACAAAAAAACCTCTTAGATGTTCTCAATGTTCTCTCCCCCAGTAACTTGTCAGCGTGTCTTTAGCCAAGAAGATCATTACGGAGGGGCGGAGCCATCTAGAAGGCCACACCTGCTTCTGCCGGTGAGCTGGCCGCCTGGGCGGGGTGAACACTAACCCCAGAGGGACGCAGGAGCTGGGCAGCAGTGCAGGCGATAGACCAGTGGCCTCTGGACTCCCCAGCTGTATACCTTGCCACTCCAAGAAAGCATTCATCCCCCGAATCTCCCATTCGGAACTTCTGCTTCTGGGGTGGTCAGACATGGGGCACGTTGGGCTGGAGTCAGCAGGAACTGCTTGCTGATCGGGTGTGGGGCACGGGGGAGGGGACCCGCAGTGACTGGCATTGGGCTCGAACTGCTAGGTCGCAAGGCGTTTGCGGAGGTGAGCAGGCGAGGGAAGGGGCAGGCTCGGGAGTCCTGTCCGGGACAGGCAGGGTGAGGTCTTTCTTCCACCTGCAGCTGGACATTTACCTGCTGCTTCTGCTGCTTTTACCGCCCACTCTTCCACTTCCCGCAGTGCGGTGCTTGTCCCCATCGTTCCTTAAAATTCCCCTCTCAACGTTTCCTGTGACTTGCTGAGCCCCAAATCCAATGGCATTTGTTTGACTGCCGTTTGCCTCGATCTAGGCAGTATCTTAGTGTCACCTGCCTTTTTCGTCGTGACCTCTCCCTCCTTGCCGGCTGCACTTTCTCCCTTAACTTCATATTTCTCTGTGTGGGTTCCGTTCTTCCTCCTGCTGGACCTTTTGTGATCGGGGTTCTCAAATCTTTCAGCCTTAGACCCCTTGACTTTCCTGCATGGATCTTTCGTTCTAGCCAGAAAGAAAAAATGATTATTCTCTAAACAGCCCTTGCAGTTCTTTGTTCTTCATCCCTTGCTGCCTCACTGGGGTTCCATGTAGGGTCATTGACCTTTAGCCTAAAAAACGCCCTGTGGAGCCCTGGCCGGTTTGGCTCAGCGGTTAGAGAATCGGCCCGCGGATCAGAGAGTCCTGGGTTTGGTTCCCACTAAGGGCATGTACCTCGGTTGCAGTTTGTCCCCAGCCCTGGTTGGGGTCGTGTGGGTGGCAACCAGTCGATGTGTCTCTCTCACATCCATACATCGATGTTTCTCTCTCTCTCTTTCTTTCTCTCTTTCCTCCTCTCTCCCTCCTGCTCTCTCTGAAGATAAATGCAAAAAAAAAAAAGTCCGAGTGAGAATTAAAAAAAACACACCCTGTTGAATTTCTTTGAGTGTGAGTCTGCTGTTGAACTCTCAGTTTTGTTTTTTTTTTTTTTTTAATTCTGAAAATGTCTCTGTCTGCCTTCATTAATATTAAAGAATAATTTCTCAGGGTAGAGACATTTAGTTTGCTAGTTATTTTGTTTTCAAGCACGTTGGCAATATAATTTCATTTTCTTTAGGCTTCTGCTATTGCAGTTGTGAAGTGATTCTCTTGTCTCTTTTGGGGACCCCAGTTGCACACTTAGACCCTCTCAGTGCATCCTGTATGCTTTTAGTTCTCTCTTTTCTCTCTTTCTTCTTTTTATCTCTGTGGCTTCTTTGTGGGTAGTTCCCATTGACTAATCTTCCGCTTCACTAATTCTCTCCTTTCCTATTTTTTTTTACTACGTACTTTATCGAGGCAGAGTTTTTGTGCAACCTAATGCACATATTTAATCCTCACCCGAGGATATTTTTACATTTATTTTCAGAGTGGGAGGGAGAGAGAGAGAGAAACATTGATGTGAGAGAGACACATCCATTGGTTGCCACCCGCACAACCCCAAATGGGGCCAGACTAACCACAACCGAGGTACGTGACCTTGGCTGGAATTGAACCAGGGACTCTCTGGTCCATAGGTCAGTGCTCTAACCGCTGAGCCAAACTGGCCAGGGCCTAATGCACATATTTAAAGTGAACAAATTTATGAGCTTTGATACATGTATGCACCCATGAATCCATTACTCTAATTAAAATAATAAACATGTCTATCACCTCCAGAGTTTTCTCATTCCCTTTTATAATATATCCCTCTCTTTACTCCTATCTCTGGGCAACCACCGATCCAATATCTATCATAGATTAGTTTACATTTCCTAGAATTTTATATATGGGATTATACAGCCGGCTCCACAGCTGTCATCCTGCATTTTCCCTATACTACCACTTAGGAAGACTATGTCTCTCTCTCCAGTGTGGGTACCTCTGTTCCCCAAATGCCCTGTTTTCTTTCTTTCTTTTTTTTATATCCCATTGTTTTGATGAAGCAAACTGTCCCACAGTTTTTTAAGAACTTGGATGCTCAGATCCTACCTTTATATTTGAAAGCTAGTTTGATAGGTAGATAGTTTAGTTGGGTATAAAAGTCTAGGTTGTAACCATTTTTCCTCAGAATTTTGAAGGCATAGTTCTGCCATCTTTAGTTTCCAGTATTGCAGGCCATAAGACTGATTCTATTCTAATTCCTGAGGCTATGAAACTGTCTTCTCTCTCTCTCTCTCTCTCTCTGGAATTATTATCTTTATTCCTGGTGTTCTGAAATTCCATGATGATATGCCTTGTATGGGTCTTTTAAAATTTATTGTGCTGTACACTTAGTGGGTGGGCTCTTTTTTAATTTTTATTTTTGTCTTTATTGATTCTAGAGAGAAAGGAAGGGAGAGGGAAAAAACATTGATGAAAGAGAACATCAATTGGCCTCCTCCTGCATACCCCCAACTGGGGACCTGGCCCACAACCTGGGCATGTTCCCCAAGGAGCGCACTGGCGACCTGGTGCATGGGTTGATGCTCAATCAGTGAGCCACACTGGCCAGGCGGGTGGGCTCTTTTAAGCAGGAAACTTCTGTCTGTCACTTTTGGGGAAATTTATTTGTTTGACAACTTCATTTTTTTGTTTTGTTCTTACTGGAACTGTTTAATGTGATGCTTGATCTCCTAGACTGATTCTCTAATGGTGTTTTCTTTTTTATTTCTGTTCTTCTATCTTTTTAGTTTTTTGTTGGATATTTCAGGTATATTTACCACTTCTTTTGATTTAAAAAAAAATGTCTGTAGCTCTAGCCAATGTGGCTTGGCTGGAGCATTGTCTCATACACCAAAAGGTGGAGGGTTTGATTCTTGGCTAGTGCACATACCCAGGTTGCAGCTTTGATCTCCAGTCGGGGCATGTGCAGGAGGCAACCAATCCATTTCTTTCTCACATTGATCTCTGATCTCTCTCTCTCTCTCTCTCTCTCTCTCTCTCTCTCTCTCACCTTCTTTAAAAAATAAAAATTTTAAAAAATGTCTGTAATATTTTAAATTTTTCCAGAGCTCTTTCTTGTTCTCTGATTCTTTTCTTTAAAATAGTTTCATCCACCCTGGCTGATTTGGCTTTGCAGTTAGAGCATCGGCCCACAGACCAAAGAGTCGCAGGTTCAATTCTGGTTAAGGGCACATACCTCAGTTGTGGTTCGGTCCCCAGCTGTGGTCAGAGTGGGGCGGGAGATAACCAGTTAATGTGTCTCTCTCACATCGATGTCTCTCTCTCTTTCCCCTCCCCCAAAACTCAATCTGAAATAAATGGGGAAAAAAATATCCTCAGGTAAGGATTAAAAATAAAAATACAATGAATAAATAAATTAGTTTTATGGATGCAACGTGTCCTCACGCATCTCTGAGGATGTGCTAGAGTTTTGTTCCACTCCCTCACTGTTTTTGTTTCCTGCTCGTTATTTATTTGTCTTCCCTGTGTGTTTGGCCTGTTTTGTGAGGGACTTTCCTCACGGCCCTGGTGACCCTTGGCTGTCTATTCATGGGCGCTCCTTGTACATGTTCAAGGCCCATCTTCTGGTGGGCCTCTTGGCCAGTTGTCAAGTTCAGGTCCCCCAGATTTCAAAATTGTAGGTCTTTTCTCCTGGGTGGAGCGGTTTCTTGAGAGGAGTCCTTCTTTGTCCTGCTTGGAGCAGGTAAAGGTCTTGCAGGGGAAGGGACTGAGAATAACATTTTAGTACCTAGACATTCATAAAATTCCCATTTTTAGTACAACATTTGGTGTCTAGCTATGCTCTGATGTCCAAAACCTTTTCTGTTGAGCCTTACCTGATGATAAACTTCGTGGGGGGGGGGGTGTAGTTGCCTGGCTGGGTAGGTTGGGGAGAGGGATCTGGGGTTCATAACTATTCTTTATAGAGATTATCAACACCCCTGCCCTACTTCCACTTCCTGAACCTCTTCTGGATCCCGCAATACAAACCAGTCCCTTTCAGTTGTCTTCCCGTACCCCACAGGCACCGAGCAGAGCGAGAAAGCTGTAACCCAAGTCTGTTTCCAAGGGCCCCTCTACTTTATATCTTCCAAAATTTTGTTGACATGTTTTGTCTGACGTCACCTCCTCTCCCATTCATTCCATCCACATGCATTTATGCTTGTTTAATGCCTTTATTATTTTGTTAGGGTTTCTGGAGGGAGCAAAGACCCAGTCTTGCGTGTGTTTCGTCAGGTTTAATGTAAGTCCCTTTGTACCACACAAGGTTATAGCACTTACCCATTCAAACCACTTATACCCACTGACACACTCCCCTCCCTTCCACGTCGTTCCTCTATAAGACTGAGGCAAGTGTCTGAGTATTTTGTGCTTATACTTCCAACAGCATTGTGTACCTGTCACATAAATACTTAAAGCACATGCCTATATATATATATATTTGATATTGTTGTTGATTTTTAGAGAGAGAAGAAGAGAGAAAGCGAAACATCGACGTGACAGCCAGACATCAATCGGCTGCCTTTCATATTCCCCCTGCTGGGATCGAGCCCACAACCTGGGCATATACCCTGATGGAGAATCGAACCAGCAACCTTTTGGTGCACGGGACGATGCCCAACCAACCGAGCCACAGCAGCCAGGGCGAGGCTCATGCCCATATTGAACGTATGTTAAAAGTGAGAGGAGAGAGAGAGAAACAGGAGATGGTGGACGTGGAGGAGCAGAGAGACGCTTTCATCTCCCGAGAGGCCGAGGAACGGAGTTCAGTCTGGGTGCCCAGGAGCAGAGCGTTGCCAGGGAAAGCCCAAGTCTCCCTGAACTGGGGCAGATCAGCCCTCCCTCCAACATCCCTGATCTCACAAAGCACAGGGCCCTGCAGCTTGGCAAGCTGTCCATTTCCCTTCCCCATCCTGTGGGGTCCTGAGGAGAGACAAGTGGCTGTCACAGAGGGTGTTTAATGGGGACATGCCTTGACCACAGAGTCAGGCCAGGTTTGAAAAAATGGCTCCCTTTGGAGTAAGTGCCAACTTAAAAGAAAACCTGTGGGTTTTTTGTTGTTTTGTTTTCATTTGTTTTCACATGGGTTTTAATCTTCAAGCAGTGAGAAGTTTATTATGTAACACAACAAGAGGCCCAAAGCCAGGTAGTTCCAGAGGTGGGTGGTCAGCTGCTCCACCACACCATCAAGGCCCACGGCCCTTTCCATGGGGCCTCCTTCCACTGGGAGTCGTGTCTGCTTAGACTGGATCCTGACCTGGAGCCCAGGTGGCTGCTGCAGGTCATTTAAAAAAATGCATGAGCCCTGGCCGGTTTGGCTCAGCGGTTGGAGTATCGGCCTGCGGTCCAGAGAGGCCCGGGTTCGGTTCCCGCTAAGGGTACGTACCTCGATTGCAGTTTGTTCCCGGTCCTGGTTGGGTTGTGCGGGTGGCAGCCACTCGATGTGTCCCTTTCACATCAATGTTTCTCTCCCCCTCTCTCTCCCTCCCACTCTATCTGAACAAAAAATGGAAAAATGTCCTCAGGTGAATAAAAAAAAAAAGCATGAATATTTTATCTTACAAAAGTATAAGGGGTAAAAAAACAGGTATCAGGAGTCCTTGGAGGAAGGGGAATTGAGTTGCTCAGTAGGTTTACAGTTTCAATTTTGCAAGATGGGAAGGATTCTGAAGATCGGCTGCACAGCAAGGTACTTCACACTTAAAAGTGGTTAAGATGGAACGGCCGGTGTGGCTCAGTGGATTGAGCATCGTCCCATGGACTGAGAGGTCCTGGTTCGATTCCCGGTCAGGACACATGCCCAGGTTGTGGGCTCGATCCCCAGTAGGGGGCGTGCAGGAGGCAGCTGATCTGTGTTTCTGACATAGATGTTTCTGTCTCTCCCTCTCTCTCTAAAAAAATCAATCAGAAATTGATATTAAACAGTATATTAAAAATAAACTTAAAAATGGTTAAGATGGTCATTTTTATGTTATGTACATTTTATCATAATTAAAAAATTAAAGACAAATTATGTTGGGAGTCTTGGCCTCTTGACTTCGGGTAGCTTTTGAAGCCAGAGACCTTGTTCCTGATCTCGCGGTCATCTAGAAAGCTGGGTGTGAAGCGGAAATGCTGCCTGTCGGTCAGGGGTTGAAACTTCCAGAACTCAGCACAGTCGCCACTGTCCACGGCCACCCCTCACCGACCCGGAGTGAGGGCTCGTGGCCTGCGTGTCTGAGCGCGGCTTGGGTGAGAGGGAAGCACAGCCCAGCTGTAGACAGCGGCCGGCCGCGCTGAATCACTTCGGGAAAGGCCAGAACAGGGTTCCGTCCTCGGTGCTGTTGGCATTGGTGCCGGCTACGTCCTTGTGTGGCTCTCCGGGCACTGAGCAGCACCCTGGCCTCCACCCACTGGATGTGACAACCAAAAATGACTCCAGACATTGCCAAAACCCCCCTGGGAGACCACATCACCCCATTTGAGAACCTCGGGCTAGAGGTGGTGAAACTCTTCTCAAACCACAAGGACCCCAATGACCAGGTGTCTTCTCCAGCCTGGGCTTCTACTATGGACGCTCCGAGGGAAAGTTCTAGCTTCTAGAATAAAGTGAATTGAAAAAGAAAAATAGCCCTGGCCGGTTTGGCTCAGCAGTTAGCGCGTTAGCCTGTGGACCAATGAGTCTCAGGTTCAATTCCGGTCAAGGGCATGTACCTCGGTTGTGGTTCGTCCTTGGCTCTGGTCGGGGTCGTGCGGGAGGCAGCCAGTCGACGTCTCTCTCTCACGTCGATGTTTCTCTTTCTCTCTCTTCCTCTCTTTCCCTCCCACTCTATCTGAACAAAAATGGAAAAACGTCCTCCGGTGAGGATTAAAAAGAAAAGAAAAAGAGAAATATTCCAGCTGCCGTTCACGGGCTGTTTCCCTCGTGCCGGACACCGTGCTCACTGGCTCACACTCCGTCTTTCCCACGAGTCTCCGGTGTCAGTCCCAAGCAGCCTCCTTGTGCAGATGAGGAAACTGAGTCTGGTGAAGTGCCTCCTTGTTCCAGCTGGTGGGACAAGCGGGTGAGCAGCGCAGCCCGGACGTGACGCGGGGCTGTCTCGTCGTACGGCCGCCTCCACGGTCACTTGTGTTTTTTCTCCTTCAGATGAAATGGTACAGCAGCGAGAGTTCCGGGAAACTCGTAGCCGTGTGTGATGACGCCGGCGTGGTTTCAGAATTCCCTCGGAGATGCGCGCACAGATGCTCTCGGCGACCACAGAGGCGGCCGGTGTTCTGCTGCCCCTCGCCAGCTCTGACTCTGAGATCAAGTCTGTGAATTAGGAGGCAATGACAGGTCCGCCTCCATGGGCAAGGCAGCTGGCAGGGCCCAGCACCCATCCCCGGCTTCCTTGTGATGATGCTCGGTGTCCCTCAACCAGCAGAGGGCAGACCTGTGTCCCACAGCACTGTAGTGGGCAGTGAAAATCCTTCTTGCAGCTTTGGAACAGAGAGGGGGAGGTTTCGGGACAATGGCAGCTGTATCCCTTGCTTGTCCAGAGATGGGGCGGGTTTTTATATTTTTGTGGACAATGTCTTTAATTGTCCTGTTTTTAAAAAATGCATAGCCTCCTTCCAGAAAGATAATGTGAAGTTGAAAGATCACTTGAGCTTTGCTTTCCTATTCTTAACTTTTCACTATTAAGCTGATCTTGGTCTGCAAGCATTATAGAAATAAAAAAACTTAATGGCGTGTCCGGCCAGTGTGGCGCAGTGGTTGAGCGTCGACCCATGTACCAAGAGGTCGCTGGTTCGATTCCAGGTCAGGACCCATGCCCAGGTTGTGGGCCCGATCCCTAGTGGGAGGCATGCAGGAGGCAACCAATAGATGTTCTCTCTCATCGATGTTTCTATCTCTCTTACCCTCTCCCTTCCTCTCTCTCTAAAATCAATAAAGAAAAAAAAATTAAAAACAAAAATGTAATGGCAAACTGCCCCCAAGTAGAGGTTCCCTCTGCCCCTCCTGTTTGGTAGGATCCTGGGGCTTGGTGCCCTGACTGCAGATCACAGCTCTGGGTTCAGGTCCCAAAGGCGGGGCGCTGATCCCCAAGGCGGTGGGGGTATTAAAGAGGGTAGTCACACCAGCCTTTTTTTTAAAATCCTCACCTGAGGATATTTTTTCTATTTATCTTCAGACAGAGTGGGAGGGGGAGAGAGAGAAAAAAAGGGAGACAGAAACATCAACGTGAGAGGGACACATCGACTGGATGCTCCTGCACAACCCGACCAGGGCCGGGGACCCACAACCGAGGTACGTGCCCTTGACCGGAATCGAACCCTTGACTCATTGGTCTGAGGGCCGACGCTCTAACCGCTGAGCCACACCGGCCAGGGCAGTCACACCAGTCTTGATGTCACAGGGAAGGAAATTGCCCACACAACTTTCAGCCACAATCCTGCCCAGGCTGAAACTGACGAATTTACCCAAATCTTCCCTTTTACATGCTTAGGTGCGTGGAAATCCCAGGAAAGGCTAACAGAAGCTTCCACGTGTGTCAGGTTTCCTGCAGGAACAGGTTCTCACCGCGGCCTGGCCCTCCTACTAGCGTAACGGTAGGTGCTGGCAGAGCCGCGAATCCCCATCCTGGCCTGGTGACCACCTGCTCTCTGGGGAGCGCAGGTTCTCAGACCCGCTGAGTTCGGGGGCGGAGGGTGGTAAGTGTTAGAAGCATTTCTTTCCCCTTCTAACTCTTCAGTACTCTTCCCAAATGTCTCTTGTCTGATTGTTTCAAGTTTAAGGCTGTTGCTATGCCCAGGACAATGGCCCTTCGGAAAAACCCGAGGCATGTCACAGATCCGTTTGTTTGATAAAAGAAGAGGGAAGTTCCGAGCATGAGTTTCCTCCAGAAACAGCCCCCCATCGAATCTGTGCTTGTGGGACCTGGTGTTAGAGTAATTAGATCCTTGCAAACAATACAAAGGGACAAAAGTTTTAGGTTTGGAGTCACCATGGCAACGCCTCAGGTGCTGGGTACACCATCTCTGAAACTGACCAAAGCCTCCAGACCCACAGGGCTGCCCTTTGGGGCTCAGCGTGTGAAATCCTGCAGCTCCCAGAGCAAAGTCTGCTGTTCCGTGGGTGTCATGGGTGCAACAGTGTCCCTCCAAAAGGTAGGTCCACATCCTAATCCCTGGAACCTGTGAATGTGACCTTATTTGGAAAAAAAAAAAGAACAAAAGGTCTTTGCAGATGTGAAGGTTCTCACCATTAGATCATCGTGGATGGGGGTGGGCCCTGCATCCAACGACAAGTGTCCCATGAAGAAAAGGCAGAGGGAGATTTGAGACACAGACACACGGGGAAGGGGGCCATGGGACAGCGGAGGCAGGGATTGAGGGGTGCAGCCATAAGCCAAGGACACCAGGAGCCCCCAGAGGCTGGCAGAGGCAAGAAAGGATTTCCCCCGAGAGTCTTCAGAGGGCCCATGGCTCTGCTGACACCCTGATTTCAGACTTCTGGCCTGCAGAACCCCAAAAGAATAAATGTCTGTTTTTTAAGCCACCCACCTTTTGATAATTTGCATGGCCGCCACAGGAAACTAAGACCGTGGGTGATTTCTGCTCCCCATCTTGTGCCTTACTATGCTTGAGTTGTAGCAGAGAACCCTTCCCAGGGACTGAAGAACACCCTTTTTTTTGATTTTTAAAAAAATGTCTTTTTCTTTATTGATTTTAGAGAGAGGGGAAGGAAGGGAGAGGGATAGAGACAGCAATGAGAGAGCCCTGGCCTGTTGCTCAGTGGTTAGAGCATCAGCCTGTGGACCGAAGGACTGCAGGTTCAATTCCTAGTCAAGGGCACATGCCTAGGTTACAGGTTTGAGCCCCTGCCCTGGTCAGGGTTGTGTGGGAGGCAACCAATCCCATGTGTCTCTCTCTCCCTCCCTCCTTCCACTCTATCTAAAAATCAATGCAAACTATTCTCAGGTGAGGATTAACAACAAAAGAAAAAGAAAAAAAGAAACATCAATGACAGAGAACATTGACTGGCCGCCTCCCGCATGCCCCTCGCTGGGGATCAGGCCCACAACCTGGGCATGTGCCCTGACCGGGAATCGAACTGTCGACCTCTTGATGCAGGGTCGACGCTCAACCGCTGAGCCTCGCCGGCTGGGAACACGCAGTTGTTGGATGGGTCACCCAGCCAGCCAGAGCATCAGAATTGGATCCGTTTTAGAGCTTGGGCTCCCAGAGCTCACCTGCGTCTCACGAGAGCGTCACTCTTCCTAACAGTAACTCCAGGTCCAGCTCCTGGCTTTCCCCTGCCCGTCCCTCTACCAGGAGCTCACATGAAAGCTAGTTTCACTGCTACTACTCTTTTCTCGCTCCGGTCAGAATCCTCTTTTGTGTGGCATCATAAATGGTTTCCATGGCAATGAAAGGTGGCGATAAAATGGTGCCAATGTGCACGTCAACTTCAGAATTAAACAAGGGCTATTGTTTAGCCTGGGAGCTTCATTTATTCTGCAGATGTCACGGGGGATTGGGAAGGTACATCCCTGACTTCCTGGTTTTCCACCACGTTGCTAATGAGCGTGGAAGGACGGGGCACCTCGGCTCTCCAGTGCCTGCCTCTTCGGGCTTTCTGGTCCTAGTTATACATGTGTGTGTAAATGTCAACAGGTGAGGAGAGATTTGCTGTAAATAGGCAAATGGTCCCCCCAGGGTAGGCTGCGGGTGAGACGGAAATTCTAGTAGGAGATATCATAGCCAAAGACTCCATCGATCTAAGCTCCTGTTTCATTTAGTGCATCAGAACCAGTGAACAGACTCGGACCCAAGGCTAAGTGCTTGCCCTCCTGACCCTGGGGGCAGGGGCTGGGAGTCGACTCCTGCTTCCTGCCAGTGCCGAAGGCACAGCCTCCTACCTGCACAGTCTTCTCCAAGGTGCTTGAGTCACAGGGAGAAGCAGACTGTCACCAGACCTCTAGGGACAGAGATGTACACTAGCAGGGGGGCCCAAGGAGGCTTCCGAGTCGCTGAACCTCGACACCCTTGCTTTCCAGGAGTTGCCACCTGGTAATTCTTATTTAAGAGTAGGTGGGGGTAGAGGTAGCATGACTGTAATCACCCAAACTGGAGCACTTTTTGGAGTAAAAGGAACCACATTAATCATATTAAGAACATAGGCACGGCCCTGGCCAGTGTGCTCAGAGGTTAGAGCATCAGCCTGCAGCCCAAGGAGTCCCGGGTTCAATTCTGGCCACGGGCACGTACCTCGGATGGAGTTCGTCCTGGCCCTGGTCGGGGTCATGCAGGAGGCAACCAGTCGATGTGTCTCTTTCACGTCGATGTTTCTCTCTCTCTCTCTGTCTCCCTTTCTCTCCCCTTCCCACTCTATCTGAAGATATTTGAAAAAATATCCTTGGGTGAGGATTAAAAAAAATAAAATGAAGAGCATAGGCACAGTCTGCCTGGCTGGTGTGGCTCAGTGGTTGAGCGTCGACCCTGCACCAAAAGGTTGCCGGTTTGATTCCCGGTCAGCGCACATGCCCAGGTTGTGGGCCCGATCCCCAGTGGGGGGCATGCAGGAGGCGGCCAGTCCATGTTCTCTCTCATTGATGTTTCTGTCTCTCTCTCCCTCTCCCTTCCCCACTCTCTCTCAAATCAATAAAGATTTTTAGAGAGAGTGGAAAGGAAAGGGGGGAGGATATCGATGTGTGAGAGAGAGACATCGATTGGTTGCCTCCCGCACATGCCCCAACTGGGGCTAGGAACTGAACCTGCAACCCAAGTGAGTGCCCTTGACTGGCGATCGAACCCATGACCTCCAGTGCTCCGGCCGATGCTCTCACCACTGAGCCACTGCAGCCAGAGAAGTCTGGGATTTCAAAATCTCTCCTGTTCTCTGCCTTTCCTGCAGTGCCCAGATCAGCAGCCCACAGAGAGTTGGGTACTTGTTAAATTAATGAAGGAATCCCGACATTGAGGGGACTGCTCAGGACCCACCTCTTTTGGGGAACCTTTGATTGATGTCTAACCATCCCTTTGCATGTGTTCAGTCCTCAAGGTGCGTGTGGACACCTGGCCTACATTTCAAAGGCTAAGCCATCGGTTCTGCATCATTTGGCACTATCTGGAGACACCTGTGGTTGTGACAGGGCGGAGGTGAGTCCTGGCGTCTCTGGCTGGTGGGGGCCAGAGATCTTACTAAACCTCCTACAATGCACAGGACAGCTCCCTGCAACAAAGAATTTTCCAGACTAAACGTCAGGGGTGCTGAGTCACACTAGGAGTTACCTAGTCCCCAGAGTTCCTCATGGGCTGTTTTAGGTTGAATTTTGTCTCCTGGAAGAAGGTATGTTGAAGTCCCAGTCCCCATGGCCTCTCAACAGGACCTTGTTTGGAAATAGGGTCTTTACAGCGGTCATCAAGTTAGAATGAGGTCATCGGGGTGGACCCTGATCCAATGGGAGGGTGTCCTTATAAAAAGGGGGAAATCTGCCCTGTCCAGTTTGGCTCAGGGTTAGAGCGTCGGCCTGCGGACCAAAGAGTTGCGGGTTCGATTCCAGCCAAGGGCACGTACCTCGGTTGCAGTTTGTCCCGGACCCCTCTGTGGCCGTGCAGGTGGCAACCACTCAATGTCTCTCTCTCTCTCCCTCCCACTCTGTCTGAAGATAAATGTAAAAATATCCTCGGGTGGGGATTAAAAAAAAAAGGGGGGAGATCTAGCCCTGGCTGGTTTGGCTCAGTGGTTAGAGTGTCGGCCCGTGGACCAAAGAGTTGCAGGTTCGATTCCGGTCAAGGGCACTTACCTCGGTTGCTGTTTGTCCCCTAACGGCCCTGGTCAGGGTCGTGTGGGAGGCAACCAGTCAATGTGTCTTTCTCACATTGATGTTTCTCTCTCTCTCCCTCTTCCCCCCTCCCTCCCACTCAATCTGAAGATAGATGGAAAATATCCTTGGGTAAGGATTAGAAAATAAGTAAAATAAAAAGGGGAAACCTGGACACAGACACGCACAGAGGAAAGCCATGTGAAGACACAGGGAGAAGACAGCCACGCGGCTGGAGCGATGCGGCCACAAGCCAAGGAGCACCAGGGGCTGCCAGCAGCCGCCGGAGCCGGAAGAGGCAGGAAGGGTCCTCTCCTGGGGTCCTCGGGGAGCCTGGTCCTGCTGACACCTCGATTTTGAAGTTCTGACTTCCAGACTGTGAGAGAATCAGTGTCTGTTGTTTTGAACCACCCAGCTTGGGGTGCTTTGCGAGGGTAGCCCTGGGGGCCAGGGATGCTAAATCCAAACGCGATGGGGTCTGTGCCCGGTGCCAATTACATCCTTTCTCCGAAAAACGAGCGATTTTAGCAGGATGGTGGTTAGATGCTCATGAGGGAGGAGAGACGAGGGGATTTAGTCATTCGGGTACCAGGAAACTCACAACCCAGAGTCGGCCAAGACCACTTGTATAATAGATGTCCAACAGCCACCAGCTGCCAAAGCCTTTCATGGACAATGACGCTAGCACAAAGTGTCTTTTTTTTTTTTTTTTTTTTTGCTAATATTAACTTTGGTTCTATTTCAGATCAATGGAGGCAGAAACCAGGAGATGCTGTAGATCCCACTAAGTCTGTCATAGCTGCCAAAGTACAGCCCGAGGAGGCTTTCCACGGCTAGTGACGCGGCCGTCCACCCAGCGTGGGTGTGGGTGGGAGGGGGCTTTTGGACAGCGTCTGGCTCAGGGTGGAGACACTTGTCACGGAGTGTTATCTTCGGCTTTGGTGAAGGGTGAAGCTTTGAATGCGACTCTTTCTATAAATAAATAAATAAATAAATAAATAATGAGGATCATTTAAAAATAAACGAAGATCCGATTTAAAGGCTACTTACTGTCCCAGGACCAAGATGAATGGCGAGTGGCAGGTTTTCGTGAAGATCTGTGGGCCGCCTCGCCGTGTGGGCATTCCAGAGAGATAATGTCTTTTCACATATAAAAGATGCTATTGATTTCCCGTTAGTATTATCCTGAAAATTCACACTGTGTATCTATGGAGCAGAGACAATCTTCCATCACTGGCTTTATGGGAAGAGAATGGTTATTGTATCTCTTCCCATAACCAAAATCTGCCCGTCCCTCTGGGACTCCCCAGTTGTAATCTGTGCAAGTGAATTGATTTTTTTTTTTTGGCATGTGCCAGTGTTTTTATGTTTGGCTTCTCTACGTTGTCATTGTGCTCTGGAGCACAATGGCTTTTCTAGATTGTTGTTCGAACTTGTCTGAAAATTCTCCGTAAATCAGGGCCGTTGAAACACGCACGGGAGGGTGGGTGCCAGGTTCCCTTCCTCCCCAGCTGGGGGTGAGTGCCCAGCAGGGCACTGAGGGTATCCCAGAAGGATGAAAATGCCCCAAACCAAATCCTGGCAGGAAGTGCCCTTCCTGAGGATGGGGCTCTCAGCATGACCTCTGGGCGTTTCTTCAGGCACAGTGAAGATGCCAGGGCAAAGCGCTTCGTGTTTAACCAGCATCCTCCGTCCGGCCGGTGTGGCTCAGTGGTTGAGCATCGACCCATGCACCAAGAGGTCATTGGTTCGATTCCCGGCCAGGACACATGCCCAGGTTGTGGGCCCGATCCCCAGTGGGGGGCATGCAGGAGGCGGCCAATCGAGTTCTCTCTCATCAATGTTTCTATCCCTCTCTCTAAAAATCAATAAAGAAAAAAATAAAATAAACAGCCTGCTCTGAGCAGTGCTTCCTAACTCGGACACTGGGCAGAGAAGGCCGCAGCGATGCAGCACCGTCCAGACCTTACACACGGGGTCTGCACCCCCTGCTCTTGTGTTTCTGCCTTCACCCCTTTATTCATGCAGACCCTTGCTCGATCCTCCCTCCCCAAACCTCTCCTCTTCCCTGTGCAACCCCTCGGCGCATTCCTCTCACGCGGGTTTCTCTCTCGCCCCTGAACTCCCGTGGTCCGTGTGGATCGCACCACCCTGACCGGCATTTAATTACAGCCGCCTTGGCTCTGCCCGCGGTGCCCGGTTACAGCCCTTCGTGCTCACGCTCCGCTTCCGCCCTGCGCTGGGGCCAGCCAATTTCCCCGTTTCTCCCGCACTGGTGCCAGATGGCGGCGGTTTTTCTTGTTGTGTGTGTGTGTTTTTGTTTTTTTTAAAGCATGCATATCTATCTAAATATATACACAAGAAATATAAATCTCGACGCGTGCTGAAATGTGCCCCCCCAATTTTGTATGTTGAAGCACGAACCCCCAGTACCTAAGAATGCAACTGTATTTGGAGACAGGATCTTTCATTTATTTTTCTAATTGAATTTATTGGGGTGACATTGGTTAGTAAAATGACGTAGGTTTCAGGTGTACAGTTGTACACTACATC
The DNA here is from genome assembly GCF_014108415.1 of Molossus molossus. NCBI lineage: Eukaryota > Metazoa > Chordata > Mammalia > Chiroptera > Molossidae > Molossus > Molossus molossus. The sequence goes on along the minus strand of NW_023425347.1, from coordinate 101,213,429 downwards.
ATCTGTGTATCGTACTGTGGTTCACCACCGAAAGTCAAGTCTCCTTCCATCATCATTTATCCCCCCTCTACCCTCTTCCACCTGCCCCCACCCCCTCTTCTCTGGTAAGAAGGCAGAATCTTTCAAGAGGTGATGAAGGTAAAATGAAGTCATCAGGGTGAGCCCTAATCCAATATGACCGGTGTCCTTAGAAGAGGAGGTTAGGACACACACACACACACACACACGCACAGAAGGGGCAGACCAGGTAAGAAGATGACCATCTACCTGCCAAGAAGAGAGGTCTCAGAAGACATCAACCTGCCAACACCTCGATCTGGGACTTTTAGCTTCCAGAACTGTGGGGAAATAAATGCCTGTTGTTGAAGCCACCCAGCCTGTGGTGCTTTGTTAGGGTGGCCCTAGGACACAGACAAAATCACTGGTCACAGAGCCCAGTGACAGAAGACAAGGGCCACATTTCTTAGCTTGGTATTCAAGACCCTGTGTGTCTTTGTCTCATCCCATATTCCCAATCCTCTGCCTTCCAAATTGAAGCCCTCCATCCCAGCCCCTCCCATCCCACATGCCCTCCCACCCCTGCCCCTTCACCCTTGGTGTATTCTCTTCCGGACAGCTCCACCCACGCAGCCCCAGGCCAACCCAAGTCCAACTCTTCCCCGAAGCCTCATGCCGTTCTGCCAGCTGGAGAGCGGAGTTTCACCGTGGGTCTTGCAGTGGTTTTCAGAATGTGCTCCCAGGACCCTCCCTCGGGAGCCTCTGTGACCGGGATGAGGGCTCAGCCCCTCCTGGCCGCCCACCAAGCAGAGCTGCCTGTCCCGGGTCACTTTGGTGCTTTGTTTTCCATATATTATTTTCAAAACGGTTCTGTGGGGTGGAACTCGCTGTGCTGGAGAGCACCCCTGAAAATCCTATCCGGGATGTAATGACAACAAAATGTCCAAAAAAGTCGTAGGGAGCTAATGGTCCTTGTTCAGGAAACACTTAGGCAAACAAAGCCCGTAACGCTTTTATCTAGATTTCCTAGAACTGTACTCATTGCGAGGGATAAACTCAATTATCAAAACTCATTGACTCCGAAAATGTAACTTCCATATACTCCTGCCCATTCCAATTTATCAGACAGCCAGCTGTTACGCTGTTAATGCAATCACGGCCTCCTGCGTTATTAATCTATTTTCTAAGTATGGAAGGGTGGCCGGTTTCGAGTCCCTGATACAGATGTGGACACTTGCCAGGTCACATCTGGCCAGGGGTTGGCCGAACAATGACTGCATGAAGAAATCAATTCCCGTTTCCTTCAGGTGACCTCAGGGCCATTGTCTCAGTCTTGCTTTTCTCTGTTGTAACATAAAATTAAATTTCAGTCTTCGTGATTGATGCCGTGCTATTTCCTTCAGAAGTTAACAGCACATCTCATATGTTCCCGAGGTCCCCGTGAGGCAAGGAGGGGAACATCTGTAATAATGTCCTCGGAGAATTCAGCTCAGGTCCTTCTCCAAAGTTTGGAGCAAATTTCCTTGGATCTTTTTGCTTTCAAGGCCTGGCCAGGTTGCCACCCAAAGGACTTCATGCTTCCTTTAAACTAGCCTTTCAATATCGAATGTCAACCTGCGGATCTACAGATTTATTGAACTCCCACAGGGTAAGCGGATCGGGAAAGTGTGGCCAAGGCTTCCCCTTAGAAATACACCTGTTTTTCCACGCTCCCTGCACCCCCCCCCCCCCCCCCCCCGCCAACGTCCACACAGCTTTGCAGGCTCAGATTCCTGGATCTTCTCAGAGAGAAAGGCAAGTCCCTTTGAGTCAAAGTGAGGTCATTTATTCTGATTCAGGTGGATGTTATGTTGAGACGTGAACCTTTTCCTTCCCTCTGAAGGTACAATTCTTTTTTCTCATAAAATTCCATAACTAGATTCGTAAGTCAGTATCATCTACTTTCCTGTGTCTCTGATCAGTTACCATGGATATGGCTGTGGTTATCACAGTTCTCAGTAACTTACAAGCGCTACTGTTGTGGGCTTCACCCACCGTCGGAACAGATCTGTTCCAAGCTCTCAGGGTAAACCTTGTTTGTTTGTTTTTAATTCTTTTTCATGGGAGTGGAAGGATTATAGATCCCGGGGAAACGGTGGGGAGGGGAAGTGGAACGAAGTCGCCATATGCTTGTTTAGTATCAAACATTCCCAGCTCATCCTCACTTGGAGCATAAATTTGGAATATGGGCTAAGCTTTGGAGACACTTCCCTCCGAGGTGGCTGAGTTTGGGGGACTTTTTCAATCATTCCCTCCCTCTCCCCAGCATGCTCACCACATCCCAGCGTAATTGCTTGTTAACCGTCTGTCTTTCTCCTCCCTGCCCCTACCTACAGCCAAGGCCTTGAGAGGGACTGAAGTTCATTGTCGCATCCCCGGAGTCTGGCGTCGTGGCTCAGGGCACAGAGTTCACACGTGTTGAGTGAAGGAATGGTTATTTTCTTGTATTTCTCTCCTCTTACGCAGCTGGAGTGCAGCTAAGTCTAGATCCCTTGTTTGAGACAGGGCTTTTCTGGTTGTAAAAAAAAAGAGAGAAAAGACTCAAGGGGTGGGGGTGGGGGAGGAGAGGCCCACCGCCAGGCAAGGGACCCAGGGAGCGCTGGCCATGCAGGCTCGGGCATCGCAGCAGCTGGGGGGCTGTTCCGGGTCCAGGGCTGTCCTGGGGCCCCAGGAGCAGGAGTGTGTGGGTTTTACTGTGCTCTGCCATTAGCACGGGTCAGCCAAGGCTGCGCGCGGCCTCTCTCTTCCCCGCTGTCCTGTTTCTCGCCTTTTGAGGTCAACGCCGTTCCTCTGTAGCTTCTGCCTACACGGGTTCTTCTCCCTCGTGACTTCAGGGGCACAAGGCCCGCTGCAGCCCTCTGACTTCTTTCTACGCTGTCATGTTTAGACGTCAGCTCGGATGGTTACCTGCCCCCTTCTCAGCTCTGTGGTGTCTTCTTCCTTCCAACACCCGGAGCAACAATCCAGCCGGCTCGTCTTTCTACTTAGTCACGATCGGCAGTCCCCAGCTCAGGCGCCCGAGGTCCCATCAAATCCAGCAAGTGGTCAGTGTCCTGGGCCAGGAACCATGGCTTCCCTTGGCAGCTTGCACCAAGGGCTGTGGGCAGGGCATCGGGGCTGGTCATTTAGGGTTGTCTCAGCAACCCCCTCCATTGTGTAGCAGCAATATGAGGGCGGGGGCCGGAGCTCAGCCGGGGGCCCAGGGGCTGCTGAAGCCCATCAAGGCGGTTTCACCTGCCCCATCCGTGCTAGCTTCTGGTCAAAGAGCCACAGGCTGAATAGACATGGGCAGTCCATGTGGGTCTATAAACTGGTGCCATGTTGCCCCAGGGGAGACATGTGAGACGCCGAAATGTCCTTGCTCTTAGGGCAGGGCTGTGGAGGAAGGTGGTAGCCTCTCTCGCTCTCTTTCTCGCTCTTTGTGTGTGTGTGTGTGTGTGTGTGTGTGTTAATCCTCACCCGAGGATATTTTTTCCATTGATTTTTTTAGAGAGAGTGGAAGGGAGGGAGGGAAAGAGAAAGAGAAACATCAATGTGAGGGACACACATCGATTGGTTGCCTCCTGAATGCACCCCAATCGTGGCTGGGGATGAAACCTGCAACCCTGGTATGTGCCCTTGACCGGGAATCGAACCTGCGACCCTTTGGTGCACAGTCTGACGCTCTAACCACTGACCCACACTGGCCAGGCCAGAGGTGGTTTCTTTTCTTTTAAAAAAATGTGTTTTTTTGCCCTGGCTGGTTAGGCTCAGCGGTTAGAGCGTCGGCCTGCGGTCCTGAGAGACCCGGGTTCGGTTCCCGCTAAGGGCATGTACCTCGGTTGCAGTTTGTCCCCGGCCCTGGTCGGTTGTGCGGGTGGCAGCCACTCGATGTGTCCCTTTCACATCGATGTTTCTCTCTCTCTCTCTGTTCCTCTCTCCCCCCCCCACTCTACCTGAACGAAAAATGGAAAAATGTCCTCGGGTGAGGATAAAAAAAAAAAAATGTGTTTTTCTTTATTGATTTTTTTAGAGAGAGAGAGAGAGGAAGGGAGAGGGAGAGGAAGAGAGAGACAACAATGAGAGAAAACATCGATTGGCCGCCTCCTGCATGCCCCCCACTGGGGATCAGGCCCACAACCTGGGCATGTGCCCTGACCGGGAATCGAACTGGTGACCTCTTGATGCATGGGTCGACACTCAAGCACTGAGCCACACTGGCGGGCAGTGGTTTCTTTTCTGTGGACATTGTTGTGCACAGGAGTTGGACTCAGAGCCTGCTGAGCCATTTCTGCGTCCACCCCAAGGATGATGTCACTGCCCAAGAGGGCAGAACCCAGAGCCAGGCAGGGAAACTGAGCCAGAGCCGGCGGTGTAGGCAGGTCTGGAAGCCCACCCTTTCTCTTGACCTCCAGGCGTGTGTGTGGTCTGATACATTTCCTATTGCTGACGTCAATTTGTGGCGAGTGAGTGTAATTTGCCGTGGAAAGCACTGAACGTGGGGCAGGAGGCGGGAGGGAATGTGGGGGCGTCTTTGGGCATGGGGGGCAATGGGTCCCAGCCATGCTTCAAGCGGTTAATTCGGAGTATCAGCGGGAGCAGGGCCGGCTTCACACTGGGTCCTGTGCTTGGCTTAATGCTGGGCTACTGCTGTCTTGAAATTCCTAAACATTTAAAAATGACAGCCTGCGTTTTATTTTGCTCTGGCCTCACACATTATGTAGCCAGTCCCGGGCAGGCGCTCCAACCATGTATGGAACAGGACTTGTGAACTGCAAAGCATTATACAAAGCATTGTGGGTTATTATGTGTAAACCTCTTATCCCTCCCCGCAGGGACCAATGGCAGGGTGGGGACCTCCTCGCTCTGCTGTCGTGCATCTTCCTGCCGGGCAGGCTCAACCCCACTGTCTGCTGCCTGGCCCCCAGTCACCTGCATGGACCCCCTGGGCTCTCACGGGCATATGGAAGGAGAGGCGAGGAATCCCTGCTGAGAGAAGTTTCTTTCTTTTCCATCCCCAGGAGTTTGGGGAAGTATATGGCTAAAGTAAAAGTTTAACTGTTGGATTGTTTAAGTGCTAACCAAACAAGCAAAGTCAACACAGACACACACAGAGGCAGACAGACAGACACACACACACACACACATACACACACACACTATGTTTGCTCGGCCTGAATTAAATCTACTGCCCTGTTTGCAATCTTCCTCTGTTCTTCAAGGACCTATCTTCCACGCATGGCTGAATTGTCCTCTCTTTCTCCTGCGTGTGTGTGTGTGTATGTGTGTATTCGTGTCTCAGGTGGAAAAAATGGCTGTCTGCTTCAGCCTGTCATTTCATCCTGCTAATGTTGTTATTGAGTGAGTGTTACTTGGGAGATAATTAATGCATCCCATTTTAGTGCAAAAATATACCTTGTCCCAGGTCACATGACAAATGTAACCATAAAAAGTTTAAAATGCTATTATTTTAAAATTTATTTTCTCATAAAAATGGTTCCTGAAATGATCATAATTTGAATAACTTACTCTCCAGTTATAATGCATTATGCCCTGGCACAGGTCCAGGTGTGGTGATCCCCGAGCTGAGCCGGATCTCAGTCGGAGGCGGGATGCTGCAGTCACCACCTCTATTAGCATCTTCTTGGGAGGCTCAGTTCTGTGTCTGGTCCACTTTGCATCCACCTGAAACCCAGGTGGCAGCGTCCATTTTCCACTCTTTCCTCCCTCCCCTGAAATGGCCTTTCTTTGTGAAATGACTGTCGAAGTGTAGGGATTTGTAAAGAGGGGACTTTAATTGTTAAAGGAGAGTGCACAGTAGCAGCTGCCATCCTTAGGACCGAAGTCCCCTTTGTGCTTTGTCAGTGATTCTAAATCTCCACTTTGGGGATGGTGACGAAGGAATGTCCACCCTAGCCAGGCTCGTGTGGCTCAGGGGATTGGGCACTGTCCTCGGACCGAGAGGTCCCGGTTTGGTTCCTGGTCAGGGCACATCTGGGTTGCGGGCTTGATCCCCTGTAGGGGGCGTGCAGGAGGCAGCTGGTGGGTGTTTCTCTCCCACCTGGATGTTTCTCTCTCTCTCTTTCTCTAAAAAATCAATAAAAACATATTTTTTAAAAAATGTCCAGCCTATAGAAAAGTCTTATTAGAGTTTATTTGAGCCAAAATTTTGAGTACATGCCCAGAAGCAAGATCTCAACAGACTGAGAAAATTCCCCAGAGAAGGACAGTTTTGCAGTTTCTTTTATACGTTTAGAATCAAAGGAGGAGACATAAGGAGGGCACATAAACTCCAACGGTGGTAGATTAGGCAGGTGGGAGGAAGCAGGGTGGAGAAATCTCTCGGATAAAAAGCAAAATGGGCCGGGCCAGTGTGGCTCAGTGGTTGAGCTTCGACCCACGCACCAAGAGGTTGCCGGTTCGATTCCCAGTCAGGGCACATTGCCCAGGTTGTGGGCCGGATCTATGCAGGAGGCGGCCAATCGACGTTCTCTTTCTTTGATGTTTCTGTGTCTCTCTCCCTCTCCTTTCCTCTCTCTCTAAAATCAATAAGGAAGGGGGGGGGAAGCAAAGTGGAGAAACATTCTTCTTTTGCCTTGGCGGATACAGGACAGGTGCTGTTCAGCAGTTACAGCACTTAGAAACAGGAAGCGGGCAACAATGAAGGTTCTCTAGTTTCCTGTTCTGATGCCGGTGGTTATGCCTTCAAGGGTCCAGAAAAGAAAATGACTCTGACATTTCAAAGGGCTGTTATCCTAGATGCACAAAGACCATAGACAGGGCTCACTTCAGCAAAAGATTGACCTTTGCGGAGAGAGCTGTAGGCCTGAGACGTGACTGCCTGCCATACTTGTGGGAATTTACGATCAGGCCAGCTGGTGTGGTTGGTTACTAGTGGTCACTAAGCTGGTCAAGCCTGCCATGTAGCCACCGTGACCTTGTTGGTTGATTACATAACCCCCTTTTCAATCGCAGGGACCCCTCCGCCCCGCCCCCTGAGCTTGTCTGACCTCAGAGTCATCGGCAGTGCTCAGAAGCAGGAAGTCCCTGGTCATCGTTCAGTGATGAGCCCCCGGTGCAGGGTGAGAGTGAGGGAGAGGCTGCCACCTCACAGGGCTGCACCTACGCTATGACAGCAAAGGAGCACGCGTGTCCCTGCTGTGCACCCTGCTGACCCTGCGGCTTGCCGAGTGCCAGGCACTGTGCTGGCGGCCACACCCATACATCGTGTCATTAACCTTTGCAGCCATCCTGGGGGAAAGGATACTTGTTTCCCATGGCTGGAACAAGTGGCCTAAAACAACACACAGTCGTTATCTTAAGGTTCTGGAGGAAACGGGTCAGAGGGGGTTAAAATCAAGGCTTGTGCAGACCTGCGTGCCTTCTGGAGGCTCCGGGGGAGAATCCGTTCTCCTGCTTTTCCAGCTTGTGGGGGCCCCTGCTTTCCGTGGCCTGCGGGTCCTGTTTCCGTCTTCCCGGCCAGGAGCACAGCGTCTTCACATCTCTCTGACCTCTGCTTCATCATCACATCTGCTTGTCTGCCTCTGGTCCTCCTGATTCCCTCTCCTGAAGACTTGCGATGACACTGGCTCACCCAGATAACCCAGGCTCATCTCCCTAAATCAAGGTCTTTAATGTAACCGCACGTGCAAAGATCCTTTGGCCCCGTAAGGTCATACAGTCTCGGGTTTGGGGGATGTACCTTTTCTGGGGCCATTATTCTGCCCACCACGGAAAGTCCCTATTATTAGTCTGTTTACAAATAAAATAGGGCCCTGGCCAGTTTTGCTGAATGGTTAGAGCTTCGGCCCTCGGACCAGAGAGTCCCGGGTTTAGTTTTTGCTAAGGGCACGTACCTCGGTTGCAGTTTGTCCCCGGCCCCGATTGGGGTCGTGTGGGTGGCGGCCAGTTGACGTGTCTCTCTCACATCAGTGTTTCTCTCTTTCTCTTCCTCCCTCTCTCCATCCCGTTCTATCTGAAGATAAATGCAAAAATGTCCTCAGGTGAGGATAAAAATAACAAACAAATAAGGAAGGACCTGCCCAAGGTCACACAGCTGATGCGGAACATCTGGAACTTGAACCCCAGTGTGTCAGACCCCCTGGCTTACCCATTTGGGTCAGTGGGTATGTACCCTTTCTGCAATGTCGTTAATAGGTGCCAGCACCCCATAAACCCACAGGGGGTCCTGGGAAGTGCCCACACTGAGTGAAATTCTCCCATGTGACGAACACAAACCCATGGGCAGGCGGCTGCAATGCCAACCTGCACAGCAAGGCCAGGATTCAGAAAACATGCTCCCTCCTCCAAACCTCACCACGTCCAGTGGCCCGCTGCCGTTAGCCTCCCCTGCAGCCCTGCCCCTATCTGCTGTCTGTGCCTGGTGGGGTTTGTTTCATCCCTGCATACCTGGGACCTGGTTACAAATATAGTCTCTGCTCCCCACCCCACTCCCCAGACCCGCTGAATCAGCACCTGCATTTTAGCCAGCTCCCCTGGCGATTCACACGCACATTCAATTTTGGGGAGCTGGAGTCTAGGGGGCCCTTTTCCACCTGGGCTGCCTCCTCACCACACCTCCTCTCCTCCGCAGGTGTCTGGGGCTTCAGCCCAGCAGCCCTGGGCGGGGAGAGCAGGAGGGGAATGTCGATGTTGCTCTTTTTGTTGTTGCTTCTGGCAGCAGAAAAAACACTGCCTGGAGCGCACCCTTAGCCCTGCAGCTGGTGGGGGCGGCGACTCTGTGGCCGGCACGCCTGGGGGCCCCACCAGGTCCTCCTGCCGCTGTCTCTCGCCTGGCCAGCAGCTGGCCAGCCAGGCCCTCCTCCTGGGCACCAGGGAGAGGACAGGGCGAGGTGTGAAAAGACTTTGACCTTGGTGTTTAGTCCGATCCGTCTCACTTTGAAAGTGCTTCAACATGTTGGCCTCTACGTTCTGAGCACTGTGGTGTTTTGGCAGAGTGGCTGATAAGTATTTTTAGTTCCTTCCTCCTTAATGTTTGCCAGAAAACCACAGTCATTACTCATGAGCAGGGCAAGCTTCCTCCCTCCCCGTCTCCAGAAGAGCCCAGGTTTGCCCTCCGATGCCCACCGAGGGGCCGCTGCCCTGGGTTTCGAAGCCGGCTCTGATCTCAGCATAATGCTAACACCTACAATAAAGCACACCGCTGTGTCCTCTTTTTAAAGCACAAGCCCTGAGCTTTTTAAAAAATTAATTTTTAAAATTGTAGTAAAATATACATAAACATAAAGTTGACCATTTTAACTGTTTCTAAGTGCACGGTTTAGTGGCATTTAGTACATTTGCTTTGTTGTACAGCCATCAATCACCATCCTTTTCAACTTCCCGGACTGAAACTCTGCCCCATTAAACACTAAGCCCGAGTCCCCTCGCCCCCAGGTGCTGGCCTCCACCCTTCCACTTTCCACTTCTTGTCTGTAAATGTGACCCCTCTCGGTCCCTCATACGAACGGACTCGTACAGTGCTGTCCTTTGTGATGGGCACGTTTCACTTTGGCATAATGTTTCCAAGGTTCATCCATGCTGTAGCATCCTACGTTTTTGTTTTTCTTAACCACTCATCTAATTGATAAAAGCAATGCTAACTTAAAGTACAAGTCCATTTTTTGTTTTAGGCAAGTCATTTCTGGTTTGTCCTAGCACATGTTCTCTGGGGCAGGGTAGCATCTGCTCCCAGAAAAGGGGTCGCCAATGAGGAGCGGGCCAGATGCCCACCACCCCTCGGCTCCTGCGCGGGAGCCGTCTGGGGAGAGCTGGTTTGGCACCATCAGCCAGGAGAGTGAAGTCCACAGGACCGGGGCTTAGACATCTTTCCACAAATGCCAAGATGCCAATTACTTCTGCCAAGGGGAGGGTGCCTGCATCCTCAGCATCTTCCATTCTCGTTCCCCGTGCGGATCTCATTTTTAATGGCTGTACCTCGCAGACCACAAGAGACGAGGCTCCCTCTGCAAAACCTCGCCATTGGTGGAGGAATAATGGCCCCAAGGATCTAGTTCAGTAAACACAGGGTTCTTTTGTGATGCGCTTTCCAAATGAAGCTCACACTTTGGGATTAATTAAACTCTTTTCGAGCTGCCTGCCAGTGTAACCTTTCTTTTATGCTTCTTAGGGGGCACCCAATGTAAAAAGTCAAATCTATTATGTTCATGACTTGGAGGGAAAGAGCTGGGGCAAAATTACCTTACACACTGTTTTTAAAAAAACGTCTTTCTAAGTATCAGCTCAAACGAAGAGCTCTCTGTGCGTTAACTAAACAACAGATTCAACCCAGAAGAACAGTGGTTTGGAATTAACGCCACAGAGACCACGATGACCGTGTGAACCCCACTTTCTCGGCCCACTTGGGGGGACACTAAAGAGGTATGAGCGAGTTGCGTGCTGACGGTTCAGGCTGTAGCCCACGTTCTCATTCCAATCTTTCTGCAATTTGGAGTGCCTGACACTTCATTAGCTTTACAGTTAATTCTCTTCACCGGTCCTTTTCTGACAGTCATTACCCTAGCTCCAGCCCGGACCGGGTCATCTGGCCACAGAGGGAGACAAGATTTCAGTGTGGGGACAGTTTCCGGGAAGAAGCTTAGTCCACAGGCTCCAGGATTGCCTTTTATTTATTTATTTATTTTATTTTTTAATTTTTTTAATCCTCAACCCCACCCGCACGACCAACCAGGGCCGGGGACAAACTGCAACCGAGGTACGTGCCCTTAGCGGGAACCGAACCCGGGTCTCTCTGTACCGCAGGCCGACGCTCCAACCGCTGAACCAAACCGGCCAGGGCCAGGATTGCCTTTTAAAGCTTCCCTTTTCTTGGCTTCAATTTCTAGGAGCTTTGAAAAAATGCTTCCATTAAAAAAAAAAAATCCATCTATCATCTATCTATCTATCTATCTAATATATAGTTAATCCTCACCTAAAGATGTTTTCCATTGACTTTTAGAGAGAGTGAAGGGGAGGGAGAGAGAAAGAGAGAAACACTGATGTGAGAGACATTGATTGGTTTTCTCCCTTATGCACCAAATGGTGGCCAGGATCCAAACTGCAACCCAGGTACATGCCCCTGACTGGGATCGAACCCGCCACCCTTTGGTACAAGGGCTGACGCTCCAACCATTGAGCAACACCTGCCAGGGCAAGAAAAATATTTTTTTTTCCCATTTTTTGTTCAGGTAGAGTGGGAGGGAGAGAGAGGAACAGAGAGAGAGAGAGAGAAACGTCGATGTGAAAGGGACACATCGAGTGGCTGCCACCCGCACGACCAACCAGGGCCAAGGACAAACTGCAACCAAGGTACGTGCCCTTAGTGTGAACCAAACCCTCAGGATCGCAGGCCGACGCTCCAACCGCTGAGCCAAACCGGTCAGGGCAAGAAAAATAATTTTTGAAAAACACATTATATCAAAGTAACACACACACAGCAACAAATAAGAATGTAGAAAAGAGATAATGTTACAAAATAGCATTGCTACTCAAGTCTCCTCCTAAAAGTGACTGGAACTGTTGCTTTAATTGTTCTGGTGCACCCTCTGAGGGACTATGGTTATACTCCTACTGTTTGGTTTATCAATTTGGGGCACTATCTCTTTTTTTTATCTTCACCCGAGGACATTTTTGCATTTATCTTCAGATAGAGCGAGAGGGAGAGAAGGGGGAAGAGAGAGAGAAATATCGATGTGCGAGAGACACATTGACTAGTTGCCACCCACACAACCCCAACTAGGGCCGTGGACAAACTGCCACCGAGGTATGTGCCCTTAGCAGGAACCGAACACAGGACTCGGTCCATGGGTTGACGCTCTAACCGCTGAGCCAAACCGGCCAGGGCAGGGGCACCGTCTTTTGACTTCTAAATAGAAAGGTAAGGATTTAGCTCACTGACCCACCCCTCCCATTTTGCCCTTGTTAAAAAGAAAGGAAACCTCATTTAAAAAGGAGTGAGGAGCCTGGCCGGTGTGGCTCAGTGGTTAAGCATCATCCCATGTAACAAAGGACACTGGTTAGATTCCCAGTCAGGGCACGTGCTGGGGTTGCAGGCTCCATCCCCAGTGTGGGGTGTGCAGGAGACACCCATCAATGTTTTTCTCTCGCTCTCTTTCCCTTAAATCAATAAAAACAAATTAAACAAAATGGAGAGATAGCCTGGGCCAGGTGGCTCATTTGGTTGGAGCATTGTCTATATACCAAAAGGTTTTGAGTTCAATCCCCAGTCAGGACACATATGGGATACATACAGAATACAGGAGGCAACCAATCGATGTTTCTTTTTTCTTTTTTTTTTGTACGTGCCCCTAGAGGGAACCGAACCCGGGACTCTCTGGTCTGCAGGCCGACGCTCCAACCACTGAGCCAAACCGGCCAGGGCCCAATTGATGTTTCTCTCTCTCTCTCTCCATTCCTCTCTCTCTAAAAATAAATAAAAACATATCCAAACATATCCTCGGACATATCCTCACTTGTCCTCATTTCCTTGGGTCTCACACATCCTCCTGTGAAGATTTAAAAAAATAATAATAATAATAATAAGATGAGGAAGCCCTGAAGGGGGCGCTCTTATCCACTGCCACAGAGACCCCAAACAGAAGGACAGACCACAGCAACAGGAAGAAAGAGCTTCTCCTTGCCCAGCAAAACACCTCCCCCTATGTCAGTCTGCCTTTGTCAGTCATCACCTGAACCTTGTTAGCCAGGGGCTCTCAGGTTTGGACTACTGGTTACCGCCCAGCCAATGAGAAACTGCCACGCTCAGCCAATAAGAAGCTGTTACCACCTGAACTGTTTGAAATCCCCCACCCCAACTTTCTTTTCCCTATAAAAGCCGGCCCCTCTCCTTCGTTGGCAGGCTTGCGTGGTTCCCCATACCTTAGCTCGTCCTAAATTGCAAAAACAACAACAACAAAAAACCCAAAACTAAAACAAAACTAACAAACACACACTCAACTGGCTTTTTTGCGTGTGTTTTAAGGTCAATACCTAGTTTTATTGAACTAGGATTTACATACCATCAATTCACTCTGTTAAGTGTACAATTCAGTGATTTTTTTTTTTTGTATATTCACAGAGTTGTGTACAGTAGCTATGTCTAAACCCAGTGAGCACCATTCTCTAAATCCAGTAGATTTTCTTAGTTCCCCCACAGCCCCCCTCCCTCCCCCTCCCTCCCCCCTGCAAAGAAACCCCACATGCATTAGCAGTGGGTCCTCATCCTTCCTTCCAACCTCCGGCAACTACACATTTCTTTACTTCTAAAGCTGCAATCGTTTTTTGCCTTTTTTAAAATAGTCATCCTAGTGGATGTGAAGTGGTTTCTGATTGTGGTTTTGACTCCACTTTCCTAATTACTAATGATTTTGAGCATCTTTCCACGAGTTTATTGTCCTTTATGGATCTTCTTTGGAGAAATGTCTTTGTAAGTCCTTTGTCTTTTTCAAGTGGATTGCTGCTTAATTGTTGGGGTATAAGAGTTCTTTATATATTCTAGATACTAGATTCTTATCAGATATATGATTTACAAATAGTTTCTCCCCTTCTATGGGTTGTCATTTCACTTTCTTGATGGTGTCCTCTAAGTCACAAGTTTTAGATTTTGACAAAGTCCAATTCATTTATTTTTTTCTTTTGTTGCTTATGCTGTTGGTATTATATCTAAGAAACCATTGCCTTACCCAAGGTCATGAAGATTTACTCTTATGTTTATTTTTTTATAGATTTGGGTCTCCGTTAGGGATGTTGACTTTGTGGACCAATTTGGGAAGTTGTCATTTTAATAATATTAAGTGCTCCAGTCAATGAACATGGAGTCAGTTTATTTAAGTCTTTTAATTTTTTTCCCAATAATATTTTGTAGTTTTCAGATTCAATGTTGTAAATGGAATTGTTTTCTTAATTTCATTTTTAGATTGTTCATTGCCAGTATATAAAATATAATTGATTTTCACATATTGATTTTATATCCTTCAGGCTTGTTGAACTCGCTTATTAGTTCTAATAGTGTGTATACGTGTGTGTGTGTATGCTTTCGGATTTCCCAAGATCATGTCACCTGTGAATATAAAAAAAATAGTTTTACTTCCTCTTTTCCAATGTAGATGTCCTTTTTTTTTTTTTTTTTATCCTCACCCGAGGACATTTTTCCATTTTTTGTTCAGACAGAGCGGGAGGGAGAGAGAGGAAGAGAGAGAGGGAGAAACATCGATGTGAAGGGACACATCGAGTGGCTGCCACCCGCACGACCAACCAGGGCCGGGGACAAACTGCAACCGAGGTACGTGCCCTTAGCGGGAACCGAACCCGGGACTCTCCGGACCGCAGGCAGACGCTCCAACCACTGAGCCAAACCGGCCAGGGCCAGATGTCCTTTTTTTTTCTTGCCTAGTTGCCTTGGCTAGAACTTACAGTACAATATTGAATAGAAGTGGTAAGAGTGGATATCCTTGTCTTATCCCTGATCTTAGGGGGAGAGTTTTCAGTCTTTCGCCATTAAGTATGATGTTAACTGCGGGGTTTCCATAGATGGCCTTTATCAGGTTGAGGAAGTTCCCTCGTTTTCCTAGTTTGTTAGGTACTATCAACATGAAAGAGTAGTGGATTTTGTCAAATGCTTTTTCTGTGTGTACTGTGATGATTATGTAGTTTTTGTCCTTTATTCTATTAATATGGCATATTCCATTAATTTTTCATATGTTAAACCCATATTGCATTCCTGGGAGAAATCCCATAATACTTTTAAATGATATTAATCATTTTCAACGTGGCTTCTTCTTTATATCTTTAGTTATAGAAGTTCTGTTCAGTTAGCCATCAGGTGGTTCTCAAAGGTGGCTGTTCTATAATTTAGTGGTAATTTTGATGTGGTTGTGGGAGGAGGTGAGCACAGTGATGACCTACTCCACCATCTTGACTGGGAGTCCATATAATCTGTTTATTGTTGGATTTGATTTGCTAGTGCTCTGTTGAGAATTTTTGCATCTATATTCAAAAGGGATATTGGGCCCTGGCCGGTTTGGCTCAGCGATTAGAGTGATGTCCTGTGGACCAGAGAGTTTCGGGTTCAGTTCCCGCTAAGGGCACATACCTCGGTTGCAGTTTGTCCCCTCCCCGGTTGGGGTCGTGTGGGTGGCAGCTAGTTGATGTGTCCCTTTCATGTTGATGTTTCTTTCTCTCTCTTCCCCCCTCTCTCCCTCCCGCTCTGTCTGAAGATAAATGCAAAAATGTCCTCTGGTGAGGATAAAAAAAAAGGGGGGGTATTGGTAATATGATTTTCTTTAGTGATGTTTTTATTCAGTTTTAGTATTAGAGAATACTGATCTCATAGAATGAGTTAAGAAGTATTGCCTCTTGCTTTATTTTTTTAAATTCTCACCCAAGAATATTTTTCCATTTTTGTTCAGATAGAGTAGGTGAGCCCTGGCCGGTTTGGCTCAGCAGTCAGAGTGTCGGCCTGTGGTCCAGAGAGACCCGGGTTCGGTTCCCACTAAGGGCATGTACCTCGGTTGCAGTTTGTCCCCGGCCTTGTTGGTCATGTGGGTGGCAGCCACTTGATGTATCCCTTTCACATCGATGTTTCTCTCTCTCCCTCCCACTCTACCTGAACAAAAAAATGGAAAAATGTCCTTAGGTGAGGATAAAAAAAAACCCAGATAGAGTAGGCGAGAGAGAGAGAGAGAAAGAGAAACGTCGACATGAGAGGGACACATCGACTGGTTGCCTCCCTGCATGACCCCAATCAGGGCCGGGTCGAACCACAACCAAGGTACGTGCTCTCGACGGGAATTAAACCCAAGACTCATAGGTCCTCTGGCCAACGGTCTAATTGCTGAGCCAAACCGGCCAGGGCATTTTTTGAAAGAGTTTGTGAAGGATTGGTATGAATTATTCTTTCAACCTATGGTAGAATTAATCAGGGAAGCCATCTAAGCCTGGGCTTTTGTGTGTGTATTGGGGAAGATTTTTTTTTTTTTTAAATATGTTTTTATTGATTTTTTAGATAGAGAGGAAGAGAGAGAGAGAGAGCAAGCGAGCGAGAGAAACATCAATTGGCTATCTCCTGCACGCCCCCTACTGGGGATTGAGTCTACCACCAGGTCACGTGCCCTGACCAGGAATCTCTCAGTCTATGGGTCACCGCTCAATCCACCGAGCCACACTGGCCGGGCAGGGAAGGAAAGTTTTTGATCACTAATTCAATCTCTTTACTTGTTATAGGTATATTCCTATTTTCTGGTTTTGTTTTTAGTCCTTTCTTGAGTTTTCCTTCATTTTTTTAATTAAAAAAGTTTTTTTTTCTTTATTGATTTTAGAGAGAAAGGAAGGGAGAGAGAGAGAGAGAGAGAGAGAGAAACATTGATGAGAGAGAACATTAATTGGCCACTTCCTGCATGGCCCCCATTGGGGATCGAGCCCACAACCTGGGCATTTGCCCTGACCAGGAATCAAACCGATGACCTTTTGGTGCATGGGTCGATGCTCAACCACTGAGTCACACCAACTGGGATCTTCTTTTAATGTTTTTTTTTTTTCTTTTTATCCTCACCCGAGGATATTTTTCCATTTTTTGTACAGATAGAGTGGGAGGGAGAAGAGAGAGGAAGGGAGAGAGAGAGAGAGAAACATCGACGTGAAGGGACACATCGAGTGGCTGCCACCCGCACGACCAACCAGGGCCGGGGACAAACTGCAACCGAAGTACGTGCTCTTAGCGGGAACCGAACCCGGGTCTCTCCGGACCGCAGGCCGATGCTCTAACCGCTGAGCCAAACTGGCCAGGGCTAATGTTTTTTTTTTTTTTTATGTTTATATTCTTTTAAATTCTTCTATCAGTCATTTTTCTAACTTTTTTTTTTTTTTATCCTCACCCGAGGACATTTTCCCATTTTTTGTTCAGATAGAGTGGGAGGGAGAGAGAGGAAAAAAGAAAGAGAGAGAAACATCGATGTGAAAGGGACACACCAAGTGGCTGCCTCCCGCAGGGCCCAATCAGGGCCAGGGACAAACCGCAACCAAGTCTCGTGCCCTTAGCGGGAACTGAACCCAGGTCCCTCTGGACCGCAGGCTGACGTTCCAACCGCTGAGCCAAACCGGCCAGGACCTTTTTCCTAACTTTTTAAAAAGGGCTTATCTCTTGATTTTTTTGTACACCAATCATTCACAATTTCATTTGATCCTTCACTTTGTCAGATAAGAATACACACGCTACCTTTTCCTCCCTCCTTCCTTGTGATAATATCTATTATTTACACTTTCATGACTTCAAGGTTGGTAACATTTGTATTCTGTCCTGACAACACAACCAAGTCTTGGGTGCTATGTCTGCAGTGCAAAAGTTAAAAAGCAAGAAATGGCTTTCTATTACAATGACATCCTCAGAAGGGTCTCATGCCTGGCCCAAGAGTGAACTATGCTATTCCCACGTGCAAGAAAGAAAGAAAGAAGAAAGAAAGAAAGAGAGAGAGAGAGAGAGAGAGAGAGAGAGAGAGAGAGAGAGAGAGAGAAAGAAAGAAAGAAAGAATTATATTCCATTGATTGCTTAAAATTAGGACTCATTTAGTTTCCTTTGTATTTGGACCATTCTTTTCTTATATAC
The DNA here is from genome assembly GCF_014108415.1 of Molossus molossus. Classification (NCBI taxonomy): domain Eukaryota; kingdom Metazoa; phylum Chordata; class Mammalia; order Chiroptera; family Molossidae; genus Molossus; species Molossus molossus. The sequence goes on along the minus strand of NW_023425347.1, from coordinate 101,195,818 downwards.
TCTTTGTTGTTTTCCCTAGAGGGTCTAACCGGTTTCCTCCTCCTCTTCCTCCTCCGTTCTTCTTCTCCTCCTCCGTTTTTCTTTCTTTCTTTTTTTTCTTCCATTTTTTGTTCAGATAGAGTGGGAGGGAGAGAGAGAGAGAGAGAAACATTGATGTGAAAGGGACACATCGAGTGGCCGCCACCTGCACGACCAACCAGGGCCGGGGACAAACTGCAACCGAGGTACATGCCCTTAGCGGGAACCGAACCCAGGTCTCCCGGGACCGCAGGCCGACGCTCTAACCGCTAAGCCAAACCGGCCAGGGCTCCTTTGTTTTTCCCCTCCCCCTCCTCCTGTGTGTGACTTGCCTTCATCCTATTCTCAATTCTTTTCCAAGCTCTCAATCACTCCATCTGTTTTCACCGGAGAGCTTCCTCCCGGAGCCTCTGCATTCTTGCTTCGGGCCGCCTGATTTCCAGCAGCTTTTGGAAGGGGGTCCCCTGCTCCGCCACTAACCGCCGAGTCCCCCCAGCCTTCTCAGGCCATCTCAGCTCCTCTGAGCTCTGGCTCTCCCTCCTCCCCAGCTGGTCTCTTCCTGAATGATCTCTTCTTTAGGTTTTTCTTCTTGTCCCCACGGAACTCTGCCTCCCCTCGGTTTTCCCGTCTCCAAGAGGAAAAGTCTAGAGCATTCTAGAATATAACTTCAGCAGAATTTTAAAGAAGGCAATGAGCGTCTACTGCAAATCTGCCTCCCAGTGCCCAGGAGAAAGAGGTGTGACACAAAATCAAGGGATTGATTTCACTGTTAATTTCTTGTGACTTTCCCCTGGTTTTGACTAATTGCCCATCCTGCAGGCTAGATTAACTTTTGCATTTAATATCATTGTATAGCTTTCAAACAGAGAAAGAGAGAATCAAGGTTAAAATGGTTATAGAATTAAGTCATAGGTTTTCTTGCTTCTTTAAATGGAAATGTTAAGACTTTACTTCTTCCACATTAAAATTAATCCAAATATTGATAAGTCTATCAGCAAATTTTTGAGGAGGAAAATTAAAAATTTTATTTTTTATATGTTGTTATTGATTTTCTCGAGAGAGAGAGGAAAGGAGAGAGTGATAGAAACATCAACATGAGGGAGAAACATCGATCAGCTGCTTCCTTCACGCTCCCTACTGAGGATTGAGCCTGAAACCCGGGCATGTGCCCTGGCCAGGAATTGAATCAGGACCTCTCAGTCCATGGGATGATGCTCAATCCACTGAACCACACTGGCTGGGCTAAAAAAATGTTTTGTTTTGTTTTTTTAATCCTTACTCGAGGACATTTATGCATTTATCTTCAGATAGAGTGGGCGGGATAGAGGGAGGATGAGAGAGAGAGAGAAACATCGATGTGAAAGGGACACATCGAGTGGCTGCCACCCACACGACCCAACCAGGGCCGGGGACAAACTGCAACCAAGGTACGTGCCCTAGTGGGAACCGAACCGGGGACTCTCTGGTTCGCAGGCTAACGCTCTAACTGCTGAGCCAAACCGGCCAGGGCTAAAAAAGTGTTTTAAAATTGATTTCAGAGAGAGGAAGGAAGAGGGAGAGAAACATTGAAAAGAGAGAAACATTGAAAAAAGAGAAACATCAGTGGGCTGCCTCCTGCACGCCCCCTATTGTGGATCGAGTCCACAGCCTGGGCATGTGCCCTGACTGGGATTCAAACTGGCAACTTCCTGGTGCATGAGACAATGCTCAACCAACTGAGCCACACCGGCTGGGCAAGGAGGGTACTTTAATGCACAACCTTTACTGGGCTCTTGTGAAGCATAAGACCACCTCTCTGAGTGGGCAGAATCTGTATTTGAATCATCGGAAATTTGGGGGTTAAATTCAACACTTTTTTTTTTAAAGGGGGAAACAAATTGGTTGTGCAAATCTTCTTTGCAAGAAGAGGGGGAAATCATTTTATGATAAACAGTAAATCAGAAAGTCAAGCTTTTACAGCTATGAGCTTTGAGGACAGCCTGAGTAGATGCTTCAATCCTGACAGATCTTGGGGTATCTCACTTCGTATGACGAAGCAAATGGCAGTGCGTCAGGTTTCCACATCGGCGTGAAAAATGTGCGCCAGACATGCGTTAGGGTAAATGAAGGGACGTCAAAATCATATAGGAACTAAGATGGGTGACGCTTAAGATTCTGAAGAAGTCTTTTTGCCTTCGTCAACGCCAACCTTTGGACCGATGTGAGGTCAGACGTGCAAGTAACTACAAGAAAAATTGCCGGCTCATAAAAAATGTTTTACGCACCTGTCGTCCCCTCGTGCAGTGAATAGGGAGGAAAACCATATCTTTTACCACCTTTCCAGCCGAAATAGTTAACATTCTGGGCAAGTAGGCTATTTGTGAAGCAGAGTTAAATAGACGCCATCCCAAAGATAATGCTTATCATTAGAACTTGGAATTGACACACTACAGCTTTCCCCTCGTAATTTATAGTGTCATAAAAGCGGTAATGAATGCGCTCCACCCTTGCAAAGAGTTCCCGTTTTTATGATTTGGACAAGTTCACACTCCTGGTTTTACCCTCACACTGTCCCGGGCTCGAGCGTTTAATATTTAACAATCTGTATCTATAAATAATAGATGCGCCCGTCTTCACAACTGAAGATCAGCGGCTGATTTTATTGTTGACAAGAGAGATAATGTTCTCTCACCTTCTTAACTTTTTATGTGACTGTTAATTTCCCCATTGTGGTTGAGAGTTGAGGGAGGGTGTGGGTCATTCTGGAGAGAAATGGGCTGTAATAATCCAATTGGAACCGAACACTAGGAGAAGCTTGGATAACTCGACAACCACTTCTGCAGTTTGAGGTCACAGACTCGTGCAAATGTTGGCACTGGGACACACTCCAGTGACCATCCACCTCGACGGTGAGGCGACTGAAAGTCTCCACCCAGCAAGTGCTGGGCTCGTGCCTCCTTAGTGCAGAGGAGACCCTGCGGGGGAGTTGTTGGTGACGGGATTGGGCCAAGGTCACCTGGCTAATGTTGGAGGAGTGAATGAAATTCAATTCCATTCAATAAATGGTTGGACACCCTTGAGAAACAGTCCTGGCTCTCAAAAAGTTGACACCATCTGATTTCCCCTGATGCAAATCCTACAAATGGACTTCAACTACATATTTTACAATAAAACCCTAACTCCTCATCAGCGCCAACAAGTCCCCTTGGGTTCTGGCTCCTTCCTTCCCTGCCTGGTGCTCAGATCAGGCCCCTCACCCAGGTTCACTCCGTCCTCGGGGCCATTGTACACGCTGCCCCCAGTGCCTCATACACATTTCCCCCAGATAAGCCACAGCTCCAGCTAAAACAGCACCCGCACCCACCCCCACCCCCAGGAAGGCGTCCTCCAGCCCGTTCCCCTGCTTTGTGGACGTCAGAGAGCTTATCACAGAGGACGCCATCTATGTGTTTGGTTTTTCTCTTGCCCATCTCCTCCGGGGTCTCGGGACAGGACCTTGTCTCTGCTTCCCCATATCCTCAGGGAGCAGTGCCTGGGGTCGGTGACACACGAGCAGAGCAGCGTGGCCATCACGATGCTATGGGAGGTGTGCCCGTCGGGCCCCCAGGCCCATCTCCGTCCAGCGCCCGGCCCTTGTATGACGTTGCTTGGAATACTCACGATGCAACTGTTTGGTTACTGATAATGGTTCAGTTTTTTTTTTTAAGATATGTTTTTATTGATTTTAGAGACAAAGGAAGGGAGAGGGAGGAGAAACATTGAGGAGCTGCCTCCTGCACGCCCCCTACTGGGGATCAAGCCAGCAACCCAGGCATGTGCCCTGCCTGGGAATTGAACCAGTGACCTCTCAGTCCATGGGACGACCCTCAACCAACTGACCCACACTGGCCAGGGCATCATGGTTAATTTAAGTGTCAGCTTGACTGGGCCATGGGATGCCCAGATTAACCCTTTATTTCGGAGAGCGTCTGTGAGGATGGTTCCGAGTGGAGGTGCATTTGGATCGGTGGACTCAATGGAACCAGTGAGTGTAGTGAGCACTGTCCAATCCACCGAGGACCTGAGTGGAACAAAAGGCTGAGGAAGGCAGAATTTGCCTCCTCTTGCTCTCTGCCTGTCTGCTTTCAGACTGGGATTTAAACCACCCGGAGCTGCTGCTTCTCAGGCTGTTGGACCCAGACTGAGTGACAGCGCCGTTCTCCTGGGCTCCAGAGGGGGTTTCTGAAGGGCCGTGTGAAACCAAGGTCGCTGCGTGGATGGGTGGAGTCTCTGGGGTCTGTACACAGCATCTGTCCTCATGAACCACGAGCAGCATATCGTTGGTGGCTCTAGACTGACCGACCCTTTCCTCCCAAGGTAACCCGTCCGACTCCTGCATTCCCGTCTTGCTTTCTGAAGCCCGAGAGAAGGTGGCCTAGTTCTGTTAATTTAGCTTGATGGGCTAAGCGGGTTCTGTAAACCAGGACATAGCACAGAAAAAAACAACAAGAAAACAATGTCTTGTGGAAGTCTCCACTGAGGTCTGCAGGGCGTGCCTGTTTAATTCCTACACCCGCGGGTGGGCACCTCTCCTGCCTCCCCCATCCTGGCTCTGGCACCGGGTGTCCACAAAGCCTGCTGCTGGGGTGCTGGCATGCTGGGAGGGAGAGGGCTGTGCTCAGCTGAGCTTCGTCATTTTCCGCCCTGGGTGGCCCCTGGACATTGTCCTCCACGTGGCAGAGTCTCTCCTACTTTTGTTCACGCCCCCTTCTCACCCGGAGGCCAGGAATGGACTCAGGTTGCCCCCCGAGCGGGAGAGGTCCGCCAGAGGCAGCCCCTTCGCCTTCCCAGAGCCTGTCATTACAGCTCGAGACGATTTTCACCAAGAACAAGAAAGTCGGAATTCTCCCTGCTTTTTACACAGACCCCTGTGTTCACGGGAGTAAGGAGCTTCCCTGTGTGATCCAGGGGCTCCAGCTCTGGAAGGAGGGGAGAAGCCTGCTGACCTGTCTCAGTGGGCTGATGAGAAAACATTACACCTGGCCGGGGTTGCTCTGTGGTCAGAGCATCGTTGGGTTTGATTCCGTCAAGGGCACGATCCTCAGCCCTGATCTGGGCATGTGCAGGAGGCAACCAATCGATGTGTCTCTCACATATCAACGTTTCTCTCTCTCTCTCTCTCTCTCTCTCTCTCTCTCTCTCTCTCTCATCCTCCTCCTCCCTCCCCTCCTCCCTCCCTCTCTCTCTAAAAATTAAAGGAAAATAATCCTCGGGTGAAGATTAATAAAAAAAAAAAAGAAAATATTACATGCCCAGTCAATGCTGACTCAGCACCCACTCACTGTTCACAAGAAATTCCGGGCATGGTGTTTTCCCTTCGGACCCCAAGATCATTGCCACGAATGCAAGATGGTCACAGAGGTCACAAGGGATGGATGGGCCACCAGCCTGTGGGCCAGTAAGAAGGAATAACTCCACGTGGTTCTTTTTTTTTCTCTTAATCCTCACCCAAGTATATTTTTTTGCATCTATCTTCAGATAGAGCAGGAGGGAGAGAGGGAGGAAGAGAAAGTGAGAGAAAAACATCTATGGGAGAGAGACAGACATCGACTGGTTGCCACCCGCACAACTCCAACCAGGGCCGGGGACAAACTGCAACGGAGGTACATGTCCTTGGCGGGAACCGAACCCGGGTCTCTCTGGACCGCAGGCCGACGCTCCAACCGTGGAGCCACAGTGGCTAGGGCTACCTCCTCATCATTCTGAACACACATTTAGACGGCTGGGCGGTGTCTGGTTAAGCATATGGCTAGATTGCTGTAAAGATTCAGACTCTTATTACAAAAAGAAAAAGGACTGAGTTTGGAGGCATTTGCACTGGAAGGCAGGCTAGCTCAGAGGGGGTCCCCGACCCCCAGTTAGACAGCCACCCGTGAAAAGACACCACGCCGGAACAGTTGGTCTTATCTGGATCATACCAACACGGAAACAGGGAGCCTCGTGTGTGACGAGTGTTTGGAAAACAACACTTGGCATTTTTACCACAGTTTGCTGAGCAACCATTGACTGGCACAAGAGGCAAAGGGTTTCAGTGTCACCATTAGAAACTTTGAGTCATTTGATTGTGGTATGCTCGCCAGGGCCGCTGGCCACATCCATGGGTAATTGGTTGAGAGCCCACAAAAGACGCTTGGATGTGGTCCCTGCTCCTGACGTGTATGCAGATTAAATAAGCAGAATTAAGTCTATAAATTCAGGAAGCTTTTGCCCTGGCCGGTTTGGCTCAGCAGTTAAAGCATAGGCCTGAGGACCAAAGAGTCTCTGGTTTGATTCCGGTCAAGGGCACGTACCTGGGTTGTGATTGGATCCCCAGCCCTAGTTGGGGTCATGCGGGAGACAACCAATCCAGGTATCTCTCTCACATCCATGTTTCTCTCTCTCTCTCTCTCTCTCTCTCTCTCTCTCTCTCTCCCTACTTCCCTCCCTCCTAATCTATCTGAAAATCAATAGAAAAATATCCTGGGGTGAGGATTAAAAAAGAAAAAACAAAACAAAAGCGAATGAAAGAAAGCTCCAGCCCTGGCTGGTTTGGCTCGGCGGTTAGAGCGTCGGCCAGAGGACCAATGAGTCGCGGTTCGATTCTGGTCAAGGGCATGTGCCTCTGTTGCAGTTTGTCCCTGGCCCTGGTCCGGGTCGTGCGGGAGGCAACCAGTCAATATGTCCCTCTCAAGTCGATGTTTCTCTCTCTCTCTCTCCCTCTTTCTCCATCTCACTCTATCTGAAGATAAATAGAAAAATATCCTCAGGTGAGGATTAAAAAAAAAAGAAAAAGAAAAAGAAAGCTCCAGACAGGGCACCCAGAAGGTAAAGGCAGAGAAAAGCTCCCTTCCCAGCCCACCCTCCAACTTCCTAGTGTTTACCCCTCCCAAAGGGAAGGGTTGAGGGCGTGGGCCCTGAGCGCCTGGAGCGGCTCATAGAAGCGTGTGTCGGAATGGCGTGGAGGATTTGTTCAAACGCGGAATGCTGGTGTCTTCCTCTCCAGGAGTTTCCGGTGTAGTAGGTCTGGGGTAGGACCCCAGCATCCGCACGTGGAACAGTTTCCCAGGTAACTGTTTCCCAGGCAGCTGGTCCAGAACCACTCATCTAGAGGCACACCCCACCAGAAGCAGGTGAGCATCCTGGCTTAGGGACGTGCCCACTCCGCCACAGCCGACTCGTCAATATTCTGAAGGTGTTTGCGGAACCGTGCGCATGTAACAAAGAAAGACTGAGGTCAGCCCTTGGCTCTGCCCTGGCGCCTGAGCCGCACTGACGCTGACTCTGCTAATCAAGAGACGACAGAGCTCGGGTTTGGCTGCATCTAGTTCTGGAATAAAAGGTGCTGGCTACAAAATTATTAATATTCACAGGGTTCATTCTCCATGAACCAGTGGCAGAATCACAGGAACGTAAGTTAATTATGAGCCTTGTGACATGGCAGAGAAACTCGAAGTTCGCATCTCTTCCTGAATGAAGCTGGGGGCCTGGGGCTGGGAAGGAGTCAGCGTGCCCAGGGAGAGAACTCGCCCAGAGGACGGTGCAGCATCCAGGGGTGCACTTCACCCTCCCCACCAACACTCTGTCCTTCTTTGAATCATTCTTGACTCCTCTCTACACGCCCCCCTTTTTTTTGGGAAATCCTCACCTGAGGATATTTTTCCACTGATTTTTTTTAGATACAGTGGGAAGGAAGGGAGGGAGGGAGAAAGAGAGAGAGCAACATCCATATGAGAGAGACACATCGATTGGTGGCCGGGGATCGATCCTGCAACCCAGGTATATGCTCTTGAGAGGGAATCGAATCCACAGCCCTTTGGTCCATCGGTCAGTGCTCTAACCACGGAACCAAACCGGTCAGCCCTGGACTCTTCTTTTTTTTTTTTATCCTCACCTGAGGACATTTTTCCATTTTTTGTTCAGGTAGAGTAGGGGGGAGAGAGAGGAACAGAGAGAGAGAGAGAAACATCGATGTGAAAGGGACACATCGAGTGGCTGCCACCCGCACAACCGACCAGGGCCGGGGACAAACTGCAACCGAGGTACGTGCCCTTAGCGGGAACCGAACCCGGGTCTCTCAGGACCGCAGGCTGACGCTCTAACCGCTGAGCCAAACCGGCCAGGGCTGGACTCTTCTTTTTCCTGCGCTCCACATGCAACCTGCCAGCAGCTCCCCACTGCTCTGCTTCAGAGTCGATCCGGAGCCCGGCCAGGGTGGCTCAGTGGTTGGGCCTCGGCCCACACACCAAGAGCTTGCTGGTTCAGTTCCAGGTCAGGGCACATGCCCAGGTGTGGGCCCAATCCCCAGTGGGGGGCAGGCAGGAGGCAGCTAATCGATGTTCTCTTTCATCAATGTTTCTGTCCCCCTCTCCCTCTCCATTCCTCTCTCTCTCAAATCAATAAAGAAAAAAAAAATCGGTCCAGAGCCTGATTCCCCACCCCTGCCCCCCACTACTCTCACTCTGGGGCGACCATCACATCCTTTTGCCTTGACTGTGCAATTGCTTTGTGACCAGTCTCTGCTTTCCCCCTTGCCACCCCTCTCCCAGTGCCGAGTCTCCACACTGTGGTCAGGTCGATGGCTCCAGCCCACGCATCAGATAGGCCAACCCCATCCTGGCTGCTGGCTTCCCACTGCACTCTGCATGACGGCCGAAGTCCTCATCTGACCTGCTGGCTCCCTCCTTCACACTCCGAGCACATCGCTCGCTGTGTTCTCCTGTGCTCACTCAGCTACAGTCCTTTAGCCTCCCTCCTCTTCCTCCAGTCCACAAGGGAAGTGCTTGCCTCAGGGCCTTTGCACTGGCTCTTTCCCCTGCCCTGGATGCTCTTCCCCCAGAGACGCCTGTACCTGCTTCAGTCTTTGCTGAAATATCACCGGAGGGCTGCCTTCCCTTTTTGAAATTGCAGTTCTATCCCTCACTCTTGCTCCCCTTACTCCCTTTTCTCCCTTATTTTTTTCCCATAGTACTCACCACTATCTGACCTATGTATTTTTTTTTCCCTTTTATTTGTTTCTTAGAGAAAGAAAGGGAGAGGGAGAGAGAGATAGAAACATCAATGAGACAGAACATTGATTGGCCGCCTCCTGCATGATCCCCACTGGGGATTTGGCCCACAACCTAGGTATGTGCCCTGATTGGGAATCGAACCAGCGACCTCTTGGTGCATGGGTTGACACTCAACCACTGAGCCACACCAGCTGGACTGTACTTAACTTCTAAACTTGACTATCTATCTCCCTCTGCGAGAATGTTAAAATCCTCAGGGACAGGCGTTTCCAACTCTTTTGCTTACAGGGCCTGCCATCGAGTAGGTGCTAATAAAAGTTTGTTGAATGACGCCTGGCCAGTGTGGCTCAGTGGTTGAGCATCGACCCCTGCACCAAGAGGTCGCTGGTTCGATTCCCAGTCAGGGCACATGCCCAGGTTGTGGGCCCGATCCCCAGTGGGGGGTGTGCAGGAGGCGGCCAATCGCTGTTCTCTCTCATTGATGTTTCTCTCTCTCTGTCCCTCTCCCTTTCTCTCTCTCTAAAATCAATAAAGAAAAAAAATTAAAATAAAAAAGTTTGTTGAATGAACTGCAGTGTCACACGTAAAGGTAGGTGGGCCAAGGGATGAGAGCCCTGGAAGGCGCACAGGAGGGAGGAGAAGGGAGGAGGGAAGGGAAGGTCTGCACGTTGGAGCTGATGGAACATGCACAGAACTGCTGGGCTCAGACAGCAAGCGGCTGGCCCCGTGAGCGGTCATGGGCTCCGGGAGCTTGAGGAACACATGCACGGGGTGGTGTCCTGTGACCCTTTGCCTTCTCTGTATTTCCTCTTTTCCCTCCCCTTCTTCAGGTAGGTAGCTGGCTCTGCATTCTTGTTTCTGACAAGCCTGGGACTGGCAGACAGTAGGGGCAGCTGCAAGACCCTGGGTCTTGTGTTTGGAAATCTCAACCCATAGGAAACTGAAGAGTGTTCAGTTTAGAGGTGAAGAGGGGAGGAGGCAGCAAAAGTGTCCCCTGGGAGTGGCCATGGGGCAATGGTCCTGGGACCCAGGCAGGACTCAGGTACAGAAAAGCCGCGGATGGCTGACAAGGTGCTCCCTGCCCGTTACTGCTGCCTACCTTCCTCCTACCTTCTGTCGCCACCTGTGTCAGAATCTCCGCTTCTTACTGCCCTCCCTCCCCTTCCTTCTGTCCTTCCTTAACCCCCTGGGGTTTGGCATCCGCCCTTGTGCCTTCACAGAAACTATGCTCATCGAATCCCTGGTAACTTCTGGTTGGATTCATATCCACCCTCTAACTTGATTTAAAAAACTTTTTTTCCTTTATTGATTTTAGAGAGTGAGGAGGGAGAGGGAGAGGGAGATAGAAACATCGATAAGAGAGAACATTGATGGGCCGCCTCCTGCACGCCCCCTACTGGGGATCGGGCCCACAACCCGGGCATGTGCCCCGACTGGGAATCTGGGTCCTCTCAGTCCATGGGACGATGCTCAACCACTGAGCCACACTGACCTGGCTCTAACTTGACTTTTTAAAAAAGAATTGTAAGATATACATACATGGAATTGACCATTTTAACCTTTTTTAAGTATACAATTTGGTGGCATTCAGTACATTCGCATTGTCGTGCAGCCATTACCACTAACCATCTCCCAAACTGAGACTCTGCCCCCTGCACACCACCTCCCCGCTTTTCTCTCCCCAACCCCCGGCGCCCACCATCCTGCTTCCTGTCTCTGTGAGCTTGACCACGCTAGGTTCAGGAGCGGAATCACGTAGTAATCATCCTTTTGTGACTGGCTGGTTTGGAACTTAGCGTAATGTCTTCAAAGTTCGTCCATGTTGTAGCACTGTCGGAATTTTACCATTTGATACAGAGGAACAGTATTCTGTTGTATGGAGAAACCACATTGTGTTTATTCATTCATCCGTCAATGGACATGAGTTCTTTTACCTATTGGCTATTGTGAATAATGTCGCTGCGAACACACATGTCTGTTCAAGTCCCTGCGTTTAAACCTGTTGGGTATATATCTGGGAGTAGAATTGCGGGATCATAGGATAAATTTATGTCTAATTTTTTTTTAATCCTCACCTGAAAATATTTTTCCATTTATCTTCAGATAGAGTGGGAGGGGGAGAGAGAGAGCGAGATCAATGTGAGAGAGACACATCGATTGGCTGCCTCCTGCTCGACCCCGATCAAGACTGGGGACCCAACCACAACCGAGGTACCTGCCCCTGACCGGAATCAAACCCATGACTCTTTGGTCTGAGGGCTGACCTTCCAACTTGGGAGCCAAACCAGTCAGGGCTCCATTGATTTTTTTTTTTATCTTCACCGGAGGGCATTTTTGCATTTATCTTCAGACAGAGTGGGAGGGAGAGAGGGGGGAAGAGAGAAAGAAACATTGATGTGAGAGAAACACATCTGCTGGTTGCCACCCACATGGCCCCAACTGGGGCCAGGGACAAACTGCAACCGAGGTACGTGCCCTTAGCGGGAACCGAACCCGGGTCTCCCTGGCCGCAGGCCAACGCTCTAACCACTGAGCCAAACTGGCCAGGGCTTATTTTACATTTTTATTTAGATCTGTGCTCACAGGTCCAAACGTATGCTCGGTGTCAGAGTCCATGCCCAATTAGTGCTGTGTAATATATAAACAAGTAAGTGGACTGCATGCATCTCATACCATATTTATGAATGATCACCTAGTGCCAATGTCCCTGCTACATACATACATGTAGGCTTCTACTAGAGAAATGAATATCATTCCACTTTTGTTGTCGTAGGGTTAAAATGTTATGATTCAATGTTACTTGTAGGGAGAATCTCACAGGATGTGAGATCAGATACATTTTTTAATTTATTTTTTCTGGACAAGGCAGAAAGGGCAGAGAAATAATTTGTTGATGCCAAGGAGAGAGGGACGTTAACTTTTCATTTCACTATTCACTCATAATTGTCCAGTATTTTGTGTTTTTCTTCAGAAGATCGCTATCATTTGAATAATGATAATGAATGAATGTCAAAATCAGGACCACTGCTTTTTAAAACAATGCATTTTAAAAATAGGTAGTGCCCCCCTGGCCGGTTTGGCTCAGCAGTTAGAGTGTCGACCCTCAGACCAAAGAGTCTCGGGTTCGATTCTGGTCAAGGGCACTAACTTTGGTTGCGGTTCATCCCCGGCCCTGGTCAGGTCGTGTGGGAGGCAACCAGTGGATGTGTCTCTCACATCGATGTTTCTCTCTCTTTCTCCCTCCCTCCCACTCTATTTCATGATAAATGTAAAAATATCCTCAGGTGAGGATTACAAAAAGAAAGGTACTGCATATGTGTTCTTTAAAAAGTCAGGTAAGATGGAAGCGTTTATGAGAAGTCTCCTTCCCACCCCCTCTCCTGGCCCCTGCTATGGGTTTCCTGTGTGTCACTCCAAGAGCATTTATTTACTTATTATGTTCATCCTCACCCGAGGACATTTTTCCATTTTTTTGTTCAGACAGAGCGGGAGGGAGAGAGAGGAAGAGAGAGAAACATTGATGTGAAAGGGACACATCGAGTGGCTGCCACCCGCACGACCAACCAGGGCCGGGGACAAACTGCAACCGAGGTACGTGCCCTTAGTGGGAACTGAACCAGGGTCTCTCTGGACCGCAGGCCGACGCTCTAACTGCTGAGCCAAACCGGCCAGGGCTCCAAAAGCATTTGTAAATGCCTCCCCATCTTTTACAGAACACATGGCAACACCTTGCTTTGCCCTGGATTTTTCCACTTTGTAACCTGTCTTGGCAACTGTCCCATATTCGTAGGTAGAGAGCAGCCTCATATGTCTTCACAGGCATGGCAGCATCGCCTGAACTTTTTGTTGGTTAATCCTCACCTGAGGATATTTTTTCCATTGATTTTTAGAGAGAGTAGAAGGTAGGAAAAAAGGGAGAGGGAGAGAGAGAGGGAGAGAGAGAGACAGACAGACGCATTAATTGGTTGCCTCCTGAACAACCCCAACTGGGCCAGAAATCGAACCTGCAGCCCAGGTACGTGCCCTTGACCAGGAATCGAACCCGAGACTCTTAGGTACCAGGCCATTGCTCTACCCACTGAGCAACACTGGCCAGGATAGCATTGCCTGAACTTTTCTACCAGACTTTCTACCTGGGATGGCAGAGACACAGAGGCCGCAGCAAAGACACGCCTCATGTGACCTTTTCAGTTTTATTTGCATTTCACGCACCTTGTCCATCCCGCTTCTCCATCCACCTGTGCTGATGTGACTATAAAGACCCCCTTTAGAGCAGATGCTCCGGAGAGACGGACTTTGTTTATTCTGGGATTTACATCCCTCTGCAGGCAAGGCTGCAGGTTAACACACAACACGACATCCTGGGGCCATCGCAGCGATACCGTGAGGCAGGCAGGGCAGGTATTCTTAAGCCCTTTTTGAGAATGAGGGGACTGGCGCTCAGCAACGTCAAATGACTTGCCCCAGGTGACCCAGCCAGGGGGAGCCCAGCCAGGAGGGCACCAGCACCGCCTCTCAGGATACAGACGAGAGGAGATGGGAAACTGGGTCCTACAAGGCCAAGTGCAGCTTCACGTCGAAGGGAGGCTCGTGGAACCGCTTTGCCGAGAGCGGGATGGAGGACCTGGGAAGTGCGGCTTTGGCTACATGGCCGGAAAGGGGACTCATGCTGTTCAAAAACAAATTTTTAAAACAACTTACTGATTTTATTTATTTGTTTATTTTCCTTTATTGATTTCAGAGAGAGAGGAAAAGAGAAGGAGAGAGAGAGAGAAACATCGATGAAAGAGAACATCGACTGGCCGCCTCCTGCATGCCCCCCACTGGGGATCAGGCCCACAACCTGGGCATGTGTCCTGACCGGGAATTGAACCAGCGACCTCTTGGTGCAGGGTCGATGCTCAACCACTGAGCCACACTGGCTGGACAAAACAATTTTTTTTTTTTTTTTTATCCTCACCGGAGGACATTTTCCCATTTTTTGTTCAGGTAGAGTGGGAGGGAGAGAGAGGAACAGAGAGAGAGAGAAACATCGATGTGAAAGGAACACATCGAGTGGTTGCCACCCGTACAACCGACCAGGGCCGGGGACAAACTGCAACCGAGGTACGCGCCCTTATCGGGAACCGAACCTGGGTCTCTCAGGACCGCAGGCTGACGCTCTAACCGCTGAGCCAAACCGGCCAGGGCTGGACAAAACAATTTACTGATTTTAGAGAAAGAGAGGAAGGCAGAGAGAGAGATTTATTGTTCCACTTATTTATGAATTCATTGGTTGATTCTTGTATGTGCTCTGGCTGGGGATTGAACACACAACCGTGGTGTATTGGGACAGAGCTCTAATCAACTGAGCTACCCCCATGCTTTTGTTTTATGAAGCACCAGAGTACTGAGTTTTAGTCTGTATAAGATGTGAGCTGAACTGTGTTCCCCCAAACACAATTTGTATGTTGAAGCCTTAACCCTGGGTACCTTAGAATGTGTGTAGAATAAATTTGGAGATGGGGTCTTGAAAGAGGTGATTATGTTAAAGTGAGATTACTAGGGTGGGCCCTTATCCAATGTGACTGGTGTCCTTATAAGAAGAGGAATGTTGGCCTGGCTGGTGTAGCTCAGTGGTTGAGCGTCGACCCATGCATCAAGAGGTCACCAATTTGGTTCCTGGTCAGGGCACATGCCCAGGCTGTGGGCCAAATCCCCAATGGGGAGCATGCGGGAGGCAGCCATTTGATGTTCTTTCTTATCGATGTTTCTGTCTCTCTCCCCCTCTCCTTTCCTCCCTCTCTAAAAATCAATAAAGAAAAAAAAGAAGAAGAAGAGGAACTTTGGCCCAGCTGGTGTGGCTCAGTGGTTGTGGTTGAGCACTGATCCATGTAGCCAGAAGTCACTGGTTTGATTCCTGGTCAGGGCACATGCCCAGATTGTGGGCCCGATCCCCAGTGGGCGGCAGGCAGGAGGCGGCCAGTTGATGTTCTCTATCTTTCCCCCTCTCCCTTCTTCTCTCTCTAAAAATCAATGAAGAAAATGTATTGTATAAGAAGAGGGAAGTTTGGACACAGAGACAGACACCACGAACGCTTGTGTTCAGGGAAAGACCTCGTGAGAGCCCAGCAAGAAGACAGCCGTCTGCCCGCCGAGGAGAGAGGCCTCGGGAGAAACCAACCCCGCCGACACCTGATCTCGGACTTCCAGCCTGCTGCTCTGTGCGAATTCATTTCTGTTGTTTAAACTACCCAGTGTGCGGTGCTTTGTTATTGCAGCCTGAGCAAATTAATGCAGTGTCTTTCCAAGGGCTCCCTTTCATTCCCCTTTATGTGAATTTCTTGCAGAGTATTAATTAATTAATTAACCCACCCATTCATTCACTCGGTATTTATCGCACACTGCCCTGTGCCTGGCCTGTTCCAGGTGCTAGGCATGCAGCAGTAAATGTGACAAAGTCCCTGTTATCCAGGAGCAACTACCCAATACCCCATCCAAAATGACCCAAGAGACACACTGCAAACATTTACCAGGGCAAAAGGGGAACGAAGAGACATTACAAGTAAATGAAATGGCCCAAATCATGACTTATAGATGGTTCCAAATGTTTGTTTGCTTGTCGTGTGGCTGTTTGTTTCTTTGCTTTGCCTTTCAACAGAAGCTTCTTTTGTAGAGTGCCTTGCTGAACACGGATATGTGAGGAAAAGTCACTGAGGTGGATTCTAATTCTGCTTCTCCTTACTGTGAAGGCGGTTCGGAGGGCCTGGCACAGCCGATCTGGGGGCCGGGGGCTCCGACAGCGCTCAGAGCTATTGATTTTCCTGTGCGTTTGTGATCCCAGACGCAGCCCAGACTCAGAGTCAAGCTTGGCTTCTATCAGCGCTGTTAAGGATCAGTTCCCCTCTTGGCCCAGGAGACTTTGGAGGGGTAAGACCAAATGGCCACCATGTGGGGTGGCCTCTCTCCTGGCCAGCAGCTTTAGCAGCTTCCCAGGCTGGGTGTCAGGCAGAGCTCGAGTCCAGGAGGACCCCGGCCATGACGCGTCTGCCTTTCCAGCTTTGCTCTTGAGATGTGTTCTCCAGACTTTTCCAGGCCAGCCCGAGCGGCTCCTTGCAGACACCCGTCATTAGTGTGCCTTTCACGCTTCTTAATTCCCTCCAGAACTTTAACAATCATGGCAAACACAGGCAGGGGATTCTTTCCAGAGACAGACATTCATCACGGCTGCACCCAAACCTACCTCCGCCTCGGTGCGGGAACGACGTCAGTTGCCAATGAACAGAGGGAGCCAACAGGTATGTTTAAAGAGGCTCTTTCTACGGGAGGATCTGAAGAAAATATCACCTTGGAGCATTTAGTCACACACATCAAGGGAAACAACAGCTTCGATCTCCATTTGCATCGTGCAAGCATTAGATGTGGTCCAGTTACACCAGCTCCGCTTGAAGAGGCAGAAGTGCCGGTACTTTTCAGGCCTTGACGGAGACAGAGAGAAAATGCAGCCAGGCAAATAATATATCACCCTGCCAAGGCGGCTTCCATTTTTAAAAGGACAGGACCATTTTGCATGATTTCTGGAGCTCCTTTGCAGCGAGTACCCCTTGACATTTGTTGCAGCATCCTGGCCGGCCGGCCTAAAAGCGCATGGCTGGTCCCCGCCCGCTGCTCCCGTGTGCCCGGGACCACATTCTGCCTTTCGGTTTCCAAGCTCCAGACGCAAGAAGGCCAAGTGGCCTGTTTGTGTGTGTGTGTGTGTGTGTTTGGTGCACAGACAGACTGAGGCTGGTTCTGATTAAGACGCCACTCTGGTGGAAAGGACATGGCATTTCAGGTCACTTGGAGATGCTAAGTGGAGGGCCAATGCCAGGGCCTTAGAGCAGAAAATATAAGAGGGGCTTCAGGTTTTTCAGTGAAGTCCCTAGGAGGCTCAAGGGGGTTCAGAGGTAAAACAGTGCCATGTGCCTGCGTGCGCTTGATGGGGACGCCGGGAAGGAGGCAAAGGGCCACCAGCTCCAGAATAATTGGCACAAACGGCTTCTAGTTAGGGTGACAAATGAACACGTTTCTCCAGATCCGGAGAGTCCACGTTGGGCTATTTGGTAACATTTCCCCGATTGTTATCTCTAAGTCGCTGGTCCCTTCCTCGCCAGGCGGGAGGTCTTTTGTCAGAGGGCAAGCAGAGGTTTTCTTGTGGCCGAGCCCCAGCCCTGGCTGGCCTGAAAAATCTCAGGGTGCCGAGTGAGTAATTCCAACCTGCCCCAGAAAACGTTAGTCAGCTGGCGAAAGGAAATAGCCCAACACCGCGGCAAAAAGACCGAATTGACTTTATCTCTGAGTGATTGTGTTTGACAAGACGAAGAAGAAAGAAATCTTTTGTCCCCGAAGAAGATGGTGCTTTGAGAAATCGTTGCCTGCGTCTCCAGGCTCTGCTCTACACAGTTTGAATTAAAATGAAAATCATCCCCGCCCCCCAGCCCCCCACGTGAAGAGCACAGGAACAGAACCGCCTTGGCTACGCCGGCGTTCTAGAAATCAGATCGGGAACACCAGGTCCACCCCGAGCAGCACTTTCATTATCTGGCAAGTTCTCCTTCAAGAAACCTAGTTTTGAATTGCTACTGACTACTAAAAGGTATTTTTGCCTCGAAGTATTGTCACACACGCAGTCTGATTCTTTGTGGGCGGGAGAGCGAGGCAGAGGGGACTGTCCTCCAAGGAAGAAGGACAGCCAGCCTTCGTTCTGAGAGGGGGAAGAGCAGGTCGGTCAAACTGTTTTTTCTGGTTTCACATTTACCTCGTACTCACAGCATCACAGTCTGCTTAGAACTGGAGGGAACACGTCACAGCAGGGAAACAAACTGTCTGGACTCGATCTGTGGCTCACATTTCACGGCTTGCATTTCTTTCCTTCACTAATTAGAAACAAAATTAGCCTTGTTTTTATGTCATTATTATTTTTTTAATCCTCACCCGAGGACATTTTTCCATTTATCTTCAGATAGAGAAAGAGGGTCTGAAGAGAGAGAGGGAGAGAGATGGAGAGAGATAGAGATAGAGAGAGAGATAGAGAGAGAGATAGATAGAGAGAGAGAGAGAGAGAGAGAGAGAGAGAGAGAGAAACATCCATGTGGGAGAGACTCATCGACTGGTTGCCTCTCACATGACCTGACCTGGGCTGGGGACAAGAACATGCCCTTGACCGGAATTGAACTCGAGACTCTTCAGTCGGCAGGTCGATGCTCTACCGCTGAGCCAAACTGGCCAGGGCTATTTTATTTTATTTTTGTTAATCTTCACCCAAGGATATTTTTTTCACTGATTTTTAGGGAGAGTGGACAGGAGGGGGGTAAGGAGGGAGAGAGAGAGAAATATCGATGTGAATGAGACACACAATTGCTCCCACATGTGCCTCCACCAGGGCAGGAAACCGAACCTGCAACCCAGGCATGTGCCCTTGACTGGGACTCAAACCCGTGACCCTTTGTTCACGTGCTGATGCTCTAACCCCTGAGCAAACTGGCCAGGGAAAAATCAGCCTTCTTTTAAAAAATTCTGCACTCTTTATATTTTAAATAATCTCTCAATAGCCACATGGCTTATCCCTCACCTTCCAGTCTTTGCCCAAAAGTCAATTTCCTAATGATGTCTTCACTGATCATTTATATTTATTTATTTATCTTTAAATCCTCACCCAAAGATATTTTTTATCTTGAGATAGAGTAGGAAGGAGGGAGGAAGAGAAAAAGAGATAGAGAAACATCAACGTGAGAGACACGCTTCGACTGGCTGCCTCCCCCATGACCCAGACCAGGGCAGGGGATGAACTGCAACCAAGGTCCGTGACCTTGGCCAGAATCAAACCTCCAAGGACCAACATTCTAACTGCTCAGCCAAGTCGGCCAGGGCTGACCATTTATATTTACTTATTAAAAAAAAAAATTTTTCTTTATTAATTTTGAGAGAGAGAGGAAGAAAGATGGAGAGGGAGAGAGAGAAACATTGATGAGAGAGAACATCGATTGGCCGCCTTCTGCATGCCCCCCACGGGGGATCGGGCCACAACCTGGGCATGTGCCCAGACCAAGGAATTGAACTGTCGACCTCTTGGTGCATGGGTCAACGCTCAACTACTGAGTCACACCAGCCAGGCTGACCATTTATGTTTAAAATGCCTCTTCCCGATGGGGTGAAGCTGCCATTTGTGGGATTATGACTGAAGGCCTCTAAGTCCGCACCCCGCCCTGCAGAAAGATCAAGGCAGTACTGGAGCCTGGCTTGGCCTTGAATAGCCAGTCCCTAGCTGTCCTCACCTATGGGCAGTGGCCTTGTGCCCTGCGAGGCAGTGCCCCAGGCTGTGTGGCGCTTGGGTCTGTGGGGAGAGCCCCTGGTCCTGTGAAATGGGGTGTGGTGGAAAGTAGGGGGCACCCCCTTGCCCATATTTCTCTCTCTCTCTCCCTCTCCCTTCCTCTTCACCCCATTGGGAAGAAGCATCATAGGGAACCTGGTGCTAAACCATTTGGACCTGCTTCTGGGTCCAGTCCCAGTTTCGTTCTTAGCAGAGCAGCTCCTTCGATGACATCTGTTGAAAAGAACCCTCAACACAAGGATTCGTAAAAAAATAATATAATGCGTCTTCCTGACGATGCTACTCCTGATTCCCTTCGATCTGCTCCACTTCTCACCCCCCCCCCCCGGCTTCTCATGTACTCCAGAAAATCTCTTTATGTTTTCAGCCCCACGAGAAGGCAGGCATCTAGAGGTCAGAGATCTGTGTATCAGCCAGCCGTGCACTTGTCTTGCACGGAACATTGCAATCACCTAATTGTTGCTCAATAAATGTTGAATGACAATGTCAGAAAAAATCGTCTGAGATTTGGAAACGAGCAAGCGTGTCCTTTTGGCCAAGTCCTGGGCATTGCCCAGTGGTAGTTCGGGAGGATCTGATTGTACGAGAGCGAGCGCCTCTAACTGCCTGTCTACGGACTCGGTAGGCATAGAAAACAGTGATGCAAATGATTTTGCCCACACATGCAGCTGATTTTTGCCCTGTAGAGAAGATAACCCCCAAAATGACACTTATTGCCCTATAGATATGAACCAATTTTGCATCTTTTAGCAAGCATTCTTGCTTGCCTGTAAATATACCCCTGTTCTTCAAACTCTCCTTTGAACAGTTTTAGCATCTTACTAGTTCCCTCATTAATGTGAGGGCTAAAAAAAAATTCTTTTTTATTTATTTACTTTTTTTTTATCCTCACCTGAGGACATTTTTCCATTTTTTGTTCAGATAGAGTGGGTGGGAGAGAGAGAGAGAGAGAGAGAGAGAGAGAGAGAGAGAGAGAGAGAGAGAGAAACATTGACGTGAAAGGTACACATTGAGTGGCTGCCACCCGCACGACCAACCAGGGCCAGGGACAAACTGCAACCGAGGTACATGCCCTTAGCGGGAACCGAACCCGGGTCTCTCCGGACCACAGGCCAATGCTCTAACCGCTGAGCCAAACCGGCCAGGGCTAAAAAAAATTCTTGACACATATTAGCTTTATGTTTGTATGAGCGTCATTTTTTTTTCTTTCAATCCTCACCAGAGGATCTATTTCCATAGAATTTTCAAAAAAATATTTTTTCTTTATTGATTTTAGAGAGGAAGGAAGGTAGCGGGAGAGAGATATAGAAACATCGATTGGCTGCCTCCCACACGCCCCCTATTGAGGATTGAGCCCACAACCTGGGCATGTGCCCTGACTGGGAATTAAACAGGGACCCCTCATGGGATGACACTCAATCTACTGAGCAGCATCAGCCGGGTTCTCCTATAGAATTTTTTAGCTAGAGTGGGAGGGAGAAAGGGTGAGAGAGAGAGAGAGAGAGAGAGAGAGAGAGAGAGAGAGAGAAACATTGATGTGAGAGAGACGCATTGATTGATTGCCTCCCATATGACCCCAACTGTGGCTGGGGATCAAACCCACAACCGCACAACCGAGGTATGTGCCCTTGACTGAGAATCAAACCCGTGACTCTTGGGTCCTTGTGCTGATGTTCTAACAGGTGAGCCAAACTGGCCAGGGCAGTGTCATGATTTTTAAAAAATCTTTTGAAATCATAATTGAGTAAAAAAATAAATTGCACTCTGTCCCCTGGGAGAACTTATCTAGTTCCACGGTTTTAGATGTCAGTGGACACTGATTCTTCCCAAAGGTGTGTCTCCAGCCACCAGCTCTATGTGCCTCATCTCCGCCTGGATGTGTCATATGCGTGCCAGAATGAGTGTGTCCTAAATGGGATAGTTCAGGCCAAAATCTTCGTCGTTCAACCTGGGCCCAGAGCATTTTTTTATTCTTCATATCCAGTGCTTCAGCGAAACCTGAGCAAGGTCTCCACCTTCAAAACACATTCCACGTCTACAGACCTCTCAGACCTCCACCTTGGTCATAAGACCTGAGACCTGTGTCTATAAATACATTTTTTGGGAATAGGGGCATGCCCATTTCTTCCCATATTGTCCCTGGTTGCCTTTGCACTGCAATGGCACTGTGACACTTGAGTAGTTGTGACAGAGACCACAGGGTCTGTAAAGCTTAAATATTTACTGTCTGGTCCTTTACTAAAAAGAAAAAAAGCCAAATCTTGGCGTGGTAGACTGTATAATGGTTCCCAAAGATGTCACGTCATAACCCTGGGATCTGTACATGTTACCTTATTTGAAAAATAAGTCTTTGCTGATGTGATTAAGTTAGGCATCTTGAGATGGGGGAGATTATGCTGGCTTATCTGGGTGGTGTCTAAACACCATCACAAATGTCCTTATAAAAGAAAGGCAGAGGGAGATTAGGCACACACACACACACACACACACATGCACACGCACACTTGAGAGGGTGATGTGAAGATGATCAGAGAGCGACAGTAAGATGCCGGTCTTGAAGACTGGACTGATGTGGCCACAAGCCAAGGAATGTCGGCAGCTATCAGAGGCTGGAAGAGGAGAGGAATGGATTCTCCCTGGAGCCCCTGGAGAGAGCACAGCCCTGCCCACATCTTGATTTTGGCCCAGTGAAACTGATTTTGGACCTGGCCTCCAGGATTGTAAGAGCATACATTTCTTTTGTTTTTAGCTACAAAAGTAATTTGTTACAGCGGCCACAGGAAGCAAACATAACTTGTTGAAGCCACCATCAAGTCTTGACTGCAATGATCTCTCACAAGTCTCTCTGCTTCCTCTTTCGCTCCCTTGCAGTCTGTTCTCTATGTCATGACAGAATGAACCTACCCACACGACCCCAACCAGGGCTGGGGACAAACTGCAAACGAGGCATGTGCCCTTAGCGGGAATCAAACCCAGGTCTCTCTGGACCATGGGCCGACGCTCTATAATCACTAAGCCAAATCGGCCAGGGCAATCTTGGTGGTGTTTTAAAAGGGCCACTCTGGCCCTGGCCGGTTTGGCTCAGCGGTTAGAACATTGGCCTGCTGTCCAGAGAGACCCGGGTTTGGTTCCCGCTAAGGGCACGTACCTCGGTTGCAGTTTGTCCCCGGCCCTGGTTGGTCGTGCAGGTGGCAACCACTCGATGTGTCTCTGTTGCGTCGATGTTCCTCCCTCTGTCTCTCCCTCTCTCTCTCCCTCCTGCTTTATCTAAAGATGAATGCAAAAGTGTCCTCTGGTGAGGATGAAAAAAATAAAAATAAAACACCACCAAGATCATACTCCCAGCTCAACACCTTCCATCGGCTTTTTAGGACTCTCAGAACGAAATCCAAAGACTTCACCATGGAATTCTAAGTCCTATGCGATCTGTCCTTAGATTTCTCTTTGGATTAATGTTTCTATGCTCTTTCAGCGTGGCCTCATTGCAGGATCTACAACACCCCTAGTGTGTAATTGCCTCAGGGCCTTTGCACGTGCTAAAATGTCCTCCCCGCCCCACCCCCCATAACTGCATGGCTTGTTCCCACTTCCTGCAGTCTCAGAGACCCCACCCTATCTAAAAGAGTACCCTCATCATGCCATCCTCTCCTCCTACCTGATTTTCCTTCAAACATTCTCTGACCTTCCATCCTGCATGTGTTGATCATAGGCCTTTCCCATTTCCTGGGCGGTTCACGAGGGCGGGGCTTTCAGCGTGCCTTGCTCACTGCTGTATCCCAGCACCTAGACCAGCATCTGGCTCATGGTAGGCACTCAGTAAATACTGCCAGATGAATGCACATGGTAAAGACACGAAACCATATCAAATGAAGAGTAAGCCTTATTTTTTTTCTGTTCTATCCCCAAAGGTCACTACAGGTAATAGTTAAGTTTCTTGTTATTCATCCAGAAATGTTTTCTGTATAAACAAGAGTATGTACATATGCAATAAGCATTGTATGCCTTACTTTAAAAAAAAAAATCCTCACCCTAGGATACTTTTCCATTGATTTTTAGACAGAGAGGGAGGGAGGAAGAGAGAGAGACACATCGATTGGTTACCTCCTGCATGACCCTGACTGGGGCCGGGGATCGAACCTGCAACGAAAGCACTTGCCCTTGACTGGGAATCAAACCGGAGACTCTTTGGTCCATGGACCAATACTCTAACCACTGAGCAAACTTGCCAGGGCTCATGGCTTACTTTTTTCAGGTAAACATTTAATTTTTTTTTTGGTTATCCTCACCTGAGAACATTTTTGCATTTATCTTCAGATAGAGTGGGAGGGAGAGATGGAGGGAGAGAGAGAGAGAAACATCGATGTGAGAGAGACACATCGACTGGTTGCCACCCACATGACCCCAACAGGGGCCTGGAACGAACTGCAACTGAGGTACGTGCCCTTAGCAGGAACCGAACTCCGGACTCTCTGGTCTGCGGGCTGATGCTCTAACCACTGAGCCAAACCGGCCAGGGCTCAGGTAAACATTTAAGCTAGAGAACCTTCCACAGCAGCAAACATTGATTCACTCCCATCTTTTTTAATCCTCGCCTGAGGATATGTTTATTGATTTTTAGAGGGAGAGGAAGGGGGGGGGATGGAGAAAGGGAGAAAGAAGGGGAGGAGAGAGACAGAAACATCAATTGGTCATCTCCCATACATACCCTGACTGGGAATCGAACCCACAACTTTTTGGTGTACAGGACAATGCTCCAACCAACTGAGCCACCAGCCAGGGCCACCCCCACCTTTTTAATGGCTGCATATTACCCCACAGCTTAACACTTAAAAAGAACTTGCTCACCTAATGACAATGAGATGCCTCGGCGCCCACTCCCTTTGTATTTGCTCTGGTAGATGGTGGCAGGCGCCCCTCGCTGACTTCCAAGACAGCAGGACTCACACACCAGCAGCTCTTCTCTTCAGCTGTTTTGCCAGGCATTTTACTTTCACCCACTAAAAAAGTTTCCTTGGAAGACTGAGAGCTGAAATAAAATGCACTGGGAAGTACAGAGGCAAATCAGGTAGAGAAGAGAACAAAACTGATGAGCCCTGCAAATGATCTCTCCAGGCTTTGGGGGTGGCCAGCGTGGGAGCAGACTCGTCTCCACGCGCCTCCTGGAGCCACCTGCTCCGATGTCTCTCTGGGTCCCCGGTGGTGCCCTGGTCTCCTGTATCTGTCAGTTCCAGACACTGAATTTCTCTGCATACCAGGAAGTCCCTCTCTCTAACCTGTTCCCTCCTTAGAAGATAAGCCATTTCCTTGGTCCTGCGTTCAAATTCCAAAGAAAAACCTATCAGGTTGTAATACCAGAAGGCTTGCAAGAGAGGAGAGACTCCAGTTTTAAAGGGAAAGTCCAGAAAAAAATGGATTGACTCTTTTAGTGGGGTATTCAGGTGAGATACATTCCATCACAGGCAAGGAGTTCAGGTGCACTCAGCTGAACAATGTGGAAAGGTTTTACAATTGTAACTATCGTTTACACAACGTCTCTTGGAGCCCCTATCCTGAAGGATAAGGTCGGGTTCTGGGTTTTAATACTACAAGGAAAACCAAACCGTCAGAAGTGGTGTGTTGGGTGCTTGGACCTACTACTGTCCATTCTGACTTGGTTACAGACTGCAGTAAATACGGAACACGTGAAAGTACTTAATCATTTCAAAATCTCAACAGATGCCTGACCCACACACCAGGACTTTTATGTTCCCAGGATATCTCAAATGCGCAGACACTCAGCGCTCCTTGTTCCAGAGGCCTCATTGTATTTGGAGCTCCGGCAAGGTGTCCCCTTGCCTATGAAGAGTGGGGTGGAGGCGGGCGGGGTGCAGGCAGGAGGAAAGAGGAGCGTTTGCAGCACCGCGAAAGGCTCATTCTAACAGAGCTCGGGTTTTCACGTTTCATCTTGAAAAGTCAAGGGGATACAGGATCTCTCTGCATTATTTCTCACAACTGTGTGTGAATCTACAATGATCTCCAAATAAAAAAGTAACCGAAGACAAGGCGAGGGGAGAGACGTTTTGAAAGCAGGACTTTGGGGTAGCATTCTGTTGACCAATGCAGCCTTTCAAGGCCAAGGGAGAGACAGAATGATTCGTTTCTTTCCTGTCCCGGGTTGGGTACAGGTGAGCGCGGTATCACCAGTTTCCCTTCAAGGAGTCCCGAAGCGTCTGAAATCGGTTCAGGGCATGATTTCCTCTCTCAATCCAGTCATGTGGAGCTTCACTAACCTCCACTTACAAGTCCAAACACTCGTATTATCATCATCACCAGTAATAGTAAACAGTTCCTTTAATTACTCCAGAAAGCTGACCAGGAAAGAAATCTCTTTTAAAAATATTTTTGAAGTTAAACATGAACGATTGAGTATTTTCATTATTCACCGATTTCTATCTGTTCCCGGACAGCGGCCTTCCTCCCTTGAAGAACCAGGGAGCCAGATGGGCAAGGGCTCAGAGTATGGGGTGTCCAGCCTGTCTTCCCTTACTGGAAATGCCCACCTCTTGGTTACCCTCCCATGCAAAGACAGACACCAGCTATGATGGACTAAATATTTGTGTCCTTCTCAAATACACATGTTCAAACTTTACCCCTCACGCAATGGTGTTAGGAGGTGAGATATTGGGAGGTGATTAGCATTCGACGAGGTCATGAGGGGGCCCCAGAAAGGGATTAGTGCCCTTGAAGAGTCAGGAGAGAGCTTGCTACTCCTCTCTGCTCCTGGACACATGAGGATACACCCTGATCTCAGATTCCCAGAACGCTGGGAAATAAATTTGTTGTTTTAAGCCACCCAGTAGAGGGTACTTTGTTACAAGTAGCCTGATGCCAGCCAACCAGGATCCAAAACATCTCATTCTCTACCCAGTGGTTCTCAACTTTCTGATCTCGGGATCCCTTTATACTCTTTAAAATTATGCAGGACCCCAAGGAGCTTTGGTTTAGCCCTGGCTGGTTTGGCTCAGTGGTTGGAGCGTCGGCATGTGGACCAGAGAGTCCCGGGTTCAGTTCCTGCTGGGGGCATGTACTAAAAAAAAAAGAGCTTTGGCTTATGTGACTTATCTATAGTTTATGTACTGTATAGAAATTAAAATGTTTATTAGTTCATTAAAAATAATAAACCCACTGCATGTTAACATACAACATAATTTTTGTAACTAAAAATCTCCAAACAAATAATTAGTGATAAGAGTAGCATTGTTTCATAGATCCGCTAATCTTTTGAATAGCTTACTTCATAGAAGACTGCTGGATTTTCCTCTTGGCTTCTGCTTTCAGTCTGTTTTGATTCCATATATACGATATATAATATATTATGTAGCCTCTGGAAAACCCTACTGTACATGCGTGGGAGATTGACACAGTATTACTAGGAAAACAGATTTGACCTTGTGGATCCACAGAAAGTGTCGAGGGTCCCTCCACCTCTCAGGTCCCCCGGCTGCACTTTGAGAAGTGCCACCTTAGCCTGAGTCTAAGGTCATTTCCATAGGTGATTTCAATGGTGATGGTGATACTTTCTTGAGGCCCCCGTGATATTCATTACCTTCTGTGTCCCCTCTGTACCTCGACCTATTGTTGTTTATGTGTGTTAACCCCTGCTGGGTTATGAGCCCCTTGGAGGGAGACAAACTTTATTCGCTTTCACATCCTCAGGATCTAACAGTGTCTGGTCTGTAGTAGGCACCAGATACAATTATTTTAAAATGTAAATACATGCTTTAATTATAAAAGCTGTATAGTTATGACTGTATTATTGAAAATAGAGGCAATAAGAAAAACCACTCATAATTTCCCCAATGGGTGTTGTATTTTGTATTCACTTTTTTTTTTTTTTTAGCTCTAGAGTCATACCATATACAATAAATGAATACCATAAATTTGAATACCTTTTTCTCTCCATCTAGCAATAAGTAAGCTTTTCTTTCTGTTTCTGATATCTGCGACTACCATAATGTTTCATTGTGAAGGCATAACACAATTTACGTACTAAATAGCCAACATTAGCATGTTTGGGATGCTTCCTTTTTGTTGTTGTTGTTGTTGTTGTTGTTGTAATAAATACAGTGATCCTGTGAAGAATACCTTCACACATACAGCTTTCTTGGCATTTAGTGTTATTTCCTTAGAATAGATTCCCAGAAGTAAGATTACTGGGTCAAAGGATGCAGACATTTTTTATGGCTTTTAATACATACTGTAAAATTGCTTTTCAAAGGGTTATACTAATTTTCAATGCCACCAGCACTTTCAAGAATGTTTCATAACACAAATTGTCAACATAGGTGCTATTAAGAATGCTAATCGATAAAATATTGTATACTAGTTGTTAAAATCTTGTATTTTTTGAGGCTCGTAAAATTAAAGTTTGTCAAAGAATGAGTGTGTATGTAATACAAAACATTCTTTCGGGACATCTTGATTTCTGGAAAACTCAAGAAAATTTTTTGCTTGTGAAGACTAGAAAAAAAGAACACATGTTAAGATTGGCACAAAATTTACTTTGACAGCCAATCTTGATGCCAAAACACTTCAGCGAGGACCTTTCGCTGATTCCGCTAGTTGTCATCAACAGTAGCAAAGGAAAAAATAAAATGTAGAGGAATGGAATGTTCTCAGTGCAAACCATACAAGATCCACATAGAGGGGTTGGAGCTCTGCTTTTCACTCGACTTCTCTTTAAACTTTGGGATTTCAGCCCTTTCCTTTGTCTCCGGTTTGACCTGCCCACGCGCCCAATTCCTGAATTCTCTGGGAAGGGGCATCTCATCTCTGCCATCTCATCCGGCTTTAGGCTTCTCCGTACAGTGTATGCTGGTCCACTAGGTGTGGACGGGTTTCCAGAAAAGCTGCAGCCGTGTCTGTCCCCCATAGGATGGATCCTAACCTGTTTCTAGGCTCTGTCTCCCCGACTGACACCTGGCTGTTCTCCCCACTTCGCGCGGAGCGTGAGTGAAGGAGACGCCGGCAGATGGGTTTGGAAACGCCACGAATGTGAGCCCAGGGTGGAGGGAAACTTGGCTCGCCTGGCCCTCCGAGCAGGCGCGCCGAGGTCTATCGTCGTTTCTCCAAGATTGTGTTCAGTGGCCTCATCCTGGGACAGGCATTTATGAGTCATCAGCTCTGTGGGTCACATGGCCAACGTGACCAAAATAAAGTTTCAGTATTTTAAGCAGCTAGAAAAGGGGACAACGGAGTACACCACGAGTGAGGAGCGGAAGGCGGGCACTGGCGGCCACAGGCGGGCCGGGCACCCGCGCGTGGGGCCGCGGTGGCGCGGGCCGTGGGGGCGGGGCGCCGGTGAACGGGGAGGAGGGAAAGGGGCGGGTCCTGGCGGGAGGCGCGCCCCTCCCCCCACGGCCGGCAGCGACGCCCGGACTCCCGGGCCGACCGGTTCTGGAGAGCAGCGTCCGGCGGACCTCAGCACCGAGGACCCCCGGCCCCCTGCTGCCCCCCGGCTAAGGCAGGCTGCGAAATCCCGGAGATCCCGCTGCGTCCTCCACTGCTATCGGGACCCCACGCGCCGGCAGCGGCTTCCCCGGGAACGTCCTTCAGCCCCGGGAGCACGCGGGAAAAGCCCCAGCGCGCCAATGAACAAGTGCCTTCCTCATGACGGTCACGCTCAGGGGCGGGGCTTCCCTTCGCCGCTCCCGAGTTCCGGGAACCCCCTTTGATTGGTCTGGACGGCCTGGGAAACACTGTAGTAACGCCCAATCAAAACGCCACGTCTCGGCCTCGAGGAAATATCCCGTGTGGGCCCCTTTGTGATTGGGCAGTTCCTTCGGGCTCTGGCCACTGGAAAGCTTTGTTTAGGTCTGGAAGGCGGGCTTTCCTGAGAGTGGGTGGGGAGGGGGCGTTGGTTCGTAACCAATCCGTTCATTCCGTTGGGTGGTGACCAGCCAATGGGCCGGATGGATAGGACGCTCCTCCCGGAGAGTAGTGAGACCCCTGGTGCGGGGCGATTGGTGGCGGGAGCGATGAGTGGCAGCTGCGTAACCCAACAGGCGTAGTGCGTGGGCTGCGGGGCGGGGCCAGGGCGGGTGCGCGGCGGCGGCGGGGTGGCTGGGCCGGCGGCGGCGGCGGTACGAGGCGCGCGCTCGGGGTCCCGGTCGCGAGGAGGAGGAGGATGTGGCGCGCGGAGGGGAAATGGCTGCCGAAAACAAGCCGGAAGGTAAGAGCCGGAGCGTGAGGGCCGGGGGCGGCGCGGCGGGCGGCGGGACCCGGCCCCGCCGGACATCCCGGGCATCGGCGGCGCCGGGAGGGAGCGCGGGGGCGCGGCGGCGGCGGCGGCGGGCGGCGGGCGCCCCGGCCGGGGAGGGGGCGGTGGGTGGGGGGCGGAGCGCGGCCGGTCCTGAGGTGACTCGCGGGGCGGTGGAGCGCGGCGCCGCACACCCCCACCCGGGGGCGGGCTGGGGCCGGAGGGGCGGGGGGCCGGCGGGCGGGGGCCGGGCCCAGCGAGGAGGAGGAGCCGGCGGAGGGAGGGCCGGCGCCTCCCCCACCCGGACCGGGCATCCCCGCCGCTCCCGGGCCCGTGGCGCGGCCCCCGCCCCTCGCCCCCCGTGCCGGCCTGGTGGGGGCCGCGGGGCGGAAAGTTTATCCGCCTCGGGCCCCCTCCGGCCCCGCGCCCCACTGCCCCGGGTCGGTCCCCGTCGGGGCACGGCCGGCGCTCATCCTCGCCGTCGCTGGCTCTCGGGCGGCAGGGCCAGGCGGACTCTGTCCAGCATCACCCTCGAGCCCCGTGGGCGCCTCCCAGAGCCGGCGGGGTCCCCGCGTTTCTCCCCACCAGGGGGACCCCGTCCTGCTGAGCGTCCCCGGGCAGAAGGGCCTCGTGTGACCCCTCCCCCTTCCCTTCCTGGGAGGGGGCCTGCGCAGCGTCCCCGCCCCTAGCAATGTTTCCTAGCCTACTCTTGCCCTTGCCCCCCTCGCGGCCAGGAGGGTGGGGTCTCCGTTTCTAAGGCAAGTGAGGATCTCCACACTCCCTTGCCCTTTACCTTCTGTGACCCTGATCCTTCTTTGGCAGAGGGGTCCGTCTCCTTCTCTCATCTTCTGTGGAATCTTTTGGGGCCTCTGCACACCATCAGTTGACCCTTTTGCCAGGACAAGGGGACTCGGGCTACCCATGTTCTTCCCTCACCCAGTGGTTAGTGGGGGCCTGTGCAGCGCTGAAGTCATTTCTAAATGGGAAAGCAGATACTTCGTACAGATTATGCATCCTCTCCGCACACTTTCCTGGCTTAGGGTGAGCTCATTTCCTGAATACCCTTTGAGTTGCCCTCTTTTTCTTTCAGGAGAAACTGAACATGCCAGAGCTCCTTCCCCGTTTGTCTGTCTCCCTTAAATGTTACCTCTCAAGTTCCTTGTGTGGGTGAGGGTGGGTGCTCCACTAGATGTAGGGCAGGGCTTCCATTGTGCCTCCTACTGGAGTAAGAAGGGCTCAAGGTAATTACTCCGAGGTTTGAGGAAAACCAGGGTATAATTTGCTTCCAGTTTACTTCCCCCTTAGGTGGGGTCAGCGTTCACCAGTTGACACTACATCAGGAAGAGAGTCATGGCCCCCCCCCTTTTTTTTTGTGGTCTGGTTACAGTCTTCTGTGCAGTAAGAAGCAGACTCTGTACACCTTACACCCAAGAGTCTCCGAACCTTCCCTGGAAATAAACTTCCCATTTCTTTTTTAGGAGAACTCATCCTCCTTATGGCTTCAGTTTCCCAGTCAGCCATATTTAGTGGGCCTGTTACCTTGACTTTTTCTAATTTTCTTAAATTGTATTCATGTTGGCTGGGTAAGAAGCCATATGCCTTTCCACCCAGAAAAGGGAGTGTAGACACCCATGTCGCCCACGTGCCTTTCGGCAAAGGGTTGTTAGTGTGCTCCTTCTACTAGAACCTTCCTTTGGCCCTGGTGTTGTCCCTCGTGGGATCCAAACATTTCTTTTCATCTTGTAGCTTTCAGGTGAAGGGGAAATTTGGACACTTCCCATTTTTTGCTGCTGTGATTCTCTTGTGGCAAAAAGAGATTATCATGATGCTATGCATATGTTTATACATACACATGTAAGATTATATTCATAGATGAAATCATATCCATTATATATATGCAGAGATTTGCAAGGGTTAGATGACTTTCTATACATTTTGGGTGTATGGGGACCTTGATGTGGAAGAATATCTATATTTGTCTATTTGTCTGTATGTGTATATATATGTGTGTATGTGTATGTATATTACTGTTGTCGGTAACTCTTCAGGGTTAGGATAATCAGAAGGCTTATTGATAAATGGCCAGTTCTTACCACTCTTTCATTTGTCATTCATACTGTACTGAATAAGCAGAATGACATCCTGAATATTCACAAAAAGTGTAGAGTGCTTGCCTGTGCTCACCAGAACCTAGGCATTCTGAGTCGAGGGTGGTATTCTCGATCGGGTCTTCACAGGGTTAAAAGTTATCGTCTTCATTTCTTCCCTGCCTTGTAGGGGAGAGAGATTTTCATGTATTTGGGGCAAACGAGAGGAGTGGGTGAGAAGAATATGTGTTTCTGTGACAGAACTAGAAGTGAACGGCCATAAATATGTCGCTGTTTTATTTTGGCCACTTAAACAATTGAGAGAGGTTGTGTACATTAGGAAAAGGTACCTTTGGGAGGGCCTGTGACACTTCATCACAGGGTGGGAGGGACTGTTTGTTCTTCAGGTTTTCCCTGAGTGTCACAGTTTGTGGATTTGGCTGATTGCCCTTGGTGCTGGGGCAGGGGCTGTGATGTGAGTCTCCTCTGGTCCCCTCACTTCCTTCCCTCATGAAAGGAGGAACGGTTGTTAGCTGCTGTCGCTTTTTGACAGGCTGAGTTTGGAGCCTCCCCCTCCCCAGCAAGCTCTGTTGGACTCTGAAGCATTTGGACCTTTAAGCACTTTTCTAGCAAGGACACTCCACCTGGGTTACCAAATAAGGAGACAGGTTTATCTGGAGGACTGGTCCTCTTAGGCAGTCTTGCGGACTTTGCCCTTCAATTAATATTGAGTTATCCAGCGGGCATAATACCCATTACCCCAAAGTAGCACTTTTGACCTCAATTTGCTTCTCTTTTGGTTTTAAAAAAGTTTTTATGGTTTTTGAGTCTGTCTCTATCTATACTCAGCTTGAGGGAATTGAGTATTTTTAGGGTGTAGTATTACCGACCCTTGGAAAACAAGAGGTGACAACCTGCCGTATATGTTGGCGTTTTCCCAATAGAGGCATCACTTCTGGTGGTGGATCCTTGTCTGCTGTCTCCATACCACCGATGCCTTGAGTTTCCCTTGCTAATCGGGTGCCCCATCCAACGGGCAGTGGAAGGAAATGGTAAAGGTCAGAAGAACACACTTGAGTTAGTGTGTAAAGTTAGGCTGTTTCCTTTGCGTTTAATGCAGTCGCGCTGTCACCCATCCCCATGCAGTGTTGCAGATCAGCTTTCCTGCTGTTCCAGTGTGACGTGTTCTCTTGACCTCCATCACTGTCTCCTCCCCTTCTCCCCGGACCCCCAGCTTGTTAGGCAAGGCTGGGTGACCCTTGGAACATCTCTTTCCTTGTCTTCCTGAAGAATTGACTTGTCCTGCCTCTGGGAAATGTTGAGTTTCTCCATCTCACTGTTCAATGAATGCGGGATGTTGACATGGTCACAGCCACCTCTACTCAAGGTCAGATTGGGTCAGACTTTCCTTTCCAGAAGAGGAGGGTTGCTCTTTCAGACATATTTATGTATCCTGCTTATCTGTGTTTTTCCATTTCTTTAGTTTTTAGGCTTTCCCCCTAAAATAGCCTATTTTTTGGGGTCAAGTGGCATTATTTTAGTTCTCTGTTTACGTGGGTAGGACCCATGTGCTGATGGGATTCTGATTCTTTCTGCCTGATTGTGAGGTAGCCCTGACTGTGGTTGCACGTTTCCCCACTCCTGCATGTCTTCGGCCCTTCTGCTTCCCACTTCCTAAGGTTGGGGGAAGACCCGATGTACTTCTTCCTAATTTCCTTGTGGAAGAAACAACAGAAGGCGATTCTCGTGTGCTCTTTCCCTTCATTGTGCCTGTTGCCTTCTTTGGGACCCTTGAATTTGTTGTTTTGGAGGGAAGTTGTTTTCACATCCATATTCCCATCACTGAGTGCATTCATTCCAGAGGCGGTTACTGAGCTTCAGTTACATGAGAAGATCTGGAGGAGGTTATACGACTGCTTGAGACCATAGGGGTCTTGTTAGCCTTTTAATATGAATGGCATTTCAGTGTGTTGTGTGCTTGTTTTTTTATATATACTTGTAAGAAATTCTTTTCTGAATTTTAATTGTTTGGATTATCATCTTACAAAAATATACTGTTAGTGTGCTGTTCCATTGAGTTCCCCCAGCCCTGCAGGACTGGGGTAGTGGAGAGGGTGGAGGGCACACCTGGAGAGGCATTGGACAGCTTTCCCTCAGACTGTGTGTGTGTGTTGTGTGTGTGTAGAAAAAAGTAAAGTCAGTCTTCTTTTTAAACGTCTAGGCATAACTTTCAGGTATTTAGATCTGTGGTTGGCTGGAATGCCTGTTTAACATTTGAACAGCAGCATGTTGGGCATTGTATAGAACATGAAATCCAATTCGTCCTTTACAGAAGGAAGTGGGAGAAAAATGATTTTCTCTCATGATTACCTGGTATGTTTCATATGATCAGATAGTAAGACCTTCATGAGCTGTTACATTTCACTGCCAGGAAGTATTATACCTAAACTCTGCCTCATTGCGGTGACCACTCTTAGGCTAGGTTTCTGGTATAATCCTCATTGCTTTGGTTTATTATGTGACTTTTAACACTTTATACATTTTAATGGTGCTGTTTGTGTCTTCTCTTCTCCTTTTTTTGGGGTAACTAGCCTCAGATTATTTTTGGATGTAGGTATGATATACATAATGATGACAATAGTAGTAAAGAATTGACCTGAAATGTGCCTTTTCTTTTCCTTCTATGTTAAGTCAGATTTCCTTCCACAATATCTGTAGAAACCAATTCTGCTAGTATTTCGCTCTTAAGAAGAACTCTTGTTGAGGATTGTTGTAGTCTGTGGTTGGCTTGGCAGTCCTTTATTCGTGTGAACATGTGGCTGGATATTTTTTGTGGTTACAGACAATATGTGTTTCTTTTGTATTTCCATTAAAACAGATCATTTCCTAAAATGTTCTGTATCTTCTAGAATCACTTACCATACCCCCCCTTTTTTTTTTCTAGATGATTTCAATCCTACTTCCCTTTCTTTACCGCATAAAAAGGTTTCTTTATTGCCCTTGCCATCATTATGAGAGTATTTGTAGCTCTACTGTATTCATAGCCTTTCTACCATTCAGTGCAGAGGGGTGCCCCCATTCCTTTGTCCTGTAGTAAGAGGCAGTGCTACTTCTTGTTTCCCTGAGGATAGGGTGATGGAATGAGGTTTAAGCCGCAAGGCAAGGGGTGATAGTAATATTTGTAACTGGATATTGTCCCTGGGTGAAACACTGTGTCCTTCAGGCATCTTTCTGGGCCTCTGGTGTAGGATTTTAGCAATTTGTTTTTGCTGCATTTTGCCATCTTTCTGTTTCTTTGGCTTGATAATGGTAAATTTCTTTGGGCACAGCCAACAAGTATACTACTCATTCGGGGCCTTCATTCACAAGGACATGTGGGGTCTTCTATTGTTGCTTTGCCTGTTATAGTACTGTTTTTAGTCTTAGTGTGTTTGAGTCCCAAGTGTTCTTGCTATCTACTTCTTTGTCCAGATAACTTGAATAAGAGTGCATGGTCATTCACTCTGTTTTCAGATTATAGTGTGTAATCTAGCTTTTCTTCTTTTTTGTTTTGAATACTTAATCATGTTCAGATATAGGTTGATCAGACTCTATCAGATCCTTGTATTTTGTGCCATCAGTGGATGTTGGACCCATCAGCCTTGTGTTAAGATGTGTTCATATCTGTTATTAGAAAGAGGGGCTGGTAAATAGGTAGATGGTCTTCCATTCCATGATATTTGTCATGTATTTGTAAGGAGAGTGTTTTTTTGGATATACTGACAGTGGACAGCAGTCCCCGATTTTTTACGTGGTGGGACAAAGTAAAGCATGGTTTTCTTTCTTCTTTTTTCCCATCAGTATGCTGGCTGTGTGTTTCTAAGGCTGTATTGCATCTTTCTGCTTTGAACGCCATTGCTTGTAGAAGGTCATGGGCCTCCTTGTGTAAAGATTGGTAATGCTCCCTGAGCATGTTTTAGCTCATTACCCTGGACTAAAAAAGAAATATTATGTACCCCACTGCAAACAGAGGCCAAGTGTCAGCCACATTACCTCCCTTTTCAGTCCTTTTTTAGAGGATTGTTCATTAACTTTCAACTGATTGACATATCATAAGATGGGATGACCAGAGATACTTTTTAAATGGTTCTTCAGCGTTCACCGTGTTTGCCTCTTTCTGGTAGGGTTGCGTGTTCTCTTATACACAAGTCCTTTGCTCATTTGCAGAAGTGCAGTTACATTTTATTTTGGTTTTTCAGATTTAGCCAGGCCTTTTGACTCATGTAACGTATTCCTTCCTGAAAGCGTTAGCAGAGGGTGACTGCGAGGGAGTCGTGCTGGTTTGGGGCTGTGTTCCTCACTCTGCTCTCTGCAGTGTGGTTCGTAGTTACAAGAGCACCAAGTGACATGCCTGGAAAGATGGTTGGGACCGAGTTCTTAACCATTTTAAGCATGTTACCACCTGGAGACGGAGTGGCATTTGTCTCTCCCCACTAATCTTACTTCCTAATGTCATCTAAAATCTCTCCCTGCTTTCTTAAGAAAAGAAAAAAAATCCCAAACCAACAATCCTAACAAAATCCCAACAAAGCAAACCGGGAAGGCCAGCTCGGA
The DNA here is from genome assembly GCF_014108415.1 of Molossus molossus. Taxonomy (NCBI): domain Eukaryota; kingdom Metazoa; phylum Chordata; class Mammalia; order Chiroptera; family Molossidae; genus Molossus; species Molossus molossus. The sequence goes on along the minus strand of NW_023425347.1, from coordinate 101,159,530 downwards.
CTGCTCTGTGGTCCAGCCCAGCACCCGCTCTGGATATGCTGCTGAGTGGATACTTTTGTACCTACAGTCTTCACTGGTTGACATGTGAACAGCCTTTGGAACACAGCGTTCAGGCATTGAACAGACCAGGCACTGTCTCTTCCATTTTTCCTTATCAGTTACCAAAAGGTAAGATTATGTATTTAGTCACTTACAAACACCTGCAAAGTGGATCATTTCTCCTCCTTTGTTCCCACTTAACCTTGGAATGGAGGCTGGAATTTGGCTTCTCATAACAATAGTAAATGGCCATGTCCCTCCTTTTCGTGTTCACCTAAGAGGAAACGGTGAGCTCATTCTCAGTCACGCACTTGGGCCAGTCAGAACTCCGACGGTCTCTCTGTAGCCTGTATGTGATCGTGGAGATGATTTATACTTTCAGCCAAATCTAGTGTTAGTAACAAGTGACAGGAAACCTAGATTTTTAAGTTTATTTCACCTTTTTTTACGCTACATGTTCAAGATGTATCTGTGTATTATATTAGAATGATACATACAAGCAGAGGTACTCCTGTAACTGAAATTTAAAAAAAAAAGAGAGAAAAACAAAGCCTTTTTTTCTAGTTTGAAAAATAGGTGTTATCTTGTTTTCTTCATCAGGGTTGATTTAGAGGGCTGGGAAGCATTTATGAAGGTTTAGTAATACAATCAAGAATTCATCTTTTTAAAACTTAGATTTGGTTTTTAGTCCTTGTCTGAAAAGTTATTTCTGAGGATATATGTGCCCCATTGGTTTTCTGGGGCACTTGGATATGAAACCATTTGGAAGCGATAAAAAGAAATTGTTACAGAGTGTGAAATTATCAAATAGAAAGAGAAAAGATGCAGTAGTGAAGAAATTACCCATTTATCATTAAAAATAATCTCAAAGTGATGATTGGAAGTGTCAATTCAGATATTCTAAGGAAAAATGGAATGTTGATGTGCTTACCCTGTTGAAATCGGCAAATAGCCCTGTTGCACGAAGAACACTCTCTAAAATGGGGATGCTCAGAAGATAAAGAAGTTGATGGGATTGGCTATTTTAAAATGTTAAGTGTTTCTTCTCTCTTTAAAAAGTAATTGAAATAAAATAACCCTTCTTAGTGAAGAAAATGTAAACTCTAATGGAAGTTCAGCAGAATGAAACATTTAAAAAGTGAAGATTGAAGATAAGGATTTTTTATTGCCAATCCACAAGGGGGTAGTGATGTTCTATCAAAGATATTTGTGGTGGCAATGTGAGATGATCTCTTTTAACATTTTAGATTTACAGATAAAACTGGTCTGCTTGCACTTTAACTTAATAAGATCTTTTTCAAATCTTTATTGGCAAAATTGTTTATTGCTTAAATTTTTAAAAAATGCGTTCTGGGTGAATGGCCATATTAAGCTAGCTGAGTGGTAAAGAAGAGAGAATGTCCTTTGGAGATGTTACCAAGGATCTGAGGGTCACTTATTTTCTAAGCATGGAATAATCTTAAATTTCTTGGGAAATATGAGGAATCTAGGAATCAGTTATCTAAGTGTCCTGAGTAAAAGGATTTTAGTAACTTGCATCTAGACTTTACAGAAGTTTGTATTATTGCTTGTATTTTCAGTTCTGCCAAGAGATGAAAAATGTGAATAACTTACACCACCAGCCACTTTTAATAGGTCTAAGTAAATCAAATTTTTATAATCTTTTTTATTAGTTTATACTACATCATTAGATAAAAGCATTTTCCCCTCTCACATAAAGGTTCCAGTAGCTTGCCTGAGGTCATGTGCCCCCCACCCCATTATGTTCAGAATTGCTTAAAATTAGGGGTGGTTTGGCAGTGCCAGGTAGTGGTCAGTGAAGAACTAAAACTAGGTATATTGTGCACTCTTTTCAGAATGAGATGGCACGAGGTGGGTGAAGGATTTAAGGTGGGGATGGGACTATGGTCTACTAATATTTTTAAACATATTATCATTATTATTTTTAAAAATCCTTACTCAAGGATATTTTTCCATTGACTTATTTTTTTTAAGATAGGGAGGGAGGGAGGGAGAGAGAGAGAGAGAGAGAGAGAAACAATGATGTGAGAGAGATACATCAGTTGGTTGCCTCCTGCATGACCCCAGGGGGGCTAGGGATCGAATCTGAGACTCTGATCTGCGGGCCGACGCTCTAACCACTAGGAAAAACCAGCCAGGACTAAAAATACTATTTTTAACAATATTATGAAATAGTTCCATGGTTTAGAAGTTATGCTTATTTGTGGCATATATTTAGTATAGTTTTCATTTTTGATTTAGGGAAAAGGTTGTTAACACAGCTTTTCTCTCTTTCTTTTTTTCCCCTTCCCCTCCCCTTGGTCTGAGCAAGGGCTTTTTCTGTTTTATCTCCTTTACTACATGACTGGTGATTTCACATCCCCAAAGATACAGTTTCTTCATCGACTACCTAAGCTCTGCTGGGAGCTGAACTATGACGTCAGCATTTCCATTCATGAATTTGATTTCTTCAAATCTCCTTTCTTATTTTGGGTTCCTGAGCCGTCTGGCACATGTACTAATCAGCTCACCATCGGTCAGCCTGTGAACCAGCGATGAAAGGTAGAGCGAAAGATAAGATGCTGGGGTTGTTTCGATAGAACTCGAGTTGCTCACGCTGATTCACATCAGTGTAGTTTGGACAAGGTTTCTGGTGAAACAGATTGAAACCTAAAAGCAGTCGGTTTAATTACCTCATGATTTTGTGGCTGGAGCTGTGTTGTGACCATGCTGACACTACATTTTTGTACTCCCATGAAGTTCAGAGTGCTAGGCTGTAGCTCCTTTGTTAAAAGGAATGCCTCTGTTGTAATTTGACAAAATTGGAGCATTTTGCTTTATTTTCAGAGAGCTTAGGCCTGGAGATGAAATTAGGTTCTACTCAGATTACTTTTGGGATGCATTTGGATTTTTTTGGAGGGCATTTTGTTGCTCTTGAAATATTTTATTTATTTATTTGTGTTTATTGATTTGAGGTTGTGGGGGGAGAAAGAAACATCGATTTGTTGTTCCTCTCACTTATATGTGTTCTTTGGTTGATTCTTGTATGTGCCCTGACTGGAGATGGAACCTGCAACCTTGGCTTACCAGGACGATGCTCTAACAGACGGAGCTACCCAGCCACAGAGCCTTGAAATATATTAGATGCCTTTGTTGGGTACTTACATTTCCTGTGTGTTGTAGTTGTTCTGTAAGTAGCAGAGCAGCCCTGGTGTTGGGGTTAGCTTTCCTCTCCCCTAGGTTGTGCATTCATGGAGCTGTTGACCCCAGCTCTTCCTGCAGGAGGTCACCGCTTGTAATTTAGTGCTGCGGGAGAGAAGTTCTGGAAGCAATCTGATGTTTTCCTCTGCATGGCCGAGTCTGAGGTCGAGCCTCTGGTGTGTGGCATCTTTCGAGCCTCCTGTGGTTAATGAATGGTGAGCTTTACAGAAGTTCATTTTCTCTGCTTTCTTGGGGGTTTGTTGACTTTCTAGATATTTAATTGCCAAGAAACATTTAGATGTTTCTATTTAGAATATGTTCCTATTTTGAAATCACTGTAGCTCAGTTACAATTTATGGTGAGAGTAGGTGATTCAAACTGCAACCATTTTGATTGATTCCCAGTGTTACTCCTGAGATGACTTTACAGCTCATGAGAGCTCAGGTGCCGGCTCCTCCCACCCTAAATGAACTGAGCTTTGTGTTCCCTCAGGGTGAGCCACGTTGTCTGACGGGAACAGACATGTGTGGTCTGTTATTTAGCATTTTCCTTGAAGTGGGTGCTCTAAGGAAAAAAATTAGAGCAAGGAGACATGAATAAGCATTTGAAGATGACGTACATGATACTCATTTTCTCTAAGAACTGAATTGTTTTAAAATTATTTAAATACAATTTCTAGGAAGGATTCTTTTTTTTTCTGATTAATGCTCACCCAAGGATATTTTTTCCATTGGTTTTTAGAGAGAGTGCAAGGGAGAGAGGGAGGAAGGGACAGAGGGAGAGACAGAGAGGAAAGAAACATGGAAACATCAGTGTTTGGTTGACACATCAGTTGGTTGCCTCCCACTTGTGTCCCAACAGGGGCTGAGGGTTGAACCTGCAACCCAGGTACATGGCCTTGGCTGGGAATCAAACCCGAGACCTTTTAAGTGAATGGGCCGATGCTCTAACCACTGAGCACACTGGCCAGGGCTAGGAAGGATTCTAATTGTAAATATTATTGAAGCAAGGAATAGTTAATGGTAGAGGGTTTCTGTAAACACTTCCTAATTTTATTTTATTTTATTATTTTTTTTAATTCTCACTCGAGGACATTTTTCCATTTTTTGTTCAGATAGAGTGGGAGGGGGGGGAGGAAGAGAGAGAGAGAGAAGCATCGACGTGAAAGGGACACATCGAGTGTGGCTGCCACCCGCATGACCAACCAGGGCCAGGGACAAACTGCAACCGAGGTACGCGCCTTTAGTGGGAACTGAACCCGGGTCTCTCTGGACCACAGGCTGACGCTCTAACCGCTAAGCCAAACCTGCCAGGGCAACACTTCCCAATTTTAAAACCATGTATCACTGGGATTTATGAAAAGTTTGGGGTTTTGATATCAGATTTCTAAATATTGGGAAGACTAATATAGTATCAGCGTTCTCATTTTGTCTTACCACGAACCAAACAGCTAGATGAATCCTTTGGCCATGAAGGCTTAACTTTCCTATGTGGCCTTTAGACCAAGCCCCCGTGATTCTCATCTCAGGCTCTTTTTCAGTCTCCAGGAACACTGGTGACTGGGACCAAGGACCTCAGCTAGGTGTGATTTTCTGCTGTCCCTGTGGCCACGATGGAGGGCAGGCGCTAGAAGCCTCTTTTCCTGACCTCCGAACCTGCTCCCCTTCCAGACACACGTCATCATCTCCATCTGGCATGCCCCTCACCCTGCTGTTCCCAGACCCCAGCGCTTGTGACGAGTCCGTCCGTAGTGGGAGCGGACTCGTGTTGCTAAAGGGTTACCCCAGAGATGACCTCTACAGTTCCTTCCCACCCTGACTCATGATGATAAGAAAATGAAGTTGGCTATACGGAATCTCACTTCATGGCTTTGCTGGTATCCTGCATTACACTCTTTTTCTTTTGCAGTGCTTGCTCCAGGTCACGGATTGCTCTGTTGGCTCAAGCTGTGTAGGAGGAATTTGACCTGTAGTCACCGAAGTGCTCCTTTCTGGTGTATGCAGAGGGCCTGATTTTTTAGATCTGTCTAACACGTTGTGAATATTTACTTTAAAAAATGTAAAACATTGTTAAAGTTGTGGAAAAGATGCACAGAAATGTTCATTCTGCTTGGTTTTTCCCTCTCACACATTCAGGCCCTGTATTCTGATATGGATGAGTGTGTGTAGTTTTGGAATAATAGACTTAAATAACATGATTACATATGGCAAAGTGTCTGCTAACCCCAGACTTTTTATGTTTAAGGTCTTAATGTTTTTATTCATTTAGTTGTTTTTTTCTGGAGTTGATTAATACAACTGTTATTGAAATGTATAGATTAGTCCTGGCTGGTTTGGCTGAGCAGTTAGAGCATCGGCCCTCGGACAAAAGAGTCACGGTTTTGATTCCCAAGGGCACGTCCCTTGGTTGTGGTTCCGTCCCAGGCCCTGGTCGGGGGTCATGCAGAAGGCAACCAATCAATGTGTCTCTCTCACATCGATGTTTCTCTCTCTCCCCCCCCCCCCTTCTCTTTCTCCTTCCTTTTTTCCCTCTCTTCAATTCTATCTGAAGATAAATGGAAAAATATCCTCCGGGGAGGATTTAAAAAAAAAGTATTGATTGCTAGTAATTCAGTAAATAACTTTCTATTAAGAAACAGATGGGGATGGGGGAGTTTCATGGGGAGTCCACTGTAATTGATCATATAGGGTCTTCACTCGGGCATACTTCCTCGGTTGCTACAGGCCTGGCATTTGGAGATGCCTTGACTGTCATTTATTTTTTGAAAGTTGCGTTCATATTTAAAGCTTCTGAGGGGCAAGTTAATGTTCCCGGTGTTCTTGCCAAGATTCTCTGCCCGATCCTTTCCGATTCTGCCGTTATGAAAGGTGCTGGCTGAATTATTTGCTTTGACAAAGCTTCTGATGGAGGTCTCTTCCTCGTTTAATTGTATTGATAGAGGCTGTTGTGCTTAAAAGGAAAGTATGACAAGCAGAAGGCAGTGTGAGTGGGTACTCAACATTTTGAAGCACTTGTCTTTCTTCCTTGGGGTCCTCTAGAAATTGATCATAGATTACTTGACCAAATTCAAGGCCCCGAGATTTATTCCAGACATCCTGGGAGGTGAGGACATCAGCCTTTCTCTACTGACTCTGATTATTCTGCATCTGACCCGTGCTGCCTGGATGGGTGCTTCTGATGCAGATCTGGTGACAGCCGCAGCCTTCCCAGCTGGGCTGAGTACCCTGACAGCTGTTATCTGTCCCCCAGGTATTCTAGTCTCCAGCCTCTGTGGCCACGTCTGCAGGAACTGAGGATGGATTTGGCTGCTCTGGTGCCGTTCCAAGTTGTTGCGGGTGCTCTCCGCTGTCTGCTTCACCCCTGCCTGGCTCGCAGGCCCACCTCTCACGGGGCTCTTTGCCCTGGTCCTGGGGTGAACAAGCATACACAGAAGTCACTTGTTTAATAAGAATGAAAGTCATGATTTTCAGAATGCTTTACAAATAAACAGTGGTTCGTGGTGATGGTGCACAACAAGGTGAACGTACTGAATGCCACTAAATTGTATACTTCCAGAGGGTGAAAATGGTAAATGGTGCGTTATGACTCTTTTACCACAATTTAAAAAAGGTAGATTCCAAAATCTAAGGAGAAAAGTTGCAGTGAGATCCTAACTGTAAATATATGGCAATATTTTCATTACCCCAACGTGGGCTTGTGCCTTAAATAGTGTCAAAACCTCCCTCCCCCCACCACCCCTCTCCTCTCCCCCTTTTCCCTCTGTCTGTCTGTCTCTCTGTCTCTTTCTCTCTCTGTCTTACACACATGCGTAGTGGTAAGCAAGTTCTGAAGTTCATTTATACAGAAAGTGGACACGGGAGGGTGAGTGGACCCTACTTTAGTGGGAGCGGTTTGGGCTGAAGGAACACAGGCCGTCAAGTTAGGTTGGGTGGAGGAGGTTTTCGCCCGAGAGGAGCAGAGGCAGCCCCGGCTCCCCGCGCCGAAACTGAGGTGGGCAGTCTGGGGCTGTACCGCAGAGTCTGGGGCAGGGCTCCCAGGACCCCAGCCCTGGCCCCATCTCTGCTGTTCCCGGTTCTCCTCCCAGATTTCCCCACTTCCGGAAGCGTCCTTGCTCCCCATAACCGCGTGTCATTGTGACCTGCCGTGGACAGCTGGGACTCCTGCGTGTCCGACCCTAGTTCCTGTGCTCACTGTCATCTGATGCTGGTTTTTGTGGCTCATATTTAAATACTCAAGATGGACTCTCAGCCAGTTGCTTTGTTTTCATAGGCCTGGTGTTCACCCTGGTGCCTGGACTCTAAGGGGAAGCGAGAGTCCATTGGCTGATGATCATTTCAGGCGGGTGCAGTGAAAGATTGTGTGAGAAGGAGACTGTAGCAGGGGGTCCTTGCACCTTAAACTGTTCCCATTAAACAGTGTATAAGAAAGAATATTAACTCCCAAGTGGATTTATCGTGTTCAGTTGCTCCAGTGGGTACGCTTTCTGCAGAGAATATGTCCACTATAGGTACAGACACGAGGCCAAGTGTCCTCAGCCAGCAGGCCTGGGTGTGTGGAGTAAGTCAGCAGGGGGCCCAGTCACTGTCCCCAGGCATGTGCTCTGAGCTGCGGTGAAGCAGGCAGGGCACACTGGAACGAGGTGGTCTTTGTAGGCTTTGCCCTGTGCGGGTCCTCAGGTTGAAGCAGGCCGTTTGGGGGTTGTCTGTGTCATCTGAGGTTTTCCACGGTTTGGATACTTGGGTGGACTTCCTCGTGTTTCCCTTGTTGTGGACCACTAAACCTGAAAGGTGGGGTACAGGTGTCCGAAGTATGGGGAAGAAAACAGAAAACAACCTCTGTTTAAGCATATGTGGCCACCTGTATGCACCTTTGTTCGGCTTTTCCTTGGCATCTCCTTCCTGCCTCTAATGTCGGGTTTTCCTTGATTCCTCATGGTAGAGGAAGAAACAAGATTATGGTAGACAGGTGGGAGACTCTGAGAGAACAGTAGTTTGGAGGTACTGTGTAAGGGTTAATAGCCTGTCTGTGCACCATTGAATCTTCGGAGTACACAGCTGCTTAGTAACGGGTGTCTCATAGTGATGACCTTGAGCACATGCAGAAGAGCAACACTGAGTATATTCTACTTTCCAAAAGAGGGAAGTATGTGATGTTTCAAAAACACAACCATCAAATAACTTTTAGTACTCAAAGGGATTTGATTCCCATTTTAATAACATATGTGAGATATAATTCACAGACCATAAAATCCGTTCTTTTAAACTATATAATTCAGTGGTATTTCATATGTTGACAGTTGTACAACTATCCCCACTATCTAATTCCAGAGCATCTTCACTCCAAAAAGAAATCTCTACCTGTTAGTAGCCACTCTCCCTTCCTCCCCACCCCATCTCTAGGCAATGAGCAATCTCCTCCATCTTCATGGATTTGCCTGTTCTGGACGTTTTCTTAAATGGAATCTTATAACATGTGGTCTTTTATGGCTGGCTTCTTTCCTGTAGCATAAAGTTTCCAAGGTTCATCCACGTTGTAGCAGATATCAGAACTTTGTTCCTTTCATAGTGGAACAATGCTCTATTGTATAGATATACCACATTTTACTTATCTGTTCACCAGTTGAACATCTGAGTTATTTTCATTTTCTGGCTATTATGAATAATGCTGCTATGAACACTATACATGTTTTTGTGTGAACATACATTTTCAGTTCTCTTTGATGTATACCTAGCATTGGAATTGTTGGGTCATGTGGTAACTGTTTAATTGAGAAATTGCCAAACTGTTTTGCAAAGTGGCTGCATCGTATTCCATTCCTGCCAGCAATGTTTGAAGATTCTGATTTCTCCGCATCCTCGCTAACTCTTGTTATTATCTGTCTTTTTGATTAAAGCTATTCTTGTAGATGTGAAGTGGTATGTTATTGTGGTTTTGATTTGTATTTCCCTAATGACTAATGTTGTTGAATGTCTTTTCATTTGATTACTGGCCCTTTGTATGTCTGATGTGGAGAAATGTCCTCTGCCTATTTTTGAATTGAGTCGTTTGTTTTTTGGCTGTTAGTTGTAGGCGTTCTTTATACATTCTGGATATCAATCTCATATCAGATATATGATATACAAATATTTTCTCCCATTCTGTGGGCTGTCTTTTCACTTTCTTGATAGTGTCTTTTGAAGAATAAAAGTTTTACATTTCAATCAAATTCAATTTATCTGTTTTTTTTCTTTTGTTGCATATGCTTTTGGTGTCATTGTTAAGAAACCTTGCCTAGCTCGGCTGGTATGGTTCAGTGGTTGAGCATTGACCCATGCACCAAGAGGTCGCTGGTTTGATTCCTGGTCAGGGCACATGCTCAAGTTGCAGGCTTGATCCCTAGCAGGGGGTGTGTAGGAGGCAGCCAATCAATGTTTCTCTCTCATCCATATTTCTTTTTTTTTAAAAAATATTTTTCTTTATTGACTTTAGAGAGAGAGGAAGGAAGAGGGAGAGAGAGATAGAAACATCGATGAGAGAGAACATTGACTGGCCACCTCCTGCATGTCCCCCACTGGGGATCAGGCCCACAACCTGGGCACGTGCCCCGACCGGGAATCGAACCAGTGACCTCTTGGTGCATGGGTCAACACTCAACCACTGAGCCACACCGGCCGGCCTCTCATTGATATTTCTCTCTCTCTTCCCCTCTCCCTTCCTCTCTCTGTAAAATCAATTAAAAAAATGGCCTAATCCAAGGTCATAAGGATATATACCTGTTTTTCTGTAAGAGTCTGATTCATTTTGAGTTAATTTTTGTGTATGTTGTGAAGTAGGTAGGCCTCCAACATCATTCTTGTACATGTGAATATCCAGTTGTCCCAGCACCATTTCTTGACAAGACCATTTGTTCCCCATTCAAGTTATCTTGGCACCCTTGTCAAATATCAGTTAACCAAAAATGTGTGAAGTCTCAATTCTAACCTGTTGATCTAGACGTCTGTCCTTATGCCAGCACCACACTGCCCCGATGACTGTAGTTTTGTAGTAAGTTCTGAAATCAGGAGGTGCCTGTCCTCCAACTCTACTCTTTTTCAAGAATGTTTTGTCTATTCTAGGTCCCTTGATTTTCCACATGAATATTAGGATCAGCTTGTCAATTTCTACAAAAAAGACAGTTTTGATATTGATAGAGATTTTTTTTTTTTTTTTTATCCTCACCCGAGGACATTTTTCCATTTTTTTGTTCAGGTAGAGTGGGAGGGAGAGAGAGGAACACAGAGAGAGAGAGAAACATCGATGTGAAAGGAACACATCGAGTGGCTGCCACCCGCACAACCAACCAGGGCCGGGGACAAACTGCAACCGAGGTACATGCCCCTAGCGGGAACCGAACCCGGGTCTCTCAGGACCGCAGGCCGACGCTCTAACCGCTGAGCCAAACCGGCCAGGGCTGATATTGATAGAGATTATGTTAAGTCTGTGGAACAGTTTGGAAAGTATAATGCCTTTTCATCACTCTACTGTTTGCTTGGGAACTACTGGCTAACTCAAGCACCCAAGCATCTTGCCTTAAACATTTTTTTTTGTTTGTTTTAATTTATTACTACAGTAGGCTGCCTTGGTGAGACACTGTAATTCACTGTTAGGCCGGAACTGGACTTTTTATGTTCCAAGAGAGCAAATGGCTAATTCATACAGCTTGAAGGTTGGCTTCTTTTAGTATGTGTTCTTTTGATGTGAAAGTTTGCTGATGTTTTGAATGTGTAGGAAAAATGTGGTATTCTGGTTAACGCTTGTTCTGATGAATAGAGAATTAACAGATTCCATATATGAACATATAGTTATCAAAGACTTAGAATATGTTACACTAAAACTGTGACATTAAAATTTATGTAGTTCTTATTTTTATTCTTACTGGAGGTGTCAGATATTTTAGGATCTTGCAGTCCTGTGGGGGCCAGGTGAGTATCAGCTGTTATACTCTTAAGTCAATCCATTTACTCAACAAATAATAATGAAGTGCAGGCACAGAGACGAACACACAGCCCCTGTCCTCATGGGGCTAACGGAGGAACTGACATGAATCAAGGTGCCTGTGAAATTACAACCCCTACAGTGCTAGAAGAGAAATGCTGTGAGGGAGGTACAGCGTTTCTAAGGGATTTGGCTAATCTGAGAGGCTGGGAGAGGATTCTTGAGTTAAGCTGTGAAGGAAAATGGGAATTAATTAAGGGAAAAATGAGGGAAAGAAGTTCCAGGTAGTTGGATGAGCTGGTTAGTGGGATGCGTGGGGATACTCTGATTGTATTCTGGCTGTTTATAGTTTTTGAGAAAGAACACCTGAAGACTTGACTCTGGTCTTCATTCTGCCCCTTAAGTGCCTTGTGACTTTAAGCAAGTAACTCAAACTTTCTGAGCTTAGTTACTTGCTATTTTTTAATTTTATGAGGCAGTGTGCAGCTGTTTATTTAGAGATAAATAGAACATATATATGAAAACATACAGAACCCTAGGCTTTTAGTTGATTGTAAGTATAATTTAAATTATTTTTTTCATGACCTTCTGTGGTTGGTTTCTTAGGAATGCAATATTGGTAGGGTGAGTATTTTTCTGAACATTTTCCTAGTCTTTGAGATTAAGATTCACTGTGGTTCCTGCATACTCAGTACACTTGGGAGCAGATGTGGATGGACCGAGTCAAGGCTGGTCATAACGCATGCTGTCATCGGGTCTGGGAGGCACGGGCAGGTCGTCTTGGAGGACGTGGAGTTTGACCTGGCATCACTGACAGGCAGACATGGTGGTTGGAAGAGAAGTGTCATGTGGAGGAAATGGAGCAAAGGCACAGAGCCAGGAGGGCGCAGGGAGTGGCTGGAATTCCCCGGGCATGTGTAGACGCGTCTGGAAAAATAGGTGGGGGTCAGGTGGTGTAGGGGCTTGGAAAGTCAACTAGGAGTCTGGATTATATTCTCTCTGTTCTGGGAGAGGCTTATAGAAGTGGTTTTGGCCCTGGCCAGTTTGGCTCAGCGGTTAGAGCGTCGGCCTGTGGTCCGGAGAGACCCGGGTTCGGTTCCCGCTAAGGGCACGTACTTCGGTTGCAGTTTGTCCCCGGCCCTGGTTGGTCATGCGGGTGGCAGCCACTCGATGTGTCCCTTCACATCGATGTTTCTCTCTCTCTCTCTCCCTCCCACTCTATCTTTACAAAAAATGGAAAAATATCCTCAGGTGAGGATAAAAAAAAAAAAAAAAGAAGTGGTTTTGTTGGTTTGTTTTTAAATAGGAGTGGGATTGATTGGGTAATAGTCAACTCTGTGAAGGTGCTAAGAAGGGTGCCGTGCTTACCTCTCCAGCTGCTGCTTCACTCACCAGTCCTGTTCAATTCTTTTAGGTTCTGATTGTGCCAGAGCGCCATGCTCTCCAGGGTTCAGGCCTTGCACGTTGCCATAGCCTCGACTTGGAAGGTGCACCTTCCTCTAAAGCACGTGCGCGGTACTCACCTGTACTTTGCTTTGCTGACCCTCCCTGTCCTCTGGGTTTCAGCTTAAGTGCGATTTGTTTGAGAAGCCTTCCTGACCCTGCCTTTCTTTCATTTTGGATTGCACCCATAGAACTCCATGGTTTTCCTGCTCATAGCATATTTTTAGTGTGCATTAGAATTGCTTGTTCACTTCTTTTTCTCTCTGAATTAGATGTACGAATAGATGTACATCTTCTGAGGTCACAGACTTGTGTGCTGGCACCGAGGATGGGCTTAATAGTGTTTGCTGGTTGAGTGAATGAAGGAGCAAAGAGGAGGAGCTGGAGTTGGGAAGGTAGCTCCTGGTAAGAATGTCTGTAGCAGCGGGGTGGAGAAAGGAGTTAGTGTGACTAAATTGTGTATGTGTGAGAGCAACATAATTTTGTGACTGACCGACTGGGGGACTTGAGGGATGAGAAGAGTTGAAGGTGGTGTTAGGTTTTGAACCTCAACTGGAGCTAGATGAGGCCATTAACTGAGATAGGGAATGCAGGAGAGAGATGTTTTGGGGAGACTGGATGCAAATACATTGTTCTAATTGGGTAATTAAATGACTGTATACGTTCGTATACAATATGACGTTGGAAATGTGGGTCAAAGTCCCTCATATTCCCTGTTGGTTTCTTCTTCATCGAGCTTTCTTAGGGCAAGGGAGTCATGGTCACGGAGTCCGTAGAGGTCGGCCTCCTCGGCACAGGGCAGGGTGGAGAGGGGGGAGTAGATCTGGGGGGCAGATAGATGTGCCAGCACAGCCTCTGGTGGAGTGTATAAGGTTTATGAAAAAATGAAAGATGGGGCTTTGTCTTGCTCACTGCTACACCTCTCCCCAGAACAGTGCCTGTTGGTTAGAAGCATGAATGAATCAGTTCATCAGAACTAGGAGTAGAAGTCACAGTGGGAGTGAAAGTTGTTATGGGAGGGAAGGGACTTGAGGGCAGGAATGTGGTGAATGCTTTCATATAAGTGTCACCAGAGGGGAGAGCACGTGGGGACTGAGAAGGAACATCCAGAGAAGTAACAGAACCAGAACGTAAAGTCGGGTGCTAAGTGCAGTGGGTTGTAAGGAGGTTATCAGCTGTAATGCTGCAGAGTTTGAATGGAGTGAAGACTACGGAAAAGGTAAGGATTTTGTCACTTTGATAGTTGAGAATGAGAAAGAGGTAGCAAGAGGGTAGATAATTTTTTAAGGATTCTGCAGTAAATGCAGAGTGCTGGTAAAGATGATAGTGAAATGATTGATCAAATCCAAGTTGAGAAGAGAAATCCCTGGGACCTGAGGACTGTGGATGGATGTGTTATCTATTGCTGCAGTAACAAATGACTGGACATAGTGACGTAGAGCAGATACATTTATCATCTGATCCTGTGGGCCAGGAGTTCAGGCAGGGCTTTGCTAGGTCTGCTGCTTCAGGGCCTAACTAGACTGCAATCAAGGTGTTGGTCGGTCTGGGGTTTCATTTGAAGGTTCAACTGGGGAAGGATACTCTGCCAAGCTTACACCGTTTAAAAGATTCTGTCTTGTGGGCTGTTGGCCAGAGGCTATCCTCAGTTCCTTGTCATGTGAGCCTCTCCAACATGGCAACTTGCTTCATCAGAGCCAGCAAGGAACTCTTCTAGGAAGACAGAAGATATGATCTGTGTCGCCTAATCACCTGGGTCACATTCTGTTGTGAGAAGCAAGTCATTAGGTCTGGCACTCACCTAAGGGGAAGGGATTACACAAAGCTGTGTGTTAACCAAGAGCTGGAGATGACAGGCAGCCCACCCTGAAGTTTGTCTACAAGTAGGGAGGGATGCTGGCACTAGACGGCGTTAGAACAGTTCTTCCGGAAGAGGCCCTGCGGGATGCAGATGGCAGGTGGGAGCTTTTAGAGAGTGGAGTTTGGGAGGTGAAGTTGCAGGGCACATTGAGACACAGCCCTGTTGTTGTTGGTGACGCTCTCAGGAAGCCTTTCCTGCCTTCTCCATTCTGACAAGGGGGTAGGTGCCTCTCCTATGAGATGAGTTCATCGACTGTATAATAATTGCCATTGGTAGATGCTCTGCCTTGCTAAAGTTGATTTACCAGCAAATTCCTGGCCAGTGGAGGTATCTGTGCTGCTTGCCTGTGTTGTTGAGGCCCGAGTGAGGTGATGCACATGGAAGTATCATAGTACGTACAGAGAGGGTGCAGGCAGGTGGAGGTATCTGTGCTGCTTGCCTATGTTGTTGAGGCCCGAGTGAAGTGATGCACATGGAAGTATCATAGTACGTACAGAGAAGATGCAGGCAGGTGGAGGTATCCGTGCTGCTTGCCTGTGTTGTTGAGGCCCGAGTGAGGTGATGCACATGGAAGTATCATAGTACGTACAGAGAGGGTGCAGGCAGGTGGAGGTATCTGTGCTGCTTGCCTGTGTTGTTGAGGCCCGAGTGAGGTGATGCACATGGAAGTATCATAGTACATACAGAGAGGATGCAGGCAGGTGGAGGTATCCGTGCTGCTTGCCTGTGTTGTTGAGGCCCGAGTGAGGTGATGCACATGGAAGTATCATAGTACGTACAGAGAAGATGCAGGCAGGTGGAGGTATCTGTGCTGCTTGCCTGTGTTGTTGAGGCCCGAGTGAGGTGATGCACATGGAAGTATCATAGTACATACAGAGAGGGTGCAGGCAGGTGGAGGTATCTGTGCTGCTTGCCTGTGTTGTTGAGGCCCGAGTGAGGTGATGCACATGGAAGTATCATAGTACGTACAGAGAGGGTGCAGGCAGGTGGAGGTATCTGTGCTGCTTGCCTGTGTTGTTGAGGCTCGAGTGAGGTGATGCACATGGAAGTATCATAGTACGTACAGAGAGGGTGCAGGCAGGTGGAGGTATCTGTGCTGCTTGCCTGTGTTGTTGAGGCCCGAGTGAAGTGATGCACATGGAAGTATCATAGTACGTACAGAGAGGATGCAGGCAGATGGAGGTATCTGTGCTGCTTGCCTGTGTTGTTGAGGCCCGAGTGAGGTGATGCACATGGAAGTATCATAGTACATACAGAGAGGGTGCAGGCAGGTGGAGGTATCTGTGCTGCTTGCCTGTGTTGTTGAGGCCCGAGTGAGGTGATGCACATGGAAGTATCATAGTACGTACAGAGAGGATGCAGGCAGGTGGAGGTATCTGTGCTGCTTGCCTGTGTTGTTGAGGCCCGAGTGAGGTGATGCACATGGAAGTATCATAGTACGTACAGAGAGGGTGCAGGCAGGTGGAGGTATCTGTGCTGCTTGCCTGTGTTGTTGAGGCCCGAGTGAGGTGATGCACATGGAAGTATCATAGTACGTACAGAGAGGGTGCAGGCAGGTGGAGGTATCTGTGCTGCTTGCCTGTGTTGTTGAGGCCCGAGTGAGGTGATGCACATGGAAGTATCATAGTACATACAGAGAGGGTGCAGGCAATGGCGCTGACCGGCCTCCTTTCCCCGCGTTCGCAGGAACGCTGGGTGCTGACGGTCCTGTCCATGTCAACTTGGGGTCACTGTGTGATACTGAGTTATTGAACTGGCCTTTATTTAATACCGTGATATTTTTAGGGCCTTTTGAGTAGAGTGTTTGCTTTTATGATAAATGACCCCAAACTGCTATACCTTTCAAGTCCTTGTATCCAGTTTTTATTGTTTTTTTGTTTTTTTTTTTTAAATCTGTCCTTGCTAGACCATGTCACTCTTTTGCTTCTCCCTCTCTGTCACTTTCTAGCTATCCCTGTCCGTCTGATACGTTGCTTCTGATCTTCTCTGGGTTTGGAACCTGATAATTAAGCTTGTTAGAACTGTGAGTAGTTCGATAGTAATGGAGCTGGGACTACGGACCGGGAGGCCCGTCTCACAGTGAAGCATGTGAGCTGGTGTGGGTCGACTCTGAAAATCTTTTTGGACTCAGTGTATCTTGGCGTCCGTCCTGCTCTGGCTGTGCGTGGAGGAGGCGGGGTTCCCGTGGAGCCGAGCTCCATTTGGGGAGGTGGCTGCCATTTTGGTGGCATGTGCCTCCTTGCTCTGCTAAGAGAATCAGCACCCTTCTCTCCTTTGGCTTTGATGAGCTTTTCGATGTTGGGGGCAGTAGTGAGTAGTGATAGGTGACAGGTGGTCTGTGGTTCATGGACCCGAAAGTGTGGGGGAAGCAAGGGAAGTCCTTCCACCAGATGGACGCCCAGGCATCTGCAGGAGTTCTGCGCTGGCCTTCCTTGAGCATGGTGAGCCCAGTCGAGATGACGAGGTAGTCTCTGATGTCCCTCGGTGCGTGTGACACGCCTCAGTGTTCCCAGTGCGGTAGCTCTTCTGTCAGAGCGACCTGCGATGTCTTCTGTCCAGACGTTGGCATCGTCTCTTGGGGAAGCATTAGTGCCCTTTTGGGGAGAGGTCTGTGTCCCAGAGTGCAGAGGAGTGTGGGGAGCCTGTTCCTGGCTCTCGCTCTGCTCCCTCCTGGCCGGTGCCCTTGCCATGCGTCTGTGCCCGTGCCTTGGTGTCTCCTTTTCTAGGGTAGGCATGATGTCTGCTTTGCTGCCTATGGGACCACAGCACGATTTTCTTCCTGAAAATTCTTGTTATGTGTACATAATGTCAAGTAGAATGCCTGCTTGGTTGGGTTGGTTTTGTTGATATTTTCAGTGCTCTGTCTTTGAGGTCTTTAAAACATTGGTATCATTGGCACTGGTCATGGAAAGTGCTGCCTAAAACAATGCCATATTAAGTTCTGTGTAGCTTTTTCTGACCATGCTCTGTTAGACTGTATTTATACAGATGTGGACATTTAATAAGCGCTCTTTGATTATTTTCAGAATATTGAATAGACTGGCTTCCTGGCCAAATTAAATTATAAAGTTCTGATGATCTTGTGATTCATATCTGGAAAGAATCATTGTTTTCATTCTGAAATAACTTTAAATATGCTTTACATGAATCTGGTAATAGTGAATCAATTAATGTGATTTCTCAGGTCATAAATCAGACTTGAAATACTGTAGTATTAATTCCTTAGTAAGCTTCTTAGAACTTAGCCGTTTTGTGGTCTCTTTTAGCTACTTGTTTGCTTTTGAACTCAATTCTAGGTGTTGAACTCAATTTGAGAGCCTAAAATGGTTTGTGCTCCAAATACCATAGAGGTTACTGCTTCACTTTTTTATTAGCCGGCCTTCGTAGTATGAAGTCAGCCACCTCTCAGGCTTTTCCCTTTTAACTTGGGTATACACTTTAATTTTGTCTCCATCCCGTAGGAATGTTACGAAGGTTATTACAGTAGCAATATGGTATATTTTAAACTTCTTGAAAAGAGGTAATATGTGAGCAGAAAATATTTTTGTACTGTGCCATGTTTTCCCCCCACTAACCTTTTGTGGTTCAGAAAAAGGCTAAAGTGACTTGTGTGACTGGTGTTCAGGAGTACATGTTGGTTTTCCAGTCTCAGATGTCATTAGCTCTGTTTTGTGGGGGGTCTCCAGGGCATGGCCTGTGACAGACCCTGTGCCCCTTTTTGTCTAGCAGGCCTGGGCTCAGCCACAAATGTGGGTGTTGGTTCTGTTGGTGTCTGTGAACACTGGTGGGTCTGTTTACCCCCTTAGTTTTCAGTGGGTCTGAAGTAGCTTTTGTCTTATTTCTTAATTGTTCAAGGACCAGAGAATGGGTGACAACTCAGGGTGGCCTTAGGAGAGGGAGAGAGCTTCTTTTTTTTTTTTTTTTATCCTCACCCGAGGACATTTTTCCATTTTTTTACAGATAGAGTGGGAGGGAGAGAGAGGAAGGGAGAGAGAGAGAAACATCGACGTGAAGGGACACATCGAGTGGCTGCCACCCGCACGACCAACCAGGGCCGGGGACAAACTGCAACCGAAGTACGTGCCCTTAGCGGGAACCGAACCCGGGTCTCTGCGGACCGCAGGCCGACGCTCTAACCGCTGAGCCAAACTGGCCAGGGCGAGAGAGCTTCTTAAGATGACCGATGGCCTTCAGTAAATCTCACCATCACCAGGGCAAGAGATGGGACCACTCTTTTTCCTCTCCGTGTACTTCTGAGAATGTCATTCATCCATGAATTTCAAAAATATTTGAGCTTCTGTTACTAGCCAGCCATTAAGTTGTGGAGAGACAAGAATGAAAAGCCAGACATCCCTTTAAGGATGCCCTTGTTATAGTCTCATACTGAACATGTTAGAAAAATATTTATCGGAGAGGAGAAACTGCGAGGTTGGTTTTAGATGCTGAATGGCTGTAGGGATTAAAGGTGGAGTTGTAGGTTAACAGAAGACATTTCTGAAAGGAATGACTCTTCTGTAATTAAAAAACACACAGTTACAAATAGCACTGTGGCAGAGACTGCCCGCTGATCACGAACTCCATCTCCTCTTCCTGGGCATGGAGCCAGACTGCATTTCCCAGCCTCCCTTGCAATTAGGTGTGGCTTTGTGGCCAAATTCTAGCCAATGGAGCAGACAGAGCAGAGAAGTGGGCCACTTCCAGGCCTGGCCCAGAAACCCTCAGGCACAGTTGTCTGTGCCCCTTCCCTCTCCTTGCTGACCAGTGACCTAGGAGGGCTCCTGCCACAGGATGGAGGGAGCATGGTGCCAGAGCTGCTGCTTGGAGGAGAGCTGGCTGCTCATCTTGCACACCTGTTTGGGACTTGCCAAGAGCAGGAAGGAACTTCATGGTGTTTGAGCCGTGATTGGTTTGTCCTGAGTCAGCTTCCCTAACTGGTCTCGGCATGATGCCTGGAGTGCTGGGCAGAGTCCGCGAGTTCAGTGAGGGTCTAAGGTTTTCAACTGGGTTTGATTTTGATCATTTATATGTCATGTAGTATGTACTGACCAGCGAGTTTTAACAATCAGTTTACATCAGGGTAAAATACATGAGAAAGTTTTTTCAGTGCATCGCTTCTAGTTATTACAAGTGGTTTGTTGCATTCAATGTGGTCTCTCTCTGTCTTTGATTTAATAAGCTCTGTGGGTCCTCAATTAGCTTTAAAGGGACTCTATGGAGACTTAAACATTCTTAGTCCTTATTTCAAAGAACTGTAAATACAGTTTTTATCATGCTACTTCTCTGTTCAAAAGCCTGTAATCCCTTCTTATTACATAGCATTTTGTTTCATTTATTCCAACATCCAAAGACTGTCTACACACATAAAGAACGTGGCTACATGTAACATCCTGAAAGGAGGCAAAAATGCGAAAACCAGCTCATGTCTCCAAAGACTTTGTGCTTGATACACAGGTAGTTACTAAGTTTCTGTACTGCTACCATCTGTCCCATGTTAGCCTTTAATAAGTCACATGTCATTTCTTCATTCCATTTTTTAAATCTTCACGTGAGGGGTGTGTGTGTGTGTGTTTGAGACAGAGAGAGAGAGAGGAAGTGGGAGAGAGAAAGAGGGAGAGAAACATCGATCGGTTGCTTCCTGTACACGTCCCACTGGGGATTGAACTTGCAACCTAGATATGTACCCTGACTGGGAATCGAACCTGCAACCTTTTTGGTGTGTGGGATGATGCTCCAACCAACTGAGCCAATCAGCCAGGGCTCTTCATTTCATATTTTTTTTTAGTATTGCTTCCAACTTGATAGTTTGAAGGCAGAGAATCTATATTATAGAGTGTCTGTATTTCTTTTTTTTTTTTTTTTTTTTTTTTTTTTTTTAAATTTTTTTTTTTTTTTTAATCTTCACGCAAGGAAATGGTTTATTTTTATTTTTTTTTTTATTTTTTAATCCTCACCCGAGGATATTTTCCATTTTTTGTACAGATAGAGTGGGAGGGAGAGAGAGGAAGGAGAGAGAGAGTGAAACATCGACGTGAAGGGACACATCGAGTGGCTGCCACCCACACGACCAACCAGGGCCGGGGACAAACTGCAACCGAAGTACGTGCCCTTAGCGGGAACTGAACCCGGGTCTCTCCGGACCGCAGGCCGTTTTTTTTTTTTTTTTTTTTTTTTTTTTTTTTTTTCAAATATATAAGACCTTTAATCAGAGAAACTTACACAGGCAAAGCAGCTGCTCCCAGTGGTGTCCAGTTGGGAATAAAGCCACATCCTCCTAGGACTGGGCCTCTTTTTTATAAGTGGTTAACAGTAAAAGCATATTGGGGAGGGGGGTGTGGAGATAAACCACAGAACTTATATGCATATAAGCATAACCAATGGACATAGACAACAATGCTGTGAGGGAGGGGGCGGGATCGGGAGGAGGGTGTTAATGAGGGAAAAGGGGAAACATCTGTAACAAAAATAAAAAATTTTTTAAAAAGCATATGATGAGCAGTCACGTAGATCACCAGAAAGAACAATGCATTTCCAAGTTAATAGATAACATCAGGCAGTTATCCACACTCTGTACATCTATTAACCTCCTTCACGGGCCTGATGTTTATCTTTGGTTGGTATTCCAGTTTTCTCAGTAATCAGCCAAACTTGAAGCTCCTGAGAGGCAAAAAGTCGCAGATGGTTAAACAGAATCCAGCATTTTCCTGGACACCTTACTGCTGGAGACACATTGCATCTCTGAGCTCCCTACACATGAGAGAGACATTTTCATTCCAAAAGGTGGAAATGAGAAAGAAGGGATGAGGTGTCCAAAGCAAGTTCAAATTCAAGCAAGGCAAACCTCGTGAGATCATATGGCTCATAAACAATGTTCTTTGGTTTGAAGCCCTGCCTTCCAGACCCACTGGTACAGTGGTCCTGTCTTCACAGCGGCAGTGGACAAGAGTCCTGCCCCAGGGATTGAACTGTTGGTACAGTAGAGTGTCTGTATTTCCCCTCTTGGCCAATTCTAGAGACACTGGACACTATAATAATTAACCATTCCTGTAGTTTATTTTAATGATCTTAATTGGATAGTCTGATATAGTTTTGTATTACAGTTTATGTTAACAGACAGAGTACTTATTTTATCTACTAGGAATTCATGGAATTGTGCGGTCGAGGAATGCTAGGACTGGAAGGATCCTTTTTATTTTATTTATTTACTATTACTGTGTTTTTAATAAGGGAAAGTTTATTTAGATATTTACAGAGGCAAAGAAGGGCCAGGAAGGGTCCTTTTTAGTTCGAATTCCTGATCTTCTAGATCCGTGGTTCTCAACCTCCCTAATACCGCGACCCTTTAACACAGGTCCTCATGTTGTATGTGGGCGTGTCTGCATGTGGGCGGACCCGTCTGGAGACGGATAGAGGAGCGGTGTCTGGGTTCCTAAGACCATCGGAAATATGTGTTTTCTGATCTCCAAAGGGGTCGCGACCCACAGGTTGAGAACCACTGTTCTAGATCATCTAGTTGCTGATACTCAAGGTGTGGCCCCAGTCCTGGTATGGACTTCACCTGGTGGCTTTAGAGGCACAGTGTAGGCCTCACTGCCCTATGGAGCCGATCCTGCCTCTTAACTAGGTCCCCACGTGACCCGCACGCACAGTGAGAATGGAGATGCACTGCTCAGAGTCAACCTTCCATTTCACTGGAGAAACCTTCCATTCCATTGGAGAAAACTGGGAAAGTTAGAGAGTTGCCTAGAGTCACACAGTGACTCATTTCAGTGGTTCCCATCCTTGGATACATCTTGGGTTCACTTGGGAACCTTTAAAAAATCCTGATGCCTGGGTCCCATCCCCACACATTCTGACTTAGTTGGTCAGGCTGGCAGCCTGGGCATGAGAATGTAAAAGTCTCCCGGGATGACTCCTGTGCAGTCCAGCCGAGGGCCATGCATCGGGTTAGTGAGAACCCAGGGTTCGTGATGCTCCACGCAGGGATGTGCAGCAGAAACAGTGCTTCCCCTCCCTGGTGTTGCACCCGGCACACTGCCCCATTTTCTTCCCTTCACACCATTCCGCCCCCTCTTGCAGCCACTGGCATGTACCCCACAAAGGTAGGACCTTTGTCCTGTTTACTCCTAAGACGGTGTCTGGCGTGCGTTAGGTGCTCTCTGGCACTTGAAAAGCAAATGGAAGGAGTTACTATGAGAGGCATGTGTTTTACAAGAGTTTACTCGGACAGCACCTGCGGGGCCTAACTCGGTCCGTGGGAGGGAGGCTCCTGCAGGACCAGACATCTGAGTTGGGAATTCAGAGGCAGCCAGGGAAGACGGCGGGAGGACTCGAATCCAGACCTCTGTGACACTGAGCATGTGCTTTTCACCCTCCACGCTCTTCTGTGGGAAGAGAGGTCAGTTGTTTGCCCAGACTTCTCAGCCAGGGGTGGTGGAACTGGGGTACAGAACTCAGCTCTTCAGACCCTCAGATCAGGGGCATTTCCGCTCGGTATCATAAACCGATCTCAGGGTCTAGTGAAAGGACCTAACTCAGAGTCTGGCCCCTGGCCACCTTGACTTAATACAAGGTGGCCATTTCTTATGTGAGTTTTTTTTGTTTGTTTTAGGCATATTTTGAGAATCTGGTTATTTTGAGGATAGAATGATATTTGATTTCAATCTCAACTTGTGTGACTGGTTAAATTAAACTATTAAGTCTATTTATTAGCTCTGCCAGAGAGGCTCATTTGGTTGAGGGTTGTCCCGTGCACTGAAAGGTTGCCAGTTCGATTCCCAGTCAGGGCATATTAACTGGGTTTTGGGTTTGATCTCTGGTCAGGGCACATATGGAAGGCAACTGATAGATAACCCCCAACCCCCCGAGCATGTCCGTGCGTGAGGACTTATGCCAGAGCTGTGGAGAGATCATGTATGGTTGGTTGTTGATGATATTTCTGTTATATGTTATTTTTGGTGTTTGATTCTTTTGATTTGCTATTTGGTATATTTTACCACTGATTTACCTGTCATCAAACTTTGAAGTAAGGTGTAAAAGGCCTTTTTTGGGAAGCTATTTATTACTGGGTCCCACTGAACATTAGCGATTCGTAAAACTTTTGATGTTAAGGCCATTCTTAAAATGTCTTGATAAGTGGCAAACTTATGCTATATTTTTGGTAATAGGAAGGCAGAAAATGTTAAGCCTTGAGTGTCAGACATTCTTTTTAACATCATAACACTGCAAGTTTCAGTTCAGAAGCCACATGACGACGAGATGTGCGTTAGTGTGGCTGGAAGGCCGTTGCGGGCGGCTCTCGCTGTGCTGAGTGAAGGCAGAGCACTGTGATTTCGTGCGCGTGGCCACGGGGAGAAACACGCGGAGTTCCCCACGCGGTGCAGCCATCCTGAGACCTGCCCGTCGTTCAGAGGGAGAGCCCCGGGCTAGGCGCTACTGCAGGGTGTTACTGCGATGCCGCCACAGGCTGCCAGTCAGCGGTCACCACTGTCGATGAAATCAAAGAGAAGGCCAAAATGTCCTGGAACAGGAACTTTCTAGAAAGGGAAAATAAGTAATTAGGAAGCTGATGCTTATCTTGGTAGCTAGGCGTCACATTTCGGAGGAGGACTTATTTATGAGGAAGTACTTGATTGCTGATAGAAGGAGGAAAATGAAAAATTCATGGAAGTCAACATTAGATTTCAGCTCTTTTTGGCACAAAAAATTCAGGCCATCTTCAGTTTGTTTTCGAACATGTTAACATTGTCGAAGGTGGTCCTTGTTGACCAAGTGACGTTCCATGTTGGTGCGGTGCTTTTGGGTGTCAAGTACGAGTGTGTGCTTGTCCCATTCCGCTGAGCTGGCAGGGAGGGCTGTCCTCGGCCTTAGTGGGGTGATACAGAGTTAGATTACTTTCCCAAGGACAAGCTAGTGAGTGAGAGGCCTGAGCTATTTATATTGTGAGTACAAAACGCTGAGGGGTTGTCAAACTTCTGAACAGTCCTTGGTTTTCTAAGTATGTAAGTTTGTGGTTTGTAATGCAGGGTGAATGATCTAAAAATTACTTTATACTGCAACCAAAAGAAGAGGATATTAGGACCAAAAATAATTGACTGGCAAGACACAGAAGATGTTTTTCCTTTTTTAAAGTTACCGTTGTGTAGGTGTTTGTGTGAAATCTTTAATTTTATCTACGTAAAGCAGCCTGAGAGCAGAGATCTGTTCTGCACCTTCTTCCTGACCCGCCCCCCCACCTGCCGTACTGTTAGGTGGCACTCCGTAAATTCTTATGAATGAGTTGGGTGTTGGGCTTACTCTTGGGACATGGTTAATAATGTCGTTGACTATGGACTGAAGTACAGAATGAATATGGCACTGGTTCTTAGTAAAAATGTGCTGTGTGCAGCATAGATGCTTCCTATGTAAACATTGTACAAGTCATATATGTTCCCAGCATATATCTTTTCCACACACGTAGATTTTAAATTTTGTAACACTCAAACCTACAGAAAAATTGTAGGTGTGGTGCAAATAGCTTTTCCCCCCCTTGAACTATGTGAGAGTAAGTTGCCAATATATTCCCCCCCGAAATTCTTTTATATTTTCTACAAACCAGAACATTCTTCTCCATAACCACAAAACAGTCATAAAATCAGGAAACGAACACAAGACATTTCAACCATCTCACCCTCAGATGCTATTGCCCCTTGTGCCAGTTGACCCACGGTAACCTCTGTAGGGAAAGGTCCAGCCCTATCCTGGGCCGCGCTCCGAGTCCTCTGCCTCTAACACAGCAGTCCTGTCCGCGACCTTGACGCTCTTGGAGAGCACAGGCCAGTCATTTTTAGACCGTCCCTCCTGTGGGGTTTGTCTGATGTTTCCTCATGATTAGATCCAGGTTGCGTATCTTTGGCAGGAAGACCACAGAAGAGCCAGTGTATATCTTTTTCAAAGATTAGTTTTACATTTTATTTTCTGTTTCCTTAGAGCGTTTCCCAAAGTGTATTCTGCGGAACTAGCACCTACTGTGTTCTCAACACCGTGCCACCTCTAGAAGGTAGGATTCGAAAGCTTTTGACTTACAGGAAGGGGTGGGCTTGGCAGTGAGTCTTTCCATCATTGTAGTGCAGGAAATAGCCTGTGGCCAGGATTTAGAAGACCTGAGTTCTGCCTTTAACTTGCTGTGTGATCTTAGATGAGTTACTTAATCCTTCTGGGGGTAGCAAAATAATATAATAACCCCCTCGTAATGTTTCTTTGAGGATTAAAAAAGGCAAAGGGTGTAACCACATGGGAAATTCAAAGCACTCTGCACATGTTAGATACCAAAACAATGATTCTGTAATTCTAGTGTCAAATTCCAGGTGACTTAGAGTGGGAGTCGTGTGGGAAAAGCCACAGGTCATGTTTGAATTCCATTTGAGCCACTTACTAGCTGTGGATCTTGGGCAGGTTAATCTGAACCTCTAGCTCTTCATCTGTAAAATGGGGTAATTATGCCCTGATGGGTTCCTGTGAGGATTAAAGGAGAGAGTGCCATGTAAACTCCGTTCCGGATACCTGATACGGGGTCCCACAGATGTCACTCCCTTAGGAATAGTAGAAAATACTCTACATGATCACATGTAGCTCAGATTGACATTGCATGGAATGAAGCCAGAGAAGATGCCTCCAAACACAAATCGAAGAGGTCTATTGCAAAGCTCCTATGCCCACACTTCATCTGACCCCCCCACCCACATATTTTTAGATTGAGATGTAAATGCAGATAAATAGAAGTTCGTTGAACTTGGGTTATGAATTGACCTAAACCTGTGCCAGAGATGTGATAATCTGGTTGACAGAAAAAAGGGTAAATCTGGGGCACCTAAAAATAGAAAGGGTAATATTTGATGATCACACTGTAAGAAGAGGAAAGAGGTTGTTAAATAGCAAAATCAGTTACGTTTTTCTATTAAAAAACTTATTTTTATTTTTTTAAACCTTTAAATGTCTTTTGAATAACTACAACTGATTTAATTCATTTTGGAGACTCTCTTTGGAAAAGAATAAAGAGAAATCCTACCAATGCTGGCACATAGTTGGTGCTTAATTAGTAGATATTTTGGATTACTAGTGACTTGAAGGTCTTATGTTAGTAATGGCCATATTTGCTTCTGTGAGCACTGTGCTGATTTGAACAGAACAATATGTGGTATGTTTCCCTGAATCAGTTCCTATCCTACTAATTAACTCTAAGCACATAACAATTAGAGCTAACCAGAAAATTGTAGAGCTTCCTTTTAATGTTACTACTCCAAGTTGTTGATCAGATATATTCCTGATAAGATCGAGCAGTTTGATACACTGTTATATACTGACTTATTTTGAGCAGTTTGGTCTAGAGGTTGAAAGATTAATCGTAATCAACTTGATTGAATAATAGTGTTTGTAATTATTCACAGAACCAAAATTATTTAATTTTTATTAATTATGAATCAAAATAAAACGGATGCATCATTTCCAGGTTAGAGTTGATATAGTTATAATTTACCTTGCAGAAGTCAACAGTGTGTTCCAAGGAAAAGGTCAAATGTATTTCTTTGGATTTACGTAAAGGATTTGGCAGTGTGAATCTCAATTTTTAGAAATAACACATGAAAACAAGATTTCTGCTTTTTGCCTGATTAAGTAAATGAGCATTTTTGTATATTTTAGAAAGTTTTAGTTAAATTATACTGTGTCTCTGAAATTATTATTTGGAAAATATTTGAAGGTTGACTAGAAAAGATGGGTTGTTCTCTAGAATTAGAGCTGTCAGCCAAGCACATCATCTGTCAATTTCAGGAGCTTCACTCGTTACTGTTATTGTGAAGGAGGTTAGAAAATAATTTCCTGAAGTCACACATCACACATAGATACAGTGCGAGCCGGGGTAATGAAGGTTTTACTGGATTTGGTTGGCACTCCCATTTCGCGGTGTCAGAGCTGAACTGCCTGCACCCAACGCTGAGATGCAGTTGGAACCAGTGCACGCTCCACAGTAACTGTTAACTCAAGGTGCCGGTGCTGAGTCAGGGATGGGAACTGCGCCTGTAATTATCTAATTATTATATCATGGATGGTTATTCCAAAACGATGGAAAAGCAGCTCTTAATTTAAAACCCAGTTTCATACAGTATAGCCACGTGAGCAGTTCTTTTCTAGTGGAAAAGCAAAGTTACCTTTTATCACACTTCTAACTGGAAAAACTGAAATTTGAAAGTAAGAGTTTTAACATTTTGCCTATTTGAGTTCCTAATATTTTTTTCCCCAGTATTAAAATTGCTGTCTTCATAATGCACAGTGGGAAATTTACCTATTGTTATGTTTCTTAAAAACATCTAATTTATATTCAGCATGAACCTAAAATTCTGGAAATAGCACAGTTTAAAACTGATTAAGGGGAACTCATCGGCCTGTCATACTTCCATCCCTTTAGAGCCCGTGGCTGACATCTGCGGAAGCGCTATATTTAGCAGCTCGATTGAGACTGCTTACACAGGCTCCCTCCTTTCCTCCCGAGCCTTCGGCCCGCTCTCCCCTGCTGCCGACCACAGTGGGGTCAGAGTGCATGGCCGGCCGGGGGCTCTTCTACAGTGGTTCCTTGTGCTGTTGAGAAGGGCGCTCCCCCCCACCCCTCTCTCACTCCCCCCCACATACACACACACACGAACAGACACACCTGTACATAGATACACGTTAATATGTCACGGGGACCTCAGGCTAAAAGGACAGATTACTGACATCAGGTTGTAATCATAAACATAGAAATAGAGGCTGAAGTTTAATATTCTGTTAACCGTTGTTCAAAATTATATTTTAAGTAGTTTTCTCAACGATACGGCTAGACACACAATTCAGGGTATGCCATTGATTGAGTACTTGGCATAGCACTGTTCATAAAAGGCACCTGTAAATGGTACATATTTGAATTGAGTGTAGCTTTTAGAATTTCTCCTCTACTTTCAGAATTAGGAAGTTTTCAAAAATAAGAATAAAACCAGTTTAGGGGCAGAGAGGAGGGAAGGGAGGTGAGTGCTCATGGGATTCGGTCTTCTGTGCTTTCGAGTTTGATGGCCGTGGGCCCTCCCCCCGGGATGGAGCGCAGGGAGCATGCATCAGCACAGGAGATCACAAGGGTTTTTAAATAGAACTTTCTATGAACTTTCTCTTAGGTGAACACTCTTTTGGTTCTATAGCAAGATTTAAAAAAAAGTTTCATTTTATTTTGCTATTAAATTAAAATTTTGGATTCTTAAAAGCAGTCAGTTTTGAAGTTTTTCAGCTTTTTATACTGCTTATAGAAATAGAAGATGGGCATTATAATTCAATTGGTTGTGTAGTTTATGGACCAAAAAAGATTTAGTACGCTAAAACTCTCCTAAGTTCCTTCCTATAAAATATTTCCATATGATGTAGTAAATTCTTTTAGACTTTATTTCTATGCCCAATATTTTCCTGTTAAGATCTTTTCCTTGAGAAGAAATGTGTAAATCAGATGAAAAATGCTTGTAGAGGATTTTATTGTGACTGTAGAAAATACTTTTTATTCTTTTATGTTCAAAAACTAGACTGTGCTAAGTAAGCAACATTATAGTAAATGACTGGGAAAATAATGTTGTTGTATTTCACTTTTAACATTATTAACTAATAACTGTGTGCCTGTATAAGGCTGTTTAATTGTTAGATATGTAAGGTCATTGAAAGACAATCAATTCTATAGGGTTTATGCCTGGAAGAGAATTCTAATTCTCCTTGACTTAGAAAAACTGAACATATTAAGTAACTTACCCAAGGTCACACAATTAGAAAGTAGCAGAACTGGGCCCGAATGCTGGACTTTTGACTTGGAGTTCAGTGTTTTTATTGTATCTTGTTAATATCAGAAGAAGCTATTTCAACTGTGACTTTCTGGAGCAGATCCAGTGTTTAGTATTTAATGCATTGCTCCCTAGTACCTGGTTATGCACTGCACCCTTTGGATATTGGGGCTTCCATTTAGCATTAAAAAAAATTGGAGTGGGTAATTTGAAACTTGGAACCAAATGTGCCAAAACTGGCAAGAAATTTTGAGCCAGGCAAAGGGACTTTGTTACAGGAATGAAATAGGAAATGTTGTGCAATTAAATAAATGAAATAATACATAAAGGAAATGATCTCTTCTAGAAAGTATCAGGGAGACCGATGATCAGGTAGTGAGACCTGCCATCTAGTCTTTTTCTCTAATTTATAAGAGTTATATTTTGGTGAAATGTATTTTTTATTTTTATTTTTTTATCCTCACCCGAGGACATTTTTCGATATTTTGTTCACATAGAGTGAGAGGGAGAGAGAGAGAGAGAGAGAGAAACATCGACGTGAGAGCGACACATCGAGTGGTTGCCACCCACACAACCCAACCAGGGCTGGGGACAAACTGCAACCAAGGTACGTGCCCTTAGCGGGAACCGAACCCGGGTCTCTCCGGACCGCAGGCCAACGCTCCAACCGCTGAGCCAAACCGGCCAGGGCTGTGAAATGTATTGATGATGTAGATATGTGTATGTAAATTGAATTCATTAAAATGGTATATTTTTACGTTTAGGCTAGAAAGGCCAGCCTCGGAATTACCTAGCTAACTGCAGGTTTGAATTCCTTCTATCTGTAAGATTTGTAGTTTGCTTTTGAAAGGATAAGTCCCATTTGTATTCTCGGGTATGAAGTAGTAGTAGTTTATGAATCAAGTAGTTCTATTTTATTAGAATTCTTCTTCCCTAAAAAAAAAAACTTAAAACTTTTCAAATGGTTAATAGAAGATTTCTGGATTTTCTTAAAACTTTTCAAATGGTTAATAGAAGATTTCTGGATTTTGTGAGGTTAAAGCATTTTGCAATTTTGATGGATTTCATGGAAACCTGGTGCAAGAACCTTTAAAAGTAACGTTCTGGTCATGGGCAGCTGCAGGGTGGTCCCTGTTCACTGGCTTGTCGGGGACCAGATCCCTGCTGCTCTGACAAGCCTGTAAATGAGTCCTGTTCAACCAGAGGAGTGATGCTCCTGGGCTCAGGGACTGCCCCGAGCTGCTGCTCCTGACTTTGCAGTATACTTCACAGGAGGTCTTCTCTCTTCTTTTCTCTGAATTTATTGTTTTCTTCTTTGTAGATGATCATGGGAACAGCAATAGTAGTCATGTAAAAATCTTTTTACCGAAAAAGCTGCTTGAATGTCTGCCGAAATGTTCAAGTTTACCCAAAGAGAGGCACCGTTGGAACACTAATGAGGTAGATAAATTTCTATTTTTAGGGGTATAATTTCTTGAAGGGCAAACTTCTTAGGTCATTTTGTGTAGTACTACTTTATGTTAGCTTTAAGCTTGAAATATTGAAGTAGGAAATTATAAATGAGAAGAATATTTAAGCTGGATTTGACAGAAACCAATATGTTTCTTGAACTATTTCTGATCTGCTTGTCTTGCTTTAAAAACTATAAACTGTGCACGCTGACTGACACACTAAGGTCGCATGGGTTCCTCGAGCTGTGTTTTCTGCATTCTGGCGTCTTGCATTTAGGGTTAACTCTGCCTGCATCTCCACTGAACGTCCGTGCTCATGTTCTCACGAGTTAGTCCAGATACAGCCCAGTGCGCATGGGGTGTGCAGCGCCTTGACGCCGCGAAGTGCTGTGGAGTTGGTACGGGCAGGCTTCCTGCTGGCGAAACAGCTCTTCGTCCTCTGATGGAGAGTTTGCACGCTTTATCTAACGATAGGAATTCTTACGAAGAGTGAAGGGGTTTGCTAGACTATGTGCAGGGTGGGGCGAAGGTAGGCTTACAGTTCATATGGAAAATAATACAGTAATTAATAAATAATAATACAGGAATAAACTCTGTTTTGTGTACTCACAACTGTAAACCTCCTTTTGCCCTACCCTGTAATTGGCATCCATTTAGAAGTTTGATGAATTAGAATGAATAAAAGTTTATCTTCTTGGGTGATGTTTCTTTTTTTGGTAAATCTTAATCTGGGAGTTGTACTACTAGGGGTGGATTGCTTTGTCCTCTTTCTTAGTTTGGAAGCTGAATATTTGAATTCAGGGTGATGCCCATTTAGTGTGGTGATGAGAATTGGGTATGTGTTCATAACTTGGGGAATTAGAGTCCTTTCCTTCAAACGGCAGGAGTTCCTGGTTTCTCAGAGTTGGTTATTCTCAATTCGTGTTGCTGGCATGGACTTCCAAGTTCAGTTAAGTAGAACACCCCGCCCTGTATTGAGCATGCAGTTTGTCGGGACACAAGAAGAAAACAGTGCTGCCTGTTCACTCTTAGTTTTTAAAGATTATTTTGCTCTAACTTACTGATTTAGAATGCTTTTGTTTTGAGTTGTAAGAGCTTATATGGATGAAAGGTTCTTATCCCAGTTTACAGTGTTAAATACTCACTAGAACCTCGTAGCTATGATTTTAAATTTCTTTTAAGATATGTATATTTTGATTATTTGAATAAATTATATTTCCCCTTCAGACAGAATACTTTTGCTTTGACAAACATTAGCTAGTTTAGAGGCCTGTTGTTTCATATGGTCATTTATTAATTATTTTAAACACTTAAGACATGAAAGCAAAGTAAATATGCTGGAAATTAGTCTTAATCATAGATTATTACTCTGTCAGCAGAACAGTTTAATTTGGAAGCCATTCATGAATTATTTAAAAATTCAGTATGTTTCTGTGTATTCCCTGAAACATGGGTTGGATACCATATTGTTGTATATTAGTTTCAGTTTATTTCTAACTGCATCAAAACACATAATAGATAAGTATTTTTCAATTTTATATGAAGTTGATAATTTATTTTAATTATGATTTGAAATTATATTTAAAACTAGCTATTGCTTAATTAAAATCATTGGTCTTAAGAATCTTATAAAGCTGGAGGTAAACAGTGTTAGAAATTTAGTCGGTAGATTATTTAGATCATTGATTTCCAAAGTGTTTTGAAACTTTGGAGCATAACCCTTCAACAGAGTTCACATTTTTATTATCTCTAGATTATTTACATGTTTTAATATTTTAGGTATATTATAAAACACCCAATAAAGAATATTTATAGAGGACAAGATTAACAGGAAAATTAGTTCTTTATTTGGTCCCAGGATCCGAGTACATACAGCTCTCTGGAAACTGCTGGTTTAGGTCACATGTTGCTAACGTCCGAGTGCAAAGAGAGGAACTGCTTCCCTGTCTGTGATGGTGAAATGTAAAGCTGGGGTCTGAGAGATGTGAGTTGTTGGGGCAGGGGTGAGGAGAGCGGTCCTGAGGGCAGGTGCAGGCCACCGAAGGCGGCTCAGGTAGCAGCAGCCAGGGAGAACACCCTCCCCTGGTGGTCCGGCATCATACACAGTTATTACAATATTATGGACTATGTGCCCTGTGCTGTACTTGACATCCCCGTGACTATTTGTAACTGCCAATTCCTACTTCTTAATCCCTTCCCTTTCTCACCCAGTCCTCCAAGCCCCCTACGATTCTTTTTTTTTTTTTTTTAAACTGGCTTGGATAATAGGAGGAATAGATTGTAGTGTTACTTCTTTGCCCTGGCTGGGCATTGTCATTTCCCATGCCCTCCAGCCTGCCACTACAACCTGAAGGAGACGCACGTCAGTGTGCTTGTCTCTCCCTGGGCTTGGTGGTCCTACGGAGGCAAGAGTCCCTTTAGACAGAGTTGCCCAGGAAGTCCCTTGAATGCTCCTGGAGTAAAATGTGGCCATCCTGCCGTCACCAGGGGCCTTGGGTTGGAGCAGATTGCTGTGTTTTGGTGGAGGGCCACTTGAAGTGGTCAGCTTGTGTTTAGGAGCTGTGTTTCTTCAGATCTGCTCATCAGGACCAGGCCCTGTCACTGCAGAGACGTGCAGGAACCACGGCCGTTCGTTTCCCTCTGGACCTCTGCACAGCACCTTCCCCTGTGGACTGGCCTGAGTTGCTGGGACGAGATGTTGGCTGTCATCTTTCTTGTCTCCCATGCTCTCCCCTGACTCTGCGGGGTGTGTACATTGAGTTCCTGGGTGTAATGTGACTCGTCTGTAGAAATTTGGAGAAGTTCTTTTACTAGAACTGTGATATAATGTTTGTGATTATTGGAGAAATGTGCTGTGCTAGTTGAGAAAGGGAGAGTGAGATTGTGCCCATTCAGATGCTGCCAGGTATGGAGCCCTGTTCTTTGCCAGTGGCTTAGTACTGGATATAATTATTTCCAAGCCTTCTAACACTATTACAAGATGCATAATAATTCTTTTGACAGATGAGGGACTGTTGATAAAAAGTGGTTAAATAATTTGATGAAGATAGTGCATTGCATAAGGCCTCTCTTGGTCTGACCTTTATTGCTTTTAATTTTTAGGAACATTCGTTCTATTGTGGGTTGTCTGGGCTTTTAATCAAAGACCTGTAACTCTTAACCATATTAGTATACTTGGCAAAACCATTCTGTGAGTTATTTTGGATGAAAAAGAGTTAATAGAAGATTGGTGTTGTGGGTTAATATGCCAGTATTTGGTGAAGCTGAAAGTCACTGAAAAGGAAGACTATTAGAGGATAAGAGAGATCTTAGGGCCTCGTTAAGCTACTTTTAACCTTTCTAATTCATTGGAGTAGGTAAAATCTCCTTCCCTTCTTGAGTGCTATTTGCAATTGCAAAATAAATGTCTCTAAAAACAAATGAATTTTAGATTACACGTTCTCCATCCCACACACCCTTCCCCCAGGTTCTGACGATGATAAAGGAAATGAGGCTGATGACAACAATAATCATGGCAGCTAACATTTCTAGAACATCTGTTGTGTGCTAGGCACTAGGGGGTCCTTGACACGAACAGTCCCAGTCCCGTATACTCCTTGAATGAATCCTGTGAAGTAGGTCATACAAGAGAGATTTGGGTGGTGGACTTGGGGTTCAGTTCTGTCCCACAGAGTGGTAACTTCAAATGGGTTTTGCCAAGATCTGGCAGCTGTTGAGTGACTTGTGATCCTTTGTTTTCTAGAATTATTTGGCTTCTTTATTTATTTGCATTTTAAAGTATTATACATAAACCTAATGTATTTTTGTGTGAAGACTTTTTTAAAAAAGGACAAACACTATTTCTTTTGCAAATCGTTTAGATTTCTTAATGAATATTAATATGTGGCCTCTGGATAATGAAGAAAATATATTATAAGTAGAAATTTTGTACCTCTGGGTAACTGGAGGGTTAGGCTTGATTTTTATATCCAGGGCAGGAGAGAGAGAATGTATTAAGCATAGAGCACATTTGTCAAAGAACCAACTCCTGTTTCATAATCATTTTGGCATTCACATTTTTATTAGGTGAACTGTTACAAGGTCTCTGTGTTTTAAGTTAATATTTTTGAGGCCCAGGGCCAGATATAACCATGCTAATACAGCTTTCTGCCTGCACAGATGGCTGCTTCACAACCACACTGCCGGCTTCATGCGTGGTGTCGGCCGAACCTTTGTTTAGTCCTTGATTGGCTGTTTAACTGAAAATACACTCCTGCGTTCCGCAGTCGCCAGGGCCGCCTTCTTCCGAAGGCAGCCACCTAATGGAGCGCCAAGGACCTTGTATCACGACAATGTGCTCCTTCAATCGGCTCAGGTCACTTTTGTGTGCTACTAGTTTAAACTGTTAATGCTCTCTTTTTTCTTTGGGTAATTCTCACCCGAGGACATTTTTCCCATTGATTTTTAGAGAGAGTGGGAGGGAGGGAAGAGGAGAGAGAGAGACAGGGAGAGAAACATTGATGTGAGAGGACATGTTGATTCATTGCCTCCTGCATGTGTCCCGACTGGGCTGGGGATTGTGGCCAGGGTTAAATACATTAAAAAAAAATGTTCTTACTGATTTTTTAGAGAGGAGGGAGAGAGAGATAGGAACATCGATGTGAGAGAGATACGTTGATCAGCTGCCTCCTGCATGCCCCCTATTGGTAATTGAGCCCAAAACCCAGGCATGTGCCCCAACTGGGAATCAAACCGGAACCTCAGTCCATGGGACGATGCCCCATCCACTGAGCCATGCTGACCGGGCTAAGTGCATTTTTTAATGGTAAAAATGTCTGTAGAGAGCAGCACAGTTATAGACCGATACATTTGAAGACATACCATGAACCCAAAGAAGAAAAACCCACTGAGTATAATGTTTTTTATGGGGAGAAAAATTACCCTTAAAATTCTGAATACCCCCCCTGTCCAACTTTTTATATTTAGGTAAGAAAAATGAACTTTAAGACCATGAGAATTATTAAATTATATTTTATTTCAGTTATTTTAACAACAAGAAGCCACCTTACTTTAAAAATTCCGTTAATCACTTTTTTTTGTGTAGGCATATATTTTTGAATGTTTTTACATTTTTATCTTTTCTCTTTGTATAACTTGTAAATCATAGATTTAGGGATGTGATTTTGTTAATGAGTGGTTTTGCTAGTGTATTTATATGTTATCTTTTGCAAATATAGATCCACCTTTTTCGGGATCATTTAGCTGACAAGCACCTAATACTCAGATTGGAAAGGTGGGGGCGCTGTTTCAGCTTCGATGACTTGGGAAGTGTTGGCCCTGAGAGAGCTTCGTTTTATTTCAGTGTGGCAGTGCGACCCTCTGGCCGTCCCAGGTCATCTAGTGTGGCAGGGCCGACCCCCTGACCGTCCAGGTCATCTAGTGTGGCAGTGCCGACCCTCTGACCGTCCCAGGTCATCTAGTGTGGCAGTGCCGACCCTCTGACCGTCCCAGGTCATCTAGTGTGGCAGTGCCGACCCTCTGACCGTCCCAGGTCATCTCAGTGTGGCAGTGCCGACCCTTTGAGCGGTCCCAGGTCATTCTCTACGTCTAGGCAGCACTTCTCTGGTTAAGCTGCAAGTAGGAGATGCAGACAGGAGCACAGAGAGCCCAGTTTTAAAAGCAGCACCATTTGATTTTTGAATATGGTGCCAAATTTCAAGTTAAACATGATGACTCTGTAGCAGTTGGGTTAACTACGATTCCTCTCTGTAGCTTAGTATGAAGGGAGATAATGGATCCCCAGATCCGAGTGAGCATGTGCCTATTTGTCAGCGTGTGTCAGTCGAGCGTGGTAGTGGCAGAGGTAGATTGGCTGTATTGCAGTGCGGGAGGCAGGATGTCCTTCCACATCAGTGAGGCTGACAGGTGAGGAGGGACTGGTACCGGCAGCAAATCTTACCTGCAGAGAATAGTCATGTTCTTTAAATTGGAATAAGATGCTGAAGCACTTTTTCTTTAAAGGAAGAACATTCCGCTCTGGCCAGTTTGGCTCCACGTTTAGAGCGTCGGCCCGCAGACCAGAGAGGCCCGGGTTCGGTTCCCACTAAGGGCATGTACCTTGGTTGCAGTTTGTCCCCGACCCCGGTTGGGGTAGTGTGGGTGGCAGCCAGTTGATGTGTCTTCTCTCACATTGATGTTTCTCTTTCTCTCTTCCCCCCTCTCTTCCTCCTGCTCTGTCTGAAAATAAATGCAAAAGTGTCCTCGGGTGAGGATAAAAAATAAAATAAAGGAAGAACATTCCTCTGGACCCACCTCCATTTTGACCTAACTCTGTTGATTATAACATTGCTTCAAAATGCAGCCCTTAGAACACTACTTGGCCCATAGTCAGTGTTCAGTAAATATTTGTTGAATGGATGAAATACATAAAAACACAGAAACTCAATATAAATTCTTGGAGTTCTTCTATAAAGATAAAACTCAAATAGATGTGTGTGTTACATGAAATCACAAAACTAATAAAATGTGTATAAACATTAATTAAATCAGTGATAATGATTTGCCAAAACTAAATTGTGTCTTGCAACATGAATATAATCTGCCTGTTCTCAGGTAGGCTCTTTTGGATTGGGCCTGGGGCCTGCGTGTGCCCTGCAGTTACCCCACCCCTGTTCCCCTTGGAGCTATTCAGAAGCCCGCTGTGCTCAGCGAACATTCTGGGCGGCCGTTAGGCGTCCGCACAGATACATCATTTAGTCTTAAGTTCACTTCTGATTCTTGTCTTTAGTCCAAGAACAACTTCAGCGACCCTACTGGGCACCCAGGCATTTGTAATCACAAATCAAACTTGAGCAATGACTTCGTGTGTTAGAATATATTTGTCATAGGTATTACTTGTTCAGATTATAAATTAAATTAAGTTGCGGAATTCAAACTTTCTTAGTGAACCCAAAGGTCATTGATATCTTGGGATAGATACAGAGCTGGTAGCAGAAACGGGTGGTCTTGGCTTTGCCACCCATCAGCTGAGTGTTAGGTAAGACACCTGCCTACCCCCTTTCGAGTCTCTGGCGATTGTGCTAGATCTTTCAAGATTTGCCTTCAGCCCAGTTCTGCAGGTTTCTGAGTTGTTTGGAGTGCAGGCAGGTTTCAGTCTAGCTTGGGAGTTGATTTATTTTGATTGTGTGTGTGTGTGTGTGTGTGTATCCTCACCCGAGGACATTTTTCCATTTTTTGTTCAGATAGAGTGGGAGGGGGAGAGAGGAGGAGAGAGAGAGAGAAACATCGACGTGAAAGGGACACATCGAGTGGCTGCCACCTGTACGACCCAACCAGGGCTGGGGACAAACTGCAACCGAGGTCTGTGCCCTTAGACTGCAGGCCGATGCTCTAACCACTGAGCCAAACTGGCCAGGGCTTTATTTTGATTTTTAAAGTGTACAATCCAGTGGTCTTGAGTACATACACAAAGTTGTACAACCACCACCACCACCACCGCCCAATTCCACAACATTCCCATCACCCAGCACCGAGGGTTTCTGTCCCTCTGACTTGGTGGAGTTGGCACGCTCAGTGGGCAGGCAGCCTCTTTTCTGGGGCTGCAGTTCTTTGGTGTCTTCTCCAGGCTTTTATCTCTCTCTAGTGCTGGAGTTGAAATGTGAACAGTGTCCTTTTGCCCAGGTCTTAACACATATGCTGTTTCCTGAGAGTGTTTATTAAAAATGTTACAGTGCAAGAGGATTCACTTTGGGCCCAGCTTTCCTAAGTTTGATGAAGAGGGCTGTGCTCTGTGCGGACTGTCCGCGGGCTACCTAGGGATACGGTGTCCCGCTCTCTTCAGTGGCTGTGGGGGACTTGGTGGTGGCGACTTTCCCTGAGGAGGAGATGAGTCCTGAAAGGTCAGCTGACACGGACAGAGGAGGAAACGTGGGAAGGCTGGCCTTCCTGAGCTTAGTGGTTTTCAAGCTGAGCTGGCGTCGGATCACTTGGATGGCCTGTTCCAACACGGATTGCGGGGCTCCACCCCCAGAGTTGCTTCCCCCATAGGTCTGGGGTGAAGCCTGTGAATGTGCATTTCTGCCATGTTCCAGTGAGACCACCTCTGGAAGAATCGATGCCTCGCTTGACTAGTCTCAGCTTTGCTACCACTCTTCAGTCGGGTGGAGTTTGGTATACTTTGGCTGCGTGGGTACAGCTGAGCTTTCTAGAGTCTTTTTCTCATGTCTCTTGTACCTAGAAGTTAGGAAATGCAGGGTTATTTTTTAGGTGTTTATCTGAAGTATTTGTTAATGTCTAGCTATCTAGGAAGCTCTTTCCAAGCATGGTGGCAGAGGTAGGGGTACGTGGAAGCGTATTCCAGTTTTTGTGATTTCTTTTTGAAGAGGTAACGTGAAGGACAGTCTTACTCGCTGTTCTTTCTACCTCAGTTTGGCCCAAATAGCTGAAAAGATCAGAACCCTAACCCTAAATCATCCTATCCACCTACTCACCGACCTGTTTACCCACCTTCCAGTCCTTTTAATACCACCTGCCAAGTGTTTCTAGTGATACATTCTGTTAGCTTGTAATTATGAAATTCTGTTGAAGATTAAAAAGAAGTTTCTAAAAACTAACCTAAGCTTCACAGTTTTCATGCGTTTCGAAAGCTGGGAAACAGAACGCAGAGCAGAGCAGAGCCTCCTGGATGGTTGGGAAGCCCGCTGGGGCGGGACTGCGCGCGAGGCGCGTGCAGGTGCTTGTTTTCTGCTCGGTCAGTGTCAGGGGTCCGTGTGCACCTTGGAAAGCAGTCCTTTATCAGATGTGTCTTTTGCAAATATTTTCTCCCAGTCTGTGGCTTGTCTTATTCTTTTGATATTGTCTTTCACAGGGCAGACATTTTAAATTTTAATTAAGTCCAGCTTACCAGTGGTTTCTTTCATGGATCATGCCTTTGGTGTTGTAACACTATACCCAAGGTCATCCAGTTTTTCGCCTACGTTATCTTCTAGGCGTTTCATAGCTTTTCATTTTACATTTAGATCTGTGATTTGTTTTGGGTTGATTTTTGTGAAGGATGTAAGGTCTGTGTCTAGATTTATTCTTTCCCACGTGGCTCTCCTATTCAGCTCTATTTTTTATTTAAAAAATGTTTTTCCTTTATTGAAGGTAGTATTAAAAGTGAGAGGGAGAGAGAAAGAGAGAGAGAGAAACATTGATGAGAGAGAACATCGATTGGTTGCCTTCTGCATGCCCCGCCCTGGGATTGGGCCCACAACCTGGCATATGTCCTGACCGGGAATCAAACCGGTGACACTCAACCACGGAGCCACCCAGCCGGATCAGCTCCATTTGTTGAAAAGACTTTGCTCCGTTGGGTTCCCTTTGCTCCTTTGCCCAGGACTGGTCGACTGTAATGTGTGGGTCTGTCCTGGGCTCTGTTCTGTTCCACTGACCTGTTTGCTCTCTCACCCATGGCTCGCTGTCTTGATTACTGCAGCTTTATAGGTAGCGTCAGTCCTCTGACTTTGTTCTTCTCGTTCAGTATTGAGTTGGCTATTTTGGGTCTTTTACCTCTTTTTTTTTTATCCTCACCTGAGGACATTTTTTTTAATATATATTTTGTTCAGATAGAATGGAAGCGGGAGAGAGAGAAACATCGACGTGAAAGGGGCACATTGAGTGGTCGCCACCCACACGACCCAACCAGGGCCGGGGACAAACTGCAACCAAGGTATGTGTCCTTAGCAGGAACTGAACCCGGGTCTCTCCAGACCGCAGGCCAATGCTCTTCACTGCTGAGCCAAACCGGCCAGGGCGGGTCTTTTACCTCTTCATGTAAACTTAGAATCAGTTTGTTGATACCAGCAAATAACTTGTTGGGATTTTGAGTGGGATTGTGCTTGGCAATGCTGAGTCTTCCTATTTAGAAACATGGAATATCTCTCTCCTTAATTCGTTCTTTGATTTTATTCATTAGTTTTGTAGTTTACCTCGTATAGATTGTGTACATATTTTGTTAGATTTATATCTGTTTCTTTTTTTGGGGGGTGCTAATGTAAATTGTATTGTGCTTTATTTTTATTTATTTACTTATTTATTTTTGAGTTAATCCTCACCCAAGGGTATTTTTCCTTTGTTTTAAGATGGAGTGGAAGGGACAGGGGTGGGAGAGAGAGAGAAACATTGATGTGAGAGACACAGTTTTATTGGTTGCCTCTCACTTGACCCTGACGCATCTACCCAAAAGTCAGCTGTTTCTTGCTGATGACAGGCTTTTGGGTGACTGGCCGTCTTTCTGTCTGTGCTGTGCTGTGTGAACTGGGGACAGGGGGCAGGGGTAGGGGCCTCTGTCTCCTAGGCTTTATGTTTCCACACGGCAAGGCTTCTCCCCAGAGGACACTCCTGGCTTCCTGCCTCCCCCTGCCTCCCACCGTAGACAGGAGTGACTGTCTGACTGCTGAGTCAGGATCGAGAGCCGAGTGTGCGTGCTGATCGCCTCCTTTGTGGCTTTGGGAACCTGCGTGCATGCTGGGAACACACATTTTGCCCCTCCCCTCCACATCACACATTCACCAGGGGTGTCCCACAGACTTGTTTGGAGCTACCAGTGACGACTGCTCAGCCAGGCTGCCTCACTCGGAGACACAGTACGAATGGCACACTGGAGGAGCAGACCCAGATGACATCTGCTGCTTGAGCTCTCTTGCATTCATTCAGCGATAGTCACTGGACACTGCTGTGTGCCAGGAACCCTTCTGAGTTCCCGGGGTCCATCAGTGAAGAGCCCACGAAGGTTCCTGTCCACCTAGACCTTACCGTCCAGTGGGGCAACCAGACAATACGCAGTAAGAGGACATGAATTACACAGTGTATTAGAAGATGATAAATGCTAATTCCCAAACACTTATGTGTCACTGTCCTCATTTATGAAATAAAAAATACATAATCATCACACAGCAGGTGCTCTGAATTGCTTGAGGAATGGATTGTTAAAAATTACTGGAAAATGCTTAAATATAAAAATTTTGATTAACAATAATTAAAGTATTTAACAAAATGATTCTTAAAACAATTCGAGTTAGGAAGTCTAAATTTTGTTCAGCAGTACAGATATAAAATAAAGACGTGGCAGCTACATTAACAGCTGCCTCCTGGGGTCAGGACGGGAGACGGCCGTGGCCGAGTTGAGAGAAAGACATGTCAGAAGAATGGGGAGTGACCACACTCTGACCTCCGTTTTAGAGGTCCTGCTTAATTTCAAGCTATTTTAATGTGTCCTTTCTCAGAAATGGGAAGTGAATAGCATCTTCCCTTTCTTTCAACTCTTTCTTAAAATTTAAAAGGTAAATATAGTTAAGTGTTTTTCCTTCTCCTTCTGAAAAACGGCCTTTGCAGCCTTTCTAAAGAAGAACCCAGCTTCCGAAGGGAGAGCCTTTGTTTCAGCCGGCTTCTCTGCACAGCTCCTGTCCCCTCCAAGGACACCTTGTCCTTGACCTTCTGTGTTCGGACTTTCGCCCTTCCCTGCAGTGCTGCCCACACTGACCTCTTTAAGAGGGAACTACTTCAGTCATGAGCCACACAAACAGTGATGGTCTCTCTTTTTCGAATAGCTTGGCCTTCTGAAAAACTCCTGGGACTGATAGCAATTGTACGTGGTTAATATAGCAAAGTCGATTGCTTTCCTGTATACCAGTAATAAACAAGTGGAATTTGAATTTTAAAACACAATGCTATTGCCCTGGCTGGTTTGGCTCAGCGGTTATAGCGTTGGCCTGCGGGCCAAATGGTTTTGGGTTTGATTCCCGGTCAAGGGCATGTACTTGGGTTGCAGGTTAGATCCCTGACTGTGGGAGGCAACCAGTGCATGTCTCTCTCTCTCTCTCTCTCTCTCTCGCTTGCTTTCTTGCTCTCTCCCTCCTTTCCACTCTATCAAAAAATCAATGGAAAAATATCTGGGTGAGGATTAACAAAATA
Organism: Molossus molossus; assembly: GCF_014108415.1. Classification (NCBI taxonomy): domain Eukaryota; kingdom Metazoa; phylum Chordata; class Mammalia; order Chiroptera; family Molossidae; genus Molossus; species Molossus molossus. Next base: position 101,116,832 of record NW_023425347.1, on the reverse strand, counting down.
AATAAATAAAAAACAAAAACAATACTATTGCCTTGGGCGATTTTGCTCAGTAGTCGGCCCACAAACCTCAGGGTTGAGGGTTTGATTCCTGGTCCAGGGCATGTGCCTGGGTCGTAGGTTCGATCCTCTTTTTTGATCCCTATTTTTCTGAGTCGATGAAGTCATATATTTTATTTATTTGTTAACTGTACATGCACATTTGTAACCTGGCTATTCTCTTAATGTCTTGTATGCATCTTAGCCTTTTTCAGACAGTGATCCTTTACTGTCATGTTTCTTGACTGCACGTGGTATTCCTTTGAAGTTCATGCCGTCACTTGTGTATTCAGCAGTAGTTTTGAGGGCCTGAAATGTGCCAAGCACTGGTTGAGGATGGTAAGGATACCAGACAGAAGGTTCTTGTTCTTGTGGAGCTTATAGTTTAGAAGGAAGGATGGGACATACATAAATTAGTAGGTAAGAATTTCAGAGAATACTAAGAAGAAAATGGAACAGGATCTGAGGTTTGAGTGCTTTAGGTGGGTTGACTAAGGAAGGCCGTTCTTAGGAAGTGACATTTGAGCTGAGATCTGAATGATAAGAGAGGGCTAGCCACTTGAAGATCTGGGGGAAGAATATTTTATACAGGGATAGCAAGTGCAAAGGCCCCGAGGCAGTAATATATTTGGTTTGAGGAATAATACATAAGATTGTGGCTGGAGCAGAGTGAACATCTGGAAAATGAGCCAAGCAAGGTAGGTGGGGACTAGATCTTGAAATTGAAGTTCCTTGTAGGCAGAAAGACTTGGAATTTTATTTTAAGAGTAATAGGAAGTCACCGGAAGATGAGCTATCAGGAAGTGAGTGACATAGTATGGGTTTTAAAGAATTTAAAGCCTGTCTCTGGCTGCTCTCTGGCTCATAGGGAAAGCAGGGAGACCAGTTAGGAGGCTGTTGCAGTACTTGATGATCTTGGTAAGAGGTCATGGAAGCACATGTAACATCCATGTTAGGATGTGAATACCTTTGTGGGGCCCACTGTTCTGCCTACCACAGAGAGAACAGTCATAGGTCACGGAGAAGTCAAGGACAGTGAGGATGTAGAAGTCACCATTGGGTCGGGCACCTGGAGGCTCTTAGTGACCCTGATGAGTGGTTTCTGTGGGCTGCTGGGTGCAGAGGTCTAGTTGGGGTGGGTTGAAGAAGGAATAGGGTAAAGATGTAGAGATCACAAGTATTAATGATTCTTGATGGGAATTGCAAGAGGCACAGATTATAAAGGGAAAGTGCAGCCGTGACCTGTTTGGATCAGCGGTTAGAGAGTAGGTCTGTGGATCAAAGGATTGTGGGTTTGATTCCTGGTCAAGGGCACGTACCTGGGTTGCAGGTTCAATCTCTGGCCCTAGTTGGGGTTTTGTGGGAGGTAACCTTTTGATGTGTCTCTTTCACATCAATGTTTCTTTCCCTCTCTACCACCCTTCTTTCTTCCCTCCCCCCACTCTGTCCAAAAATCAATGGAAAAATATCCTCAGGTGATGAGTAACAAACAAAACAAAACAAAACACAAAGGGAAGTGCAGGGCGTCGCTCTGAGAGTGAAGTGGGAGCCGTGCAGCCCGCGGAAGGCCTCCAAGGCAGGGTGAGAGCACTCGTCTGTTGGGACAGGTTTCCTGAATGAAGAGCCCAGAGTGAAACCAAGAAATGGTGCCTGGGGTGGGGACAGCCGAAGAAAGAATGCACACGGGTATTGTGAAAGAAGCAGAGTGCACTGATGACTCTTCAGGTTGCCTCTGGCCAGTGGTCAGACCACTGTCAGCAGCCACGGCAGCCCTCCCCCACATCGGGTGCCCCCACATCCCATGCGTGACTGGCCGAATCTCTGCAGTCAGTGTAGAACTTTGGCTGCGGTCTGGCCACAACTCAGTGCCACAGTGCAGAGGGCATCCTACGTGCAGTGCAGAACTGCGGTTCTTTCCTGCCTCCGTTTCTTTCTTTACTTCATTCTGTTTAATTCATACTCAACAGCCTTTATTAAACACTAGGCTCCCGGCAAAACAGTGCGAGCCAAACAGATCCCCTCACGCCCTTCCTAAGGGGGCTTCTGAACCTCAGCTCCAGGAGTTCTGCTCCTTTCTCTTCTCCTCTCCAGCTTAAATGCCGGGTCCGCAGTCCATGGCCGCTCCCTTACCCACACCTGACTTTCCTGCCCTCTGTCCTCCTCAAGGCCCAGTAGCCCCATTGTTTTAGGCTTCAACGTAGAAACCTCTCAAGAAAGTAGTCCACATACTTCCTCTCCTTTTGCACATCCCAGTCACTCTTCAGCTCGCTGGCCTCGTCGCCGGCATCATACCCATTGCCAAACCCAGTGGACATCCTGGAGCCTCTTAACAGCTCTCACTGTGGTCGTCCTCCCCCACCTGAGACCCTTTTCTTGGCCATGACACCCCCCTTGCCCTCCTCTGGGTGCCCCCCCGGTCCGGACTGCCTCCCCCACCGGAGACACTCTTCTTGGCCATGACACCCCCCTTGCCCTCCTCTGGGTCCCCCCCCCCGGGTCTGGACTGCCTCCCCCCACCGGAGACACTCTTCTTGGCCATGACACCCCCCTTGCCCTCCTCTGGGTGCCCCCCCACCGGGTCTGGACTGCCTCCCCCACCGGAGACACTCTTCTTGGCCATGACACCCCCCTTGCCCTCCTCTGGGTCCCCCCCCCCGGGTCTGGACTGCCTCCCCCCACCGGAGACACTCTTCTTGGCCATGACACCCCCCTTGCCCTCCTCTGGGTGCCCCCCCCACCGGGTCTGGACTGCCCTCCCCCCACCGGAGACACTCTTCTTGGCCATGACACCCCCCTTGCCCTCTTCTGGGTGCCCCCCCACCGGGTCCGGGCTGCCTCCCCCCACCTGAGACCCTCTTCTTGGCCATGACACCCCCCTTGCCCTCCTCTGGGTGCCCCCCCACCGGGTCCGGGCTGCCTCCCCCCACCTGAGACCCTCTTCTTGGCCATGACACCCCCCTTGCCCTCCTCTGGGTGCCCCCCCCGGGTCTGGACTGCCTCCCCCCACCGGAGACACTCTTCTTGGCCATGACACCCCCCTTGCCCTCCTCTGGGTGCCCCCCCCGGGTCCGGACTGCCTTCTCAGTCCAGCTGTTCAAGGGTGAAGCTTCTTGGGGCATCTCCCACAGCACACTCTAAGTCACCCATCTCCCCATGTCTCTCGGACGCCGTCTCGTGTCCTCAGCTGGCCTGACTTCCTCACAGGTGCTGTGTGGACACTGGCAGGTCGTCCGCCTGGGCTCTGGCTGTGTCCCCACACCTGCTGCTGCAGCTACCCTCCTTTTCCTCTGTGTCCCTCCGCCGAGTGTCCCTCTGCCTTCTCTGTCACGGGTTGCTGGGCGCTTTTGCCGTGGAGTGAAAACCCCTGTGCATGCGTCCCAGACTCCTAGGCAAACCGTATGCGTGTGTGGTGACAGAGGCCGCCAGTTGTGCTGGAACAGTTACCCAAACATGAATAAGCCAGGTTTGTGATGTGACAGTGCACACACTACAGATCTAGTGGTGGGGGTGTAACTGCCCTAAATGAGGAAATGTACACAGACGGTACTTCATATTTTGGCCTCGGTGATTAGGATACAAATTCGAGGTTCAAAAGGCACAGGTAATGCCTGTATTGCTGAGGCTTGTTGTCTATAGTCACAGTCTAAACAAATACTACACTTCAGTTGGAGGTTAATGAAATAAGGAGGTAGTTCTTTTCTCATCCGGGTTCACGGGCCCTATGCTGTCTTCCCCGGACCCTTCCACGTCCCCATCACCTCGCTCAGCTGGCGCCTGGACACTGCGGGCACCCCGTGTGACCTTGCCTCTGCTCTGGACCGCCTCCGGGGCCACAGCAGCAGTTCGCTCTTTAAAATAGTAAAATGCGAATCAAGTCATGTTTCACCTCAGCTTTATACCTTTTTTCCCCCTCGGTTAATTGTCACCCGAGAATTTTTATTTATTTATTTATTTATTTTAGAGAGTGGAAGGGGGCGGGGGGAGAGAGAGAGAGAGAGAGAGAGAAACATCGATGTGAGAGAGATATATTTGTTGTCTCCCGTAAGTGCCCCGACTGGGGAGGGATCAAACCTGCAACCGAGGCACGTGCCCTTGACTGGAATGGAACCTGCCACTCTGTGGGCCGCTGGCTGACGCTCTAACCACTGAGCCACACCGGCCAGGGCTACACTTTTTAATTGCGTTCCACTGTTCTCTGGACCTAAATTTAAACGTGAAGATGGCCGTGAAATCCCGCCCCGGTCTGCCCGTCAGGCCTCCCCCACGGTGGCGCAGCTCCAGCCGGGCTGCTCTCCCAGTTGTGCTTCGGTTCCCCACCCGAGGGCCCGGGAGCCGTTGTTTCCATCCTCTGACGCACAGTCCTCGACGGCTGCGTGACTGTCACCACAAGCTTAGTGTCTACCACGTACATTTACTGTCTCCCAGTTTTGTGGGTCTGGTGTCCAGCACCCTACGCCGGGCCCTCTGCTGTAAGGTCTCCCAGGCAGTGGCCAGGGTGTCTGTGGGCAGGGCTGGGATCTCATCTGACGGCTTGCTTATGGGATCCTCTCCCTGGCTGATGGGGTTGTTGGCAGAATTCCTGGTGAGCTGTTGGACTGGGCCTCAGTTTCTTGCTGGTTATCAGCTGGAGATGGCGGTCAGCTCCTCTTCCGTGAGCTTCCCAACGTTGGCCCAAGGCCAGCTCGGGAGAGAGCATCCTAGCAAGAAGGGTGCTCCAGTCTTGTGTGATGTAATCACTCAGAACCACCAGTGTCCCATTGCTTGACTGTGTTCTGATGGTTTAGAGCCAGTTCACAAGTCCTGTTCACACTCAGGAGGCTTTTACACTGGAGCCCCCATCCCACCCACCCTGCACCACACCCATTTGTACTGTGAGTATCCTTGAAAGGAGGAGGATTGCCATAGGCCTCTCCAGAGAACTGGCTCAGGCAGACTGCCCTGTGGACATGCAGGAACAGTCTGCTTCTTTAAAATGTAAGATGCCCTGGCTGGTTTGGCTCAGTGGTTAGAGTGTCAGCCCGTCGACCAGAGAGTCTTGGATTTTGTTCTCGCTAAGGGCACGTACCTCGTTTGCAGTTTGTCCCCAGCCCCTGTTGGGGTCGTGTGGGTGGCAACCAGGCGATGTGTCTCTCTGACATCGATGTTTCTCTCTCTTTCTCTTTCTCCCTCTCTCCCTCCTGCTCTATCTGAAGATAAATGCAAAAACATCCTTGGGTGAGGATAAAAAAAAAATGTAAGTCAAAGATAGTGATGAGGAGTTTCCCAAGTGGTAGGTTGAAACATGGGGACAAAATGACTTCGTCAGATTTCTTTTTCCTCCCTTTCTTTCATTTATTCGCCAGTCATTTGCACAATTCTTACCATGTGCCGAGTGCTGGGGTTAGACACGGATGAACGAGGCAGTAGGAGTTGTGTGTTGGCGCAGGTTAGTGCAGACCACATCCATCGTTCTGGGGGCCAGGGCTCTCCACTAGGGCTGCTGCTGACCCTTTGCAGGGCAGTTAGAAAAAAGTGGGAGAACGTTTTGGGTGTCATAGTGAGTGTGTGCGTGGGGGGTATTCTGTACAAAACGGTAAAAATGCCCTCAGTGAGAAGCTTGGAAAACCAGCCCCTGTTCTGATATAGGGTTCTTTATGTTGGTGGTTCTCACCCCTCGCCCTATGTTAGAATCGGCTTTTTAAAAAATCCTCATCTGAGGATATTTTTCCATTGATTTTTAGATAAAGTGGGTGAGAAGGGTGGGGAGGGAGGGAGAGAGAGCGCGCGAGAGAGAAACATCAATGTGAGAGAGACACATCGATTGATTGCTTCCCACATGACCCCAATCAGGGCTGGGGATTGAACCACAACCGAGGTATGTGCCCTTGACCAGAATTGAACCTGATACTCTTTGTTCTGAGGGCCAGTGCTCTAACCGCTGAGCCAAACTGGCCAGGGCAGAATCAGCTTTTTGAACATACTGGGGCCTGGGCCCTACCCCTGACTGATTAAATTGAGGTCTCTGGGGTGGGGCCCAGGCAAAAGCTCCCTAGGAGATTCTTAAGTGCAGCTGAGATTTAGAATCACCACTTTCAGACTACTGCTGACTGCTCTCAGAAGTCTGCATTGTAATGAAACAAATTGTGGTTACAAGTAAGCACAGGCAGTCTGGAGGGGAACATCTGTAATAGACAGGTGGGCTTTATTAGATGTACAGTGACATTACTAGAACACAGATCATTGGCACCAACTGATGCTTCTGCACTTGGATAAATCTCGTAAGCCATGGGTGGCACAGCCTGGTATCGTTAGGGCAGAGGTTGTCCATTTCTCTCTTTCCTGTAGCCGTCTTTATCCTTTTTCTTTTATGAATGTTTCTGCCTGATATGATGAGGCACCTATTTGTAACAGATTAGTTTTCTCTTCGTCGTTCACCTCCATCAATTAGCTACTCTCCTCCGTCCGTACCTTAGTGTCTTTGCTGTCTGTTCCATTTCCCATCTAAACCCAAAGCACTGGGGCAGTGAGCGCTCCTGATGAAGTGGTCGTGCAGCTCAGAAAAACTACACTTTGCAAGATGGCCAGTCTCTGAGAAACTCCAGGTGTCAGAAAAGTCCATGTTGTTGGTGTGGCCAGGGAAGATCTGGGAAATGGTCAGGAGGCGAGCTGACACCACGTGGGGTCCCAGAGCAGGCAGCGGCTGCTGGGGTCCTCTCGGGAGCTTCACTTGGGGGTAGTCTCGTTGATAGAGAGCGGTTATGCCGTCCTCATTGGGAGTTTCCAGACTTCTTTCACTGTGCTGGTCCTGTCTGACACACATCTCACCATGTCAACACATTTAGTACAGTTTTAAAAATATTTCACAAATATATAGTGGAAATTGTGTGTGTATGTACCACAGTTTTTTTATCCATTCGTCTACTGATGGACATTTGTGCTGTTTCCAGATCTCAGCTATTGTAAATAGTGCTATATGGTGAAAATTAATTTCATGTTGCTTTCTATCTTTTCCAAAATAGTTATTTTCCTCCAAGCCCAGTCGTTAACTTTTGGTTTTCCTGCTCTTTGACTTTCTTTGCATTATTCATCTGTCCCACTGAATTATCTCCTTGTGATTCTTGGTAAACTGATGCCATCTTTATGGTTTAGGTCTCTGTCTTTTCACTCTTTTTGAGGTTGCATTGGAAATGTAGTTTACTCTTTAGTTAGGCTGACTTCTTCAGTTTTTGAAATATGGGCTGGAAATGTATGTGTTTATGTGTACATGTATGTTTCTATGTGGGTAAACGTCATATGCATGTGCGTATATGTGCGTGTGTGTGTACTGTGTATGTGTGTGAGGATGGCTGTGGTCATGAGAGCACTCTGGGTAGGAGTGGTGCTTTCGTGAGCACCCCTGGGTGCACAGTACTGACACTTGGGGGGCTTGCTGGGTCTGGCAGCTCCCCTCTGCTCACTGTGCCTCTGGGCAGACACATTTTTAAGGGTGTTGTGGAGGATTCAACGAGGTGACAGGTGCGACACCTAACATAATACATTACAAAACATGAGTTTGCTCATCCATATGTATATTAAGTGTATATTAAACAAAACAAAGAAAGAGCTAACTACATAAAGTGCAAGGTTGATAACGCTGTATTACATCAAAGGAACGTCTGTTTTTCAAAAGACACCATTAAGAGAATGAAAAGTCAAGTCATAGAGTGGGATTGGCCCACAGAGGCCTATAATCAGGATATGTTGGGAGGTCCTGCAAATCAGTAAGAAAAAGAGAGACAACCGAACAGAAAAATGGGCAAGGGACTCGAACAGGCACTTCACATATGGTCAGTGAACACAGAAATGTACCGGACCTCATCAGTCATCAGGGACTGTAAAGTAACACCACAGCGAGATGTCGTTGTGCACCGGTGACTAAATGAAAACTGAGTGTCAAATGCAGACAAGGAGCAGAGCAGCGGGAGCTTTCCTGCTCTGCCAGGGCATCCGTATGGGCGGTGGGCAAGGAGGGCACCCCATGTCTCAGCAGTTCCTTTGCTCATATGCACTCCTACCAGGAACCCTGTGCCAGGGTGTGTGCCAGGGGTGGGTACGAGATGGTTTTCAGGGGTGTGAGTCCACCTTCAGAAGCAGAAACAGTCCAGATGCTCAGCAGCAGCAGAATGGAAACACTAGCGGCGAAGTAGTCATAGAACGTCAGGCCGCAGCCACGGGCGGAGTGACCTGATGGTGCACTCGGGAAACCCATGCTGTCCCGGACGCGGTGCAGCGTGGGAGAGCGTCTCGCACGGTGTTCGCTTCTGCACACAGTCCAGGGCGGCTCAGAGGCAGGAGAGATGCATTCATGGTCCGGGGGTTCAGAGCCGTTCCCCTCGGACAGTGGAGTGGGTGTGAGCGGGTCCGGGGGCTGGTAACGCTCTGCTCCTTGACTGTGAGTGTGACATGGGCACAGACACTCAAATAACTTATGGTGTGTGCTTCTGTGTGTGTGTGATATTTCCACAACAAGTTCATCGAAATGCGCGCAGTGCAGAATGTTAAAGGGCAGTGCAAGACGAACGACGGCTCCATGCGGCCGCAGGGAGGGGCCTCGGCACCGTGCTGGGCTCCCTGTGGAGGTGCAGTGTCCGTGCTGCGCTGCTCTCCAGGAGGCAGAGGCTGTGTGCAGGATCCGGTCGGGGGAGCTGCACTGCTGCGAGTACTGAGGAAGAAGGGCTTTACTACAGGAGTAAGCCGTATACGACTGTGGGAAAGCTGAAGCATAGTGCCCAGAGGAGCTGTGAGCCCCGTCCTGAAGCACTTGACGGGTGCCCAGGCGGCCTGCAGGGGTCTCGGGAGCTGGCATGACCGCCTGCCAGAGGGGACCACAGAGGCAGCTGGGATAAACTGCTGCCTCTGCGAGGCTGCCTCTACCAGGTCTGCCACCCACTGTCTACTGGTAGGTGGGGCGGGGTGCTCTTCTCTTGGTTAGCAGGGCTTGTAGTTGGGGAACAAAGCTCATCTCTGATGAGGAAATGTGGACAAGTTGGGACCCTCTGCCACCTCAGTTTCTATCTGTCATCACCTCTGACTGCATAAGCCTTCAGAGGACAGAGGCCTTTCCACTTCTGCCTTTTAGATCTTGGGCAGACGCCCTGGCTGGCGTGGCTCAGCGATTGGAGCGTGGGCCTGTGCACTGAAGGGTCACGAGTTGATTACCGGTCAAGGGCACATACCTGGGTTGCAGGTTTAATCCCGGTTGCGTGGGGGAGGCAACTGATGGATGTGTCTCTCACATTATGTCTCTCTCTCTCTCTCTCCTCCTCATCTTCCTCCTCCTGCCCCCTCCTCTCTCCCTCTCTTTTCTACTCTCTGAAAAAACAGTGGAAAAAATATCCTTGGTGAGGATTAACAGCAACAACAAAATAATAAATCTTGGGCAGACTCAGAGAAGGGGATCCTGGGAAATTGCAACTTAACCAAATCCATAGAGGCAAAAACTGCCACAGCAATGATGGTACAACTCTGAGTACCCTAAAAGTGCTCCATGGTATATGACTAATATCTCAATGAAACTGTTGTTAAACAAAAATTGCCACAATTTGAAAACTATAGAAAAGCAAGGAAACAGTATAAAAGTCAGGATATTGGTTGCCTTTGGGAGAAAGAAGCTGTGAAAAGGAGTGTCTAGGTTTGGGAAAATGTTTTGCTTGTTTTGGCTGGGGCTCCACAGTGCCTGATCACATGGTCTTCGGTAGACGCGGACTGCAGTCCACGGAGAAGACACGGTCTTCGGTAGATGCGGACTGCAGTCCACGGAGAAGACACGGTCTTCGGTAGATGCGGACTGCAGCCCACGGAGAAGACACGGTCTTCGGTAGATGCGGACTGCAGCCCACGGAGAAGACACGGTCTTCGGTAGATGCGGACTGCAGCCCACGGAGAAGACGTGGTCTTCGGTAGATGCGGACTGCAGCCCACGGAGAAGATGTGGACTCCGTGTCCAGTGAGGCAGGCAGTGAAATCAGTGCACTTTATAAAGTTATGGGGCACAGTTTTCTAGCTTTTTAATGATTGGAAGATGTTAATATGGGTGACTTATATGATCTTCCTTGAGCTCTAGAAGTGGGGTGGCGAATGTCTCACAGTTGGTGCTACTAGGGAAGCTGAAGGGCAGTGATCTGTTTATAACACATCTCCAGGTCTCCTGAAGGTCCAGGAGGAAGTTTAGAAAATAGGCTAATGGGATATTTGTATCACTTTTTACTGTATATGTGTGTGTTTAATCCTCACCTGAGGATATGTTTTTGCTGAATTTTAGAGAGAGAGGGAGAGAGGAAGGGGGGAGAGAGAGACAGACATCGATGTGAGAGAAACATAGGTTGCCTCCTGTACACGCCCTGACCAGTGATCGAACCTACAACCTAGGTATGTGCTGTGATCAGGAATTGAACCTGCAACCTTTTTGGTCTGTGGGACGATATCCAGCCAACTGGGTCACCTGTTCAGGGCATTCCTGTATATATTTGATTTCATAATTTGATCTAAGATTTCTTTGTACTTAAATGTAGATTTTTAACATGCATTAAAACTTTCATATCAAATCTGTTTCGATAATCTGAGAAATTAAAACATTCTCATCATCTAACACTTACTGGAAGATGCCCACCATTTCTGCTCCCCATTTACACAGTGCCTCTTGTCATTTTAACGTTGTTTTGGCTCTTTTTATTCTCTTTGTAATGAGGATGCAGTTGTCCAAATAAAGATGTGCCGCTTTCTTGCCCGGGGCTGTGGTTGTACCACAGTCAGGAAAGGATGTGAAGGTTTTTACAGAAGTTCAAAAACAGAGCATCTTGTACCATATGTCTGCAAAGACTGGAAATATTTTTACTGTAGTTATGTAGACTTTTAGCTTCTTTTGGTGTAGAACATAAATAGCATGTTTTTTTGAATGAGATGATTTAACTTAACAGGAGCCACCAAACCGTTATTTCAACCTGGGTGACATTTATAATATAGAGCCTCATTAGTATTACTTATAGTGCCTCTGAACTACAGAACTTCAGAGATACATTTGTTACATAATGAGGTTCTGAGGGTTTTATGATTTGAGTCAAATGTCACTATATAGTTTTCCATTAAGAAATACATTTTTGATCATTTTTATAAACCACTTTGTTTACTAAGCATTGTAGCTGTTAATCTATTTGTTCAATAACCATTTTGAGTGCCTACTATGTGCCCCAGGCCTTGAGGTAAGCGTGGCCATTGGACAGTCGTGTAGGGAAGAGACATAAAGTAACTGCGATATGGTACTAGAAGGGATTCCCTGGAATTAGACAGTGCGCATGTATAAGTGGTGGTGTTCTCTAAAAAAGGACACTACAGCTGTGTCTTGAAGAGGATTGGGAGTTTGTGGGCCAAGGGACTCTGCAAGGGGCCTTTCCAGGCTGGAGGGGCTGCTCGAAGAGCAGGAGGCAGGCAGTGACTTGCCTGGGTGACTCGGGGTGGCCGGCCCAGTGCTCAAGGAGAGGGGGGAGGTAACCTTGGAGAGAGGCAGCAGCCAGAGCACAGAAAGTCCTGTGTGCCAAGTGGGCTTACATTTTTACCTGGTAAGTCAGGGGTCAAATTGAACAATTTTAATCAGAAAAGCGAAATGATCAGATTTTCATTTTACACAGTCACTGTGGGCAGTTTAGAGAATGGTGTGGAGGGAAGCTGGAAATCTGTGGGGAGTTCAGACCAGAGATGATTAGGACCTGAGTTTAGGCAGTGGTGGTAGTGAAGAATCTGACCAGAGAAGCAGATTGATGTGGCCTCTGAGATGTGCTGGCGAAGGAGAGGAGCGACCGAGATGCTGGCTGGAACGATGGTGGTGCTGCAGATGATGGCGTGCAGAGAGGAGGGCAGTTCCGGAGACACTGACCTGTCGCACAGTGGAGTTTGGGCCGCCAGTGGAGCCTCTAGATGGAGGCCCCAGAAGGCAGTGGGTGTAGATCTGGGACCTCCAGAGAGAGCGCGGAGAGGCTGCCAGTGCAGGTGAAATTTCCCAAGCAGGGCAGGGAGAAGGAGAAGCAAGAGAGCTTCTAGAAATGCATGTTTGGAAAATGAGTGAGGATGAGGAGAACAGGAAGGGAATCGAGCGTACGAAGGAGACTCAGAAGGAGTGATCGGCGAGAAATAGAATGGGGCAGTGGCTTACAGAAACCGAGAGGACAGAGTCGCAAGGAAAATGAGTAGCAGGGGTCAGCAGTGCTAGACTGCAAATACGATTATATAAATGTTAGGAAAATAGTTTCAATTTCTATGTGATTAAGGCACCAAGGAAATGGAGGGTTATTTATTTAAATGGATTTGGGACAGTTGGCTCACCAATTTAAAAAATAAGCCTAGGTCTCTATCTCACAGGTTATACCAGAATAAATCTAAACATTAAATATAAAAAGAAATACAATACTAGAAGAAAATATGGGTTCATATTTGCATGGTGTTCAGTGTTTTTATCATGACACCAAAATTAGAAAAGACTGATAAATTGGACTGCATATAAGTTTATTCTTTCTGTGAGATAAAAATAGCATAAAATTAAAATCAAAGGGCATACTGGGAAAAGTATTTGCCACATGTGTGACAAACATATTTGACAGACCTTAATATATAGAAGGTCTGTCAATAAAAAAGAGTAACTGGAGATGTCTGGTTAAGCAATGATGAGTAACTGGATAAGCAGTTACTCACTAAAGATGTATTTATCTCCACTTCCAAAATTTTAAAAAAATGACAGAAGGACCCCTGGCCGGTTTGGCTCAGTGGTTGGAGCATCACCTGCGGACCAGAGAGTTCTGGGTTCGGTTCCCGCTAGGGGCACGTACCAAAAAAAAAAAAAAAAAGGAAAATAAAAATATAAAATGACAGGAGTCAAAATATATAAACCTACAAAGATAGGAAATATCAGAGCGGGGAAAACTTTTGTTAATGGTAGACTAAGTGATTTGATCCTCTTTCTACAAGTAGAAAAGCTGGTCAAAATTTAAAACAAAATGTGTGTGAAGGTAATTGAGAGCTAGCAGAACAGTGAAGCATTGTAGGGCCAAGATCTAGGGGAGCAGGGAAGCTCATAGATATGAGACCAGCTTTGAAGATCTGCTGATTGAAGAAGAGACAGGCAAATGAGAAACTAGAAAGCTGAACAGATTTTGATGGACTCAAGGGACTGAAGGGTAAAGGGTAAAAATTGGTGTTTGGTACAGGTCAGGGAGGAGGGATCTTAGAAAACTTCTTGGCCTCTGAGTAGAGGTCCCAAAGGCCTGTATCCTAGGATAGTAGCCTCTTAGAAATACTGAAGTCCAACGGCAGATTCTCTCAATCCTTGATTGGATCAGAGTGACACGGACAGAAGCAAATGTAAATACTTTCTGTAAGAAGATAACATCACCAAAGCTTCAGACCATCTCTGTGTTTATTGACATTGTCTCACACTCACTGGGCAGATGAGAATTTAAGACAATTTGTCTGAAAATCAAGAGAAACGATAGATGATAAAAGTGGATGCACAGGAATCTGGATAATCAAGTTGTTATCCATGAAGGGGTGTGTGCCAAGTTCCCCATTGGATGCCAGAAACTGTGCACAGTACTGAGCCCTATATCTACACTCTTTTTCCCTATACACGATAAAGTGTAATGTATACATTAGGCAATTTTATGCATAGATTTGTTCTTACCATTGAACTTAGCAACCTCAGCATATGATTTTTTTTGTTTTGTTGTTTTTGCTTATTTAGTTGAGAACCCTCACATTTTCATTTGAATAAAGTACTTTACAGCTTCTCTTTGGCACATCCAAAATGCCAGCATCACTATTCTTGTGCTTTGGGACTGTTAAGTAAAATGAGAATGAATATTAAAGTATCAGTTGATGGGGTTTAACAATAGATTAGTAGTAATACATTGAAAATAAATATTTAGAATGATGAAATATGGAGAAAAATGGATAGGATATACATAAAAGGCTGTAAGAGACGTGATATTCAGTGAAATCTTTAACACATCTGTAATTGAAATCTCTAGGAAAGGATGGAGGAATGTTGCAGAGACAGTATTTGAAGAGATCAAGGCCGAGAATTGTTTATATCAGACAAAGCATCAAATCACAGATTTAAGAGATAATGTAGACCCCCAGAGTGGATGGATAGATTCAAATACATCTCATTGAAACATAAGATTGTGGAAAACAAAAAATAACAAGAAAATCTTAAGAGTAGGCAGAGGAAAACTATATACTACATTCAAAAGAGCAATAAGACTGACAGCTAACTTCTTTTTTAAAAAAATCTTCACCTGAGGATATTTTTCCATTTATCTTCAGACAGAGTGGGGGAGAGCGAAAGAGAGAGAGAAGCATCAATGTGAGAGAGACACATCAATTGTGGTTGCCTTCTGCACAACCCCAACCAGGGCCGGGGGACTGAACCGCAATTGATGTATGTGCCCTTGAGCGGAATTGAACCCGCAGCTCCTTGGTCCGAGGGCCGACTCTCCAATCAAGGCTGATGCTCCAGACTGGCCAGGGCTGACAGCTAACTTCTCAGTAGAAGCAGAAGTCAAAAGGCAATGGAATATCTTAAAAATGTAAACAAGAAGATAAACTTTCAGACTAGAATCTATACCTAGCAAAAATCTCTTCAAAAGTGAAAACAGCCCTGGTGGTGTTGCTTAGTTGGTTGGAGTGTCATCCAGTACACCCAAAGGTTGTGGGTTCAGTCCCCGGTCAGGTCTCCTACGAGAAGGCAACTGATCATTGTTTCTCTCTGTCTCCCTGTTTCCCTGTCTCTCTTCCCCACTTCTCCTCTCTCTAAAATCACTAAGCGTGTCCTTGGGTGAGGATTAAAACAAAAAGAAAACAAAATGTCACCTTTTTAGATAAACAAAAATGGAAAGACATAATCACATGAGACCTGTACTAAGGGGAGTAATAAATATTCTTCTTTGGCAAAAGTGAAATGATTGTAGATGGCAGTTTTAAGATGCAGAAAAGTGAAGACCAATATTAATGCAAATTAATATTGATGTGGTTTATTAAAAATATATAATAATAGCATATAAGTTGTGGGGATGTAAATAGTATTAGTATCCTTCAGTCTTTGCATTGTCCAGGAGGTGGTAAACATGTTTATTTACTTAAGACTTAGGTAATTCAGAGCTGCATTTTGTAATCTCTAGAATATTTGTTAAAAGAATATATAACCCTGGCCGGTTTGGCTCAGCAGTTAGAGTGTCAGCCCATGGACCAGAGAGGCCCGGGTTCAGTTTCCACTAAGGGCATGTACCTCTGTTGCGGTTTGTCCGCGGCCCTGGTTGGAGTTGTGTGGGTGGCAACCACTCGATGTGTCTCTCTTACGTAGATGTTTCTCCCCCCCCCCCCGCTCTATCTGAAGATAAATGCCAAAATATACATATATTTTTTTTAAACAAAAAAATTTTTAAATAAAAAATTATACACACACACACACACACACACACCCCAAACTAATAGAGGAGTGCTGGCGTAGTAGTAATAGTAGTAGTATTAGCGGTGGTGGTGGCAGTCAGCTGAAATTTGACTAATCCAGAAGGCAGCAGGAAGACAGAAGAAAACACAGAGTGTGTAAGAAAAATAGGAAGCATATAATAAGGTGACAGATTTAAATCCAGGCTATCAGTAATCATGGTAAGTAAAAATGAACTAAAATTTTCAATTGAAAGAGAAAGATTGAGAGATTAGATAGAAAACAAAGTGCATCACAACTCTATACTGCTTACACGAATGCAGAAAAGTGAACAGTAAAATGATAGAAAAGGATGTATCACTCAAGCACTAAGCAAAGGGTAACTGATTTAAAAAGGGGGGTTTAGGGCAATAATGCATTACTAGGGATAAAGAGAGACATTTCATAATGTTAAAATACTCAATTCAGCAGTTGTAAATCTGTACGCACCTAAAAACATGGCTTCAAAATACAAGGCAAAATTTGACAAAGCTAACAAAGCAGAGACAAATCCACAATTGTAGTGGTAAATTTTAATATATTTTATTAACTGATAAACAGAGAATCAGTAAGGATATAGAAGACATGAATAACACATGTAATAAACTTGACCTAATTGATCTCAGTGGGTTTAGTAGTAGGTTAGACACAGGAGAGAGAACTAGTAAACTGAAAATAATAAATATTTAAAAATGAAATATATGTATAATAAAATGAAATAGGAAATAAATAGGACACTACATTCAATAACTGAAGACTGTACGCTTTTCTCATATGAACATGGAACATTTATCAAAACTGCTTTACCTATAAGGGAAGTTTTGACAATCAAAAGATTGAAAAAAGAGTATCAGGCTTATTATAAAGATGAGCTTACTCCATGAAAAATTAATCAGTATAAACCACTATTTTAATAGGGTAAAGCAGAAAAATAATGTGATATATCAATAGATGCAAAAACTGCTTTGGATTAAACTGAACATCTGTTCAAAATTAAATCTCTTAACACATTACAAGTAAAAGGTACCTTCATTAATTTGATAGAGTTTACTTAGAAAAATACTATAGCAAATATTATGTTTAATGGTGAGAAGTTGAAATTTTTCCTCTGGAGACAGAGGAAAAATAAGTTATTTTCACATTACCATGTCTGTTTATTATTTTACTAGAGGTAGATGACATGCTTGTATATATAGAAAATCCAAAAAATTTTCTTATAACTTGCTATAATTAATAAATAAAGTTGCGAGATGCAAGGTCGTGCTGGACACAACTGCAATTTTATATACCAACAACAAACAGAAAAGGTAATAAAATATTTGCAATAACAATGAGATTTTTTTTACTCCTCACCTGAGGACATTTTTTTCATGTTTTGTTCAGATAGAGTGGGAGGGAAGGATGGGGGGAGGGAGGGAGGGGGGGAGAGAGAGAGAGAGAGAGAGAGAGAGAAAGAGAGAGAGAGAGAAACATCGATGTGAAAGGGACACATTGAGTGGTTGCCACCTGCACGACCCATCCAGGGCCAGGGACAAACTGTGTCTGAGGTACATGCCCTTAGCGGGAACCAAACCCGGGTCTCTCTGGACCGCAGGCCAACACTCCAATGTCTGAACCAAACCGGCCAGGGCTAACAATCAGATTTTTCAGAATAAATCTAGAAAATGCAAGGCATTTCTACAGAAAACAGTAAGCATTATTGAGAGAAGTTAGATCTCTAGAGAGATATACCATGTTCATGGACTCGAAGACTCAATATTGTGATTTGTGGATTCTTCCCACATTCATCTGTACTTTCAATATAACATTAATCAAATGCCAGCAGATGTGTGTGCGTGTGTGTGTAACTTGATAAACCAATACTGAAATGAACTTGGAAATGTACACAGCAAGGAATAGCCAAAATAATTTAGAAGAACAACAAACTGAGCAGACTTACTCTACTGGATAACAAGACTCATTCTAAGGCTATTGTAATGAAAATAATGTTTTATTAAAAGACTAGACAAGTGGACCAGTCAACTGAAGCAGGCCAGACACAGACCCACTCATGTCTGGACACTTAATTTATTACACAGGAGGCACTGGGAACAGTGGAGAAAGAACAGTCTTAATACATGGTGTTTAGTTGGTTATATTCCTGTGGAAAGAGGAAACGTGATCCCTGCATATACCACATACACAAATGGTTGCAAATCTGTATCAGTCTGGATCCAGTTGGGAGAGAAAACCCAACAGTAAATTGAAAGAAAATGTTTAATATGAAGAACTTTAAACTATTAACAGGGAATTGAAGTAATGGGATACTGGCTAGTAAAAAGTGAAGAGAACTGTAGAGAATCGCAGATACACAGAGCAGCTGCTACCTCTAGTGCTGAGATAGAGGCCCCCACCCCCACCCCCAGACCTTGTCTTGAGGGCACCCTGGCTTACTGCTTGTGTGGGTTCTTTCCCCCACCAAGGAGTTCTCTGTGACACCAGCTGGACCTTGGCAATAAACACAGCAAGGAATAGCCCAAATGATTTGAACAACAAACTGAGCAGACTTTACCTGGAGAGTGTCACGTCCCACAGGGCTCAGTCCCACAAGAGTGCATCTGTCCCTGTACCCCACTTTAGAAACCAATCACAAGTTGAGCGTGTCACTTATGCTTCTGATCGATTGGCTATAAAGAAGAGATTCCCACGACCCCCTCCTTGGGTTGGATTAATTTTCTAGAGTGGCTCACAGGACTCAGGGAAACACTTACATTACTAGTTTATTAAAGGATGTGATAAAGGATACAGATGGACAGCCAGATGAGGGGACACAGGGCGAGATCTGGGAGGTTCACAGGCACTTCTGTCCCGTGGCCTTGAGGTGAGTCATCTTCCCTCTGTGTGGATGTGTTTGCCAACCTGGAAGTTGTCCGAACCCTGTACTATTGGGATTTAGTGGTGGCTTCCTCATGATCAATTCTTAACTCCATTTCTGGTCCCTCTCCCCTCTCTAAAGAATGGGAGGGGTCCTGGAAATTCTTATCATAGCTGGTCTTTCCAGGAATCAGCTGCCATCAGGGAGCCCACCCAAGTCACCTCCTCAGAACAGAAGATGCTTCCAGTACTTTTTTTTTTATTGATTTTTTTTTTTTTTGGAGAGAGAGAGAGGAAGGGAGAGAGAGAAACATTGATGTGAGAGGATGTGCCTCCTGCACACCCGCTACTGGGGATCAAGCCCGAAACCTGGGCATGTGCCCTGGCCGGGACCTCTCAGTCCATGGGACGACTCAACCCACTGAGCCTCACCGCGGTGCTTCCAGTGCTTTTGTCACTTAGGAATTCACAAGGGTTTTAGGGGCTCCGTGTCAGGGGCGGGGTCAGAGACCACACACAGCCAACGGTGCTCTTACCATCTGGGAAATTCCAGGGGTTTTAGGGGCTCCGTGTCAGGGGCGGGGTCAGAGACCACCAACCAACCAACGGTGCTCTTACCATCTGGGAAATTACAGGGGTTTTCGGGGCTCCGTGTCAGGGGCGGGGTCAGAGACCACACACAACCAACGGTGCTCTTACCATCTGGGAAATTACAGGGGTTTTCGGGGCTCCGTGTCAGGGGCGGGGTCAGAGACCACACACAATCAACCAACGCTGCTCTTACCACCTGGGAAATTACAGGGGTTTTAGGGGCTCCGTGTCAGGGGCGGGGTCAGAGACCACCAACCAACCAACGCTGCTCTTACCATCTGGGAAATTACAGGGGTTTTAGGGGCTCCGTGTCAGGGGCGGGGTCAGAGACCACACACAACCAACCAACGGTGCTCTTACCATCTGGGAAATTACAGGGGTTTTAGGGGCTCCATGTCAGGGGCGGGGTCAGAGACCACACACGAACCAAAGGTGCTCTTGCCATCTGGGAAATTACAGGGGTTTTAGGGGCTCTGTGTCAGGGGCGGGGTCAGAGACCACACACCAACCAACCAACCAACAGTGCTCTTATCATCTGGGAAATTACAGAGGTTTTAGGGGCTCTGTGTCAGGGGCGGGGTCAAAGACCACACAGGAACTAAAGGTGCTCTTACCATCTGGGAAATTACAGGGGTTTTAGGGGCTCTGTGTCAGGAGCCTGGGCCAGAGAGCAGCATGTTTTTCCTGTTATCTCACACTAAGGGAACAAAACACCATCAGCTGTGGACGAAGACATATTGTAGGGAGGGCCTGCATATTGTAGGCATATTAATACCTATATCCCCAATTCAAGTTTTAATTATATTTGCTTTTAAAGGATTTAACTATTCAATTATATTTTGAGTTCTTCGAGTTAGCTTAGTTTCATGGCATTAGTTTTGTCCACTGTATATGTCTCAGTTGTATTAATATAATTTACAGATCTACTTATCATTCAGGGCATTAACCAGTTGAGAGGTGACTGTTTTTAGTAATTTTAAAATAAAATTGAAATTATATATTGAAGTTCTTTTACAGCTTGTCTTGTTTTAAATACTATTTTGCCTGAACATGGTGGTGGTGGTGATGGTGTTGGTGATGGTGGTGATGATGGTGGTGTGATGGTGATGATGGTAGTGATGGTGGTGATGGTGGTGTGATGGTGGTGATGATGGTGGTGATGGTGATGATGGTGGTGATGGTGATGGTGGTGATGGTGGTGTGATAGTGGTGTGATGGTGATGATGGTGGTGATGGTGGTGATGGTGGTGTGATGATGGTGATGGTGGTGTGATGATAGTGGTGTGATGGTGGTGATGGTGGTGATGGTGGTGTGATGATGGTGGTGATGGTGGTGATGGTGGTGATGATGGTAGTGTGTGATGGTGATGGTGTGATGATGATAATGGTGGTGATAATGGTGGTGGTGGTGATGGTGGTGAAGGTGATGCTGGTGGTGATGGTGGTGAAGGTGATGCTGGTGGTGATGGTGGTGAAGGTGATGCTGGTTATGGTGAAGGAGGATGAGGAGGTGGTGGTGTGTGTGTGTCTTGGTTGCTTTATGGCAATAAAACCAGGTTAGCTGGAGTTCAACTGCAGTATTTATGTATTAAAGTTATACTCCTTGCAAGCTACTCTTCTGATCTGCTAATAGGGTCGATCCTGTAATGTTTCATGTGGCCTTTGCTAAGTTTAGCCTCATGAAGATCCTGTGTGCTTGGAATCATATAACTCCTCCTTCTGTTTTAGGTCTGCGTGAAGCAGACTGTCTTTTTTACTGGGTCTTACATTCTATTTGAGGGTGCAGTGCCCTATGAAACTTTGTCATAGCTCAAGCTCTGACTACTTACAACTGCTAAGTTAGGGCCTTCCTTTGTTAAAAAGAATTTCACACAAATGTTATAAGACCATAGAGTCACAGCTGGAAGTTGGCTTATATTTGAAGAACTTCACCTATGAATGAGGAAAAGGGAACATATAAAATCACCTACATCCACCCTGGTCAATGGTTAGAGCATTGGCCCTTGGACCAAAGAGTTACAGGTTCGATTCTGGTCAAGGGCACATACCTTGGTTGTGGTTCATCCTGATCCTGGTTGGGATTGTGCGGGAGGCAACCTATCGATGTGTCTCTCTCAACGTTGATATTTCTCTCTCTATCCCTTTCTGTCTTCCTACCTCCCACTGTATCTGAAGATAAATGGAAAAGTGTCCTCAGGTGAGGATAAAAAACAAAATCACCTACATACTTTTGCCACAGATCATCTACCCTGGCACAGAAATTGCTTAATTATGTTTTTCATAGAAAGGTATATAAACATGTATTTATGGTCATTAATAAATGGTCATTGGAAAAATGCTAGTAACATAGGAGTGCAGAGATGAAAATTTAAAGGTTTTTCTTAAAATTGTATACCCTAGCCCTGGCTGGTGTATTTCAGTGGTTAGAGCATCAGCCCTCAGAACAAAGGGTCTCAGGTTCAATTCCCTGTCAAGGGCAAGTACCTGGGTTGCAGGTTTGATCCCCAGCCCTGGTTGGGATGAGTATAGGAGACAACTAGTCAGTGTCTGTCTCTCTCACATTGATTTCTCTCTCTCTTTCTCTGCTCCCTCCCCCCCTTCCACTCTCTCTAAAATTCAATGGAAAAGTATCCTTAGGTGAGATTTAAAAAAAAATTGTCCACCCTAAAAGATAATCATAGTCGACAACAATTTGATTTATATCCTTCTCTGGACTTAAAAAAAATACATATGTAAATCATGCATGTGTGTGTGTGTGAGCTCCGCCCAACACACCATTTTTCTCCTGTACCACAGTCTGTTGCAGTCACTTCCCATGCCTGTGCATATGTTGGTGTGGACATACATAACTGCAGAGTAGGAATGTTCTCTAAACATTTAAAACCAATCCCTTGTTGGTTGTCAGTATTTTGCTCTTATAATCAGTGTGGCACTTACATTCGTGTTCACATAGTTTTGCACACTCCTCCAGTCATTGTCTTAGAAGAGAGGCCACCAATAGAGTTGCTCATCAGTGTGAACATTTGTCACATGTCCTCTAGGGAGGGCATGCCAGCTGGCCCTCTCAGTAGCTGAATGTGAGCTTGTCCATTCCCCAGACCCTGACTGATACTAGGCCTTATGAGTGTTTAAGATGGTTCTTAGTCCATTAGATGAAAGAATTATGTCTCCTTTTAATTAGCATCTTTTTGCATATTCCTGAGACTTAGCATGTTTGGGCCACTTACATTACTGTTTTGAATTGTCTGTTCATTCTTTTGCTCTTTCTCTAGTAAGTTCATCCTTTTTCTTTCTGAATTCTAAGTGTTTTTCTTTTAAAAATATCTATATATATATTTTTCTGGCTAGTCCACCTATATTTTAGTCTTAATTTTTTTCACCACCACCACCTTCAGGCAACATAGTGTTTAAAGCAAGATAGGCTGTAGCCCTGGCCGATTTGGCTCAGCGGTTAGAGCATTGACCTGCGGACCAATGAGTTGCGGGTTCGATTCCGGTCTAGGGCACATACCTTAGTTGTGATCCGTCCCTGGCCCTGGTTGGCATCGTGTGGGAGGCAGCCACTCAATGTGTCCCTTGCACGTCGATGTTTCTCTCTCTCTTTCTGTCTTCCTCCCATTCTATCTGAACAAAAAGGGAAAAATATCCTTGGGTGAGGATAAAAATAAAAAAGGAAGGAAGGAAGGAAGGAAGGAAGGAAGGAAGGAAGGAAGGAAGGAAGGAAGGAAGGAAGGAAGGAAAGAAGGCTGTAAAAGAACTTCAACATATAATTCCAGTTTGATTTTTAAATAATTAAAGTCACCTCTCAATTGGGTAATGCCCTGAAGGATAAGTAGATCTGTAAATTATATTAATACAACTGAGAAATACAGTGGACAAAATTAATGCTCATGGCCGACCTAAGAGTCATGCAGTCAAACTTTGAATTGTTCTGGCCTTGGTAGCATACCTAGGGAAGTTTCCACCCCACTTATTAAGTATGTTCCCTAGATTTTCCTTTCTGTTTTGAATTTTTATTCTTAGATGTTTAATATAGATAAACATTTTTTTAATATACAGGCAGGGTAAGATAGAGCTCCGACCCCCCTCACCCCCCATACACACATACACATTAGATGCTTATTATGACTCCTTTATTTTTTTCTCCTGATTTTGAAATGTTGTCTTTACCTTGCTTGTGCTTTGTCTGGATGTTCTCTGTTCATTGATCTGTTTATTCTTTGCCTGCATCAGTACCACGTTGTTTTTTTCTTTCCTTATGCACTGATTTAGCTTTTGTCAATCTGACGTATTGTGAAGAGAATTGTTCTTACTCTGTTCTTCAAGATCCATCAAAAATGGAGTGCGACTTCATAGTAGAGATTCATTTGTTTCTCTGAATGATCTGTTACTAGTTTTTATCAATTGAGATCATGATCCTTTTTTTTTTTGGCAGCAGAAGTTGTGGGTTGATGAAGACTAATTAAAACAACTTTTCTTGCAACTGAAAATCAAATTGACATAGTCTCCACCCTTCTTTTCTCTCGTCACTGCTTCCCGGCTGTTCTCAGGTCTTAGGACACGTCAGCCCTGAAAATATTGGTAGTGCGCACAGGGCCTGTGAGTGAGGGCCCTTAAGGTCAGAGACCACTGGTCAGCGGGGTTGGGGTGGCCTGGGCCCCTTTGTGGAGCACTCGGAGAGGACCCTCTGTGACGCATGCGTACTGTGTCCCAGGGCGTAGGAACCATCTGCTCGGAGCACTTGGCTTGGACTCCTCCCCTGTAGGACATGGTAGCTTGATAGGGATTTCACATTTTGGGAGCTAGAGTTCTTTTTTTCTTTTAAATTTTATGATTGTGGCCCTGGCCAGTTTGGCTCAGCGGTTAGAGCATCCCATCCTGCGGACCGAAGAGTCTTGGGTTTGATTCTGGCCAAGGGCACGTACCTTGTTTGTGGTTTGGTCCCAGCCCTGGTTGGGGTCGCGCAGGAGGCAACCAATAGATGTGTCTCTCTCACATCTCTCTCTCTCTCTCTCTCTCTCTCTCTCTCTCCCTCTCCCTCTCCCTCTCCCTCTCCCTCTCCCTCCCCCCACACACTATCTGAAGATAAAAATGGAAAAATATCCTTGACTGAGGATTTAAAAAAATAAAATAAATTTTATAATTGTGGTAAAATATATATAACATAAAATTTATCATTTTAACTATACAGTTCTTTGGTATTATGTAAACATATTGTTTTGCAATTATTAGCATCATCCATTGCCTGTACTCTCTTCACTGTGCTAAAGGGAAATTCTATCCCCATTAAGCACTCAGTACCATCCCCCTCCAGGCCCTGGCTACCTGCATCCTCCATTCTGTGTCTGTGGGTTTTACTGCTCTGTGTACCTCAGATAAGTGGGGTTGTGCTGGTATTTGTCCTGTTGGGACTGGCTTACTTCATGTGCCAGAATGTCCTTCCTTTTTTAAGGCTGAATAGTATTTCATCAGGTACATACTGCACTTTGTTTATCCATTCATCCATCGATGGACACTTGGGTTGCTTCCACCTTTGGGTGAATAATGTTGCTGTGAACATGGGTGTACAAATCCAAGAGCCAGATTTTTGGTAACAGTTGTCCCCTCCCCCTTATTATCACACCTCTTACACACTCCAATCTGAATTTAACTTATATGATCCCATTTAAATTTCTTTGTCAGCTCACCAGGGATCTGAGAGTTGTTAAATATAAAGGTTATTATTATTGTTTTTATCCTCACCTGAGGACATTTTTGCATTTATTTTCAGATAGAGCAGGGAGGGAGAGAAGGAGGAAAAGAGAGAGAAACATCGATGTGAGAGAGACATCGGCTGTCTGCCACCCACACGACCCCAGCCGGGGCCGGGGACAAACTGCCTTCACGGGAGGTACGTGCCCTTAGCGGGAACCAAACCCTGGCCTCTGGTTTATGGGCCGATGCTCTCACCACTGGGCCAAACTGGCCAGGGCAATAGAAGGGTTATTTGAAGTGCTTATTTTATTTGCTTTCTTGAACGTATTTAAGCAAGTTGACCATGCCTTTCTCCTTGGCCCGTGGTTTTTCTCCCGTGCGCTAGAGGTTCCTTCCTGATCTCCTCTACCCAGCATCTAAAGGTAGAATTTCATCAGGGCTTTTGAGACTAGACCTTCTGTGTGTGACTGTTACGTGGACATTTTTCAGGAGTCAGACTGAGGCCCTTCACTACTTGATATCCATTCTTTCTCTAGAAACTTTGTCCATGGTTTCAGCCTGCTGAGGGCTTCTGCATTCGTGTTTTGAGCTCGGCTCTCTGCGGAACTGCACACCAGAGCTGCCTGCCTGGTCTGCACCAGAGCTCCCCGTCTCCCCGTCTCCCTGTCTCCGTGAAGGGCACCTCCCTTTCATCCGCCGTGCTCTGGCCGGACCTGGTGGTTAGTGTTCAATGAACTTCACACTGAGAATACTTTCAGATTCACAGAAAAGTTGCTAAGGGTATTACAGAGTTCTTGTGTTCCCTGTTGACATTACTGTGGTACATTTGTCCCAACCAGCCAGTTAGTATTGAAAAGTCATTATAAACTGAACTCACATATTTGGATTTCCTTAGTTTTCCCTTCGTGTCCTTTTCTGTTCCAGGACCCCATCTAGGATGTCCATTTGGTCATCGAGTCTCCTTAGGTTTCTCTGGACTGACAGTGTCTCAGGTGTGCCTTGTTTTTGTTGCCCTTGACAGACCAGCTGTTCTGTATGATGTCCGTCAACTTGAGTTTGTGCTGTCTCTTGTGCTCAGGCTGGAGTTACAGGTTTGGGGGAGGAAGACCACAGGGGTGCAGTGTTCTTCTCGTCACATACATCAGCATGACTTATCACTGATGATATTAACCTTGGACCCCTGGCCGGGAGGTGTTTGTCAGGTTTCTGCTTCTAGACTTGCTAATTGCTTTCCCCCTTAGAGGTCATTTTTGACACCCTTTCTTTTACTTCATATTCAATCCGAACCTATTGGTTTCTTCCCAGATCACTTTCTATCCTATCCAAGTCTCTCTTCACAGCCACCACTTCAGTCCAAGCCAGGCTGCTTTGAGGGATCTCCTGACTCCTGTCCCTGCTGTACCCTGGTCCCCTTCCCACCCACTCTCCACTCAGATGCCAGAGTGATCTTTTAAAGATGCCAGTTGGATTTTAGTACCCTTTTCCCGAACCTTTGAATGATTTCCTGCTGTATTTGATACCACATCAACTTCTCACGGTGGCCCACAGGGCCTGTGTGCTCTTGTCTGTCCCGCTCCAACCTCCTGCCAAGACCCTCACCCCTGGCCCTCTGTCAACCCCCATTCCCTCCCCTTCAGCTCCCCCTGCACCCCCAGGCCCTCACTGCCACACTGCCTTCTGCATGCCATTCCTTCTGCTTGGGAGATGGTCACCCTCCAGCGTGTCCCCTTCAGGTCTCAGCTGAGTGGTATTTCCTGGGAAGATTTACCAGCCCCAGCAGCGACAGTGAGGTTCCCTTGTCGCGTGTTTCCATGACATTGTGCACTTCTCTTCCACTGCGTTCGTGGTGCCTGACTGACCTGCCCCGCCTGAGCCTCGCCTCCGTGCCTCCGTGTCTCAGATGGCGAACGGGCCTGTCTGCTTCTCGGGCTCCCGGCCAGTCTGGCCAGTCAGGTGCTCAGTAAATGTTTGTTGATGAGCGAATTTGTCATTTAACTAAATTAGTGAGAAGAACTGCAGAATGGAAAACAAGTCCTCTTCCATTTTTGCATACAAATATGCAAATAAGTCCTTGACTAGATTTCTGTTACTCAACTGATTAACATCCCACATGTGTCCTTTTAAATATATTGTGTATGTGCTGTGCTAGGTGCAGCAGTGGGTCAGGAAGTGTGTGCCACCCGCGAGGACCTACCTGCTCATTCGGTGCTCGTCCCTGCCATGTGCGAGCTCAGTGAGACAGACCCCCTGGGCGGTGCGTGCCTTCCGCACCCAGGGCTAGGGGCCTGTGCAAGCTCAGTGAGACAGACCGCCCGGGCGGTGCGTGCCTTCCGTACCCAGGGCTAGAGGCCTGTGCGAGCTCAGTGAGACAGACCGCCCGGGCGGTGCGTGCCTTCCGTACCCAGCGGCTAGAGGCCTGTGCGAGCTCAGTGAGACAGACCCCCTGGGCGGTGCGTGCCTTCCGTACCCAGGGCTAGAGGCCTGTGCGAGCTCAGTGAGACAGACCCCCTGGGCGGTGCGTGCCTTCCGTACCCAGGGCTGGAGGCCTGTGCGAGCTCAGTGAGACAGAACCCCTGGGCGGTGCGTGCCTTCCGTACCCAGGGCTGGAGGCCTGTGCGAGCTCAGTGAGACAGACCGCCTGGGCGGTGCGTGCCTTCCGCACCCAGGGCTAGAGGCCTGTGCGAGCTCAGTGAGACAGACCCCCTGGGCGGTGCGTGCCTTCCGCACCCAGGGCTAGGGGCCTGTGCGAGCTCAGTGAGACAGACCGCCCGGGCGGTGCGTGGCTTCCGTACCCAGGGCTAGAGGCCTGTGCGAGCTCAGTGAGACAGACCGCCCGGGCGGTGCGTGCCTTCCGTACCCAGCGGCTAGAGGCCTGTGCGAGCTCAGTGAGACAGACCCCCTGGGCGGTGCGTGCCTTCCGTACCCAGGGCTAGAGGCCTGTGCGAGCTCAGTGAGACAGACCCCCTGGGCGGTGCGTGCCTTCCGTACCCAGGGCTGGAGGCCTGTGCGAGCTCAGTGAGACAGACCGCCTGGGCGGTGCGTGCCTTCCGTACCCAGGGCTAGAGGCCTGTGTGAGCTCAGTGAGACAGACCCCCTGGGCGGTGCGTGCCGTACCCAGGGCTGGAGGCCTGTGCGAGCTCAGTGAGACAGACCCCCTGGGCGGTGCGTGCCTTCCGTACCCAGGGCTAGAGGCCTGTGTGAGCTCAGTGAGACAGACCCCCTGGGCGGTGCGTGCCTTCCGTACCCAGGGCTGGAGGCCTGTGCGAGCTCAGTGAGACAGACCGCCCGGGCGGTGCGTGCCTTCCGCACCCAGGGCTAGAGTCCTGTGCGAGCTCAGTGAGACAGACCGCCTGGGCGGTGCGTGCCTTCCGTACCCAGGGCTAGAGGCCTGTGCGAGCTCAGTGAGACAGACCCCCTGGGCGGTGTGTGCCTTCCGTACCCAGCGGCTAGAGGCCTGTGCGAGCTCAGTGAGACAGACCGCCTGGGCGGTGCGTGCCTTCCGCACCCAGGGCTGGAGGCCTGTGCGAGCTCAGTGAGACAGACCGCCTGGGCGGTGCGTGGCTTCCGCACCCAGGGCTAGGGGCCTGTGCGAGCTCAGTGAGACAGACCGCCTGGGCGGTGCGTGGCTTCCGCACCCAGGGCTAGGGGCCTGTGCGAGCTCAGTGAGACAGACCGCCCGGGCGGTGCGTGCCTTCCGTACCCAGGGCTAGGGGCCTGCAGCCTGGCAGGTCTGAACAGACCGGGCTTGAATTCTAGCTCTGCTGGTTTTTAAGATGTATGTCTTGAACTTAACCTTTGCCCATCTGCAAAAGTGGGGCTGGCATTATCTCTCTTGTAAACCTCGGGAAGAATCAGATAAGGAGAAGAATGAGAGGTGATCAGCGGCACAGTCATAGAAACCAGAGCTAATGGTTATTGCTTTTTAGGTCCTAAGCACCATGCGAAGCAGTTTTCATCATTATTTTCATTAATTTTCTCAGCAACCCTATGAGGTACAGATGCTATTATCTTCATGTTACAAACAAAGAAAGTGAGACGTAGTTAAAAAATTAAATAATTTGTCCAATGTCATAGAAGTGGGAAGTGGTGGAGCTATTACTGGAACCCAGACTCGCTTGGCAGCCTTTAAAAGTCCAGAAAGGACTCCATGTTTCACATATAGCCACTCTGCCTGTCAGTGTAGCTTTATTCTTTTTTTTTTTTAAATCTACACCTGAGGATATTTCTCTGTTTATCTTCAGATAGAGTGAGAGGGAGAGAGAAACATCGATGTGAGAGAGACACATCGAGTGGTTGCCACCCACACGACCCAACCAGGGCCGGGGACAAACTGCAACCGAGGTACGTGCCCCTAGCGGGAACTGAACCCGGGTCTCTCTGGTCCGCGGGCCGACGCTCTAACCGCTGAGCCAAACCGGCCAGGGCTCCATTGATTTTTAGAGAAAGTGGAAGGAAGGGAGGTAGGAAGGAGAAGAAAGAGAGAGAGGGAGAAAGAGAGAAACATCAATGTCAGAGAGACACATCGATTATTTGCCTCCCACAGGCGCCCTGACCAGGGCCAGGGATTGAACCTGCAACCCACATGTGTGCCCTTGGCTGGGAATTGAACCTGAGACCTTCAGTGCTTGGGCTGACTCCCTAACCACTGACCCACACCAAACAGGGCTCGGCTCCTCTTTTGATGTACTAACCTATACTGTCACAGAAGTAGGACTTGGAAAACTATTTTTGTCAGTGACTCGGCTTAAATAGAGGATTCTCGCTTCAACCTGAAGTCGGAGAATCAGTGAGCAGAGGAGATGGGAAATGCAGGAGTGTGATGGTCCTGACTCGTGCAGGAAGCCGGGAGAGCGTGGAAGTAGCACCTGTGTGCATGTGTAGTGAGCTGCGAACAGCCAGTACAGAAATAAAATCAGCAGTGGGTGAAGAGTTCCCTTTGTTCTGTGTCTTCTAAATTCATATTTGTGGGAATCGGGCACATACTGTTATTCTTTTCCCCGGGGGTAGTGCCAGAAAGGAAGGGTATTGGCTGTGACGTAGTTGACATAATATGTACAAATCTGAGAAAAGTTGAGGATACTTGGTGAATTGATGTGCCATCTGCAAGGCCAGGAGTATGTCAAAAGCTTATTTTGAACAGTTTCTTGAGAAACTATGTCTGATTGCCCTGATTTTCGATTTAGAAAATATGGTAATTTCAGGTTAGTGGCTAATAGGAAAATTAGTGATCAGTATAAAATATTTTAACTATATAGTATTTACATATTTATTTCAAACAACAAGGATTCTTTTATGTCACCGAACAAGAAGACCAGCAGCAGGTGGCTTCAGAGTTGGGGTCAGTGGCTCTGGGAAGGTGGCTCTTGCTGTCTCCCCCAGGACTCACTCAGTGTCCTCTGCATGGGGGCCCCAGGGAGAGGGCAGAGCCCCTGTCTTGTGCCTGCCTCCTCATTCTTAAACAGCTTTTGGAGGTACAATTGGCATGTGATAAATGCACATACTCAAAGTGTATAGTTAATAAGTGTGCACACACACACCACACACCTGTCGCCTTCTACCACAGTGAGCACTCCCCCTGTCTCCATCCTCTGTCAGATCTTAAGCTATTGGGGAAAAAGTCTTGTTGAAGGCAAAGGACTGGGTAGGAAGGCACTGAATGTGCAGCTCTAGCTGTGAGGACGAGTGGAAGAGTGTGATGCCTGTGGGTGTGCACTGCTGTATCACTTGCAGAGAGCTTTGAGAAACAGGTATCTTGGAACAGACTCTCTTTGAGAAGCTCCACATAGGAAGTCTGTTTTCAGAAAGGTTGACAACTGGCCGGAATGGCCCCTGTGGGGGAGGAGAGGACGGGGGTGGCTCCCCATTGCACATGCCGGAGTCTCACACTCGAGCTCAGCGCTTCTGTCGTAGTCTTTCAGTGGACAGCGTTCCCGACGTGCCGCGGCCTGACCTGGAAGGAGAGTCGCAGTGCAATCCCCTGAACTGCAGCGTAGACCCGCTCAGTGCGCTTTATCCTGGTGAATGTCTGTTCCAGTGAATGATGTGCTGGTGATTTATTTATTTATATTTATAGATTTA
Source organism: Molossus molossus (assembly GCF_014108415.1). Classification (NCBI taxonomy): domain Eukaryota; kingdom Metazoa; phylum Chordata; class Mammalia; order Chiroptera; family Molossidae; genus Molossus; species Molossus molossus. The sequence goes on along the minus strand of NW_023425347.1, from coordinate 101,086,093 downwards.
AAATTTTTTTTTTGCTCCATCCCTGTGTAGAGAATTTTTATGAGTTTATTTGAGCCAAACTGATGACAATTGCAGGGAAGTGAAACCTCAATGGATTGAGAAAATGCTCTGGAGAAAGGCAGTTTTGTACCTTATTTTAGTACATTAGAATCAAAGGGGTTACATGAAACCCAGTGGTGATAGGTTAGGGAGGTAGGAGAAAGCAGAGTGGGGAAATCTCTGGGATTGATGAAAAGAAAGCATACTTTGCCCTGGCCAGTTTCGCTCAGCTCTTAGAACGTCGGCCCGCAGACCAGAGAGTTCTGGGTTTGGTTCCCGCTAGGGGCATATACCTTGGTTGCAGTTTGTTCCTGGCCCCAGTTGGGGTCATGTGGGTGGCAACTACTCGATGTGTCTCTCTCACATTGATGTTTCTCTCTGTCTTCCTCCCCCTCTCCTTTCTGCTCTATCTGAAGATAAATGCAAAAATGTCCTCAAGTGAGGATAAAAAAAGAAAGAATACTTTTACATAGGTGGGTATAAGATAATTAGCAGTTAACAATTAACATGATAATGAGAACGATGGGGAGTTTTGTGGTCTGTGCTCTGATGCAGTGGTTGTGCCCTGAGGGGTCTGGAAATCAGAAGTTACCTTGACCTTCCAAAGGTATGTTATCCCGGATGCAAAAAGATAATAGACTCAGTGAAGGTAAAGGTTGACCTTGATGAAGGAAGATATGGGCCTTGGACAAGACAACCTGCTTTTAGGTAGAAGGTTGTTTTTTTTGAGTTCTTTATTATTATTGTGTGTGTGTGTGTGTATGTGTGTGAATCCTCACCCGAGGATCTATTGATTTAAAAAAAATTTTTTTTAAAAGATAAAGTGGAAGGGAGGGAGGGAGAGAGAGAGAAACATCCATATGCGAGAGAGACATCGATTATTTGCCTCCCGCACGACCCCAACCTGGGCTGGGGATCAAACCTGCAACTCAGGTATGTGTCCTTGACCTGGAATCAAACCCGCAGCCCTTCATTCTGAGGGGTTGACTGGCCGGGGCTTAGCTAGAAAGTTTTTATTTCAGACCATCCTGTGTGGGTACTTTCAGTCTCTTGAGTTTGCAAAGCCACCACAAAGGCCCCCGCTGAGCTTGCAGGTTAGCATGGGCCCCTTTTGGTCCACACCTGTAATAAGCTTTTGGCTGGACATGTCTCTTTTTAATCTCTGAATACCCTTGCTGAGGTTAGTTTTGCTGCACAAAGCATGATATTGTTAATAGCCATTCTGTAAAGACTTAGTGAAACACGGGGCTCGATTGTAATGGGTTTCTTCCACTGTCTCCTAGCTTCTCTGGATCTCTGAATTTTCTTGGCGCTTTATTTTCATTTCTTTCTGGTTTTCCCCTGTGTTTTGTTTGGAAACTAACATGGCTGGAGGTGAAAATGGCTGCACTGGGTCATGATTTCACCGTATTAGAAGTGGTGCTCTGTGCTCTGTGTCCATCTAGTTGGGAAATGAACCAGCTCTCTGTGCTTATAAATAAATGTTGGTTGGTCCTTGGCCAAAATAAATGAACACAGAGTACGAGTCGCGTGAGTTGGAGAACACATCCGTGTATAAGGTTGTCCAGACGTTGAGAGCTTCAGTGTATTTTTTGACTCTTTGCCAGAACTCTGGTGACTTGATGGTCTTGTAAAGTGACACTGGTGGGCTTCTGTCTTCAGTAACATAACTCAGGGTGTGGTGGTACCTCTTCCCAGAGTTTGAGTGTGGAGCCCGAGCATGCTAGTTATGCCCATCAGGTGTTGGGCGGGGGTTAGTAGGAGTGAGCACTTCCTGTTTAAGTCAGTTACTGGTAGCATTTCGGAAGGGGCTCTCCTGCAGTAGACTAGCCTTGTCTTCCCCTTGATGTAAAAATGTTGGTTGTACCACATAGGGTTTGGTTTGGGATAGAGAAAGCCCCTTCTGGAGAAAGCAGTGGACCGTTGTGGTCCACGAGGCGCTCTGCTGGGGTCCAGCGAGGGGGCCTGGAGAATGTGTGTGTCCAAAGTTTCGGCTTGGGCCACTCCTTTGGAAAAATTATAAAGCTTCTCAGGCCCCACAGCCTCTGGAGTTTGGAGCAGAAGCATGACTGTAACAGATTTGAGGTCAAGTAGGCAGCTGTCAGACTGTCTGTGGGAATGTGGATCCCAGACCCCTGCCTCAGGCCAGGGGCTCAGACTGCCGTCCTGGCCCCTGGTTACGGCTGAGTCAGGTGCGCTGGCCTCCAGGCGCTGCACTGGTTACATCCGCTTCCAGGACCCTTGCTGTTGGGGACGTCATAGATCCTGGAAGCCTTTACCTTCCTCCACCCCAAAGAGCAAGCTCATTTGAAAAATGTTGGCTAAAATGCTTCGCAGATTTTTAAAAATCACCCAAAATTTCGGCTAATGTACTTTTGTTTGGTGGTGAATTATAGAAATGATTTAGAAGACTTTTGAAAAGCTTCTATGAGTACTTTACACTCTTGTTTTCAAGAGGAAATTACTTAATAACTATGTGTGTCTTGGTAATAAAGCAGTACATAGAGATACTTGATCTGGATACATAGACTTTTTTTCATTTTTAATAGGAATTTATTTTAGTAAAACAAAACTTGACTAATGCTATACTGCTGGCTTCTTGCCTTTTCTTACAAAGACGCTGAAGTGGTCTGCATAACAGTGCTACTAAACCACGTGTGCGCCCTCTGACGGCATTGACCCCTCTGTGTGCAGGGCTGCTCGCGTGCCTCCAGCACGCATGCGACAGGCTGTGGGCGACGATGTTCCAGAGAATGAAATGCTAGTTCACTTTTCACGAGCTGTGGAACTTAAAAAAAATCATGTTTTTAGAAATGAGGCCTTGAGGCACTAACACGCTTGTATATAGTGTGGGAAACTGCAAGTTATTTTTAACAAAAGCCAATCAGGGAAGACAGAAAGCTGATGTGTATGCAGTTCTGTTGACAGGCAAGACCTTGGAGATATTTCGGGTTGGGGTCTGCTATCTCAGTAAAGTGAGTCGTAATCTTTTTGCTGGTGGAAGGTCTTGTCTTCAATTTGTAAAAAAAAAAAAAAGCAACATCTATGAAACGCAGTCAAGAAAAGTGCAGTAGAACGAGGTCTGCCTGGATTTATTGATTGCCCTAAGCTGCCAGAAAGTATATCCTGTTCCTTTTAATAAAATGGGTCTGGGCAGTTGTCAGTATTTAAATCTATAAGTATTTTTGGAATTTGATTTTAACAAGGTAAACTCAAATGTTAGGTGGTGTGGGGTGAAACTGAACTAGGAGACCAGAAGAAGGGATGGGACTTAAAGTTCTTTTCTGCGGTTTTGCTCCTGTTCACCCTCATCATGGGAGCCGCTGTGTACATGGCCTGGTGGCACCTGCTGCCCAGTGTGTACTAAGGAATTTGGCTTTGGGAACCCGGGAATGTAGCCTCAAGTTAAGTTGTAGAGAGGCGACTAAAGGTGACTGTCATCACGGTCACGTCCCTGTTATTTACTAGAACGGACATGGACATTGTTTCCTGTCACTGTCATACCTGCTGTTGCTGCAGAGTCGTGTCAGTCATGATAGGTGGTCGCTGTATGTTGCAAAAACAAAACCTTAGCTCTTTCTGCTCTTTTTAAAAAGTCAACTGTTTTAGTTTGTTAGTGGGAAAGGTAAGTAGTAACATTGTTGAAGAAACTGAAGCCTTAACTGAGATTCTTTTTTTCCCTTGGAAGATGGGCCTTGTGTCCAACTCCTGTTAGTTCTGTGTAATTCCAGTAGAACTACAAGTTATTTTGCTTAAAATGTCTTTTCCCCCTGTGCAGTGAGAGTGGATGTGAGAACAGATCTTAATAGATACAGTTACACAGTTTATTTTATCATGTATCACTTTATTGCTGTCTTCTAGAACATTGTTATACTAAATGTTCCAATAATGGAAATTTTATGCAGCTACTTCAAATGAAACAAATTTGCAAAACTCAATTTTGGAACTCATTCCTTGAGGAGAGGGGAAAAAAAAACTCACCATGCTGGGACCAAATGAGATTTCTGATATGTTGGCAACTTGTCAAATACAGTCATTTCCAGAAAACGGGTGGGGTCCAGTAGAGTGTCAGTACTTCTCAGTCACTTACAATTGGGGTTATTTGGGGTCTTAATACAATCGAATGGTTAATTCTGTACAAAAATGGTGTTGGTAGCAGGTAATTAAAATGTGGTATGTACCTAAATGAAAATGGCTCTTCGCGGGATCAGGGATGACTGTTCAGTGACAGGGGGTCTTCTGTTCAAGAACTGAGTTGTCATGTGTCCGAGACGTCAGTTTCACTTACTGGAGCTCCTTTGTTTTGCAGAGATCATGATGCAGCCGTCCTTTTGGATTTCTTTTTAATAATGTGTGACCCTTCACCTTTGATCCCCTGACCTGCATTACCTTGGTAACCATTTCATTTTTTAATTTAATTTCATTTTTTAATTTTGGTGTGTAAGCTGTAACATTTCATCTCTCAAAGTGTAACACGCTGATTTCCTCAAATAGAGATATCCCTTTGAGCGATAAATTTGCAAAATGCTGTCTTCATTTTCTGTATTAAAATTCATTTCAGCTTTTAAAATAAAGTGTAATCTGTGTTTTCATCCTTTTAAAATTTTAGTTTAATGAGTGCATTTCCCCATACAGTATATCCCCATTTCTATTCATATTTTGCAAAAGCTAAATTAACTTGTTGTTCACACAGACACCTCTCTCTCTCTCTCTCTCTCTCTCTCTCTTTCCCCTCTCTCTCTCCCTCTCCCCCCTCCCCCACGCGCACGCGCGCGCGCGCGTGCACACACACACACACACACACACACACACACACCAGGCACCACAAACCCTCCCCTCCCACACACACACCCTCCTCATCACCACCACCCTGCCCCCTATTTTTTGCAGATTAACTCCTGTTGCTTTCAGAAAGTGGCAACTTTACTTTATTACTGGTAGCTGCCACATTCCACAGCCTCAGATTACATTTTGTATTCTCAAGTATTGTTGGGAGAGAAAGTTTAGCCCTTTAATTTCATGTATGGGCTAGAAGATAAGAAAGTTGCCCTGGCCGGTTTGGCTCAGCGGTTAGAGCGTCCGCCTGCGGTCCGGAGAGACCCGGGTTCAGTTCCCGCTAAGGGCATGTACCTCGGTTGCAGTTTGTCCCCGGCCCTGGTTGGTCGTGCGGGTGGCAGCCACTCGATGTGTCCCTTTCACATCGATGTTTCCCTCTCTCTCTTTTCCTCTCCCTCCCACTCTGTCTGTACAAAAAATGGAAAAATGTCCTCGAATGAGGATAAAAAAAAAAAAAAGGAGAAGATAAGAAAGTTGTCTTGTTTCCAAAATTCACCTTTCTCCTCCTTTAACACTTTATTACTTTAATTTGAGGCATGAGTTAAGAACAAACAACATTTTATTAACATGATCAGAAATGTCCTTTGTCTCTGTTGAAGCCAGGCCAGTCAACTATGGTGATTGTTTGTGTAACAGGTTGCCTGATGCCATGTGCTATTTTAGGGTTGTTTTTCAGATGATGCCTTTTACTCTATTCTTCTTTTTAGAAAATTCTATCCCAAAGCAAAACAAACCAAAATCTAAAAACAAAAGTCAAACTTGGGATTATTCTTTGAACTGGCAAGATACTTGTTAAGAAATTGTGTCCTTTAAACAAAACCAAACCAAACCCTGTGCGATCTCTTAGCAGGGTCTACTGAAGCACAGATGATTTAAATTGTTTCATTATTTTATTCTTCAGCATTTGATGTGATGCTTTAATTGCACACAGCGGAAGCTGCTCAGTGAGCACTGAAAGGGATGCACACCCTCTCTGAGCCTTGTGGATGCCTATAACAGTTTATGTCATTCATTAGAACCACAGATTAAAACGAGTTGTAGTGAGCTGCCCGTTGGAGATTGGAACTCCCATGAACTCATCTCAGGCTCACCAGCTCATTTTGTCTGTAATACTTACATACCTGGAAAACTGCCTTTGGTCTGTTGGGTGTCTTTTCACAGAATCGCAAAATGTCAGAGCTGAGAAATGCAGAGAGGTAAAACATCCTATGATCATAAAGTCAGAAATACATGGAGCAAATGTCCCAATAGTTGGGAGCAGCTTATTTATTAAAACTTACCTTTTAAAGTGCTTTTTAATGAAAATGCTTTCAGCATTGTATGGGAATATTTTCCTGTCCCGGCCTGTATCTGTGCTTCTGATACCATGTGCTTCCAGCCCCAGGGATGCTGTGTAGCCCGGAGCCTACTGAACAGAGACTCAACGGGCTGGAAGGGCTGTGCCTGGTGGTCTGCTCCGTTGCCCTTGCTTAAGCAGCCCTGGAGCTGCCACGTCCCCTGGGGTGACTGGCCGATGGTCCCGAGTCACAGCTCTCTCTTGACAGAATCAGGGCCTCTTCATATCTCCCCCATGGGCTCCCATGTTCCCTGGAGAGAGTCCACTACTTTATTCAGAAGTCCAGTAGGAGCTGAAGACACAATAGGTGCAGAAAACTTTTTTTTTTTTAAATTGTGATGCTTTATTTTGCAATTAGATCATTTTGATTTTCTTCAACGTTTTCAGCTAAATACGTTTTAAGATAATCTATAATTTTCTAAGAAAGGTTGTATGTGGACACGTTACTTATTTTCAATGACCATTGCTTATTTGGTTAGCATTTAGGAATTCTAGCAGGTTTAGGCCACATGGATGTGGTTTTTGTAAGCACGATTCAATGAGAACCAAGAGACCTGCTCGTGACCAGCAGGGTCTCTGGATAGCCATCAGTATCTTTAAGGCAGTCACACAAAACTCAAAACTCAAGTTGCAAGACTTCAGAGACTTTCATGTTGGTGCTCACACAGTGCATTGGTTGTCTGGCTGACTGTGGAGGGTTAGTAAACATGCCATTGGTTTTGCTTCAGCTGCACCCTTGTGCGGTGTAGATGTTGTGTGTCTCCTGCTTGCTTTCCAGGCTGCTTGGCGGGATAAGTGGAACCCTGATGCTGCAGACCCTGGGAACCAGAAGAGTTGCTCTTGAACTTAAACTGCATCCTGTGGCTGTGTTTATGGCAGTGCAGCCGTCACACTGCGAAGCAGTCGTAGTGAACCTGGGGGAGAGGCCGCCTCGGGTCGAATCCCACCTCAGCCCCTTGCAGAGGTCTGACTCAGATTCCCTAAACTCACTGTGCCTCAGTTTCTCCTCTTTAAAGTGGGGATGATGCTAATAGTACTTGCTCCGAGGGCCATGATATGTTGGAAGTGAACTGATCTGTGCTAAGTACGTGGAGCAGGGCCAGCGTGCAGCGTGGCCGTGGCTGTGGTGTCCGGCCAGGCCCCGCTCACCGGGAGAAGCCCAGGCAGGATGGGCTGTCAGTGAAGTGCCGTTCTGGGGGGCACAGTCACTGCACAGAAAGTTACACTTGAAAGACTTTCCCTCATAGTCTCGGCCACTGTCATGCTGCTTCTAGAGAGCGGATCTGGCTGGTTCGCAGTCGACACGCCTCTGAGACAGGTGCAGCCCAGGGGTGACAAGGTAAATCTGGGCTCCTGTCCTTTTGGGAAGGAAGTTGAGATCATTAAGACCTACTTAACCCATTGTTGACAGGAGCTTTTGTTTTGGCTATTTTTGGCTATGGAGACACAGAAAAGAGACCCGTGGGAGAGACCCCTTTTGGCCTCGGTAAGCTGTCCAACTAGCTTTCAAGGAGTCAGAAAGCCTTGAACTCATTAAAGATTTTTACCCAGAGGCCTCAGCGCTTCCAACTAGATAACTGAGAAGGATGTCGCTTGCAGGTGCTTCCTACGTTTTAATTACGAACTTGATCTGGGTGGTAGGTGGCATAACCCTTTTTTGCACCTGAGCACACAGCCGTTCAGGTCGATAAGTCAGCCCTCGCAGGTCACACCCCCAGTGAAGTGCAGACCAGGGCCTTAAATCCCACGCTGCCCCCCGGCACCTGCTGCTGACTCTTCCTGGCAAACCCTGCTGCCACCACCCCCCACCCCCCCCACCCTGCCCCTACCCCCGCCAAGAAACGGCTCTGCTGTCTGGTCGCAGGGGCCTCGGCCGTCAGCAGCCTGTCTTAGGCAGACCTCCAGCAAGCTGCCACCCCCCCCCCCCAGGAGGGCTCTGTCATTCATGTGGCACTTGTAGGGGCTCCGTAGCAGTGTCCCCAGTTGTGGCTGCACATCCAGGGGCACACGTACGCTTTGTATTACGGAGCACTGGCCCCATCCCAGACTCAGCGGAGAGCCGCTGAGTGATCGACTCAGACAGACCAGAAGTTACGTTATAAACAAGAGAAAAGGAAGTAATTTGTGCCCATGTAGACCTGTGCTTCCAGAACATGGGTCAGTGCTATTTATTCGTTTATTGTTAGCCACATCATAACCTAAAATGGACAGGTTTAGTAACTCAGACACCCATAATCAGCACCCTTTCTATGGCAAAAATCCCACCCACCCACCTCACAAAATAGAGTCTCCTGTAGTGGCCTTTTGACCCACGCAAACTCCAGGCTAGCAAACTTAGGGGACCACACTTCCTCCCTTGTGCTTTTGCCTTTTCCCCCTCTTTAATGCAATTACTTTTTCATTCCTCCCTCTCTTCCTCCCTCCTCTTCCTCCTCCTCCTCCTCCTCTTTCCTCATTTTCTCCGTTTACCCTTCTGTCAGGAGATGTTTGTGGGCCTGTCTGTCATCAGACAGGAAGGTAAGTCCTCCCAGGGGCTTAGCACGTAGTAGGTGTTTAGGTTGCTTTGTCTCAGAACCTGCCTTTCAAAGAAGTAGGCGCTAACCCTCCTTGGCCGGATGACGGTCCTTTGTGAAGGTCCACGGTAAAGCGGTGATCTTGGAAATTCAGATCTTTGAGCCTGGTGGATTTCGCTATTCTGAGAAACGCCAGGCTTCAGCTCTGACCAGGGCAGTTTCGGCAGCAGGGACTTGGCTGTCCTAGGGGCGCTGCCTCAGGCTTTCAGTCTGTGCTCGTAGCCTGCCGAGCTGGAAGGTCCGCGGGCATAGGCTGGATCCCTCGTGTCAGTGACGAGGAGCCCACTCCTGAGGGCAGCCTGTCCTCGGGCTGTCCAGGGTGCTGCGCCTCTGTCACCTCACCCGAGGGCGCAGAGCCAAGGCTGCGCTCCCAGGGTGCCTTGGGAGGGGCAGAGAAGCAGCCCGTCACCATCCCTCTGCACTCTCCCTCTCGGTGTCCCCTCACATGACAGGCCCCCAGGTTTAGGGCGAGCCAGGGAAGCAGAGGCGCTCCTGCTCAGGGAGCCGTGTGCTGGGTGGCCAGGTCCCCAGCAGGTCGCCCGGTGCTGAGGGGGCCCCTGCGGAGCCGGTGCTGATGGCGCTGAGCCCTTCTCCAGGCAGCAAGGAGACAGCGCGTGGCAGGGGGTGAATAGGGCTTGTCATTCTCAGGGAGCCGCTACCCTGGCCAGAAAGGGCTGCAAGGAGAAGGCGGCACCAGGACCGCTCACAGCCAGGAGACAATGGGAAACGTCTGCTGTTTGTTCTCATTTGTGCCCCTAGAAACAGTGCCGGTGGTCACCATGCTGCTGTGTGACACCCTCAGAATCCTGGGCCGCAGCCCGGACTTTCAGCCCCATCATAGGCGAGCTCGGAAACAGGCCGCGTGGTGGTCGAGCCGCGCTTCTGCCCCCCCCCCCCCCAATCTGAGGTTCAGGCTCGATCACCCAGCCCTTCCTCGCTCTCCTGCGCTGACCCCGTTGCGGGTTCTCCCCTCTGAGCCCTTCTGTCTCCCACAGAGAGGCCCGGGACCTTTCCCTTCCTTTGTCATCCCCGTCACACAAGAGGCCTGTCGGCAGGTGAAGTTCCTGGCGGAGGCCGCTGCTCGGGCCCTTCACCTGTGCTGGTGCGCGTACATAGTAGACACTCAGCAAACGTTCCCTCTGCTTTCCGTTCTCATTAGCACAGGTAATTAAGGACAGGAGCTGATAGACTGCACGTATCTGTGCAGAGATATATCTGTAATTAAAGTTTTAATTAAAGAAACACCAGACCAGGCAGATGGTTCTTATCCCGCGTCTTGTAAACCGAACAGCCACGGCTTTTCCATCTTGCAAACCAGCAAAGCAGAGAGCAGTGACGCTCATGGAGGTGCTCCCGAGGGAGGGTGCTCCCACAGCGGTGCCCCTGCGGTGCTCCCGAGGGGGGGTGCTCCCGACAGCGGTGCCCCTGTGGTGCTCCCGAGGGAGGGTGCTCCCGACAGCGGTGCCCCTATGGTGCTCCCGAGGGAGGGTGCTCCCACAGCGGTGCCCCTGCGGTGCTCCCGAGGGGGGGTGCTCCCGACAGCGGTGCCCCTGCGGTGCTCCCGAGGGGGGGTGCTCCCGACAGCGGTGCCCCTGCGGTGCTCCCGAAGGAGGGTGCTCCCACAGCGGTGCCCCTGCGGTGCTCCCAAGGGAGGGTGCTCCCGACAGCGGTGCCCCTGCAGTGCTCCCGAGGGAGGGTGCTCCCGACAGCGGTGCCCCTACGGTGCTCCCGAGGGAGGGTGCTCCCACAGCGGTGCCCCTGCGGTGCTCCCGAGGGGGGGTGCTCCCGACAGCGGTGCCCCTGCGGTGCTCCCGAGGGGGGGTGCTCCCGACAGCAGTGCCCCTGCGGTGCTCCCGAGGGGGGGTGCTCCCGACAGCGGTGCCCCTGCGGTGCTCCCGAAGGAGGGTGCTCCCGACAGCGGTGCCCCTGCAGTGCTCCCGAGGGAGGGTGCTCCCACAGCAGTGCCCCTGCGGTGCTCCCGAGGGAGGGTGCTCCCACAGCGGTGCCCCTGCGGTGCTCCCGAGGGAGGGTGCTCATCAACTAGCCATACTCTAATTTTGGAAGCATTCTGTGTGAATCCGATTGCAGGGATAATCATTGCAGTTTGAAATAGAAATACAATACATCCAGGTTATGTCCCAACCAAAGCTTTTAGGCCTCCCGTCAAGGGCATTGCCACCGCCCAGCTGGTATATCACAAGGCATGTGGTTTTGCTAGATCACAAAGCTGACAAAGTGATATTTAGGATCATCTGCTCAACACAGTATTCGGTCAGAGCGCTAGCCTCGGTTTCCCGGGGCGCCACCTGAGAGCAGCGCCTGCTTCCAGGGGACCGTGCCTGCCTGGCTCTCGTCACCGTGACCTCAATGACCAGCCAAGTGCAGGGCTGGAAAAAGAGCAGCCGCAGGGGCTAAAAGAAAAAGGCATACCACTTCCGAGACCCTTGTCCCCGTGAGCCACAGGCATTCGCTCTGGTGCCTCACTGTGGGATCGGCAGTGGCACCTCTTGGTGGGGTCCATGCCTGTTCACCATGACCTCTTGGCACTCCGTAGCCCCCGTTTCTACCCTTCTTCATGGTGGTTTACCTAGCCATGCTCCCGGTTTCCTGGCGTCCGGTGCAGGGAGGCAGCCACGCAGCCGAACCCCGTGCTGGCTGCTCTGGGCCTGCCTTTCCCACCCCGCCTCAGTCTTTTCTCGGGTGGAACCAGGACTGAAGGTGCTGATTTTTATTTCATTGGGAAACATCTCAGTTCAGTGGGTTATGAGAGGAGTTTCTACTTTGCACAGCTGTGAGTGACCTAGATAACCCGTTTCTCTGAAAGGGCTCTCACTGCAGGAAGAGCCCGTGGTGCACAGGGCGCACGCGAGGGTCTCCCCGGCAGACCTGGTCACAGACGGCAGGCGCGAGTGCTGCCAGGCCTCCTAATGCCACTGTCAGGGCTGGGCCGGCCCAGGGCTCCGTCCGTGCGGGTGACGGGCGGACAGCAGCGCTCTTACCCCTTCTGCCTGGGGAGACCTCCAGGAGCTGGCGAGGTGCCCCTTGTTTTCAGAAGTCCGTTGAGTGTCAGCTCCTTGGAGGCTGCGGCGCTGTGTCCAGGAGGTGCCGTCAGGCCGACCGGGCTGCGCTCCGAGAGGCCGTGCTGGCTTTCATTGCGGAGTCTGCCGCCGGACTCTGAAGCTGTGCCTTTGGCTAGAGACCTGAACATGTACCCCTGAGTGCACATCACAGTCTTAGGGCGTCGGAGGTGTCTTAACAGGCTGACGTAGTGGTTGCACCTCACTTCAGGGCAGTAAATAGAGAAACACCAGAGACAGAACCACTTGGAAGGGAGGTTCTTCTCTCCTGCGGTGGGCATTAGGGAAGCTGTGATGATGGGCGAGGGCCGTGCAGGGTTCTCCCCGCCCTCATTTGCTCAGTGTATAGTTGCTGGCGCCCAGCGCCAGGCACTGCCCTGGGTGCCGGGCGCAAAGCAGTGAGCCAGACGAGGCTGTTCCTGCAGAAGCTGCTTTCCTGGGCGGGGCGGGGGGGGGGGGGGGGCGGGAGGGCGGGAGACAGCCCCACTGATGCCCGGCGACTCGTCCTGCGTGCCGGCTGCATGTTACTTGTTCCTGCCCCAGAGCTCTGAGCACCAGGTGCTGTTCTCCGCCCCTTTTCACGGGAGGGCTGGTTCGGAGAGGAGACCGCCCCCTCGTGGCACGGGCCGGTGCGTGGGGCTGGTGGCGTGCCAGCCCAGGTCACCCGCCTCCAGATGTCGTGCCCCTCAACACCACAGCTATTCTGTTTCTGTTAAAAAGCGGCCTAGTCTGTGTATTTCCAAATAAACGAAGACACAAAGGTCAGATGGTAATAAGTATGACACAGGGCAGTGAAGCCAGGAAGACCGTGCACAGGTTTGAGCTGTTTACGTCGTTCGGAGATGCAGCACCATTCTCGATGGTGCGGCTGGAGCAGGGGCCGCACTGGAGCGACGCGAAGGAAGTGATACCCTGCGGGTCTCTGAAGTGAGAGTCTCCCCAGCCAAGGGGCCGCGAGGCCAAGGCCCTGAGGTGGAGGTGGGTTCGGCAGTAGCAAGAGAAGCGAGGAAAAGAGCGAGGGGCCAGTGTGGTTGCTTTGAGCGCCGGTGGTGGAGAGGAGGAGACAAGGTAGTGGGCCCCAGGTCATGGGAACGTCTCTGATCTCACGGATTGCGAGGGGCGCGCTGAGAATCTTTGGGCAGGAAACGGCGTGATGCGGAGGCCGGCTGTGAGCACCCGGCAGAGAGTGGGTGAGGACAGGGTTGCGGACTGGCCTGAGGGGCCACACAGCCTGTGGCCTGCTTCTGTGCAGAGTGGGTGAGGGCAGGGTTGCGGACTGGCCTGAGGGGCCACACCGCCTGTGGCCTGCTTCTGTGCAGAGTGGGTGAGGGCAGGGTTGCGGACTGGCCCGAGGGGCCACACCGCCTGTGGCCTGCTTCTGTGCAGAGTGGGTGAGGGCAGGGTTGTGGACTGGCCCGAGGGGCCACACCAGCCTGTGGCCTGCTTCTGTGCAGAGAGTAGGTGAGGGCAGGGTTGCGGACTGGCCCGAGGGGCCACACCGCCTGTCGCCTGCTTCTGTGCAGAGAGTAGGTGAGGGCAGGGTTGCGGACTGGCCCGAGGGGCCACACAGCCTGTGGCCTGCTTCTGTGCAGAGTAGGTGAGGGCAGGGTTGCGGACTGGCCCGAGGGGCCACACCGCCTGTGGTCTGCTTCTGTGCAGAGAGTAGGTGAGGGCAGGGTTGTGGACTGGCCCGAGGGGCCACACCGCCTGTGGCCTGCTTCTGTGCAGAGTAGGTGAGGGCAGGGTTGCGGACTGGCCCGAGGGGCCACACCGCCTGTGGCCTGCTTCTGTGCAGAGAGTGGGTGAGGGCAGGGTTGCGGACTGGCCCGAGGGGCCACACAGCCTGTGGCCTGCTTCTGTGCAGAGAGTAGGTGAGGGCAGGGTTGCGGACTGGCCCGAGGGGCCACACAGCCTGTGGCCTGCTTCTGTGCAGCCAGCAACCAAAATGCTTTTCTTTTTTTATCCTCATCCGAGGACATTTTTCCATTTTTTGTACAGACAGAGTGGGAGGGAGAGAGAGGAAGAGAGAGAGAGGGAAACATCGATGTGAAAGGGACACATCGAGTGGCTGCCACCCGCACGACCAACCAGGGCTGGGGACAAACTGCAACCGAGGTACGTGCCCTTAGTGGGAACCGAACCCGGGCCTCTCTGGACCGCAGGCGGACGCTCTAACCGCTGAGCCAAACCGGCCAGAGCCCAAAATGCTTTTCACATTTTCCAATGGTTGAAAAAAGTAAGATGAGTAACATTTTGTGGCACATGAAAATGACAACTAAAGTCGGAAGTCAGTGTCCATTTAGTTCCTGTTTCATTGGCGCGGAGCCACACTCACTCATTCACGTGTTGTTTGAGGCTGCTTGACAGAGACCACCTTGCTGCAGAGCCTCAACGGTCCCTGTCTGGCCCTTTAAGACAAGTTTGCTGATCTCTGGTTTGGGGGACAGGGGTGGAAGCAGGGAGACCGGCAAGGAGGCAGAGACCGCCGGTGCAAGGGCTGCGTGCTGGACCAGGCGGAAGGGAGCGGTCAGCTGCTGGGTGTGCCCTAGAGGAGAGCCGAGAGGCCATGTGCGGAAACAAGGCTGAGCAGCTGCAGGGGATGTGAGGACCCTTCCTGAGGCGGGAAGGCCGAAGGAGCCGCGGGTTGGGGAGAAGAGGTGACAACAAAGCCCAGGTTGTGTTGTGGATGTGTTAGCTCCAGGAGCCGCGCGGCGGTGTTTAATAGGCAGTCACGGAGCGTGGGTCTGTCGTGGAGAGGAGGGGCCGATGTGAGCTGTGTTCAGTGTTCCCAGCATGGAGGACGTGTGGTCTTCAAGCCCTTGGGTAGGTGGAATCCTGGAGCGGGTGCAGGTGGATAGAGAAGCTTCCACACGGAGCGTGCGCCCAGTGTCAAGTGGCAGGAGGAGGAGGAGGCAAAGGAGAGTGAGAAGGGACAACCAGAGAAGGAGCCTAGAGAGTGGGTGTCAAATGCAGCTGAAGGTCAGTACGAGTCAGACTGAGAACTGACCCCAGATCTGGCAGCATGGAGGTCACTTGAGACATGGATGAAAGCCCTTCGAGTGAAGTGTGTGTGGGGTGGGGGTGGGGCAGAATCCCAATTCCAGCTGGCCCACCAGAGAAGTGAGCAGTAGGGTCAGGACTTGGAGGGGTAGGCAGGGTGGGGCACTTGAAGTGGGTCTGATGGAGGGCAAAGGCATCTGGTCAGCACCATGGCCTGGGGCAGCGCTGTCCAGTAGGATGCAGCGTTCCTGTAGCTGTGTTTTAAGAAAGCACAAAGAAACAAATGAAATTAATTTTAATATATTTTATCTAACCGAATCTATCTAAAATATTATGTGAACATGTACTCAATATAAAATGATTGGGATATTTTGCATTTATTTTATATGAAGTCTTTGCACTCTGATAGGGTTTTCCACTTCCAACACATCTTCATTCACACTAGACATGTCTCACATGCTCAGTAGCTCTGTGGTTCGTGGCTACCATAGTGGACAGCTTAGGCCTTGGGGATGCTGGTGGAGGTGAGTCCAAGGTTAAAGGAGGGGAGAGGGCCAAGGAACAGAGAGGCCAAGTTTATAAAGATTTTCTGTGTGGCTCTGCAACCACTGACGACTCCCGGTGAGGGACGGGGATGAAGAGGACAAGGGGTGGCCACGGCTCTTGTAGGTCGGTGCCTGCAGGGGCACTGCTGTGACCTTCCGCCCACCAAGAAGTGCTTCCTGACCCTGACCCCATCCCCGCTTTTCAAAGCATCTGTGAGGTTCCTTGGAAGCATGGGTATGGGGCAAAATTTCTGGGTCAAAAGTAAAATTTCAGAACTCAAGGCCATAGTTTTGACAGGATCTTCCAAAAAATGCAACTTTTCACTTAGGTTTTTCTATCCAGGAGATTTCATTGAATCGCTAATGAAAACATTAACTCGAGGTGAACAACTCATTGCAGCGTTCTTTTCCCTCCAGGAAAAAGTATCCTTTCGGATCTTTAGATCCTATCTGTGTTTTGTAGAAGCCCCGGACTCTGGCCATTGTGCAGTCCTGTGTGCGTCCTGGCGCAGGCAGGGCGCAGGCCTCCCCAAGGCGTACGGGCACAGCCGCGTCGGCCGGCCTCCTCGCGGGTTCCAGAGGCAGGCGTGGTCAGCCTTCGCCACGCAGGGAAGATGTGTCTGCTGTGCCCTGCATTGTGTCTTTAAGGTGAACGCAAAGTGATGGTGAGGTCAGAAAGCTGTTTTGTAGCCTTGCAGCCCAGGAAGAGTAGCGGGTTTCGAAGGGGAAACAGGAACCTCAGCAGCACTCAGACTGCAGACCACCCCCTCGTGTGCCTTTACCAAGTTCAAGTGACTTCAGATTCCCTTCAGTTTGCTTCCTGCCGTATTAAGATTAACCAAAAAAGTCTACGGGCTTACCACCCTGCCCCTGCCCGAGCTCGTCTGAGAGTAACAAAAAAATTGTCAAAAACCCTACCAGCCCCATACTTTGGAGGAGCCCCCGTGGAGCCCTGTTGGAGAACCTCTGTCCTTGATGACGTCTGCGTTGGAGGCAGGAGTCTTGTTGCCCGTTTTGTATGAGCCAGTGTCACAAGAGTGAGACCTGGGTGGTCAGCACCGCCAGCGCCCAGACCAGAGCCCAGAGCTCGTGCAGACACGCCCGCTCCCTGGCCGTGCACTTTTCATAGAGCGTCCTTCTCGCGCCCTCGTGTCCACGCGAGATCAGGAAACAAGTCAGTGCCAATGAAAGCTCACGCGTTACGTGAGTTTCCTTAAACTTTCTTTATTCTAACGAAAGGGTTTCCATCGGATGGGGAAGAGTGTGAGTGCCAAGAACTGGAAATCCAGCAACGAATTAAAGGAACATGAATGGCTTTATTGCACTTTGTTTTGAGGTTTTTCTCCCCACTGGATGGTGTTTTGCTCATAAAGTCACCTCTTCTCACATAAATCTTCGTGACACCGTAATGTGTCCCAGCAAAAGAAGAGCTATTTTATGTTGCACATGTAAATTATAACACGTTCTGTGAAAGAACCTAAGTATTAGCTTTCCAAAAGCATTCTTAACATAACAACTCAATTTGGTACAGGCACAGTTCTAGTGTCTTTGGAAGTGAAGGTCAGTGTGTCTAGGAGACGGGCATAGTGAGCATTTTGACATTTGTGCCTTGTTTTTTATTTAGACCTGGGTCACTAGCATGTTTTCATTAGAATTTTTGCCACAAAAAATCCAAAGTATAACATTTAAGCTTGTAATTTATTTCTTCAGAAATTTACTGCTGAAAGTTAAACTTGAACCAACGTAGGCAGACAGTCTTAACCAAGACAGCTGTGTGCCCTCCAGTACACGAGCCCTCGCCCTCCTTGTCCTCAGACGCGTAGCCCTCGCCAGCTCTCTGGGTGGTTCTGTGCCTTGTCGTCTGGGTTTGTCTTTGGCAAGTATTAATTAGTATTCATTAACCCGAAACTCATGTCTGCATGTAGATGTAGGTGAAGGTAGACAGACACCCAGCCCCAGCCGTTCATGGTCAGTGATGTAGGTGAAGGTTGAGAAACACCCAACCCCAAGCCGTTCATGGTCAGTGATGTAGGTGAAGGTAGACAAACACCCGGTCCCAGCCGTTCATGGTCAGTGATGTAGGTGAAGGTAGAGAAACACCCAACCCCAGCCGTTCATGGTCAGTGATGTAGGTGAAGGTAGACAAACACCCAACCCCAGCCGTTCATGGTCAGTGATGTAGGTGAAGGTAGACAAACACCCGGCCCCAGCCGTTCATGGTCAGTGATGTAGGTGAAGGTAGACAGACACCCGGCCCCAGCCGTTCATGGTCAGTGATGTAGGTGAAGGTAGACAGACACCCGGCCCCAGCCGTTCATGGTCAGTGATGTAGGTGAAGGTAGACAGACACCCAGCCCCAGCCGTTCATGGTCAGTGATGTAGGTGAAGGTAGACAAACACCCAGCCCCAGCCGTTCATGGTCAGTGATGTAGGTGAAGGTAGACAGACACCCAGCCCCAGCCGTTCATGGTCAGTGATGTAGGTGAAGGTAGACAAACACCCAGCCCCAGCCGTTCATGGTCAGTGATGTAGGTGAAGGTAGACAGACACCCAGCCCCAGCCGTTCATGGTCAGTGATGTAGGTGAAGGTAGACAAACACCCAGCCCCAGCCGTTCATGGTCAGTGATGTAGGTGAAGGTAGACAAACACCCAACCCCAGCCGTTTATGGTCAGTGACAACCATGCCCCGGCCGGCCAGTCTCCCCTGCCTCGTCCCCTCCCTGAAGTGGGCACGTCGCAGCAGTTCCAGCCCGTCGTTCCTGTGCCCGCCCTCCCTCTGCTCCCTGCTCTACCTGGCAGCCTCCCTTCTCCCAGGATGGCCCCGCGCCCCTCCTCCCAGGTACCTTCCCTGCACAGCTGCCCTGCTGGGCCACTCACCCTGGGCACTGCTTCCCATAGCCTGCGAGGGCCTCGCCGTCTCGCACTGTGATTGGTCTCTGTTGGTGTCTAAACTCCCCTAAACGGAGCTACTTGGGGGAGGTGCTGGGCCTCACCGATCTCTGCTCCCCTAGAGCCCAGCCTCTGTTCCCGGCTCTGGGGGATGAGTGGGGCAGAGACATGGGCGAGGGGAGGATAATGTCCCTTCAAACCCAAAAGGTAAACTTAATAACTGTTTTGGGGACAGAGAATGAATACTGTTTTTGTTCATGCAGGTCTTAAAATGATGGTGGCAGAGAGCAAATGTGCAGAGTAAAGGAAAACAAGTCAGAAGCGGCATCTGATTCCACAGAAATGGTCACAGTTTATGTAAAAAGTGTAATTTACATTTGATTGCCTTGAAACCTTCAGTTTGTTGTTCTGGTGTCTTAATTAACTACTTAATTAATTGAGTAACTCCTAGGGAAACAGATCATAGATGTCACGAGGACCTTAGCTCTTCCCACGGTGTGTGGGCTGCCTGGCCTCTGGGCACCGGACACAGGCCTGAGCAGGACGCTCTTTTGACTGTACTCTGTCCACTGACATTCAGTAGTGATGCTGATGTTCAGTCATTTTGAGGTTAGAAATCAGTCCCAAAGTGGGATGACAAATTAGACCGCATCCCTCCCAACATGCTCCCAGCTTGTCCTGTAAGGCCGAGCACACAGTGCTGCGTGTTTTGCCCTAAATCTCTCGCGTTAGTCCGCCCTCCAGTAGTACTGAGGCCGGGGAGCAGACGAGCGAGAACAGGAAGGACAGGCCTTCTCAGCTCTGCGCTCGGTGTGCATTCGGTAGTTCAGAGGCTGCTGCGGGGGTCACCTCAGCTGATTGGGGTTCCAGGGAGGAAGGAAACGCTAGTCCTTTCCCCATTCGGTACCCCTTTGAAATACTGGCCTAGAAGCAAGGACTGGAAGTGCTGGGAAGGAAAGGTCAGATGTCCATGTCCTAGTCCCGTGCTGCAGCCGAGTCCCCGGCAGAGGACCCCTCGGAGCACGGCGCTCGCTGTATCAGTGCCCGGCAGCTGGTCTGCAGGAGCGCCGACTGCGCACCGACTCCCGGGCTGCCGCGTTAGAAACAAAACAAAACAGAAGTAGTTTGCCGAGTACGCAGTCAGTAAAAATTATAAAATTCGTGTTCATTGAATCTGAACCTTGTCATCTTTGAATTTTTAATTTTTAACTTGATCCTTTAAAAGATTGTAAAGGCCTTCTAAAGGTATAAAAGTTATGCTGTAATAACTTTGTTAATGATTGCAAAAAGAACTGATCATGGAAGATCCAGTTTTGAGTTACTGTAGGAAAGTAAGTGAGCTATGTGGGTATGTACGTATACAGTCTGTTGGGGGTACATGCATACACATATATATATGTTTGTTTAATGTATACTTCAGTTTGCCTTTATCCAGATTTCTCCTCTCTGTCTCTGGAAATGGGGCAAGTTTTCTTCAGTTAAAAGCAGAAATAGAAGCGACGATCTTGACCCATTTTACACTTGTTTATTTCAGGCTCTCGCCACACACTTGCTCCTGGCGCGGCGAGAAGAGGGTCCGCAGGGCGGGGGCCGGGGCTGCCCCCTTGGCCTGAGAGCGGGCGGAGCTCAGGGAGCGCGCTCCTGCCAGGTGCATCTCTGCTTCAGGACAGTTCTGTTGGAGAATTAACTGTTCTCAAAACCCCAAATTAACTTGAACCGAATGTTACTAAAAATGAATAGATTGAAGTGACCCATTCTTGCTTCATCCACAGTTATTATGAAGGAGAACCCACGGCCTGATCTGGCTCTGGGGGAGCAGGTCTCTGTCCACATGCCACCTGGTCACCAGGCCTCCATGACCACCTCACGCCCAGACGCCATCCCCGGCCCCCTCGGCAAGTTCCTCGTCTCATAAGAACACTCACCGCCCGAGCGATGACATGTTTACGTGCTGGTTACATCTGTCACCTCCGAGAATGGAAGCTCCGCGAGAGCAGGGTCTCTGTCTGGTCACCCTTGTATCTCCAGCACGTAGGACAGTCCCTGGCCCAGCGTAGAGTCTGAGCAAATGCTGTTGAATGAACGAGTGGAGGGGTCAGCTGGCCATGCAGCCGTTCTGAACGGTTTCTTTTGATTTGCCTTTTACATGTGACTTTTTAAAAAATGACAAGGCTTGGAGATTGGGGGGTAAATATAAAAATCGTGACTGAAATGACTGCAGCCTCGTCTCATGCAGGGTGTGTGAGATGCCAGAGCTCAGAAGGGCTCTGGAACTATGACTTGCAGGCTGGTCTTTGTTCCGCGCCTGTGCCCCCCGTTGTGGACGGAGACCGGAAGGAGAAGCCTGAGTCATGTCTCTGGGCCGCTCTCATATCAAGCCATCTAGAGAGAGTCTGCAAAGAAACTCCGAGAAATAGAAACGGGGAGGGGGGAAGTAGGCAGACGTTTAATATATCCCTTAATATTTAATCATTTAAAATAATACATTTTGGCATCTATTAAAAACATAACCCCAGATATTTCCTAGACCAAATGGACATTGACCAAGGTATAGACTGGAAGTCGTTAGATAACCCTGATGCGTACTTTTGTTCCAGATTACCTTTGTGACTTATTAGCC
This sequence comes from Molossus molossus, assembly GCF_014108415.1. Taxonomy (NCBI): domain Eukaryota; kingdom Metazoa; phylum Chordata; class Mammalia; order Chiroptera; family Molossidae; genus Molossus; species Molossus molossus. The sequence goes on along the minus strand of NW_023425347.1, from coordinate 101,065,177 downwards.
ACTCCATCTTTAGTCTCTAGGTTGGGATAGGCCAGATACCAGTACTGTTCTTGAAAACCTTTGAGGAGTGTGTTGTTTTTTGTTTTTTATAATACAAAGCAAAAGCAAAACCAAAGAGACGGCATCCTGTGATGTAGGCTGTTACCTCAAGGTGAGTTTGTTTGTGGTATGAACTTGTGATAAATGTTTAAAGAACAGTTTTTTTTTCAGGTATGGCCAATATTATCTGTCAGATTTTGTTCATTTCAGTTTAAACTTCGGTTATTATTGCGCACTGAAGGAATCCACTAAAACCAGGAGGAAAACAAAGGCCCAGCTGCTCTTGAATTTTATTTCACACAGAGAAGAAATATTTCTGATCAACATTTCTGATGAACTCAGTAATATGTTTCAGTTTCTTATAAATAAAGTGTGAAAAGCAAAGACGAGATTTTTATGCACCACGAAGCAAAACAAAAGCAAAAAAATCTTTCAGGGCATAATGCATTTTTCATTAAACTTCTTGCTGAACTGTTTTGATCATGTGCTCTTACCCAGCCTTGAAAGTATCAGAAGTGTGAGTTCTGGGGTGAAGAAATAATTGCAGAAGGTGGTTAATGAGGCAGAACTCACAAATCTGCATTTACAGTTTTGTGGACAAATAAATCATCAGTGAGGATACAACTGTAAAGACAAATTCTTGATTGCGTTCCAGAAATCCAAGGTTGAACTTTTTTACCAAAATAGCATTTTACAGCCTCTCAGAGGGATGTTGTGAGTATTGAATGGGATGTGCTCAGAATAGCAAGCCAGGGTGTCATGAACCCTAGTAAATGTTTGCCATTTATTCTTACAAGGATTGTAATATGAAAGATTAAATCATGTCTTCATCATGCATAATCAACTGCGCTGGGATTGTCCGCAGTGAACGCCCGCTGGTAGCCCGATGAAGAGCGCCCTTTCAGAGCGAAGAAGCCACGGCGAGAGGCGTGTTCTGATAAAAGGTGCGGGGACGCTTTATGTAGATGACCAGCCCGTGGCAACAGATGCGGGAGCCCATGGGTAGCTCTTGGTTTTCTTTTCGAAATCTGAAAATTGGATTCACTTTCTAGCGCACCCCGCCACTGCAGGTGTGTACTTCTACGTGTTATGGCGTTCAGTAGACATTTGCGACCAACAAATGCTTAAAGCCACTGTCAAAATCACATACTTTGCACTTCATTGATTTGAAATCTAGTTTTCATTCAACATTCCTGCAGCTTAAGACGTGTGACGTGAGGTTTTCAAGGGCGAGGACGCGAGTGAGTGCCCTCTGGTGGCACGCAGGGCATCAGGCAGAGAGGGACTGGCCTGCAGGCCTCAGGTAGCTCTTCTGGCCCCGAGCCCCCTCATTGGTTCTTTCTGAGGGCTTTTGTTTTGGTGGGGGTTGAAAAGTCCCATGGTGGTTGGCTTCTGCCCATCTGCAATGTCCTGTTTTCCGTGTGTTTGGTGCCTGTCCGTTCCACTCCCTCCAGCCATGGCCCTGGAGTTCGCCAGCCTTCCTGGAGTTGCAGCTTAGGTTGTGGGTGCACTTCTGGGTGAGCGAGTTTTCAGGCGGACTTGCTGTAGGAAGGTTAGATCGATGGCTATTCTGTGGGGGACCAGGGTGTCCATTTTTAGATGCATCTCTTAAGTTGCCTTTTCAAGGGGAGGGAGCCGTGTCACCTCCTAGACCTTTGGGTGCAGCGTGAGACGAGCTCACCCTGTGGGTAAGCATTTGGTGGGCAGCCCCCCCTTTCCCATGGGGTCCCTCGGCCGGACTAAGTTAGTCATTGGGCTTTGAGGCCAGGCAGACCAGGAACTGGATCCCGCCTGCACCTCTGTGGAAGGGTGGGGCCCTGGGATAGCCGCTCTGCCTTATATGAGTTTCCTCAGCCATGAGATGGGGCTGCCGCCGCCGGTTCCAGCCGACATCAGCAGACGGCTGTGCGGGAGACCGGAGCTGATACTAAAAGTCTCGACAGACTGGATGTGCACTGCTGTCCAATGCATGTTACTCTCCTTCACTTCCTAAAACTCCTCCCCTTCTAGAGGTTAAAGATTACTTAGAAATACTTTACTTTGGACTAATTTCATATTTATGGCAAAGTTGCAAAGATAGTGCAGAGTTCCCACATACCCCTCACCTGGATCTGCGAGCCTCGCTTTGATGCGGTTGCGTTTTCCTCGTTCCTCTTCCTGCAGAGTCCCTGTGAGCGAGCTCGGCTGCAGACGTGCTCTTTGCTTCCGGCCACCCTTCTCTCCTTTTAAAAATTTTATCCTCACCTGAGGACATTTTCGCATTTATCTTCGGAAAGGGCGGGAGGGAGAGAGAGAAAAACATCGATATGAGAGAGACACATCGAGTGGCTGCCACCCACACAACCGCAACCAGGCCTGGGGACAAACTGCAACCGAGGTACGTGCCTTAGCGAGAACCCGGGTGTCTCTGGTCCGCGGGCTGACGCTCTAACCGCTGAGCCAAACTGGCCAGGGCCACCCTTCTCTTTTTACTGTGGTCCGTGGCTGTGCCCGTCTGACATTAGAATAGCCTTCGATTTCCCAGGATCCTAACCCCTGAGTGGTTCCCCTGTTTATGCAGTTAACGAGCCGAAGGGAAGGCGAGGCGAAGGTCTGTATTTCGCGGGTGTTCAGTGGGGGCGTTTCAGTGGCGTGTTTCTGCAGTCTCAGGGCTACTTCTCGTGCGTCAGTTTAAGTCGGCGTAGACACACATGCGCTTTCACCACCCCGCCGAGATCCCAGACCATTCCTATATTCACAAGTTGAAAAGGAGCTTACTGGGCCTCCCAATTATACGTCCACTGGCTAGTTTTACTCTATAGAGAATCTACAGTTATCATTATTATATAAACAAAAAATAGCAACTCACATTTTATGTACCTTTGTAGTTTGAGAACGATTTCCCAGACATCGCATTTGGTTTCTTAGAAACCACGATGATGGGCAGGGAGCGCTCTGTCACTCCTTCGTGCATCTAGATGAAGGATGGGGGCCAAGGAGTGACCTAGTGGAGGCCACATTGCGAGAGCTGGAGCCCAAGTTCATGAGGGCTGTTCCGCAGACACCAGCCGAGCCCCCAGGCCTGCCCCCCGCCCCCCGCACTCCTGCAGTAATGGCTTTGAAAACGCTGCTCCCCTTTTAAACTGGCCAAATTCTACCCCAGTGATCACACTTACACTTCTAACATGCATAACAATTCTTTGATCCCTGATTGCCAGTTTATATATTTTGTTCATCCAGGTCCTTACCGAATAGGTCAGCATCGCTAGGCTTGGTTAACAGCAACTGTCCATCCTGTTCTCAGGGCGCGCTCGGTGTGCCCCCCGTGGAGCCACAGGCCGGGTGACTGCCGCCTCTGCTCAGGCCGCGTCCTGTTTGTGGTATCCGGGCTACATGCTGTGCTGCAGAGAAACCTCAACGTTACAGACGTGGGCGGCATCCCTTTTACGAGAGCCCCTGAGACACCAGAATGAGAAGCTGACAGAGTTGAAAAAAGTGATAAACGGGCCAGGTTCTTGAGAGGCTAGCGGAACGTCTTATCTAAACATGTAGATTAAGTCAGACACAGAAGTGAGCGTCATAAACTATGTTTGGAAGTATGGTGAGGGTAGATGCTTTCCTGTCAATTTGAATACCTGTTTCCGTGGCTTAAAAATGGAATTCCACGGTCACGTTTGTTTCGTTTCAGGCCCGTCTCCGTTTCTGACTGCGTTGGTTGATCCTTTGGGGAAGCGTGAGTGGCAGCTGTTCTTAGGCTGTCCCATCTCACTGGCCACTTGGGCTGAGTTTGGTGGGTGGTTTTTTAAAAAAAATCATTGCCATAGATGAATCTACAAAGCCAAAGTCAAGTGTAAGAATTATGGTGTGTTTTAATCTTTTGAAGTTCTAAGAGTCTCATTAAAGAACCGTCTTTTCTATTCTTTTAAGCTGACAGAGCATCCAAGTGTTTGCCTGGTTCTTGCCTGGTACCTGGGGACTCTGGAGCGGCCTCGGGGTCACGACCTGGTGGCTTTCCTGGCGCGTCCAGCACGGTGGGCGCGCTCTCGCCAGGCAGCGCCACGCCTCGTCGGGAAAGCTGTGGTGCTGGTGTTTGGTTGCCCTCATCAGGGTTGATGCCTTCAGGAAGTTACAAAGCCAGATGAGCTGTCTGGCTGGACTGAGATGTGGCATAACCATTGATCTGAGAGCATCCCTGTTGACATGTTCGCAGGCTTCCAAATATATAGAGACGTGATGTGGGGAGGACACCCCTGGGACTGATCCAAGCAAATTAGATGGGATGGGGTCCTTGGCTTCCATTGGCTAGTGGACTTTGCTGTGGGTCACTTGAGTGATGGTTACCCCTTCCCTGTCCTTGAGTACTGGGGTCCTGTGACCCGGGTGGCCTGTCAAAGAGGGAGGTGTGTTGGGTTCATTTGTAGTTTACTGACAGACTGGAAAACAGACGAAGATTCTGGTCGTGTGATTCACAGTAATGACCAAAAACATCAAGCCCGCTCCCCGAAAATCAAATGACCCCGTTATCCAAACGTTTATTCAACTCCTCCTTGCAGCCGTGGATGAGCCGTATTTCCCTGTGTGCTCACCACCAGAGAGCCCACTGAAAGAGGAGACGCGCCGCAGTGCTGTTGGCGTGCTGAGAGTGAGGGTCTGCGCTCACAGTCGCCCTGGGCCGGCTCCGCACGGAAACAGCACTGGGGCGGGCCGCTGTGTGCCCGGGGTCGGGGGACAGGGATGGGCCTGCCTTTCTCACCCACCCGTCTGTCCCAGACTGAACTAGGCATTTGGAGTAAGTTTTGCATTTTTTAAGTTCAATTTTGAGAACCGACCATTCACTGTGAATGTGCAGTTGCTGGGAAGTTTGTTTCAAAGATGATGCCGCCCTCTGTGTCTCTGAACCCAATAAACCCAACAAAAATAGCACGGAATAGAACTTAACTATGCTGTACTGAATATTTCATGTGGAATTAAGGGGCAAGAGTTGCCTTTCAAAAGCCTTCGGTTTGGAAGGAATAAAGGCTTTGTAGGTTCTTTGGAAGATACTATAATTAACAGATTTGCTCAGAAATATTTTTCCTTTTTGAAGAGTTTGAAGACATCTGTCTCTGTCCTCCCAAACGGTCCTCCCAGACAGCAGCCGCCGGCAGGTGCGGTGGGGCCCGCTCTGCTGGCGCTGCTCCCTGTGAACGCACGGTGGGTCTCAGTCTTCCGGTGCAGGCGTTTCATAGAAAGTAGCTGTTTGACTTTGGTTTCCACTGAACCTGTATTTAAATCCACGCAGACAGTTTGAATAAAGTGAAAATACGACTGGACTAGCTATTTTCAACATTCCAGGATGTAAGGATGCTAAATGGGGTTCCCTTTTAAAAATAGAAGTGGCTGCTGCATTTCCATAATTACTGCTAACTAGCTCACCATCTTACACGGTGACACACGCGGGGTGAAGAAAGCGGCTTAAACACCGCCTGGTGAAAAGAAGCCGAAACCGTTCCCAGAGCAGCTGCTTGGTACGGGAGTTTCAAAGCAGGAAACCGAGGCGAGGTCCTGGGAGGCCGGGGGCAGCTCCCACAGCCCCTGGAGGCTCCTGGAAGCGGCCCCTTAGCCGCACCCCGCTAACTGTCACTCCGCAGCGCCGCTGCGAGAGCTGATCCCTGGATCTGCCTTTCGGGTTCAGAGCCGGTGCGGCGCTCCCTGTTAGAAGGTGAGGGCTGGTCACTGCTGGTGAACACGTGGGAGGGTATGGAAGATGAAGGCAGGGTCGAGATCCTGGACTCTGCCCTCTGCGCCCCACACGCAGCCCGCCCTCCGCCCTCGGTGGCTTTTCCTGGACACCCCTCGCCCTTCAGGGTGGGCTCCTTGCAGGGGCCAGGGCAGTCCATTAAAACTGCACCTAAGGGGAGGCCTGAGCTCGCCTCGCCCTGGGATGACTTTCCACCCATTGGGAGTCCTCGGCCTGTGTGACGTGGTTCCTGCTGCAGCCCCCAGTTCCCGCCCCCTTGCCGTCCCCGACACACCATGTGCGCTCTGGTTTGCATTAGCTGTTTACGTGCCCGCTGCCCCCATCTCTGTGTGCTGGCTGCGTCATGCCACTGGGGTCTCGGCTCAGATGTCCTCTCCTCAGAGAGGCCCTTCCTGGACAGCCGATCTGGCGTGGGTCCCCGCTCCTCCATCATGTGACAGGTTTAAAAAATAGTGTTTATTGTGTATTATTGCCTAAAGAATTTTCTTAACGCGCAACCCCCCCCCCCCCAGTAGGCTCTTTAGGGCGGGGGCCTGCCTTGTCCTCTTCCTCCTCCAGATGTGCTCCTCGCAGCCCGGAGTGCCTGACGGTGCGCAGGTCGGCGCAGGGGAGGGAATGGGGAGAGGAACCCGGAGACCACTGTGCCCCTGGCATTGCTGGGCGCCGAGGATGGTCCTGGAGTCCTGGTGGTCCCCGATGGCTTTTGGGATGTTCAGGAAACTGCTCTGAACCGTGCCTTTGGCATTGGACGTTGCCATCGGGGACGCGCAGAGTTGCTGCACTTACGTGGATCAGCCTGTGTCCCAGGAGGGTTCTCACAGCTCCTCCGCAAGACGGACAGTCGGCGTCGGCGGCACTGGGCTCGGGTGGTCTGCCCCTTGCTGGGCGGGGACCAGCGCCGCCTCCCCCGCCAGAGACCGACGTGAGCTCGCTTGTCTCTCGCCGGACACCCAGACCTCATTTTCTGTGGTTTGGTTTGAACTTGAGGGGACACTGTTTATGTTCAGTGTTCATTCTGGGTTAGAGAACAAGCCTACTAATACGTGGCATTCAAGAAATCTAAACTTTGCCGAGTAGCTTTCAGCTTCCTTGGTTTTCCTCCTGGCCACATGGCGGATTTTTGGAGGAGCTTACTCTTACCTCCAAAGTCGGTGAGTGAGGTCAGCTTCCTCTGGGAAGAGGAGAATCCGTTTCCAGCTCCCCGAGTCTCAGGCAGGTGCCACTCCAAGCTGTCTGTCCAAGCACTCACGTGGCCCCGAGTAGGCTCGTTGGGGCTGCAGAGCTCGGGATGCCTGTCTGCCGGGCAGAGGCTCCGGGAGCTTCCATCACGGCGCTGTCTCTATGGGGCGGTTTACTGTGGCTGGGCTGTGGCTTCTCAGCTAACTTACAGGGAGTGGACCTTTTTAGAAGTGAGACCTAAGAAGCCCTTGAGCTGGAGGGTCGGAGCTCTGTTTGTGTGTCACTCGCTGGACTGGACTTGGGAGAATCTGCCTTCTCGTGTGCGACCTGTGCCTAACGTCACCCCAGCCAGGGCGCCCTGGCTCTGGCCCGCTATGTGCTTGCCGAGAGCCGGCTCAGGCTGGCAGAAGCCGCGGCCGCGCAGGCAGTCATGCAGGGCGTGGCCAGGGCGGACGGCACGTGGGAATGGAAGTTGGCTTTCGGTCAGCTTAGGAAGGGTCTTGTATGTAAGAAGTGGGTAATTGTCCCGTGATGGTGAGCTGGTGTGTGTTAGGGTCCGCGAGTGGCAGGGGGAACTGGAGTACGTCTTCTTAGCTCAATGAGTCCGTCGTTCCAGGGCGCCTCTTTCTTACGGAAGCACTCAGACGCACCTGCTGCGTTCCCCACGTGTTGCTGTTCTCATTCTACCCTTTGGTCAGTGGCTTTCCAAGATGACATGCTGGCTCAGTGAGCGGAACATGCTGCTGGCTATCAGTGGGCCCTGATCCGCGTGGACCATTCGGATCAGTGCGTGCAGCATGCCGGACGGTGTCTAGCCCACGTCCAGTGTACGTGGTAGTGATCGAGTGCAGTGTTTGAGGACGAAACACAGGGGCCCTCTGATCCAGCTTGGAGAAGGGAGGTTGGTCCTGCTGGATGGAGGTCCTGCTTGCACTTCACTGGCGTTGAATGTCAGCATAGGAAAAGCCCACCTTCTCTATGTTCATTTCTGTTCTCACAGCCTTGAAAGAGCCAAACTGGTTTCCTGCCCACAGACTGCTTGGCTTGCTTTGTGTAGTCCGGGCTCTTTCTCTAAGATGCCTGCCAGCATTTCTGGCTCCCACAGCCCCTGACTGCCCCCTTCCCCGCAGGCCTGCGCTCAGGGCTGAGGACCCAGCACAGCCAGGGCTGTGGCCTCGGAGAGCTGGGCTCTGGCGCTGTGGCCGGGCTGCAGCTCTAACTGCTTGTCTTGGTACTGTGCTCGGCTCATTTAATGTTTTTAAAGTTGGTTGAGAAACTGAAATACTAAATGCGTATCCTGATCTAGAGAAAACCAACTGTTGAGTGTACTTGACGAGATCTGCCTGGTGCCCCTTCCTCGGGTGGCAGTGATGGGAGGAGACGCTGCGCGTTGCGTGTCGGGCAGACAAGGCGAGCGCCTACGCGGGGCAGCGTGGGCCAGCGTCCGGACTGCTCTCCCGGGTGGGGTGCCTGTGCTGGCCCTCAGGGTGCGACAGCAGTGTCCGGGGGAGCACAGGAGAGACTCCTTGGCTTCAGCTGGGCCATCTTGGCTGCCTCCTAGGAGGACCTCTCCCCACAGAGTGAACCTCCAAACAGGTGCTTGGGTGACCCAGAGCCCCTGGTTGGTTTTGTTTAGACTGTTATCTTTTAACAGAGAAGTGGATGCTGTAGACCCAGCACCACGGTGCTCCTGCTGCCCCCCCCTCCACGTGCCCAAGCCCCACGCATGCTCTCGTGCAGATCTGTATGGACACCCAGGTGGGCTCTAGGTGCTTCTCCGGGGTGGGGAGGGTCTGCCGCCGTCCCGCCAGTGTGCCCAGGCTGCCGCTCCATCCGGCTGCGCGGTGGGTGATGAATAGTCGTCACTGCAGTGTGGTGGCTGAGAGGCAGGCTCCACAGTGCGTGCTGGCTGGTGGTGGGTCCTGATGGATGGAGCCTATTCTGGGAAGCAGCTTATTGTCTCACGTGGACAGGCTTTCTAAAATAAACGACTGCTTTCTTCATGTTTTGAATCATTTTCTTCAGCACATGTTCTGTCGCTGTGATCGGAAAGCTGGCCAAATGTATGCCTCTGCACAGCTCCTGTAGGGCTGGGGATGCAGCCAGACCACACAGTGTGATTAAGGTCGAGCGTAATTGGAAACTCGGCAATCGCTTGCCTTGCATTTGATAGGATGGCAGCCGAGTGCCCTGGAGTTATTTCTCTGTTAAAAAGTTATATGGATAACATAGGCACACACACAGGGTGGGGCCACAGGAGGTTTACAGTTGTTGGTGTGGGGAATAATACCGTAATTAATCAGTACTACGAGAATAAACTCTGTTTCACGTACTCACAACTGTAAACCTACTTTTGTCCCGCCCTATATAGTTTTACTGCCTTCTCATAAAGAAATCACGTCTGAAACCACTGGGCGAAAACACTGCATGATAAATAGTGACTTGACGTTTGTGATGGAGGCGGTAATTGACTTCACATAGATCCTACGTGATACCACTGATGTGACTGAGGACCTTGGTCAGATTACAGAAAGTGGCAGGATGGAAATAAAGCAGACGGTGGCAGAGATACATTGGAAGCCTCCGCCCTTGCCAAGTCTTTCACCCGCGGGTCTGCTCCCCCGTTCGGTGTACTTCAGTAACTGAGCCACGGACCTGGTGCCGACGCCCCGTTAAACAAGGGCCTTCGGACTTTACATTTCACACACTGCTGTGCGTGTGTTATTGTTGGGTTGCCGAGTACCTGTAACTGAGACCTTCCGCCTGCCTCTTATGCTGGTGGAAAAGTGCTGTTAATAGCCCCACTCCCGGGGCTCTTTAAGAGATGGAATCGAGAGCTGTTGGAAAAGCACACGTGAAATCCCAAGTTTGTTTACCAGGCCAGGGGAGATCCTATTACTGGAAGCTTAGAGCAAATGTCGCCTATTAGAGGCTAGGGACCCCAGAACCCCCTGCTTGGTGCCCGGTGTGCTGGTGCTCCTCAGCTGCTGAGGAGAAGGGCTGGGGTGGGGGGCAGCGACTCAGACCGCGCCTAAGTTACCCCAGCCACCAGAGTGCCCGATGTGGCTGGGGGCAGCCTGGCAGCCTCCCAGCATCCCTGGTAAGACAGTGCCAATCCACCAGGAAGAGGAGATACAAATCCGAGGTAAAAATGTTACCGTCTCAGCCTGTGCAATTAAAGTGAATTCTTTCCAAGTGGTTTTTTAGTCTCTGAAATTTTGTACAGTTTTCAGTCATTGAAAAGCTTTTGGAGTTTCCGACACATTAAATTCAGAATCTAACTAACCATTATTTGCAAACAACGTGATTATGAAATCTTTTGGAATTTATGTGTACATGCCAACTGAAGGAATAGGTGGGTTTAACAGGGCTACAAGATAGGAGGTCAGTTGTATTTCTATATATTAGTAAAAAGAAGATGAAATTAAAATACTAGTACCATTTGCAATAGCTTCAAAACATCAAATACCTTCGGATGAAACTAGGTCAATCTGCGTAAGACTTCTAACTGAACACTACAACACAGTGCTGAGAGCGATGAGAGAACCTGCGTGAATGCAGGCCGATGCCCTGGGTTGACAGATGCACTGTGGTTAGGATGTTTATCTTCCTGCCCAGCCAGTGTGCTCAGTGGATTGAGCATCGTCCCAGGGACTGAGAGGTCCCGGTGTGATTCCCAGTTAGGACACATGCCTGGCTTGTGGGCTCAGTCCCCAGGAGGGGGCGTGCAGGAGGCGGCCGATGGATGTTTCTCTCACATCCATGTTTTTCTCTCTCTCTAAAAGATCAATTAAAAAAAGATGTTGCCCTGACCGGTTTGGCTCAGTGGTTAGAGTGTCAGCCTGCGGTCCGGAGAGACCCGGGTTCGGTTCCCGGTAAGGGCACGTACCTCGGTTGCGGTTTGTCCCCGGCCCTGGTTGGTCGTGCGGGTGGCAGCCACTCTATGTGTCCCTTTCACGTCGATGTTTCTCTCTCTCTCTCTCTCTCTCCCTCCCACTCTATCTGTACAAAAAATGGAAAAATGTCCTCAGGTGAGGATGAAAAAAAAAAAAAGATGTTTATCTTCCTAAGTTGATTTGTCAGTGCTCTCCTAGACAAAATTTAGACAAACTGATTGTGAACTTTATAGGGAAAAGCAAAGGACCTAGAAAAGCCAAACCAATTTTTAAAAAAGAACAGTGCTAGATCGTGGCGCTGTCTGATTTTGAAGACTTTCTATAAAGCTACAGCCATCAAGACTGCGTGGTATTGCAGAGAGACACACGGCTCAGTGGGCAGAAGAGAGTCCAGGAGACCCACGCATAGACGGTCAGTTGCTTTTTGACAAAGGTGCTAAGGCAGTTCAGTGGAGAAAGGATAGTCTCAACAAATCATCATGGAACAGTAGGATTTCATATGCGGGAAACCGTGAACTTCAACCCATCCCCTGTGCCCCGTACAAAAAACGAACTCAGAGTGGATCATGCCACCTACGATTAGATTCAAAACTCTAAAACTCCTAAGAGAAAACGCAGGAGAAAGTTTTTGTGACCTTGGAATAAACAGATTTCTTAGCTACCAAAAGCACAATCCATAAGACAAAAAAATGGATTTCGAACTTCATTAAAATTTAAAACTTCTGTTCTTCCAACGATCCTGTTAAGACCAAGAAAAGGCAAGCCACCGAGTGGGAGGAAACTCTTCCAAAGCATGTGTCTAACAGGACCTGTACCCAGGATATAGAAGAACTCTTAAAATGCCAGGAAAATAACCCACTGCACACATGGGCAAGAGACTTGAATAGACACTGTAAGATACAGAGATGGCAGCTGGGCACGCAGAAGATGTTGAATAGCATCAGTTGTCAGGGAAATGAGGTACAGTGCACACCTACTGGGATGTCTTCAAAACAGAACAAAACCCGGATAGTGCCAGCGCTCTGTGCTGGTGGGGATGCAGAGGGGTATTCCCACTTTGGAAAGGAGAGTGACGGTATCTTGTAAATCTATACTGAAGAAAAGTTGTAAATCTGTACTGCAGTGTGACCCGGCCATCCACTTCTAGGCTCTTCCCTGAGACCGGGAGTTCTGTTCATACCGAAACTCGTATGGTGGCTTGATTCATGGTTTCCAAAAGCTCATGACCCAAATGCCATTCACCTGGTGAGTGAGCCAACAGCGTCACTGGGACACTACTCAGCAATAAAAAGCCACCCACTGCAACATGGATGGATCTCACCGCGCACTGTGCTCAGTGACAGTCCAGACTCGGAGGCCCCGTGCTGCCTGCCTCCGTCCCCGACGCCCCAGGGAAGGCGCGGTCGTGTGGGAAGACATCACCCGCAGGCGCAGGTGAACTAGCAACAGAGGAGCACAGGGAACTTTTCGGGTGATAGAAATGTTCTATATTTTGATGATTGTTGTGGTTACACAACTGTATATATTTTTAGAATGTGTAGACACTTTGAACGTGTACTTCACAAAAGAAGATTAATGAATGGCCGACGCACATGGAAAGATGCTTGCCATCTTCACTTATCAGGGAAGCACAAATGAACACCACAAGGAGACAGCGTCTGTTAGAACGGCTGAAATGAAAAACCACCCACATCAAACATTGGTGAGCTTATGGGGTGACTGGTAGGTGCATTGAGCAGTAGAACTTCCTTGGAGACCTGTTTGGCCATTTTTATGAAGTTGAACATCTACGATAGGATCCAGCAAATCCACTGTAAGTATTTGCCTTGGAGAAATGAGAACGTATGTTCACAAAAGGACCTGTACAAGGATGTTTATATAAAGCCCCAGACTGGAAGTGGCCCGAATATCCATCATCTGAAAAATGGATAAGTAAAACCATCCCAACGGAATGCTTCCGAGCAAAGAAAAGAATGAACTGCGGGTACAAACCAATGGATGGATCTCGAAAACAGAAGTGCAGTTGACCGTGGAACAGCGCTGGGTGGGGGGCACCAACCCCCGGCCCCCCCGCACAGTCCAAATGCAGCATTTGACTCTCACAAAACTTAGCTGTCCCTCCGTGTCTGCGGGGATCGTTTCCAGGTCCTCTGCGGATACCCAGATCTGAGAACACCCAAGACCCTGTGCAGGAGGGCAGACGGATCACGGCGTGCGGTTGGCCCCCACCTCTGCGGGCCGCACACAGTGCAGCTGTTTATTAAAAAACCCACATGCGAGTGGACACATGCAGTTCGAACCTGTGTTGTTCAGGGGTCAACTTACATATTTATGAATGGGTGTGGTCAGAGTGGTTTCCTGAGGCCAGGGAGGGGAAGCCACTGGAAAGAGCAGGGGCGGTCAGGCCCTGGCCGTGCACTGAGTCCCGCTGGGGTGATCGGACGTGACTGTTCACGCTCACCACACAGGTGGACGTCTACGTTTTTTTACCTGTTAACTATACTTTAATAGAAGTATCTTAAAAACTCAGCTTTTATAGACATTTCATGGAGTCCTGACTTTTTTTAGCCGCCTATTCTTTTTTTTTTTTAACCTCACCCGAGGACATTTTTCCATTTTTTGTTCAGGTAGAGTGGGAGGGAGAGAGAGGAACAGAGAGAGAGAGAGAAACATCGATGTGAAGGGACACATCGAGTGGTCGCCACCCGCACAACCGACCAGGGCCGGGGACAAACTGCAACCGAGGTACATGCCCTTAGCGGGAACCGAACCCGGGTCTCTCAGGACCGCAGGCCGACGCTCTAACCGCTGAGCCAAACCGGCCAGGGCTAGCCGCCTGTTCTTTATAATTCCGTGCATTTAGCATAGACCGCGTTCCGGTGCGGTACATCTCGGTGACGTTATCCGGTGTTCTGGGGCAGGAGCGTTGTTATGACACGGTGCAAAGCCTCAGAATACCCAAGGGACAGGTACGTGACCGTGCTGTTGGCTGGGTCCTACAGGACCTGCCTTTGTTTTTACCAGTTCACCTTTTATAGAACCTCATTGTTGCAAAGAACTTGAAGACTTTGCCTCAGTGCTCAGGGGCACCCCCCCCCCCCCCCAGACGCTGCTGGGTTCCAGCCTTGGGTTGAGTGGGCCGGGCCGGGCCGGGTGGGCTTGGGAGACAGGGTGGGAAAGAACTTGCTTCGGTGTCTCTCTCTACTCTCCTCCTGGGCGGTGTTGCTGGGAGCACCAGTCCATTCCAGAGGGTTCCCAAATTATTTGCAATTCACGCTTTTTTTCTGAGTTGAAACTGTATCTAGATACCTATGTATGTTGCTGTCTCTCTCCACTCACAAATGTGCCTTCGTTTTCACTTTACCTAAGGTTTCTCTTAAACCGTTCCTGCTCCTTTCTCTCTGCGTCCCTTCCCACCCTCTCCTTACCCGATGCCTCCCCACCCCATCCAGCAGACTTCTCCACTTGGATTCCCCGGGAGCCCTGGGTTACTAGGTCCCTGGCGGCTTTCAGCTCCTCCTCCGGGCTTCTCCCTGGCCTCCGGGTGCTAGGTCCTGTGCTCCCCGCTCTGACACCTCCCTTTCTCCTGCCCCAGCGTGGAGACCCCGCCTTGCCTCTGGCTCCCCTTTGAGATCGCAGCGCCTCGGGTTCGTGTCCCTGGCCCTCCGTTCTCTGACGGAAGCTGGCCTGTGTTCCTTCCTGATGCTGACTTCCGTCCGTGCTCCGACGACACGTCTGCGTCTGGGGGCCCTGCCTCTGGTCTCAGTTTCATGTTCTTATTTCTCCGAAACCAAACTCCCTGTGCCCCCTCCCTCCACTTGGTTCTTTCTCTGGTTCAGGGTGTCCCTGGGACCATGGGCGAGGCTCCCAGCTCTGGGGTCCTCCTTGATGCCCTTTGCTGCTCCCTGGAGAGACGATGCCTTGGTTCTGCCTGTGAACTTGTTCCTTCCTGTCTTCTCCCTCTCCCTCCAGTGCCCCAGCACGGGCCCTCATGGCCCCGGAATCATTCCTGGGGCTCCCCGCCTTGTTCCTCCCATTTCTGCAACCCCCTCCTGCCATCAGTGACCTCCACTCTGCAGAGAAACCTCAGATCCTCAGAATGGCAGTGAAAACCTTTGCCTGTCCCTTCTGCTTGTCCTGGGCCCCGGGAACACCTGCGGGTTCAGTCTGGTTCTCCCCCCGTGTTCTCCTCGTCTCCCGGCACAGTGGGTTGTCGGGTGGCACTCGGGGGTATGTCTGAGTACCTGCGTCCCACTTGTGTGTCTGGGCCAGCCCCAGGGCCTCGGACCCCCAAGGCCTGGGTAGAGAGGTGTGAGGTGCAGAGCAGCTGTGGGTGGCGCCCAGGGGCACCGGGCACCCCCTCCTGGAAGGGCGCCAGCCCTGCTGCCCCCAAGCCCGCCTGCTGCCCCCAAGCCCGCCTGCTGCCCTCCGCATGTGGGCTGGTGCCGCACTCCCCAGCTCTGGCCACAGGAGCCCTCCGTCACTCAGCATCCCTCCTGATAGGAAGACCGCTCTGATCTGGGAGCTTCCCGGAGGTGATGCTGAGAAGGGTTTCCTCCTCCGTGTCCTGTTGAAATGGTCCTGGTGATCTGACTCCAGGATTGTCCTCTTCTCGGGAGGGGGTGGAGGGAGCCGGGGCAAGTTGGGTCTCTAGTGAGGAGCGAGCCTTTGTGCCCCATCCTGTGTGTCTGGGCTGCGGATTGTAATCAGAGATGCAAGAGGGCCCCGGGGAGCTGCTCCTCCTGCCTCGCTCCGCCTGGGAAAGTGGGGCCGAGCAGAGGCGCGCCCCTGCCCCACTGACACAGAAAGCAGGGGGGCGGGTGCTGCCCGCAGGCCGGAGCCGGGCCAGGGACCGCGGCCATGGGCACGGCGGCGCCGGGCATTTTTAATTGATGCCTTTAATAATTACTGTTTACGCAACAGAAGGCAGAGTGAGATTGTTTCAAAGGCAAAGCAGAGCAGCATGAATTTGGAAGTTGGCTCAGAAATCTGTGCCTCCCATCCCTGCTCAATGGCTGTTATTTAAATATATTTTTTATTTAATTTTCCCTCCCTCTCATTTTTGAGTGCGGCAGTTTTTTCCTAAAGGGAGCGCGAGAAGGTGCTCTGTGAATATTTTCATACAGTTGTTATTGGCCTGGGGCCAGAGCAAGTTTCTTCAGTAAATCAACATAGGCATTTGAGCGGAGTGAACACCTCCCCGCCGGGCGCAGTGGGCAGCTGGGGGG
Source organism: Molossus molossus (assembly GCF_014108415.1). Taxonomy (NCBI): domain Eukaryota; kingdom Metazoa; phylum Chordata; class Mammalia; order Chiroptera; family Molossidae; genus Molossus; species Molossus molossus. The sequence goes on along the minus strand of NW_023425347.1, from coordinate 101,049,116 downwards.
GGGGGCGTGACTCAGCTCGCGGTCGGCGGGTCCCGCGGGTCTGAAGAGGACACGGAGCCCCGTCTTCATGATGGACATTCCTTTTGGGTCCCGATGTTCAAATATTGGTGATTTATCTATTCTAACTGCTTTTCAGTTTGTTTGCTTTTTAAAAACCTGGTGTGTGGTTTCCACGGTGCCCTTGAGTTGGTGACACAGGAGCTGTGGACATCCGGAGCCCGAGCGCATCGTCAACATTCGCTGTTTGCTGAGTCGCCAGACATCTGGCCTCTGGGACGGACGAGCCACAGTCCCTGACCTCTAGGCGCTCGTGCTGCAAGGAGACATGGCCAGTAACTTGCAACCTCAGCTGTGCCCTCCCGGCAGCCCCCCCAACCTCCCAGCTCCCACCTCTCAGGGAGGGGCGCTGATTCGAAAGGGCAGGAAGGTGCTGCAGGGACAGTTCCCGAGCAAGGTGTGCTGGGGGGAGCTTCAGACTGGCTCCTGAGGGTCCTGTGCTTCGTCCAAGCTGCCGCCCTGTGACCTTCAGAAGCCAGGGTGCCTCTCGAGGCTCACGTCCCTCCTGCCAAGTGGCGAGCCTGCACCACCCCCTGGTTGACAGTCCCTTCCCGGTGAGACATCGAAGGGTGAGCTGAGCAGCAGGTACCAGCCAGCCCGATGGGAGTACGGGCACCACCCCCGGGCCCAGAGCCCCCCAGCTGGACCTGTGGCCCTGACTTCTCAGAGAGCACCCCTGGTGGCCCTTCCGCTTTGCCCCAGCTCGGGAGCCAGCGTGGTTCTTCTCAAGCCTAGCTCCCATCCCGCCACACTTCAGATGAAGTCGGAGCCCCGCAGTGACCTCCAGGCCTCAGGTGGTCAGGTGTCAGCTTCCCTGTTCCCCATGCCTGTGCACCTGCTGTTCCTTCAGACAGCGCTCGCCATGTCCTGTCCCTGGGCTCTGCCCAGATCCCCCCGCCCCCTCCTGCCGGGTTTCCTCCAGGGGCACAGCTGCCTGAAATCGGCTGTCTCCTTGCCTGTGTGTCGTGTGTCCTGGGGCTAAGTGCCGGGAGGAAGGGGCTCTTACTGCCCACCCACCAAGTGGCCCCTGGCCTGGGCCTGGCACAGGGTGCCCGGAGGTCAGGGAGGTCTGGCGCTGTCCATGGTGGGCAGGGCGGAGGCAGGGGCTCTGTCTCAGCCTCTCCATCAGTGCTGCCCACGGCTCGTCTGCTTCCTGGCCCAGGAGCTTGCTCTCTGCAGGGCTCACCTCGGCCCCCAGCACGGTGTCAGAGTGGCTCACTGTGCTTTTCCCAGGAGGAGGTGTTCGTGCCACTGGGTTGGCAGTTCGCCCTCCTGCTTCGGCCCCATCAGTGCTCCTCTTAGGACTGTGCCCTTGCCAGGTTTGGCACAGTCCGAGTTGATAGTGGAACCGTAGTCTGCATTCATTTTCTTTCCTTGGGGTGGAGAGTTGGAAAGGTAGACACAAAATTTTTAAAAATACACTTTGATTAACTTTGACAAAATCCTATTCACGGGCACTGGGGGTGCGGCGTGGTGAGACAGATATCTGGGGACCTGCCGAGACGCCCCTTGTCGCCCTCCCGGCGCTGCCCAGCTCCTCAGTGCCCGCTTTGCAGCGGTTCTCACTGATAGGCAAGTGTGCAGTATTAATTCAGCCACGGCCTGGCATCTTCAGAATCACATGAGTATTGAGAAATCATCGCTGAAACTGCTCGATCAATTTAAATTTAATTAAAAGGCACCGAATCAAAGAATAACACGGTAAAGTAGAATCCTAACCACAAGCGGCTGGGTCATTTTATATAATCATCCCTTTCCATTTCTTCTGTGGGGGCAGGTAGCATCCGGCAGGCTGACTCCCCGTCTTTACTCTCCAGAAGGAGAAGGGTTCCCTGGCCTTGAGGGGACATTCACTGTTTCTCTGCTGTGGTCATCTGAGCTGTTGGCCGTCCTCCGGAGAATCCTTGGGTTTTCGGTAATTTACATGAAAGGGACATGAAGTAAAGTCACCTAATACTCTACATCTGGATAGACTCTTTCTGAATTAATTCCACACACACATGAAACGTCGGCTTTGCCTCCCTGCGCCCGCTGCCCTTAGGGAGAAAACTTGCAGATGCGCTTGCTAAGCAAAACCAATGCTGTTGTGTTCTTAGAACCCCCTGAAATGACGCAGAGAGATGCTGCTGGCCCTGGCGGTGGGTGGGACAGGGTCCCCTGGAAACAGAGCTGGAGAAGGCCCCGCTCAGCACTGCTGGCCTGGACCTGTCCTGCAGGGGCCGCAGTGCTCAGGTGCGTGGGGTCTCCACCTGGAGGTGGGCCTGGAGCAGGCCTGTGGGCCCCTTGACTCAGTGAAGGGGTGGGCGACACCGGGCAGAGGTCCAGGCATGCAGAAGAGGGTAGAGAAGGCCTCAGCCCTCCAAGGAGCCGGCGAGGCCGGGAGCCTGTCAGTTTGCAGTGTGGATTTAAGTGGAGCAGCTGGGGTGGCCCTAGAACAGGCCATCTGCCGCCTGGGGCTGACCGCTCCTCTTGACTGTGACCCAGTATAATTGATCTGTGTACACAAAAAGACTCATGGGGACACCCCTAATTGGACTTTGCAGGTCTCATCTTCCAGGCTCAGCTTTGAGAAAGATCGCTACTCTCGAGGGGTCCCTCTGGTGTTCCCCTAAAGCCAGGGAAGGTGTCCTGCCTCGGCGTCAGCTGCTTGCCCCGAGGGCAGCCCAGCCTGGCCTCGCCAACCCCCAGATCCGCGAGCCTTCCTCAGTGTGCCCTGGTGGGGTCCGCAGGGCCCCTTCTGTCTGGGCTTTCTCTGTACCGAGTAGGCCTTGGGTCCAGGCAGAGCCCCTTGCTGCGGACCTCCTGTCAGGAGCACCTGCTGGAGGGCCCGGCGGCTGCTCAGGATCGAAGGGGCCGTCATCTTCCTTCTGCTGGGTCGTAGGCAAAGTCACAATCCAGGCGATCCCAGAGCCGCCACGGGCTGTCCCCAGGTGACCCGAGGGCAGAAAAGGAGAGCTGTGATCTCAGAACTGATAGGGACCTGGCTTCTTCCTTGTTCAGTTTCCTTCGGGCTTCTGCATGGCAGGGCCGCCGGGGGCCCGAACCTGTGTCTCTGGAGCCGGGCCGGAGCGGAGCTCGACAGGGGTAACCCTCCCTCCAGAAACGCTTCCGCCACGTCTGCGGCTGGAAGATAAAGCCAGCTCAGTAATCAATGTTTTCCAAGAGAAATGCTGGTCTTATTTCCTGAAGGGGAGATGCTGTGACTCGGTGTGGGCTTGAGCTGTTGGAGCACAGCGCTCTGTCACCTGGCGTCCCCGACACGTCACCGTCTGGGGAGGTCATGTCCCATGTCACGATTTGGGGAGGTCATTTCCACATGTCACCGTCTGGGGAGGTCATGTCCCATGTCACGATTTGGGGAGGTCATTTCCACATGTCACCGTTTGGGAAGGTCATGTCCGATGTCACCATTTCGAAGAGGTCATTTCTACATGTCACCGTTTAGGAAGGTCATGTCCGATGTCACGATTTGGGGAGGTCATTTCCACATGTCACCGTTTGGGAAGGTCATGTCCGATGTCACCATTTCGAAGAGGTCATTTCCACATGTCACCGTTTGGGAAGGTCATGTCCGATGTCACCATTTCGAAGAGGTCATTTCTACATGTCACCGTTTAGGAAGGTCATGTCCGATGTCACAATTTGGGGAGGTCATTTCGACATGTCACCGTTTGGGAAGGTCATGTCCGATGTCACCATTTCGGAAGGTCATTTCGACATGTCGCCGTTTGGGAAGGTCATGTCCCATGTCACCATTTCGAAGAGGTCATTTCGACATGTCACCGTTTGGGAAGGTCATGTCCGATGTCACGATTTGGGGAGGTCATTTCTACATGTCACCGTTTGGGAAGGTCATGTCCGATGTCACGATTTGGGGAGGTCATTTCGACATGCCACCGTTTGGGAAGGTCATGTCCGATGTCACCATTTCGGAAGATCATTTCGACATGTCACCGTTTGGGAAGGTCATGTCCCATGTCACCATTTCAGAGGGTCATTTCGACATGTCACCGTTTGGGAAGGTCATGTCCCATGTCACCATTTCGGAGGGTCATTTCGACATGTCACCGTGCCACGTGCCCTGTGCTTGTAGAGCACCGCGAACAGGGTCGGAACCACATGGGACATTTCCTGGGGAATATTTAAAAGGCAGGTGTGTTCTGTCACCTGACCGGTCCCTGTGGGAGCCCGTGACTGTTGAATCCAAGGTGCTCTGGGCCTGGCCCCTGGGCCACCCGCCTTCCCAGACCCAGGCCGCCTGCTGGGAGTGCGTGTGTGAAATTGCGCATCGGTGAGGAGGCGGAGGTGCGGGCAAGGCTGGGTCTGCAAGGGAGCTGTGACCCCTGCTGCCCTGCAGGAGGCCCCCCGAAGTGCTGCACCCGCTAGGAGCAGGCACGTCCTTTCAGACGCTCCTGCCCTTCCCCTCCTGGCCGGCGTCCGAGTTAGAGGGGTTGAGGTGTCCCTGGGGCCAGGTGCCCCTGCTCCTTGGACGAGGATGACGACCATTGCTCAGGGCTGGGCATGGTGGGCTGGCTGTCAGGCAGTCCCTGGAGGGGGCTGAGGGGGCCAGGGGCACTTGCATGAAGGTCGCCCATTGGTGCAGAGAGGGCACTGTCTGTTGTCACTTCCTGTGACTCCCGCACCCTCCTGGGGAGTGAGGAGGAGGAGCTGAGAGGCCCTCCTGCCGGTTGGCAGTTACTGTCTGTCCGGGGAGTGAATGCCAGGGGACAGCTCTCTGTACAGTGTCTTCAGGTGTGTGTGGTCTTCTCTAACGGGTGGCCCCTGCCTGAGGGCAGAGCAGGTGAAGGACCCTGTCCCTCTCCTGAGTCCCTGCCTCCAGCAGCCGCGAGGGCAGCGACCCCCAGCGGGGAAATCGCATTCTCTCTGCTTCCTCTGCTGTGTGCACGCTCCCTGCCCTGTGCCCAGCACCCTGCTCCCCCCGGCACACGCCAGGTGCCTGATGTGTGTTTGTCGAGCAGATGAATGTGGCAGCGATTTGCACAGTGACAGCTAAGGACACCCACCCCTTGTCTTTCCGAATCCCTGCTTCCTCCCTTCCCTCCTGTCCGGCTCTGTAACCGAAGCACAGCGGCTTTGAGGGCCCAGACTTCAGGGTCTCTAGCTGGTGGGTGGGGGGGCCGGCACGGGGCACACGGAGGCTTTGCCTCAGCTCAGCTCCGTGGCTTGGCTCTGGGTCCCCGATGAGTGGGAACTGAGGAGTGGTGGGGTTCACTGGCTGGGTCGCCATGACCCCGAAGGTCAGGTCCTTTCCCACTGGCTGCTTCAGGATTCCTGGCGGGCCAGTGCTGCTATGGAACACTCAGTAGAAATCTCTCCAGCCTCCTGCAGGCCCCTCTCCTGAGTTTGGTCTGTCTTTGCATAAAGAGCCCCGGGAATTTACATTTCTGGGCACTTCTCTAAATAATGTTGGTGCTCCGCCCCTCCTTAGGGAAGTTGCTACTCTGCCCCCTCCTTAGGGAAGTTGCTGGTTTACTTTGGTGACAGTGGCTGGGTGCGTGTGGTACCTGGGGAGGTACCTCTTCAAGGTCCTCCCATCAACCTGTCCTCCAGGCTGACTCCTTCTCCCAAGTCCCTGTGCGCACCTCTGCCTCCCTCTCAGGAGCAGCCTGACCCCAGGTCACGGGGATGTGCTGTCACAGCCGCTGACTGAGCCAGGCCCACTGCCAGGCACCGTGCATGTGGCACAGAGCCCCCCACCGCCGAGCTGGGCAGCGGGGAGGCGTTTCTGCCCCCACTTGGCCGGGGAGGAAGTGGCCTGCCCAAAGGTACACCTGGGACATGCCGGAGGCAGGATTTTAACCCAGCCCGCACTCCAGGAACACCGGGTGCCTTCCCCTGCCCCTCTGTCTCCCCCGACCCCCACCACAGATGTGACCTTCCCAGCTGCCATCGCTGTGCTGTGTGTGACCTTGAGTGAGCCGCGTCGTCCCTGCTTCCGTTCCCTGTCTCTAAGAGGACCCAAGTGCCGTCCTTCCTCCCATCTGGGCGAACACTCCTGGGACAGAGGCCATGGTGAAGAGGGTCAGATTTCAGGGGCCAGTTTCTCCCACTGGGCTCTAGGTCCGTGCCCTCGTTTTAGCCCCGGCTGCCACTGCTTGGCCCCACATCCTTGGCCTGGATGTTTGGGGAGGTGGAGTGAGCCACCCCACACCCTCGCTTCCTGTGAGTCCCACGTGGCTGGACACCTGCTTCACCAGGTTGCTCAGGGCTCTGCTGAGTGAACCTGCAGGGACGTCCCAGCTTCCCTTCCTCCATCCTCCCCGGGGTGCCCTCCCCAGCAGAGCACCACAGTCCTGGTAAAGAGAACTTCTGCCCCTGGTGGCCAGCACCCTGCTTGACCCCCGGGAGCCAGCCCCTCCCCTGCTCCGCCCTCCCCTCCCACCCCCTTCCTTCAGCTTAAGCTGATCAGCTTCCTGGAAGCTTCCACAAACAGTTTCCTGCCCTGAATTCTGCTCTCTTGCCAAGTGTTTTCAGGTTGCTTTATGAATGAGCATGTTGGCGTGATCCCCTCAACTATGTTGTGCCAGGCTCTGGGCTCCAGGGCAGAGGCTGAGCTGAGGGACATGCAGATGGGAGAGGTTGCAGGGAGAGGACCAGCAGAGTCTCACAGAAGTGGCGTGGAGTTGGGTTTGGAAGGTGAAGTAGGATGCTTGAGGTGTGGGATAGGAGCAGGCAAGCATGGATATGGAGGCAAATGAATAGTTCATTTTGTCTGGAGTATCCTGAGGCGCAATGAGGCTGCACTGGGATGAGGGGCTTCACTCACATGGTCTCACAGCCTTTGGGGCACGGAGCATAATCACTGCTGATTGTTTGTGAGGGTCCTGTCTCGTGTCCTTCTCCCTCAATTGAATGTAGGCTGCAGAGAAGCAGGGCCCATCTCTGGCGTGTTCACTGTTGTGTCCGGTGTTAGGACAGCCCCTGATATGTGTAACAGATACTGCATGAGCTCTCCAGTGAGCTGGTATGCACTTGAATTAAGGTGAAGCAAATTCACACAGAGCTACAGAGTGGCCACCCACAGCCATTTATTTTGGCTTCTGACCAGTGGGTAGGCAGCACAGGGCACCGCCTGCCCTTTCTCAGGTCCGGGTCTCACGCACATCTGGGGAAGGAGTGCACACGTGCATGGTTTGGTCACAGACCTGTCCCTCGTTGAGACCCAGACAGCCTGGGCCTGGCTGGGAAAAGTCCGGCTGTTGGTTTAGTAGGCCTGTGGGAATGGCGGGCCCACGTTAGCCGGGGGATGTCAGGGGCCACGGACTTGGGGCCCCCTTCTGCTGCTGCGTCCCCTCCCCAGGAACATGGTCTTCTCTGCATCTCGCCCGCATGCTCTCTCGCTTTGTGGGCTGCTGCAGTGCTGATGAAGACATACTGTGCCGCCTGCCAGGACCTCTGCGGAATTCTAATTCTGCTTCGGGCGCTGGGAAGCCGGGGGCCCTGCCGGCCTCCTGACCGCAGGGAGCCTGCTGGTGGCCTTGGGCTTCACCAAGCCTTCTGACTTATTTTCCAATTCATTATGTTTTGATAAAAGAAAAGCCGCTTTAATGGAAGCTTTTAAAATCCAGGAGCTTTGGATTTTTCTACTTTGTCAGGCGAAAGTGGATTCATTTAAGTCCATTTTATATTTAAAAAAAAAAAATTTGCATATACTTAGGAAGGTTTCGAAAATTAGATGTTTCAGTTCTCTTAGTCCTGGAACCTCAAAGCCCAACTTGGAAAATAATTCTTGTAGCGGGTGCGTGTATTCACTCAGCCAAGAAAAACAGCCGTTTCAGAAGGTCTCCAAATCTCCGCGCGTTCTGTCCTGTGCTCGTGGGAACTGGGCTTGTGCTCTTCACCTGCGTGGCCTCCGGACTCGGGGGGAGTGGGGGGAGCTGTAGTTTGAGAAGTTTCACATGAAGGAGAAGAGCCACCAGGTGGGAAGAGTCTTGGAAACCCCAGTAAATGCTGCTCTTCGAAGTGGGGGAGACCAGTGCAGCCCGAAGGCAGGGGAGGGGGGCTTGCTGGAGGCGGGCGGAGGCGGGGGCAGGAGGCCAGCTCTGTGAGTGTGAAGGAAGCAGCAGCTGGCCTTGGCCTTCAGCGCCAGCCGCCCTGGCCCCCCTTGGTCTGGTGATGAAGTCAGAGATGTTCATGGTCACCAGGTAAGGGAGCTGCAGCCCTGTGGCTGACCAAGCCTGTCGCCTAGGCTGGGGCCTGCACTTGGAGTGGCCCCAGGGACCTCTCCTGGCTCTGCACCCTCCTGCCAAGAGTCTGATCCCAGCATCAGGCCCCTCCCGGGCTCTGGCTCGGGACTGACCCCCACTCCAGGGCTGTGGACGTGTCGGGTGCTCTCTGGTGGGTCCCTCACACTGGGCGTGGGCAGTGGAGCCCGAGCCTGCAGGGCACGCCCTGGGTGCACCATCCCAGGCCTAGCTGCTCAGAGCAGCCACCCCGCCTGGGGACAGGCGGCAGGGCAGTCGGGCACCGTGCCTGTGTTTCTGCTCTGCTTTCTCCTGCCCCGGTGGGAATCCCCAGGACCACAGCTCTCTGGGTCTCCCCGGTTCCGGGCTGGACTGGATCCGGCTTCCCCACCTGTCAGCGCGGCCAGGCCTTTCCCAGGCACCACGGAGTAGAAGGCTCATCCGTTTTCCAAGAAAGGACGCCGAGAGAGAGGGCCAAATTGAGTTAGCTGTGCCAGGAATCCAGGCCCTGGAGCAGGCGTGCGGCTTCCAGTAAGGCCCGCCCGCCCCTGAGATGCGGGAGATGCGCGCCTCCCGCCGCCCTGCAGGGAGACCCGCTTTCCCAGGCGGTCACAACAGCTTGATCGACAGGCCCACGGGCCTGCTGCACGCCCCACGTCCCGTCCTTTCCCCTCCTCGAAACTTGGAAGCTTTGCCTTATGAAGGGGCACCTGGATTTCTGGGTCCCTGCCCTTCTCTGTGAGGTCTTTTCTCTCTTCCTTCCCAGTTTCTTCATAAACATGTTCTGAACACCCGCTCGGGGGGAGACCTGTGGCAGGCTCCCCAGGGGTCCAGAGAAGGACCCCTCCCAGCTCTGGCCTCCAAGGAGTCTGCTTTCCGGGGAGGAGTGGAAAGGAGCCCACTTCACGTGGCTTCTCTGCTTTGCGCACCACGTGACGGACACGCTCTGTGCCACGCTGCGCGGGGAGCTCAGGCCGCCCACCACCACGACCAGCACGGCCCCGAGCTCACCTGGTGGGAGGGCAAAGGTGTCATGAGGTAGGAAGGCAGAATCATAGGCCACTGCCGGGGTCCAGAGCCAAGCCAGGCTGTTTGAGCAGGCGGATCAGGGACATGTCTCTGAGCAAGTGACCTGGAGATGAGCGGGACTTAGCCAGGTGAAGGGGACCGGGGAGAAGAAAATTGTTCCAGGCAGGGGGAGTTGCCCTGTGAAGATGTGGTGTCCGGAGAGAGCGTGGTGTGTCCAGGAAACTGCAGGAAGTCCAGAAAGTGTGCAGCGTGGAGAGCCCGGGTGAGGCCGGCCCAGGATGGGGTTGGCGTTGGTGCGGGTGCCGGGCGGTGCAGGGCCAGGCAGCCTAGGTGGGGAGTTTATATGACGTGCCCAGGAAGGCCCAGCAGTCGCTGGCGAGGTTTCTGTTGCTCGGAGGAGAAGGCCAGGGTGGCAAGACTATGCCAGAACTGCCTGGAGACCACGGACTTGCTGTCACTAGTCCACGTGACCGTCGGACCGAGTGCTGCTGTGCAGCTGGAGAGCAGTGACGGGTGACACTCAGGGAAGGGATCTGCCGGACCTGGCTGTCTGTCCGACCGAGGTGTCCCGAGAGGGCTGGAGGACGGCTGCAGGCTCTCTGTCTGGGGCGGCAGCTGGGGGAGCTGGCGTCCCTGCGCCACGGGACCCTGGGCACCTCTGCAGTCCCCTGTGAGTAGGAGAGGCCCAGGAAACACAGGCTTAGGGTAGATAGGGACTGCCCAGGGGAGAGGCAGAGTGTGTGTGTGTGTGGGGGGGGTGCAGAGAGCCCCCAAAGACCCAGCGTTTAAGGGTAAACCAAGGCAGAACTCCCAAGCCTTATCAGAAAGTCTGCATCAAGAGGGGCATCTGCTGTCAGGTGGAGACGGAGCACTGGGGGAAGACATGTAGGTCACGACAGCATGACCAAGGTGAGGGGGAGGGAGGAGGCGGCTGGTCAGCCTGGGACCTGGGCTGGATCGGGCTGTCAGACCCAGCACCTGGAGCGCCCCGCACCCCCAGCCCTTGGGCCTTGCTCGCCCACCTCTGACTGTCCTGCTGGCACCGACGGTGCCTGCCCAGTTCCTGTTTGGGGAGAGTCGTGCGATTCTCCTTAAACGAGGTGCATGTGGGCAGCCCTGCTGCTGGGGACGACGTGTTCGAGCAGGAGCGTCCCCGCACCCAGGCCACCCTGCTGCTTCCGAGGGTCCCACGGAAGACTGTTCCTTACGCCAAGAGCGTCCCCGCACCCAGGCCACCCTGCTGCTTCCGAGGGTCCCACGGAAGACTGTTCCTTACGCCAGAGGAACTTTACCTTTATGCTTGACTGAAACACAGACCACATTTGTCCCGAGAGCCAATGGGAAGCCGGGCTTGGGGTAATCTATGCAAAGGCCCCTCAGCTGCCCTGCATCCATCATCCCAAGTGACAGAATTTACATCGTTAATCATTGGCAGTAATAGAAAAGTCACTGGAATAGAATGTTGTCACAGGATAAATGTCTCCCAATTGCAAATAAATGTCTTGGCTTTACTGTACAGTTTGTGCTTGGGAAATACTGTGGCTCCAGAACGGTATTTATCTGGATCGGAAGCTGTCGGCACCAGCCCGTCCTGCCGAGAGCCTCTCTGGAGGGTGCCCGGACTTCCCCTCTGGCCTCAGACCCAGGGCTGTCGCCCACACCGGAGTGGGCACGCGGAGAGGGACAGACGATGCCCGAGAGTTAGAAAACGCTCAAGATCCAGCAAACCAACTTGCCACCCCAGGTCATCTGTCATCCTGTGGCTGGAGGAAAGAAGGATGTGACCCTGGCCCAGCCTCTGTGGCGACTCCAGCCTCCACTCCAGGGACAGTGGCCGCGAGGCCGCCGCAGGCCAGGGGCCAGGTGAGACCAGCAGCCAGAGCGCAGCATGCCCAGGCCGCCGCCGCGCTGGAAATGAAGTCCACAGCGTTTTCTGCCTGCGTCTCCCTGGTCCGTGACCTGAAAACACTCTGGGTTTGGAAAGGCCAGATCTGCTGACACCTGGAGGTGTGTGTGTCTGGGGCCAGCCGCCCTGCTTGGACCAGCTTCGGAAGCAAGGCGGGTGTACTGGGGTTTGAAAGAGTCCGTTGTGTTTGGGCGCCAAACTCTGCTTCTGCTGGGGGGGTGCTGGGAGCCCCGAGGGCCCGGCAGCAGGCGTGGGTCCCCGAGGCAGCGCGGCAGGCCGGAGCCCAGGCGGGCGGCGGGGGTTTGCAGGGCCGACATGCTGTGTCACACCCGAGCAGGGGTCTGAGCTGAGGAACCAGGGTGGGACTTGCAGAGTGTGCTTGGTGGGAGAAGAGGCAGCTCCCCCTCTTCTGCAGGGGCGTTCACACCTCAGTCTTCGGCACGTGGGGATGACCCCAGCTCATCCAGCCAGGCCGTTCCCTGACGTTGGCCGTCACAGACTGGTCCACTTCTCATCACTTCCCATTCATCCCAGCGAGGCCGTCGAGGCCGGTTCTCAGCCACTGTGTGCTCGTTCCCCAAGTGGGAGGAGACTCAGCGCCAGCAACCAGAGGGGCGTCATCTCAAGATCAAGGGTGCTGCTTCCGATGCGATACTTGCAGCTTTATGAAGACTTCTCCCCGTTGTAGCTGCTTTTGTTTTTGTTTCTCTTCTCGTTCCTTAAAAGGCTGGCAGAAATCTGTTCCTGGTCCCCCGTGCCCTCATTTCAGCAAAAGGAGGGCAGGGGTCTGGCTGGGCCCGTAGCCAACGAGGTCCGTTATTTCCGGCTTCCTAGCCAATCACCCGGACTTAGCGAGATCGTTTCTTAGCACTGGTTCCGAGGGCTGACAGGCTTGGGCCTCTGTGACAGAGCTAGCCAGCGCCGGGCTGTCACGGAGGAAGAGACTCGCTGCGGGGCAGACAGGGGCCCTCGCACCGCTGTGTGGTCTCCCCGGCGCTGAGACAGCAGACTCTCCTGAGAGCGGGGACTGTGTGCGTTTCGCGGGCTCCCGGTGTGACTTCTGAGAGTCACTGTTGCCGCAGAGGGGACATAGACTCCCTCCCGATGGGAGGGCGAGGAGGGGTTCGCGGACGTGTTTCCGAACGCCCACCGGCTCCGCAGCTCTCCGCAGAGCCGGGCTTTAATCCGGGGTGCTGGGATCCCCCGGTGTGTTCCGGGAGAGCGTGGCGGAGGGTAAAGGAGGTGGCTGTCTGGCGGAGATCCCTGCTCGCACCTCTACGAAGTAATAAATTTCATGGATAAGGTAGATTCCATCAAATAAGTATCAATTAAGCTCCTTTATGATCATAACGGAGATGATGAATGAAAGTCAATCTAGAGGAAGAAACCAATAAAAGCAGAGACTTCAGGAGGTAGCATGAGCTCACGGAGGCCCCAGGCGCTCGCGCCCTTTCGAGGAAGACAGCCAGCTTGAGTGCCTGCTGTATACACGGCCCGGGATGGTGCCTGGGGTCCAGGTGTGCGGAGGAGAGGGGAGCACGAACCCACGCTTCTGTGCATCCCCGTCACCCCAGGACCAGAATGCGGGAGGCGTGAGGACCGGCCCTGATTAACTCCCTCTGCTGGGTGTGGGCTAGCGGGTTGGCTGGCGGGAACAGGTGCTCTGGACGTCCTGTGTTGAGATGTAGTTAGGGTCCACTAAGGGGAGGAGGACCAACAGGTGGCTGTCCCCAGGCTCTGTCCCAGGTCCAGCCTGTTCAGGGTCTGATGTGTGAGATGAGGCGGGTAGACGGGCAGGGAAACGGGTTCCGCGCAGCCTGGGGGGGGTCTGGTATGCAGGAAGGGACAGCCACGCAGTTGCTCGGTGGTGGCCAGCTGGGGCAGGAAGGAGGGTGGGGGTGCCTGTCAGCCACTGGCGTCCCCGGTACTGAAACCAGCCCCTCTGCTTGGGTCCTGCCTCCACGGTGACCCCAGCTTCCCTCCGGGCCCCGCCGGAAGGCGCCCTGAGCGCCCCTCGGCTCGGCCGCAGCTGTGTTGGCTCTGCGCGTCTCCCCCTCGGGTGGCAGGTCCCGCAGCCTTTAATGCTTCGAAGTGTCTGAGGGGAACCTTTTGGTCTCCTCAGAGGGACAAGCCCCCTCCCCAGGAGGTCCTCCTCAGCTGTCCCTGCCTGCCGCCCTCCCCTTCTCTGCATTTCCTGCGATTCCCTGGCAAACAGTGTGGGAGGCTCTGGTGCCCGCCCACAGCTCCCCGAGGTCTTCCAGAGGCGCGTCTGTGCCAACCGCGAGCAGCCCGGGGCCACCAAGGGCCTGTCAGCCTGGTGATGAAGCACCTGGCCCGTGCCAGGCACACGTGGAGGTATCAGGGACAGGCCGGCGGGCAGACAGACACTCACCTTCCCCACGGGCCTGCTGAGAGGTTGCGCTTTCTCTCTGAGCCACCGAGACCTCTGGGTTTGGGTGATCATTGCTGATACCACAGCTCTTGCTAAAGAGAAGAGGAAGACTGTCCCCCAAGGCGGAGAACCCAGCAGAAGCAAGGACCCCTGTGAAGCTGTCAGGCAGGGGGCCGGGTATGGTCACCTAGAGTCAGATCGGTAACAGCTCAGCCAGGCCCGGCCACAGGGTCCCTAAGCCGTTCGTAGGACAAGCGTTTGTTTATCACGCGCCAGGAGGCGCCATTCCCGGACGGAGTGTAAATAGTGAACCCGGGGAAATCGCTGCTCTTCGGGGGAGCTTTCCTTCTGGCTGGGGAGACAGAGGGCAGGAACCCAGAAGGTGGTGGGGAAACAGCAGCTGCTGGGGAGGGGCAGGTTGGCACAGCCTGGTGGGCGAAGGGACGGAGCAGAGGACCACCCCTTCCTGAGCTAGGGCACGGGGCTCCGTCGGGGAGGCAGCTGGTGCCCTCCCTGCCCGGCTGCCCCCTCCGCTCCTAGGTGTCGGCTGCTTTTCTGATCTGGCCGCTTGCGAGGGGAGGTATATATATAGACTGCTCTGTACTTTCCGTGGTAACCGCCGCTTTATTCCTGGTGAAGAATGAGGAAAATGGGTCAGCTGTATTTACTAAGAAGCGTGTTCCAGCTCCTTTTCTGAGGCTATTTATACACCTGAAAAACTGCGAGCTAAGTTGTCACCTCTCCTCGGCAGCCGGGGCGCCTGTGTGTCCCCACTTACTACACGGGCCTGGCCTGCGGGATGGCAGCCGGTCCGGAGGCCAGAGACCCGCACAGAGGGATCTGCTGAGCTCGGGCGGCCTGGGCTTGCCTCTTGGTCCGCTTCCTCGGGCTCGCTCTTTGTGGGACATCGTCGAGCCTTCTCGGGTGTGGAGGGTGTGCTACACTCGGCCGCGTGTCAGACCCGGGCCCTGGGGGCCTGGCAGGCCTGCGGGTGTGAGCCAGGGGCGGGCCGGACCCTGGGGACGTGGGGAAGCTGTTTCGGAACCTGCTTCTATTTTCTCAGTGGATGGGTCCTGTGGGCTTGGCCACGGTTCCCCTTCTTCCCGCCCTCCACCCCCCACCCCGTCTCTGATGAGGTCGCACGTTCTCTCACGTTGCAGCTGTGTGCAGAGAATGTAGCTTGTCTCTTTCTACGAGGCCTGAGCTCGCTCTCGGGACAGGAGGGCCGGGGCCTAGGGTGTGGGCCGGGAGACAGGGTTGACCAGATGGCTCCCTGCAGCCCCCGCGGAACTGTCTCTGCCTGGCCGTCGGGTCCATGTGCAGTCTTCCTGAGCACCCCTGCCCTCTCCCCTCTGCACCTTAGGTGTGGGGGTGTCCTTGTGACCGGGTGGTAGCTGAGGGAGAGGGTCCCTGTGTTCAGCGACTCCTTGGGACCCGCCTGGGGTGCCTGTTGCAGAAGGGCTGGGCTGTTAGTCTAGGAGTCAGTGGCCCCATCTGGACTCTGGGGGAGGAGCTCCGCCCAGAGGGACCCCGCCACTTTCATCTCCTCCGCATTCTTCAGCCCCTGCCCAGCGGCCTATCCGTCCTGCCAGCAGAGGTCTCAGCCTTCCTGCTCCTCCCCAAACCCCGGGGGCCCAGGCCTCTGCTCTGCCTTCGGCCCATGTGCCCACCTCGGGGCGGCTGAACAACGGCCTGGGGGACCTTCTCCGTGCCCCCCACCTCCCATGAGCATCGTGTCGACGGAGAGTGACAATAACAAAGCGACAGTCATCACTTAGTGACCCCCTCCCAGGTGTGCGCTGACTTCATTTGCACAGAGCGTTGTTGGGGGATGAAGTCGGTCTCTCTGGGGAGTTCCCGGCTGTCCTTCATGGGCGCTCTGGACCAGTTCTTAGTGACGGTCACTCTCGTCTTCAGTCTGGGAGGGGCCTTGGGCCAAGACCACCCCAGAGAAGCTCCCAGACTCTTGGTTCTTGGCATCCCACGTGCCTTGGTGATTTTTTCCGTGACGTCCCAGAACTCAAAGAAATACCTAATAGTTCCATTTAAAGAGTTAGATCCAAGTACCTTAATAAATGTTTGATAACAGCTTAATAAGCTGCTTGAAAATATAGTACACATAATGTTTTACTTTATTCCTAAATAACCAAATTACTTCGTGATGGGATATGTGTGCCCCGGGGGCACGGGGCAGCTTTTCAAGTCCGGGAGTCCGATCGGGGTGTCCACACTGATTCTTGTGAGATACTTGCTTTCGTCTCAGCAACCACAGCAAACCCAGCGTCCCCGGGACATGCCACCTTAGAAGGGTGTAGGCTGCCCTCACGGTGAGACCCTAGACCACCCAGCCGGGAGTGCAGCCGCCTCTGACGGTGTCTGAGACTTGAAGGGACTGCCCGGTCCCCTCAGTAAGTTAAATACCTTGCAGGGCTCCTGAGTTCCCTGGGGCTCCCACGATACCTCGGTGCGCGTTAGGGAACCATGTTCCTGTGGCTGTCCCCTCATTAGCCCTCGGGGTGGGGGTGGGGGAGAGGGGACAAGGACCCGGTGTCCCACCTTCTCGCCCATCTCCCCTCCCCGGCTCTCAGAACAGGCAGGGATGTGCTCCATGCGTCTCCCTCTGTATCCGCTCTGCCTGGGGCAGGGTCTTGTGGTCTGGCCCGCAGGGGTGGAGACACCTCCTCCACACTCCTGGAAGAACCCGCTGACCCGAATCGCCCGGGGCACCGGTTCAGAAAACCTCGCTCTCATCAACATGCTTTCTGATCTGCGGCCATGCTGCTGACACCCACGGAGTTCACGGAGTTCACGGAGTTCATGCCGGCCGCCGGGGGCCGCGAGGTTGCTGTGTGTACTTCAGTGGGTGGGCTCTCTCCCGGAGTGCTGAACCCCGTTGCTGCCGGGGCAGGGAGCTCCCCAAACCATTAGATTTGTAAGACGGGGGGTCTGGGAAGGGTTTTGAAGTGCTCTGCCCACTCTGTAAGAGGGGACCCGGTGTTCCCTCTTTCCTGTCCCGCAGGTGCAGGCCGATTGTGAGCCCGGTAGGCAGGGCCGTGCCTTTTTGCACAGGCACGTGACACCCCAGGGCCTTAGCTTCTGCTGCTCTGGCTCTCACACAGCCCTCCCCGTTACTGCCACGCCGGCTGCCGGGGAGATTCCCCTGGGGGCGCTGGCTGCCTTGCCCCAGACAGGCCCTTCTTTGGGTCCTGGCTGCCTGCCACTGCCCTTGCCCCCTCCAGTGGCCCTCTGCCAGCCCCTGATCTCAGCCAGCTTACTCACCTCAGGACCTTTGCACTGCCATCCCCCTACCTGGAGCCCCGTCGTAGCTGCTCCTGTGGCTGGACCCCTTCATTTTCCAGGTCTCCCTTTATTTATTTTTTAATTCCTCATCTGAGGATATTTTTCTGTTTGTCTCCAGACAGAATGGGAGGGAGAGAAAGGGAGAGAGAGAAACATTGATGTGAGAGGGACACATCGACTGGTTGCCTCCCCTCCCCACCCCCGTCCCTGACCAGGGCTGGGGACAAATTGCAACCGAGGTACATGCCCTTGGCCAGAATCAAACCCACGACTCATTGGTCCGCGGGCCGATGCTCTACTGCTGAGCCAAACCAGCCAGGGCTCCAGGGCTCCTTTTAAATACCACTTCCTAAGGAAGGCTGCGCCTGAGCACTTTGTCCAAAGAAAGCCCCCGGGTCCCCGTTTACTCCTCACGGCCCTTTTAAGCTTCGCCCTGGCAGAGGCCACGTCTGTGCCAATCAGTGCTGTTTCCTGGGCACCCGGCCCTCCGTGGGCACCCGGCAGACGTCCCGACGGGTGAGTGCTCTCGCAGGGCGGCGCCTTAGTTATTTATTTCTTAAATAGAAGGGACTCATAGGATCACCTGCTTTTAATTTTGCCAAAGCAAGACTTAGAAAATCTCCGGCAACCGTGCATCGTCAGCGCTGCAGGACGGAAAGTTGGAAGGACGTACCTCAGAATAAAGGACAGCTCTCTCATGGGGTAAATCCAGTCCTGTCCTTCTCGCGTCTCACGGGGGTCGGGTGAAAACCCTCGGGAAACGTGTCCGTCAGTGAGACCTCTGCCCTCCTGTCCTTCCGTGCCATTTGTCCCCTTCACTAAGCCGTGAGCTCCTGGGGGGAGTTGCGTTTTCAAACTAAGGTGCCTCTGCTTTGGGGCACTGTGGGTCCCCGGACACTTCCAGATCTGCCCGGACACCCCTGCTCAAAGCCGCACAGGACAGGGCTGGCCTCCCTGGGCTCCTTGGTAGCTGGCGACATTGTCATTTGCCTGCACGCGGGTCTCCCCGCTGGAGGACGAGTTCCCAGCACAGGACAGGACCTCCTGCCACGGCCCTCACTGTGCTCGCTCACACGCCTCACCCACCGCCAGCGACCGTCTCCGAACACGTGGCAGGGCAGCCTCGGGCCACAGCCCAGGGGTACGCGCACGGAGCTTTCTCTCTCTCCCGACCACTTAAGTTAATTTCTGCCTCAACCCTGCATCCCACCAGGCCGCAGAAACCTCACTGCATTTCATTCCGGGTTACTCAGTCGACTCACGGGCTCCCCAGGTGCAGCGCTGGGTTCGCCGGTGTGTGAGCCTCTGGCCCTGGCGATGCCGTTGCCCTGGGCCCCTGGCTGTCGCCGCTGTGGGCCACCGCTGTGCCCCTGTGTGCCCATGCCAGGCCTCCCGGCTGCTTCTGCACCCCTCTTGGTGGGTGAGGTCACTGCAGCCACCCTGCCCCGGCGGCCATCGTCCTGTGGGCACAGGGGGAATGCCAGGGGCTCCGCTCGGGGAACAAGGCTCAGCCCCCTGAGGAGCATGGGCATCTCTACGGCACCCATCACCGGGGCGGGGAGGAGGCGGGCCCCCTCCCCTGTCCACTGCTCCATGTGTCAGCCCTCGCCCGGGGCATCGATGCCCCATCGGGTTAGAATAGAAGGCTACAGGACGGGGTAAGAGGCCCTCTCCACTTCTCCAACCAGGTAACCTGCTGCAAGAAGGAGGTGCTAATCTGGGCTTTTGTGGGGAGACGTCTGGGGTCTGGGACAGGGGAGGGTGTGGACTGTACCCCACAGGGAGCTTGCTGGAACTGTGCCTGGGGTGCGGGGCAGCATGTGGGCAGCTACCCAGTGCGCCAGCTTGGTAGAGCATCTGCATATTTGTGCTCACATGACTCGGCTCAGAGAGAATGCACGCTCCGTGAGGGGAGTGGGGACACGCAGCAAGGCAGGTGCAGGGGGTGCTTCGTCCCTGCGTCTTGGCCTCGAGAGAACTGAGTGATGCGTCAGCGACCACCCAGCGCGGCGAGGCTCTCGCTTACCGAGTGCTGGCCGTTCTGAGAATCACGTGCGTACTGATGTATCAAACTGTTCCGTGAGGTGGATGCTCCTGTGTGCTCATTGCACAGGTGAGGGAATCGACACACAGTGTTTCTGTCGTTTGCCTGAGGTCAGTCCGTGTACTCAGCCTGCACGGGGTGGTGTGTGTGTGTGTGTGTCTGTGTTTGCCACCTCGATGGCCAGGACACAGCGGTGGGTGTGCCCTGTCACAGTTCTCGTCCTAACTCCTGTCAGGAGTGTGACCATGTCTTTCTCTGGGTCCTCGGGGCTCAAACGCCAACTGAAAGAATGAATGAATGAGAGAGTGAATGCATGAATGAGTGAGGGAACGAACGAGTGAATGGACAAACAAGAAAGGATGTTCTGAATTCTAACACAAGCTCTCAGCATTAGTGGGCAGATTGCCGTTCCTTCTGTTGACTTGTTTTCTCTTTTATTATTATTATTATTCAGGTAGAGTGGAAAGGAGGGAGGGAGGGAGAGAGAGAAACATCAATGGGAGAGGGACACATCAATTGGTTGACTGTCACATGACCCCGACCAAGGCCAGGGATGGAACCTGCAGCCCAGGCACGTGTCCTTGACTGGGAATCGAACTTCTGCCCCTTCAGCTCTCGGGCCAGTGCTCTAACCGCTGAGAAAACCGGCCAGGGCTGTTGACTTGTTTGCTTTCCTGGCCCGTGGCCCCTGGCGTACCTGCGCCGCCTCACGCAGTCACTGGGCACCGCTCACATTCCAGTGTCTGTCTCAATGCAGCCTCCCTAAGACGCGGTTCGCACAGTTGAGAAGCTGCACAGAGCAGACAGCTGGGTGGGTTTTGGCATCACCATCGCCAAATCAAGAGAACGAACATACCTCCGCCCCAGGAGTGTCCCCAAGTCCCTTTCTAATTCCTGCTCCAGTCCCCTCCCCCCTGTACCCCCCTGCCCGGGCACCTGCTGGCATTTTCTAGAGTTTTCTATAGAGGGATCCTGCAGCCTGCACTCCAGGGGCGGGGTCTGGGCTCGATGGCCGCGGCCCCCACAGCTGCGCCGGCTCCTGCTCCACCCGCAGGGCGTTCCACGGCCCCCACGCTCGCCAGCCCTCCCGGGCTCACTCGTTTTCCCCCTGCATTTTCCTGGTGAAATGTCTGGTCAAACCTTTCGTCCACTTCAAAAACCGGGCCGTGTTCTCGCAGCGTCCGGGAGTTCTCCGTCCGCCCCCAGACCCGGTCCTTCAGCAGATGGGCCTCGCGGGTTCCCTTCCAGGCGGCCCCCCCTTCCACCCGCTTGGCAGCCTTTCGAAGAACAGAGTTCATTCTGATGCAGCCCAGTTTGCCAGGGGCTTTTGGTTTCTGTGGGACTTCACTCTGGTGTCGTGTCTAGGCGACCTTCGCCCAACCCGAGTCACAGCTGGTCTCTCTCACGCTTCATGGATTCTAAGCTCCGTTCTGCACGCGTCTCGAGTTCTTCCGTGCGGGTGAGGCTCCGTTTCCTCTGCTGCGCGTGGCGGGCTGGTCGACAAGCCCCCCCCCCCCCCGATTACCTCCTGCCGCTTCGTAGCGTGGTTCCAGGTACGAGGGTCTGCCTCTGGACTCAGATCTTTTTCACGGTCCGGCCGCGGGCCTTCGGGCCGGCACCACACCGCCCTGACGCCGCAGCTCTGTAGCATCCTCGCGTCCCTGGCTCGCGGCAGCGGTCGCTGGCTGTCCAGGGGTCCTCCTCCAGGTGGCCCTGGTGCTCGGGTCCTCTGCTCCGTAGGGTTTCAGGATCAGCTCCTGTTTCTAGAGCGGAGCCTGCTCGGGTTTCGATGGGGGTCGAGCCCACATCGTGTGCTCTGTGGCCCTTCTCTGGAGGTGTCCCTGGGCGGGCCCCGGGCCTCTGGCTGGGAAAGCGCTCCTGCCGTCCGTCAAAGGACAGTGTTGGTGTTTATAAAGCACTTTGGGGCACTGCGCTGACCTCGGGATGTCAGGACGGGAGCGTTTTGGCCGGGCTGGGGTCCCTGCTGAGGAATGCAGGCCTGACCACACGCTTGGGGAAGTTGCCGCTGCTCCTGGTCGAGGCTCCGCAGAGAAACAAACCCCTCCTTCGAGAAAGTGCCCGTGGAGCTTCCTTTAATCTGCTTGTGTCGCCTGCCTCAGGCCGAGCAGGTGGCCCCAGTGTGAACGCATGTCTGCCCTGTGTGGGGCCTCGGGAGACCCTCTGCGTGTTCCAGGACATTCGTTTGAGGAGAGAGGGGACTTGGTAGCGTGGCCCTGTTCGGGCTGGGCCACGTGTCTCTGTGTGTTCCTGGCCGTAAGGGGAGCCGTGGACTCCCCGAACTCCTTCCGGGGGGGCTGGTGGCCAGCGGGGGCCGTCTGAGTCCCCAGGGCAGGTGCCCTCACCTCCCCCTGGGCTTCCCCAGCCCTGCTCTTCGGTAAAAGTGCTTCGGTGAAGGTGCTTCGGTGAAGTTGTTTCGGTGAAAGTGCTTTGATGAAGGTGCTTTGATGAAGGTGCTTTGGTGAAGGTGTTTTGGTGAAGGTGTTTTGATGAAGGTGTTTTGGTGAAGGTGTTTCGGTGACGGTGCTTTGGTGAAGGTGTTTCGGTGAAGTTTCGGTGAAAGTGCTCTGATGAAGGTGCTTTGGTGAAGGTGCTTTGGTGAAGGTGTTTTGATGAAGGTGTTTTGGTGAAGGTGTTTCGGTGACGGTGCTTTGGTGAAGGTGTTTCGGTGAAGTTTCGGTGAAAGTGCTTTGATGAAGGTGCTTTGATGAAGGTGCTTTGGTGAAGGTGTTTTGATGAAGGTGTTTTGGTGAAGGTGTTTCGGTGACGGTGCTTTGGTGAAGGTGTTTCGGTGAAGTTTCGGTGAAAGTGCTTTGATGAAGGTGCTTTGGTGAAGGTGTTTTGGTGAAGGTGTTTGGGTGACGGTGCTTCGGTGAAGGTGCTTGCAGGGCATGTGCAGGTGGAGGGGAAGGTGGGGCCCCCAGGAAGCAGCATGCGCACTTCAGCCGGCTGTCCAAGGACGCTCACCGGAGGCTGCCCCTGGGGAGAGGGAGCCTTTAAACTGTCAAAATAAAAAGTCAACCAAAGTCCTTGGCCAATCGAAAGCACTTAAGTCAGACGGCAGGCAGCGAAGGCAGCAGATTTCCCTGCCATGTGCTGCGGGGACAAAGAGGCTGTTGGGGAATTTAAAGAATGGAGGAAAAGTTAAAAAATATTGGAAGCCACCTAGTCAATAATGCATTAACTTTGGGATTCACAAAAAGAAATAGCGGTGAAAATCTCCCCCAATAAGTTTTTATTCCCAAATTCGATGACAGGTCTCCGGGAGCACCGGCCGGCCCGTAGGTGTGGGTTCTGAAATACAGCCCGGGGTCTAGATACTGTCCAATAATAACATATTATGAAGCCAATCAGCTGTGAGCTCCCTGCCTGGCAGTTTGGCAGCTCCCCTTCCTCCTTCACAAGGCCAAGTGACGCTTAATTCCTCCCGGGAGAGTTCACGTAAAAACACGCTCACTGCCGCTGACAAAAGAGACGGGTCCAGATTCCTCACCCGGGCACCTGCCGCAGAAAAGTGACGGATGACGAGAACAGATTTAATTATCATTCCACGCCACGTCTCTGCCTGCTCTGTCGCAGGGCTGCAGCTGTTGGCACACACTTTATTTTAAAGTCAATGTGCTTATCTGTAGTGAGGGCCTCTCTCCGAGCAAATTGACTCGTGGCAGGAAGGGGATGGCGCGGTCTGGATCCAGCTGAACAAACGCAGATCCGTAGTCCGCGTGCCCGCCGTCACGGTCTAATCCGCCCCGCATCCGATCGGCTCTGGGATTGGGCTTTTGTCAAGGAAACATTTGCAAGAAGCAAACTTTTCGCAGGCCTTTCTGAGCCGAAAGGCACGGTTTTCCCTCCCGGACGGTCAAGTGTTGGCTGATGGCAGATGAACACGTTGCTCCCAGAAGCCGGGGAATCTCTGGTGTTTGCCTCTTAGGGGAGGAGCCTCGCAGTCCACCAGAGGGGACCCCACAGAGGCCTGCGGGCAGGCTCAGGCTCAGAGGGGAGCAGGTCTGGAACGGGGGCCCCCTGTCCTTGTGACTGGTGACTGTGAGAGGACCAGGGACTGGGGTGATGAGCCGGACCCTGGAGGATGATCCCCCAGAATTGCCCCTCTGTTTGTCAGAAGCTTCTGGAAAAGGGCGCCCTGGGCAGAACACCCGGCCTGGTGCAGAGCATCAGATTTCATGGAGAGAAGGCTCTGGCTTGGCTGGAAGAAGGCTGTGCCATGAGCCCGCACCCAAGGTGACGCCGTTTTCAACAGAAATGGCCCAGATAATAGGCAGTGTCTAATGTGCAATTTCCCTGCTGTGTCTCTTCTTATCAACAGAAGCCACTCGATGTTTTGTATACGGTGGAATTTAGTACAAAGCGACGGAGTTTCTACTGAAAGGAAAATGCAATAACGGGCTTAGCAGTTGGGATATAAGGAGAGGTGATGCTGAGCGTCCCTGACAGTGCCTGGCGTGGCCGGTGGCCGGAGGCGGATGCCAAGGCACCGGGTGGGAGGGGGGAGGTTTCTGTGAATGTGAGCTGCACAGGGAGGGGCTTATTTTCCCTGACCTTCCCTGTGATGAATAAGGATGCGAGATTACATCTGCTGAGCCTGCAGACCGGAGGCTGGGGGAGGAAGCAGAGCTCTGGCTTATGGATTTGGGCTGTGAACAGGGTGCTTAGCCACTGAGCTTTCCGTGTATTGATCAGATTCTGTCTGTAAACGAGCGAGTCCAGCTTCCTCCCCATCACCCCATCACCATCCCCTTCATCTCCCATCATCTCCATCCCCATCATCCCCATCCTCATCCCCATCACCCCATCATCCCCATCCCCCATCATCCCCATCCCCATCACCCCATCATCCCCATCCTCCTATCCCCATCACCCCATCATCCCCAACCCCATCACCCCATCCCCATTGCCCCATCATCCCCATCCCCATCCCCCATCATCCCCATCACCATCACCCCATCATCTCCCATCATTTCCATCCCCATCCTCATTCCCATCACCCCATCCCCATCGCCCCATCATCCCCCATCATCCCCATCCCCATCCCCATCATCCCCATCCCCATCCCCATCATCCCCATCAACCCATCCCCATCACCATCCCATTCATCCCTATCATCCCCATCACCAGCCCCATGATCCCCATCACTATCCCCATGATCCCCATCACCACCATCACCATCCCCATCATCCCCATCATCCCCATCCCCATCCCCATCACCACTATCACCATCACCATCCCCATCATCCCCATCATCCCCATCACCAGCTCCATCATCCCCATCACCAGCTCCATCATCCCCATCACTATCATCCCCATCCCCATCATCCTCATCACTATCCCCGTCATCCCCATCCCCACCATCACCATCACCATCTCTACCTATTACGGACCAGGCTAAGTCTTTTAGATTTATCATCTCCTTTAATCCCATGAACCAGATATTACTCTGTTGATCTTACAGAGGAGAGAACTCAGGGTGAGTGAGTGACGGGTAAGACATGAAGCCAGTCCTGAAGCCGCTGTCTTGGTCACATCTTCCCATTTAGGAAATTTAAGTATGCACATATTTAATATTATAGGTTAAAGGAAGGAAAGAGAAAGTCAACTCTCCTTTTTTCATGGAAAAGTTTGGGGATGTCAATAATTTTGAGTTTGAAGACCGACACTTGGGGATTTGTGCTCCTGCATGGCTGACAGTCCCTCAGCTCTGGGGACCAGGGCCCCCAAGGGAAGGCTGGCTGGGGGCAGCGCTGAGGGGAGCCACGGTGGAGAGGCTGAGGGGTTCTGGCAACAGGAACTTGGGAGACTCTCAGCCACCAGCGGGGAGCCCCGGGGAGATGCAGCCCTAGCTGCTGCAGGGTGACAGGGACGGTCTGTAGGAGGCTTGGCCGGCAGGCCTTGGGCACAGACACTCAACCTCAGTGGTCACTGCCGTCCCTCACAGGCAGTGTGGCCCTGCCCCTCCCCCCCGCCATGTATTTGCCCAGTGGGTGTCCAGGGTCCACATTCGCACCCCACTCTGCCCTGGCCCCCTGCCACCAGGAGGCCTGGCCTCCGTGCTTCTGGCCTTCATGACCCCTCTGGCATCCAGTGGCCCACGGGGGGCTCTGCGTTTGGGCTGGACTGTAGTGTATGCCGACCAGGATCGTGACTTCCGGGCCGAGCTGTCCAGACACATGGCAGCGTTGTAGAGCACGGAGGGCATGCTGCGTCCGCCTCTGCTGGCTGCCGCTCCACGCTGACAGCGGATCCCGGGGTTCACACCAGCTCCCCGAGACTTTGGGCCTGACCCGTCTGAGTCTCAGGGAGTAGCTTCCGGCACATGCTCCTGTGCGTCTGCTCTACGCCAGGCGTGGGGAACCCGGGTGTGGTGCTGACTCACAGGTCGTGTTCACATGCGTGTCACAGGCCCGGGCACCGGCCTCGAGCTTGTAGCCAGAGGAGCAGAGCCCTCCACGCAGCCCGTGCTGAAGGTCGAGGAGACAGGACACGTCGTGGCTGGCTCATCGGGGTAACTATGGGCAAGAAATTAATACCGGTTTTATTTCCGAGTGAGGCTGATGACTCTCCTTTCCACATTAATTTTTATTAAGCATTTTATGTATTATTCCAAAACCACAGAGTATGCAGAGACAGTTTAGAACACATTATGGGTTGTACGTTTTGTAATTATCATATGGCCTCCGTCCAGCAAGTAGAAAAGCAAATAAACACGATCGCTCTCCAGTAGAAGCGAGTCACCATGGTGATGTGTGGACGGGTGCTGCAGCCCCAGCTCCGCCCAGTCTGGACTCGGGACCCAGAGCCGCCCGGCACGGGAAGGTGGTGTCAGCCCGGTCCCCGGGCGGCCTCCGGGCCCCGCGTCTCAGCCCTTTCCTGGGGCAAGGCCCCCTCCAGGCCCTCTGCTGCCAGACCTTTGATTTATTGTCTGTTGCTGAACATATCTCTCAGGTCCTTCTTGTTGCTCAGGTCCCCTCAGGGAAGTCTTCCTCACCTGCCCAAACCAAAGTCAGCCTCGGCCACTGCGTCCCGGCACGAGGCTTCGCTTCCTTCTGGTGCTTGTTCAGTGTCTGAGCCGCGGCTTCCGTTTGTCTCCTCACCTCCAGGGAAACTCCCCGAGATCAGGAACCTTCTCTGTTCGTCCCAGGGTCTCTGGCAACAGCACGTAGTAGGCATGCTACAGATGTTCACTGGATGAGTGAGTGAGTGAGTGAGTGAATGAGTGAGTGAATGAATGAATGAGTGCATGAGTGAGTGAATGAGTGAGTGAGTGGGTGAATGAGTGAGTGAGTGGGTGAATGAGTGAGTGAGTGAATGAGTGAGTGAATGAATGAGTGAGTGAATGAATGAGTGCGTGAATGAGTGAGTGAATGAGTGAGTGCATGAATGAGTGAGTGAATGCATGAGTGAGTGAATGAGTGAGTGAGTGAATATACATCTCTTGCCCCGACTGTGAGCTCCTGGAGGGCAGGGAGCAGACCCGCCTCGGCCACCTGGTCAGCACAGTGCCTTGACCTGCCCCCACGAAGCTGGTTCAGAGCCCTTGCGGGGGCTGGTGCAGGGCTAGGCACTACGCTCAGCGTAAAGAGGAGATGGATTTTGGGGAGCTAAGAGTCCAAAATGAGTTACAATCCCGAGACGCTGAGGAAACCAGGGGTCTGCTGGTGTGCCCTGGGTCATGGTGGGGAGGACAGAGGAAGCCCCGGCAGGTGTCCACTCTGCCAGCGTTACCATCGGTTTTGTCTCCTTTGTCACCCACTTCTTCCTGGGCCAGGGCCCACCTGGGCCAGGTATGTGTGGGGCATCCTGATGGGTGGGCCCACACAGCCAGGGCCCACCTGTGCCAGGTATGTGTGGGGCATCCTGATGGGTGAGCCCACACAGCCAGGGCCCACCTGTGCCAGGTATGTGTGGGCATCCTGATGGGTGGGCCCACACAGCCAGGGCCCACCTGTGCCAGGTATGTGTGGGGCATCCTGATGGGTGGGCCCACACAGCCAGTGTGAGCAGGGCAGGGCGACTTCCCAGCCCACCCGCCTTCCCTCCATCTGCGCCTCGGCCTCTCCAGGCACATCCCCAGGGGTGTCCAACCACTGTAGGGGCTCCCAGCAGCGGCTCCTAGTCAGCTTCCGTTGTCCATGGCCTCTGGACACTGGTGATGTCCTCGAAGCCGCAGGACACCGTTGGGAGACTGTGGTGTCCCCAAGAGAGGGGTGCCCAGCGACCCCTGGGTTTGGGTTGCACAGGGTCCTAGCTCTTTGGCAGCTTGTCCCAGATCAGAGTCCCTCGGGGCCCAGAGAGTACAGGGACATGATGCCTTCCCCTGGCCCCTCCAGAACTGACCCCTGGCCTGGGTTTGGGTGCAGGTGGTGTGTTTAGGAGGCGGCCTGGCAGGTGTCTGAGCCGTCAGCGCTGTGGGCTGGGAGCCTGCAGGTGTGCCGCAGAGGGTCCCTCTGGGGGTGGAGGGGCCGGAGCCGGGGCACTGATCCATCAGCTCCTGTCCCTCACAGGGGAGGGTCTCTTCGGGGTGTGAGTGGCCCAGCAGTCCTGAGCAGTCCTGAGCACTGCTGGAGCCTGGCCTGAGAGCTGTGGTCCGGAGCTCAGAGTGGTCTGCAGGTGACCTCTGGACGGATGGGGCCACACGGGCGGGCCAGGCCTCTCTGCAGCCTCGTGGAGCAGCCAGCAACCGGATGGGCAGAAGCCAGGTGTGGCCACTCAGGCAGGACGGGGGCTCTTTCCTAGGACTGCAGAGGGGGAGGGGGAGGCTGGAGTCTCGGTGAACTGAGCCGTCAGAGAACGAGAGGAGAGGTGCCCGTATGGCCGGCGGGGGTGGCCGGCCTTGGCCGCACGTCGGGCTGAGCTGCCGTCTCGGGGGGGAGCCTTGCCCAGCGGGGTTCAGTGCCGGGGCCCGTGCCCCCGGTCACGGCACGGACTACACGCCAGCCTGCCTCACGCCGGGTTCTCTTCCCACCTCTTCAGAGAACCCGTTTCAGGACTGTTTCTGCACGTTGCCAGAGCCGCTCGCCGTGGCGACGCCCGGCTGGTAATCGGCTTGCACAGTGCACCCTGCTCAGAATGTTCAACCAGCGGTGGCAAGTTGCCGCAGCAGTTTAAATAAAAAGTATATGCATGGATTTAGTATTTTAATATTGCAGTGACATTAGCCTTCTATATGTACTTAGCAATGTCATGCAGGATGACAATCTTAGAAAAGGTTCCTCTTCGTTCGGCTGGTGGGTAAACCCTGGAGTTAAAACCACGGGGTCCTTGTGCCACCTGCAGAAGGGTGGGCTCAGGAGGAAGGGCGCCACCTGCAGGCCAGGCCGTTCCTGTCCCAGAGGCCCACCAGCCTGGGGTGGCCCTCCTCCCAGTCTCCCAGAGCCCCAGCCATCACGCGGTCTGTGCGTGCTGGTAGGTGGGCAGCCCTGGGCACACCTGACTCAGAGTGGAATCGATGGGCTGGGTCCTGCCAGGGACGCCACCAGTATGCACCTGGGCAGCCTGCTCTGTGCTGGGTAGGACACAGGACGGTGCCTCGGGGCAGAATGGCCACATTGATGCAAGGGAACTCAGCCCTCCCAGCTTCTAGTAACTTCTGTTGAGGGTCTCCAGTGTGCCAGGCGATGTGCTGGCCACTCTGCAGGCGTTGGTCCTTGTCAAGGGCACAGTGACCTGCCCGTGCCTGTCCTCATGTCACTTGACCCATGATCAGCATTCAGCACAGCTGACGCCTCCCTCCTTCCTGGGACAGGCCACCTGGCTTCTGGGACACCACGGTTTCTTGGTTTCCTCCCCCCTTGGTGGTGGCTGCTGCTTGGGCTCATCTGCAGGCCTCAGGCTCAGGGGTGCCCTTCCCCCCCCATGGCCCCTCTGGAGCTGTCAGTCTGGAACCTTGCTGCTCTGAGGTGGATGGAGGGAAAGGCTTGGGGGCCTCCCAAGCAGTGACACCCCACCTGGAGGGCAGGGAAGGGCCACCTTCCTGTGCCACAGTGGGTGGGGGCGCTGCCGATGACTGCCAGCCCCTAACCCATGTCGCAGCCCCGCCCGCACCTCCTGGCCGCCTCCTCTTCACTGGCAGCCCGACTGGCTTTAATTGGGGTGAAATCACACAACATGCAGTGTGCCGTTCTGACCAGTTCTGAGGGGACATTTACACTGCTGCGCAACCATCGCCGCCGCCACCCATCTCCAGGCCTCGTCATCTTCGAAACGGAAGCTCTGTGCCCGCCAAGCACTGCCCTGTCCCAGCTGCTGGCCCCCAATCCTGCCTCCGTCTCCCCGAGTCTGGCTGCTCCAGGGACCTCGGAGAAGTGGGATCTGCAGTGTTTGTCCTTTCCGTCTGGCCTGTTGCACTCAGCACGATGTCATCATGGTCCGTCTGTGCTGCAGCAGCTGTCAGAATGTCCTTCCTTCAAGGCTGAATAACATTCCCCTGTGTGGCCGGACCCCGTTTCGTTTACCCACTCACCTGTCAGTGACACTTGGGCTGTTCCCCCCTTCTGGCTATGTGAATGTCGTTCTGTGACCAGGGGTGTACAGGTGCAAAGTGATTCTTTGAGACACAAATCACCACGACAGTCCACTGCTCCACCGTGGCCATTAGTCTGTCGCTGGAGAAGCCCAAGCCCACCGGGCGGCATGAGGACCTGTCCGCCCTGCCTCAGTCACCCGTCCTCATCCGCTCTCTCCCCTGCAGCCACGCCGAGCTCCTGCTGCTCCTCAGACACAGGGCTTGGCTGTGCCCTCTGTGCCCTCTGCCCAGGCGCCATCCCCTGAGAGCACGGCCCTCTCCTTCACCTCCCTCCAGTCTGTGTTCGGTGACCACGCCTGCCTCCTCAGCCCAGGTCACAGTGTGTCCTGTCGCCCTCCTCCGCGCTTCGGACACTCCTGACCTGGTTCTCCTTTGTGGTTAGCACTTGTCACCTTGTAGCAGAGCGTGTCATCTAACTTTTATCATCTGTCTCCCACCCTTAGACGGCAGAGACCCTTTCTGTTCCGTTCACTGATGTTTCCTGAGAACCTAGAACGATGCTTGGGACGGAATAGGTACTCAATAAATACTAGTTGAATGAACCGATGATTCTTCCTTGTGACAGCTTTACTGTGATATAATTCATACAGCATGCAAGTCACCCATTAAAGCGTATAATTCAGTGGGTTGAGTATATTCCCGGAGTTGCGAAGCCATCAACACAACCAGTTTGGGAACATTTTCCTCACCCCCAAAAGAAACCTTTTAATGGACCCTTCCCCGTCTCTCCATTCCTGGGCCACCGGAACTTTATTTTCTGTCTCCACAGGTTGTCCTGTTCTGGGCATTTCATGGAAAAGGAGTCAGACATGCCCTTTGGGTTTGGCTTCTTACCCTTAGCGCAGTGTTTTCCAGGTCGGCATCATGGACTTCATTCCTTTTCATGGCCGGAGAATATTCCATTATGTGGACATACTGTGTTTCGCTTACCATTCGTCGATGGATAGGCGGTTGGCTGTTGCCACTTTTTGGCTCTTCGTAACAATGCTGCTATAA
This sequence comes from Molossus molossus, assembly GCF_014108415.1. Classification (NCBI taxonomy): domain Eukaryota; kingdom Metazoa; phylum Chordata; class Mammalia; order Chiroptera; family Molossidae; genus Molossus; species Molossus molossus. The sequence goes on along the minus strand of NW_023425347.1, from coordinate 101,018,633 downwards.
ACATTCATGACAGTCCCTTTCGTGTGGGCATATGTTTTTGCTTCTCTCGGTGTCTGCCCCGGAGTGGATTTGCTGGGTCATACAGTCACTCTGTGTTTAACCTTTTCAGAACCTGCCAGACTGTTTTCCAAAGTGGCCTCATTGCTTTACAGTCCCACCAGCTGAGCCGGGAGCCCCGCAGCCTCACCCACATTGTCTTTCTTTTGACTTGAGCCATCCTCAAGGGTGTGAGGTGGTCTCTTACTGTGGCTTGACTTGCATTTTCTGATGGCTAATGATTTTAAGCCTCTTCCATTTCTATATTTGTATATCTTCCATGGCTTATCAGTTTTGGGAGACATGTCTATTCAGACCTTTTGCCAATTTTCTTTTTAATCCTCACCCAAGGATATTTTTTTATTTATCTTCAGATAGAGTGGGAGGAAGGGAGAGAGAGAAACATCGACGTGGGAGGGACATATTGACCGGTTGCCTCCTGCGTGACCCCGAACAGAGCCGGGGATGAATCACAACCGAGGTACGTGCCTTTGACTGGAATCAAACCCACAACCCTTTGGTCCATGGGCTGATGCTCTAACCACTGAGCAAAACCAGCCAGGGCAGATCTTTTGTCATTTTTAAACTGAGTTGTCTTTATTATTGAGTTGTATGAATTCTTTCTATATTCTAGACACAAGTTCCTTATCAGATATTTGAAATTATTTGAGACATTTTCTTCTGTTCTGTGATTTGTCTTTTTTACTTTCTTAATGATGTTTTTGAAGCATAAAAGTCAAAAATTTTGATGAAGTCCAGTTTATTTATTTTTTCTTTGCTTCCTTGTGCTTTTTATGACATATATCAGAAACCAATGCCAAGTACAAATTCACAATGATTTATGTTTATGTTTTCTTTTAAGAGTTTTAGCTCTTATATTTAGATCTTTGATCCATTTTGAGTTATTCTTTTGTATATGGTGTGAGGTAGGGGTCCAACTTCATTTTTTCATGGCTATCCGGTTGTCCCAGTACTATTTGTTGAAAAGACTGTTCTTTCCTCATTAAATATTGCACCCTACACGTGAGGGCTTATTTCTGAACTCTCCATTCTATTTCATTGATCTCTATATCCATCCTTATGTCACTAACACACTGTCTTGTTTACTGTAGCTTTGTAGTGAATTTTGAAATTGGGAAGTGTGAGACCTCCAACTTTGTTCTGTTTGAGTCTCCTGTATTTCCATGGGTGTTTTAGAATCAGCTTGTCAATTTCTGCAACGTGGCCAGCTGGAATTTCGGTGGAGATTGTGTTGACTTTGTAGACCAGTTTGGGGGAACACTGTCATCTGAATACTATCAAGTCTTGTGATCTGCGAGCATGGGATGTCTTTCCACTTATTTAGATCTTTTTAAATGTCTTTCAACAACATTTTGTAGTTTCTAGAGTAGAACTGTTGCACTATTTTTGTTAAATGTATTTCTAAATAGTCTATCTTTTTTGATGCTATTATAAATGGAATTATTTTCTCAATCACATTTTGAACATGTTCATTGCAAGTGAATTGCAACACAGTTGATTTTTATATGTTGATTTGTAGGCTGCAACCTTGCTGAACTGAATTAGTTCTAATAGTTTTCCTTTTGTGTGTATATGGATTCCTTAGGATATTTTTATTTACAAGATCATCTCATCTGTGAATAAAGATAGTCTTATTTTTTTTTTTTTCCCAATCTGTCCAATCTGAATGTCTTTTATTTTCTTTTCTTGTCTAATTGCCCTGGCTAGAACCTCAAGTACAATGTTGAATGGAAGGAGTAAATTATTTAATTAATCCTTACATTATTCCAGTAAACTAAATCACAGTTTTATTCGCATCTGACAGATAGGCAAACTGAGGCCAAGAGGAGTTAAGTGAGTTGTTTGAGGGCACTCAGCTGGTAAGTGACAGAGCTGTGGGCCAGCCCAGATCTGCCCACACTTTACTAGTTGGGGTGCTTTCTCCCTGAGCCGAGCCATCTCTGCGTATGGTGAGATCTTGGTGGAGAGACCAAGGCCAACCTGGCTGATGACGTTCAGAGGGTTTGACGACAAGTTCTGAAAGTCTCGTTAGTGGCACTGAGCTCCCCTCCGTGTGGCTCGAGTACTCCCCCCACCAACACACACACATGGGCAAAGGAGCAAAACGGAAACTGTAACACATTGTACTGACAGTGTCCTCTCCCAGTACCTCATCCCATCCTCTAGCGACATGTCCGATAAGAAAGATCCGTCTTACTGTCCCATTTTAATGCGGAGGAACTGGCACTCAGAGAGGTGGAGTGGCTTGCGGGCCTCTGGGCCGTGTTGGCATGGTGGAGATGGGACCTCACGTGGAGTGACTGTCTTCTACCCACTGGACCTGGTGCTGGACACTGCACACAGCCTTCTCCTCGGTCCTCCCTCAGCATCACTGTCTCTGCTGCACCGGCCTCTGGACGCAGAGGCGCATTTCCGTGCACACAGATCATCCGCGGCAAACCCAGGCTTGACCCCGCAGGCTCCTGCTGTCCCCGCACCCCGAGCTCTGTCGCTCCCTGAGTGTGTCCCCTTGCCACGCCATCGCCCCCTGTGGCTTAGCAGCTGTCGAGAGACTGACCATCCAGGGAAAAGCAGAGACCTGTTCACACAAAACCGTGCCCTTCCCGAGAGCAGTCCGACTAACCCCGCCCTGTGACTAATCCCCTCCGACTTGCTCTTTAGACCTGATGGGTGATTGAAATGGGTCAGGTTGTTCCCATTTCAGCCCCGCACCTGGGTGTGCCCCGGGCAAGCGGATGAGGGGAGGTGGGCAATAATGGGTGGCGCCTGGCCGTTGCGAAGGTCCACACGGCTGATCTGTTGTCAGGCTGGGGCCGGATCCCACGAGGGAACTGGGGCTTCTTCCGCTGACGTCATGGGTGATTCCATCTGGATGCTCAGGGCCACGTGCCACGGGGACAGACCTGGTGGATGCTGCCGTGGCTGAGAATTCTGGGAAGGCAGTGCTGGCTTCCTTGTAGCTTTCCCGTTCCATCGTGAGAGCCAGTATTTTTCCCCACGACGACAGAACGCCCTGGAGGCAGGGACAGTCGATAGTCGCGAAGTGCTGCAGGCAGGCTGCGGGCAGAAATCCGCCCTCCAGCCGGCCCTTCGGACCCCCTGTCTGGAGACCTGGATGGAACAGGTAGAACCCGGACATCGGAGTCCGACCTCTGGCAGCTCACATGGTTCAGCATTTTGGACCCTCAGTTTTCTTGTCCTAGAGCTCGTCCAAGTTCATTTTCCGAAAAAAGGCACTGTAGTTTGGATCCAGCCCAGAGCTACAGAGTAAGTGCAGGACAGGGCAGTGACGTGCATTGATCGCTGCGGTGTGGCAGGCGCTTCCGAGTCCTTCGTCCCGTCCGGTCCTCACAACCAGCCTTGGAAGTGATGGCTGTTTCCCCATTTGACAGAAAGGACTCAGAGGCTCCAATGGATGGGTTTCTCTGCCGGGACCACACAGCAGAACCACGGCAGAGGTGGGCTAGAGCCCACACGGGCTGACCGCAGGCCCCGTGCGGGCCCCACAATGCCCAAGGAAGAATGAGTCCTTGGACCGTTCTGTCTGACGGCTGCTGTCGCCGCCGCCCCCTGCCATCGCCCCTTGGATGCTGAGCAGGGCCTCAGCTGTCCAGGGGCGGGGACCGTGTTGGCTGGACAAGCCAGGGGAGGAGGCAGTGAGGATGGGTGGCCTTCTGCTCCCACACCGACTACCCCCACACTCTTCTTTGCACACAAGCCTCATTGCTGAGAGGAGCCCGGGGCCCCTGCGTGCTGTGCGCTCCCATCCTGATGGGGTGTTAGAGGTTATACGTTTAAGTGATAGACGGGGGTATTCCCCTAGCATCCAGGACTGACAAGGACTCTTGAATAGAGAAAAAGGAACCCGTGTGCCGTCTGTGCCAAGCTGCCTCCAAACCGCGTATCAGAATAGATGGTGGGGAAAGCGGCCCCCAAGCCTCAGTGACTAAAAGGGCAGAGGGTCCTTTTCCCACCCGCCCAGGCTCGCTGCAGGTCTGCGGGGCTGGGCTCGCCATGGCCTCTCAGGACCTGGCCCTGTGCAGCTCTGTCTGCAGCATGGTGGGCTCTGTGCAGGAGCGAAAGTGAGAGCCCTGGGATCTTCCCCTGGTTATTCCGTGTCCCAGTGGAAGGGACGGGCTACTTGGCTCATTGCCCAAGAACTAGTCCCTTCTTGCTCCCAATGGGGGTGGGGGAGGGGCAGTCCCGCCAAGTGCCACAAAGATGGAGACAGGTCCTAGCAGCACTGAGGACGACTGACTGACTGCCACGAGGAGGAAACGTGTGACTGAGCCGTGCCACGTTGGGGAGGGTCCCTTGTCATGGGCTGTCAGCCGGAAGGGGTATCCTGAGCCGGTGATGGCCTCCTGCCGGGTCGGCCTTGTCTCTGCGGACGGAGGGACTGCAGATGGGCCTGGAGCAGAAGGAGGAGGCCGCAGAATCAGCTCCATCTTGGTTTTCTTTATGGCTTTGGGTTGGGAGTTGCAGACAACCTTTCTGTAGCTGATTTGGGGTCAGGAATCCCAAAATGGCCCAAGAACAAGGTCCCAGAGGAGGGAAATGTGCTTTTCTGTAGGGTCAAGCAGTGGAGGGGATTGTGAGAGAAAGTGAAGATCTGAATGTGACGGCTGCCTGCTGGGGAGGCTGCAGGTCTGGGGTCTGGATCATATGGGTTCCATGCATGCACTCACCCACCCATCCATCCACCCACCCACCCTTCCACCCATCTACCCACCCACCTATCCACCCACCCACCCACCTATCCATCCATCCACCCACCCATCCACCCACCCACCAGTTCACCTATCCATCCATTCACCCATCCACCCATCTATCCACCATCCATTTATTCATCTACCCACCCACCCACCTATCCATCCATCCATCCATCCATCCACCCATCTACTCATCCACCACCATCCATTCATTCATCCATCCATCCATCCATTTATTGCCCCATCCACCTATCCACCATCCATCCACCCACCCATCTGTTTGTCCGTCCATCAATCCATCCATCCATCCATCCATCCATCCATCCATCCATTATCAAATGTCAGCATTGTATCTTACTGTGTACCTTTGGGTAAGTCATTTAATCCCTCTGAGCTGTGGTTTTCTCGTATCTACATTTTGGGAGCTATTCCCTATCTCATAGGGGTATTGTGAGGATTAAATGTGGTAGACACGGAAAGTCCCTAGTGTGGGCCTGACATACTGGATGCAATGGTTCTGGTCGAAGGAACAAATGTCTGTTTTTTGGTCTGTAAAATGGGTGTTACAAGGAGCATCTTGACCTCGTGGGAATGATGGGAAGACCCAAAGAGACGGTCTCAGTAAAGCCCCAACCCAGCACAGGCACTTGGGAGGCCTCGGTCTCCTCCTGGGGTTCAGGGTGGGGACTCCCAGTGGGACCATTCTGTGCTCCCTCCTCCTTTTCAGTCAGGCTCAGCTCACCGGAGAGCCCACGGGGCCTCCCTGGGCCCGGTCATTTCATGCCGGAGCTGGAGCGGAGGGAGCCTCACCTATCCTGGGAAAGGCCTCTTCCTCCGCTGTCAGGCTGGGGGTCCAGGTGCGGCTGCCGTGCAAACTGTGGGGTGCTCGCTGACTGTGAGGGTGCCGTGCAAACTGTGGGGTGCTAGCTACTGTGAGGGTGCTGTGAAAACTGTGGGGTGCTCGCTGACTGTGAGGGTGCTGTGCAAACTGTGGGGTGCTAGCTACTGTGAGGGTGCCGTGTAAACGGGTGCTAGCTGACTGTGAGGGTGCTGTGCAAATTGTGGGGTGCTAGCTACTGTGAGGGTGCTGTGCAAACTGGGGTGCTAGCTGACTGTGAGGGTGCTGTGCAAACTGTGGGGTGCTAGCTACTGTGACAGTGCCGTTAAAACTGTGGGGTGCTAGCTACTGTGACAGTGCCGTGCAAACTGTGGGGCGCTAGCTACTGTGAGGGTGCTATGCAAACTGTGGGGTGCTAGCTACTGTGAGGGTGCCATGCAAACTGTCAGATGCAGAATGACTGTCAAATGTGCCTTGCAAACTGTGGGGTGTAGTTCAACTGTGAGAGTGCTGTGTAAACTGTGGGCGCTGGACAGCTGGGCAGCTCGCCGTGCAAACTGAGGGCCAGCGGCAGTGGGTGTGGCTTTCATGACCTGTGTCGGTCCGACTTCCCGGCCCCTGCAGCACCATGCTGCTCCCTTGAGCTTCAGCCCCAGCCCGTGTCCCACGATCCCCACCTGTCTGCCTGCTGGGTAGGGACAGGGCTGATGGGGCCTTCTGTCTGTGGTCACTGTCGTGGAGAAGAGGAAAACATGGCATTGGGCCTTTTAGGTGTGTCTGGCTCCAAATGGGATAAAATGGTAAGAATTTTCTCTGGGAAGAAATCATCCTTAAATATTTATTTTACCATAATGAATCCCAATGATCAAAACAATTATTCATTGCAGGGAATTTGGAGGCTACAGAAAAGAACTAGGAGAAAAGTGGGGATCATCCCCAGACGTCACCACCCAGAGGCCCCCACGCTGTGGTCTGTTTCCTTCCAGCCCCTTTCTGTCTGTTGAGGCCTGTTTGCTTTGTTTTATTTCACAAAATGGGGATCGCATGTTTGGTAGCTTACTTTTTCATTTAACAACACATTGTGAGCATTTCCCCTAGTCTTTAAATATTCTTTGCAAACGTGATTTTTTAAAAAATCCTCATCCGAGGATATTTTCTGTTTCTCTTCAGATAGAGTGGGAGGGAGGGAGAGGGAGAGAGAGAGAAACATCAACGTGAAAGGGACACATCGGCTGGTTGCCTCCTGCACGACCTCGACCAGGGCCAGCGACGAATCGCAACTGCGGTACGTGCCCTTGATTGGAATCGAACCCGAAACTCTTTGGTCCAAGGGCCGACGCTCTAACCACTGAGCAAGACCAGCCAGGGCACGAACATGATTTTTAATGTTTGCCCAATAGCCATCCTGTGGCTGTCCCACCATTTACTCTCCACATCATTGTTCTGGCTTTGAGGAATTCAGTGTTTGTGGATTCTAGCCCAGTCCGAGAGGGAGAAGATTCTAGAAACTGCAGAGAGCATTATCGCTGCACCATGCCCATCTCTGGCCCATATGAGCTGTGCAGACCCAGAAGGAGGAGGGGCCTGGGTGCAACCTTGGGAACTTGGCCAAGACCACAGTGTCTGCGTTGTGTGACTGTGTTCTCTCTGTCCCCACCCTGCTGCGGCCTGTCCCTCGGCATGCCCACTCAGTCCTGGTGGGGTGGGCACCCTCACCATCACACCCTCCAGCTGTGGCTTCACGGACCCACATGCCAGGAGCACATGCCGGTGACCTGTCCTTCCTGGTTCAGGACCTAATCCCGTGCCTGCAGGGAGTCAGCTCGCCCCAGAATGTCCCATGTCCCTGACCTGGGAATCCACCTCTCTTCCGTCCTTGCCCCCTCCTTGTGCCCAGAGTCTGCTTTGATTGAGGAACTCTCTAATACAGGATGGAAAAACCCAAGGGTATGAGAGTCACTGCACTTTATAGCCTTTTAAGGGCCTTTTAAAAACAACGTTCATTCAATTTTTTTCCTTCTTTTCCTTTATGGGCTTTTTGGTACACACAGCACACAGTCCCACATAAAACGGCTAAGCATCATGATGGCGCAAAAACCCAGCTGACGTGAGGCCCGTGGGGTGTGGGCACTGCCTGGGAGGGTCTGATTCCAGGGCCGGGGCCTCGCGGACCCCGAGGGCAGGCTCGAGGCTCGGCGCCTTCCTGGGAAGGATGCTGATGCGCTGGACCCGGCCTCCAGCGTCAGCTACACATGTGGCTTGTTCCTGTTGCCGTGCTGGTCATCGCGTGGGAAGTTTGCCTTGTTTCTGTCAGCTGGTCCCATGTTGTGGCCTTTACCCTCAGGAGGCACCCAGGCGGGGGGATGGGGGGACGGGGGGGCTCCCATTTATTTCTCCTCCTAACCATGACTCTTCCTCTGTCCCCATAAACCAAAGTGCGTCCTACTCGTTCCACAAGTTCCACTGTCTCATTATCCAAAGGACCTCTCAGACCCCCCAAAACACATGATCGTTCTGTCAGACCTGGAGGTCTGAGTTTGCTTTGCAGAATAGGAGCACGGCTTCCTGTTGATGGCACGGTCACTCGGGGCTCGTATCTGGGACCGGGCAGCCCCGTGGTGGGGACCCCACCAGTGAGACCTTCAGAGAATCAGAGAGGTTAAGTCGCTTGCCCAAGGCCACACAGGGGACCTGAGCCCGGGCAGCTGGAGCTGGAGCAGGGAGCGCCGGCCGGCACCCGTGTCTGAGCTCAGCCACCCTCTGCACACCTCCTCGCCCTCGCCGGGGCAGGGGCTCGGCTCCGGGGCCGTGGGGAGCAGGCCCTGACCCTTGTCGGCGGGCCTGTGCCTCCTCCCCAGGTCGCTGTTTCCTTCCTGCTCTGTCAAAGGCTTCGTGTTTATTGATTGCTGTCTCCGGACCTTCGGTTTCCCTCTGCAGCCGGGCAGTCTGGGAATGAGTCTCCAGCCCCATCAGCCCACTGCCTAATCAGCCCAACTAATCAGCCAGGGCTTCAAGGGAGGGGTGCTGGGGGAAGGACAGAGGAGGACACCCTCTCCTGCCACCTCCTGTGCCTGGGGGTCATGTTAGAGGTCAGAGTCAGAGTGGGGGTGTGGAGGCGGCCACTTGATTATAGCCCAAAGGCTGGGGCCACAGAGGGCACTGGGGATGGAGCCAGGGCTCTGGGGTCAGTTAGACCTGGGTGGGGGCCCGGCTCGTGGCCCCAGGTGAGGTGCCGACCTTCTCACTGGGGAGGGTGGTAGTGCCCGGGGCAGTTCCTGTCCTTGTGGCTGTGGAGAGGGACCTGGGTTCTCCCAAGAGCCCCCCCTGGACCACACCTACACCCCCTACCCCTCACTCCCATTGGATCCCTGGTGCGCTGAGCCCCACTGTGCTCTGGTTGGGGCCTGGGGGACCCCTGCACTGCTCTCTGTGGGGAAGAAGCAGTTTGGATTGGGTGGGGCTTGACCACCAGGGCTGGGATCTGACCTCTGTCCTACCCGGTGTGGGTGGGAGAGGACTTCGACCACCCAGAGAGATGCTGTCCATGATCTTCCAGGCGAAGCTGGGACGGAGGGCCCATGTTCCAGGAAGCGCACCGAGGCGAGTGTGGTTCCCCGGGCGGCTCCGCGGCAGTTTCTAGTCCTTTCTGCCCGGGCGGCTCCGCGGCAGTTTCTAGTCCTTTCTGCCCGGGCGGCTCCGCGGCAGTTTCTAGTCCTTTCTGCCCGGGCGGCTCCGCGGCAGTTTCTAGTCCTTTCTGCCCGGGCGGCTCCGCGGCAGTTTCTAGTCCTTTCTGCCCGGGCGGCTCCGCGGCAGTTTCTAGTCCTTTCTGCCCGGGCGGCTCCGCGGCAGTTTCTAGTCCTTTCTGCCCGGGCGGCTCCGCAGCAGTTTCTAGTCCTTTCTGCCCGGGCGGCTCTGCGGCAGTTTCTAGTCCTTTCTGCCCAGGCGGCTCCGCAGCAGTTTCTAGTCCTTTCTGCCCGGGTGGCTCCGTGGCAGTTTCTAGTCCTTTCTGCCCAGGAGACGCCGCGGCTCCCTCTCCACTGAGCAGGTAGGACCGAGCCTCTGCTGTGTTCCAGGCACACTGCCTGCGACTCCTCAGTCCCCGAGTCCAGCTCCTTCCAGGGGTCCTGCCCAGTTCTGGCCCTGGCAGCCCGGTCTGTGCCCCAGCCCCCTGTAGGAGTTGGAGAGGCAGGTGAGACTCTGCCCCTCCCCGCCACCAGGTGCTTACTCAGGTGCATGCCATGTGCTTGACGTTCACCAACCTGACAGTCTTGGGGCCCGCGGGGGCTCCGCTCCGGGCCGGGTGTCCCCCCTCCCTCTGCCCGGCCTGATGACGGCTCGTTAGCACCCTCTCGGGCTGGTCCTCCTCACTCTCCTGCTCACTGTTGGCTGTTAACAACAGTAATTACAGTGTAGTTGTGAGATGAAAACATGACTAAATTATGACACTGCTTGTGTAACAATCTCTTAAAACTGACTCGGAGGCAACAGCTGCACAATTAGGCTATAAATTCTCTGAAATGAACTTGTCGGTGGCAACGGTACCTGTGTGGCAGTTGAGCGAGAGGTAACCAGGCTGAGCGGGCCCGGGGGGCAGCGCCGAGGATGGCCTCACCAAGGAGGCAGCGTTGTTCTGCGTCATAGTCCACTCGTTCTCCTGAACACGGGCGCTCGGTGCTGGCCCATCGCCCCCTCTGCCCGCCGGGGCCTGGAGGCAGAGCCGACACCGGGGAATCGCTCCCGCCTTCAGGTGCGGCTTGTCCGGGCCCCGTCGGAGGCCCTGGCGGCGAGAGCCCGGGCAGCGTGGCCTTTGTGGGGCCCCGGGGACGTCCTGGGTGGGTAGCAAGGTCTGCCACTCCCAAGCTTACCAGGACGCTGAGCGTGAGGTCCCGAGGCGGCAGGCACCTGGGGCGCGGGGCTGGGGGCCGGGAGACCCACGATTCAGTGGGGTCACGGAGGTGTGCTTCCCATTGGCCCCCTGGCGGAAAGCCTTGTGTGCCCCAAATCTAAGGAGGGTGAAGACTAGTGGGTCGTTCAGCATGTTTTAGCCTCAGCGGCTCTGACTAGGTCGGCGACCTGACTCAGGGACACTTCCGGGGAGGCCCTGCTGCGTGTCTCCAGCTCGGCCCTCGGCAACACAGCCGCCTGCCGCTGCCCCCGTGACACGCCGCAGACCTGGTGGCTGGAAAGGACACACTCACTCTCTTCCAGCTCCCACGTCGGAGACGACACTCAGGGCTGCCGTCGAGGTGTCGGCAGGGCGGCTTCCAGAGGCCCCGCAGTCCGGGGCCCGTGGCCCCTTCCTCCCTCTCCAAGGCCGATGACGGAGGGCGAGCCCTGATCACCGCATCTCTCTCCGAGCCTCTCTGCTCCTCTCTGCTGCTTCGTCTCCCTCCCTCCCTCCCTTCCTTCTCTCTTTTTTTTCCTCACCTAAGGATATTTTTACGTTTATCTTCAGACAGTGTGGGAGGGGGAGAAAGAGAGAGACACATCAATTGTGTCAAACCACAACTGAGGTACATGCCCTTGGCCGGAATTGAACCTGTGACTCCCTGGTCCGCAGACCAACGCTTTAACCGCTGAGCCAAACCAGCCAGGGCTTGCTTGCTTTTTTTTTTTTTTTTTTTTTACATGTTTCTATTGATTTTTTAGAGAGAGCTAGAAACATGGATGTGAGAGAGAAACACGGATCAGCTGCCTCCTGCACGCCCCCTACTGGGGATCAAGCCCACAACCCGGGCCTGTGCCCTGACTGGAAATTGACTGGGACCTCTCAGCCCATGGGAGATCGCTCCACCCACTGAGCCACACCAGCCGGGCATGTGACTACACTGTGCCCCTGGCCAGTCTCCCATCTCCAGCTCCGCAGGTCAGCAGGCTTAGTGGCACGGCCGTCTGTGCTCCCTCTGGCTGCGTGCCGCGGCGTGCAGGTTCTGAGGACCGAGGCATGGAGCCCTTAGGGGCACGCTGTTCTCCCCAGCAGAGGCCGGTGGAGGGCCGGGCCTTGGGCCGCTTTGCCCTTTGTCGCTCTGAGCTAGGCACCGGCAGGACTTGGGCTTGAGGAAGAGTGGCTGAGATGGTCGCAAGGGACATCAGGGACAGGAGGTGGGCTGTGTCAACAGCCTGGCTTGTCCGTGCAGGGGCAGGCCACGTGTTTCGGGGACTCCTCGTTAGAGGATGGCATGGACTGACAGAAACAAAGCCCAGGGGCAGATGGGTCTCCCAGCATCAAAGAATGTGCTGAATCTGTTCGGCCGGTGTGGCTCAGTGGTTGAGCATCGCCCCTGCACCAAGGGGTCACCAGTTCGATTCCCGGTCAGGACACATGCCCAGGTTGTGAGCCCGATTCCCAGTGGGGGCATGCAGGAGGCGGCCAATCGATGTTCTCTCTCACTGATGTTTCTATCTCTCTCTCTCCCCCTTCCTTTCTCTCTAAAATCAATAAAGAAAAATAAAAAAAAATAAAAAAAAATAAAAGAATGTGCTGAATCTTCTCCGTGGAGAAGGTGCAACCCCAGAAGCTGGCCCTAAAAGATTCAGGTCAGCGTTAACAATCCCCAAAATTAGTGAACACCACGCAAACCCCAGACATTGCACAGGCCCGTGGGCAGGAGTCACGCGTGGCTTTGATAGCGTTCACCGCCCTGGGTCCGCAAAGCACGTCAGTCACGGAGGCCGCCCGCCGCCCGCCTCCTCCCTCTGCATCCCGGCCGGCCTCCCCTCCCGGCCAGCTTTCCCGATGATTTGCAGGCATCTCCCTGGACCTGTCCGCACAACAGATTTCTGGAGCGTGTCCTCAGGGACCTCCAGCTCCAGGCCTATTACTGAAGTCCGTCACCCAGAAAATCTGTTGACGGGACCATTCTCTCTGGACTGCAAGCAAATTGGGGAATTTGAATGGGATGCAATAAGCCAGCAATAAAACAGCCTCCAAGAAGTGCACGGATCGCGTCTCCTCCCGGCCCGCGTCCACCTCCTCCGCGGCTTCCCGAGCTGTCAGCCTCTGGGGTGGCCACATACAGTATTTATTTTTTTTAATTAAGCTGCGTGGCTGTGTGCTCACCCTCCACAGATGCTTTATAAAGCCCAGCCTTATAAGTTGCTGAAAGTTTTTATTATTATTTTTTTTTTAGCGGATAGTAAAATTAAGCAGTTATTAGTATTCACGAAAAATGCTCGTGGCAGGCCTCACACACGTAATGAGAAGCCACCTGCAGTTCAAAGCAGTACTTGATAATGCTGTAATTAGATTTGAGATGCAAAAAAGCTCATTAAAATTAAATAACATATTTGTCACTGTTTTAAGAGGTACAGACTGCCTAGAACCATGCTGGTCTCTTGACCTTGAGTCTTTCGGCGGAGTCCTTGCTGCCAACAATCGGAAAATAACATCAGCAATTCTGCAGAGTCCTGAAAGCGTGCTCCTCCTCGGCTGTTTGTGTTGAAAAGAATCACACAGCTATCCAGGGGAAATCACAGGCGTGCACGGCGTGTTTGGGGAGGACAGGGCGACCCGAACCCTCTCCACACAGGCAGTTCAAGTAACGCCGACGGGAGAGGCTGTGCACTGGGGAGGCTGGGCTGGGGGCTCTGCAGGACGTGGGGACACCGTGACGAGGTCTGCGGGGAGTGGCCACGTGGGCATCTGGCACCATGCTCACCCCCGCCTGCATGATGCCACTTGCTCAGAGCAGGCCCTGGGTTACTGAGAATCACCTGGCAGCAAGTCCAGGACCCGAGAGGTGTGTCCCGCACTTCTAGCAGGCCACAGCCCCGTCGGGGAGACAAGGCACAGAACGGCCGGGAGCCAGGAGGTACGTATTGTTCACGAAAGCAGCTGATGCCGACTTGAGTGCGTCTTGCATAACCAGCCTGCGTTACCTTCGTAAGCCTCTCCGCGGTCTGGGTTGGCCCCGACTGTCCCTTCTGCCTTGAGGAGGGGAAGGCTGCGGCCTGAAGTCTTGTAGTCAGTAGGTGGCTGAGCCAGGATGCAACTCCAGCTCTGACCTCCCGCAGACCCCTGCTTGGTTGGCGAAGCAGCTGGGCCCTGGCCAGAGCAGAGACCCGGGGAGGGAGACCACCGGAACCCACCGGGACTCAGTGTGCCCACTGTCAGGCCGATCATGTTCCAAAAACTGCACGTCTGTGACTCATTGTATCCCCATAGCAACTCTGTGACTCCACTTGACAGATCTGGAAACTGAGGCACGAGAAACCAAAGAACCAGCCCAAGGCCGCCAGGTAGCGGCGGCAGAGCTGAGATTAAGTTCTGCCCTTGACTCATACTCTGAACCTCCTCTCTCGAAAGCCGGGAAGCTGTCTATGGGGGAAGGGTGTCATCTGCAAGCACCACGGTCATCTTCATTCTTGGAGGAAGACACTGCCAGTTGTATCTGAGCGTGGAGACCAGGGCGGTCTGCGGGGCAGCAGCTGTGGCCCGGAGGCGGGTGGACACGGGGAAGACAGCAGGGTGTGCTCGGAGGCCTGGCGTGGCTTTGAGGCGGGGTCCCCGAGGAGCCCGTCTGCGGCTGGCTGCCTCCCCAGGGCCGCTGGGTTGATTTTCCAGGCTGACTCTCGGCACTGGGTCCGGATTTAGTTCTGTGCAGAGTTCGTCTTTCAACGTCCAGCTCAAATGTCACTTCTTCTGCAAAGACTCCTCCAGCCCCCGAAACCCAGCTAACCACCCTCCCCTGGGCTCCCACACACTGTGGATGCCTGAGAACAGTCTTATCACCTCGACTCCGATTTATGTGTTTACAAGTCCGTCTGTCCAGTCGACAGGAACGTCCCGAGCAGGTCCCCTGCCACCAGGCCGCTGTGGCCTTGGGCCTGGCAGGGCTGTGCACACAGTAGGTGCTCAATAAAAGATGAGTACAGGACTGACCGGCCAGGTGACTGAATTCGATTTAGTTCCACAGACCCTTCCAGAGCACGTACCCCTTCGCCTGGCGGGCTCCTGTGTCCTCACAGCAAGCCCTGGGGTCAGCTCTGTGGCTCTCTGCAGCCAAGGAAAGGGAGGCGCGGGAGGGCCGGTCCCGTGTCCATGTCACACGGCTGGATGTGGCACGGCTGGGACTGGAAACCCCGCCGGTCCCGGGGAGATGCCTGCTCACGGCAGCCCTGCAGAGGAGCACCTCTTACCGGGGGTCTCTGGGCTTAATTCTTATCTTTTTAAAAACTTGTCTCAATTTAGGGAGGTTTGGAAAAAGTGTTTGGGCTGCGATGCAGTCACGGTTCCTTGGTGGCGGCCACGGTGGGCGGCCCCGGTGGGCGGTGGGTCCATGGTATGGGTGGGCGGCACTTGCAGGACCCCTGGAAGGGTGAGCTTCGGGAGGAACTGAGGGGTCTCCTGTCACCCCTGCCCCTTTCGGCTTCCTTGGGCTCATGGCCCATCACCATCACGGTTGAGGGGGAAGAGACAAACACAGCTGGGTGCTGTTAAGGCTGCGACAAGGGGTGTGTGCTGGGTGGGCAAGAAGGGGTCTGCTGCTGAGTCCTGCTCTTCGGGTGCTTTGGGGGCCCCCTTTGTGGTCACCGTGGTGGCCATGGGCACTGAGGAGCGTGAAGACCCAAGGCCCACAGACTCGTTTCCTTGAGATATCATGTTGCTGGGGGAGGGGCTTTTCCTGCGAGGAGGGGGTGCGGGCAGTGACCTTCCCAGGTTGTAGCATTTTGAGGGATCGATCGCATTGATCTGAGCCTGTTCACTCTCAGCCTCCAGAGGACGTGGATACCACACGCCGGCCCGGTCTCAGGTGTGGGACCTGGGGTGCAGGGGGTTAGCCCTCATCTCTCTGGCTGGGAGGCACCGCCTCTGACACGGGCGGTGGGGTCTGCTGGGTGTCCCAGGAGAGGGGGGGACCCCTTTTCCAGGAGTGGGAGAGTGGGGGGCAGCCAATCCAGGGTCTTCCGGGATGGGAATCGTTCTGTCCTGTCCTAGTCCAAGCCTTGGCCTCAGGTGGCCCTCCCCACTGTCTGCTAATGCGCCCGCACTGGCCCTGCTGGTCCCCAGCTGTGTGGGGTGGGGGTGGAGGGACCAGCGCCTGCCCGGCTGCTGCCTCAGGCCTCTCCGAGGTCCCTTTGCGGAGCGTCTGCTCCGTGTTGGGCACACGGTGCAGTGGGGACCGGCAGGCAGGGTCCTGCTTGAAGACCGACAGGTACCCGGGCTCCCCCACTGCCCAGCCGACAGGCCCGCTCCTCCCCAAGCCCTGCTTAGTGCCGCCTAACTTCGTCCTGACTAGCCGGCAAGGTCAGCTCGTCCTTGCTGGGAGGTGGGCTGGCGTGAGGGAGCCCAAGTCCCAGGCCCAGGAGGGGGTGGAGGAGAGCCCGCCCCTCCCCCGGCCCCTCCCTCGTTGGCCCCTCCCCTCCCTCCTGGGGCTGTGCTTTCTGCCTCAAACCGCTCCTGGCCCCGCGCCCTCTGGCCCCTCCTGCCCTCCTCTCACGCCGCCGCTGCCACCCCGGCCTGGCGCCCTGGCAGGAGCCCTGGTGATTGATAAGGCTGTCTGAGCTGTGACCTATAAACCCTGTTCTTCAGAGGGTGCCTGTTCTTGCATTAAATGCCTCGGACAGGAGGCTCAGCCTCAGGAGTGTCGTGGAGACTGTTTCCGCTGACGGAGGACATGACCTTTAAAACCCCACGTAAAGGAATCAGAGCTGCTCAGAGAATAATGGGGCAGAGAGGTGCCAAGACTGCGTGTCCCCTGCCTGCCGGGCCCAGCCCTCCCCCAGCCTCCCAGAGGGTGGAGGGTCATAGGCCCCGGGGCACCCTCACCGGGCCTGGAGGCCCAATGAAGCCCTTTGGGGCTGGGAAATAGCGACTGTGCCCTGACCCCGCTCTTGTAGGAGTGAAAGCATCCCTCTCCACCGCTTGGGAGCTCTGTAGGGTGCAGCAGCGTCCTGGGAGCTCTGGGTTGGGGTGAGGGTCTTGGGAGCTCTGTAGGGTGCAGCAGCGTCCTGGGAGCTCCGGGTTGGGGTGAGGGTCTTGGGAGCTCTGTAGGGTGCAGCAGTGTCCTGGGAGCTCTGGGTTGGGGTGAGGGTCTTGGGAGCTCTGTAGGGTGCAGCAGCGTCCTGGGAGCTCTGGGTTGGGGTGAGTCTTGGGAGCTCTGGGTTGGGGTGAGGGTCTTGGGAGCTCTGTAGGGTGCAGCAGCGTCCTGGGAGCTCCGGGTTGGGGTGAGGGTCCTGGGAGCTCTGGGTTGGGGTGAGTCTTGGGAGGTCTGGGTTGGGGTGAGGGTCTTGGGAGCTCTGTAGGGTGCAGCAGCGTCCTGGGAGCTCCGGGTTGGGGTGAGGGTCCTGGGAGCTCTGGGTTGGGGTGAGTCTTGGGAGCTCTGGGTTGGGGTGAGAGTCTTGGGAGGTCTGTAGGGTGCAGCAGCGTCCTGGGAGCTCTGGGTTGGGGTGAGTCTTGGGAGGTCTGGGTGTCTCTTCTGCTTCAACTCGGAGGACTGTCATGGAGCCTGGGAGAAGCACTGTGCCTCATTCCCTCCTTCCTCTGAGACCTTGGGTCTTTGTTACTTGGGCAGAAAATGTGCGTGGTTGTGGCTGCTACTCTCCAATGTCAGATGTTGGAGGCCTGCACCGCTGGCAGTGGCCGCTTCGAGGGTCCACACAGGTACCTTATACCAGAGAGGCTACATTTGCCCCCTCACCTGCCCCCACAGACAAGTGGTAATACATAGAAAGGTACTGCTCATTGCCTCTGTATTTTTTTTTTGTTATCCTCGCCCAAGGACATTTTTTTCCATTTTTTGTTCAGATCGAGTGGGAGGGAGCTGGGGGGGGGTGGGGGGAGAAACATCGACGTGAAAGGGACACATCAAGTGGCTGCCACCTGCACAACCAACCAGGGCAGGGGACAAACTGCAACCGAGTACGTGCCCTTAGCAGGAACCGAACCCGGGTCTCTCTGGACCACAGGCCGATGCTCTAACTGCTGAGCTAAACCAGCCAGGGCGCCCTCTGTATTTTTTAAGAAAACTTTGCGGCATGTGTTGCTCTGGTGGCTGGGTTCTCCTCTCTAAGGGGCCTCTTGAAAAGCAGTTAGTGTGCCTTGCTCGTAGGATGCCACCAGGAATTCTCTGGAAGGAGGACCAGGAGGTTTCTCACAGAGACGAGTTGGCTGCGGGCCTGTGGGTCTCTCTGCTGTCCCGACACCCTCTGTAAGGGTTTGGGGGAGCAGGCAGGGTCTGCTGGGGAACGAACTGTCCTGTGTTGAGGGTTGGAGGCCCCCCCCAGGGAGCGCAGAGCCGCAGGTGGAGATCTGGTTGTTACCACACAGAGAGGCTGGGGCTTGTCTTGGAGACCTGCCCAGGCCTCTCTCACCTGGGTGCATGGTGCCGGGGTGGGAGAGAGGCAGCTTTCTGCACCAAGACACAGCTGGGAGGGCTGGGCAGGGCCCTTTCCTGGGAGATGTATGTGATGTATGCAGCAAGGTGTGTGTGCTGCAGTGCCTGTGAACGCATGCCTGTGTGTGCATTTGTGTGCCATCATACAAGTGTGTGGTGTGTTGCAGTGCCTGTGTGTGCATGCCGCATGCCTGTGTGTGCTTATGTGTGCATTTGTGTGCCATCATACAAGTGTGTGTGTTGCAGTGCCTGTGTGTGCTTATGTGTGCATTTGTGTGCCATCATACAAGTGTGTGGTGTGTTGCAGTGCCTGTGTGTGCATGCCGCATGCCTGTGTGTGCTTATGTGTGCATTTGTGTGCCATCGTACAAGTGTGGTGTTGCAGTGCCTGTGTGTGCTTATGTGTGCATTTGTGTGCCGTCATACGAGTGTGTGTGTGCCCTGTGTGTGCACCAGTGTGCATGGCACGTAGCCCGGTCTTACCTGGGGAGCAGAGGCCCCCGTTATAAAGAAGGCTCATTCGCATACTCCCAGTCGGCCAGGGAGTGCAGTCAGCAGACCAAAGGCGATGCATTTCAGCCGCCCGTCAGGGAAGCTAAATGTGGTTTATCAGCCCCTCTGGCTCAGAGCGGGCTGGACGGCGGGGCTCCTCCAGATGGAGGGAGGGGACAGGTCGGCGATTGTGCCCTGAGTCCTCCGCAGGAAAAGAATGACGTGCTGCCTGTTAGCTAATCAGCACCGAGGAGAAAGTCCTGACAACAAGTAAAAAAAACTTAGCTGGTCATAAAATCAGGGACTTTTTATGCTGGATTTTATGGGAACATTTCCACTTTGGGAGTTATTAGAGTTAGTGCTGGTCGGGACAGAAGCTGCATTTGCATACCGCCCCTGCTGGAGGCTGGATGGAGCCTGCATGCGGCATTAACTGCAGACCGGAGACCCTTTCAGAAGCCAAACAGGATGACATTTATTGCAAGCTCGATGCCGCGCGGCTGGCTCTAGTCACTGCTTCTTGTGTCCTGTGCAGTGTCGACGCTCCGCCTTGGGACCTTTCTGGGACTCCTGGCCGCAGCTTCTTGTCAGGAGCAAGTTGGAGCCTTTGGAGTGGGGGAGGGGCAGTGGGGATGCCTCCAGCGAGGGGAGGGCTTTGCAGCACTGCCCTCCGTCCAGCACCTGCTGGAGGCCGCCCCAGGAGGGACTGTCCGGGAAGAGTCCGGCCCCACACCAGGAGGAAGAGAATTTCTCCCAACACTTTTCCTTTTTGAATTGAGATATGCAGTAATTCCTATACCATACAATGCACCCCTTTAAAGTGTGCAGGTCTGGGCTCTGTCACTTGGCACAAGGTTTCCAAGGCTGTTCCATGTGGTAGTGTCCATACATCAAGCACTGTATTCCTTTGTGTGGCCGGATGACGCTCCATTGTTTGGACGGACCACACTTTGTGTTTTCATGAGTTGATTTCTCCCACTTTTAAAACTTATTTCCCTTTTTTGTTTGTTTGTTAATCCTCACCCGAGGATATTTTTGCCATTGATTTATTTGAGAGTGCGTGGAAGGGAGAGAGGGAGGAGGAGAGAAATATCCATGTGAGAGAGACACATGGATTGGTCACCTTCTGCAGGACCCTGACCAGGGCTGGGATCAAACCTACAACCCAGGTATGTGCCCTTGACTGGGAATCAAACCCAAGACCCTTTGGTTTATGGGCCAATGTTCTAACCACTGAGCAACACCAGCCAGGGCCATATTTCCTTTTTCATTTTAAAAGATACTCCTGAAAAAGCTCACGGTTGAGCCCGTGGGAGCCAGGCGAGTTTTTCTGGGTGGAGGCAGCAGCAG
The DNA here is from genome assembly GCF_014108415.1 of Molossus molossus. NCBI lineage: Eukaryota > Metazoa > Chordata > Mammalia > Chiroptera > Molossidae > Molossus > Molossus molossus. Next base: position 100,998,849 of record NW_023425347.1, on the reverse strand, counting down.
TGTGGGAGGGGCTGGTGGGAAATGACTCCCTCTGGAGAGACCCAGCTGATTCTCTGCCCTCTGGCCTCCCTGAGGGGCTCAGCGGGAGGTCGGCTGCCTTTGACCTCCATCGATGTTGGGGTAGGGGGCTTTGCTGCTTGTCATCAGAGAGCTTTCCGTATTGAAGGGGACCCTCAGCCTGTACCTCCAGGGTTTCCTGGGGGTATCGGTGTGGCGGGGGCTCTGGAGCAGCTTGGATTGGTCTGCCTGCCCCCGCCTCGGTCCCTCCTCCCCACAAGCTGCGGTCTCATGGGGCAGTCACCACTTTGAAGGTCTGGGCCGATTCGGCTGAGGAGGGGCAGCCATTATGCATTTCATACACGGTCCGTGTTCTGCTGACCTCGGAGGGCAACCATGGCGGAGGCACAGGGGGCATCTTTCTGGGCTAGATTTGGGGAGGGTCTTCGGGCAGGGTGTGAAATCAGAATGTCCTATTTTCTTTCTTCCAGAAAATCAGGAGGATCCCTGGGTGACTCAGCTCTTAGTCTTAATTATGCTGCTATGTAAATATTTTGAGGTCTCTTGGTTTTCTCGCTTGGCATTATATCACCATTAATAACTAGAGGGCACAGTATAAATATGCAAACTAATAACAATGCTTTAACTCAAAGAGCATCGATAAATTGTCAAACAGCCTGAAGCACTCGGCAGCTTGTTCCCTTTGCTGCCTAGACCTACCCCCTCCTGAATCATGGAACCCAGGCGCCCCCCCCCCCCAGATGGCTCTCTCAGGAGCAGCTGGCTGCCCCCTTTGTGTGCCTGCGGCTCAGCGTGTTCTCCAGGGTCTAGGACTCTCCCGAGGAAGCGGGCTGTGCCGGGTCTTTGCTGGGACAAGATCAGAAATAAAGGCAGGAGGGATGGCCCTTGGTTAGCTCCCCATCCTGGTTAAGTTGGAAAGGTCACAGAGGTCGGGTGGACACTGCCTGAGTTCCTGTCCCAGCTCCCCCCAGTGAACGTGGCCTTGGGAAGGTATGTCAGCTTCTTCATCTGAGTCATTAATTTGACAAATATCACTGCATACCGACCGCGTGCCTACTGTGGGCCAGGCGCTGTGCTGGGACGTGGGCGCGGTCCTTGCCCTCTTGGAGCTGCTGGTGGAGACAGAGGGGCAAGCAGGCAGTGAAGTGTGTGTGATCAGCAAGCCTGGTGGACGGGTAGCGGGTCTATATCTAGCCCAGTCCTGGTGGGCAGGGAGGATCCTGGGGGGAGTGCTATCGAAGTGGAGACCTGAGGGTGAATTGGAGACACCCTGGCAGAGGAAGTGGATGGTGCAGGGAAGAGCATGCCAGGCAGAGGGAACAGAACGCGCAGTGGCTTCGAGGAGAGAACGCAGGGAGTAAGTGCTGCAGTGCGGGCCGCCCCAGCCGCCTCATCTGCTGCCCAGTGCGCTGCAGCCGCAGCTGTGCTAAATCAGGCAGCTTCTGAACCAGGTGCAGGTCACCAGCCTGAGCTCGGGGGCTGGGCAGGAAGGAGGGGGGTGTGACTGTGGAGGCGGCAGCGGAATGCACGTGACGGGGGAGCCAGCCTGGGGTCGGGACACCTCGGGAGTGAGCGGAGGAGGTATGGAAAATGCCGGCTGAGTCCTGGTCTACGGCTGCCAGTCACCCCACAGCCTGGCGCCCCCTCGCCTGGAAACAGGCTGATCACACCTGCTCTGGGACTGTGCTGAGGCTGAGCAGTGCTGATGTAAGTGGTACCACGTGAGAGGAGCTTTTTTTTTTAAACCCATGCTCAAGGCCATTCCCTAGCCCCCCAGTTTTCTGTGCACGGAGACAAGCCGTATTCCCAGTTCCTGTGTAACATTGGAGTAACTTCAACTCAGTATATTTCTGTGCTTTTCCTAGGGCATGTGTGATGTGTGTGTGTATAAAATGTATAGTATATGTAATGTTTATGTATTTAACACACACACACGTAAATATATATACACAATATTTGTTTATAGAACACAGTCTCTTTTCCAATTATGCTTGTGTTGAAGCCACTTCGTCTCCCACTCTGCTCTCTCTCGACCCTCTTCAGTGCTCTGTGGTTGCTGTTTCCTGACTGCTGGCCCTTCTCGGCCTTGACCCGTGTGTCCGGTTCTGCGTTCAGCAGTGTCTTTTGCTTTGTGTGTTGCTTTCAGCTTGGCCTTCATTTCTATTGTGACCTTTTTTATTTTTTATCTCTGCTCCTTTTCTGAGTTCTAAGAGCTAATGCTTTAATCTTTTATTATCTCCTCTATTGCCCCTTTGTTCTCTTGTTTTATCACGGTGCTTATTTCATTGAATTATTTTGGATAGTATTTTATTGTGACTTTTTTTCTGTTGGGTGCTTTTATGAGCCTTTTGTTTTCCCTGCTCCCTGCACTTTTTAAATGTAAATGATCTTTTGTGGGTCCTGGAATGGTTCCTTTTTGTCTAGTGTTCATCTTTGAATGAGGTGAGCATCTTCTGTTTTTTGTTTTTGTTTTTTAATTCCCATGCCCCCACCCCATACCCTTTGGCAACCATCTGCTTGTTTTCTGTATCTATGGGTCTGTTTCTTTTGTTTTGTTTATCATTTATTTATTTTTTTTTAGATTCCACATATAAGTGAGACCATATGGTATTTACCTTTGTCTGACTTATTTCACTTAATATAATGCCCTCTCTATTCATCCATGTTGTTGCAAATGGCAAGATTTCCATTTATATTGCTGAATAGTATTCCACTGTATGTAAGTACCACAGCTTCTATATTCATCTATCAATGGACACCTAGGTTGTTTTCATACCCACTAGTAATGCTGCAGTGAACACAGGGGTGCCTATATTTTTGCGAATTAATGTTTTGTTTTCTTTGAACAAATACCCAGAAATGGAACTGCTGAGTCACATAGCAGCTCTCTTTTTCTATTTTTTAATTAAAATAAATAAATAAATGTTTTTTAAAATCCTCACCCGAGGATATTTTTCCATTTATCTTCAAATTGAGTGTGGTGGTGAGGGAGATAGAGAGAAACATCAATGTCATAGAGGCACATGACTTCGCTGCCTCCCACACGATCCCAACCAGTTACTGGACTGCAACTGAGGTACATGCCCTTGACTGTAGCTGAAGCTGAGACTCTACGCAGGGCTATGCTCTAACCGCTGAGCCACACCAGCCAGAGCACATAGCAGCTCTATTTTTAACTTTTTGAGGAAACTCCATAGTGGCTGCACCAATCTAAAATCCCACGAACAGTGCACGAGGGCTCCCTTTTCTCTACATCCTCACTCGCACTTGTTATTTATTTATTGATGATAACCATTCTGATGAGTGTGAGATGATATCTCATTGTGTTTTTGATTTGCATTTTCCTAATAGTTAGTGATGTTGAGCATCTTCTCATATGTCTGTTGGCCATCTGTGTCGTCTTGGGAGAAATGTCTGTTCAGGTCCTCTGTTCATTTTAAATTGGATTTTTTTTTTTTTTTAGAGTTAAGTTGTATGAGTTCTTTATACAGTTTGGATATTAACTCTTTATGGGATGTATCATTTTCAAATGATACATTCTCCATATCATTCTCCCATTCAGTAGGTTGTCTTTCATTTTTGATGGTTTTCTTTATGGTTTCAGATCTAACATTTAAGTTACTCATTTTGAGTTTATTTTTGTATACAGTGTAAGAAAGTAGCTCAATTTTGTTTTAATTTTGTATGTATCTGTCCTGTTTTGCTAGCATCACTTATTGAAGAGTCTGTATTTACCCACTTGTCTATCTTTGCCTCCTTTGTGGTAGATTGACTGTACAAGTGAAGATTTATTTCTGGGCTCTCAAGTCTGTTCCATTGATCTATATGTTTTATGTCAGCACCATACTCTTGATTTTTGTAGCTTTGTAGTATAGTTTAATACCAGGGAGCATGATACCTCCCACTTTGTTTTTCTTCAAAATTTCTTTGGTTATTTGGGGTCTTTGTGGTTACAAATAAACTACTCGGGGGTCTTTGTGGTTACATATAAACTTTAGGATTAATTTTTATAATTCAGAAAAGAATGTCACTGGCGTTTTGATAGGGATTGAATTGAATCTGTATATTGCTTTAGGTAATAAGGACATTGTAACAACATTAATTCTTCCAAGCATGAGCAAGGTATAGTCTTCCATTTATTTTTATCTTCTTCAATTTCCTTCTTCAATGTCTTAGACTTTTTAGAGTATAGGTCTTTCACCTCTTTGCTTAAATTTATTCCTAGTTATTTGATACTTTTTGGTGCAATTGCAATGGGATTGTTTTCCTTACTTTCTTCTAGTTTTCTGTTACTGATGTACAGAAATGCAAGAGATATCTGTATACTGAGTCTGTATTCTGCAGCTTTACTGAAGTCATGCTACCTATTAGTCCTAACAGGTTTTTGGTGGAGTGTAGGGTTTTCTACATGTAGTGTGTCATCTGCAAATTATGACAGTTGAATAGAAGTGGCGGTAGCAGTGTCCTTGTCTTGCTACTCTTAGAGGAAAGGCTTTCAGCTTTTCACCACTGAGGATGATATTACCCGTGGGTTTCTCATATATGGCCTTTATTATGTTGAGATGTTTTCCTTCTATGTGCTCGTTGTTGAGAGTTTTTATCACAAAATGATGTTGAATTTTGTTTCTTGAGGTAGACCCGTATAGCTATGAACTCTGCTCTTAGAACTGCTTTTGTTGCATCCCAGAACTCTTGTAAAGTTGTTTTCGTTTTCATTTGTTTCAAGGTAGTTTTTGATTCTTGTTAGATCTCCTTTTTGATCCATTGATTGTTTAGTAGCATGTTGTGTAGACTCCACATATTTTGTGTTTTTTTCCCATTTTCTTCCTGTAGTTGATTTCTATTCCGTGCCCTTGTGGTTGGAGAAGATGCTTATTGCTTGCAGTCTTGGAAAAGAGGCCTTATGTAGACACAGGCTCTGTGTAGACTGTTTGTGCCAGGTGGTTTTGGTAGCCCACTGTGTGCTTAAGATGTCCCTGGCACTGGCCTTCCAAACTGGAGCAGCGGCTCTAGGAGGGGAGGCCAGGTGTGTGGGGTACTGCTCTGTTGATCCTGCTTGCTCCCTTTGTTTGGGCAGAAATGGGCACCTAGCTGGCAGGCCAGAACACCTGGACAGAGCCCCTGCCCACCGTGTGGAGGTGGACGGGGCATACACAACGGTGCTCACCTGCACCTCCAACCCTGGAGCATTCCCGCAGGCCAGGGAGAGCTTCCATGGTTCTCCGGTCTGTGTCCGGCTGCTGTAGGGAGATTGGTCCACATAGAAGAGACTTCTGTGCCGGCTCTACCAGCTGGGGGGAACCCCGGAGAGTTGTGGGAAACGGGGAGTTGTGGGAAGCCGCAGGAGAGTTGTTTGAAGCCTGGGGAATCTGTGGGAAGCCGCGGGGAGTTGTGGGAAGCCAGGGGAATTGTGGGAAGCCACGGGGAGTTGTAGCTGCAGGGAGTTGTGGGAAGCCTGGGGATTTGTGGGAAGTTGTGGGAAGCTGGGGAGCTGTGGGAAACCGCGGGGAATTATGAGAAGCCGCAGGGAATTATGGGAAGCTGTGGGGATCTGTGGGAAGCCGCGGGGAATTATGGGAAGCCGCGGGGAATAATGGGAAGCTGCGGGGTATTATGGGAAGCCGTGGAGAGTTGTGGGAAGCCGCGGGGAATTATGGGAAGCCGCGGAGAGTTGTGGGAAGCCGCGGGGAATTGTGGGAAGCCGCGGGGAGTTGTGGGAAGCCGCGGGAGCCCAGCGGGTGCTCTGGGTCCCTGAGGCTGCTCCGGACAGGCAGGCCAGGGGGCGGTGATGATGGCTGTCGTCCCACCTGCGCCTCCACCCGGAGGGGTCCCCCCTCTTTTTCATGTCCGTTGTCCGAAGCGGTTCATTCAGGGCTCCTTGGCCCCCAGTAGTTGCCACCGCTGTCCGTGCCTGTTGGATTTCGCTCAGGGCAGCGGGCGCAGCGCCTCCTCCGCCCGCTCCTGTCCTGCAGGGACGCTGCCCCGCGCGGTGCACTTCCCGCTGGTGGGGACCCCCTGTGGGTGTCTCCCCTTTGCTTTTTCCTTCTTCGTCTTTCGCATGTGGTAGAACTACAGTTGGTGCTGAAATCCGATTAAATACTGTCTAGGCCGAACGGTTCCTCGAGCCCCTCTAGGCCAGCGATTTTCAACCTTCCCGTCTCAGGACGCACCAAGGCTAATTACGAACCTTCTGTGGCTCCCGGAAAATATATCTCGACCAAAAAAATCAATGTAGTTTTGATTCGTGTTGGCTGTTGTCATTTTTTTATTTGACAGTCTAGGGGAAAGAGATCGGGTATTGCAGGATTTAACATTCTGGGGGCGCCGGCCGGGGCGCCTGCCGCGCACACCGGTTGAAGATCGCTGCTCTAGACCACAGGCGGCTGGCAGCTGGTGTTCTCACGATGTCTGCTGCCCTTCGCTGCGGCCTTGTTCATGTGCTGACACACGGGTGATGCTCAGAACCCTTCCACGGGTGTCGATGTGCATCGCCGGACAGGCTGTTCGACTTTCCTGGGCTTTCTCCCGGTGCCTTTCCCAGTTTAGCCTCAGATGACGGCCGCCTATGGGGTCTGCTTAGCCGGAGGACACATTTCCACTCTGATTATCCTTCCTAGTACCGCCGCCTCTACCTGGAGCCGCTGCCCACGTTCTGCCACAAGGCCCCAGGCCCCGGCTAGGGATCCGGGCATCCCAGGTCTGCCCGAGTCATGGGGCACCATGGGCAAGTGCGTGGTGGGGTCACTGGCCGGATCTCAGGTCATGGGGTAGGGGCAAGCACTAGGTGCCTTCTTGGGTTTCTTTAAGGGTAAACATTGCGGGAAAGTGGGTGCCCTCAGTCTGCCCGTTTTCAAGATCAAGGTTGGATGGGCGCTTATTGGCCTTGGAAGCCAGCTTAGGCCTGCAGGTTCGGCTTCATTCGCTTTCCTTCAAGTTACAGTTGCCGAGATGGTATAGAGAGGTCTGGTTTACCCTTTACCCAGCCCCCAGTGGCTGCATTGCTCCTAACTACGCAGCCGTGTCACAGCCAGGACCTGATGCGGAGACCATGCCCGTACATGTCTGCCTCACGTCACACGTGTAGATTCACATAAACTCCGCCACACTCAAGATCCAGACCTAGTCCACCACCATGAAGCCCTCCCACTCCCTGCACTGTCACCTGCTCTCCCTCCTGCCATCTGACCCCCGTCAGCCTCTGGTTTACATCTGTCTCTGTAAGATTACCTTTGCTCGTGAATGTATTTCTGTTTGCTACAGTCAAACAGCACATTGCTGTGTTGGCGTGCGTCTTCTATGCTTTCTTTTGTACACGTGCATAGAGTTCATGTAGTTGCAGCCCTTGAGTACCCAGGATTTTATATCCTGCCCTTTCTGCCTGACACACCATAAGTGTTCTCATACATGCTCGTTGGAGCAGAGCCGTCAGATGCTGATAGCATTTGGGGCAGTGGACTTGGGGGACAGGGATCGGGGTGTGGCAGGGGAACTGGTTGGACAGAGACCAGGCCTCAGTGAATACCTGATGGGGCCTCCTTCAGCGGTGCCTGCCGTCTTCCTGAGGGCCCAGCAGCCCCTTTGTCTGGCTCTCCATCACCCAGCTGCTGGCTCCCTGTTGTCCTAGGGCTGTCACCGAGCATAAAGCAGGTTGGAGAAAACCTTGAAAGTAATTAATAGAGTGAGCACAGGAGTTTCTGAGGAAGAGCACACAATGGGTCCTCTCCCCTCCTCATCTCCCCACTCTTTGTGAGTAATCACACGTGGGTGTCAGCAGTGGGAGTATTTATAGCCACGCATCTTTGCTGGAGTGTCAAAATTTCTTCTTTGTGGCACCACGCTTATAAAAAGGTAATCAAATAGCAGAATGTGCAATTGTACTCCAGTCGTTCTGCTGCAACTCTAATTAGGATTACAAATAAGTAGAAAGTAGAAAATTTGAAATCGTGATTTCCTGAAGAGTTTGTGAGCACATCAGCAGAGGGGTTCTGTTCCCGCCACCCCCAGTAGGAAAATTGCAGTTGTCTCTTAAGTGGGAAGTGGCTAAAATGCCTTCTGGATAGATTTTTTTTTTTTTTTTTTTTTTTTAGATAGAGTGCAAGGAAGGGGTGAGGAGAGAGAGAGAGAGAGAGAGAGAGAGAGAGAGAGAGAAGCATCGATGTGAGAGACATGAGAGAGATACATCAATTAGTTGCTCCATACATATCCCGCCTAGGGGATCGAATCCACAACCTAGGTATGTGCCCTGGCTGGGAATAGAACCCGTGACCTTCTAGAGCACAGGACAACGCTCCAGCCAAGTGAGCCATACCAGGCATGGCTGCCATGAACCTTTATTCATTTCATCTGATTCTGCTGAGTGCCTGCTGGGTGTGAAGCTTATCTTTTTGGGCATTGGGGTGGCTAACCAGGCAAGCATGGTCCCTGCCCACATTGAGCTTATGTTGTACGGAGAATGCTTTAGAGGGGAGGAGGGAATTCCCACCCTGCTGTCGTAGGGGCTGGCGCTTGGCCAGGGAAATCTTGATTAAGGAGACTGCCTTAGTCCACCCCGGCCACTGTAGGGAAGTACCATAGACCCTGTGGCTGATAAGCCACAGACACTGCTTACAGTTCTGAAGGCTAGCAGGTCACTGTCTGGGGCCCCTTTTATAAGGGCACTAATTCCATTTGTGAAGGCTTCACCCTCATGACCGGATCACCTCCCCAAAGCCTCACCTCCATACCGTCACATTGGAGCTTAAGATTGCATGTGCATCTCGGGGACATAGACATCGTCTGTAGCGGGGACTGAACGCGGAGGGAGGTCGGCTTGGGGGTAGACTTTATTCCCTGAATTCACGCGTAGCCTGAAGCTAATTTGTTCCTCACACTGGGCACGTTTCGGTCTCCTCACCTGCCAGAGCACACCTAGCGTAGGGGGTTGTCAGGGCCTCCAGCCCTCAGCCCGCGCCTGGGCTCTGCTCGTGACGTCAGCCGTCCCTGTGGCCTTGGAGTGAGCGAGGCTCCCTCTCCTCCTCCTCCTGCGGCTGGTGGGAGCTCAGAGCTGGGGAGACTGCTCGGCACAGCCAGGGTCTGCCCAGGAGGCGGCCTGCACATCCCCAAATCTCAGAGCCAGACGGACCTGCCCATCAGGGCCAGCTTGCCTGGGAAGCCCGTGGTGCAGTGTGCTCCCCACATCTAGCTCGACGCTGTGGCTGATGTTTGGTGGGGTTCTCATTGTTTACACTGTGGCCTGGAATGGCATCTCGGGCTGAAGGCAGACAGAAGCTGGAGCTCGGGCCCCTGCAGCCTGGTTTGGGCTGTTCCGATGGGGAGCTCGTTGGTAATGTCTATGGCGCTTGGTGCCAGGAGACACGGCGTCCAGGTGTGGAAGCAGGAGAGGGAGGCGCGAGGGAGCCGAGGGGGAAACCAGAGCCGAGAATCTAGTTTTTCATAGGGTAACAAAACAGTACATTGTGTATTCCCATAATATCCCTTCAGTTTCTTGGGGTCTGGAGTTGCATCTATTTTTAAAAACACGAGGACCAATAACTCTGCTTTATGCAGACCAACTGGAGGATCTCTGGCTTAGAGACTCGGTGTAAAGTCAACTAGAGGGGGGGGCAGCGGTGTCCCTCGAGCTGAGGAATGATGGACGCCGTCGCCGTGCTGGGTGCTGTCCCAGACTGAAGGGCTTTCGTGAACTGGGGAGCTGGGTGGCTGCCAGGCAGATGGAAAGGGGAAGCTTGTTCGACGTGCTTCTCCTGTCCACTCCACCCTCCCTGCCTGCAGACGTTCTGCGTGGGCCCCACGGGTGGGAGGCTCCCGAGAGAGGCTCTGAGGAGGTTGGACTCCTCCCCCCTGGCTGGGTGTCGGGACCGTGGGTTCTTGGCACCCTGGAGCTGGGCACAGAGGCTCCGGTTTGGTGGAGAAGTGCTGTGCTTTGCAGATCCGTGTGATCTGCGAGCCACATCCAAGTGTAAGAGTTTCCTGGTCCGTCTCTCGTGGGTTCAGAGCCCAACCTTTGCCGTCTGGAACCTATTTGTTTTCAGAAAAGGTTCCCCCACTGAGATCCGTAGCTTCCTGCCTAAGCCCTGGCAACCGGAAGGACGCAATGACGGGTTCCGGGGACCCCTGCCGGCGGGGCCCCAGCCACAGGCTGCTTCAGGATGGCCTGGGTCTGAGAGCTCAGTGCCATTGCTCAGCACGTCGTCGGGCCCTCCCCCCCTTCAGACGCAGGCGCTCACACCACGGGGCTCCGTTCCATCCGTCTGTGATTGCGTCCACCCTCTTCTCCTTCCAGCTTTGTATCCTTGAACATTCTGTTCGCTGCTCCGTGTCTGTCTGCCCCAGGGTTTTGAACTTTCTCCAGGATTCTTTGAAGCTCGCTTTTGCTTAACTTTCTGGGGTACCCCATACAGCAGGAACTCTGGAGAGACCACACTTTCCGTCTGCCCCCGTTCTCTGGTCATCATCTTGGAAGATAAAACATCAGTGGTCTCCCAGGCTTGGAATTGTGCTCGGCCTGCGAGGGGTTATGATTCATCATCGCCGAGAACTCCTTCAGTGTCAGGTGGGACTGTCCCAAGCCGCTGGGAGTGCAGGGGAGGTCACAGTTTTTGGATTTGAGTCAAAGGAAATCCAGTTCAGGGCCCCATCTGCCACCAGGAGAGGTTGGTCCCAAGCCTGGAGTTCTCGGGGCCCCTCCAGGGTTGTCCGAATGCCCAGAAGAGTCTCCTCCGCACCGTGTGACCAGCAGAGCAAAGGGGAGGCCACTGGGTAGGGTGGCCCGTCTCATGGTTCTGCTCCTTTCCAGGCAGGGTCACAGGCCCTCACACACTTTGAGGTCCTGCTGCCTCGGCAGTGCTGTATCTGATCAAGCTCAGGTCCCTGCACCCCCAGACCAAGTGCTCTGCAGACCATGGAAGAGCCAGCACCCCCAGGACCAGGCATCTCCCATCTCGGGACTCCCCTCAGGGGTCCGCGTAGAGACCTTGAAATACGAAGACCGCCATCCAGGGACAGCCCTTCAGGGCAGAGAGACGGCTTCCCAGCCCTGAAGTCTGCGTGAGTTATTTACTTCTCCAGGGAGTAAGTAATAATGTTAAAACATTTATCCATTCATCCAACAAGTATCAAGTACTTCCCATTTTCCTGGGAGAAGGGGAAAAGACCTTTCATTTCTGATGAGTCTACAAGATACAAGTTAATTTTTCAACAGATTATCCTGACTGGTTAAATGATCAATAAGTCACCCCGGCACACTTGGCTCTTGTGAAGGGGGAGCTGTCGGTGTTTTCGAGGGGACCCTGGGGCAGAGACGAAGCGGCTGCGCAGAGGCACACGGGTAGTGGAGCGGGAAGGCGACCCCCAGGCGTCCGCTTCGCCAGCCACAGGTGCGACCTTTGGCCGGAGGGAGAAGCACAGAAGGTCCCTGTCCTTCAGGGGCTTGGCTCTTCTTCAGGGGAACGAGAGTGAACCCCGAGGAGTGGGGTGAAAGGGGAAGGCCCAAGGGCCTGGGCTGCTCAGCCCCACTACACTGAGGGCCCTCCGCGTGCTTTTCCATTTGTTGCCGCTGTTTGTCCTCCGTTGGCTGTGGGTGCCTCCGAGCGGGGCTGTGTCTTGCTTTCTCCTGAACTCCTGGTAGGCGCACAGGGACGAATGGATGAGTGAGTGACGGCATGAGTGCCGTGGACAGGGAGGAGCAGGGCCTTGAAGGGCGGGTCCGTGTTCTTGGACAGGAAGGACACACGCCAGTTTGGGCAGGTGGAGGGGGTGTATGGCAGGAGAAATGGGAGGCAGAGCCTGATGGGATCGTAAAAACAGCTTTATTGAGATATAATTCCCATCCGGTACGATTCACCCGTTTAAGACGGACAGTTAGTGGTTTGGGGTATATTCACAGAGTTGTGTCGCCATCAGTACAACCGGTTTTAGAACATTTTCATCGCTCCACATGGCTCAGCTGTCATGCCCCCAGCCCCTGGCAACCGCCCGTCTGCTTTCTGTCTCTGGATTTTCTGCTTCGGACGTTTCATACACGTGGACCCCTGCGATATGGGGCCTTGGTGCCTGGCTTCTGTCACGCAGTGTAACGTTTTCGAGGTTCATTCGTGTTATGGCTGTGCCCAGGCCCCCTTGCTGCCGTGGCTGAAGGATGCCCTGCAGCATGGAGGTAGACTGGGCATCTGGATGAGGCGCAGTTAGGCACCGAGCCCCCGGACCGAAGCTGTTTGAGCAGGAGCTCGGCCTAGTCACACTGCAGCTTTGGGGTGCTCACGGCACTGCCGGTCGATGAAGCGGCCCATCTGGAGGCAGAGACCTGTGTGGGGCTCTGCTGGGTCCCTGGGTCGGGGGTGATGAAGGTCAGAAGCGGGGACAGGAATTGGCAGGGTCCCACGGAGCGCCTGCTGCGGGACCGTCTGTGGTGCGTGGACGCCTGGGAGGGAGACGTGGCCTCTGCGGCCTGAGACAGGGAGTGTGGTGACTGATGAGAGCCAGGAGTGGGCACCTGCGCCTTACCTTTTGGAGTACGGCAGGGACAGTGCCCGGAGGCTGAGGGCTCTGGAGGGAGGACCTGGGCGACGAGGCCTCCCTCCTGAAGGAACTGCCTCTGAGAGAGGGCGGACCCACCGGAAGACAGGCCCTCGGACCAGGGAGCACGTGGGATCCACGCCAAGAGCCCAGGAGGAGGCGCCACAGGCCAGGATGGTCCAGAAGGGCTTTCTGGGAGGCAGGAGGCAAGCTCTCCCCAAAGGCGAGTGAGCTGGGCTGGGCGGGGGGTGGGGGGGTATTCCAGCTGGGCAGACAGCAGTGCCAGGGGCAGGGGATCGGGTGGGGGGTCGGCCCTAGGCTGGAACCCACCTCCTGCAGAGAACCTGGAGCCCAGCGGGCAGGCGGGGTGGCAAGCAGCATGCTCCGTGCACCAAGCACCGGGTAAGCCTTCATGTTACGTTTCGCAACAACCTACAGAGTAGATTTTATTATTATTACCCCTCTACAGATGTGGGAATGAAGATTTAGAGAAATTAGTACTTACCCTAAGTCATATATCTAAAAATTGCTGGGTTCTAGCAAAGCTTTCATTCTGTGGCAACAAAAGGTGGTAATAATTACAGCGTGTTTCAGGTCGGATAGACTCTCTCTGCCGGAGTCTAGGAAGCTTCTCGAGGTGAGATTTCAGTCTCTCGCTAGCTGAGGGTACAGAGCTGAGGGGGACACGCTCCTGACCCCCGGTGTCCTGGGTTTCAGAGAGAGGACACCACACACCCCCTGTCCGGTGCTCTCCACCTCCCCACCCCGCAGGCCACACCTAATGAACAGGTGCACACGTGCCTCAGCAGGAGCCTCTCACGCCTGAGAGGGGGAGTGGGAGTGAGGACACGGGGAGAAAGCACCATGGGACCTGGCAGAGTAGTTTCATGAGGCTGGAGGGGGGCGCTGGCGGGCGCTGGCGGGCGCTGGCGCACGAAGCAGGTGTGTGGTGTGGACCAGCAGCAGCACAGCAGCACTGGACACCCTTGGGGAAGTTCCCTGACCCTTCTTCGCCCCTGTGCACCAGGCTCAGCACAGTGGGGCTTCCCAGGTCACCCCGCGGCCGCCACCCCCGCTCCCAGCCTCTGCCCCCAGCCGGCCCTCGGAGCTGCGGTCCTGCGGAGGCGGCTGCACTTGGCCGCCTTCTGGAAGGAGCAGCGTTTCGGATTTCCAGCCACAATTTGTATTCAAATGAAGGTCATTTGAAAGGTGTAACATAGTAAACAGCCATTATTTCATTTTGATGGTGGCACTAAAATTATAGTGTTGGTTGAATTAGTTTAGTGTGGGACCATTACCATCTCCCTAAAACGCTTAGAGGGGTTCTTGGAACGCAGCGACAATCCTAAAATTAGAAGAAAATTAAAAGTCACAAAGCTGTGGTGGCGGCACTGTGATTTGGGGGAGAGGACCCATGGGACACGGACACTCGCCCCACCCCCTCACGTTCACGGTCACGTCCGCGGTGTGTGTCCCGCATACACAGCTGTGAGAGGGCTCCCTAAGTGCGGGTGAAGGTGGCCGTAAAGGAATGCCCCGCCCCCTCCTGTCATTCAAGTCCCTAAAATCCCACCCTTGGGACTCGACTCCTTTGGGGTCTTCTACCCTTGAGGGGAGCCCCTTGGAGAGGCAGCTTGCTTAACCCCCACACCCCTTACCCACGAGGTTGCAGGAGCACGGCTGGAGAAGCGGGTCCTTCCCCCGCTCATTCCCAGTCCCGCGTGACTCGGGCATGCCTCTTGGGGCCTGCAGTTTCGGGGGGGACCCAGGGCTGCGCCGGCCTCCCCGATGGGCAGTTACATTCTGCTCGCCCCAGACACCCGAAGCTTCCTCTTCTCCGTAGGTGGGGGAGGGGAGGTGCGCTCCAATCTCTGGCCAGCCAAGGGCGGCCACGGCGTTAGGTCAGCTGAAGCCTGGGCCCCCTGGGAGGCCCCTTCACATTGCAGGGCACCTGGGGGCGCCAGGCATCACCCGCCTGCAGAGAGGCAGGCCAGGGCAGACTTCGGCTCCCCCTTCATGGGCAAATCTGGAGGCCCAGGCCCAGGCCAAGGTGACCCTGCGAGCAGGCCCAGCCTGGGACCCGGGGCCTCCTGTCTGTCTCTGGTGCGCGGTTTAAACGGCAGTCCCCACGTGAAACGCTTTGGGGGGGTTGTTTGCAGAGTTCAGAATCCTTTGGATTTTGAAAGTTGTAACAGTTCGTGTCCCCGCACAACCTCAGTGGCTTCTGAGCGGCGCAATAAGCAAACACACTGATACTTTCGTAGCGAAACGTGTGTAGTCGGCCGTGTGGGATAAGCCAGGACCGGAGGTGGTGTCCCTTCAGATGAAGTGTTGCTGCCACATGGGCCCAGTTTAAGGAGAACACTGGGTTTCCCGGGCTTCTCGGGTTTCAGAATTTCCGGGAGAAGGCGTGGCCGTGTCTAGCAGTGACGCGGGCCCCCTGAGGAAGCTGAAAGGTTCAAAACTCACCTTTACACAGTAGTGGCAGATGTCCGCAGTTTTATCGACTTCTAGACCTTTGTCTGTGAGTTCTTACAGAGCTGGGTTCTTACTCTGTGCAATTTTGTATCCTACCTTCCCCCACTCAATTGTACGCAATAAACACTTTTCCACGTCTCTGAACACTTAAGCTATTTATTTATTTATTTATTTATTTATTGTTAGTCCTCACCTGAGACTATTTTTCTTTTTTAAATATTTTTTTATAATCCTCATCCGAGGATATTTTTCCATTTATCCTCAGATAGAGTGGGAGGAAGGGAGAGACAGAGACAGAGACATCTATCAATGTGAGAGACACATCGTATGGTTGCCTCCCACACAACCCCAACCAGGGCCGGGGATTGAACCTGCAACCCAGGTACGTGCCCTTGACTGGGAATTGAACCCGAGACCCTTTGGTCTGAGGGCTGATGCTTAACCACTGAGCCAAACTGGTTGGGCAACACTTGAGCCTTTCGGATGGTCACACAGTGTTGGAAGCCAGGGCGTCTTGACTGAGCCCCAGCTGTTCTCCCTGCAGCGCAGGTGCCTCCTCCGGCGGGTAGACCCCCACGGAGCACCCTCAACACTGTTCTCCAGCCTCGGGGGTCCCCGGGAACGGCCCTGGCTGAGGTCGCCAGGAGCTGGGTAGTCTTCTGGGGCAGAGTTCGGGCTGGTTTCAGAATGTTTCTCTTTTCCTCAGGCAGCTGGGAATTCCATTAGCTTGGAAAATGAGGGCAGATCCTGGACAGTTGGCTCTGTGTGTCTGCACATGTGCACGGGGGAGAGCGGCCCAGTGGGGCCGTCACCAGGCTCCACGCGGGAGGGTGGACCCGCCCCTGGGGCAGGCGTTCCTTCCTGATTTCACACTCAGGAGCCCCAAATCCATGACCTCCGTGTCCCGAGTACTTCTCCCACGATCTAGTGTCCTTCCTCCAAGTCACAGCCAGCGTTACCCTGGCACCAGCTCCCTGTCCCTAGAGGGGTGGCAGAGAGTGGCTCCAGGCCATTGGCCCTTGTGAAGACCCCACTGCCACCTTCCCCTTCACCTGCAGGGACCCTCCTTGAGCTCAGTGGTCCTGGGTGAGAATGCTGCCCTGGGAGGGCCCCTGCCTCAGCGGCACGCTCCCCCTGCCCCAGTGCAGCCTGCCCGCTTTGCTCAGGGCTGGGTGGAAACAGGCCCCTGGGGACTCCTGGCTGGCAGGCTTCGTGGAGGTGGGGGTTCCAGACTGCAGGGCCTCGAAGGCCTTTCTGGGTGGGGAAGCCTCTGAGCCGCCCTGTTTATACTTTTCTAGATGGTTCGTCTTCCAAACTCTGCTTGGGGTTTGAGAACAGCCAGCAGGGCTTAGGAATGTGTCTGGTATGGGTCCTGTGTGCTGTCTTTTCCTGTGTTACTCTCCCCTGAAACGGGTTGTCCAAATGTGAATTCAAGTGTGTATCAGGAAACCTGCGTCCTGCAAGCCCTTCCTATCTCGATGCCGAGAAAATACAATTGCTTTAAAAAAGAGCTGCTTTTCAAGCCTCATCTCAGCCTTTCCCCTCGGCCTGTGGTGCCCACTCTCCCTCCTCCTCCTCCTCATCTGGTAACTCCTAGGAAGTCTCAGCTGAAATCTCAATACCCCAAACCTCCCAGGCACCCCTGTGATAATCTGTCATTACACTGTGTGCTGGTTATTTTATTTACATATTTATCTTTTTGTAGTTCATATCTCTCTTCTCTAAAAGCTTCATGAAAGCAGGTTCCATAAAAAATTTGTTCACTGCTCTAGCTCAGTACCTGGTACACGGTAGGTACTCAGTAAATAGACCTATTGGATGGATGGGTGGGTAGATGGGTGGATGGATGGATGAGTAGATGGATGAGTGGAAGGCTGGGTGGGTGGGTGGATGGATGAGTAGATGGATGAGTGGAAGGCTGGGTGGATGGGTGGATGGATGAGTGGAAGGCTGGGTGGATGGGAGGATGGATGAGTAGATGGATGAGTGGAAGGCTGGGTGGATGGGTGGATGGATGAGTGGAAGGCTGGGTGGATGGGTGGATGGATGAGTGGAAGGCTGGGTGGATGGGTGGATGGATGAGTAGATGGATGAGTGGAAGACTGGGTGGATGGATGGATGGATGAGTAGATAGATGAGTGGAAGGCTGGGTGGATGGGAGGATGGATGAGTAGATGGATGAGTGGAAGGCTGGGTGGATGGGTGGATGGATGAGTAGATGGATGAGTGGAAGGCTGGGTGGATGTATGGGAGGATGGATGAGTAGATGGATGAGTGGAAGTCTGGTGGATGGATGGGAGGATGGATGAGTAGATGGATGAGTGGAAGGCTGGGTGGATGGATGGATGGATGGATGAGTAGATAGATGAGTGGAAGGCTGGGTGGATGGGTGGATGGATGAGTGGAAGGCTGGGTGGATGGGAGGATGGATGAGTAGATGGATGAATGGAAGGCTGGGTGGATGGGTGGATGGATGAGTAGATGGATGAGTGGAAGGCTGGGTGGATGGATGGATGGATGAGTAGATAGATGAGTGGAAGGCTGGGTGGATGGGTGGATGGATGGATGAGTAGATGGATGAGTGGAAGGCTGGGTGGATGTATGGGAGGATGGATGAGTAGATGGATGAATGGAAGGCTGGGTGGATGGATGGGTGGGAGGGTGGATGGATAGATGTATGGAAGGAAGGATGCATGGATAGACGAATGGATGGATGAGTGGAGGACTGCATGGATGACTAGTTGGGTGGACGGATGGTTGGTCGATGTATGTATGGATGGATGCATGGAAGGCGATACCAAGTATTTCTGAGGCATTCCGTGAAAATTAAGCTAAGCATTTCAAAATGTCACAAAGCGCATCCTACATTAGCTAACTGTATTCTGACTCTTCTGTCATAAGTTACAGAAAAAACTCAGACCAGCTTGAGAGAAAAAAAGGAACTTACATGAGGGTATAGTAACATCCGATGGGGCGACG
The DNA here is from genome assembly GCF_014108415.1 of Molossus molossus. Classification (NCBI taxonomy): domain Eukaryota; kingdom Metazoa; phylum Chordata; class Mammalia; order Chiroptera; family Molossidae; genus Molossus; species Molossus molossus. Next base: position 100,980,861 of record NW_023425347.1, on the reverse strand, counting down.
GAGGCTCAAGGAGAGACCGGAGCAGGAACCTGGCAGGCCGTCCAGACGCTGTCTCATCTTCCAGCTCCCCGCACATGGCGTTGTTTCCTCTCGGCAGCTCAGTCCTGTCCTCGTGGCAGGACAGCGACCCCCTCGGTGCTGAGTTTACACACAGCAGGCCAGCCACACGAAGGGGCGACCGCAGGCCCTAGAATCCAACCCCAGATTCCTGGGGAAAGCGTGCGGAGTCCTCTGCTGCTAGAGGGACCAGGGTTACATATCCGGACTACTGGGGCACACCCCTGTGATGCATTGTGGGTCACTTCAGAGAAAGGGGTCATTGTATCTACTGCACTGGCTTTACGTAGGCCACCCAGCGATCTTATTTCCTCTTTGGCATACGTGCTTGCATCCCACTGACCTCCTGGCCGATGCTGCCCGGGCCCCAGCCTGCACTGGTGCTGAGACCCCCCTCACCTGCAAGCCTGGGACCTGCCCGTGTGGAGCTGTGAGCAGGGCAGTGGGCAGCCCTCGCAGAGCTGAGGTCAGCCGGCCAGGCCCAGCCTGCTTTGGGGAAGAGGACATCATGGTCCCCCAGCGAAGGCTTCCTGGGCCCCAACCCCTGGTGCATCAGACCCCCGCGGTGACACAGGAAGGTGCCAGGTCTTGACCCTCCAGACCAGCCCACTCTTCTCCCTCCATCTGGTTCTGCAGCCGGCCATGCGCCGTCCCAGAGCGGACTTTTCCTCTGTGAAAAAAGAGGAATCGCTTCGTGAACTTTTGCAACACGGCATCTAACTTAGGTTTCGGTAGGGGAGGCCCCTCACGCCGTCTCCTTCAGTGCTTCTTGTCATCACGTTACATCCTTCACAATACTTTCATCGGGGGCCCCGTATACACCGACAATCTCTCTGCCTTATCTTCTTTTAAGAACACATATAATAAAACTCAGAGTTAATAGCACGAAAATAACCTCTACAAAACAGTCGAGCAGATCTTGGAGCTGCAGGGAGCAGTTGGCTGGACGGGAGCAGCCGCAGGAGTTGCTGGCAGCAGGGAAGGACGGAGGTAGGGGGGCTGCGTGGAGGCAGAGCCCTCCAGACGTGAACTCCATTTTAATAGTGGAATTCTCATAGATTATAACTCCCTTCATTAACATTTTCACACATCGCTGACTAACAAATGAGGAGAGAGGCCTCTGCTCTCCCAGATTTATCCTGCTCGGTGCTCCCTGCACCTCTGCGTCTGAGCTGGGCTTCATCCCCTAACCTCCGCCTGCAGGAGGATTAACTCTTCCTCGCCCACCTGTTTCCTGCAGGGGTGGGAGAACGTTCTGGAAGCACAGGCTTTGCATCTTCCGACTTTTAGGAGGTCGCTCCTGCGTTGGCTTCCTCTGCGTTCCCCTGTGGCACCTGCAGGAGGCTGTCAGGATGGTAGGGCTGAGGGGCCCAGGCCAGGCTGCTGCCACACAGTGCCCTGCAGGTGTCCTCCTCCCTGAGACTGTCCCTGTTCAGGTGCCGAGTCACAGGCTGGGTCCTGTCAGCATCAGGATGGTCGTTTGATGGAAAGTCTAGCTCTCCTTTTTTTTTTTTTTTTTTATCCTCATCTGAGGACATTTTTTCATTTTTTGTTCAGATAGAGCGGGAGGAAGAGAGAGAGAGAGAAACATCGACGTGAAAGGGACACATCGAGTGGCTGCCACCCGCACGACCCAATCAGGGCCGGGGACAAACTGTAACCGAGGTACATGCCCTTAGCGGGAACCGAACCCGGATCTCTCTGGACCGCAGGCCGACGCTCTGACCACTGAGCCAAACTGGCCAGGGCTAGCTCTCCTCTTAGCGAGAGGGGTAGAGTGGCCTTCTGTCCCCAGCTGAGGCAGGGGACGCAGCCCAAGGTGTGACAGAGGGAGTTCTGGGAAGGTTCACTGGGCGGAGCATCCCTGAGCGAGGGGCGTGGACGCTGGTCAGGGTCAGGGTGGCCCGACTGCGAGGGCACAGCATGTCCTGGGACAGGCTGGGTGTCGTTCGAAGGACTTGGACACCGTGGTGCTGCCCCCGAGGGGTCGATAGTCTAAAGCGAGAGAGTGTGAGGGGAGCAACAGTGTTCCTGGGTCCCCGGCAGCGGCTGTCAGTGGCTGCATGCGGCCGTGAGTGGGTGCTGGGTTACGCGGAGAAGGCCGTCGTGTTGCCCCGTCAATCAGGGAGGCTTCCCGAAGAGTCTGCACGTCCCGGGACTCCAGGAAGGTGAGTCCTGGTGTTTGTCTGGACCTGGCCCCCCGTGGGTACCAAGGATGCCCACTGCCAAGGGTGGGACTTCCTGCAGGGCGGACCCTCCCGCTCCGGCCTGCCGGTCAGGGGGTCTTCAGCCCCGCCTTCCTGTCGAAGCTCTTTCTTCTGGGACACAGACCCTTGGTGACTCAGGGACCATTGTTTTATCAACTGGCTCTCGGGCAGATTTTGTGACTCGTCTTGGCCCCTGATGGCACATGAGACCCCAGGCTCCTTTGTGTGTCTCTGACTGAGGGTCAGCGTTTTGGCAAAGTTTTCAAAGGTGACCTGACCCAGGTGTCCTTAGCCCTGTCTGCACATGGTCACCCCCTGGGGGAGCTTTACTTATTTATTATTTTTATTTTCATTTTTCAAAGATACTTTTACTGTCCAAAATCTATTTTTAGAAGTGTCTATTTCAAAAGAAGGGAAAAGAGTGAGAAGGGTTATTGCAGGTTTTAGATGAACATATGGTTTATAATAAAGTGAATTTCATGTATATGTACATGTAAATATACATATAAATATGTATGGAAAACTTAAAAACGTGGAAATATTAACATTAGACGGTGTTCAGTGACTCAGGTGTTGTTACTGTATTTTCCTTGTAACTTCTGGGTATGTTTAATTAGTCAAGGAAAAAGTATATGTGAAAAGTACTCAGTATTATGGATCCGTCCCAGTCCCTGTAGTCATCCCCTCATTGGTGGACACGGGGGCGGTTCCAGTCCCTGTAGTCGTCCCCTCATTGGTGGACACGGGTGGTTCCAGTCCCTGTAGTCGTCCCCTCATTGGTGGACACGGGGGCGGTTCCAGTCCCTGTAGTCGTCCCCTCATTGGTGGACACGGGTGGTTCCAGTCCCTGTAGTCGTCCCCTCATTGGTGGGCACGGGGGTGGTTCCAGTCCCTGTAGTCATCCCCTCATTGGTGGACACGGAGGCGGTTTCCAGTCCCTCAGTCCCTGTAGTCATCCCCTCATTGGTGGACACGGGTGGTTCCAGTCCCTGTAGTCGTCCCCTCATTGGTGGACACGGGTGGTTCCAGTCCCTGTAGTCGTCCCCTCATTGGTGGACACGGGGGCGGTTCCAGTCCCTGTAGTCGTCCCCTCATTGGTGGACACGGGGGCGGTTCCAGTCCCTGTAGTCGTCCCCTCATTGGTGGACACGGGTGGTTCCAGTCCCTGTAGTCGTCCCCTCATTGGTGGACACGGGTGGTTCCAGTCCCTGTAGTCATCCCCTCATTGGTGGACACAGAGGCGGTTTCCAGTCCCTCAGTCCCTGTAGTCGTCCCCTCATTGGTGGACACGGGTGGTTCCAGTCCCTGTAGTCATCCCCTCACTGGTGGACACGGAGGCGGTTTCCAGTCCCTCAGTCCCTGTAATCATCCCCTCATTGGTGGACACGGGTGGTTCCAGTCTCTGTAATCATCCCCTCATTGGTGGACACGGGTGGTTCCAGTCCCCGGTCAGGATCATCCCCTCATTGGTGGACACGGGGTGGTTTCCGGTCCCCCAGACCCTGTAGTCATCCCCTCATTGGTGGACACGGGGGCGATTCCAGTCCCTGTAGTCATCCCCTCATTGGTGGACACGGGTGGTTCCAGTCCCCGGTCAGGATCATCCCCTCATTGGTGGACACGGGGTGGTTTCCGGTCCCCCAGACCCTGTAGTCATCCCCTCATTGGTGGACACGGGGGCGATTCCAGTCCCTGTAGTCATCCCCTCATTGGTGGACACGGGTGGTTCCAGTCCCCGGTCAGGATCATCCCCTCATTGGTGGACACGGGGTGGTTTCCAGTCCCTCAGTCCCTGTAGTCACCCCTCATTGGTGGACACGGGGTGGTTTCCAGTCCCTCAGTCCCTGTAGTCACCCCTCATTGGTGGACACGGGGGTGGTTCCAGTCTCTGTAATCATCCCCTCATTGGTGGACACGGGTGGTTCCAGTCCCTGGTCAGGATCATCCCCTCATTGGTGGACACGGGTGGTTCCAGTCCCCGGTCAGGATCATCCCCTCATTGGTGGACACGGGGCGGTTCTAGTCCCCAGTCAGGCCTGCAGAGCTTCAGGAAGAAGCTCCTTCTGCGAACTCACATCACGAGGACACACAGCCCCCTGATTTCCTGCGTGACAGACTGACTTCAGGTTGCCTCCCCAGCCCCTGTGCTCCTGTGGACCCCTTCTCGCCGGGGTTCGGTCACAGTCTGGAGTTTGCAGACACTGGAGGGTGCGGTGGTTACAGGAAGGAGGTCATGTTTGTCCGTAAAATGTTTCTGTTCAGAAGGGTGAGCAGCCCCCGCCTCCTGCCCTCGGCGCCTCCAGAGGCAGTGAGCGCGGAAGGTGACCGCTGCCCACGACCCCGAGCGAAGACTGTCTCTGGGTTTCCAAGTGGTTTCTCCTTCCCCCGCGTGGGTCTTGTCCCGAACGGCCGACTTCACTGCGTTTCGTCCCTTACATCGCGCTGGTCCTGCCTCCGAGGAGAGGCCTGGGCCCGGGCCTGTGAGAATGACACCGCCCCCCTCCCGAAAGTGGCGTGGAGCAGAGCCTGAGCGTCTTCCGTGGAGTGTCCTTTTCCCGGGGGTCAGGACTCACAGAAGTTTGTACTTTTTCCTGAGACTGGGGATTGCAGGCGTTGACTTACGGGCTCGAGGTTTCTGCATGTTGGTGCCCGGGGCTGAGGTGACGAGGTGGTTCTCCAGCTGACTGTGCGTTGTGTGGCTCCGCGTGGCCCTTCCTGAGCCCCGTGGCACGCATCCCACCGCTGCGCACGGTGTGTCCCTGTGACCCAGCTCTACGACGGGCGTGTCTGTGCTCAGGACCAGGTGGGAACAGCCCTCCCACTCGGGAGCTCCTGTGCGGTCTGTTCTGTGTGACTGGCGTTCTTGGTCCGGGGGTCAGAAAGGAGTGTGAGCCCTGGCCGGTTTGGCTCAGCGGTTGGAGCGTCGGCCTGCGGTACAGAGAAAGGAGTGTGAGAGCTGGAGGGGCCCCTACTGGAGTCGGCGGTTTGGCAGGTAGTTCGTAAGTGTCTGGGTAGGGAGAGTTCTCTCCCCGCACGGCCTGCGTGGGCTGCGCCATCGGACGCGCGGCCCTTGGCTCGCAGGGACAGAGGACACACGGGTGGGAGAAGAGCCGGTAGAGGTGTGTGGTTCTTGCCGAAAGGCTCGGAGGAAAGGGAACGATGAGACCAGCCCGGGAGAGTGGACAGGTTGATGCGGTGCTGCCGAGCGGTCAGGCCTGGTTTCCCTGCTCACTTGGCTTTGCCGACCTTCGGGTCTTCAGTCGCAGGCTGGTGCCGGGCCTGCTCCTGGGTTTGGTCTTTGCCTAAGGACCATTCACGTCCCAGCTGCCTCTGTGTTGCTCTGTGGTTTTCAAACCAGATCTGAAACCTACCCTCTCGAACGCCAGTGTCCTTGGCCAACTGTTTCCTAGCAGCTTCCCAGGGGAAGGGCTCCGCACACGTCTGTGAAGGGTAGCCGCTGACGCCGGCTCTGCCCTGCCAGGTTCCTCTCTCTGCTCTGCCCCCTGCAGTGCTGTTCACACCCATCGGGGGAAGAGGTCCCTGGATTCCGCACAGACGACAGTGGACACTAAGCAGCTGTCCGTGACACCGGGCTTATCAGTCCACCTGCAGGGACTTTAAAACTGCTGGTGCCAGGGACCCCCGCAGAGATTATTTTAAATGGTTTGGGGTGGGGCTCAGGTTCCCCAAGTGATTCTAGTGTCCACTCTGGTTGAGGCTCCCCGAGACCATTCAGGCAGGTGACCCGGACTTCAGGTGAATTAGCTGGACAGAAGTGGGTCTGACCAGAACACGCAATTTTACGGTGGAGGCATCTACAGAGTCCCTCCCTCTTCCTCGCTGTCCTTTGACACCCTGGAGCTGACTCATTGCTGTTCGATGCAGTGTGGGAGGTACAGGACCAACTGCTGCAGGTCGTTGTGGGAAAGGGCACCTTGCCCTTGGGCCCGGGAGTCCAGGTGCCCCTTCTGGAGCTGCCCGTGTCCATTCCTCCGTCCTGCCCAGCCTGTGCCGTGTGGCACCCGGCCCAGCCCCGTGGTCCCTGGGCAAGCCTTATCCGCAGCACGAGCTGGCTCCTGTCATCTTTGATGTCCTCTTGCAACTCTGGGGCTCAGCGGCTCCGTGTGACGCCAGCGCCGCACCACCGGCAGCGGCTGCTCTGCCTCCCGTTCCTCCTCCCTGGGAACATGATCTCTGAACCGAAATCAATAGGCCCAGGACACGCTTGGAATGGAGAAGCTAACCTTTCCCACATTCTGCTTTCTGGTCAGATTCTCCTAGCGACCAGCACTGGGCTGTGCCGTGCGGGGAGAGCAGCCCGAGGGGTGGCTGTGCGGGACGGCCTGGTGGGGAGAGCGGCCGGGATGCTGCACAGGGCGCCACCCCGCTGCCTGGCGCCCCATCAAGTGTTAAGGATCACAGGAGCCAAGCCTAATGAAAACCCAGCCTCGTTTTGCATAATCAGGCGCTACCGAAACGATCCTCTCTGTGCATCACGCCGCAGATGAACAATCTGACTCACACGCAATAAAAACCCGAGTGTTGTACCAAGTGATACTTCTTAGGTGGTGGGTACACAGATGGAAGTTCATTTAATGAACTACAAGTCCCCGAATGGGCCCTAAACTTCGTGTAATTATCCCGGAAAAAACCCCAGTAGAAACCGGGAAAAGCTTTGTGTATCCCCCACCCTGCTCGGCGGCAGCCTGCGTCCTCCATCCCTCATGGGCTGTCGGGTCGCGTCTCTGTGTGAACTTCCCTGGGGCCAGGGTGGGGCCGAGTGTGGATCAGTCAGCTCTGTCCCCACCCCCACCCCCCCGCTCTGACAGGAGCGTCATTTACAAAGACATCGGTGCTGAGCAAATTGTGCCTCAGATGGAATTGTGAGCAGTTCCGCCCACAGGCCGTGTCAGCGGCTGGCTGCCCGGGATCAAGGAGACCCGGGCTCTGGAGACGGGCTGGCAGAGTCCAGGCCGAGCCTCCTCCAGGTGGCTTTCCTCGAAGGACACTGCCGTGGGGGAGGCCATCAGAGGCGTTCCACCGGGCCAAGACTGCTTTCCTCTCTGACACGGTGGGGGGAGCAGGGGACAGGCGGGCGGGGGTGCCTTAAACAGACCAGAGCAGCGCCAAGGCCCGCCCCTCCGCTGAGCCATCTCCCACTTCCAGCATCAGGGCCTGATGCGCAGGGAGCCCGGTCCTCTCCGAGGGGACGGTTTCATGGGAGGGTTAGGAACGGCTGTGGCATCCACCAAGAGTCACACTCGATAAGTGTCACAAGCTGTTCCATATTTATTATGGGCAACAATCGGACTAACGGAGAATTTAGATTAATAACATTCAGGCTGGAGAAGTAATTTCCTTTGAGAAAGCGATTTACATGCACTCTGCCAGGGAGCCGTCCCCGCTCTCCTGCCGTGTCAGCTCAAGTAATGAAGTTGAAAAGAACATGGAAGGTTAATAGGTCCAACTTATCTCCTTAGAACTGAAAAGGGAGATTTACACTGTGCAGGCTGTTTTGCATATTTCCACTGGGAATGGAAAGGTCCCCCGCCCCCAACGAGATTTATGAGGACCCGTGGTTCAGGTACCTGCTCTGTCGTTGCTCCTAAGTGAGGCAGTAACCCTCCGAGGGCGGTGTCCCCAGGCAGAGCCCCTCGCCAGCCAGGGCCTGTGTGGGATGCTCGTGCCGCTGGGAATTGCCCAAGGACAGCGTCTGCTTTGGGCTCTGAAGGTCACATCAATTGTGCGCTCACTACTAAAAGAGATGTAAACATTTCCACCACTTAGATATCGAAAACATTAAAAATATTTTTTATTGTGTCATCGTTTACTGTCCCCAGAGGTCGGTGGGCTGGCCCTGGGCTTGAGAAATGTGGGGACACAGCTGGATGGGGGCAGAGGAGAAGGCGGTAGAGGGACAGTGTGACTTCTGGATCCCAGGCAGGACAGGAGCGGGTGAGGGCCCGTCCAGCTCTCTGCCGGCCTCTCGAGGACCTTTCCTGGAAGGGCCACCTGCCCACGCTGCGGCCCTCTCACTGACCAGCTCTGTCTGCAGCGGGCGGGGCCGGCCACCTTCACCTCCTTCTCTGCCCATGGTGACATCAGTGTGTGTCGTTTTGGAGGGACGACCAGCAGTCTCAGCACCAAGGCTTAGAGCATTTATTTTTAGTCTTTCTTGTCTTCCGTTAAATGTATTCAAACTGTAAAATTCCCATTAAATACTCCTGAAGCGGTGTCTCGTGATTTTTACCCCCCGCCCTCCACGTTCTATTATGAAACATTTGAAACATGAGAAGTTGGGAGAATTGTAGCTAACGTTCTCACATCCATCATGTGAACATTTTACTGTATTTGCTTGATCACATCCGTTCATGTATGTATGCATCTATCCATCTTAATTTTGGAGGCATTTCGTAGTAAATTGCAGATAGCAGTACATGTCACCCCTAAATGTTCCAGAATGAATATTGTGAACTGTTTTACTTTTTAAGGTAGGATTTAGAGGTTGTGAAAAGCATGACCTTCGGAGTGCCATTTGATGTGTTTGACAAATGCGTACACCCATGGCGTCCAAACTTCTATTATGATACAGACATTTCTTCTTGAAGAAAAAGATAAAAAATATGAACAAACAAAATGGCAATGAATACATATCTATCGACAATGGACTCTACAGACAAAATGAGCAAGCAGAACAGAAACATTCTCACAGGTGCAGAGAACATTCTGTTGGTTGCCAGATGGGAGGGGGGTTGGGGGGATGGGTGAACAAGGTGAAGGGATTAAGAAGTACAAATTGGTTGTTAGACTGACAAACCTCAAAGGGGAGGGGGGGGTGGAGGGGGGGAAGAAATAAACCAAAGCATTTATGTGCATATATGCATAACCAATAGACACAGACAACAGTGTGGGGAAAGGCGGGAGGGGGGGTGGGAGTGGGGAGAAAGGGATCAATAGGGGAAAAAGGAGGAATATCTGTAACACATTCAACAATAAAGATAAGTTAAAAAAAAAGATATAGACATTTTCATGACCCTAAAAGACTCTCTTTTGATTCTTCCCAGTCAGTACTCCCCCTTACCCAAGCAACCACTAATCTGATTTTTTTAAAAACCCGTAGATTAATGTTACCAATTCTAGAATTCATATAAATGAATTCATATAATACGCACTCTTTGGGGGTAAGGCTTCTTGCACTGAGCATGTTTTTGAGATTTATCTATGTTGTCGCAGGTATCGGTAGTTTTTCCTTTTATTGATCAGTATGTTCTGTTGTATGAATGTTCTAGAGTTTATTTATCCATAGTGGACATCTGGTGTTTTTCTAATATGAATAAAATTGCTTTGAATATTTCATACGAGTCTCCTTGGGGGATGCATTTTTTATATCTCTGGAATAAATACCTAGGAGAGAATTGTTGGATGCTATTTCTTTCTTTTAAAAGAAACTGGCAAAACTGGCAGACTTTTTTTTTTTTTTTTTTCCTGAAGTGATTTCACCATTTCACATTTCCACCAACAGTGTATGATGATTCCAGTTGCTCCACATACTTGTCAACATTTAATGTTGTCAGTCATTAATTTTAGCCATATTGGTGGGAGAATAGTGGACCTCACTCTAGTTTTAATTTGCATTTCCCTGATTACTAACCATAGTTTTCACATGATTATTCATGTTCGTTCATATATCTTCCTTTATGAAGTGTCTGTCCAATGTTTTATGTATTAAATGTTTTGGATTTTCTTTTTATTATTGGCGTGTAGAAATACTTTATAAAGTATGGATACAAGTCCTTTATCAGCTACATGTTTTATAAATATTTTCCCCAAGGTTGTGACCTGCTTATTTATTTTTATAATGGTGTCTTTTCAGCAGCAGAAATTTTAAAGTTTGTTGAAGTTTAATTTATTACTTTTTTTCCTTTCATAGTTATTGCTTTCTGTATCCTTTCTAAGAAATCTTTGCTTATCATCTTGTTGTGAAGATATTCTCCTATGTTTTCTTCTGGAAGATTTATAGTTTTAGATTTTCCTATCCATCTTAAATTAATTTTTGTATATGATGTAAGGTAGGAGACAATTTGTGATTTTCCACATTGCTGTCTAGTATGTCAACACCATTTGTTGAAGACTTTCCTTTCCACGTGGGATTGCTTTGGCACCTTTGACTAAATTAATTGACCATTAAGAGTGGGTTTATTCTGGGCTCTCTTCTGTTCTTTTAATCTGTTTGTCTCTCCTGATGTTACTGCCTCGCTATCTTGATTGCTGTAGCTTTGTAGTATATCTTAAACTCAGTGCTCCAACTTTGTTCTTTTTCAAAATAGCTTTGACCATTCTACTTTCTTTGCATTTAAATTTATACAAATTTTAGAAGCAGCTTGCCAGTTTCTACAAAAAGAATTCTTCAGGTATTTTAAATGGGATGGTGCTAAAGATATACATCAATCTGGAGACAATTGCCATCTTTAAAATAATGAGTTTTCCAATCCACAAATATGGTATATATCTCCATTTATTTAAGGCTTCTTTAATTTCCCTGTTTTATGGTATTTAGTGTAAAGGTTTTGCCTGTCATTTGTTAAATTTATTCCTAGATGTTTTATGCTTTTTGGACACTATTTTTAAATCTCCAATTATGATAATGGATTTGTCCATTTCCCTCTTTATTTCTGTCAATTTTTACTTCTTGTGTTTTAAGTTCTATTATTGGACACATTACATTTATAATTGTAATGTCTCTCTAATCAATTACCTCACTTATTACTGTGAATATCTCTATTAATGGTAACATTTTGTATCTTAAAGACAACTTTATATAGCCACCCCAGCCTTCTTATGTTTATGGTTTGCATGGTTTATCTTTTTCATCTATTACTTTCATTGTCTTCAGATCTAAAGTATATTTCTTGTAGACAGCATATAGTTGATTCATCTATCTGACAATCTCTTCATTTGAATTAGTTTGTTTAGTCTGTTTACATTTAATGTAATTATTGCTATGGTTGGGATTAGGTCTACTATGTTGGTCTTTATGTTCTGTTTGTCTCATCTTTTAAAAAATTTTAAAATGGATTTTTAGAGAGAGTAGAAGGGAGAGGGAGAGAGAGAGAAACATATATGTGAGCATGAAACATCCATCTGCTGCTTCTGCACGCCTCCTACTGGGGATTGAACTGGCAACCCAGGCATTAAATTAAATTGCTCTGACTGGCAATTGAACTTGCAACCTTTTGGTGCACTGGATGACACTCAACCATTGAGTTACACTGGCCAGGGCTATCTCTCTCTCTCTCTCTCTCTCATTGCTCTTTTGATTGAATATTTGGAAAAGAATTTCATTTTAATTGCTCTATTTACTTTTTAGCTGTGTTCTTTGCATGTTTTGCATTTCTTTTGGTGGTTGCACTAGGGAATATAATATACATAGTATCAACTTTTTATAATTCAGCCTGAAGAATTTTAACTTTTTTCACAGGGAATATTTTCTGGTGGTGATTTTTTATTTTATTTTTGAATATGTTTTTATTTGTCTTCAATATTGGTGGATCTTTTTATTGGGTATAGAATTCTTGGTTGACAGTTTTTTCTTTTAGCACATTAAAGATGATATTGTCTCTTCTGTCCTCTTGTTTTTGATAAGAAGTTGTTTATCTCCTTTGTGAAATGTGTTGTTTATCTCTGGTTGCTTTCTAGATTTTCTCCTTGTGTTTGATATTATTCATTTTGCCCACAATGTGCTTAGTATTCTTACTTTGGTTTGTTTATTTTGTCTTCTTTAATCTGGAAATCTGTGTCTTTCAACACATTTGGTAAAATTTTGTCCATTATTTCTTCAAATATTTTTCTACCTTATTTGCATTCTCTTCTGGTGGGGCTCCAATTGTACATATATTTGTCTTGCATTATTTTTTCACAAGTCACTGAGGTTTGTTCACTTTCTAAAAATATTTTTGTTTTTTAGCTAGATTACAGTATATCAGTCCCCACACAATTGACATTTTGGGTCAAATCATTATTTTTTGTTTGTGGGAGGCATTTCCTTTGTATTGTAGTATGTTTAGCATCATCCCTGGCCTCTACCACTAGATGCCAGTAGCATAGCCCCCCAGTTGTGGCAAACAAAAATGTCTCCAGACACTTCCAAATGTCCCTTGGGGGGACAAAATCAACTCTTGTTTGTTTGTTTGTTTGTTTTTATCCTCACCCGAGGATATTTTTCCATTTTTTTGTACAGATAGAGTGGGAGGGAGAGAGAGGAAGGGAGAGAGAGAGAGAAACATCGACGTGAAGGGACACATCGAGTGGCTGCCACCCGCACGACCAACCAGGGCCGGGGACAAACTGCAACCGAAGTATGTGCCCTTAGCGGGAACCGAACCCGGGTCTCTCCGGACCGTAGGCCGACGCTCTAACCGCTGAGCCAAACTGGCCAGGGCCAAAATCAACTCTTGTTAAGAATCACTGAGATAAATGAACAGAAATTGGCTAGTCTTCAAGTTCACTAACACTTCTGTTATCTCCAATCCAGTGAATATATTTTAGATATTTTATTTTTGGGTTGTAAAATTTGCATTTGGTTGTTTTTTGTAGTTTACACCTCTCTACTGAGATAACCTGTCTGTTTATTCATTAGAAACATATTTTCCTTTACTCATTTGATTATAGTTTTAATAGTTCCTTTAAAATATTTGTCTTCTAATTTCAAATTGTTTTAAAAATGTTGGTCATTATTATTCAGGTGTTGCAACCAACAAATCAAAAGACAGTTGCCACTGAACATAGAGTTTGTTACTCACAGCTGCCAAGAAGAGGGGGCACAGCATGCCATGTTGGGCCACGTGGGAAGCACCAGGGCTGCTCTGGAGACAGAGGGAATGAGGGTAAATGAGGTTAAGAGCCTTTGTTGTGGTTTCAGGGCAGGAAGATAGTGGTCTGCATGTAAGAGCAGGGTGAGTTCCCCATAAAGGAGATGATTGGGGTATGGGCTTCAGATCTGTTGGCTTATATATGGATGGCGCAGTCTTGGGCAAGTTGTTTGCCACCTCTAGACTTAGCCAGTCCTAGGAGGGGCCGTCTCTTCTAGTGTCAGCAAGGCCGCAGGATGTCAAAGCATCAGAATAAAAACGCTTGTTTAATATAAACATCTGTGTCATCTCGGAATCAGTCTCCAGTGATTGCTTTCCTCTTGCGTGGGTCACGTCTTCCTGCTTGTATGTTTTGTAATTTTACATATAGTGATTTTACTAGGTGTTCTAAGTATTTTAAAATTTCCCTGATGGTGTTTCCTTTAACAAGGATCAATAGAATGCTTTTTGGTTGCCAAATATTTGGATTTGTGAGCCACCCTTTTGTAAATATTTTTAAATTTTATTATGTTATGTTCTCAAACATGGTTTGATATTGATTCTTTGGCATTTACTGACTCTTCCTGTGTAGCCAGGGCACGTACCCACATGTGCTCAAAAAAGACGTCTGTTCTCTGCTGGGTGAATTATCCAGATATTTCTTAGTTCAACCTTAATACATCTCATTATCTTTGTTTTCTGCTTTTAGTGTGTCTGAGCCACCAATTTCTAAAACAGGTGTTGTAACGTCTCCAACCAAGTTCCTTGATTTATCTGTTTCTTTTTGTAGCTCTGCCAGTTGGTACTCAGCTTTTTGGGGAGGGGGGGTGGGGACAAATGTTTAGGTGCTCATCTTTCATGATCATTGTATCTTCTTGAGTCATCGTTCTTTTCAGAAGCACCGAATGTTTCTCCCTCATCTACCCTTTGGTACTTGGTGCATCCATTCCAGGAGGTTTTCACATCTTTTTGTAATTTTGGGGAACTCGGTTGTCAGTTCTTCAGTGTCCCCCCCCCCCCACTTCTGTCTCTGCCCTCCTAGAATACGGACAGGGCTACGTCTGCTCTCCACATTCCTTTTATTTATTGATTAGAATATATTTTCCATCTCTATCTTTCCTGACGCTTTCCAGGGAAGCTTCCTGATTCTCCGGCTCACTAAGTTATTCTTTGGCTGTTGATCGAGTGCTTCATTTTAGGAGTAATAGATGGTGAGTCTGCCCCTCTGGGAGCCGCATCTCAGTCCAGAGGGCGGTCAGAGTCTGCGTGCCCCCAGCTCCCCGGGCATCGCTGCCCTTTCGTCGCATGATCCCCCCGTGTTGTCAGTCACCAAGGGGAGCCCCTGGACTCCTGGCCCTTCCCTCCCTGCCCCGTGGGGAACCCACTCCCATTCCCTGCCCCTTCTGCAGAGCACCTGTACCCACTGCCTTTCATTTCCGAGTCTTCCTTGTTTTTCATCTCTCTGGCCAGAATGGAAGGGCCAGGAAGGCAGCATTTCCTGTCCGTTCTGTTCTCTGACATGCAGTGGATCATCAGTAAATATGTGCGCCAATGAATCAGTGGTGATACTATATTTGTTATTTCACCTATTATTATTATTATTATTATTTGTTAATCCTCACCCGAGGATATTTTTGCACTTTTTTTTTTTTGAGACTAGAAGGAAGGGCGGGAGGGAGGGAGAGAAAGAGACAGACAGACAGACAGGCAGAGACACTGATGTGAGAGACACATCAATTGGTTGCCTCCTGCATGATCTCGACCAGGGCTGGGGGATCAAACCAGCAACCCAGGTATATGCCCTTGACAAGGAATTGAACCCACAGCTTTTGGTCTGTGGGCCGATGCTCTTAACTGCTGAGCCACCCCAGCTAGGGCAGTTTCTCAAGAGCTACCTTTTATTGGACATCTGTGTGCCGGAAGCGATACTAGGACTTATATCAATGGCGTTATTTAAGTATTGATTTATTCATTCCTATATCTTCTATTTGTTGTGGTAAAATATACATAATGTGAAATTTACCATTTTAAGTGGACAGTCGTTGGCGTGAGTACGTTTGCTCATTGTGCAGCCATCGCCACCCCCCCCCCCCCAGACCTGGGCCATCTTCCCAGGACGCAACTGCGGCCCGTTCAGCAAAGCTGGGGGTGCGTCATGCCGTGTTCCCAGCCGGTTCTGCTTGCCCACGGCCTGGTCCTACCTTATGTCCCCAGCATCTCCCCTGACTCTTTGAGAATATTTATTTGCTTAGTTTGAATTCTTGGTGTGTTTGTCCATTAATTCTGCTCTGTGGACGGATGTATGGCAGCTCTTTCTCTTAGGGTGGTGGCTCCCCTGGAGGTCTTGTTATATTTCCCAGGGAGCCCCCACGGCCTTGGTGGCCACAGTGGCCGGGGGGAGAGGTGCTGCCCGCACCTGCACTGGGGCTTTGCACGGTGAGTGTAGGAGAATGGGTGGGGCAGGGGAGCCCCTCAGGGTGGAGACCTTGATGGTGTGAAAGTCTGGGCTTGCTCATTCCTGATTTCAGGGGCCTCCTGCCTGCGCCCCAGCCACCCTGACCCTGGAAGATTCTTTTCTGAGAACCCTCTGCCTTTGCCGCAGCCCCCTTGCTTGTGGGGTGGAGCACTCGGGGGCCACCTGCGGCCTGTTGCCATGGTTGCAGACTCCCCATCTTTGCCAGGTCTTGTCACCACAGCTGGGCTGCAGGAAGGGCTGGTGCCTCTGCTCCTTCCTGCCCCCTAGAGGCAGAGGGAAGTGACTGGAACAGGACGCGCAGGGGCTTGGGCCCCTGGAAAGCTTCCCTGCAGCCTGCTCACCCCGAGACGCTCCTCTCCCACCTCCCAGTCCTGCGAACCCCAAGAACTTCTCGCAGTGTCTGCCACTTGCTCAGGGGTGTCTCTGAGGCAGGGAGGGCCAGCCCCTGTGTCAGCTCCCTTCCTGTGACCTTCCTCTGTCTGTGACGTTCTTTGCTCTGGAGGTCGCTGGCTCGGGGGTTGGCTTCACTCGGCCTTGCTCGGGTGGAAGGAGCAGAGGGGGGACACTGGCGACTTCAGGAGCACGTGTTGTGGGGAAGGACCTGGAGAGCAATCCGTGGAGTAGTCTGGCCTCCCCGGGTCCGCGGGGCACGCCGGGACCGAGGTCACAGTCCTGCGAGGCAGCAGGGGCGTCAGCCGTCCTGAAGGCTCTTTCCCAGGGGCCTCGGACGCTGGGACACGGGGTTCTGGTACCGTGGCGTCTCTCTGCTGACTCCGACCTGGGCTGTTTGACCGTTCACTGCATGTGTTCACTGTCAGACTCCGTGTCTCTCCTCCCCCTGCCGGTTAGCCTCCCCCGTTCCTGCCAGACGCCCGTTCGCAGCTCGTGGCACCCAGTGTTTGGTTCCGAAAGAGACTTTGTGGGAAGCCACAGATGTGCTTCTATAGAATTCCAGTGTCTTTGGCAGGAAGAGACTTTGAAGGGGACAGGTCTTGCCGATCTGAGATTATTTTGTACGTGACTCACTAATTATTCAGCTAAGGCTCGAAGGTCCCGAGCTGTTATCAAACCCACACAATTGAATATTTACAGGTAAGTTGTTACTGCATTTCTGATGTCTTTAGGACCTGAATGTTGGAGCCGTAGTGTGGGGGAGGGAGTGGGTTCACGGGACGCTGTCGGTGGAAAGCTCACGTCCTTGCAGCACTTCCGTGGTCTCCGCCCCGCCCTCCGCGTCCACGGGAACGGGCCGTGTGTTTGCGCACTGCCGCCTTCCCAGCTCCCGGACGGAGCTCTCGGCGCGTCTCTGCTGACCGAGCAAATGACCGTCGGAGCCCCCTCCTCTGTCTGACTCCCGTCTCCCAGCTCCAGGCCGAGCCTGGAGGTTTTCAGGGCTGTGGAGCTCACCACGTGGCATGGTGATGTGGCATGGTGACCCGCTGTCGTGTGTGAGCACTGCGCGTGGCAGGACGTTCTTCTGTCTGCGGAGCTTCGCTTGTTCCCCCGGAATGTCCACAAGTCATGCTTCTGAGCCCGGGGCCACTGAGGGAACCACGAGCCCCTTGCCCACGGCAGAGCTGCTGCCGTGGACTTGCTGTTGCGTTCTCCTCCGTCCTGACTGCCCTCCTCTGAGTGCGCATTGTTCCCGCTCTGCTCTGAAGCGTGGTCGCCGAGGGTGGCTGCTGCTCAGGGCGGAGGGCAGGGCTCTGCCGCCGGCTTTCCTTCATGTTACCCTCACGCCCTTTGACTCCGTGTCGACGAGGCCCCTTTTCCAGTGGGTTCTGTCCCTGGTCCCGGACCCCGACGGGGGAGGCTTCGCACCTGGGTGCAGGCCCTTGACCACGCAGCAAGGCGGGGAACGGAAGGGCACCGGGCTGGGGGCCAGGAGAGCCACCCGCATGGCGGGCAGGCGAGGTCGGAGGGAGGCCGGTGACAAGGGGAGCTCTGAGGGCGCACGGGCATCCTGCGACCGCGGTGGGGCCGGGCCACCTGTCACAAACCCAGAGTCGTCTGACACGTCCTGCCCACCGGATCCCAGCTTCTCCTCAACGTTGTGTCCATGGGACTCCACAGGGATGCTCTCTGTGACCTGATTCAGGGCACCGACAGGAATGCCCCACAGGGTAGGGCTGAGGGCGCAGACCTGGCCTCCCTCCCGGTGCCTGGGCTCTATGGTGTCATGTTTTGCACGTTCAGTTTTCAGCCCACAGTGAGTCTCCCCGACGGCACCGCCATCGCGCCCCGAGGGGTCAGCTGATTCACCAGACAACATGAGGGACCTCGCGGCCGCCCTGCGGGACCCAGGGGCCCTGGGCCGTGGGGCCGAGAGGCCTGCAGAGGGACTGCGCCGGCCAGACGTGGCCCACTCCGAGGAGGCCGTGTTGGCTTTGGGTCACAGCGTTTGGCCGAGTGCCCCCTGGACCTGTAACCCCCAGCATTTCACCGCAGAGGACGAACGTCCAAGTCACGGCAGCTCCGTGAAAGCCCGTGGCCGAGGCCGTGGCTGTTGCGGGTGACCTGTGTGGCTCGGGGTCTCTCAGCCAGGCCTGCGCCATCCTCAGCCGTGCCCTGTAGGGTGTCCAGCAGCGTCCCCGGCCTCTGCGCGGCGATAGCTCTTGTGTCCTGCGTGACAATGAAGACATCTCGGACCGGGGCACCTGCCCCGTGGGGGGGTTGCCCTGGCTGAGAACACTGGTGTCACCGGAGGAGGGGCAGAGACATGACTGCGATGACACCCACGCCGCCGCCATGCTTTCTGAGCTTGGCTTCAGACTCGCACGTTCGCTGTGTTGCCAAGTTCAGTATTAAACTGAGTTCGGATGCTTGGCTCCGTCCGCGCAGGAATCCGGAAGCATGTTTGGAGACTGGGTTGGGGGTCAGGGGAACGCGACTGCGATTCATTCTGGGCACAGATAACTGGTGAAGTGGGTGGGCCACCCGAGAACAAGGCAACTAGACTCAGCTCTCGGAGGGGGCGTGGGGGATCCCAGGCCCTACCCGTCCACGCCCACAGCAGAGGGGCCTTGGGACTTTGACTGTGGTCTGGGGCAGCAAAGCCAAATAAAGGGGGATTTCAAAACGTCTCTGGTTTGACATAATCCCTCACTCAGGTAGGCTGGCGGTCGGGGGGGGGGTGCAGGAGTGAGTGTTTCCGTCAGGAAGAACGATGGTTCATGTCCCGAGAGAGGACAGTGTTGTCACAGGTTGAGGGTGGGCTAGGGGACATCTTCAGGGGTACACAAGAGTCCCCTTCCTGCCCCAGGAGGCGATAGAAGTGGTGGTGGTGGGGGGAAGTCAAAGCCTGTCATTTCCTGTCAAGCACGAGATTATTCATCATCATCATTTTTATTTTGAGAATGAACTCCCTTTGCCCTGGCTGGTTTGGCTCAGCGGTTAGACCGTCGGCCCACAGACCAAAGAGTCGCAGGTTCGATTCCAGTCAAGGGCATGTGCCTCGGTCGCGGTTTGGTCCCCGGCCCTGATCGGGGTCGTGCAGGAGGCAGCCAGTCGATCTGTCTCTCTCACATCGATGTTTGTCTCTCCCTCCCTCTGTCTGAAGATAAATGGAAAAATATCCTCAGGTGAGGATTAAAATAAAATGAAATGAACTCCCCAAAGGGGCCTGGCTCTGCTACGCTCCTTGAAAGTATATTCTACTTTAAAATGTTAGCTGTTTTGAGATGATCTGAGCACAAGAATGCATCCAGGTACAGAAAACGATTTCCCCAGTTTTCTTTGAAATAAAAGTGTTTTTTCATTTCATGCTTAGGAACTGAATGATGGTGGACACTGCGTTCTTTTCTGAATGGATCACCTTATACACTAAAGTCTCATCGTCCAGTTAATGGTGAGAAACTGTCTGTTTGAGGAGAGAATAATTGCCAAGGAGCAGAGAGGCGTAGTCTGTTCCCCCAAACACCCCCTAATGAGGAGGGGTTGGCATCAATTGCTCTTGGACTTCCGAATGAGGCAGCTGGGACCTCAGCAGCAGAACCTGGGTCAGGGACCCCGGAATCGTGTCGGGAGGGGAGGCAGTTGCCCTGCACCGGCTTCTGGAATTTCGGGCAGTCAGCGGGGTAGACCTCCGGAGGTCCCCTCCCGCTGTTGGGATGTTCTCTCGATTCCTCAGATCCCTCGAGGCCCTTAGAGATGCACGTGTTTCGTTTGCATTTCAAACAAACTGTAAGTCTGCGTCACGATGTCAAGCATGCGTACAGGAAAGTGCTCCAGACAGAACTACGGCCAGGGAGAGCGGGGAGCCTCTCACTCAGGAGTGGGGTACACCAGCCCCTTCAGGAGCTCCGCCCTGTACGTGTCCTTCCTTCCCAAAGGCAGGGAACACCAAAGGCTGGGCCTCTAACACCATCATTGAGTTTTTCCATTTGTTTCCTTTTGAGTTTGAAAAGTGTTAAATCCGCAGAGACGTTGCAAGAGAAGTGTGATGAGCACCTGTGCATCCTCCCCTGCGTGGGCCCCGTAACCACGGGCCACACCTACTCTGTCTCACCTGAGAGATCCCTGGATGCCAGCCCGGCGCTGGGGCGTCCGACGGTGCCCAGGCCCCCGCTCCAGACAGGTCTTCCGTTTGCTGAGACCGACCGAGGCCAAGTGCCCATCTGAAGGCTCCTGGCAAAATGAAAGGGGGGCCCTTCCAAGGGGTCCCGAGTCAATTATCTGGGAAATGACAGTGAACCCATCAATGCATGAATTCATTACATTCTCTCTCCACTCCCCCCTTCTCTCTCCTTTTCCCCGTCAACAAGTACTTGGCTGGACTTGGAGAAAGACTGGGGACCGCTTCTTAGATCCGCCCACAGGATTCAGGTCTTGCTTTGGTCCCTGGTCTTCTGAGTCCCCCAGCTCTGTCCTCAGAAGCCTGGGTAGTAAGGTCTGGTGAGCGAAGAGAGTTTGTAAGAATAGTTTGCTTTCCCTGTTATACATGCAATACGCGCTTCTTACCGAAAACTCAGAGCGTGCAGAGAAGTAGAAAGAAGGCAGAAGGGAGTGGCGCTGTTGCACGGGGCTGTGGCACTCGGTGCAGAAATCCGATGGGGTTGAAGGCGGCGGGCTTTCTCCCTTGTTTGTTTGACGGAAAGACAACAAAGTGAGCCCCTATCAGCATGACCCTGAGGCCCGGGGTGATTAGGACGCAGCATGTGGGAGAAGAGGCTCCCCTTCCCAAGGGAAGCCGACGGCGGCAGGGTGAGCCGGGCGACCTTCTCCAGGCCGAGCTGGAGGGCGTGGTGCTTGGCTGCGGTGGTGCGGGGCGCTGGCTGTGACCGCGCTCGGTCACCTGTCGAGGGGGACTGTGCACCTGGCCCCTCCGGCCGCCCCCACTGCCTCCCTCTCCCCCTCGTGCCCACACTCACTCTGCTGTCTCTCCTTCAGCCAGATAGAAGTAAGAGCAAGGCCAGTTCATCACGTGATCGTCATTGGCCTTAACTTTAGCTGCAGGGGCCCCCGTGGTTGAGGGCGAGAGGGACAGGTGGAGGGGTGCACGGTTAGCTGTTTGGAAGGAACCAGACCCACTCCGAGAAGAGGGCCCCTCTGTCGCCTGATCCTCCACGGAGCTGACGGCACAGGATCTCACAGGAGGGACGCTAATCAGGAGACAGGAAGGACCCTCACCCTGCCGTCCGCAGCGGCTCCGAGCACAGGGGCTGTGGCCAGCATCATCCAGTGGCCGCTGTGGCCTCACAGGAGAGGATTCGGAAAGGGAGGGGTCTGCGAGGGACAGCAGGGCTCACTGTGCGCGTAGGTGTGGGCTGGGACCCTTGGGGACAAGCCCTGAGGAGTCCCTGGTCCGGCTGGGGAGACAGGCAGCTGTCAACTAGGGACCCGCAAGGACAGTACCCTTTCATGGTCCTTGTGGTCGGACTCAGTCTGCCGTCCCGCCTTTAGCTCTAACCCATCTCCCTCCCTACCCCGACGGCCTTGCACAGGACAGTTCATCCAGCTGACTTAGAAAACACTGAGTCTGGCCCTGGCCGGTTTGGCTCAGCGGTTGGAGCGTCGGCCTGCGGTCCAGAGAGACCCGGGTTCGGTTCCCGCTAAGGGCACGTACCTCGGTTGCAGTTTGTCCCCGGCCCTGGTTGGTCGTGCGGGTGGCAGCCACTCGATGTGTCCCTTTCACATCGATGTTTCCCTCTCTCTCTCTCTTCCTCTCTCCCTCCCACTCTATCTGAACAAAAAATGAAAAAAAATGTCCTCGGGTGAGGATAAAAAGAAAACACTGAGTCTGTAAGTCCTCAGAAACAGCACCCTGCGTGATTTGTGCACGAAGTCCTGCGTGCAGAGGGGCCTGAGAGTGGGCACAGGTCGCCCAGGTGGGCACCTGCCTGTGCAGGAGGGTGTGAGGGGGGCACAGAGCCACCTGGGCCCAGGCCTGGGCTCCTGGCAGCCGGAGGCTTGTCCTTCTGGTCCGAAGTCTGGGGAGCGCAAGGATCTGGAAAAGGCATCTTTTTTTTTTTTTTTTTAAATGGGTGCTAACACACTGTTTTAAAAAATGGGTGCCACACTATGCTTTTATTTTTATTTAAAATTTCTTTTACCTTTTCGATTGCAGTGGACACACCATATTATATTAGTGTCAGGTGTACACCGTGGTGGCTAGACATTGATACAGCCTTTCGTTCCTGCGCAGAGCCTCAGATTTACTCCGCGAGACTCTCAGAACCGCGCGTGAGCAGCAGGGTGAGAGCCGGGGGTGGGGCTCAGGGACGCAGCGTGTGCAGAAATGAGGCAAAGGGAGCGGGAGCCGGCTGCAGAGGTGTCCCCGGGTCCTGGTGGGGACAGCAGTGCCGTGGGGGCAGAGCCTTGCGCAGAGCATGTGCTGAGGAAGGGAACGTCTGTGGCTCCCTGGTTTCTCGTTTTAATTGCCGTGAACTCGATAGGAGGTGGGCCAACCTGGACAGGCCAGGGATGAGCCGGGCTCTGTGTGGGGCTGGGGAGACCCCTGTCTCAGCAGAAGGTGCCCGGAGAAGGGAGGAGCTGGGTGTGGCCTGGTGGAGGAACCCGGGCGGCTGGGCCCCAAGCACCCTCCCCGGAGACCCCGGGCCAGTGACCAGACACGTTCTGGCCGCGTGTCTGTACCACATCCGTAGGACTTTTACGTCAGTGGTTTTGTCTTGGTGGTTTAACCTTCAGAAGGTGCTGGGCCCTCCCGGGGCTCTGAGAGGCACTGGGTGCGAACACGTGCGGACTGGAGACTTCTTCACAGTGGACATCTCACAGTGCTAAGGGCAGAGAGGCAGCTCCAGCCCACCTGCGGCCGAGCCCTAACTGCCGAGCTCTTTGCCGAGTGCAGAGACCAACCGACTTCATGTGCGTCAGGTGACCTAAGGATGCATGTTATAGTCTAGTGCCGGCAAGCAACTGGGGCAATAGCAGCCCTTCAGGCCCCGAGCCGCTCTGCCCTCGGCTGGGTCGGCAGGGCTCGCCCACGCCCTGGGCTGGGTGCCGCGTCCCTCAGGTGTGCCGGGTTCTGCCTTCCCCAGGGGTGGCGGGTCGGTGGGAGAGCCAGGGGCTGTGGGACCTCGGGTGGGGTCCCAGCCTGGCCTCAGCCTCCCTCTCCTTGGGCCCGGGACAGGCCTTGCTCCGCAGGGCGGTGTGGGGATTCAGCCCCTGGCGCGCAGACTGTGCAGGTGGGCGCGCCCTCCCAGTTCTCCCGGGCCCTGCTTTTGGGCCGGGCGGGGGTTTGGCCGGGGCTGGCGGAGGCCGCTTCCCCGTTTCCCCTCCTTGCCCAGGGAGGTCAGAGGCCCAGGCAGCGCTGGGGCAGGGCCAGGAGGTGGGGGTGGAGGGCTGGGGCACGAGGGAGCGTGGGAGTTCTGGTGGCCTCTCTGGGGCAAGCTGGTCTGTCTGCAGGGCTGTGTGTGTGTGTGTGTGTGTGTGTGTGTGTGAGAGAGAGAGAGAGAGAGAGAGAGAGAGAGAGCGCGCGAGCGAGAGGAAGAGAGAGAGAAGCAGGCAGCCGGTGACAAACCAGTGGAGGAGAGCCTGCCCTTCCCTTTCCCGGGGTCGGGAGCCCGCCTCCCTGCCCGGCTGCCCTGTTGCTGCAGTTACCTGGGTGGCTTGATGCAGATGCAGATGGGGGGCCTCACCCCTGGGTCTGGATGGACAGCCCTATTCATGGGGTCCGTCAGCTGTGGGCTGAGCCCTCTGCCCCCGAGGATTCGGGGCTGGGAGGGCACGTCTCTCCTCTCCTGGCACCAGCGCGCGGTACCCGGACTCCTGTGTCTCCGCCAGCTGCATGTTGGGGTTTGGGGGCTCTGATTCCGAGCAGCTAGGACTAGGATGGCTGCCTCTCCTCACCTGTTCTCCCGTCGACCCCCAGTCAGTTCCCTGGAGAGTGGGCCTCGAGGTCGGGTCAGAGGACAGGCCCCCCGGAGGCGAGGCCTGGTGGTGAGCAGGCAGGAAGCCCCGGCGCCCCGTCCTCTTGGGGGACTTGGTTCCAGGGCCAGGGTCCAGCTTGGTGGCTCAGGGCTGGCTTCAGCGTCCTGCTGAGGGGCTCTCTGAGTGTGCTGGCCTCTGCACGCCCCTCATTCCGTCCGCCCTGCCCAGGCTGTGTTCTCGTCGCTGCCGGCCCATGCCCATCGGCCCCGGGAGACGGTCGGCCGCAGTCGGGAAGGGGCGAGCTTCCCGTGGTGGCTGCTGCCCCTGGACCTGCAGCTCCGGGATACGCAGGGCGAGCACGAGCCACGCCACCCCGTCCCCTACCAGCCCGGACCCCTCATCCGGCCTGGACTGGCCTTCGGCCTCGCAGCCCAGGCCCAGGCCACCCTGCCCCTCCCTCTCCCGCGGCCCCAGCAGCTCTCCTGCTCTCGCTTGGCTGCCGACCTTGCTGAGCGGAGATCAGGATGGAGAACCTCTCTGGTCCCTGCCGCCACATCCCACACCTGTGCCCCCGAACCACCTTCTCCTCGGTGGCCAAGCGGGGCTGGCTCTATCCTCACCGCTGCCCCTGGGCCTGGTCCTCCTGCTTTCCCAGGCGTCCAGTTCCCTTTTCCCCGGTCGCCCCATCAGCACGCAGACACGCCGTGTGTCTCGCCTCTTAAAAACATCCCTTTCGATGAGCAATCGGAAGGAACCCTCGTGCGCTGTTGGCGGGAACGTAAAATGGTGCCCCCGCTGTGGGAGCCAGGATGGCTGTTCCTCGGAAAATTAAAAACAGAACTGCCATGTGGCCCCGCGACGCCGCTTCTGGGAATATACCCAAGAGCAGGGGCAGGGGGTTCTTGAGGAACATTCGAGCACCTGTGCTCACAGCCTCGTCACTCACATGGCCCAGAGGTGGACGCCGCCCCCATGCCCATGGCAGATGAGGGTCAGCACGATGTGGTCGCTGGGTGTGCTGGGGGAAGACCCAGCCCTGAAGAGGGCCACTCGGGCTCACGCTGCAGCCGGACGAGCCTGGAGGACATTCCGCTGACCATGCGGCCAGTCACAAAGGGCAAATGCCACGCGATTCTGTCCCTCTGAGGGACCTAGAGGAGTCAGAGTCACAAAGACAGAAGGTAGATGGTGGTGCCAGGGGCTGGGAAGGGTTCCGGGGGGACAGCGTATGCTTGGGCCCCGTGCACCCGAGCTGTCCCGAGAACGGCTGGGATGGGGAATCCTATGCCATGTGTATTTCACCACGGGACACATTTAAACGTAACACACAGAAATGTGGACAGTGTAGAGTGTTGTCAAGAAGAGAATAAAAATCAGCTGTTGGAAACATGCCCTCCGACCTCACCCCTCCGGTGTCTTTCCTGTCCTTTCTCGGCGCCTGCGAGAGAAGCCCCGTGCCCGTGACGGCTGACCCCCGCCTCCACCAGCCCTCCGCAGCGCGGCCCCCCCACCGTGTCCTCAGGGCCTTTCCCGGCCACGGGGGACAGTCTCACCCCTCCCCTCCGACACGGCCGTGTTCTCTTTCCCTCCGAGGCGCCACCACGAGCTGACACGCCGCAGAGGGCGCCGGGGCGTTTATTTCTCTCTCCCACGGGAGTGGGCGTCCCGTGAGCCCAGGGGTCCTTGTTCCGTTCCCATCGTGCACCCGGCACCCGGGTCGCTGGCTTGCACATCGCAGGTGCCTCGCAGGTGCGTCAACACCTGAATGGACTTGTGCAGCGGGTGGATGTCGCAGGTGCGTCACCAACACCTGAATGGACTTGTGCAGCGGGTGGATGTCGCAGGTGCGTCATCAACACCTGAATGGACTTGTGCAGCGGGTGGATGTCGCAGGTGCGTCACCAACACCTGAATGGACTTGTGCAGCGGGTGGATGTCGCAGGTGCGTCACCAACACCTGAAAGGACTTGTGCCGCGGGTGGATGTCGCAGGTGCGTCACCAACACCTGAATGGACTTGTGCCGCGGGTGGATGTCGCAGGTGCGTCACCAACACCTGAAAGGACTTGTGCAGCGGGTGGACGGGAAGCCCTTCCTCTCGCCCGGATAACACGCAGCGCGTTTCAGGACCCCAGCGGCGGTTCTGGGGCCCCTGGAGAGCCCAGTTTTGAGGTGGGACTGGAAAGGAAGTTGTCTTTTTAAGGAAACTGTGGTAGAATATACATAACATGAAATCTACCATTTTTACGGGTACAGTCCAGTGGCGTTAACATTCACATTGTGGTGCAGTTACTAGTCATCACCATCCACTTCCGGAACTTGTCTATCACCCCAAACTGAAACTGTGTTCCCATTAAGCAATGACGCCCCATTTCCCCTGCCCAGCCCCCCGGCAACTAGGGTTTCACTTCATGTCTCTGTGAGTGTGTCTGTGCCAGGGGCCTCGCGGGAGGGGGATCATACAGGGTTTGTCCTTTTACCTGGCCTCACGGTGTCCGCAAGGTGCACGTGGGTTGTAGTGGCTGTCAGGGTGTCCTTCCTGCTCAAGGCTAACCAAGAGCCCTTTGTCCGTGTCGACCACCTTTTGTTTATCCACTCGTTTCTCCACGTCACAAAATAGTTTCCATGTTGCGTCTCCCTCATTCACAAGGACCCCAGCGGTGTACAGGTCAGCAAAGTGTGCTCCGGTCCTGGCTGCAGGTCAGGATGGATCCAGGAGCTGAACTTGGGCGCACCAGCCCGCTGCCTGCTGCGGGGGGGTTGGCCCTCACACTGTGCTGCTTCTCCACGTGTCCTTGGTGGTGAGGACGAGGAGCGGCAGGCTTTTCCTTGCTGTCTTGTCTACCCTTCCCGGCCCTGAACCTCCCACAGTGCTGCCTTCCTCGAGATTCGTCCTTGTTAAAACCCACACAACACACGGCCAGAAAGCACCCTCCCAAGTCGGCGGCGAGGAGGCCGGCTGTGCCGGTGCCGCGAGGGGCAAGGCCGTGATCTCGGAACAGAGAAACCTGGCAAAAGTGCTCGGCCTAAAAATACAGCTCTTAAAATAGACCAGTCTGCGGGGGGGGGGAGCCTGCCCCCCTGCAGCTTCTGGGGGAGCGGACAGGGCCCGCTGGGGGACGTGCGAGCTGGGCAGGGGTGTCCCGGCGCCTGGCCCGCCTGGGGAAGGTGGGGCCCGCCTTTGCTCCCAGACACTCGCGCTCTGGGGCGGCCCCATCCAGCCCTGGTCTTGACACCCGTTACCTGCTCAGTGTCTGCAGGAATGGAAATCGGAGTCGAAGCCAGCCTTGGGCTAGACCTTGGAAAAGCTGCAAACAACAGTTTGTGTTTGGGGTGTGAGGCTATAAATAGCGCAGCAGGCCCGAGGGGGTTGGAGACGCAGTCAGCTGTGAACCAGCTGGAGACAGGCGCCTTCTCCAGGACCCCACGCCCTCTGGAAATGTGAGCTGGTCTCGGTCCCGTGCCGGCGCTCACCGGCACACATGGCAGTGACAGGGACGGCCGCAGGGACCGGCCCTCTGAAACGTACCCGCCCCAACGCAGGACGAGGGGCAAGGCCCCTGGCTCCCGGCTTCTGAGTCCTTTCCAGTAACTCAGCGTTTGACTCCCTCCCACCAAGGAGCCACCTTCTGGGGTGCCCTTTCCCGGCTCCTCATAAGGGGCGGACCGGCCCGGAGGGTGGGCAGGAGGTTCCAGGATCCAGGTGAGATCCGTGACCTTTGGGGCCCCGTGGACACTGAGCGCCCAGCGCCCCCAGGGCTGAGCAGCTGCTGGTAGCCCTGGAAGTCGTGGGCAGAGCTGGGTCTCCGTGTGTCTCCTGCAGAAGGAGAAGGAGAACGGAGCTTTCTTTTCAGATTCTGAAAGGTTCCCCGAGGAGCCCTCCGCCGGCTACCTGGCCAGCACCTTTCCCCTCTCTGGGGCCTCTGGTCCTGTTCCTCCAAGTCCAGACCGAAAGCCGCGGCGTGGCCTGGCTCTCAGGACGCCGTCGGATTCGGGGGGCTCCGCGCCTAGGGCCGCACCGGTGGTGCCGGAGGGGCTGGCCCCGCCGCATTTTTGCCATTTCTGATCTTTGAGGCCCGGCTCCTGTGCCCGCGTGGCGGAGGCGCCCTTTGCTGAGCTGAAGGGGGCAGATGGAGGCTAGGTGTTGAGAACTGGGTTTTGCTGCCCTGGGGGTCTGATCAGGCGTCTCCGACGGGGGGCTCTGAAGGCACGTGGGGTCACGTTTTTTCAGCTTTAAGAAATGTTTGTAAACAGTCATCCTGTAAATCGGCTCTTTGGGGGTGAACGCAGTCTCAGACACACGTCCCCTCCACCACAAGCAGCTCAGCCACCCGAACCTCCCTGCCGCTGCCCCTTAGTGTCCGCCGCCCTCTGAACCCGCAGCCACAGCGCTCCCCACCCCTCGTCCCGTCTTCTCGAGAGTGGCCTGTCCAGGCCGCTGCGCCCTGGGCTCATCGGAGCCACCTCCAAGTGTGCGTGTCGTGGTTGGTCCCCTGCTGCCGGTCCCTTCACGCTTCATTCGCTCCTTCTCTCTGCGCATTTCACCTGCTCTTTCTGCGGGTCCAGTCGCTAGAGCAGGAGGGCAGGCCCTGGAGTCGTTTTTACAGCGTGTGCACAGGTGAACGGATGGACAGGTGAAGGAACGAACCGCAGCAAGGGACATGAACGTGAAATTAACTTTATAAAACTTGAGTATTTCCCCTGTTGTAAAACGTTCCCTAATAAGCATAACTGTCAGTTTTCTGCATTTAATGCACTTAATATCCCTCAGCATTGTCAGTAGGAGAGGCAGGAGACGGGAATCAAGGTCCCCTGGTGACAGGGGTTTCTTTCTACCTGCGTACCCCCCTCCCCATCTCCTCGTCTGTACGCATCTGCCTGCTGCGTCACGGAGTCTGCGTTCATCCGTCCTTTTCCTATGCCCCGGTCCATAGTCCCCAACAGCTCACGCCCAGAAGAAGGTCCCGACAGGCCCAAGGGAGTGGTTTCGCCTCCGAACCTCGGGCGGGAGGCCCAGCAACAGAATGAAGCGGCTGAGGCTGGCTGTGTTCTGGCTCTGTGGCCCCTGCTGTGGGACTTCACTCAGGTTGCTTCCCCTCTCTGGTCTTTATTTTCTTCACCGCACAGTGTTAAACGAAGAGGCTGGAGCAGGTTCTGAGACGAGGTTTTTGCGGCTGCACACCTTCACCCCCACGCGCCCCCCCCACGCGCGCCCCCCCCACGCGCGCCCCCCCCACGCGCGCCCCACCCACACACGACTCCCACAGGGAGGGTCTGGCGAACTGGCTCCCGCGCTGTGAAGTGTGAACTCCCTGCGTGTGCTCGCTCGGCGAGTGTCGTCAGGCCCCCGCAGTCAGCTTGAACTGGAGCGCTGTGTTCCGGGGTTCGGAAGTACTGTTTGGTGTCTTTATTCGGTAAATGAAGGGAGGACAGGGAAGGGAGGTCTGTGCCGTCGTGGCCCTGGCTCATTTGTGCGGATCATTCTGTTCCTTCTGCCTCCTGCCCTGGGACCCTGATCCAGGCTGACGTCTGGCAGATGAGCCCCCCTCCCCCCCAAGGAGTGAGTGTCCAGGTGGCCCAGGACCGTGGGCCTGTGTGGTTGGTGCCCGAGCCTGGCTGCTCCCTGTGCACGGCTCACTCTGCCTCCCACGGAAGAGCGGAGCTAGGGTTTCCGACAGGGATCCCCCCGGGAGGGACCTGGTGCGCACCTGGGAGCCGCAGGGCCCTCTCGTGACGGTGACCAAGTCCTGAGCTGAGGATGACGTCGGAGAGGGAGCCCAGCTGAGAGACCTCGGGACGAAGCTCCAGGTACCCTCTCCGCTTCCCACAGGGGCCTGTGTTTCATGTCACAAATGCTCCAGGACATCGGGGAACAAGAAAGCAGCCACGTAAATGATAAGACCACAGGCCAGAGTCTGTTTGTTTTGCTGCTGTGTCAACATGGAAACGTTTTCATCAAGACAGAAAACAAGGACGCAGAACACTGAGCCCTTTGCCTTTGACTGGAGAGACCGGTCCTGCCGTGTCCTGGCGCCCCCCCCCCGGGCCCTCCCCAACCCAGCCGCTGGGCAGACCTCGTTCTGCAGGACAGTCCCGAAAACCAGTGCTCCCCGTCCTCCTCTTTTCCAAGTGTGGGGGCTTGTGATTCTAGAAACGGTTTAGGCTCAAAGTCCAGAGAGGCCGGCGTTGATGGTTTGGTGTCCGGGACACAGGCTCAGCCACTATCTGCTCTTCCGGAAGAGTCGGGACGGCGTGCTCTGAGCGAAGTAATTCATTCTAGAGTCGGGAGTGTGAGCTGGAGCCAGCTATGGTGTAAGAGTATAATCCGAAACGTATACAGGCGGCAATGAATGCAAAGATCAGGGAATGATTTTCTGCCACTCAGAGCCCAACGCTCAAGGGTGAAGACCTCCTGGGGACTCCTGTAGGACATGCCTCTGGCTCCTGTCTCGGGTGGGGCTGCAAACTGTGGGCTTGGCCTTAAGCTGTGACACGGGGCAGCATGATGGGCAGGGCCAGACAGGGCCAGGGATGGGCAGGGCCGACTAAGGCCGCAGGAGGCAGCTGGGCGTCCTCCTCTGTAGGGACCCGAGCGCGGCCGAGCTCTCACAGGCCGTGGTCCGAGCGGGTGGGTCTCCAGCTCTGGGCCGGGGAGCCTCACCTCCCTGGACCAGCCCCTTGGACTCCAGGCTGGGGCAGTGCTTGTCGCTGCAGAGGTGCGGGCCTCGCGGGCCTGCTCACTCTGCCCTCAGCCCTCCTCTGTGGTCGGGGCCGAGGAGGACGTCCGGGGACCTGCCCAGAGGCCGGCGGCCGTCATGGCTGATGCCTCCCACCGGACAGCGGTGTCAGAGATGCTTTGAGAAGCCCCTTCAGGGCACTGTAGCCCTTGCCAGGCAGAGTCACTTGGCATTTACAGGGGTGGTTTCCAAACATGGCCGTGATGAATTGTGCTCCTGCAGGGCCTTGACAGTGAAGAATGGGGCAGTGCAGTGGAGCCCAGCGGCGTGGGGGTCCCTGCTGAGCTGGAGCCCCACACCCCAGCAGGTGTCGCGAGCCACCGGAGGAGTGGGTGCCTCCTCCGGCCCCCAGCGGGGAAGCGGACAGATGTGCCCGCCTGTCCTCAGCCTCTCGTCTCCCCTACACGCACATCAGCTGGCTCCGCTCTCCCTGTCTCTCCAGACCCTCGTGTGGCAGCAAACCCGCCTTCTCCTGCTGCCTCGCTCTCCCTTTGTCTCTCTCTCCCCCCGCCCACCGGACGACAGGGGCACCAGGGAAATGCGGGGCTGAAGGGTGTGTGCACTGTCTGGATGTGGTGATGCTGTCGCAGGTGTGGCCGTTGTCAGAGCCGGTCCCTTGTGCACACGAACCGTACCCAGTTCTACTGGGTAAAATACCCAGTTTATTTTACGTCAGTTCTACTTCAACAAAGGGGAGCGCAGGGCGGCGGGAAAAGCCTCTGACTACCCGACTTGCACGGAAACCTGTACTCTGCTTCCGCGGGAAGCGCAGGGAGGCTGAGCCCGGGTTGGCGGGATGTATTTCTAAGATCGTTATTCACATCAACGACGGCCGCTGCTGTCTGGAGAGCAGTTTAGTTCGCACGACCAGCCTAGGAAGGAGCCCTTAGGTTTGTCCCCAGACACTCAGAGAGGGGAGGTGAAGTGACCTGCCCAAGGCCACCCAACTGGTCGATTGCAAAGTCTGCATCACCCCCGGGTCTCTGGAGTGTGACCTCCCTGCCACGACCAGTCATGGCATGGGACAGAAAGGCCACTCGGAAGAGCCCGCGGAGCGTGTTGGAAATCACCTGTCACCTCCCCTTGGGATCTGGCTGGAGTTTGAAGAGGATCGTTTCTGCTTCTCTTGCCCGTGGGCGTTGTCCTTCGTCTGTCCTCTGCACCCCCATTCCCGGCAGTGTGCCGTCTGTTTCAGGCCCCTTCTCCCCACACTCTGGTGGGCTGTTGAGAGACCCAGGGGAAGGACCTAGGATGGCCCTTTTTATCTTGGTTTGGCCTCCTCGAGTAGTCTAGGGTGACATGAAGCGGCCTCTCCTGGAAAGAGTCAAATTCGGTCAGGTCTTGGTCTCCGAGCTTTTTGGGATATCCGTTTCCTACCAGGGAGGGGGACCAAGCCTCTAACGCACGTGGATATGAGAGCAGATTGTACCCTGTCCAAATGGGGCCGGGACCCTGGGCTGGCACCAAACTTACACCTGCGGGGCTGCTTCCTTAAGAGGCACGCGCGGGACTCCCCTGGGAAAACCGGGGGACTCTCAGTGTGGATCAGCTCCTAGACGGAAATCATAGAGCAAACAAGAAAACCCACCGTCAGGAGATGAGAAAGGAGGATCCCGTGTCAGGAACGACGGATCACAGCGCAGTCATGAGATCATTAGACCCAGTGCACGTACAATGTTGGGAAAGATGAAATAAGAAACAAAATCCATAAGGCTTGAATAGGAGGCAATGGGGCAGTCACAGAAAGAGAATTAATCTGTTATTCCAGAAATGAAAATGGCTTGTATCTGAAAGTTAAAAGCAGAGAAAAAGCCCCCAAACCAACTCCTAGTACCTGGGGTAAACAAAACAACAGAGCTCTGCTTAGAAAGAGTGGGTAAGCCCCCAGGTGGTCCGGGGAGCTCTTCCAGGCTGTGGCTCAGGGACGTACGGATGGAAGACACGGGGGAGAAGGTCCGGCACACGTCTGAAGGGAGCCCCAGAGGGGCTCGAATGAGGAGGCAGGCTCGGGAGAAGTGAGGCTGAAGGCATGTGCACCCCCACTGCAGATGGACACGGCCCCAGACAATGGATGAAGCCGAAACCCACACGTGGAAACATCATGGGGGGGCTACTGAACTTCAGGGATAAGGAGGTATCTTCTTTTATTTTTTCTTTATTGATTGTAGAGAGAGAGGAAGGGAGAGGGAGAGAGAGAGAAACATCGATGAGAGAGAACGTCGATTGGCCGCCTCCTGCACGCCCCCCACTGGGGATCAGGCCCACAACCTGGGCATGTGCCCTGACCGGGAATCGAACTGGCAACCCCTTGGTATAGGGTCGATGCTCAACCACTGAGCCACACGGGCTGGGCAATAGGGAGATACCTTTAAAAACCACCGCCACCAGACCTCGTCAGCTTGGGCAGATATAAAATGGGGACAATGCAGGGCAGGGGCTGCTTTCTGTATTTCCACGTGTCCTGCTGTTGAAGATTCGTGGGGGCCGCGGTGCTCTGGGTCTTCCGTGGCCGCACCGGCAGCGTGGCGCCGCCTTTGCAGACAGAAACACCCGCGTGGGTCTCCAGTGCCGTGTGCAGCACAGCTCGCCCGACGTGCTGCCGATGCGGTGTCTGCTCCACGAACACCTTTAGGGGACAAGCCTTCAAATAAGGGCTGCAGGCCTGGGATCCCCTTGACAGGTGCCGCCGAGAAGGAAAATGTGATCTTTCCAGGGTGCTTACCTCCTATTGATAAAAGAAAAAAGCAACCTAAATTAATCTTTGGAAGTAAAGTGCCACATGAATCAGCCTTCCTCACGCCGAAAATAACTTACTAAGAATTTATAGATCCCCTAAGTTCTGCTGATTTTTTATATTGTTTACTTTCCTCTCCAAAATATCAAATAATTCACAGGTGGTAGGTGCGGTGGCTCTGTGGATAATTTGAAATGAGAAATGGACAGCAAGAGAAATTTCCTTCTAGGGGGTCAGTGCTGGGGTGACTCCCAAAGACTGATGGTGCTGGATTAATAACCCGGGGCTGCTTCTGTATTCATGGCCCGCTCCCTCCGGAGGCTGGGATATTTCCCGCTTTTATGTCCTGCTCAGAACTGTAAAGCCGGGCATTGCGGCTCTGTGTGTAATGAGATGCGCAGGGGCTGCTCCTGCCCATTAATCAGGTTTGGGGGAGGCTTCTGGAAGCCTGACCTATTGCCGAGGCAGCTGATCTGAATACGATGACTCCCCCTGTGGCAGTCCTGGCCGCAGGACACCCCCCCCCCCCCAGGCTGGCTGTGCAGGCCCGGGGCCCTGGCTGGAGGGAGGTGGTCAGACCTCCAGGGGCACAGGCTGCAGGGTGTTGGGGAGGGACCTGTGTGAGGCAGGGTCTGCAGTGTGTCCACCTGTTTCTGGCCTCAGTGGGGTGGGGTAATGGCTGAGGAGGGTGGGTGTAGCTGCATTCATCAGGAATTTGGGTGCGTCTCTGTGCCGGGTGCTGGGGAGACACCTCAGTAACTGAGACATCGTCTCTGCCTCGGGGCTCCCGGGGAGAGACCCAGCATGTCTGACGGAGTGGTAGCCATCCGATCAGCGCGCAGATGAGCACTGCTTACCCACCTTGGAGGTGGGGGACGGGGACAGGGGCTGGGTCTGGGCAGGCTTTCCGGAGAAGTAGTGTCTGAGCCCAATCCAAGGGGGGTTAAGATCTGACCGCGGGCAGGTGAGGAGGGACTGTGGGCAGAGGCCCAGAAGGGCTGAGCCGTTACAGCCGGGGCCTGCACGCAGGCTGTCCTGTTCATAGGTAGGCGGATGGTGACATGTGACCCAGGTGAACGGGTCCCTGGGGGTGGGAGGCCAGATGGAGAGAGGACGGACTCCGGACGGCACTTGCAGGCCCTTCTGCTGCGCCGTGGCTCCTCCTGTCAGAATTTGGACATCAGCTAAGACCCTGACGTTCGTTTCCAAGGGTTTTAGAGACCTTCATTGTTTTCAGCACAGGAAGATAGAGGCGGGCCCCGTCCATGTGCTGGGGGCTTTCTCTGGGAGTTTGCAGAGGGTTGGGGTGCATGTCTGGTTGAGAATCGTTTGAGCTGGGGTTGGAGTTCCTGTTTCCAGAAGTTTCCACCCTCTGACCCACATTTCCTGTTTGTATTTGGACACACACGCACACACGCACGCACACACGCACACACTCACACCACTCGCTAGCTTCTGAGGTTTCTATAACATCATGAATATCAGCATTAAAAGGCTGCTCCACAGATCAATAGCGATACATGTGCGGCATTGAAATATCAGCCGTTAAGGTCAGACCCTGAGAGCAGGCCCCTGGGCGCCCCTGGACCTGGGGGAGTGGGCGAGCCGAGCCTTCGCCGCTGACCTAGATCTCGGCAGACGCTGCGTCACAGTTCCTACCTGTTCTCCACATCCCGGTCCTCGTGTGGGCCGTGTTCTCACTGTGCCCGTCAGCTTGGTGTTCCCGGTGGCAGGTGTGGTGATGCTGAGCCTTTATGTGTCCCCTGGATAGTAAGGCCTGGACGTGCACTGCCTGTCGACCAGAAGTGCCCCTTCGCATTTTTCTTCCTGGGTCCAAGTTTCTGGCAGAAGAGAAGCTGGACGAGGAAAAGGGTGCAGTGGACCAGCAGGCAGTGAATGGGTACCAGGCATGGCCTTCTTCCTCTTCAAAAACACAGGTAGTGCCTGGGACTCTGGGTGGTAGGGCCGGTGGTCAGAGTGGACCTCCAGCCGGAAGTCAGCCCTGGTTCCCAAGGGGCTGTTCCCGACAGTGCCCTCTGCTTTACCGTCTGCAACTACAGTTTGATTCCCTGCATCTCCTTCTTGCTTCTGTCCATGCATCTGAGTCCTTCTTTCCAGGGGGTCCTTCCTCCTGACCTCCCTCTGGTCATCCTGACCTTTGATTGCCATGCCTGGCTCTGGAGTCCCTGCAGCACTTGTGCAGTGGCATCCCCGTGACATTTCAGTGTTGTCTTTTTGTGTCCCCACCTCCCGGCTTTGAGGCCTATCTTCTTGCTCCCTGTCTACCCAGGGCATCGCGTGGAGGTCTCTCTGCACATGCTCTGTGAGTGTTTGGGCTGTCGGAGGTAAATAATTGCCCGTTCTTATCCTTTCTGACCAGGTCCTCAAAGTATTCTGAAGTCAGGAGTTCTAATAACTTAATTTTATTATTATTATTATTATTACTTTTTATCCTCACCTGAGGACATTTTTCCTTTTTTTTGTTTTGTTCAGATAGAGTGGGAGGGAGAGAGGAGAGAGAG
Source organism: Molossus molossus (assembly GCF_014108415.1). Taxonomy (NCBI): domain Eukaryota; kingdom Metazoa; phylum Chordata; class Mammalia; order Chiroptera; family Molossidae; genus Molossus; species Molossus molossus. The sequence goes on along the minus strand of NW_023425347.1, from coordinate 100,944,954 downwards.
AGAAACATCGACGTGAAAGGGACACATCGACTGGCTGCCACCCACACAACCCAACCAGGGCCGGAGACAAACTGCAACCGAGGTACGTGCCCTTAGCGGAAACCGAACCCGGGTCTCTCTGGACCGCAGGCCGACGCTTTAACTGCTGAGCCAAACCGGCCAGGGCAGGAGTTCTAATAACTTTAAATAACCAATAACAAAGACTGAGTGCCTAGCTCCCAAATCCCTCCCCTTACCTCCTAGGTCCAGCTGAGAATGCACACCCCCCCCTCCCCCCGCCCCGTTGCTCCAACCCCACGCTAAGATCTGCCTTAAGGTTTGGGGACCAAACTGTAACCTGAAGCCTGCAGGACCCAGAGCAAACCAACCATCTGGACCTTGATTTCTCCTTCCACAGAATGGAGAAGTTTCTTTCTGCCTTTATCCATTGTCTCTGTATGTGGTTTGCATAGATTAAGCGCTATGGAACTTTTTAAATTTAAAAACTGATGGGGACTAAAATAAACGTCAGTGCAGTTGGAGCTCTAAGCACCAGAGATGACAGTATTGTCTGTGACCATGGTGACTCATTCATTCAGCCATTCCGAAACTAGTAATTGAGCCATCTGCTGTGATGTCCAGGTACTGCGGTAGGCCTTGGATGTAGGCAGACAGACACATCCCTGCTGAACTCGGGAAGTTACATTCTGAAGGCGCAGAGAGAGACAATACTCGAATGCTATGTGACATGCTCTCAGGCAAGTGCTAAGAAGGAAAACATGGCAGAGGAAAAAGGGCATGTTTCAGAGAAATTAAAAAGTGGGAGGTGTCATTGGTTTGGAATCAGATCTGGGTTCAAATCTCTACTCTCTTATCTTCTATTGCGACCGATTTAAGCTCTTTGAACCTCAGTTCCTCGATCTGTAATATGTGAATAATATTCATTTTCCGGGGTTGTTGAGGATAACAAAGATTTTAGTTTGAATTTGACTGGCAAATAGTAAGACTTTAATACACGGGAGCCTTTGTTGCTATTGTAATCATCATGATTATCGTTACTATGAAATCAAGGGCTCTACTGGTCATCCACATTGAACAGTCTGTTCCCAGTGATTTGGCAAATATCCTTTTATTTTTGCAAAGCCTATGACTGAGTAATTCAACTTCCCTAGAGCAATGGTTCTAGTACTTTTGGTCCCAGGACCTCTCTGCACTTTTAAAAGTGATTGAGAACTCCGAAGACATCTTTTTTTATGGGAGATAGCTATAATATTTACTGTATTAGAAATGAAAACAGATTATTAAAATCTTTTTAATTCATTAAAACATAAAGTAATACATTTATGTCATGTTCACATAAATAGCATCTTGTTGAATTAAAAGGCAACTATATTTTCTACAACAAAATGAAAATTTAGTGAGAAGCATAACATTGTTTTACGTTTCTGCAAATCTCTTTAACTGGCTTGATGACAAATAATTGAATTCTCACATCTGCCTCTGCCTTCAGTCTATTGCAATATTTGAAATAAGTGAAGAAATCTACATAGATACATAATTGGAAAAGGAATAAGTGCAGTATTTTAATTTTCTTTACAGAGATTATGAATATTCTTCTTTCATAATACACCAAAACTCAGCAAGTGGTACTTACTTAGAGGTTGGTTGTAATGTGGAATCTGAAACAATATCAATGAATTTTTTGATACCCTTTTACATTAAAATTCATTGGCCTATTCATATTTGGGGGGGTGTCTTTTCATATGGATCTTTGCAAAGAACTTCTACCCAGGCATGATTTTGTAAAAATTACATTGGTCATTTTGAAATTATTGGCTCGCTGAGTTGTGCAGATCTTTGAAATGTTGGCATATTTCACTGTACCATACCACACAGTACCTCTGTTAATGTCATTTCCAATGGATGTCCTCAGAAAAGTTTTTCAGTTTTGTATGCTGTCAAGTTCACAGTGGTGAATGTAGGTTTTCCCCAAATTCTGATTTTTGCTTAAAAACGTAAATTTTGTCATTGGCACCAGATATAGTCAGTTGAAGTGATAGTCTTACTACATTTACTATTGAATAAAATATCTGCCAAATACCTGTCTGATATTAATTTCTAATTTTATTCCATTGTGGCCAGAGAACATACTTTGTATGACTTGAATTCTTTTAAATTTATGAAGACTTAATTTATGGTTCATAATGTTATCTATCTTGGTAAATATTCTGTGTAAGTGAAAGGAATATGTATTCTGTTGTTGTTAGTTAGAATGTTCTAAAAAAGCAACTAAATCACATTAGTTGACAGTGCTGTTCAAGTTGTCTACATCTTTACTTCTGATGTCTGTTTTGTTAAGTATTAAGGGAGAGAGAGAATTCTCTGACTATAAATGTGGATTTGTTTATTTCTTATTATATTTCTATCAGTTTTTGCCTCATATATGTGGAAGCACTCTTGTCTGGTAGAGAAAAATATTTATGATTGTTATGTCCTCTTGATTAATTGACTTAATCATTATAAAATGATCTTTTTTTTTTTTAAATCCTCACGCGAGGACATTTTTTTTTGCATTTTTCTTCAGATAGAGTGGGAGGGAGAAGGGGGGAAGAGAGAGAGAGAGAGAGAGCGAGAGAGAGAGAGACATCCATATGAGAGAGACACATCGACTGGTTGCCACCCACATGACCCCAACCAGGGCCTGGGACAAACTGCAATCGAGGTACGTGCCCTTAGCAGGAACCAAACCCAGGTGTCCTTGGTCCGTGGGCCGACGCTCTAATCACTGAGACAAACCGGCCAGGGCTAAAATGACCCTTTTTATCTCTGATAGTATTTTTGTTTTTGTTTTGTTTTGTTCTGAAATCTTCTTGGGTGATATTTATATAGCCACTCCAGATTTTGTTTTGGCATGGTATAGTTTCTTCCATCTCTTTACTTTCAACCCATTTTTGTCTTTTTCTTTAGAATGGGCTTCTTGTAGACAGTGTAGAGTTAAATCTTGCTTGTAAGCCAACCTTATAATCTCTGTCTTTTATTTGAAGTATTTAGGCCATTTATATCTAATGTGCTTATCAATATGGTTATATTTCATTTTATTTTTATTTTATCCATCTGTTGTTTGCTCACCCTTTCCCCTTTTTTTACCTTCTTCTGAGGGTTTTTGTGACTCCATTCTATCTACCTCATTGGCTTATCAGCTATAACTCTTTGTTGTTTTAGTGGTTGTTATAGAGTATTTAGTATTCAGCTTCAACTTATCACAATCTACTTTCAAGTGATATTTTACCATTTAATGTGTAGTGTAGGAACCTTACAACAGTACATTCCACTTCTCCCTTTTATCCTTTGACTGTTACTCTCATATATTTTACTTTTAGATATGTGTTACACCCAACCGTTGTTATTATTTTTGCTTTAGACAGTTGATTATCTTTTAGAGAGTCTTAAATAATAAAGGAGTCTTTTATATTTACCATTTCTGGTGCCCCACATTTCCCTCTGTAGGATCAGATTTCCATCTGGTATCGTTTTTCCTTGGCCCGAATGACTTCCCTTAACATTTCACATAACTCATATTTATTGGTCATAAACTCTTTCAGCTTTTATATCTCTGGAAAAAAGTCTTTATTTTAAAAATATTTTCGGTGGATAAAGAATTCCAGGTTGACAGTTTTCCTTTCAGAACTTTAAAGAAGGGTTTTATGTCTTCTGGCGTGCTTGCATTGTTTCTGGTGAGCAGTCTGTGGTTCTCCATATCTTTGTTACTCTGTCTGCAATGTGTCCTTTTCCTATGGCTACTTTTAAGGTTTTCTCTTTATCACTGGTTCTAAGCAAGTTGATTATGATGTGCTTTGGTATAGTTTTCTTATGTTTCCTGTGCTTGGGGCTCACTGAGCTTCTTGGACCTGTGGATTTACAGTTTTTATCAATTTTTGTTATTTTTGGTTATTATTTAAGAAAAATTTCTGTCCCCTCTTCTTCTTAGGAAACTTTAACCATATATGATATTGCTTGACTTGATCACTGATGCTCTATTCATTTCATTTTTCTCTCTGTGTTTCATTTTGGAAAGTTTTTATTGCTATGTCTCTAACTTCACTAATATTTTCTTTTGAGATATCTAATTTCCTGTTAATCTAACCAGTGTGTTATTATCTCATACTGCATCTTAAGTTTTGATTGCAATTGACTTCTTTGGGTCTGTTTAAAATTTCCACGTCTCTTCTTAACATGTACAGTCTTTTTAACTAGAATTCTATCATTGTATAATTTTTGCTTTGGTTGTGATTGATTTTTTTTTTTCTCTCATGATGAGTCATATTTTCTTGCTACTTTGCATGCTTGGAAATTTTCTATCTAATTACAGAATTATGAATTCCACCTTGTGGGTACTGTATTCATTTTTATTTCTAGAAATATATTCTTGAGCTTTGTCCTGGAATGTGGTTACGTTACATGGAATCAGTCTGATCTGTTCAGGTCTTGCTTTTATGCTTTGTTAGGTGGGTCCACACCAGCACTGAGTCTGGGGTTCATTCTTCCCCTTTACAGAGATAAAGTTCTACTGAGCACTCTGCCCTGTGTCCTGTATATTAGGAGGTTTTTGTTTTTTTCACTCTGTTTGGTGTGAACAGGCACTATTCCAGGCCCCAGTGTGAAAGACAGTGATGTTCTAATTCTTTTGGGTGACTCATTACATGGCCTCAGAAACTTTCTCACACACATACACTGGTCCATATTTATTTGAATGCCTGACAGGCCCCTGTGTATACTCTGGAGTTCTCTGTGCCACTTTCCCTGGTACTCTGCCCTATACCTTCAGCTGCCTATGCTCCTGGGATTCTTGGTTCCATCTCTTCAACTCAGGGAGGTTACTGGGCTCTGCCTGAGTCCCCTTCCTGTTCTGGCCTAAAAACTTTCCTTAGAAAGTAGCTGGGTGATCACAGGTCTCTTTGTTTATTTGTCATTTCTCAGAAGTCATTGTCCTTCATTGCCTGATATCCAATGTCTAGAAAAATGATATTTTCCATATGTTGTCCAGCTTTTTAGTCATTCCCAGCAGGAGAGTACACCCAGCCCCTGTTAACTCCACCTTGGCCAGAAGAAGAAGTTATGCCACATACCTGAGTCTGAATAATCATAGTTCGTCAGTTGTTCTTTTGAGTAAAAATGGAGTTCCGTGGAAAAAGCGGCTAGTTTAGCTTGCAACAGAAATAGTCACACTGGTGCTTTTCTTAAAGACAACCATCATGCTTCCACTTGTTGCAGAATGCTTTATTTTTGTCACACAGAACATTGAAAAGACATGTAATCAAAGATTGCGACAAAATCAATAATTTTTAGTGCCTCATTGAGGAATTCTTAAGCAAAGCTGGTGTGTGTTCCAGTAAATGCACAGTGATGAAGACAACACAGCTATTAGCATAGTTTGTTGTTGCTGCCTTAATTTGTGCCAAGGCTCCAACACTTTTACCCACCGTCACTTTTGCTCCAGCAGTGCAAATGTCGACGCAGAAAAAAAGGAAAGTGACTTCTTAGTAGTTTACAAAAATAGTTTTGAATTCATGGCCCCTTGAAAGGGACTTGGGGATACCCCAGGCGCCCACAAACCGTACTTTGAGAACTGCTGCCCTACAGACTTTCTTTACTGTGTACAGAGACATGTACAAGAATGTTCTCTGTAGCATTGTTCACACTAATACAAATTTGGAAACAATTAAGTGGTCATCGGTAGTAGAATGGATAAATAAATTGTAGTATATTTGTGCAATGAGTAGTTGGTAGCAGTTAAAATGAACAGGCTAGAGCTATATGTATCTAATATGTATAAAGATCAAAAGAGCTAAGTGGAAAAAAAGTTGCAGAAATAGATGTATTGCATGGTACCATTTATATAAATGTAAAATGTAAAAAGTATATGTGGTTTCTGGATACTACATATGTAGCAAACAAAGTAAATAGGAAACAGTGGCTATCTCAGAGTGGGGGAGGGAGGGAGGCGAATGAGCTGGGGAAGTTAGCAGGAACTCGACTTACATCTGTAATCCCCACTTTTTGTTTCTGAGACAATTTGGCAGAAGAATAATATTTGAAAATCTGGTTGGTTGGCAGGTAGATTTTTATGACATTCTCTATAGTTTTGGGGGCATTTGAAATCCTTCAGAATTCTTATCCTCATCAAGAAATATGCATCGATGTTTCTCCCATCGATGTTTCTCTCTCTCTCCCTTCCTATCTCTCTTAAAAAAAAAACAAGAAGAAATATGCAAAAAGAGAAGCTGTGCCAACACATAACAGAGTTCCACTTTTGGGTGAAAAGGCCCGGTAAGTTCTAGTTGGTGAGCTCCCCATGGTGTCATATACCAGCATTGGCATTTACCAAGGAACTGCAGTCTGCCAGGGACTTCACCGCGCGAACAGTTAGCTTTATGGTCTCCTGTGAAGTGGGGATTCTTATCCTAACTCTGAAGCCTGGATGATGCACATCCAAAATGCTTAACATGCCGAAGGTTGCGCAGTTATCCAGTGAAGTCCTGAGTGGAACCCAGGTCTTTTGGGTTCGGGGTTCGGGGCCTGTGCTTTTTCTCACCACGCTCATGTCTGAGATGACGGGTTTTTCCTTTGCAGTGGTTCTGTTCCTATTTCTCCTCTAACTCTTGCTCCAAACCCAGTTTTTCTCTGTGTGTTATGTTTCTGCTCAGTGAGCCAGCCACAGCGATCACCTTGTGTTTGTTGCTACAGCAACAATGCAGCGGTGTTATTAGGTATTAGTACTGTTTTGTTGTGCTTTGCGATTCAGCTCGGCGGAGGCCCTGAGATGTGCAGAGGGCGCTTCCCAGCGGCGCGGCATCTGGCCTTTGAGGCCGGGGCGTCAGGCTGTGTGTCTGTGAGGCCAGGTTCCGGCTGCTTAGGGGTAAGTTCCGGGCTGGTACTACAGCCTGCTGGAGGAAGATTTCTTAATCAGTTTGTAATGGGATCATTTATAATGTTTTAGGTAATAAAACAAAAGAACCCTTTTAGGGTGTTGACGATAACATCCCACTGACACGTCGAGCGCTGTCTAAAGATTTATTTGAATGAATCGCGCAGCGGCTGGAGAGAGACAGTATATGTACTCATGTAGTTCTTTCTGCTCGCACAGCTGTCTGATGGAGAAAAACGGCGGCAGAATGCTAGAGATTACATGAATGCACCTGGGGAGACGAGGCGGGGGCTTATAGGGTTTAAAAATAGAAGCGTGAGGGTTTGGCAGGTAGGTTTACCTGCCTACCTTGCTGCAGAACCCAGGGAGGGTCCGTTCTGCAGAGAGGCAGTGGGATCCGCTCGGAGAGAATCCTGTGCTGAGTCCTTGCTCTAATTAACACGGGGTTCGTTTCTGGCCCAACAGATTTCTGCTGCTTTCTCTGTGTGTTGGATTCTGCGCATCTGTCTTCACAGTATCTGCAAATACAGACAGTGTTTTCCTTAAGTTTTAGATCAATTTAAAGACAACACAGCCCGGGGAAACAGTCGCACTCAAACACCTTTGGTGGGAATGCACATTGGTTTGGTCTTTTGGACCATCGTTTGTAAGCATGATGGAGAGAGGCTGCCCCTTCCTGGCTGGAAGACCTTGGGCAAGTCACTGAGGCTCTCTGCGCCCCACTTCCCTCAACTCTGAAATGAGGGACAGTGGATCGAGCCCCTTTGGTTGGGCTGTCGTGAGGAGTGTAAGAGGTGCTCCAGGCAATGCGCCTACAGCGATCTGCAGGGAAACCTGCAGTAGTTGTTAGCTGTTGTTGTTATTATGTATCAAAGCAAAGATCTGTGTTCTCTTGGAGTCAACATTTACACATGTAGGCATTCATCCTCAGAAAAAGGGATCAGAGGCATTCAGAGACACATCTGCATGGACAGTCACTGCTGCCTGGTCACTGTACAGTGTCTCCTGTGTGTTCGTTGCTGAGGGCTTGGCTACCAACTGTAGTCACCTCTTTAGAAGGATCAAGAGCTTTGTATGTATCGACGTGGAGAAAGATCAGTGCCTCATTATTAAATGAAAAAACTAGCCCTGGCTGGGTGGCTCAGTGGGTTGGAACATTGCCCATACACCAAAAGGTTGCAGGTTTGATTCTCAGTCAGGACACATACCTAGGTTGTGGGTTCGATCCCTGGTCAGGGAGCGTATGGGAGGCAACCGATCGATATTTCTTTCTCACATTAATGTTTCTCTCTCTCTCTAAAAAAAATCAATAAAAACGTATCCTCGGGTGAAGATTAAAAAAATTTTAATGAAAAAATGAGTTCTTTTTTATGTCATTTCATTTTGAAAAATTTGAACATACAGCAAAGCTGAAAGAATTTTGCAGTGACACCCATATGCCCACATGCTAGCTTCCACAATGAACATTTTATTCTGCCGGCTTTATCACGTATCCATCCCTCCATCCACCCATTCATCCCTCTTAATACTTTTATGCATTTCGGAGAAAGTTGCAGACATCAGTACACTCCCCGAAATACTTCAGCACGCATGCACATCACTCATTAAAGTTCATGGCTTGTCTACAGTTCTTTTGAAAAATTAGGCTCTGTAACAACACAGACACTTTATGAACCAATTTGTGTGAAAAACAAAGATGTTTCTGTATGCAGGTCTATCCAGATCACGGCAAACCATTTTGGGTGGTGATCTGTTAGGCGCAGGGCTACTGAGCAATGTACTTTTACTTTAAAGGTATATAAAGCTTGAATCATGCCATTTAACGTAGTTTTGGAACATGGTGTTATGGCTTTCCCTCCTCCTCCTCCACTGTCATCATCAAACAGTTATAGAAAGCTTTGCTTCTGTTGTAAACCTCCAAAGTGCTCAGGCAACCTCTGCGTGTCATTCAGCAAAGGGGGAAAAAGGGGACCCTCTTCCGAGACACTTGTTTTGTCTTGAAGTCTGGGGTCCTTTCTGATATCTCTGTGGGAGGACTCTGAAGGACAGCGAATGGGACTTCTGTGAACATCCGCACAGTTCGGTCAGGACCTGACTTGAACGAAATCCTGAAAAACAAATGGAGATGTATGGAGAACGTGTTAGTAGGTGGGGTGATGTATCTCAAGGGCGTTTTATTCTGTGAAACGCATGAAGCTAATTGGCAGGTGTCAACCTGGCTAATGGGACTTGATTTAAAGTCTGAAGCCAGAGTTCTAAGAGGCAGAAAGACGAAGCTCCTAGATTTGTTGCAATTAGGTATCCAAGCGCTTAAACTCACTTGATAATTTTCTCCTCATTTTTGTGGGCTGTGGAGTGTGGGAGGAAAAATGGGTAACCTGTAGGGGAGCGGGGGTGTGAGCACAGACCTATATATAATTTACTTTTCTGGAAAGATATATAGTCAAGTCATTTCAATTGCTTTTCTCCTGGGGGCGTGTATCCTATAGATTCTGCTTGGAGTTGGGTGGAGTCCATTAGAAGCGGCGAAAACATTTTTTTTTTTTTTTATGGAGGAATTCAGGAACTTTGAGAGCTTTGCAGTGCATATTTTTAATATGTTAAGTGCTAGCAGGAGAGTTTGGACACCTCAGTCTTCCTTCAATAAATGGATTTTACAATTGCAAAGTGGAGGCTCACTCTTTTGGGGGTTGCAACTCACAATAGCTCCATCTTTCAAGTGAAACTTCAGACCCAGTGGGTTCCAAAATGCTAACTGAAATTTTTGGCTCCTAGCATTTTGGAATCGAGTTTCAGAAGCAGGCAGCATATATGTCATTGCAAAGCCATCGCGGCCGCGTTGTCTCTTGTTGATAGCATAATGCCAGGGCCACCGAGACGTTGTCGCGACGTGAATAATTTGTGTATTGTAAGTCGTCTAAACACGCCTGTGTGTGATGGCTGCAGTAGAATTGCCTCCATGTGGCTTTACAAGACCGACTGTAATGGTCGCTTCACAGTCATTAGAGCCCAGTGTGTAAATAATTGGCATTTGAAAATCGTCTTCAATGTGCTTAGACAATGGATATGAATGCCTCTTCCAGATTCATTAGCTCCATCAAGAATTCACCGTTCACAGCTCCTGAGGCATCAGCCGGTGTCCTCCCCAGCCAGCCTTCAGCACGGTCTGTCTGTTTGCCATCTCCCACGTGCACCTGTGAACAGGCATTGGGGTTTCTCGTTTTACCTTTAAAAGTGCAGGGTTGTGAACGTAGCCAGGGAGAGTGCAGATTAAAATCCGGACCCGGGACTTACTGCCTCTCCCTTCGATCCCTCCCCCGTGCTGTAGAAAGACGGACAGGTGGGCGCAGGGATGCGGAGGGCCCTTACGGGTTGCCCCGGTGTTTGGAGGGGCAGGGAGGTGGAAAGAAGCTGAACAATTATTCCTTAAAGGTTGCCCCTGAGCCAGCAGGAGCCATAGGCTCAGACGCTCTGTTCATTTTCCACTCGTGGCCCCGCCGGCCTGGGAGCAGGCTCTCTGGCCACAGGGCCGCCTGTCCACCCCCTTCCCTGCTGCTTCTGAGGGGTGGGGACGGTCGGCTGGACCTGTGACGGCGGCGTGTGCATGTCCATCTGTTGTTTGAGAGGCCTCCGAAAACACACAACAGAACATAAATCAGAGCCAGAATCTTTGAACATTTACAGTTTTAAATGAAATTCCTGTTGAGAGTCTCTTAAGCTAGATTTATATCTGATTTTGCATTGAACTGTGTCGTTATGCGGGGCCGAGAAACTCTTCCGAAATTAAGCATAATGTGAAAACATGCTGAAAAGACAGTTCTGTAGAAATGTGAAACATTATTATGTTATAGAATATTGGAGTGGAGAAATATGCATCAGGGCACAATTACCACGGACATTTTTCTTCTAATGATCCTCGCACGCTCCTTGGCGGAAAGGTTTGCTGACGTCTCCCAGATAAAGGGATATCGAGACGATACTGATCGTCTGCATCCATTTTGAGTTTCAGAGAAGACGGGGCCAGCGGGCCGGCCTGGTTTCGGACGCCGAGGCCTGGCCTGGCCTCACGGAGGCTTGCGGAGACTTTGGAGAGAAGCTGGCGTGTGTGCTGGGGGGTTAGGTTGAAGTAACACGTGGAAAGATTAATTTCTGGATGCTGGAACCGGAAGCTTCCAGAAGCTACCGGATTGGGTGACACCGAGGAGGTTGGATCCTTCTCTGGGAGTTTTTAGGGTTTGAAAGCACCTGTCCAGGATAGTTTTGGGGGGTCTTGGGGGGAAGGTGATAGAGACGCTTATCTTAGGCTAAGTGTTATTGTTTTCAGCTCGGGGTAGGGATATGTTCCGCATACCCCACAGAAGGCCCTGCTCAGCTTTGTTTCCCTCGGAAGACTCCCCACCTCCACGCCACTGGCCCACTCACTGGGCTTAGGGCTCAATGAGTATTTGTTACATACCCTGGGATGTTGTCCTTCCTTCCTTCCTCCCACCCTGAAGCCAGCAGCGTCTCACCCCTCACTTGGGCTACCCTGTGCCCTGGGCACGCGTGGGGTGTGGGCAGGAGCCCTCCCCCCGTCTTGCTCCTGGCAGACCGTCTTCGTTTGGAGGGGAAGGGAAATTCTGTTTCCCTGCCTCCTGGATTCAGTCCCCATGTTGGCTGCGGGCTAGAGGTCCCGGGCAGCTGGGCCAGGCGGCTGCTGACGCTCAGATGTAAGCCTTGGAGACTCCCTCCCTCCCCCGAGCCCCTGGCAGGTCCCCTGGCAGGTCGAAGCTTTCCCCAAATCCTCCTTGAGCCTTTGCCCTCTAAGCCGGCACTGCGAGGCCACCAGCCTGGGGGGGCGGGGGAGCAGAGCTGAGATGTCACCCAGGCTGGAGCTCAGAGGCCTCTCCCGTCCGCGCAGGGGGCACCATGTGAGAAGCCCCGTGCTGGGCCAGACTCGGGGTCAGGTGACAGCCAGCTCATCCCGTAAACGGGACGGGCGGCAGCTCCTGTCTCTGCTTCCTTTCCCTCTGCTCTTCTTAGAAGCTCTTAAAGCACCCCAAGGCATTTGTTACTTAGAGTTGCTTGAAATTAAGCAATTTAATTCTAATTTGGGCCTGTAATGTCGGGCTCTTGACCACCAGAGGTCACTGTAATAAGGTAGAAAGCAGGTGTTTCAGAGTCTTGAGTTGGTAGTTGGCTCAAAAAAAAAAAAAATACAAGAAAACCAAACAGGGACCCCCCCCCCACTTTCTGGTGGGCCTCAGTGTGCTGCTCTGGGTGTGGGCCTGCAGCCCCAGCTTCCCCAGGGCAAGAGCCCTCCAGCGGCAGTGGCCGGCAGGAGCGGGGCAGGTGGCCGCCTAGGGAACATTCGCCTCCCAGGCCCCGTGCAGGCCCCTCGCTCAGCGGGAGGGTCTCTCCTCTCTGCCTCACCCAGCACCTCACACCGGAGCTGCACCCTCAGAACCCATCTGCTGCAGCAAACCTGGGGTAGGCTCTCAGGAGCGTGTGCGAGCGTGTGTGCGAGTGCGTGTGCATGCGCGTGTGAGGGGCCAGAGCTGGTACTGTCACCTAGAGGTGTTGGTGTGAGAAAGGGAGGACGCCGATGTCAGGGCTCGAGAGCTCCGTGCGTGGCTCGCAGCTAGCGCTCGCAAAACGTCAGCCATAACAATATTCTTTTTTTTCTTTTAACCTTCACCTGAGGATATTTTTCTATTTATCTTCAGATAGAGTGGGAGGAAGAGAGGGAGAGAAAGGGAGAGAGAGAGAAACATCGACGTGAGAGACACATCGACTGGTTGACTCCTGCACGACCCCGACCAGGGCTGGGGACGAACTGCAACCGAGGTCCGTGCTCTTGGCCGGAATCATTGCTCATTGGTCCGAGGGCTGGTGCTCTAACCACTGAGAAAACCGGCCAGGGCCATAACAATATTCTTATTAGGAGCCGGGTCAGTGAAAACATTAACACGCAAGAGCAGCTTGGCCTCTCTTGGGGCGCCGCGACGCTCCCCCCCCCCCCCCCGCCCCTGTGGCCATCTGTGTGCCGCCGCTGGGAGCCGCGCCGGCTCTCACTGACGGCGCCTCCGGACGCTCCTCCGGCCGGCCTTCCCGTCTTCTGTGGGTGGCTGGCAGGGGAACTTGAGGGCTCTGGGGAAGGGGGTCTGCATTTAGCTAATACTTGGGCTCTCTGGCTAGCGCTTTTGTGAGCCTGCCACACACTGACTTCTCTCCCAGTTCGCAATGCCCGAGCCGCCTGAACAGTGAAATCAGAGGTGCACGTGGACCTCTGCGGGGAGCCGGGCGGCACGGGGAGAGGCAGGTGCTCGCATTGCTCACCGAGCACATCTGGAGGATGTATGGGTCTTCGGGAAGGGAGTGCATCACCTGGGTCCTCCGGAGGGCCGTTCGGGCTGCCAGTGGGGGAGGTCAGGAGCAGTGATCTACAGGACATGCTGCTGCCGTCACCTTCCGCGGTAATTTCCCCTGCTGTCTCTGCAGAGGTGACATGCACAAGCCACATACACACACGCACGCACATGGAACATTGCTATGGCTGCAGCAGTTGCTGGGGCTGTGAGCCCAAGTCCAGACTGGCCCCAGGCTCTGACCTGACTGGTGGGGTAAGCAGAAGACCCAGTAAGACAGAGCGGTGCTGCGGGGACCCTGGCGCTTGTAATGTGCCTTCTGGTGCGGCTGACGGCACGGACTTTGGGGGCTTCGGCAGGTCTAAGAGGATCTGTGGCTGGAAGGGCACGGATATGATTAGCAGGTGGAGATGGGCCTCCAGCACACAGGTGCTGTCACGGAGCTGAGGGAGGACACGCGCTCTCTGACCGTGAAGATGTGGGATTGGAGCTGGAGTGAGCTGGAGGCAGGAGGTTCCCAGCCCTTCCTCTCTGGGCACCAGCACTTCGCTGGCTTTGGAGAGGGCTCTTGTCCCGCATGCGGTCTCTTGCCTCCCGCCTGCTGTCTTTCCTCCCAGCCTCTGCCTCCCCTCCTCTCTCTCCTCCTCCCTCCTCCCTTCCTCCTCCCTCCTCCCTTCCTCCTCCCTCCTCCCTTCCTCCCCCTCTTCCCTTCCTCCTCCCTCCTCCCTCCTCCCTTCCTCCCCCTCTTCCCTTCCTCCTCCCTCCTCCCTCCTCCCTTCCTCCTCCCTCCTCCCTTCCTCCTCCCTCCTCTCTCTCCTCCTCCCTCCTCTCTCTCCTCCTCCCTCCTCCTCCCTTCCTCCTCCCTCCTCCCTCCTCTCTCTCTTCCTCCCTCCTCTCTCTCCTCCTCCCTCCTCTCTCTCCTCCTCCCTCCTGCATCTTCCTGTTCTATTCCCACCTGCCAACCATGTGTTGCTCTTTCATAGATGTTTTTCTCTCTCTCCCTCTCCTTTCCTTTCTCTCTTAAAATCAATTCAAATAAAAAACCCTCCCTGGCCAGTTTCGCTCAGCAGTTAGAGTGTCGGCCTGCGGTCCAGAGAGACCCGGGTTCGGTTCCCGCTAAGGGCACGTACCTCGGTTGCAGTTTGTCCCCGGCCCTGGTTGGGTCGTGCGGGTGGCAGCCACTCGATGTGTCCCTTTCACGTCGATGTTTCTCTCTCTCTCTTCCTCTGTCTTCCTCCCACTCTACCTGAACAAAAAATGGAAAAATGTCCTTGGGTGAGGATAAAAAAACAAAAACCCCAACAAATAAATCTCTTCAGTTGGTGATGACTTCCACATGAAGAGACCGTGCAGAGGTAGCCTGTACCCAATGCTCTGCAAAGATGAGTCTGTGATTAACTGTGCCAGAAACCAAGCAAATGTTTTATATGCTTATCTCCTAAACCCCGAGAAAGCAATACCAATACCATCCCCATTGTTAGATGCAAAACAAATTCAGAGCATTTGAGGTGACTTGCCTGAGGTCACCCTGAACCCAGGCCTTCTCTCTTCCCCTTCTGTGACCCATTGCCTCCAGGGGTGCCGGTCAGCCTCTCTGGGGAAGGCCCCGGCTGTTGCTGGCCACAGGTGCCCGCCCGAGCCCCTTCTGCTGTGGCTGGAAGACTCATCCCCGCTCTTTCTTCCCTCAGCTGAAATCAAACGCAGGTGGTCCCCATCCACCCGAAATCCCGCGTCGTGTGCGTTTGACTAGTCATTAGGTTGCCCCAGGCCAACCTGGCTCTCTTTAAACTTTTAACTGTATCCACATTTGAAAGATTATTTTTATTCCATTAGAACCATTACATGCTTATTGCCGACGCCTTTGAGGGAAAAGGGCTTCTGGAAGGGGGGGACCTGGACGGTGGCTGACGTTGCTGAATCCCGGCTCTTTCAATTCAAGATATGAAATTGGCTTTTTGGGACGCACGGTGCTGATGGAGCCCGAAGAAAGCAGCGGAGTGGATTTCAAGTCTCTTTGAAGATGTCCTCCGATATCCGCTCTTGGATGGTGTGACTGATAAGAGCCTGGTGTTAACACATCCCTACCTGGCACTCGGTCTCCCTTTCCATTAAAACATGTAAATTCAGAGGCCTTGGAGGCGGCTGATTCAGATCTCTCTGATACCCGAAGGCGGTGTTAATCGGTGGCGCGGTACTTAACCCCGAACAAGTAAGCGAGGAGGCGAAGTGAGCGGTGTCAGTGCCGCTGTTCATTCCCACACTGCTCTTCCGGTGCCCGGGCCCAGCCCCCCGGAGGGCCGGGTGCCTCCCACGGGTGCCCCGATGGGGAAGACGGGACTCTGGGAGGATCTCCGTCTGCCCTCCCTGTGCAGAGAGGTGCCCAGAGAGTCCAAGTGCAGGTCTGCGTCTGCATATTAAGAGCAATATTACTTTTATATTGAAAATTTCATTTTTCCTGCCGGGTGTGCAAGCAAATAATTGAGACCTGATTTACTTTAGTTAATAAGCCAGCAACCCCCCTCCCCCTCCCGTGGCTTGTTTGGGTCTGTGCAAGACCCAGAGCAGCAGGAAGCTGAGACAGCAGGACCTCCCCAGTCTCGTGACAACCCGGAAAGGAAAGGTCGCCAGGTGCCCGAGGCATTAGTGGCAAGGCTGGTGCCCACCGCGCAGGAGCTGTCCATGGTGCTGGCACTGGGAGCTGTCCATGGTGCTGGGCTGGGAGCCGTCCACGGTGCTGGCGCTGGGAGCTGTCAATAGTGCTGACGCAGGGAGCTGTCCATGGTGCTGGGCTGGGAGCCGTCCACGGTGCTGGCGCTGGGAGCTGTCAATAGTGCTGACGCAGGGAGCTGTCCATGGTGCTGGCTCTGGGAGCTGTCCATGGTGCTGGCCCTGGGGACCTGGGGAAGTGCTGCAGCCTGGAGGGGCACAGGCTTTCTCGTGGGTCCCTGGGATAGACCTGCTGCGTTCATTCTGCCGCATCCTTGAGCGCCTCACACTTTGCTGCCCAGATGGAGAACGCGCTGCTTTTCCCTGGAAGAATTCATAGCCCAGTAGGAGAAAGAGAGGGGGAGGGGAGAGAGTGGTTCCTTCCATTTGGGAAGGAGTGTGGGTTTGGGGCTCGCGCAGGGCCGGTTTCGGAATCCTGCTCCTTTTACCTGTTAGACGTCTGAGCTTAGTAGACACATGCACCTTCTTGGAGCCTTGGTTTCTCCACCTGTGGAAGACGCACAGAGCAGCGCAGCAGTGAGCTGTACAAGTGGACGTGCAGGCTGTCGAGGGGTGGTGTCGGCCGGTCAGTGTGGGAGCTGGCTGCAGGCTGACCGGTAGGGTTTCTGCGTTTCCTCCTGGGACCCATGGTGGGACTGCATTCCGTCTCCTCACTGAGGCCACGGGGCGTCCGCCTGGCTGAGGTGGGTGCAGTGTGACCAGCGGGGACGTGGCCCCGTCTGAGCTGGGGCACTCAGAGCCAGCGTGCGGTTAGCTCTGTGCCCTTCCCTGGACTCTGCTTCCATTCGCCTGGCCCCGAGTGACCGCAGGAGCAGCACAGTAGTGACCTGAGCAAGAAGCAGACATCATTTTTCCTGAGCAGGACATGTTAGAGTTGGTTGTCGCCGCCCTGTGACCTCACGTGTCCTGACTAAGCACTGGAGAGGGTCTGTTGCCTCCTTTTGGGAGAAGGCTCCACAGAAAAGGTGACCTTTGAGTACAGCCTCAAACCAGGTGTCGGCCCCGTGAGAGGTGTGTCTGAGCGGGGTCCAGTCCAGCTCAGTGTACCTCCAGGAACAAAGACTTGGGAAGGTTCTGTATGGACCCCGGGTTTCTTCTGCTGGGGGGTTCTTCCTGGTTTTCAGGAACAAAGGAGAGATTGTAGGCTCCAGTCACCCCTGCCCTCCAGCGAGTTCTCTGCTTAGCTGGCTGGCGCATTCTGGCCAAGCCGTCCTCAGACGTCCTAATTGTGCAGGCTGTCTGGTGGCCTTGGACAGAGACATTTTTTGAGGGGGGGGGTGTCTTTCTGACCTAGTGGAGGTCAGACCTCTGCTGAATGGTACTCAGAGCTGTGCTTTATTAAGATAATCTGAATATCACCACTGTAGGAACAGCACCTATTGTTATGCCAAGGAGAAGTTTTTCATTGTGGAAAAGGCGAGAGGGAGAAGGAGAGGGAGAGAGAGGGGGAGATAGAGAGGGAGAGGGAGAGGGGGGTGGGGGGAGATAGAGAGGGAGAGGGAGAGGGGGGAGGGGAGGAGACACACACTCCGAGGTAAAATAAACCCCTGCAGCCGAACGTCCAGGCAATCACTAGAGTGAGACTAAGTAGATAGTCACAGTGGGAGTCATTTCAAAAACAAAATACAATTAAAAGTTGAATATTTGATGGGATTAGTCGGTGAAGTTGCAGGACTGGGTCTTGGGGAAGGGAGGACTGTTTGCTTGGAGAGTAGTGGGGGAGGGGCTTCTGGCAGCCTGGAGAGACTCCTCCCTGTCACCGTGAGTGTGTGAGTTATCGTCCCATCCGAGCTCCGAGCTCCACAAGAAATTTAGTGTTCCCCCGGCAGCGTAGGGCGTTCCCACCGGCCAGAGCCCTCCCACTGCCCTGCCCATGCCCTAGGGTTCCCCCAGAGCACCCCCACTGCCCGATCCCCTAGGGCTCCCCCCAGAGCACCCCCACTGCCCGATCCCCTAGGGCTCCCCCCAGAGCACCCCCACTGCCCACCTGATCCCCTAAGGCTCCCCCCAGGGCACCCCTACTGCCCACCTGATTCCCTAGGGCTCCCCCCAGAGCACCCCTACTGCCCACCTGATCCCTTAGGGCTCCCCCCAGAGCCCGTCTCTCACTAAACTCTTGTCTTCCTTTCTCTGTCCTCTCCACTGCTCCCCAGTCTGAGGGGACGGCTGCGTTCCTAGCCCGGGGTGGCTGGCCTACACCTGGTACAGGACTGTGCAGATGTGTGTAGACTCGGGTACGCGAAAGGGTCTGCGCGTCTTTCTAGGATGGGGTGGCCGCCTGAAGCTGAGCTTTGGGCTGAGGCCTCCTGCAAATGCATTTGAGTTGTTCATGGGACTTCTGAGACTTGAAGATGAGTCTCAACCTGTGTTGCCAGTCTCCTCCGGGTTTAGGAATTAGTTTAAAATTGAAGTGACAGACAGGCCACATCTCCCAGACCCAGGCCAGCACAGGAAAGTCCATCTTTACAAACAGCTCCCGACATTGTACATGGGGGGGGGGGGTCACGGAAGGTCAGCTGCTCAACACAGCCCCAAACATCAGCCCTTCTCTGGACTGCGAGCTCAGGGCACTTCAGTTGAGGGGCTACACCCTCACCGATTGTGGGTTCTGGGGTCAGTGCAAACAATGCAGAGGGAGATGCCCGGCCAGATCAGTCAGCTTCCATCGGCTGGGACACCGGGGTCTTCATTAGGAAGCCCGGTGGAGGCAGAGCTGACGGCCCATGGTCCCTGCCGGCGCCCGCCCTCTCCCTACCTTCACGTGGATCCTCGATTCTGGGGACACATGATGGTCACACTCCGCATCTCGATTCATTCCACCCTTGTTTTCTGTCTGTTTTCAAAGAAACAATGAACAGCCGGTCAGATGAGATGTTTGGTCACCCTGCAGATGTCTGTCGAGCACTTGGTGTGCGCCAGGCTCGTCCAGGACACAGCATTGGCGTGCGTGTCCTAGTGGGAGGAGGGGTCAGGCAGTCAACAGGATGAGTAGGGGAATTTCATGATGTCTCGGGGAGACCTGTGCCCCAGGATCAAGGAAGGAAGGAAGGGATGGGAGAGAGCGCGAGGGAGGGCAGTGGTAAATAGGCCGCCACACGGTCAGGAGGCCACCCGAGTGACATGTGGGTGAGGCCCTGGGAGAGGAGGGAGCAGTTACAGGGACATTCGGGGAAGCACATTCATTCAAGAGGGGGCAGCAAGTGCAGTGCCCTTGAGGCCGGTGGAAGGAAAGCTGGGAGCCTGTGAGGCTGGAGCTGGGTGAAGGGAAGAGGGTGGCACGGAGGGGGGGTGGGGCGAGTGATCAGAGAAGAGGCAGGATGTGGGCCGTGTGGGCGCCCTCCCCGCTGGGGTGGTGGGGGTGAGGCTAGGGCCAGAGCCTCCTGGTCTTGCCGCAGTGGGAAGATGCAGCAGGAGGAGCCCATGAATAGTGGTCCATCTGGACCCTGAGATGCTCTAGAGGCCGCCGAAACCCACATCCCATCAGGTGACGGATCCACACTCCTGTCCGGATCCCGATGGGGTGGTGGTGTAGATACGGGCCCTCTGGACAGGACCGGTCTGCACCAGACATCATCCCGCGGGTTGTGGGGTTCAGGGTCTCACATGGCAGCCACTGGAGGGTGGACTTCAGACTGCATTGCCACCTGAGGGGTCTGCCATGCAGCCTCGGGCTCCGGGGCGAGTGTAGGCGGGCACTCCCGATCTTTGTACACAGGAAGACACCTTCAAGGTGCTGCCATATTTCTGCGTATGAGATCATCTGAATTTGGGGGGACTGTGGAGGTGGGTGGAGAGAGTGTGGCGGAGATTGGGGAGGCCGCCGTGAATTTCTGGTCCTAGAGGATGTGGCAGGACAAAGGAGGGGGCTCCGGCAAGGAGAAACAAAACTGGGGCACATTTTGGGGCACTCGAGAACAGCTGCAGGTTGTACCCCCTCAGCAGAGTTTGTCCCTAACACGAGGCGTGGCGGTTGTGCTGCCCACTTCTGGGGCTGATTGGGGTCTGCCCACCCCTTGATGCTGGGGTCTTGCTTGGCGAGGAGCTAGGGGGAGGTGCCCGGAGACATGGAGAACAAGGTCAGCATCGAGGGGGTCGCTGAGCGTGTAGGAGGCAGACGCAGCGCCTCGGGCCTGAAAGTCCTCTCGCTGCTGAAAATTGAAGGCTGGGCCAGTCATCCTCAGGGCTCACACTGGGGGCCCAGCCTGGGGGTTTGGACGGGGTGGGTGAGGAGCGTGGGGACGCGGTTGCTGTTTGTTCTTTGATGAACGTCCTTCCTGTTTGCTGGGACAGACTCAGAACAGTCCCGAAACAGGGGCTGCTCCCTCTGGGTCCATATCCATTCCCACAGGTGGCCCTCCTGGGCTGGCCCTGTGTGTGGTCCCTCCGAGCCCTGGGTCTGAGTCTCTGTGGCTCCCACAGGGCTTAGTGTCCCTGAGACACCCCTTCTCTTGCATGAAGTGGGGCACAAGTGGGAGACACTCGAGAAGGGACCTCTGGACTCTGATGCCCACTCCGCACCCTGGGGGCTGTTGCCGTCCATTGATCGGCAGCAAACACCCATCTTGCTTTCTGTCTTGGATGCTGTGGGAGGTGTCAACCCGCACGGTGACCTCTACCTGGGTGGCTGGTCCTTTCCCAGGGGCTGTGGCCACTTCGTAGTGGGAGGTTCTTCCTCCGGCCGGCAGGCCCCAGGCCATCGGTCAGTCTGTGCTGCCCAGGGGCTTACCCGCCAGGCTCTCCAAGGCCGCCTCCTTCCCTCTCCACCGTGAGTCCTGAAAGGCAGGGTTTGGGGGCTCAGCACCCAGCGGAGAACAACTCCCAGTTGCTCAAAATCGGTGCGATCTGTCCAACCGGATCATGTCCCCGCTCCCCACTCCGCCCAACGGGGACCTGAGGTTTCTGTACCTTCTGCTGCTCTCTGTGATCCCTTGTGGGTCCTGGGACCCCGACAACGTTTCAGTGAAGGAGGAGGGGAGTGTGAACACACAGGTACCCAGAGCTGGTCCCCAGGGCCCTGAGGCCACCCCCGAGTGACAGCCTGGAGCTTTAGGCACCCACCTTTAGGATCGGCCTCACCGAGTCAGCCAGGAAATGGCTTGTCACAGACGTGCAGAATTTGACGGCCTCTTTGACATCGCCATGGTGCTTTTCAGTATTTAAATCTATGGTTTTAATAATTTATTTCTTTATGTTTTTTAAAAATTGATTTTAGAAAGAGATGAAGGGGGAGAGAGAAAGAGATAGAAGCATCACTGAGAGAGAAACATTCATCGGCTGCCTCCTGCACGCCCCCTACTGGGGATCAAGCCTGTGACCCGGGCATGTGCCCTGCCTAGGAATCGAACCAGTGACGTCTTGGCGCATGGGATGATGCTTAATCCACTGAGCCACCCTGGCCAGGCTTACTAATTTAGTTCTAGCCAGTCAGATAACTAAACCAATGACTGTTCTCAAATAACTGTTGCCAATCATTGGAACACATTGCTGCCGGGTGGGGAGGGGACCTCTGGGTGGGGAGGGGACCGCGGGGTGTGGAGGGGACCTCCAGGTGGAGAGGGGACCTCTGGGTGGGGAGGGGACCGCTGGGTGGGGAGGGGACCATGATCTCACCTGTTTGCATAAGTTGCATATGCTTATCTGAAAGTCCTCTTGGAGTAATTTCTTTTTCAGCTCTTTTTATTTTATTTTAATTAATTACTTTTAATCTTCATTCAGGGATATATTTATTGATTTCAGAAAGAGGAAGGGAGGGAGGGACACACACACACACACAGAAACATCACTCGGTTCCCCTTGTTGCACCCCATCCGGGGATCAAACATGCAGCCTAGGTATGTGCCCAGAAAAGGTACTGAACCTGCAACTTTTTGGTGTACAGGATGACACTCCAATGAACTGGGCACACGGCCAGGGCTCAGCTCTTTTTATTTTTAAAAGTAAAAAAGTATTCTTTTAAAACAGAGACATAGAGGCCCTGGCCAGGTGGCTCAGTTGGTTCGAGTGTCGTCCCTCTATGCCAAGGTTGTGGGTTCAATCCCTGGTCAGGGCACATACAAGAGTCAACTGATGAATGCATAGATATATGAGACAGCAAATCCATGTTTCTCCCTTTCTCAAATCAATAAATAAAAATTAATTACATCACAGACACAGCCCTGACAGGTTTGGCTCAGCGGTTGGAGCATCGGCCCATGGACCAAAGGGTCGCAGTTTCGGTTCCTGGTCAAAGGCAGGTTGCAGGATCCATCCCCAGGCCTAGTTGGAGTCGTGCAGAAGGCAACTAATCGATGTGTCTCTCTCACATTGATGTTTCTCTCTCTCTCCCTCCCTTCCACTATGTCTGAAAATCAATGGAAAAATATCCTTGAGTGAGGATTAAGAAAACCCAAAACACAGACATAGAAAAATGCTACAGAATACCTGATATAAGGCTCACTGATGGGTGAATTTAGCAAGTGTTTATTGAACAGCTTTTAAACCCGGGCCTTGTCTTCGGTGCTGGGGAGGCAGGGTGGCATGGCCTGGTCTCCCCGCGGGGGAGCACTCCCAGGCTGAGGACAGGCAGGAGGTGGCTGGGGAATGGCTGGAGGGGCCGAAAAGGAGGTGCACGTGGGAGGATGGCTGGGGAGAGGGGCCTCCTGTGCTAGGGGGAGGCTGGGCAGGCCCAGGGCCTGTGATAGTTCAGGGAGTGGAGGTGGGGGGACCACAGGGTTCTTCAGGGAGACCACTGGGAGGTTCTGTACGGGTCTGGTGCAACATCCCAGGCTCAGGTGGTTCTCGGTTCTATTCACTCTCCCTGGGCCTGACTTGCGTCTTCAGCTCATCCTCACGGCCTAGGGCTTGCGCCTGTCGGGTGGTGGAGAGCCCAGTGTGGGGTGGGAGTGGGCACCGACCGAGCCCCTGGCTCTCTGCTCTTCTTTCACTCCGGCCTCAGACGGGCTCCGGGCTCCGGGCTTTGGGCTCTGGGCTCTGGCCTCTGGCCTCAGACGGGCTCCAGGCTCCGGGCTCCGGGCTCCGGGCTCTGGCCTCTGGCCTCAGATGGGCTCCAGGCTCCGGGCTCCGGGCTCCGGGCTCCGGGCTCTGGGCTCTGGCCTCTGGCCTCAGACGGGCTCCAGGCTCCGGGCTCCGGGCTCCGGGCTTTGGGCTCTGGGCTCTGGCCTCTGGCTTCAGATGGGCTCCGGGCTCCGGGCTCCAGGCTCTGGGCTCTGGCCTCTGGCCTCAGACGGGCTCCGGGCTCCGGGCTCTGGGCTCCGGGCTCCGGGCTCTGGGTTCTGGCCTTTGGCCTTAGACGGGCTCCGGGCTCCGGGCTCCGGGCTCCGGGCTCCGGGCTCTGGGCTCTGGGTTCTGGCCTCTGGCCTCAGACGGGCTCCAGGCTCTGGGCTCTGGGCTCTGGCCTCTGGCCTCAGACGGGCTCCGGGCTCCGGGCTCTGGGTTCTGGCCTCTGGCCTCAGATGGGCTCCGGGCTCCGGGCTCTGGGCTCTGGGTTCTGGCCTTTGGCCTCAGACGGGCTCCGGGCTCTGGGCTCTGGGTTCTGGCCTTTGGCCTCAGACGGGCTCTGGGCTCCGGGCTCCGGGCTCTGGGTTCTGGCCTCTGGTCTCAGACGGGCTCCGGGCTCCGGGCTCCGGGCTCTGGGTTCTGGCCTCTGGCCTCAGACGGGCTCCGGGCTCCGGGCTCCGGGCTCTGGGCTCTGGGCTCTGGGCTCTGGGCTCTGGGTTCTGGCCTCTGGCCTCAGACGGGCTCCGGGCTCCGGGCTCTGGGTTCTGGCCTCTGGCCTCAGACGGGCTCCGGGCTCCGGGCTCCGGGCTCTGGGTTCTGGCCTCTGGCCTCAGACGGGCTCCGGGCTCCGGGCTCCGGGCTCCAGGCTCTGGGTTCTGGCCTCCGGCCTCAGACGGGCTCCGGGCTCCGGGCTCTGGGTTCTGGCCTCTGGCCTCAGACGGGCTCCGGGCTCCGGGCTCCGGGCTCCAGGCTCTGGGTTCTGTCCGGGCTCCGGGCTCTGGGTTCTGGCCTCCGGCCTCAGACGGGCTCCGGGGCCTTCTTTCTGTCTCTGCAATTGGAGGTCCTTCTGGAAGTTCATTTGGAAGATGCGGGCGGTCCCTCTCCTGCCTCGGGGTTCTCCGCGTGCAGCGGGGGTGAGCGCTGGGCTCCCGTCCCTGCCCCCTAGCATCCTGGGTGCCCGACCCTCTCCCGCACTGACTGTTCAGCAGGAGCGGTCCTGGGATCGATCTGTGAAGAGCTTGTTCTCCTGCCGGAACAAAGTATGTAAAAAGACCAATTTACAGGCATTCGGACAGATTTAAAGTGGGTTTTTCGGTTCTCCTATGTAGCGGGCTCGGAGTTCTCGGTGGGGCGGGACGGCCCCTGCTGCGTTCACGTCCTGCCCTGCTCAGGCCGCATCGGCCGCTCTCCCAGCCCAGGGCCCAGGACGTCACGGCCCTGTAGGTGCCTGGGAAGGTGTCCGTCTGCCCCTCCCAGGTCAATGCAGAGCTGTGGTTTGCTTTCCACTGTGGGAGGCCTGTGCTGAAGCCATTGTGGCAGGTGGTCCTGGCAGTGTCCTGACTGAAGTACGGATGAGGCTGGACTGTGGCGGGTGCCCTGGCCCAGGCGTAGTCATGGCATGCCAGGTGCGGCCTCTACGCTGGCCAGGAAGCCGGCCCCTCTGAGCAGGATGGGGGCCCTGTGGCCCCAGAGCCAGGCATAGGAAGACGATTGCCCATCTGAGGACAGCCCTCCTCGGGTCCCAGGTCCCAGAGGCCCAGCCGGGCCAGGCCATTTGGTTGTGGCAGAATTGGGGGAGCGAGGGCTCCTTCCCACTCCAGCGGCAGGGAGGGGACAGAGACCAGGCCTTCTCCCTGTGACCCCTGCTGTGGCGGCTGGCGTTGCTCAGGGTGATTGCATAACCTCGGCTGCTGTTCCCGGGAGGAGCTCCGGGCCGGAGCGCCTCCCCCTTCTCCTCACACCAGATGGAAGCAGCCCTGGGACCTCCGGCCTCGCCTGCTCTGGGGCTCTCCGTCCTGAGCCCCAGAATCGCAGCAGCTCCCCGATGTCCAGGACTGTGGTCTCCTCCCTCCGATGTCTGGAGCTTCCTGCCCGTCCCCTTTGGGCTGGGAGACAGTGTCTGGCCTCGCTGGTTCATTTCATTCTCGGCGCGTATCCTCGGCCGGGGGGCTCAGGCTTTCTCATTTCTGTCCCGGCCTGATCTCGGGGGTGGGGGGGGCAGTAGAGGAAGACATGCAGGCATCCCGGGGCCCGTGGCCTGCCTGGGGCACCTCACCTGGCCTCCTGGCTTCTGGGCTGGCGGAAGGTGCAGTTCACTGTGGTAGACGTCGATCTACCGCTGGACAAGCGGGGCTGAGGGCGTTAACGTAATTGATGCGCAGAGGGAGGCCGGCAGGTGTGGGTGGAGTGAACGAATGAGTGAAGCGTGAGCCTGGGATGCTCTCCGAGCACAAGGTGGCTGGCGCCTCCGCGGGACGGCCGAGGCCCGAGGGAGGCGCAGTCTGCGGAAGCCGGACCCTCCTCTGCCTGACGTGGCGTCTGGGCTGGGAGATGCTCCCAAGTTCTAGGGTCTGAACGCAGAGGCCAGGGGTCATTAAATCCCTCTTTTCCGTCAACGTGCATATTCTAGATGTCATCCTGGTCCCAAGGGAGGGTGAAAAATGTTTCCGGCGAATCAGACAATTTCCAGTGACCAAAGCTAGTGTAGAGAGTGGTGCACGCGCACACACGCGCACACACATGCACACACACACATGCACACACACGCATGCACACACACACGCATGCACGCACACACACGCACACACACACATGCACACACACACACGCACACACACACATGCACACACACACATGCACACACACACGCATGCACGCACACACACCCTCTTTCACTCCTGCTGTGAGTTCGTGGGCCAGAGGGCTGCACAGGTGGGTCCTCCCGGGCCCTGGATTCAGCACCGCTGCCTGGCCCCTGGGATCTGCACCCCACCTTCCCCTGGACCTCCCCCGACGTCTTGCCGCCTTCCGCTCCATCTCAGGCTGCCCCCTCCCCCTCCCTAAATACTTCTCTCTCGAGACAGACTTGGGAAGCGGCTCCGCTGAGCTTCTTGCTACTTTACTGCCCAAAGTCTCACGTCTGGTTCAGCTGAAGAATGTAGTCAGGTCGATGGTGGGGCCAAGGGGTGATGCTGACCACCCCGGGAGGCACTACAGGTAAAACATCTTACGGTAGGGTCCCATCTCGGTCCCCTCGTGTTCACACTCATTCAGATGGCACCCCCTTTCTCCCGTCTCCAGTCTCAAGGGGACCCGTTGCCAGTGATTATGCCCGAGCAGTCTGGAACCGGGCGTGTCGGGGAAGGACTGGGAATAGAATATACCGCGTGGGGTTTGTTGAGCTTTGCGTCGTGCTGGGCACGTACCCGAGGGCGTTAGCGACACGAGAAGACACTAAGGAGCAGGTGCTGTCCTTACCCTGCTGTAGACAGGAGCAGCCCGAGGCCCCGGTACGGGGGCAAACGCGCTGAAGGACCTGGATTTGGTCCTGCGTCACTGGTGCCCAGCCTGGGAGCCACTGGGCTCCAGTCGGTGTTCCTTCACGCGCAGATCCGTGGTGCCCGTGTACCCTGAGTGGGTCATTTGTGAATCGGGGGCCCTTCAGGTCGGCGCATCTTCCTTCTAAGGCCCTGTGCGAGCCTGCTCGGGCGCTATCACCCAACGCCCAGACGGCGGCTGAAGCCCCAGATTTGTCTCCTCTCGGTCTGGAGCTGGACGTCCAGGCTCCGGTGTCGGCAGGTTGGGTTCTGCTGAGGCCTTTCTCCCGGCGCACAGGTGGCCGCCTTCCGTCCGCGTCCTCCTGTGGTCTCCCTCCGCACACCGGTGCCCCTGCGTCTCTCTGCTTTCAGATCCCCTCTTCTTACAAGGGCTGCAGTCACCTGGGGTCGGGCCCCCTCCAGCGGCCTCATTGGAACTTCATCACCCTTCCGAGGCCCGACTCCCTACACAGTCACATTCTGAGCCCCCCGGGCATTAGAGCTTAAACATACGACGTTGGGGCAGATGCAGCCAGCCCACGACAGGGGTCTTCTGCTTCACATTGGAGGGGTCTCGTGGGGTGGCCCCTTTTCCACCTGGGCACAGGTCTTTGGACCAGGGGAGCAGGGGAGCCCGGAGCTGCAGGCCGCGAGGTCGGAGGGCACTCCCGGGTCACGGGCGCTGGTGCCCTCGCCTTCATTCACTTCACGCTCTCTCCGCCCTGTGGGTTGTGTGGCCTCTTGGAGGACGTGAGGCGCTTTCTGCACCGAGATGGCTCAGGAACAGGGTCCCAGCCCCCGGAGCCCGCGAAGGCTGGGCAGAAAGCGGAGCTGGAGGCTGGTGCCGGCTTTGACGGCGCAGATCCCCTCCGCGTCTCCGGACGCCTCCGACGCAGTGGTCCTTCCCTCCTGCTCGCCGGCTCCCGTCCTCACTCCCTCTCAATTTAGTTTCAGGTCAGAGCTTCGCGAGGTCGCTGAAGCTGTGAAATCTGACAGACTCGCCATCTGAGCAAACAGACTGTCCAGGAACAGGTTTTATTTGGCTCACCAGGGCGAAGCGACAGTCTGGGAGAACCCGTCTTTCCGTTCTGTTTGCCTGAGCGCGCCTGGTTCAGCTCCACGGAGACCGCGCGCCTCCTTCCTGCCAGGTGCGCGTCCGGGGTCCAGGCTGTGAAGGCGGCCGAGCCCTGTCCTGTCCTGAGCAGGGCAGATGGGCGCACGCACCCTCACTCTCAAGGTGTGTCCCCCCGGCCCCAGGACGTGCACCTGGCCAGGCTGCCAGACACCTGTGCTCACAGGCTGTTGACCCACCGAAACGCTTTTGTAACTGTTGATGAGAAGGTGCCACCCAAGCTCCCTGGGCACCCATTGCTCTGGCCCGTGTCCATTCTGAGCAGCAGTGTCTGCGCCAGACGGGTTGTTAAATGTTTTGTCTTTTGTTAATCCTCACCTGAGGATATTTTCCCATTGATTTTTAGACAGAGTGGAAGGGAGGGAGAGAGAGAGAAAAACACCAATGTGAGAGAGACACATCGATTGGTTGCCTCCCACATGACCCTGATTGGGGTCGGCGATCGAACCTGCAACCCAGGCACGTGCCCTTGACTGGGAATCAAGACCACAAACCTTTGGTCTGCCGGCTGATGCTCTAACCCCTGAGCCAAACCAGTCAGGGCCAATTGTTAAATATTTCGAATGTCACCCCTGTGGAGGGCCTTGGATGGGAGGGGTTGGGTAGAATGTCAGGTGTGGGGAAAGGCCTTTTGGAGGAGGTCAAGACTAGGTCAGATTTTGAGTCCGAGTTCAGCAGACAGACCAAGGGGGCAGGAGGAAGGCCATTCTGAGCAGAGGATCTTGGCTGTGCAAAGGCACTGAGGCAGGAGACAGCCTGGTGGGCTGGGCGCAGTGGGGGAGGGGCGGGGAGCCCCGGGCTGGAGAGCAGAGAGGGATCCGGAGGACACAGGCGACTGCGCTGCGCGCCATGAGGAGCAGAGAGGAAAGGGCTTATTTTGACGACCTCTACGCCCCATTATAGTTTTACGGGTACCCATTTATGTGCACCCTGACTCATCCCAGAAAGGATTCAGGCTCCCAACACGTAGCGGGTGCTCAATAAATAGTCCTGGAATAAATTACATATTTAAAGTAAGTAATTTAAAAACCATATAATACAGTCAGATCAACACTTTTTGGATGAGGAGAAGCTGAGGCGAGAGTAAAGCGCAGAGTGCGCGACAGGTGACCGTCCTCCAGGTGTGGTCGGCGTCCGGCATCCTGTGCAGGAAGACGTTGTGGGTGAGGGGCAGGCGAGGTGCTGGGAGGTGACCGAAGGAGGGGAGACCGCCGGCCGGAGGGCAGTGCCCGGGGGGTGCGGCTCTGGGTGTGCGGCGGAGGCTGTGCAGATCCGCACCTTTGCTCTCGGGCTTTCCGTGGGCTTGTTTCTCATGACAGAGCACACAAACTGGGCAGCTCTGACCTGCAGAAGTCCCTTCTCTCCCAGGTCCAGACGTCCAGACTCGAGGTGCTGGTGGGGTCAGCTGAGGCTTGAGATTAGCTTCTGGTGGTGGCCCCCAGTTCCTTGGCTTACGGCTGCATCCTGCCAGCTTCTGTCCCCAGGACCTTCTCCCCGGGTGTCTGTCTTCATATGGCCAGGCGCACCCGGACACCCGTCCCATATACCAGGGCCCACCTGGCTCCCGTAGGACCTCGTCCTAACTCGATTACATCTGCAGAGACCTTATAAGATCCAAATAAGATCATGGTACCTGGGTTAGGATTTCAACGTAGTCGTCTGGGGAACATAGCTCCCACCACCAGGGGAGGTCACATCTGGTCTGGAAGGTCTGGTGGGAAGACATTAAAAGGACATTTGGCCCAGCCAGTGTGGCTCAGTGCATAGAGCATCGTCCCGTTGACTGAGTGGTCCTGGTTCGATTTCCAGTCAGGGCTCGATCCCGGGCAGGGGGGTGTCCAGGAGGCAGCCGATCGATGTTACTCTCTCATCGATGTTTCAGTCTCTCTCCCCTTTTCCCTTCCTCTCTCTCTAAAAAAAAAGTCAATAAAAATCATATGTAAAAGGACATGTGTATTGCAACACCTCTCAGACTCTTCACAGCGCTCAGATGTGCCAGGGACGTGTCCTCTGGGGTGTTCCGCTGCCTGTCTGGCCGCGAGCACCCCTCCGTCCCTGCCCTTTATTCTGGGGAGCACCCGAGGAGGGGCTGTTCTGTGGCTCGCACCTCAGGAACACTGTTCAGCCGCATTGCAGGTTGGAGGCAGGGACGGCCAGGACCTTCCCGCTCCTGGAGTGCACGATTTCTAAAGAGAGATTACTTCTCCACCCTCCCCCGTCCTTCTTCGTCCGGTTTTGGCTTTAAAGCTCTTTTGGATCTGAAATACCTTACCTGGCGCTTACGTGCTTATAGGTTTAGGGCATTAGGCGCTTCCTTCTCATACAGAAGAGCAGGTTGTAGGTGCGAGGTGGGAGCAGGTTGAACCGTCGCACTTTCTGGGGTACCCGCCCCCTCTCGGTGTCCTGCAAACATGGGACACCGTGGTGACATGCCAGAGATTTCCTGCCGCTTCCAGTTTATATTCTTCTGTGGCAGAGAAAAAAACAAATCAGGGTCTTTGTCGCTGGAGGCCGGCGCCTTCGACACAGACCTTCATTCCCACACGTCCGAGGTCAAGGTGCGGCCAGTTCTGTGCGGGGTGCGGGTCCTCCTGGCTCGCAGATGGCGACCTTCTTGCCGTGTCCGCACGGGGGTCAGGGACCTCTCTCTTCCTCTTCTTGTAAAGCCACCAATCCCATCGCGGGGACACGCCGCATGACCTCATCTCCCCCAAATGCCATCACGCCGGGGGTCAGGGCTTCAGCGTTTGGATTTGGGGTGTAAGGGGGACACAGTTCATTCCACAGCCATCAGTGACCGAATAACCGGGATTGTGTTGTGGGTGAGGGGTTCTGGGGAAGAGAGGGCGGTGCTGATTTGGGGGGCTGGTCCGTGAGGAGCTGAGACGGGAGGGGGGGAGGGAGGCGCCCCGAAGGGCAGGGAAGGAGTGTTGCAGCCCCAAGGGCCTGGGCTGGGGACGGCCGGGAGGCCGGTGGCTGGAGCCAGATGGCAGATGGGGGGTAGGCATTTGGGCGTGGTGGGCGCAGGAGTCTCGGCAGTGGTGCGAGTGGATTCTCGGGCTCCGTTGGTGGCCGTGGCAGGAGTGTGGGCAGGGGGCTGGCAGGGCGACTCTCGCAGTTGTCCGGGTGACAGAGCCAGGCCTGGGCGTGGAGGTGAGAGAGTGGGCAGCTCTGAGACGTCCCGTAGTCGGAGCCGGAGAACGTGGAGGTTTTCGGCCTGAGCGACCCGGCGATCAGCAGTGCAGTGTACTGAGACGAGGGAGCCCGAAGAGAAACAGGTTGGAGGGAGCAAAAGAAAAATCAATTCATGTTAAAGGTGAGATTTTATGATAGGTCCACATGGAGAGGCCCAGAGGCAGCTGGAGACGGAGCAGGAGCCCAGAGGATGAGCCTGTGTGTCCTCCACAGAGAGCTGGGGGCCCGAAGCAGGGGGGCGGCCAGGCCAGGGCCGCTGTGCTCCGAGCTCAGGACAGGGATGCAGGGCTGACCATGTGGGGTGCTGCAGTCCCTGTGGGTTCACGGAAGCCAAGAGCCGGGGACGTGGGGGAGCTGTCAGCTCTGTGGGCTTGGTGGACGGCTGCCGAGAAGCTGAGACGACAAGGGTGACCTCGCAGCTGGGGGGCCCTGAAGGTCCCTGGTGAACGTGGCAGAGGGGGGCAGACTGAACAACAGAGGAGGGAGCCATCGAGGGGAAGCAGAGGATGAGGCGCACTTACTGGTGGGCTCCGTCCCTGTCAGCGGGCTGAGAAATACAGAAGAGGGAAGGGGGCGGGCCGGGAGGCGGAACTTCTAAGTCACATCTGATTATAGAGGAATCCAACCGGGGAAACACACTTTCTCTTCCCACCTGGTGAAGGTTGTCCTTCCTCCCAAGAGCAGGTGGCCTCAGGCCCGTCCGCCGGTGCCTACCCCTGCTGCGTCTGCAAGCGAGGCAGTGAGCGGACGGGGTGAGGGCAGGGAGGACCGGGCACTGGGTCCCCACCCGCAGGGGCGTCCGAGGTGAGGGCAGGGAGGACCGGGCACTGGGTCCCCACCCGCAGGGACATTCGGGGTGAGGGCAGGGAGGGCCGGGCACTGGGTCCCCACCTGCAGGGACGTCCGGGGTGAGGGCAGGGAGGACCGGGCACTGGGTCCCCACCCGCAGGGACGTCCGGGGTGAGGGCAGGGAGGGCCGGGCACTGGGTCCCCACCCGCAGGGGCGTCTGCACAGCACCTCTGGAAGGAAGAGCTGGGACCTCCGTGCTTAATGCTTAACCCAGGACCGACCGGCTTACATGGGGGCCCGAGCCCTGGGTCAGAGGCTGCTTGACCTTCACACCTCACCTGCTCCTGTCCTAACTGCTTACTTCCTGTCCAGCAGCGCCCCTATTTTCTGGGCCCACTCTTGCCCTGGGTCTTCTCTCTCTTGCCTTTTCCTGCTCCACAAATCACTCCTTCTGTGGGGGCGGGGCAGCGTCCTCGGCACCTTCCTCCCGGGGCTGCGGCTGGTCGCCCTGCCTGACTCTCAGGTGGGCTGTCCCCTGGGCACCGTGCAGTGCGGAAGGCCATCCGCCCGTGAGCCCCCTTGTTGACAGACGGGGTGTCCTCGGCAAAGGCAGAGACAGAGGCGTCTGGTCTCTGGACACTGTAGCCCGGACGGCTCGGCTTTTAGGACGAGCCCTGTGTTCGGGCGACGGCGCCAGTGGCTCTGCAGATGCAGGGACTTGACCTGCTTCCCCGATCTGGGGGGCTGCTGGACCTCGCGTCGGGCTGCAGTTAGAGGTCCCTCTGTCCACTTGAACCCGCAGCCGCCTCCCCTCCGTCTCGACGCTCAGCCACGTCAGCGACGCGTGACAGGCAACTCTCAGGGTGACGGGGGCTGAGAGCGGAGTAATGGGTGACATTAAGAGAAGGAAGGTTTACTCCCTCGCCAGACTGAGTTTTCATCCGGGAAGTGCCGGGGGCTCACGGGTCACAGGAACACATCAGTGTCCCTTCCCAGTGTGACTGCGTTGCTGTCCTGAGCCCCTGAGGCTGACGGGGGTTTGGCTGTCCTCTGTTCTATTCCCAGACAGTCTCTGGGCCGAATCCCAGCAGTTGTTCATTTCATCCATCCATCTGTCCATCCATCTGTCCATCCATCCCCGCATCCACTCAACAGGTATGTGTGCTGGATGTGGGCGCTGAGCTACAGCAGAGAACAAAGCAGACAGGTATCCGCGTTGGCTGGGTGTGCACGGGGCCGGTTTGGCGCAGAGCATCTTTGGCGCGTGCCAGTTTCTCCGGACGGGGGTAACTCTTGGCAGTCTGCCCAGCAGGGACCCCTCTCGTTTCTGGCTAACAGGTGTCAGTGGCCAGATTCTTCAGGAGAAGCTGGGCCCGTCCAGTCCTGGGGAGAGTAAGTCCGGGTCAGTCGGAGCCCATCACGCCAGCAGTTGGTCTAGGGGCCGCCTGTAGCTCCGTGGTCACCGATGAGCGGTGTAGAGCTCTTGGAGACCGTCCTTAGCTCTTAGAGGCGTAAGAGTTCTTTCTGCTGGGCTTCGGGAAATGCACGACTTGAGGGAGGTGCTGTGCTCCCCCTGCAGCCTGGAGGTGCAGCCAGGGTGGAGGCTGGCCCAGCTGCAGCAAAGCACCACCTCCAGACCTCGGGGGCCTGAGATCGGAAGCTCCCCTCCTAGTCTCCGGCTCAGGTTGCGTTTCCTGTAGTTTCCGCAGCTGGAAGCATCCTTGTTGGTGGACACTCTCCTCTCCCCGCCCTGTCAGTACCAGCCTTGTTCTAACCCTGAGCGAGGGTCCCCGTGCTGCACCCCGTTTTGCACAAGGATGCTCTTTCCCTAATTGTCAGACGTTGCCCGTCTCCAGCCCAGCGCCAGGCTGGCCTGCCGCTCACTTGTGGTAGGGTAAGTGCTTGCTGAGCTGAATTTGAGTTTGGAGGACAGGAGTTTAAATTTAGTGGCTACCCATGGGCTTCTGAGCAGTGCCGAGGGCCAGTCAGGGGCCCGAGGGGGGACGGGCTGATCAAAGCGACACTTGCCACTGGGCCGGATGACAAGTGGGGATGAACAGCCCCTGCGAGAGGTGCCCGGGAAAATTCATCATGTGTCCTGAGCGCTGTTTGTATTGAAAAACACGTTTATAAATAATCTGGACAAATAAAGTAAAGGCACTTTATTGGGATTCAGAAAAATTCGTAGGTACAGAACATCGGCCCAGTCTAGCCCCACAGCTCCCGATAACTGCCCGCGCCCCTGTCCATCCGGGGACCCCCCCCCAACCCTGGGGGCCGCGGGAGGCAGGAAGGGCAGGTTTTGGATGTCTGCTGCCATCATGGACCCTCTCTCATCCTCGACCCCGCTCAGCCCCTGGCGTCTCGGTTCACGTAACATCTTTACGTCTTGGGCGTCCCTGTAACCAGAGCAGCTGGGCAAGCGTCTCCGTAGCTGGGAAGGAGCTGCCACTCACCCGAGGCCCGAGGCCCGCGGTGTGCTGAGCTCCGAGCAGAGGGCTCTCCACACCTGGTCCCGCCTCACCCTCCCCGGGACCCTGGGACCAGAGCAGACCCTGCGATGGGAAGTGAGTAGCCCAAGGTCACTAGCTGGGAAGTGGTGGAGTCAGGGTGAGAGCCGGCAGTTTTCTCAAGGAGACTGACCACCTTCCACCAGGACCACAGTGATTACGTTTTCAAACCAAATATTGGAGGTGGACTTGCCTGGCACAGAGTACGGAGGCGGTTCAGTGGCCGTTGAAGGAACAGACGAATGATTCGGGTCATGGGTCAGCCGACAGGGTGGGTCTGTTCTGGGCCCCTTGGCAGGGTGGGCAGAGGGAGCGTTGGCGGGAGCTGGGGAAGCGGGTTTGGATGTGGCTTTGGGCACAACAAGGGCAGAGGGCTGGCCCAGCGACACTCACAGGGCTGCCCGTCCAGGTGGATTTGCTGGGCCAGCCAGCTCTGGAGCTGGGGCTCCGGACTTACTCTCTTCTTGGCCCAGCCTGGGAAAATATGACACAGCGCAGGATAAAATTAAACAGTATTAACCACAGGCCGAAATTGCACCCATATTTTAAAAGGCATCGTGCAGCTGAGACTTCTAAAGCCGGCCCTAGCAGGAGGCGGTCTTGGTTGATGAGAGTCTGTGCTTCTGCTCATTTCTCCCTCCCCTCCCCCATCAGGCCAGCTCAGCCTTGGGTCTGGAGGGGGCTGGGGAGGAAGTGCCTGGAGGGGGCTGGGGAGGAAGTGCCTGGAGGGGGCTGGGAGGAAGTGTCCGGAGGGGGCTGGGAGGAAGTGTCCGGAGGGGGCTGGGAGGAAGTGTCTGGAGGGGGCTGGGAGGAAGTGTCTGGAGGGGGCTGGGAGGAAGTGTCTGGAGGGGGCTGGGAGGAAGTGTCTGGAGGGGGCTGGGAGGAAGTGTCTGGAGGGGGCTGGGAGGAAGTGTCTGGAGGGGGCTGGGAGGAAGTGTCTGGAGGGGGCTGGGAGGAAGTGTCTGGAGGGGGCTGGGAGGAAGTGTCTGGAGGGGGCTGGGGAGGAAGTGTCTGGAGGGGGGCTGGGAGGAAGTGTCTGGAGGGGGCTGGGGGAGGAAGTGTCTGGAGGTGCTGGGAGGAAGGTCTGGAGGGGCTGGGGAAGTGTACTGGAGGGGGCTGGGAGGAAGTGCCCGGAGGGGGCTGGGAGGAAGTGTCTGGAGGGGGGCGGGGAGGAAGTGTCTGGAGGGGGCTGGGAGGAAGTGTCCGGAGGGGGCTGGGAGGAAGTGTCCGGAGGGGGGCTGGGAGGAAGT
The DNA here is from genome assembly GCF_014108415.1 of Molossus molossus. Taxonomy (NCBI): domain Eukaryota; kingdom Metazoa; phylum Chordata; class Mammalia; order Chiroptera; family Molossidae; genus Molossus; species Molossus molossus. The sequence goes on along the minus strand of NW_023425347.1, from coordinate 100,909,567 downwards.
GTGTGGAGGGGGCTGGGAGGAAGTGTGTGGAGGGGGCTGGAGGAAGTGTCCGGGAGGGGGCTGGGAGGGGAAGTGTCCGGCGTGGGCTGGGGAGGAGTGGTCCGGAGGGGGCTGGGGAGGAAGTGTCTGGAGGGGGCGGGAGGAAAGTGTGTGGAGGGGGCTGGGAGGAAGTGTCTGGAGGGGGCGGGGAGGAAGTGTGTGGAGGGGGCTGGGAGGAAGTGTGTGGAGGGGGCTGGGAGGAAGTGTCCGGAGGGGGCTGGGAGGAAGTGTGTGGAGGGGGCTGGGAGGAAGTGTGTGGAGGGGGCTGGGAGGAAGTGTCCGGAGGGGGCTGGGAGGAAGTGTCCGGAGGGGGCTGGGGAGGAAGTGTGTGGAGGGGGCTGGGAGGAAGTGTCTGGAGGGGGCTGGGAGGAAGTGTCTGGAGGGGGCTGGGGAGGAAGTGTCTGGAGGGGGCTGGGAGGAAGTGTCTGGAGGGGGCTGGGGAGGAAGTGTCCGGAGGGGGCTGGGAGGAAGTGTCTGGAGGGGCTGGGAGGAAGTGTCTGGAGGGGGCTGGGAGGAAGTGTCCGGAGGGGGCTGGGGAGGAAGTGCCTGGAGGGGGCTGGGAGGAAGTGCCCTTTGCTCTTTGGAGGAGGGAGGCCTGGAAGGGTCTGGAACGCCGGCTCCCCGGGGCAGGCTTCAGGGAATGCCCCCTCCTTTCCTCCATCGTCAAAAGGAGGCTCAGCAGAGGCGCTGGCCCAGGGGAAGGGGAGGCTGGGAAGGGCTCCCGCGTGGCCCTGGCATCGCAGCCCAGAAAGGGCGAGAGCGGAGACACGCTGTCCTGGCTCTCAGGAAAGGGCATGGCTCCAAAAAGGTCGCTCTGCTTTATTTCAGCTCCGTTGTGAGTTCATGTAGGACCTGAAGTGAATAATTTTTCATTAGCAGCTCGTTTTCCTCACTTCGAAAGTGGGCGTGATTCTGGTGCCACAGGAGACGCTGCCTGCTGCCCGCTGCTGCAGAGTGGCACGCTGGGGCCACCCCATCCCGGATTCTGAAGCTCCCCGGGCTTGGGAAGCCTTTCGAGAGCCTGGCCTTGTCTCCGGTCTGAGGCTATGCCGAGTGACCCCTAGTGGTGCCCACAGGGGGAGTGGTCAGCTCTCACCCAGGCCTGGGCCAGGAGCTCTTCCTGCTGGTCCCCCACCTCTGTTCCCTGTCGGTGGCGAGGGGGGGGCAGGGAGGAGGGCCCACCCCCGGCGCCTCCGCCGTCCATCCCTCCAGCTCATCGAACTGTCCGTAGCAGCCAGTTTTTTCCAAGCATAGACATTGTCTCCTTCTGTGTGTGTTTTGACTCTAGAACAATCACTGAGGCCTGGGAGAGACTTAGTAAGTACCTGGCTTTGGTGCAAGGGAGGAGGCCGGGGAGCAGATGTGCTTTTTCTGGCTCTGACCCCCGGGCGGGCTCTGCGGAAAGGTGGGGGGCTGACTCTTTCTGGGTGAGAGGAAGTTCACAGAGGGCCCGTCTGAGCTCAGTGGGCTGCCTCCGGCAGACGCCATGGCTCCTGGGGGGGTCCGCCGTCTCTGCAGGGAGGCGCACCTGCTGGCCAGCTGGAGGGGAGCCCGTCGGTCAGGGCCCACAGGCCCACACCTGCTCAGGAGCGTGAGTGGATGGAGTCTCCCCTTCTCGTCCCCTCCTCCAACAAGGTCATCAGTGACAGATGGACACGAGATGGCGAAGGGGGATTGGGTAGGGTTCAGACTTGCGCTTCTTTTGACCTTGATGGAGCTCGGTCCCTCTGTCTGTAATCATGGGCTAGAACAACTGACAAATGCCTGATAGGAAACACAAGCAAACAATAGACTCACTTGAAAGATACAGTGAATAGAATTTAATTGAATTTTTTTTTTTTTCTTTTGGTGCAGACATTGATTTGACCCTGGAAGATGCACGGAGTAAATCATTAGGGGAATTAATATACATTAAAATGTAGTTTATTGTCATGGAACTTTTATTGTGCTTGTAGTTGTGTTTTTAATTATTATTTTAATGACTTTCTGTTCTTCAAATTGTGATAAATCTATTTTATTTTTAAGAATAAATGGACTCCAGTTTTACAAGGTGATGAGTATTGCTCCTTCATTAATGAGAGTGAACAGATTACAAAGACTGAAAATGAACCGATTTACACACTTAAAAAGCCAATTAATATCTAACCATTAAACACAAGTGCTGTGGAATAGTCTCACCAGCGTATCTATTCTCGGCTCCTACGGGATCATGTGGAAATTGACTTTTTAAACCAAATAAGTGAAGGAGGCTCTAAAATCGGAAATGCCTGGGACCAGTTAAAACAAAGGGTTTGGGCGCTGATGTGGCGGAGACGCCTGTGCCACCCTGCCCAGGGCGTCATCGCTGTGACCAGCGGAGAGGACGGAGTCCCTGTCCAGGCCGCCTTGAGGGTGGAGGCAGAGGCGAGGGGCTCGGTCGGTAGAATCAAGGTTTGGGGCTGTGTCTGCAGGGTCAGAACAGATCTGTGCTGACCTCTCTGCCTCGTGTCTTCTGAGCCTTCTGGAGATCAAGGGCAAAATCCTTGTTACACGTGTGTTGGGGCTTTGGGTGCCGTCTTTTTAAAGTTTTTATTCCTCCCCTGAAGATATTTTTCCACTTATCATCAGATAGAGTGGGAGGGAGGAGAGAGAGAGAGAGCCACATCGATTGGTCGCTTCCCGCATGACCCGACCAGGTCGGGGGACTAACCGCAACCGAGGTATGTGCCCTTGGCCGGAATCGAACCCGCAACTCACTGGTCTGTGGGCTGATGCTCTAACCGCTGAGCCAAACTGGCCAGGGCTGGGTGCAGTCTTTTAAAATGGAGATCAGCTCCCCGACCCCCCTCTCTCCACACTGAACTCATCCAAGCTGTGCTAAATGACACATGGTACTAGTGTCCTGGCCATACGCCCCAAATTTCCCAGTACAAACGTCTCGTTTCAGGTATTTGGTCCCACGGGTGGCGTGGGGGTTCACAGCAGCTTCCTCCTGGCCGCGTGCTGGTTGGACACACTAACTTTGCAAGGCTCTCCGGCAACATGTCTTGACAACGAGACGCAGGAGGGAGGGGTGTGGGCTCCGCAGACACAAGGTCTCACGAGGTCTAGGTCTGAACCCCGCCACCAGGAGTTGTTAGCCAGATGGCCTTGAACAGGCATTTTCGCTTCTATTTTTGTTTGTTGAGAAAATACTCATTGAATCTGGGTAAAGCAGTGTTGTGGGGGCAGGGGAGACATCAGTGGGGAAGCCGGAGAAAACCTCCGTTCCAGCTGGGGTGGTGGGAGGGGCGCAGAGGAACCATCGGACGTGCAGCGGTGTTAGTACACTGCCGAATGCAGGTGGGGATGTGCACTACGGACGAGCAGCATGGGACGGGCCAGGGCGTGGGTAAGGGGAGGTTGCTGCTTCAGACAGTGACTAGGGAAGGCCTGACTGGTAAGGGGACATTTGGGCTGAGACCCAAAGGAAGTGACAAAGTGAGCTCCGTGGGATTCTGAGGAAACATCTCTGGGCCCAGGGAACTAACTGCACGCTCGAAGGCCCCGAGCAGCGGCCTGCTGGTCTGTACGGGACCAGCCTGGGAGCAGGGGCAGGGGACACAGCAGAGAGGCCGTGGGGCCTGAACATGCAGGTCTGCTCGGCCGTGGCTTTGATTTTGAGTGAGACAAGAGCCGTCCGGAGGGGAGAACAGGGAGACGGGTCCTCCAGGTGGCAGGCGCTGGTGGCCTGAGCCAAGGGTACAGCACGGAAGGTGGAGAAGTGCTGGACTTTGGATGTATTCTGGAGGCAGAGTGATGGGATTTGCTCGTGAATAGAGTGTGATGTATGAGAAGGAGGGGAGACAACAGTGACTCAGATGTGAGGCCTGAGCCACTAGAAGGGGGGGCTTCATCTGAGACGGTGTGTGTGTGTGTGTGTGTGTGTGTGTGTGTGTGTGTGAGAGAGAGAGAGAGAGAGAGAGAGAGAGAGAGAGAGAGTTCATGTGTGAAACTGCAGTTTAAGATGCCCAGCAGGTATTTAGGTGGAGTTATTTAGTATACAGTTGCATATATGAACCTGGAGTTCAGGGCAGAAGTCAGCTGGAAAAATAGCAATTTTGGGGCAGTCAGCGTAGAGATGATGTTTAGAGCTGTGAGTCTCGATGAGATGTCGGGACTGAGTGTAGATAGAGGAGAGGTCCAGGGCCGAGCTTTGGGCAAACCAGTGTTAGAGGGCAGGGGGAGGAGGAGGAGGAGGAGGGGGAGGAGGAGGAGGAGGCATGAGCCAATGGCACTAAGAATACCAACCACAGGAGCAGAAGAGGGTGAGGAGTCTTAGTGGCTGAGTGAATATTGAAAGATGCTGATAGGGTCAGTGAAACCAAGGCTGTGACTTTATTACTGGCCTTGGCAATGTGGAAGCCATTGGTGAGCATGACAAGAGTTGCCTGGATGGAATGGTGGGGGTGAAAACCCAATAGAAATGGGCTCAATAAAGGACGAGAGAAGAGGAATTGGAGGCAGCAAGTATAGACATTCTTTAAAGGAAGTTTACTCTGAAGGGGACCCTAAACGTGGGATGATAGGGTTACTTAATTTAAAAAAAATATTTGGTCTTCTGGTCTTATAAAATAAGACAATGACTATACCTATATCATAGTTATTGGGAAGATTAATACTTGTTAGAAATCAATACTTGTCACATTTGCCCGTGCTGTTCCGGTCCTTTGTGATCGAGGTGTGGCAGGAAGACCTGAGCTGGTGAGTCTGGATTCTGGGTTGTTTATGGTAATCTCTGTCACTCTGCTCTCCTGGGGTTCGAAGTAACTCAGAAGTTTTGGTAAATTTCCCATTTTCAGCAGTTAGGAAGCATTATAGACAGATCAGCATCGTATTCCAGCGAAGTGGTTGGCTTATCTGTGTGACTATGCAGATGAGACGGGTCGCTTTTCCGCCCCATACCCACTTTTATTGCCCGCTTTGCAAAATGGCACATCTCAAGATGAAAGCCCCTTCGACTTTGAGTTTGAGTCTTTGAAGTGTAGGTTTTTCTTTTCTGATTACAAAGGCACACTAATTGTAGGGGAAGAAATGGGGAGTTGAAGAAAATGTACAAAAGACAAATTTATCCGAGGCCTCACACCCAAATCCAGCTGCCGTTAACATTTTAGTAAAATTCCTGCCAGTGTTTTAGGAACTCTCTAATATTATATTTGAGATTGTTACGGTGTTCATACATTTGAAACACATTTCAGATTGTTTGCTGTTACCCAGCTTTGTTGCTTGGTTTTCCTCCTCAACGTTGTAGATAAGCATTACATTCCCACGGATGTTCCTAGTAGCTGTGTAACGTGGAATCTTTGCATTTGCCCCTAAACCGATATCGAAATAAAATGATAATACTAGTTGACCCTTGTACAGCATTTATTGAGTTTCAGGCTCTGTTTTAAGTACTTTACATAAATTAGCTTATTTAATCCTCATTACCACCTTCTGACATAGGTACAGTCATTATCCCCAGTGTACAGTTAACCCCTCTAGCACTGAGTTAAAGCCCTTCACTTAATGTGAGGACCAAAAGATGAGGGGACCCACGTGTGTATGGGATGTACGTACCTGTGATGAAACATCTGAACAGAAGTTTCAAGAAACAGTACTACCTATGGTGCACTGTGTTACTTTCCACTTCACTCCATTTCATTTAAAAAAAAAAACCAAAGACAAAAAAACAAAAAACAAGCCAGCATCCACCCTAGATTGATTTCAGGACTCACTAACGGGACAATGGGTTGCAGCAGGCTGCAAGCCACGCCTCCCTGAAACACCAAGCTGGTTCAGCACCAAGGACAGCGGCACACTTCATCCTTTCCTGGTTGAAACATTGTGGTTCCTTACTCTGACTCTTCCAGCCTGTGTCACTTTGTAACGGAATGCCTCATCTTCCTGAAAAGAAAGTCTAGGTCTTCTCATAGCTACGTCCCCCACCATGCTTGACCCAGGTCCCCCATAATGCTTGAGCCAGATCTCCCAGGAATTAATGGACCTCAGCAGGTGAGAATAGGAACATTGCTTCGCGGCTGCTCCCTGGGGGTGCAGCTGGCTGTGGATCCACTGGGACAGCCTGTGTAGACTGCCCTCACTTTGGATGGGGAGGACCCTCTTTATTGGCATCTTTTTTTTTAACGTTGCTAGAAAATAAAACCCATTCAGTGCTCCTCCGATTGATACTGTCCTAGGAGGACACTTTGAAAAGCAGTCTTTCTTTTCATAAAAGTTTTGACGTTACATGCGTCCCCACGTCACAAGGTTCTCAGGAACATATGTTTGATTGACTGTGTTTGTAACCCTGCAGCCCATACTTTTCTTCACATGACACAGTAGCATGTTGGTGGTCTCTGTTCCTTTGATCTTATGGCTTGATGTTACCAAGAAGTAAGAGAAGAGGAAGATCTCTCTCTCTCTCTCTCTCTCTCTCTCTCTCTCTCTTTTTTTTTTTGCTTTTAAAGCAGTCTGAGATTCTGAGGGCAGGGCCCCCGTGGTCAAAGGGAAGACTGACATAGAAGTATCAATAGTCAGTTTTCTGAAGCATCTCCCATTTGCATTTTAATTGAGGCCTCCGTTGGACCTAGGCTTGTGTCTCCGGGAACAGGGCATCTGCACAGTTGATCAACAATGTCAGCGGTTGGAGCCTGGTTCTGTTCCGCTTTCCCGAAGGGATTCCTGCTGAGGCAGCACAGCAATGGGCCTTTTGAATTGTGTGTCAGCCAGGGAGGCTGTGCTCACGCATATGGTAAGGTCTTCTGAGAGCAAACTCAACGGCTCTTCAAAGCAGGGTGGAACAATTACCTCTAGAAAATCCACGAATTCTCCTCCTGTTTACTCTTCAATTGCAAAAGCTCAAAGCTGGGGTGCTTGCTTGCCATATGGGGTTCATGATCACAGGTGCTACCAAATGAAGGCTGTGGCTAAGCTGAACTCCTCTTATGAAGGCGGGTTATGAAATCCAAACACCTTTCATCTATTAATGGCCACCAGTGGCCTATAATCAAGTCACACTCTGTTAGCTACACAATTAACTTGTTTGTTTGAAGTGTGAATTAAGGGTGTGAGGCATTTGCTAATTAATCTTACTTGTTCCCTGCTTTAGCTGAAATCCCTGTGTTTTCTGAATCCAGGCAGTTCTGGAACTTAAGGGAAGATATTTGTTGACTCTGTTTTTTTTCTACGTGAAATCAGCTTCTGTTCTGCTTTTTTTTTTGTTTTTTTTCCACATGCCTCCCCCTTGCTGACATTCTAATGGCTCTCTGCACAGGAGTGCTGAACCCCTTCTGTGGGAGCAGAGGAGACTCCCCTTTGCCATCCTCCTGTGACTCCCTGTGGCTGTCCTCTGGAATAAGTTTCTTTTGTAGATGATGAGATTCCATTATGGAGCTGTTGGCTGTCAAGGAAGATAGGAAGTTTTGATCAGTGGTTTCTGCTTCTGGCTTGGAGGTGTTAATTTTAAGATTGCTGCCTGGCTGGTTTGGCTCAGTGGTTAGAGCGTCAGCCTGTGGACCAGAGAGTCCTGGGTTCGGTTTCTGCTAAGGGCATATATCTCGCTTGCTGTTTGTCCTCGGCCCCAGTTGAGGTTGTGTGGGTGGAAACCAGTCGATGTGTCTCTTTCACATCAATATTTCTCTCCTTCTTCTTCTCTCTCTCCCTCCTGCTTTATCTGAAGATAAATGCAAAAATGTCCTCCGATGAGGATTAAGGGGAAAAAAAAGATTGCTTCTGTTTTTCTTAGTTTTATCGGACTTGGGGTCGGGGAGGGATTAGGATGAGTGTTGGGGTTTGTTCTGCAAGGAACCTTGGTGGTTCAGAGCTAGGTAGCAGAAAGGGCCTGGAGCAAGGCAAAGTGAACACCTCAACACTGTGTCTGTAGGCACCAGTGACATGCCTGCTCCGTTCAAAGCCTTTTCTGGGCTCTTTGAATGATTAAGACCCACTTCCAAAGGGCTCTACTGGTTCATATGTTAGAGCAGAGGTGGAGATTTTTAGCATCGTGGGTGGGGTTATTTATTGGTCGGAAGAGAACACACACACACAGACACACACCCTGATATAGATTTCTGATTTGTCTAGCCAGGAATTCAGAATTTATCTCAAAGGGAGGTGACTACACAAAGACCAAATGGATGCAGGATATTTTTACATCGCTTGTCCCTTGTCCCCAGTTCTTAATGGGAGTTGGCAGCATGTAGCTGTCAGTGACACTTTATGTGCAGATAAAATCCTGCCAAGGTTGAAAAAGAAGCCAAATTCCTGCACCACTGCTTCTGTTTCATATTCATGTTTATATCACGATTCTGGAAGGGCTTATAACAACAATCTGTGCTTGTTTAGGCTGTTCTGACTCTTGAACTGAATGTGTCATATCAGCAAGTTACATCTCTATCTGGCAGGGGTAGAGGTGAAGGGCAGGTGGTGGGAAAGCAACACCAGTGTTCAGTTGTCTCTGAACACTAGCCCTCCCTCCCACTTTTTTTTTTTTTTGAGAAAGCCTGGATCCTCGTGGGCTTCCTGGTAGCCTCTCTCCAACTCAGCTGTGGCACCTGCCAAGTTTGAACCCTGTGGCCTCAGGCTTGTTGTGTCCTTTTTCAAAGAGGGCTGAGCTCTCAAAGGATAAGAAGGAAATCTAAAAATTCATGGTGAGACTTTTGCTGCTGTTTATGATGGAGTAACTGGAACCAGCTTTGTCCTCGTGCTATCAATGGTTATAAAACCGGACAAAATAGGTGAACTAAATATTTTCAGATGTGACACAATAGACAAGGTAGGGCTGTGGTTCCCAAGAGGAGATGGTGGGTCCTGCAGTCACTCTGTATTTCTGCTCGGAGGCATTTCAGAATGGTGGTCTCAGGAGACGTTCCCCATGCAGAGTACAGCCATGTTGCTGAATTGAGGAGACAAGGTGCCAGAGTTTCGGGAGGTTGAGAAGGCCGGAATTCAGAAGGCAGAACATCAAAGAGGAGAAGGCCTTGCTGAGAAAGTGCTCCAGAAATCCACCCGAGTCGCCTGGAAAGTTCTGTTGGATACTAAGCTATTGACGTGTCAGGTGACACTCCACAAGTTTGGGCTAAAAGCAACTAAGTGCTGTAAGGTGGAAACCCCCCAGAGTTCATACAGGACTGGGAGGCATTCAAACTCTAATCAGCCACATCGGAGAGACCTCCTGAAATAAATGGGACATTCTGAAAAGAATAACAGTAGGGCTACAACATTTCTAGAGTAGACCCACCTTTATAAAGATTAGAAATACATCTTGAGAGGATCAGGTTGATCTACTAGTAACTCAAATGCCTGCCAGAGCAAAGCCTAACACTGTTTATTTAAAGATATTATGGCTGGCCCAACCTGTGTGGCTCAATGGATTGAGCATTGTCCCATGGACTGAGAGGTCCCAGTTCAATTCCTGGTCAGGGCACATGCCCATTTGCGGGCTTGATCCCCAGTAGGGGGCATGCAGAAGGCAGCTGATCAGTGTTTCTCTCTCACTTCGATGTCTCTATCTCTTTCTCTAAAAAATCAATAAAAACATATTTATTTAAAAAAAGTGAAAATATCATGGCTGACAGTGTTCCAAATTTGATGAAAACTATAAACCCAATGATTCAAGAAGCTCAACACACCCCAAGCAAGATAACTACAAAGAAAACCACAGCAAGGCACACTGTAATCAAATGGCTTCAAATCAGTGGCAAAGAGAAAGTTTTAAAATCAACTGTGGGAGAAGCTGGAGGAGAGAAGGGATGCATCACAGATGACGAAGATAAGAACTTTTGCAGATTTATCATAGAAACTATGCAAGCCAGAAGACAATGGAATGAAATCTCTTAAGTGCTGCAAGGGGGAAAACACCTGTCAGCTTAGAATTCTGTATGCAGTGCAATTACCTTAAAAATTGAAGTGAGGTTAAAGATATTTTCCAGGAACCATATAGGCTCACAAACAGACACATACACATACATCAGAGAATTCATGGCTTGGAGACATGCACAACAATAAATGTTAAGGGCAATTTTATGTAAAGAAGAATGACAGCAGGTAAAAACCTGGAGCTATACAAAACAACGAGGAGTGCTGATAATGGTACATATGAAGGTAAATATATTTCCCTTCATTTTTAATTGGCTTAAAAGGTAGTCAGTTACATAAATTGCTGCATTGGGGTTGGTAACATATCTAGAAGTAAAATACATGACAGCCAACAATACCAGGAATGATGGAGGGGGGTGGGGGGTGGAAGTACATCCGTTAAGCCCTAGCAATATATATAATGTGGTATAATATTTGAAGGAAGACTCTGTTAGGTTAAAGGAGCATAATGCAAGTCCTAGAGCAATCACAAATAAAACAGAGGCAAACCGAATAAGCCAATAGTGAAGTTAAAATGGAATACTAAAAATAATCAGTTAATCCAATAGAAGGCAAGGAAAAGAGGAAAAGGAGACAAAGAAGAAGTGGAACGAATAGAAAACAATAGCATGATGGTAAATGTAAAGTTGACCACGTCAAGCATCACACTAAATACAAACATTCTAAACACCCCAAGTAAAAAGCAGAGAACTTGAAGTAGACAAAGATTTCTTAAGTTGGGCAGGAAAAGAGGAAATGGTAAATTGGACTTTAGCAAATTTTAAAACTTCTGCTCTTTGAAATATGACTTGAAGAAAATGAAACATTAAGCCAGAGACTGGAAGAAAATACTTGCAATGCTTAAACCTGACAAAGGACTCATATCCAAAATACAGAAAGAACTATTATAGTTCAACAATAACAGTACAAACAACCTAATTAAAAATTAGGCAACAATTAAAACAGACTTCACAAAAGAAGATAAATAAAGGTCAAAACACACATGAAAAAATACAGAAAGAACTATTATAGTTCAACAATAACAGTACAAACAGCCTAATTAAAAATTAGACAACAATTAAAACAGACTTCACAAAAGGAGATAAATAATGGTCAAAACACACATGAAAAAAATGCTAAATATCATTAGTCATCAGGGAAGAGCCAATTGAAACTTCAGTGAGATAACTACACATTCACTAAAGTGGCTAAAATTGAGAAGACCAACAGTGCCAAGTGTTGGCAAGGATGTGGAGCAACTTTAATTCATGTACATTCCGGATGGAACTAGAGGACAGTGCAACCACTTTGGACAATAGTTTGGCAGTTTCATGTAAAGTCAAACACATACTGACCACATGACTGAGACGTTTCATGCCTAGGTTTTCACTAAACAAAATGAAAATGTGTTCCCACACAGGGACTTGTCAGTGAATGTGAGTTTACTCGTGACAGCCCCAAACTGGAAAGGACACAAGTGTCCCACAACATTTGAATGGGTAACAAATGAGACATAGGCATCTGGTGGAATCGTTGTCTGCAGTGGAAAGAATGGGTTGCTGCTCATACAGCTGACAGTGTGCATCCATCTCAGAAACGTTATTTCAGTGAGAGCAGCCAGCCCCCAAAGGAACACTTACTGTGTGGTTTCACGTCTATGAAATTCTAGAGCAGGCAAAACTGATCTCCAGGGACAGATTGCAGATCCGCGGTGGCTCGGGGCGGACTGAAGAGGGGTATGAAGGAACATTTCATGGTGCTGGAAGGGTCTTCTGTCTGGAATGTGGTGATAGACAGACACTGGATTTCTTTGCTCACACTCACTGGACTGGACGTTTAAAGTGAGTTGCATTTTATTGTATGTAAAGTGGAGCTGATTTTAAGAAGTTATAACCTGCCTGGCTGGTGTGGCTCAGTGGATTGAGCGTTGTCCCACGGACTGAGGGGTCCCAGTTCGATTCCCGGTCAGGGCACATGCCCGGGTTGTGGGCTCGATCCCCAGTAGGGGGCATGCAGGAGGCAGCTGATCGATGTTTCTCTCTGACATCTGTGTTTCTAACTCTCTCCCTTCCTGTCTCTCTAAAAAAAATCTGTGCTTTCTAGATGGCACAGCAGCGCGGTTGTAGGTCACACTCAGGGCTGTGGACGATTCTTGTATCGGTCAGGGTCCATCAGGACACGGAGACCATGATGGACATTTGGACAGAGGAACTTGAATGTGAGGAGTTATTAACTAGTAAAAGGTGACTGACTACTAGTAGGAATGAAGGAAAATTCTAACAGTACCTCCTCTTCTAGGCTGAGGGAGGGTAGACAGCCAACACACGAAGGACTGGCATCGCCCTCTCACCCCAGGCTGGCATTCAGACGTCCTCAGAGCACAGGCCACCACGGGCCTGGCACAGGGCATGGCACGCAGGGGACTTCGGCAGTGCTGTACTCTTACTTGAAGGGGGACGCGAGTTGCCACCTGCCACCGGAGGGAGGGCGTGTACCCCAAAGGCGCTGGAACTCATCTTCATGGCCACTGGGCACCTGCTCTAAGTGACAGCTATGATGACGGTAATGACGGCGGCCGGGAACCAGAAGGGAGGTGGCTCCTCGCCGCCGTCCTCTTGCAGGGCCCCGGCATGGCTCTCCGTCGAGGAAGCAGGAGAAACGTTTACAGGGCGCAGCTGCCATTCACAGGGCAGGACGAGAAGGGTGAGCCTGGAGCGAGGACATGGTCGTGGACACCGGGCACCGTGCTGAATGGCGGTCGGGCCGTCCTGAGAACGGCTCAGACAGCAAACGTCCCGCAGTGAGGGGCAGCGAGGGCGCGGACGGCATCGCTCTCCTCTCAGTCTGCTGCTCTGACCGGTTCTTTCCGGATAACCTGCGTCAGCATGGCCTTGCCGGCCACCCCGTCCCCAATGCGGGAGCACCGGAGTGGGGGCCCCTAGTCATGGGCTGCAAGGTCCAAGCAGGCGTTGTGGGTGAAGCCAGCCAGCCAGGCGGGGAGGTGGCCCCCTGGGAGCAAGTGCCCGCCCGACGCCTCAGCTCCAACAGGGGCGCGCCCCGCGGGGACATGGGCCGGGGCGGCCAGACCTTATTTTCCAGGGGAAGCCGGGAATTTCCATCTCCCAGTCTTTCAACACTGACAAGTAAACCAGATGGGAAGGAGCCCCGTGCGCACCAAGCCCCGCGTCCCGGGGGAGGGTCAGTCCCGGCTTCCTTTGCTCTGGGGGTTACTCACTGCTGTGCTCGCTCTGTTTCTCCGGCCAGTGGTTTTGCAAGCGCCATGTGTTATTGCACTTTTGAAAAATAATTAAACTTTGTGCCACTTTTTTCACTTCGTACCATCATGGGTCAGGTCTCGTCGTCTCTTTCCTGGGCTCTGATCCTTGTGTCCCATCAGCAGCCTGCTCTCCGCATGTTCCTGCAGCACAGCCCCGTCCGGGTCCCCCCCTGCTCAGAAGCTTTCCCCAGACTCTCGTGGCTGAGACTCCCTTCCCGGGGGCATTGTAATTCCTCCAGTCGGTGCCTCCCTGCCCCGGCCAGCTTTGCGGTCTGTCCTTCCCTGCCCTGCACACTCTAGCTGCTTCCGGTAACTCAGAGCCCTCCCAACACGTTTGCTCTCCCCACCTTCCTGCTTTTGTGAGGTGGCTTTCTTTCCCTGATGCCTTCACCACTTGTCAGCGGGCAACCTCCTACTCATTCTTCAAGACCCAGCTGAATGTGAGCTCCGTGGCACCACCGTGGCTGCCTTCCCAGCGTGAGCACGTCCCTCCCGCTGCGAATCCAGCTCCTCATCTGTTTGCAGCTGACACGGCAGCCCTGGGTCCTGTCCGTCTTCCCAGCTGTCTTCCCCAGGATCATCGCTCAGCCGTCTTCGTAGCATTGGGGCCTCGCGCCGTGCCTGGCGTGTAGTAGGCGCTCAATAATTCATCGAAGGGTCGAACCGATGAGTGGATAATGAAATGAATGAAAGACGGACTGGATGGCTTCTTCCCTGCATCTCTCTCCGAATGTTTCTACGATGGCTCATTGTTTGCTCTGATTGGCGCTTGGTGGTCATGGGGATGCTTGACTGTGTCTGAACAGCAGGCAGCCGACTGGGCCAGGCTTTCATTTCACAAGTCCAGGCTGCTAGGAGTTTATCCGGAATTGCTACGGACTCTTTTGTAGAAGTCCTCCAGATGCTTGGCTCACTGAAACCTTAATCACCACCCGAATGAATGGTCAGAGTAGAGCGATGCCACCCCTTATATAAATGAAAGCATAAATCATTATTCTCTATGCCGGTTGTTTAGGAATAGTGGGCCACTTGGAAGGCATGACTTGGGTGCTGGTTTTGACCTGCGGGTAGGGACCCAGAACATCCTGTAAAGGGTGTTGGCTTGGCCAGCTGGGTGCTCAGAAGCACCTCAGTGGGTGGGGACATGATGTGTGGAGAGGGGCCGTTGCACCCTGGACCCTGGGTTGGAACACTTACCTCGGAGGAGAAAACCCGCCTGCTCTATGCAGGGGGAGGGTGGCCCCGAGAGAGCAGGTAGGAGGTGCCAAGGGGAGCCCGGCATGGAATGGCTGCTCATTTATTTAAACCCAAAGTGCAGCAAGCGGAGGGCTCTGGCAGAATGTGCTTCCATGTGAACATGTCGGTCAGAAGTCATCCACGTGACATTCACGCGTCTCTAACAAAGTACCAGCCAGCGATCTGGCACCTTTGAAACACCCAGAGGACAGCCTGTATGAGTCTTACAACCAAGAGTGCTGGACATGAGCTATTTGTGCTTCTCGTCTGGGAGTAATATAATCGCATTTGGTGGTTCCAGCAGATGCCGGGCCAGCTGCTAGGGGCCACCTGCACCCCCCCCACCCCAGCTTTGGTTCTGCACAGACACAACCCTGTGCAGAACTCTCATAAAACACAAACTTCACAAGACGATCCCTCGCTGGAAAGATCCCGTTTTGGGGGCAAAATATCCGAGATTATGTAGACCACAGAAGTCCTTATTCCTTGGGCTCAGGACGACGGAAGGACAGGGACCCCTGTCCTTTCTCTCACGGCTACTCCAGGGGACATCGCGATGGGGGAGCCCGTTTCTCTGGGCTGGGTGACCCTGTGGGGTGTCTCCCGCAGGTGGCTCCTTTTGGAGGGAATGGACATGACCTCAAGCCTGGCCCGAGAGATGGAGGGGGGCTCAGTCCCTCTGAGAAGCCCACAGCCTCTCCCAGACAAGCAGGCCCCAACGCCGGGGGCAGGGCAGCTCTGACTGTGACGTGGGACAGTACACCCTGCCGCACAGGCCACCTCTGCTGCCTCGGCACCTGGCCTCACACTTGGCTCCCCGGCGGCCTCCAGGGTGCACAGGGCTGGCTGCAGAAGGTGTTGGGGTTTTGCAGGTTCCCGGGATGTCTGCATCCAGCCGCCCTGCCCCACACGGCCGCCGGATGCGTCTGTCCAGCACTTGAGAGACGGCTGCTCCCAGCTGAGAGGGGTCGTACGCGGGAAATAGCGCAGGCGTTTGAAAAGGTCGTGCGAAACGGCCCAGGACTCCCTTTTTAATTAGTGAAATCCTCGTTCGGCTACACTGGTTTGAAATAGAAACTATATTAATGAAATACATTCTGAATATTAACTTCTCCTGCTTCCTTTGACTGCTTAAAAGCGTAGCTTCTGGCGCCGTTGGAATCGCCTGGCTGGCGCGCGTGGCTCACGGCTGTGTCCGCTGGGCAGCGCTCTGCGGCTGCTGGCCTGGCCGGGGCTGCCTCCCGCACGAAGGTGGAGCTCGGCCGACACCCTGCAGCCTCCTCCTGGGGCGCCAACCTTCATGGTGCTGCCTTTGTCCCCCAGGCCCCCCAGCGGACAGCAAGGGTCGCCTCAGAAACGGGCCTTCTGTGCGCAGCCTGCAGGAGAGCACGCTGCACTTTCCTCCTGCGCTCTGCGTCCAGAGCTCACATCCAAGAGCTGAGCGGGGCTCCGGTGACTCCGAACAGACTCCGAGCCCCTAGATGCCAGGACCTAGGGAGGGAGCACCGCCATGCTCACGGACGCTCGCTACACAAAGCCCATCGCTAGGAGTCCAGGAGTGGGGCCACCACTGCCGAGAGGGCTCCCGAAGGTGGGGTTCACTGCGGAGTGGGACATCAGGAAGCCTCCCTGGAGGAGGTGGGCCGTGAACAGGGCCAGGCAGGTTTCACGGCAGAATCAGCGCACGGGGGCCACAGCGGGAAAGGGCCAGGCTGGCACAATGATGCGTTCTTACCTGCCGGTCCCCGGGGCAGCCCCCGAGGGTGACCCCTGAGCCTGGCCTGCCCACAGCTGGCTCAGCCCTGACGGGCCTCGCGGTCCTGCATTAGAGGGCATCAGCCTGGGGCAGACAGGCCCAGCCCCGCCTGCTGGGCGGTTGGCATGCCTGTGGATGGTGGGGTGCATGGTGAGGGAGCGTGTGGTGAGGCGCCGGTGCAGAGCTGTGCTGCCCCCTGGTCCCGCCCTCTCTGCCCTTCGTGCTGGGGCTTGTCAGTGCCCCGGGGAGGGCCCAGCCGCTTCCCTGGTGCCCAGCCGATCAAAGCGGCCTGGGGGACGCGACGGCTCCTGTTTGTTCCCTTGCCACACGCAGACATCTGAGCTCGGCGTCAGTTTTTCTAGTTGAGCATCCAAAGGACAAACTAACCATTTAAAATCTGCAAGCTGGGCAGTCTTTGCTCTGGAGCCTGCAGTGAGTTCCTTCATCTTGACAGTCGGTCATTCTTCTCATCACGGAGGCCGGGCTCGAGAGCCAGACCAGGCTGCAGGCCCAGGCTCCGCCTTCGCGGGCAGGGAGGACTGGCAGGCCCTTCATCCCGGAGCCCACCTCGCTGGACGTCCACCTTCCTTCTGCTCTCTCATTGCGAGGAGACGGCGTCAGAGGTGCCGCGAGTGGCAGTTAGTACCTTCACGGTGTTGTGTAACCTTCCCCGCTGTCTAGCACCAGACATGCTCATCCCTCCAAAGGAAACCATGCCCGTTAGCAGCACATCCCTTCCCCTGTCCCCTGCCCCGGCAACCACTCATACCCCCTGTCTCCGTGGGTTTGCCCGTTCTGGACATTCCACAGACACGGGCTCACACAACACGTGGCCTTCTGCGTCTGTCGGCATGATGTCTTCCAGGTCCATCCACGTAGCATGTGGGATAACGTGATTCCTTTTGTGGGTGAATAGCATTGTTGCATGAACCCACCATGCTGTGTCCGTCCACCCACCTGCCGGCGGACCCCGGGCAGCATGCTCGGCTGTCGTGAAGAGAGCTGCTGCCGACGTTCACATCCTTGTTTCTCTTTGAGCCCCTGTTTTCACTTCTCTGGGGCACATTCTCTTCTTGTTCGAGATTCTGTGAATTTCCTGGGCCGACGTGAGCTCGAGAGGCCACACGTGGGGAAATCACGCGTGCACAGAAGCGTGCTGCCCTCGGGCAAGTCCCTGAGCGCTCTGTGCCTCAGTTTCCTGCTCTGTGCAGAGGAGACACACCAGACCCGTGTCTCTACCTGCTTTCTGCGGGGCTGGCGGAGCTCTGGGGGGAGGGGAGGCCAGCCAGGAAGGCTGAGACCCCGCGTTTCAAACCTCGTGTCCTTGTCAGCAGCAGCATCTCTCTGCCTTTCCCTTGTCTGCCCCCAGATCCCTGTCACTGAAGGCGGTGAATCGTACAAGGGCTTGGGGTAGAAATAAACTTGATCCTGCCAGGAGAGACTCCTGCTCGCGGAGGC
Organism: Molossus molossus; assembly: GCF_014108415.1. NCBI lineage: Eukaryota > Metazoa > Chordata > Mammalia > Chiroptera > Molossidae > Molossus > Molossus molossus. Next base: position 100,891,946 of record NW_023425347.1, on the reverse strand, counting down.
TCCGTCTGGCTCCTCCTGGTCCCCCGGAGGGAGGTGGGACCGTGAAATGGCTCTGGGCCAAGGGGAGCAGGAGCGGTCAGCCCGTCGGGGAAGTCACGGTCCTCTGTGTGGGGGCTTCCTGTTTCTACCAGAGCACATGGTGGCTGCCCTTTAAGGAATTCGGAACAGCAGCAGAGAAGGTGGGCTCTGGAACCATCTGCGTGGGTTTGGGTTCTGCGTCTACAGAGACCAGCTGTGTGACCTTGCGCCGGCCACTTAGCTGTGCCTCCGTTTCCCCACCTTGAACCGGGCTGGTTCCTACTTCATAGTTTCTCTGACGGTTAAGTGAGGTTCTCCATAGGCTCCTAGAGCAGGGACCGGCCTTAGACGGCACTCTCGCTGTGTTAGCCATTGTCATGGTAACGATGGCGGATGCGAAGGCCCTTGTCCCCCAAATCATTCCCCTTCCAGGCCCAGCGGACTCGGACTCGTCTGACTCTGAATTTTGATGGTTCTTACTTCGCTCCGTGCTGTTTCGCATCTGAGTCGTCCGCGTGGTTCTCTGGCTCACGCACTGTGTCTCTCCATCCGTGCTGAGCTCCGGGGAGGCGGGGTTCAGCCCGTGGTCTGCTCGCCTGACAGGTGGACCAGCACCTGGATTCGGGAGGTGGGCTGGGAAGGCTGGGGAGCATGGGCCTAGGAGGAGACAGTGACTCAGAGGGGCCCAGTCCCGCTGGGAGCCAGGCAGGACGCAGCACGGGGACATTCCCTGGTGGTTGAGGTCAGCTCAGGGCCTGGCCAACGAGCGCAGGGCAGGGGTGGGAGCCTGGTCAGGGCACTCTGAGGTTGCTCGTCAGTGGGGGCCCACCCAGGGGTCCTGCGTGGAGGTGTCTGTTACCTGGGGGGACGAGGGAGTGCTCACAGGCAGTAAGTCATGCGGCCTCCTGGGGCCTCTGCTCGCGGGCGCAGCTCGGTGGACCTGTGACACCCCGTTGGGTCTGGCTCCAGAGTGGACCGTGCTGTCGCCCTCACCTTGACGGTTGCCGTGGCTCGTCCCTCCCCTGCTTGACTGTGAGCTTCTCCAGGGCCACCTTTGTGGTGGGCGTGCTCACTGCCTGGCCCGCGGTCCATTCTCAGTCACCGTTCACGGAGTACATCTCGAACGCAGCACGTGGTCCAGGGAGCTTGGGTCTCGGAAGGGCGGTTGCAGTGAGGGGATTCCGCCCGGTTAGGGCGAGGGTTCGCTGAGGGATGTTCATGAAGGTTCTCTCTGGGCGTCTGGGTTGTTGGGGCACTGTGGTGGCTGGGACGCACGGTGTCCCCACCCTTCTGGGCCAGGGGGTCACTTAGCTCTCGGCGGGGTCCCGGGCAAGGGCATGGCTCCGAGGGGGTCCAGCTGGCACAGAATCCTCTGGATTCCAAGCCTCCTAAATTCAGGTGGGTGGACCCACACACATGTGGGGCTCAGTTTATCCACTTGCTGACCCCAGCCACTGTCTGCTGCCAGGGTGTAGTGAGACCAAATGGGCTCCAGTGGAGAAAGGGAAGGCTTGAGTCCAGCTAACTCTGAAGTCACCCCAGGGGGCGTCGGTGGGGGTCGATGGGGGTCGATGGGGGGAAGGCCAGAAGTGCTGCAGCTTCCGATGCCCACTCAGTGCCCGCTTCCTCGTCACTGCACGCAGACCGCGCGACGATGACGACGGGAGCTGTGGTCGTGGTGTCGCCGTGTGTGAAGTGCACTAAGAATCGTCGCTCCTTGTAAGGGCCTCTGTGGGGGTCTCATCTCAGGTCTGGACAGGTTAGGTCACGTGCTCAAGATCTGATGCTGAAGAGTGGCCAGCCGGCAGCCAGAGCCAGCGTGTCTGCTTCCGGGGCGCGTGCTGCCCACGGAGTGAGCGGAGCCCCTGCGAGGTGTGCCCAGCACCTGCCGCACCCGCTGCCTTCACGCTCTCGTCCAGTCGTCTTCAGTGACACACACAACACGCTCAGAACACAAGCACCCAGCACACTCACTTATACTATATGCACATTTATTGTGTAATGTCCACTCCCCCCCCACCCGTCTACCCGCCCATCTATCCATCTGCTAACAGACATTTATCAGGACACTGTTGGGTCCTGGGGACACATCAGGGATGACCTACGGCTTGCCCTCGAGGAGCTCCTGGTCCGGTGGGGGCCGCTATCCAAGTAAACAAGCAATGAAGACGCACAGCGATGGATCCTGTAGGTGTCGGGTGCCGTGGGAGCCACGGGGTGGGCGAGCCCCCGTCGTGAGTGGGGAGCAGGGCTAGCCAGGAGCTCATGCCTGTCTCTGAGCCCTGGGGAAGTATCTGCCAAGGAGAGGACACGGAACAGGAAGAGGCCCGGGGTGTGAGAGCAGCTTCCCCCCGGGCAGCGGGGAAATCCATTCGGCGAGCACGGCCGTGCTGGCCACGGGTCCTGCTTCTGGACAGAGGTGGCTGCCTCGTGGGAGTGGCTGGTCGTTATGATTACGTGAGACCCTGATCTCCACCGGCACCTGTGGCCTTCACGCTGCGTGACAGGCTGGTGTTTTCCACTTCAACCTGCTCCGCTTACCTGGTTTCGGTGATAGTCTCTCCTTTTTCTTTAAAACCAAGTTTAGCATCTCCGGTCCCAGGGGTCAGCGGAGGCTGACAGCAGAGCAAGGCTGTGGGCCTCTGGGCACAGGGGTACTCCCCGCCGAGGAGCCCTCCGGCCCGCGGGCCGCAGGGAGAGTTCAGACCCGGCCTCTCCCGCATTTCCCTGCCCCGCGCTGTCGTCACCAGGATCAAGGGAGATGTCTCTGGTGTCATCTCCATTTAACTCGTAACCCTGCCGACTCCATGCGAGCGGATCTGTCTGCAGCGGGGAGCCATGGGCCCTGCCCTGCCCCTGGAGCTGGAGCGATGACTTCTGTCGATGTCACCCACTAGCTTTTTATGGAAATTATTAATAAGTCAGTAATTCTATCTGCAGCGCTGTTGTGTGTATAAATATTTAATTTACCTTCAGGTGCCCACATTTTCTCCATCTTTGCCTGAAACTCTGCTGACAAAGCTCTTCTGTCGGGAGCTCAGCTCAGTAGATTAAGTTGTCTGTCGTGGGAAAGGTGAACTCTCCCTCCCTCCCTCCCTCCCTCCTTCCTTCCCTCTCTCCTTCTCCCTCTCCCTTCACCTCTCTCCCTCCCGCTCCCTCTCCCTCCCAGGAATATGGCTTTACCGTGTCTTTCGAATCTTCGTGTGATTTGGCTCAGGGGTGGGAGTCAAGCTGGGAGGACGCACTGTGTCCTGTGACGAGGAGCGATCGCGGACAGACTGAGCTTTCCCATCACGGCCTGGCGTGAGCGGAGACCCACCTTGGGCACGTGCTTCTCCCCTTTTTCAAACGAACGGCATTTAGAATCCGAAACAGGGTCTGAGGGTTTCCTCCCGCAGAGCAACACGCCGCCCTTGCCACTGGCTGGTCTTTGGAAGCCCAGCGCTCCGACCACCATAGTGTGGCTAGCCCGGCGGCGGGAAGGGCTTAGAGAAATCACGTCAGAACGCCGCCCCAGGGGGGTGCTCTCCTGGAGGAGACGGGGCGCCGCGGCCCCAAGCCAGGCCGCCGAGGGGACGCGACCGAAACGGGCTGACCTCCCAGGACCAACGTGCGCTAATTGGCGTTATCGTCTCTCTGTTCTTCTGTTTCAGGAGATCGCAGCCTATTTAATAACGTTCGAGAAGCATGAGGAATGGTTAACCACGTCCCCTAAGACCAGGTAATGTCCCGAGCTTTCGGTTCTCAGACACGCACAGCGATCGGCTTGGTTTGCGTCGTCGGTTCACGGGCGAGTGCAAACCCTCGCTGTGTTGGATGGCTCACGGCCCTGAGGTCTCGTGGGCTGGCCGACACCGTGGCCGGGAGTGCCCTCACGCCGGCCGGAACCCGGAACCCGCGACTTCACTGTCCCTCTGCCCGCCGGGCCCTGAGGAAGCCTGGGCGGGCAGCAGCGCCAAGGGCAGTGTATCTTGAGAACATGCCCACCTGCCAGGGTCGTCTAGAAACTTACTTTTTAAAAGGGGGAACTACCTACCACTTCTAGCTCAGTGCGTTTTATAAACGGAAAGTCAAGTTATTGGTGACGGCGGTAAGGGGATCTCCCGAACCAGGAGCCATGGCTCAGGTCGCACTTTATGACGCAGTACATGTCCTCGAGCTGCCGACAGCCACCGACACAGCGCCCCTCGCCCCTGGGGAGTAGGGGGAACGGTGAAGAGACGGCCACCGTGCGTCCCGAGGTTGGGACTTAGGGTTCACTTTAAAGGTGGCTTCTTCCTTCCTCCCCAGCGCTCAGTTTTTGTACTTGGTGCGTCCCTGAGCTGCAGAAACACGGGCCCCTCTCTTCCCGCCGCCAGGACTTCCCGTTGGGCGGGGGCAGGGCCAGGCGTCTGTCAGTGTGAGGAGCGCTCTCGGGCCCCGGCGGGTGGAATTGGAGAGGCGGATGGTCCGTCTGTCTTGCTTTGGGAAGAGGCACCAAATTTTCCAGGTTTGTTAACTGGCACCAGGGCAAGGGGTGGGGTTGTCCTCTGCCCCCGTGGCTGTCAGCGTGCCCTGTTCATCCTTTCCGAGCCGTGGGGGAAAGAGGGCCTTGTCCTCGAGAGGGTGTGCGCGTTCTAGAAGCGCTTTAAGCTGTTCCTTCGTTAGGCGTAGGCTTTAGTGGTTAGCATCTTTCAGATGGGGCCACGGTTTCGTGGAGGAGGTCAGAGGCTGTCAAAGAGAAGGAGGTGGTTCCTGAGATTCGCGTCCCCTCCGGCGCAAGGAGAGGTCGGCGCTGAGTGTCTGAGTCCTGTGGTTCTCCCCGAGCCTGCCGCGGGGTGTCCTCCTCTCAGCCTTCCGAGGCCACGCTTTCTTCACCGGAAGGCCAGGCGGTGTGTAACAGCCAGCGTTTGCGGCGCTAATGCTGCGTGAGAAGCCACCTCCGAACCCAGTGGCTTGTGACATCAGGCTCTATGTCCCGCTCGCCCTCGGTGGGTTGGCTGTGGCTTCGGGTTGTGCTGAGGAGCACGCGGCGTGTCTCCTGCCCCCTGTCGGGAAGGTGGTTCTCTTGAAGGGCGGCAGAGGCTTCAAATGCCCAGGCGACCTGCCTGGGAACCCTGCCCGTGGTATCACAGGCCACGCCCTCTGCACATCCATTGGCCCCGGCAGTTCCCTTGGCCAAGCCCCAGGAGGATGGGGCCAGGAAGGACGTTCCTGCGTAGAGTGTAGGGGCGGGGTGGAAGGGTGACACCGTGGACTGTTTGGTGAGCTCAGCCCGCCGAACCATGGAGACTGGTCCTTTCCTGTCTCTTCTCTTCTGGGGGAGTTCCTCTCAGGGCGGTTACTTCCAAACTTAGTGGGTGTCCGTATCGGCTGGAGAGCTTGTGAAAATGCTGGGCCCCACCCCGGGGTTGGAGTCACCAGGTCTGGTTGGGGCCCGAGCATCTCATATTTTAATTTCATACTTATGAGCATCTCGTAAGTTCCCCGGTGATGGGATGCGGCCCTCCGGGGACCTCACTTGGAGAACCGGCTGCCCTAGTTTCTTTGGGGAGAAGGAGGTCTGTCTGCTTTCTGCCTCTGCCCGGCTCCGGCCCCCAGCAGCGGCTCTTATCCCAGCAGCCCCCCGCCCCTCGCGCCCTTCTCTGCTCCTCGAGGCACAGTCCTTGAATCTGAGTGGAAGGGAAGGGCTTCTGTTCAGCCAGAGACCGAGAACTCCGGGTGGCGTCCGGCCGCCTCTTCACGGCAGAACCGCCGCGGGGGGAGGGGCGGCGGCGGATTCTGCCTGGTGACTCAGCCCGGGGAATGTGGGTTCCAGTTGAGAAGTGTCACTCACGGGGGTGCCTGACCCCCTTGACTTGTTGGAGTGTAGTCAGAGCCACGGGACTGGCCATCCTGAGGCACGGGGCCCACGGGGCAGAGGAGATGGGGTGTGGGTGTCAGATAGTGATGGGTCCGGGTGGAGCTCTGGGTGTCACTCAGCAGCTTTGTGGTGTTAAGAAGTCACTCTACCCTTTATGGATCGTTTTTGAGAAAGAGAGAGAGAGAAACACCAGTTTGTTATTCTACTTGTTTATGCATTTATGGGTTGATTATTTTTTTTAAATCCTCACCTGAGGATATTTTTCTATTTATCATCTGACAGAGAGGGGGGGAGCCAGAGAGAGAGAAACATCTGTGTGAGAGGGACACATTGACTGGTTGCCTCCTGCACAACCCGACCAGGGTGGGGGACGAATTGCAACCAAGGTATGAGGCCTTGACCAGAATCGAACCTGGGACTCATTGGTTTGCGGGCCGATGCTCCAACCGCTGAGCCAAACCGGCCCGGGGCCTTGGGTTGATTCTTGTGTGTTCCTTGTCCAGGGATCGAACCTGCAACCCTGGTGTATCGAGACGATGCTCTAACCGACTGGTAATGGAGCCACCCGGCCAGGGCGCCCCATCTTGTCTTCTTCATGTGTGGAAGGGAGCCGGTGTTGACCCTGTCCTCACTGGGCCACCATGAGGGTTGAGTGGCATGACATTTGGGACTGTGCTTGGCATGCTGTGAGGGTCCATGCCGATGCCCAGGGATGTCACGGTTCCTCTTGCCAGCGCGGGGCAGTCCCTGGGCCAGCTGGAGGCTTTGGCTTCAGGGAGCATCTGTCAGACTCCGCGGGCTGGGAACGGATGGTTTCCTCCTGCAGACAGAACGTTTCCTATCCATGTGATAACATCCACGCCGTGTTTACACTTGAAAGCGTCTCGCCCCAGGAGGAGGAAAAGTTGCTGCGGTTGTTCAAGGACCTTCCTAAATTAGTTATGGAGACGAGTTCGGATCCCCCCCTCCCGTCCCTACTGCTGAAATTAATTGGTGCGGTTAACTGCTGAGTTCATGCAAACCGGCCTCCTGGTATTCAGGAATTAATGGCACCAATACTCCGCTGAGCGAGAAGGCGATACGGCTTCTGTTGCCGCCGCCACTGCTAATTTCATTTCAGAAAATTAATAAAAACGAATTGCACCGCTGACGTTTATAGAGTTTCCTAATAAAATGATGCATTGTTTGTGTGCAGGAATCCCTATTAAATTAATTGTTGTAATCAGTACACATATAGATGTTGGTATAGGGGCTGCACGGGGACCCACTCCTGGTCCCCGTGGCCCGCTGACGGCTGGGGTTATAAATATCGCCCTTGCTCAGATTCTGCCCTAATTACAGAGACGGTCCCCCGAGCCCCGCTCACCTGTTTAATAATGAAGCGGGCTCCGCGGAGCCTCCCAGGGGCGGCGGCCGGGGGGCGGCCGGCGCCGACACGGCCGAACGTTGAATGTTCAAACGGCTCGTATTGTAGCATCAGCAACTGGGACCTTCTGGAAGTGGCAGTTTGAAAAATCGCCCTTCAGAATGTCTCTATTTGGCACTTGCTGTGTGCTCAGCACTACAGCAGCGCGTTCGGAGACCCCAGGGAGCTCCACACTGCCCGCCCCACCGGGCGGATTTGGAGCCCTGGCATCAGAAGCTTCCTCCTCTGTCTGGAATGTTCTTTCAGCTCCTCCTTCTGGCCTCATTCGGGGGGTAACTTCCTCTGTGAGGTCTTCCCCGAGCAATTTAAAATCACAGCCCCCCATCCCCGTCCAGCCAGGCCCCATCTATCCCCTTGTTTGACGTTTCTCCAAGGCACCTAAGACCCTTCTGACGCCACGGGATTCACCGATTGTCGGTTTAATCCGCTTATCTGACCCCTTCCCCGGAGCGCCAGTGCCGCGGGGAGAGGGGTTTGGTCCGCAGTGTGCGCGGCGTGTGTGCGTGCTGGGCCGGGGCAGGCGTCCTGTGCATACGTTCCCTGCGCTGCGCTGTGGGTGGGTGTGAGGAGGAAGGGGCCTGCGTCCCTCTGGTTGACTTCTGTCCTGTGCGTCCCCGGGCCCGGCTGACGCAGTCCTGTGCTCTGCAGGCCCCCGCGGGCCGGCGCTCGCTGGGTTCTGTGTTTCCTGCTCGCTGGCTATGATTTTTATGATTAGATTCTAAGAGAAATTCTTTTAAAAATGCTTATGAATTTATTGGGGTGGCATCGGTTAATAAAATTACATAGGTTTCAGGGGCACAGTGCTATACTACATCGTCTGCATGTGGTAGTGTGTGTTCGCGACCCCAAGTCAAGCCTCCTTCCATCACCATCTATCCCCCCTTTAGCCTCTTCTTCCTCCCCCACCCCCTTTCCCTCTGGTCACCACCCTCTGTTGTCTGTGTGTGAGGTTTGTTCTGTTGCTTCATCTCTTCACCTTCTCACCCAGCGCCCCCAGACTCATAGCTGTCAGTCTGGTGTCTGTCTGCGAGTCTTTCGGTTTGGTTGGTTAGTTTATTTGTTCATTAGATTCCACATATAAGTGAGAGCACGTGGTACTTGTCTCTCTGACGGGCTTATTTCACTCGTGTAATCCTCGCCAGGGCCCTCCATCCCGTCCCAAAAGGTAAGACTCCCTCTTTTTTTTTTTTAAGGCTGAGTAGTGTTTTATGTGTAGATGTGCCATCACTTCTTTTTTTTTTTTTTTTTTAATCCTCATCCGAGGACATTTTTCCATTTTTTGTACAGAGTGGGAGGGAGAGAGAGGAAAAGAGAGAGAGGGAAACATCGATGTGAAAGGGACACATCGAGTGGCTGCCACCCGCACGACCAACCAGGGCCGGGGACAAACTGCAACCGAGGTACATGCCCTTAGCGGGAACCGAACCCGGGTCTCTCCGGACCGCAGGCCGATGCTCTAACCGCTGAGCCAAACCGCCCAGGGCTGCCATCACTTCTTAAAGCTCCCTGGGCACTGTGCCTCAGCCCAGAGGGGCGCCCGTCTGTCCGGGCTGCGTGGCAAGTGTCGGAAGTGGAATCTGAAGCCGGGATAAGGCACAGTCTTGGTGATGATGCTGCCTCCATTCACTGGGGGGTGTGGGGATTGACAGTGGCCCGTGGTCCTCCCTCCCCACTGGCCAGAGCCGTGGCGTCTGAACCCCCGGGAGACCAGGCGCCAGGCCCGTGACCATGGCCCAGGTGCGCTCCTGTGTGGTGTCCTGGGCTGGATTTGGCCGCCAGGTCGCAGGTGCTGTGGGCGCGACACACTGTCCCCAGCACGGCAGAGAGCAGGGCTGAGCACTTAGCAACTTATCTCTCCTCCCTGGGAAACGCGGGGCCTCCCCAGAAGCCGGGGACACCCAATGCTCACGATGGAACGGAGGCCCACTCTTCCCAGCAATCCTGTGTACCCTGGGGGATGGAGGCTGGAAATGCTATTAATGATCTAATTAATTAATTAGATTTATATGGCTAGCACCTTAACACTGAGGCACTTGGATCTAGTGGTGGAATTTTCCTGTAATGAACACTAAATGCTTCCTGGTCAGTAAGCAGAGAGAGCCCAGCAGGGGGAGGGGTCTGGAAGGAAGAGAGAGACCTGAACTCCAGGAAGACCCCGCTGGCCCCGCGGAGACCCCACCTGCCGCCCCCGGCTCTCCGAGCCCACTGCTCCGTTCTGGACCATGGTGGGCGGGCAGGGCGGTGGACACCACGTCTCGGGCCCTCTGCTCTTTCTTACCGCGACCCCTCCCAGGGCTCCGGGGACTCCAGGGTGTGAGGACCACTTCCGTGGGCCATTCCCCCCAAGTCCGGGTCTCTCTCCTGGCGCCTGCCTGCATGTTGGATGATCTCAGACTCCTGTCTCTCCTCTTCCTAAGGAGGACGTAAGGGGAGCCCTCACCCCCGCTCAGTGGCCATCTCTGACCCCCTGGTTCTCAGAGAGCCACCTCATGGTATAGACACCCAAGCTCACACCTGGTGCTCCTTCTCGGCCTCTCTCTCTTTTGTTCCCTGAACGGACTTAGTCGCCAGGTCTGCCCTTGTTCCACAGTAATGCACGTCTTACTGCCTGTGTCCCCCGGGCTCGGCCCTTCCCCCCCGCATCAGGCGGGGTCACCGGAACAGCTCCCCCTGTGCTTCCCTCTCAAGGCTGGACGCCCCCCACCCCATCCCTGTTCCACTGACAGCCCCGGACGTCCTGGGAGATCAAGTCCAGCTCTAGTGTTGGGTTCAAGGTCATTATTCCCCCTGGACCCACCTTCCTCGGAGCTGTCCTTCCTCCCCGCAAAGTACGTGCAGGCGAGAGGGCGGCTTACTGCCTCCAGACATACCCGCGTCCCCTGCTTTTGCTTCCCTCAGCCACTGGCCTCCCCTCCGTGCCCCCGTCCAGCCCAATATGCCCGTCCCTCGGACCCCTCTTCCTGGGTGCCCTCCCAGCTTGTAGGGAGCCCCCCGGGTTCACTTTGTCCTCAGTCATTTGACACTGTGGCTGTCATGGTATGAAGTCTCCTCACCCCAGGGAGATGGGGCGCTCCCTGCCCTTGGGTCCCACTGTCGCTTTTGTCTGAAGGGCCGTGCACAGAGGGGCAGGAGCTTGGGTGGGGGTGTGGGGTGGTGCCCGTGTGTGAGCAGAGGGCTCCCCCACAAGTCAGCCTGGGCAGTTCCTGTGCACTGCTGGTGCCTCCCTAGCCCCTCTGTAAGGACACTGGGGGTGACCTGCCAGCCACCTCGAGGCATCTGCTCCTTGGGAGTGACAAGACTTTTCTACGAAAGCCCCTGCTCCCGGGGAGACTGCTTGAGGGACCAGGGTGGAATTGCAGAAGTCTTGCAGAGATCCCATCTGGATGACTGACACGTTTCCTGAACTGAAGAGCAATGCGGCTCTGACACGTGCCACAGGGGTGGACCCTGAGGGCAGCGTGCCGCCCGCAACCAGCCGGTACGGGGGGGGGGGGCCACACTGAGTCCAGGATGTGGGCTCCTGGGCAGTGCTGACCTCATGGAGGCGGAAGTAGAGGGAGGGTGCGGGGGGCTGGAGGGAAGGGGTCGTGGGGAGCTGGCGTTGGGCGAGGACAGTGTCAGTGTGGGGAGGTGGGCGGTGCTGGGGCCAGGCAGTGGGGTGCACTGCATTGGATCCTTAAACAGGTGGCAGGGCCGGCTCAACCAGCAGCCAGCACAGCTGAGGATATTTTATGTTATATATATTTTATTCCCAGAGTTGCTTCTGTAGCTCCTTCTGTGCCCAGGCGGGCAGAGTTGGGGGTTCGGAATTGGCGTTTGGGGTGTGTGTGCGCGCGTACGGGGTGCTGGGGGGGACAGAGTTCGGAAGGGCAGCCTTCTACCTACATCATCTCAGGGACTCCTTCGGAATTGCAAAAGAAAAAACAAACTGGGTCAGCAGTCGTTTGGTGGTGACCTTTGCATTATGCTGATTGGGGACCTGCTATCAAATTAACATAACGACGTGTCATGTTACATCCACTTCAGCATCTGCCCGATGCGTTGAGCTAATCCTTGCCGAAGTCCCGCCAGCAACGTGAGCCCAGGAGCAGGCTAGGTGAGGGAGTTCACCGTGGGTCTGCTGACTCCAGACTCGAGCAGCCCCAGTCTGCCCGGGACCCCCCACCCCCAGGCATGTGCCTCAGGGGTCCTGTCGTTTCCAGATGAGGCCGGGAGTTAGCTGTGACCTGGATCCTGGCAGTGTGCGGTGTCTCCACGGTGGCGGGGAAATCCCTAGCCTCCTCACGGAAGTGGGTCTGCCCCAGATTCCCGGCCATGATCCGGAATCACAGGCTGCCGAGGACAGCGGGAGCCGGGAGGCGCCTCCAGTGCCCGCGTGCACGGCAGGGAGGGGGCCCAGGCGGGCGCTGGCTGCCCGGTGCTGGGCTGCGCTGCTGGTACCTGCGCGGCCAGGGGGACTTTGTCACACGCCTGGGCTCCTGCGTCCTCAGCTGTGCTGGCTGCGGGTTGAGCCGGTCCTACTGGTGCACCAGCTTTCATCACGCCCTGGGCTCCTGTGGGAGGAAGCCGACAGGTGGATGTTTGTGTCGCGCAGCTCTCTGCGTAGACAGCTGCCAGCTCCTGCCTCTACTTCCTTTTCCTTTATTGATTTAGAGAGAGAGGAAGGGAGAGGGAGAGAGAGAGAGATAGAAACATCGATGGGAGAGAGCATTGCCCGGCCACCTCCCGCAGGTCCCCCCACCAGGGATCAGGCCCGCAACTTGGGCACGTGCCCTGCCTGGGAATCGAACGGCGACCTCTTGGTGCATGGGTCAACGCTCAACCACTGGGCCATACCAGCCGGACAGCCTCTACTTTATTTTATTACTTTAATTCGTATGGAAATACACATGCGCACAGCTTAGCAAGGCAGACAGTCCTGAGGGCTTGCCCGGACAGCCCTCTGCCTGCGGCCGCGCCCCGTCTCCCAGGAGTGGCCGAGCCTGGTGGTTTCTCCAGGTGTCTCACGCCCTGCCTCGATGTGTCCCTTTCAGATGTGACCTTGTGACTTCCTCACATGCTCAGTGAGGGTTCAGCCCTCCGCTCCGGCTCTGCCTGCCCCCCGAGGGACAGGCTTGTCAACGGGCGCCGCCAGCGTTTGCCGGGCCATCATCCTGTAGCTGCTGACGTCTCAGATGCCGCTCGGTTCTCCAGAGAAGGGTCCGTCACCGCGCTGCCTGGTGGCTTAGGGTGACTTGGCTGCCGGAGGTCAGGAACGAGGCAGGGAGAGGCTGGGACCTTCACCACGAGCGACTTCGTTCTCCTGGTTCACACTGGGGTTTCCTGCCTCTCCTCTCTGGTGTCCAGGTCTGCAACGCTGTGGGCGCTTTTTCTGCAGAGGATAAACATGTCCCCAGTGGGGACAGAGGCCTGGTGGCTCGGGTCCATGGAGAGCCCGGGAGGGTTTGATGGTCCCCACGCAGGTCTGCAGCCTCTCCCTGCCCCCACTGTGCCCCAGCCCCTGCCTTCTCTGGCACCTGCGTCTTGCTGGGGTTCTGCAGGTGGATCGGCTTGCTACTGGTGTCCCCTCCCCCCATGGCAGGTGGGTTTGAGCTGCTTCTCCTTGGCGGTCAGTTACCAACACTGCGTCTGCTTTTCGTCTCTGCAGGGTGTGCCGACACCTTTGTCCCGTGCTCCCCTTCACTCCGTCCTTGTGGGTTTGCATCTGTTGTCACCCCTTCACCGTCACCGGGTCGGAGGTCTGCTGCTCAGCCCTCCACATCTCCCGGCCCTTCTTCCTCCCTGGCCCCTCGCGTTCTGTTCTCTCCCCCTTCTATGCTCACACTACGTCCGACTGGCTGTTGCACTCTTCTGCTTTGCCCTCTTTCTTCCTCTCTATTTCGGGGAGAAACGACTCCTAATGCAGTTCCGAGGTTCTAAATGCATCGCTGCTCAGGGCCCAGGAAGCCCTGTTGCTGGGGTGTGCACACTCCTGGGTGCGAGGGTGCAGCCCGAGGCCTGCTGCCCAGCTGACACCCCCACCCTGGCATCCACCTCTCTACCTGCTGCCGTGCCCTGCCCTCGGTTCAGAGCCTTCCCGGTGGCGGCACAGGGGTGTGGCATGGCATGGCCTTTTCCTGGGCAGTTTCAGGGGCCCCGGGTGCTCCAGGCCACCGAGTGTCCCACACGTGTCACCTGACAGTGGCACCTCAACACTCCTTGTTAGTGGCATGAAGGTGCCACCCTTGGATGGTGCAGAAGTCCCGTGTGGCAGGGGTCTTCTGGTCAGGGCACCTGCGATGCAAGGCGGGGTGCTGAGGCCCCCTGATGGGCGACAGCTGACCCAGGGTGCTGTCTGCTGGCATCTCCCAGCAGGACAGCCTGGCAGTGGTGACTTACCGAGAACGAGGTGGCTCACGGGCTCAGCGCTCACGCGAATGGATGGGCGTTTGCACGGCCTGCCAGTCGGCGTCCCCTGGCCGTGGTCTCGCTTTGTTCCTGTGCCCGTGAGTTTGTTCTTAGCATCCTCACTCCCCAACCTGGATTTGGGAAGCTGGGGTTGTCTGCTCCCGCTGTGATGGGCCGGACGGGCACCTGTGGCGTCTCCCCGGATCGATTCTGATCTGCTCAGCCGTTGCCTGCGTGCCCAGCAGCCCTGCCGGCGAGCCGGCGTGTTCTCAGGGCAGAGCCGGCTGCAGTTCATACTTTCCCGGGTAACGAGTCCTCCCCAAGTCGGCTGGCTGTTCTGCGCTGCTCTGTCTGGCCAGGAGGTGTTCCTGTCTATGCTATTCTTAGGGTTTCCAGTCTTTTATTAGGGGACTTTAAAAAAATTAAAAACACATACACAAATACACAACACACACATATACAGACAGACATATATACACATACACAGGCACAAACATGCAAGTGCATATACATACACACAGACAACACACATGCACACACAGGGTTGCAGACATGCATAGACACACATAGAAACACATGTCCAGACACACAACACACATGCACACATATGTGCATACACCACACAGGTGCACTCACAGAACACACTATACACATACACATGTGCAGACAATATGTCCAAGTACACAGCACCCCCACACACATGTACACACACATGACCTTCTCCTGCTTTTCAGTCATGGTTTTCTTTGGTAAGAAACAAGTTCCTGGGGAAAATTTCCTTCTTTTTACTGAATGATTTAATAAGATGGAACACTGAAACAGTTTGGGCAGAGGAAAATTTCTCCTAAGAGGAGACATCAGTTCTGCACTGGCTGCCCTGACCCCACCTGGTCGGGACCTTGCTGTTGACAGCTGTTTAGTTAGAGGTGACTGGGGGCAGAGGGGAGCCCAGGTCCGGTGCAGCCTCGGAGGGGGGTCCTGGCTGTGCCAAGGGGGACTTGCCCCTTCTGGGCTGGCTGCTTTGGGGTTCCCATCACTGCCCTGACGCAGTCTAGGAATTCAGGACCAGATTTTGTGTTTTCTGGCGACTTGAGGCCCAGGGCCTTCTCGACGGTCACAGAAGTGGATCTGTACGGACGAGGGCGGCGGGTGCCTGGGTGAGGTGCTCGGAGATCATACCGCTGCCAGGTTTCGGGGGGAAGCAACGAAATCCGAGAAAGACAAACCCACGTGCGATGATGGAGGAGCGAGAGCAGGCCCGACCGGCCACGGCTCCCGAGCACGGGCTGCACGGTGAGACGCACCATTTCCACGTGTTTTCACACGGACCTGTGGCCTCCAGGGACACGGGTCCCAAGAATCAACTCGGCCCACCAACTCTGGGACACGCTGCCCTCAGCCCGGGGGTGGCCGGTGCCCTGTGTGGCCAGCATGCGTGGTCTTCTCCAGGGCTGATTGTGAGCCCTTTACTCCTGGCAAATGACACCAGATTATCCACTCATGTCATCGGTCTGCTTCCGGTCATCTGTTCATTTAGTGACTGCTTTGTATGGTTCAGCGTGTGCCGGGCGCCGTGCTAAGCTTTGGGGGTGTGGTGAGAACAAGACAGATACTTTACAACAGTGGAGACTTTGAGGAGTGTCCCAGGGACAAGCTTCGTGCGAGGCTGCCCCTCAGCGGGAGGTGGGCGTGTTGGTCAGGCCGCCTCCCTGCGGGGCCGAGCTTTGGGCAGAGTGTGCTGTGTGCATGTGTGCACGAGTGCATGTGCGAGAGCATAGGTGTGTGTGCCTACGTGCTGAATGTGTGAGCACGTGCACACGAGTGCGTATGTGTGTGTGAATGTGTGAGCACGTGCACATGAGTGCGTATGTGTGTGAATGTGTGAGCACGTGCACACGAGTGCGTATGTGAGTGTGTGAATGTGTGAGCACGTGCACACAAGTGCGTATGTGAGTGTGTGAATGTGTGAGCACGTGCACACGAGTGCGTATGTGAGTGTGAATGTGTGAGCATGTGCTTCCATGAGTACATGAGACTTGTGTGAGCATGGTGTGTGCAGCGTGAGTGTGTGTGAGAGTGTGCCTTGCGGCGGGAGGAGTGGGTACATCATGAAGGAGAGCCCCTATTCCCGGCCGTGCGGTGGCGACCTGCAGGTTCGAGGCAGGAAGGCGGAGTGTGGGACTGGACCGGCCTGCAGCTGGGGGCAGTGAGGCTGGTGGAGCTGGAGATGCAGGCCGGGCTGAGGGTCGGAGGGTCGTGGACCAGGCTATGTGTTCAGGGACAATGCCGGACGCAGCAGGGGCCCCGTGGAAAGTTCTGAACAAGGCAGTGAGGATGAGCAGCCTGGTCTCGCTGCCCTGGTCTGGACAGATAAGAACGGAAGTCCAGAGGAACCGGGGGCACGCTGACCTGCCGCTGCAGATGCCCGTGCCCTTGATGGGAAGACCGAGGTACTGCACCTGAAGGTGTCCGCGCCCTGGTAGCCGCAGAGGGCGGGGCAGGACCGGGCCTACCCAGTGTGGAGAGCGGGAGGGCGCTCAGCAAGCCAGGCTGCCCCAGGACCTCGGGGGCTCAGCCCCTCCATGCTCCGAGCTCCGGCCCCTTAGAAGGCCGGTTGCTCAGCACTGGGAGGGTGTCTGCCCCATGCCCCGTCCCTCCGCCTCCTTGCTCTCCTCCTCCTCTGGTCTCTGCTGCTCAGTCTCCTCTGCGATGGGGTCTTGCCTGAGGCCCCGGGGCGGGCGTGTCTCAGGGCTGAGGGGCTCCCTGGCCGTGAGGCTCACCCCGTGGACCCACCCCTGTGAGGAAAACACCGACGACGTGCTGGTGCGGGTGACGGACAGAACGGTGGGAGTCTCTCGCGAAATAACTGCCAAAGAACTTGGAGTTCTTTTTCTTTTTCTTTTTTGGCTGGGGTACAGAAGGCGAGAAAAACACCCCTCTCTCTTTACTTTCTGAATAAGTGGTTCTCGTAGAGAAATGTCACCCTCAACCCCCTATTTCCCGTGGGCGCAGGGCTGGCATGATCCGCAGTTGAGCCGTTTCTCGGGTGCTTCATTTCCTTGCCCAGCCCCCGAGGGCCTGCAAGGATACGTCAGAGTTGTGCAGTTTATTAATTTTGCATTAAGTAATTAATAGTAAAGTTAATTGATGAATTATTCAATTTTCAGGTAAAAATGGGATGATAAATATTCATAACTTATTTTATTAAGGGAATTTCCATTTGCTATGTCATTAAATCTAGATTAACGAAGGCTGATTTTAAATGAAGATTGAAAACATTTGTGCTCTGGAATTAATTTACGAAGTTAAGGTCACTGCTTCGTGAGCTAACCGGTCCTGCCAGAAAGTTAGGGCTTCATCATCTGGATAAGTGTCTGAATTCACAGACGTCATGTTGCCATTAGTTTAGGAAAATTCCACCGGTCTGCCGGGCATTTCTGCTGGGGGCTTCTCCCGTGACGCCCGACGGGACGTGAGGTCAGCCCGCTGGAGGACAGATCAGGGTCCTCTCCAGTGGGCACCTGGCTTTGCTGGTTATTCAGGAGCTACGATAGGATTTAATAGGAGCCCAGACCAAATGGGATGAGGATGCAAGTCCTGGTAAAATAACGAACGCGTGGGCCTCCAAGTCCACTTTAAAATAACGTTGGGTTTGCCCGTGGTGTTTTAGGAGACGTGTGCCGTGATCCTGTGTCTATTAACACTGTCCGCCAGGGGCTGGCGACAGAATCCGTGCTCCTGTGTATTTTCTAGCTGCCCTGTTTCTCTTTGATCTGGTGACATCAGTCTGTGAAACCGCTTGGAGCAGCGATCCGCAGACTGGTACTGAGGCCTCCCAGCACCTCGTACTGTCGGTGACTGGCGAGGTCCTTCGCCTCTGGGATCTCCAGGCTCACAGCAGCCTGCACGGTGTCCGAGGCGTGCGGGAGGCCGAGGCTTAGGAGGGCGAGGAGGAGGAGGCGCGGGAGAGGCCCAGCCCTTCCTTCTGTCCAGTCGCATCGCTCAGCTCCAGGCTGAGGGGACGGAGTCTCCGATGTTGCGCTGCCGGCCCTCCGTTCACTCCGCTAATTGGCCTCAGAAGTTGGGACTGGAGCCCAGATCCTCCTGACTCCATCTGAGTGCTTTTTTCAACTTCAGCATCTTAGTGCTTTAAAATCATTTTTTAACCACCCCGAGTAGCGGGGCACTTGGGAGTATTTATAACCCAGCGGAACAGTTTTCTCTGCATCACCAAGTCTTCATTATAATTTCCCGGCGACGCTCTCGCTCCGCCGTTGATCCTGCAGCGAGCCCTCCTCTCCGAGGGGAGCCTCCGACGCTGCAGCGCGTGAACCTGCTCCCCCAACATTATCCCTAATTGGCTCGGAAAGGGGCTTCCGATAGGTCGATGTTTACCATCTCGACTTTCCAGTCGTGACTCGGGGAAGCTCCGGGGTTCTCTCGGGTGTGGGAGCGTGGTCTTGTGGACTCGGAGAGTCAGATCCTAGCGAACAGTGAAGTGTTGCCTCAGGGGAGGTGGCGCGGAAACCACCAGGGACAGCCCGTCTCATCAGGGAGGTCGGGCGGCAGGTGGGGCAAGGAGAGGTGGCGTCGAAATGCAATTCCGTGATGTCTAGCCGCCATCAACACGCCTTTATTGAGTGCCCGCTGCGGGAGTCTGCACCGGGCCCTGTGCCGTTACAAAGGCCGTGGAAAACACGGCCCCTAATCCAATCAGAGAGATAAGTCACGCGTATCTGAGATCACTCGACAGTAATTCCCAGGCAGCACACGCAGGAGAGCCTGGCGTGTGTGTGTGCGTGCGTGTGCGCACACATGCGCTCTCCCACACAGAGTGGTAGGAGGAATGCAAAACAGGGCCAAGATCAATTGGATTCGATTGATTTCATGGGAAGGAGCAGCACAGTAACATCTATAAGGGTGCGTTTCAATCAGAACACCAGGCCCTGGGGGGCAGGGCGGGGGCGGGGACGGTGCTCCCTGATTAGGGGCAGGGGAGGCGCCACTCAGGGGGGCTTTTCTTGTCTTGCAGCCCAGGAGCGCAGATTAATTGAAGGCTTTGGCTTAGCCGATCAGAAGGTGCCGGAGGCCACATCTCGGAGGAACGGTGTGGGGATGTCCTCCCCCGCGTGCAGTCTGCCGGCACCTGGCGAGGTTGCTCCTGGTGCTGGACAGTTGTCCTCCAGGCACGGACCAGCCCCTCTCCTGAGCTGCTGGCTAATCTCAGAGAGGTCCAGGGCCTCTCCACGCTGCGATTCGGACCCATGCTCTCTAATCCGAGGCCTCTGTTGGTTCCTCTGCTCTCGTACAGCTCATGGGGCCACGCGCAGAGCCATTTGCAAGGTCACCCTGGTGGGTTCGCTGGGGTCTTGCTGACTTTGCCCTGTATTTGAGAGCAGTGTTCTCACCCGGGGACAAATTCGGCACCCCTCCCCCAACACCTCCAGGACACTTGGCACTATCTGGAGACATTTTGCTGGTCACGGTGGAAGGGGACATGCTACTGTCCTCTAGTGGGTAGAGGCCATGGACGCTGGAGACCTCCCGCAGTGCACAGGACAGCCCCTCACGTCCGAGGGCTGTCTGGCCCCTCGTGTCAAGAAGCCGAGGCTCAGAAGCCTGCTGCGGGGGAGAGATTCATGCCGGAGAGCAGGCGGTCGGGGGCCGGACTCTGCGTTCAGTCTCAGGCCTGCCACCAGTTAGCGACAGGTTACCTGCCCCCGGGCCTCAGTCTGCTCCTCTGGGTAATGGGGGTGTGACAGCGCCCACTGTGGTGAGGGGCACGTGCGGGGCTCCTGCTGCGGACACAGTGTTCTCGGTGAATGCACTGGGGTCGCCTCCCCAGGAACCCGTCCGAAGGCGGCTCCCGACTGCCCTGGGCCCGCACACAGCCCGCCTGTGCCCGCTTCTGGGTGTGGTTGTGCAGAGCGGCGGTCTCGAGCCCTCCTCAGCCACCCGCACGGTTCGCCGGTCCTCGCGATGAACCCGTTTCCGAGAGGAGAGAGGAGGGAGCACGAGGGATGCATGTCACAGCGCTCGGCAGAGAAGGGCATCTTAATTAGGAGGTGGCTGTCACCAGAGCCGAATGTCGCACGGCAGGCCGCGCTCAGAGCCCCTGCAAATAAATGAACTCATTTATTCACCCATGCAAAAAATACTTATTGACCACTTTGCTCGTTGTCTATTGCCATGTAACAAATTACCTGAAAACTCAGTGGCATTAGCAATGAATATTCATTCCTTCACCATTTGGGGAGGCGGCCTCTGGGACAGCTCAGCTGGACGCCTCTGCCTCAAGCTCTCTCACAGGGCTGCGCCCACGTGTCGGCTGGGGCAGCAGCCTTGTCCGAAGACCCTCGTGAGGGCCCTTCCCCCGGCTCACTCGTGATGTGCCGGATCCAGGGGCTCCCTCTCCGCCGCCCAGAGGTTCCCCGCAGGCCTCCCCAGCCTGGCTGCTTGTGTTAGCAGAGCACCAAGCGGAATGTGGGAGGGTGAGCGGGGCCCAACCCAGAGCCTCTGGAATCTGACCTCACAAATGACGTCCTGTCGCTTTGCTGGGATCTGGTTCTCAGAAGTGCGCCGTTCGGCCCAGTTCACGTCGCGGTGACGGGGTCCCACAGGGGCACGAGCCCAGGAGCAGGGGCCGCCGGGGGCCGACTTAGACGCTGCCCACCGGCACGAGTTCCACAGAGACGGAGAGGAAGGCCAAGTGCCACTGGCCACGGCATCCACCCTCGCTTTCTCTGTGGCCACGGGCCGAGTGCTTTTGCCTCCCCGGGACGGAGTTTTCTTCTGTTTTAAGTGGCTGAATCGGGTTCAGGGACAGCGGATGTGCGCGGTCCGTCACTGCCTGGGGCGACATCGCTGAGGGTGACTCGGGCTTCCTGCGAGCTGGCTGCAGCCTCAGGGGCCTCCCTGGCACACGCGCCCGGTTCCGACGGACGCTGCTGGGTGTGCTGACGTCTGTTTGCCATCTCGGGGTCATCCGTGCAGGGACAGTCTGTGGCTATGGTGCCTCAGACCACCAATCAGGATGTTACAGCGAAAAAGGGAAGTTGGACTGTCCTCCTAGTGGCCAGGAGCCCGTGGGGCCCGAAGCCCAGTGGGAGGGCGGGGGGTGGGGCTTGACCTTGCCTTTCATAGGTGGGGTGGGTTTGACTCCAGTGACCCTCCTGCCTAGGGCAGCCTGAAAAGGGAGCGCAGGTCACTCTGGGGACGAGCTCCAGGCGCCTACGGGGTCTGCATTCGATTGATCTGACTGCCGAGTGGTTCATTCTGCTCCTTCCTGGGCCCGCCCCTGGGCTCCAGGTGTTGGGCACCCCGCTCCGTGCTTCCAGCAGCTGCTGGCTGCTCGTTAGCAGGCGGAGGGCGCGTTTCCCAGGCTCTGCAACCCTTGTCCAGCCCATTAGAATTTTCAGCACCCCCCGCCCCTTTCGAAAGTTTCCCTTCCTGAAGGGCTGGAGTTTGGAGGCCGTTTAATAGACATCGATTTACACCGATTTTTAGCCACCGTGCTCGAGGAGAGTTGCGAAGGCAATAATTAATCCTTTCAACAGCCCGGCCCTTTTGTTTTAGAATGACCTAATAGCTGAAGCGCTCTAGCGGGCCGGGCCAGCCTGACCCATTTCAGCTCCTCGCCTTCTGCTGCCTCAGTCAGATGAGCGCTATGAATTATTCAGGCCCGCGCTGGCCGAGCAGGTCCTCGCGGCGTCACATCTGGTGGGCAGCCGGGGAGGCCCGCGCCACGCCGACAGCGCCGCTGACCTGGGCGGGTGGGCGGTGTGCTCCGAAGGAGGGTCACACGCTGCCGTTTCACGGAGGCCGGTTTGTCCTCTGATCCCAGGGAGCAGGGCTGACCCGCAGGCAGAGTCCAGCTCCCTTCCCATGGCAGCAGGAAGCGGCCCTGGGTCCCTCCCGGCTTAGGGACTCCGGGACTGGTGTCCCCACACGCACCCCCGTCCTGTCGCCTCCGTGACAAATCGCCACAGACGTAGTGCCTCCAACGGCACACATTCATCATTTTCCAGTTCTGCACGGCAGACGCACGGCACGGTCTCCCCGGGCCGCAGTCGAGATGTCAGCAGGCTGGAACCTGCCGGAGGTCCCGTGGAGGCTCCAGGGGAGAATCCGATTCTTCGTGCCTCCAGCTGCCGGGGGCGTCGCCTTCTCCGGCTCACGGCCTCTTCCTCCTTCGAAAAGACAGCAGTGTGGCATCTCTGTGTCCCGCTGTCTGTCTCTGGTCTTCCGTCCTGCCTCCCTCCTCTACTCTTAAAGATCTTTATGACGACCTCGGGTCCCCCTGGAGAACCCAGGACACTCGCTCTGTGTCAAGGTCAGCTCAAGGGCAACCATGAGCTGTGTGACCTGACACATGTACAGGAGCCAGACATCAGGACCTGGACATCTTTGGGGGACGCTAGTCTCATTACTCTAGCTCCACTGTTCCTGGTTCTGTGGAAATTTCCGTTGAGAAGAAAACCTCGGAGAGCTTCCCTGAGCAATTCTAAGTGTGGGCTTTGGAGACAGACATACCTGGGTCCATCGTTTTTAAAAAAAAAATCCTCACCCACGAGGAAGGGAGGGAGGGAGGGAGAGAGGGAGAGGAGAGAGAAAGAGAAACATTGATTGGTTGCCTCTTGTACGCACCCCAACCAGTGATCGAACCCACCACCTAGGTGTGTGCCCTGACTGGGAATCAAACCTGCAACCTTTTGGTGCACAGGATGACGCTCCAACCCGCCGAGCCACCCGGCCGGGACATCCATCTTAATCCTGCCACCTGTGAGCTAAGAGAATGGTGTTGGACGCATGACGGCGGGCGGCCAACGGGCCAGCTGCTCCATCGCTCTGCGCCCAGTCCCCGTCCTGTGCAACAGACACAGGAAGACCCGTCTCCCAGAGCCGTCGCGAGGATTAAGTGAGATGATATGTAGAAAAGCAGCTCACAGAGGTGGCAGGAGCTGCGACCACCACGCACCTTTGTTTCCAGCCTGAGTGCGCGGGCGTCACTCTGTCGGGAGGTGGGGCTGTGCATCATTACATGCCTGACTGGCACTATGTGGGGGAGCTGTGCGGGGCTGCGGGGCATTTGTGGGATCCAGGCGCCGGCGTATTGGCGGCAGGGCTGCGGTGCCGGCCTTGGTCTCTCGCCTCTGGCCTCATCTAAACCCATTCGCTTACTTTGACGACGTGGGGCCATCCCTCTGTTACAGGCACGGCGGACCTTTCTCTTTGTCTCTCTCAGGATCCGTAGATGACCTGAGTAATCTCCGTCTTTGCCTGGGCTCTCTTAGATCCTCCCAGAGTTTCCCTCGCCCTGGCTGGTGGCGGTAGGTTATTGTCCCCGTTTGACAGACCGAGGCGAAGACCTGGTGAGCTGTCCCGGGTTATGCGGTTGGTAAGCGGTGGGGCCGGGCACTCCCCTAGACCTTCTGCTCCGGATCACCCCTCCTTTCCTTTGGGTCCCGGCTCGGCCTCCGGGAGACGTGGGCTGCCCCCCATCCCTCCGGGGCCCTCCCGCACCCACTCTCGTTTCCGTCTCCCTGTTGGCAGCACATCCCGGGGCCAGCAGCCTCCTGTTCGCAGGGAGCCGAGCTGTGCCCTTTGGCTCCTGCGCTCCCCAGGGGCGCCCCTTCTCCAGGGTCCTCATCCCGCTGCTCCTGGGAAGGTGGCCGGGGCCGTTGGTGTATTTCCTCCATGTTTCAGGACTCGCTTCTGCACAGGTGGGGGTGCTCAGGCTCGGGTCTGTCCGCAGTCTGTGGCCACCGTGTGGGACGTGTGGGTCCGTGGTCTTTGTCCTTCCCCCATCCTCCCTCAGCAGGAGCCTCCCCAGGCAGTCTCGTGGCCCCTTTTTGGGTGCCCTGGCCCTGTCTCCTCTGGTCTTTACTGGGCTCCCGGTTCACCCAAGAAAGTGTAGCATCAGCAGGAGAAGCAGAGCTTCCTGAGATGCAGTGTGTGCAGATAAATTATTCAGCGGAGCTCAGTCTAACTTTATTAAGGCCGGAATCATCCTTGTCTGTCAGCAACCAGACAGGGCAGGCCCAACGGGAGGCCCTGGGGCCCGATGGCTCCTGGGGCAGGAGACTGTGGCCGGCGTGGCCGAGCCTCAGACTGTGGGCTCGAGCTGGGGTCCCGTGTGTGCCCTTAGCTTGTGCTCACACGAGCCTCCGTGGCCCCTTTAACCAGACCGGGCGGCGGGGAGAGAACAGGGAGACGCAGCTCCCTGAGGGAAGGGTCCTGACCCTGCTGCCTTGTTCAGAGACAGGGATTTGGGCTGGAGTGGCTCCAGGTCAGAGCACCAGGAGTACGGAGCCAGGCAGCAGGGTCAGGCAAGACCTCCCAGCTCAGACAGACCAGGGCGTGGTATTTAACATCACACTCAAGTTAAAAAATGTGTGGCATTTGAAATGCTTTTCAGATTAATTCATATTCCCGCACGATCACGGGGAAGTGGCTTTTGTCCAAGAGGTGAGATATGCAAAAATAACCTTTAAGTTTCTCATAATTAACCTTTAATGATAGTCTCTGGCTTTCGCGATATATTTTATGCTTCGGAAATGTAGCAGACAGAAAGGAATGAGTGTTCTTGACTCCAGTGCCTGGCCAGAGCGGAGTCGCACTGACGAGGTGTGTCTGCCTCTCGGCACCTCTGGTCTGACCACCTGGAGGGTGAAACAGGAAGAGCCACAGGGGCCCTTGGCCTTGTGCCAGGAGAACCTTCCATCTGATCAGTTCAGGAGCTGCGCATGAACCCTCGCTTCTTAGGGCGCCCCCCACTGTGGCCATAACCAACCAACATGTGCAGTGCAGAGACCTTTCCTCCGTCCCCCCGTCCTCCCTCCCCTTGACATTGTGCTGTTGTTGTTTTTGAAATTTAATCCTCACCCGAGGATATGCTTATTGATTTGAGAGAGAGAGAGGGAGAGAGAGATCAGATTGGTTGCTTCCCGTATGTGCCCTGACCGGGAATCAAACCTGCGACCTTTTGGTGTATGGAACGACGCTCTAACCATCGGAGCCACCCCAGCGGGGGTGACCTTTTGCAGTTTTTGACCCCACAGACTGATCGACCCGTTGTCCACGTTCTCTCTAAGTGACTCTGTGGAGCACCTAACACGTGTCCAGTGCTGTAGATAAGGCTCTTATCTCCGCTCAGAGCCCAGGTCTGCCGGGGCTGCATGACCACAGTGGCCGCGGGCCAGACAAGTGCCAGGATCAAGCGGGCGGGAGGGGGAGGGCAGTGAGCAGAAGGAGCGGCCGTCTCCAGTGGGCATCAGAGAGGGCTTCCGTCTAAGTCTCGGTTGCCCTCTGTATTAGTCAGTGCTCTGCATAGAAACAGAACCAATAGGGTGTGTGTGTGCGTGCATGCATGTGTGTGTGTGTGCATGTGTGTGTGCGTGTGCATGTGTGGGTGAATATATGTGCGTGTGTTGCGTGTGTGCATGTGAATGTGTGTATGTGTGTGTGCATGTGTGAGTGTACGTATGTGTGTGCATGTGTTGTATGTGTGTGCATGTGAATGTGTGTATGTATGTGTGGGTGAATGTGTGTGTATGCATGTGTGCATGTGTGCATGTGTGTTTGCATGTGTTGTGTGTGTGTGCATGTGTGTGTGTGTGCATGTGTGTGTGTTAGGAGGAACTGACTCACGTGACTGTGGACCGACAAGTTCTGAGGGTGGCCGTTGGCAGGTGGGAGGCCCAGGGGAGCTGATGCGCCGTTCCGGTCTGAAGGCTGGGAGGCTTGGGACTGGGGAAGAGCTAATGTTTCATATGCAGACTGCAGATGGGAAAAGGACCAATGTCCAAGGTCAGCCTTTTTGCTCTTTTTAGGCCTTCGGCTGGTTGGGTGAGGCCCACCATGTGGGGGAAGGCAATCTGCTTCACTCAGTGAGCTGTTTCAAATGTTAATCTCACCCACCAGCATCCTCACAGACACCTTCCAGACCGCGTGTGGCCAACCGTCGCGCATGCCGTGGCCCCGTCAGTGGGACACATAGAAGTAGTCATCACAGACCTACCTTCAGAGCTCTAGTTCCCTCTGACCCTCGCTTCTCACCTCTCCTCCCATGCCCTCAACCCCATCTTTAGAGCTTTTCTCTTTTCTTTATTGATTTGAGAGAGAGAGGAAGGGAGCGGGAGAGAGAGATAGAAACACCGGTGAGAGAGAACATGGATTGGCTGGCCGCCTCCTGCAGGCCCCCCACTGGGGATTGGGCCACAACCTGGGCATGTGCCCTGACCAGGAATCGAACCAGCGACCTCTTGGTACATAGGTTGACGCTTAACCACTGAGCCACACCGGCTGGGCACAACCCCCATCTTTAGACACTTTCAGTGCTTGACCACTGACCCAGCTGCATTGAGGTGCTAATTAGTTAATTTAAAAAAATCATTCCAGATAGCTGCTGACTACCCGTCTTTGACTGGGGGCCAGGGGTCTTCTGGTTGTCCCTGGGCAGGCCTGTGTTTGTCGGCCAGTTCCATCTGTTCTCCTCGGCCACCTCGGAGTACCTGGCTGCGGTCCCTGGGAAGCGGAGGGAAGCTTCGGGACACGTGGAGAGCCCCCTGGGTACAGACCCTGCTAGCCTTGCGTGACGCCCCATCCCTGTTTGGTGTGACTTGGCAGCCTTCTGGAACAAAGTCACTTCCATCGGCTCTCAGTCTCCGTTTCCACGGGAATGACCCTCTTCCTCGTTATTCTCGTGTTCCGTGGTTCCATACATTATTTAGTTGCATCGTTACAATAAAAAGCACAGCCAACTGAGCAGTTTGGGGACCACTACCTGTGCCGAGAGATGTTCTGCCTGGGGGAGGCGCTGATGTGTAGCACTGGCTGATTTCGTGGTGTAAATAGTCCCACTGGGCTGCCCACCCCCTCCAGTCTTGGGCAGGACCAGGCCCCAGGCCCCGGGCATTGCAGCATGGATGGAGAGAGGTGGTTGACCTGACTCTGCATGAAGGGCAGACGGGTGAAGGGAGCCCTCACTGAGCCCACAGATGCGCATGTCCAGCCCTCATGCGCCTCCCTGGGCATCCAGCTTCTCCTCTTGTGGTGCAGCTCCCTGAGCCTGCTCCCCTCCCCCTCCTGCCTCCTCACCAGCACCCCCATGTCCACACCCTCCTCCAGGCCCTTCCTCTGCTTTCTGCCATCAGGGGTCCCTGCTGGGCCTGCCTGCCTCAGATGGCGCTTTGAGGTGTTCCGACTTCTCACTCTTCCTACAAAATTTCTCTGTTCTGTGTCCCAGTCCCTTAGGGTCCTACCGGGCAGTTGCTGGACTCATTTAATCAGCATTTCCAGCCAAGGTGCTGGCTTAAAAAGGCTTCACATGTCTCAGCGCCTGGATGACAGGCCACGTGTGTCGGGGTTTCGGGTCCCAGGACACCGCTCAGATCCGCAGGCGCCCGCGCTTGTCTCTGTTGATGGATACGGCCATCTCTCATCGCCGGAAACACATTTTTGGAATCCCTCCACTTCTCCTTGTCCCCCATGGGTACCCACGGAAGCAGGTTCTCCTCCTCCACTCGGGAGGAGGGCGGGTCAGAATCGGGCGTCGGTTCCTGGCCTTCTAGTTAGTCGGGGCCCTGATGCTTTTGATTCTCATCAAAAAGTGGTTTTTGGAGTCAGAAGTGTTTACGGCTGTGTTTTCACACATTGTTTGAAATGTTTCATTGTGGGGGGAAAAAAAACCACACGGTTCCAGCGTGTTAGATAAATGGCCCTCGGCTCGCTCGGCAGCGCGCGCTGAGCACCAGGAGCGGGGGCGGGGCTGGCAGGGCCGGGGCGGGAGGCCTCGCTGGAGGAAGTCGCGTTCGGGCAGCCCGCTATTTAGACTCACTGAATGCAGACCCATTCGTATAAAAGCTGTGTTTGTTGGAAGATGAGCTGACTTCAGAAACTGATTTCTATGCTGGCGAGCGGAGTGTGGTGTGTGTAATGAACAGAGTTTATCTTTGTGTGGAAGGAGAAATAATTTGCTAAGCCAGTAACTTCTGTGCTTCCCAGGCCCGCGCCATTCACTCCCGGCTGGGGTCTGGCGCGCAGGGACGCTCCTCCTGCACAGAGCTCTGTGAGGACCCCTGATGGCACTACAGTTCCAGGAATTAAAGGGTTCAGTGCTTTCTGCTTCCTCCGAAGGCCGGCCAGCACGCGGTCTGTTTCATTAAAACGACTCCTCTGGTGCGGCAGCCCCTCCGCGGGTCAGGAGCGTCCTGGGCACTGCCCAGGCCCCACCGCCGGGGCCAGCTGCCGTCTAAGCTGGGACTGGCCGACAGCCGGTGCAGGAGCTGGTGGGCAGCCTCTTAGAAGTGAACACGTGCAAACCCGAAGCATTGAAGGCGAGGGGCACAAACCGCGGGCCCGTGACCTCCCGCTGCCACCCTCCTGTCCAGACCAGCATCGCCCCGGGGAAGCCTGGCAGCGGGCAGAGGCGGCAGCCTCCGTTCCGTGCTGAGAGTTAACCCGGGTGGACCCCTGAGCCCCAGACACAGGGCAAGTGCTTGTTACTGGCAAGAAGTGCTGTTGTCCTTAAGCCGCTCTGAGACCTGCCTCTGGAGCCTTGCAGGAGGGTTAGTGGGTGGAGCAGGCGGCGGTGTCTGTGGCATGAAGAAGGGGGCTCAGGAGAGGCCCCTGGACACTAGAGCCCATGTTACTGACGCTCCGACTGTGGAGACTCAGGGCACCTGGCGTAACAGCACACGGCAGTGGTAGGACACAGCTCCGTTCACCTGCACCTGCGGCCTTCCTGCCGGGGTTCCCTAAGAGGAGCCACATAGAAAATGGTGAGTGTAGCTTTTCCTCCACGCCGTCCAGGCAGCTAGACCATTCTGATGTGCGGGAAGGTGCTAGTGTCTCAGCTCCATGGACGCCTGTGGGCAGCAGGGCTGCTCCCTCAGGGAGCCCTAGTGGCTAACAGATGTCTTAAAGAAGCTTTGAGATGCTTTGTCTTAAAGAAGCAAAACCCTGCTATGCTTTGTCTCATTCGATCCTCACAGCCAGTCACCCCTCGACGGTTATCATCGTTAAATGGTTATCATCACCATTTAACAGACGGAGAAACTGAGGCTTAAAGATGCTGAGTGACTTGCTTGCGATCACAGCTGGTAAAAGGTGGAAGGCGGCAGGAACCCAGATTGGTCCGACTCTGTTGCTGTGTAAGGAATTTAAGCCACAGACTTAGTGGCTCAAAAGGACACACTTACCTGTTTCCTTGGCGCGGGAGCCCAGGCTCAGCCCGGCTGAGTCCTCCGCCTGAGGGTTTCTCGAGGGCTGCAGTCTCCTGGGAAGGCTCGGCCGGGGCACGTCGGCGTCCCAGCTCACGCATTGGTTTCAGGACTCACAGGCTGCTCCAGCCTTGACACAGGGGCCCCTCCCACGTTTACATCAAGAAGGCAAGAGAGAGTGTCCTCGCAAGACAGAAGTCACGGTCCCCTGTGAATTAACCACAGAAGTGACGTCCCGTCACCTGTGCTGCATTCTGTTGGTTAGGAGCAAAGCACACATTCTCCGTACACTCGAGGGGAGGGGACTCCACAGGGTGTGACTCCCTGGAGGTGGGGTGACTGGGCATCTTCGAGTCTGTCCACCAGAGGCTCTGAGGCGCAACCCAGGTCCCCCCGCCCCCGCTGCGGAGCGGAGAGGACCCGACGTGGTGGCAGTTTGGAGATGCACCACGTTGGCTGAGAGGTTTAATTAGACTGTCTGCTTTAGGTGATACAATTTCCATTGTTTGCTGCAGGTCTGATGTTATCGGGGACAGAATTAAACTCTCCGAGCCGCACTTTTGATTAATGTACGAGATGCAGTATTGCACATTTCACGAGATTACCTTTCAGGGAAAGTGGACCTGTTTCCAGGAGCGGTGTCAAGGGCGCCGGTTGTCTCGCAGAAGCTCTCTCCCGTCTCGCAGCCGCGCGGAGCCTGCGATGCTGCCAGTGGTGCTGGGCATCCAGATGGCCTCCCGAGGGCCTGGTGCCACCGTGAGGGAAACGCTCCAAAGAGAAGTCGCGTCAAGCATGGCGACTGGACAGTTGAGCGCAGCGGGAAGCCCAGATCTCCGCATCCAGGAGGCACAGTCTCCTGGCTCTGGACTGAGCTGGCCCAGGACTGGTTGGGATGGAAAAGAGCATGAAGAGCTGTATGTGGGGAGGGGCCCTATGGGGACCCAGCCGGACATCCTGATAGGTGCTGGACAGAGGCCTAAAAATTAGCCACGATTTCCAACGTGCAGTAGGTGGGTGAACCAATGACGCTCCGACTTGGTCAGGAGTTAGATGTCCCCGTTGGTGGAGGGCTCCGGTTACTAGAAAGCAATCTGCACCCACAGAACCGGGCAGTGTTGCAAGAATCAGAACATCCTAGGGTCGTGGGGGCAGTTCGTGGGTGAAGATGGACACGAGAGCCGTGAATTCACTCCTCTGAAGATGCGTGGGCACTGGCCGCGTGTCCTTCTCGCCAGGTGCATTTCTGCGTTTCTGAACATGCCTGTTGTTACCCGGATGTGAAGTCACCTTTAACCTGAGGGGGCTGCTGGGCAGAAGAAGACACAGTTCTGTTCTTCCACTCTGTGTGCTGGGCTGGGGGCTCCCTGGCCGGGCAGGAGGCCAGCACGTGGGTTCTGGCAGCCCCCTTGGGGGGGGTTCCCTGTTGGCTGTTGGTCTTCAGGCTTGGAAAATGACCCACCGTGGAGAGCAGAGAGCCGGGAGGTGCTGCCTGGTTACCCTTTGAGAGTCACTCTGCGTCCTTGAGTCTTTTGGGGGTTCGATGGGGTGGGAGGCCCCATGTAGGGAAGGCATTGCTTTTGTCCTCTGGTCCCCTTACTGCTGTCACCTTCTCCCTGGGAACAGGTCTGTCCTCTGGCTTGTCACTCACGCACCTTCCCTTCAGGATGGCTGCAGGGGGAGGCCCCGTGCGAATGCCATCACCCGTGGGAACGCCAGCCCGCGCCGCAGGCAATGCTGGGGATGTTCTGGGACCCGGGAGTGGCCGAGGGGGTGTCCATGCTGCCTGTGCGTCTGCCCCCGCCCCTCCCCAAAGGAGCTGGAGCACTTGGGTCTTCCTCCCTTCTGGGGGCACAGGGCCTGCGCCCCCCTCCCCCCCCCCCCCCGCTCCCCCAGCTCCCTGCGCGGCAGGTTCACTGGCACGTGCCAGGTGTGTGGACACAGCGAGGACGTGGACACGGGTGTCCTCGCCCACGGAGCTCGGGTCCCTGCGGGACAGGAGGCAGAGCTTGTGAGGCAGAATCTAGAAGGGTGTGTGTATTTGTTCGGACCGGAGTTCTGGGAGCCTCACGGGTGCTCCCTGGGGGAGTCTCGAGTCATTTCCTGCAGAATCTGTGTGAGTTCGTCAACGGGTGTCAAGGCGGGGGCGGGGGGCAGGCTCTTTCTCTCTCCTCTCCACCCAACAGTCCCTGGGAGACCCCAGGCCCTCACCAGGAGGCGCAGGGAATCCCCACTCGTCCCTCCACATCGCTCGCAGGAAGTGGCGGGCGGGTGTCCTCCCCAGAGGCTCCGGGTCTGAGAATGGCTGGGAGCCTGATGCTGAAGGGAGCCTGCTCCGTCCTCGGACTCACTGTTGGCACCATCCGGAGTCCTCTGGCGTCATCCACCCTGCCCTTTTCCCAGCGGGACACTGCAGTGGGCCCCCACTGGTCCTCCCCCGGCCACTGTCCCCCCAGAAGCAAGGGCAATTCTGACCACATCACTTTAGCTCTTCCCAGGGTGGATCAAACCCCAGTGGTGCTGGGAAGCACGGCCCGGCCCAGCCTGCATCCCGGCCCCACCGCCGTGGAGGTTCGAGCGCTGTGATGGTTTCCTGGGGCCGCCGCCACCACCAAGCGCACGCTGAGTGGCTTAACCAGTAGAAATTCTTTGTCTCCGCTCACTCGGGGCTGAGGGACACCTGATGAAGCAGCCCCATGTTCTCTCTGGTCTGAGCGCCGGGATAGTCCCCACGTCCCGCAGGGGGCCCGTGCCGCGGCGCTCTGGTGCCTCTTCCACACCCACAGTCTGTTCATGTGCTCCGTCCTCGGCAGGACAGCAGTGTGGCTGTGCACGGCGTGCACCTAAGCAACTGCTACACGTTCAGCTGACGATCATTTTCTCTGTCCCTCCCTTGGCCGTGAGCTCCGGGGATGGTGGGCTATTCAGCGCTACAGGTTGCCGAGGGGGGCGCCCAGTAGACTTGTGGACTGGTTTTTAGGGCGTTGCCGTCAGTGAACGTGAAGCAGATTGCCTGGCGCTCGGGCCCACGGGCCCCCTTCCGACCCCCAGCGAAGCAGGAGCAGACAAGGTAGGGATCAGCAGGGATGTCTGCAGTGAATGAAGTCATCCTGAGATTTAATGTCTGCCCTCCCAGGCTTAGTGTAATTTAGGGTGAACCCAGGCTCTGAAGAAAGGACTTGTTGTCGACGAGAGCCCAGAGGAGTGGGTATGGGTCAGGAGAGGAAAGGGGACGAGATCGCGTGCGATGGGTTTCCCCGGCGCCCTCATTTCCACCTGCAGTGCAGCCGCACCCTGTTCTCTTGTCCACAAGCCCCTGGGGGCTCTGAGCCGCTTTGCTTCCCATCAGAGCAGACACTGGATTTCAGGGAGCAGAGTGCCCCTCCTCCTTCCATTCTCTCCCCAGGCCTCACCGCTCCCCGAGTAGAGTCCCCAGAAAACAACTTCTCTGCTTCCACACATTAACACGGAGAGTTCCCCTTTGGGAAGGTTAAGCCAGGTGTGGGAGTCAGCCTCTGCCTGCCTGCAAGGCTGCCTCTCCCCCAGGTCACTGTCCTACAAGTCAACCTTAGGGACACGAGGAGATCTGCCAGGTCTCAGGGTACTGTCCATCCACCCACCCACCCACCCATCCACCCACCCATCCATCCACCCACCCAGCCATCCACTCACTCACCCACAGACCCATCCATCCACTCATCCACCAACCCACACACCCATTCATCCATTTATCCGTCCATTCATTCATCCACCCACCCATCCATCCATCTATCCATCCATTCATCCACCAACCCACCCATCCACCCACCTATCCATCCATCTATCCACCCATTCATCCACCCATCCATCTACCCACCCATCCATCCACACACCCATCCATCCATTTATCCGTCATTCATCCACCACCCATCCACCCTTCCACACACCCATCCACACACCCATCCATCCATT
The DNA here is from genome assembly GCF_014108415.1 of Molossus molossus. NCBI lineage: Eukaryota > Metazoa > Chordata > Mammalia > Chiroptera > Molossidae > Molossus > Molossus molossus. Next base: position 100,859,104 of record NW_023425347.1, on the reverse strand, counting down.
TATCCGTCATTCATCCACCCACCCATCCACCCTTCCACCCACCCCTCCACACACCCATCCATCCATCTATCCATCCATCTATCCGTCCATTCATCCACCCACCCATCCACCCATCCACACACCCATCCATCCATCTATCCATCCATCTATCCGTCCATTCATCCACCCACCCATCCACCCATCCACACACCCATCCACACACCCATCCATCCATCCAATGCTGATAGAGCCCCTCCTGTGTCCCAGGTGCCATCCCGGGTGATGCGGATCCAGGAGCGGATAGGATTAGTTTCTGTGTTTAAGGTCAGCATGGAGTCCCGTGGTGGTATATAGGGCGGCCACTCACCGATCCCAGGTACCTTCCTGGAGTCAGTGACATCTCAGTTGAGGTCCCAAGAGGAGCAGGAATTAGCAGGCCAGTGGGAAGGACAGGAGGGTGAAGGGCATTTCCGTAGGGAACGCACTGGCAGCTCTAGAGGCAGGAGAATGAGCCTGGGCTGACTGAGGATGTGGGGTTCAGTAGGGCCACAGAGTAGGGTTCGGGGGGGCTGAGGTGGAGAGAACAGGCCAGGTGAGGAACCAGCTCTGACCCAAAGCCAGGGCACAGGGCAGAGGGTCAGACGGTCCTTCCTCCACCTTCCCTCCTGTAGCCCAGCGATCCCACAGACACTGGACGATGCCTTCCTGCCCTCTGCGATGACCTCTGCCTGAGGGCCCTGGAGGAGATTTCCCTGCTCTCTCCCAACCCCCTCGATTTGATCCGCCGCCGTCCTCTGCTCGGGCAGCTCATGTCACGGAGTGGTGTCTAATTCTGAACTCTGCAAACTTGAGAGATTAAATAATGGATTTTGTGATCTGCCGAGCTTTTTCCTGGATAGAATGATAAGATGTCAATTGGAAAAATTTAAATATTGATGAGCCTTAACTTTTGTATTGATTGGGCAGTGACATATTTTGAATAATGATTCACATTAAACATACAGGGATTCATATTGATCATGCAGTATCTGGCGGTATTAAAATAATCGAGTAAGCCTTAGAACTCAGGATGCTTTAAAAATTTTGTTTCTCCTAAGAGCTGAAGATCAACCAATGCATAACTTGCGAAAAAATATTTGCCGTGCCTACATCTGCCTGTCTGCACTCCTCTGTTCCCCTGCAGGACTGCTGCTCTTTGCGGGGGGCGGGGGGTGGGGGGACAGTCAAGGTCTCAAGGACAGGCGACTTTTTGTAATTGGAAGCCAGTGGATGTGGGGAACCCCGGGACTTCTCTGACTGTTCAGCTTTTCCTGGGTGCCTCTGGCTCTGGGGTGAAGGGAAGGCCAGAGGGAGTTTGGGGGCTGCGTTGCTTTTCATTTTTGTTGAGCTTGAAACTGCCGCACTGGGACCTGAGACAGGTCTTCCGTTGCTGAACCCAGCGGGAACTTGGCTCCCACTCCCTGACTTCACCTTTGCCCTTCTTGTGGGGACTGCACCATGGTGTCCTGAAGCGTCCAGCCTGTCTTTTTGCCTGATTTTCTTTGCGTGTGGCTATTGATCTTCTCTCAGGACTCTCACGGGGCTCAAGAATCAAGCATTTAACAGAAAAGAACGACACTAGGCCTCCCCCTTGTCCCCAGGAGACACATTCCAAGACCCGCAGTGGGTGCCTGAAACCATGTTCCTTCATTCTCCGTGTGTCATTCATCTCTCCAGCACATACCCATTGAACTTCAGCTCAGTGCCGAGCAGGTACCTCACCCGTATCTATGGAACCTGCAGCCTAGGAGGAGAGATGGACATAATGACACAGGTGGTTTACGGAGGACTCGATCCCAGGGATGGCAGAGGTGACAGAGGAGACATGCCAGGGGTGGAGCCTGGTCTGGGTGAGTGTGCAGGAAAGCGTTGACCCAGCCGCCTACTGGTTGTCCTCAGAAAGGCCTGCTTGGCCCTTGGCTGGTGTCTGGGAACTTGGTTGGTAACAGTTCTCTGTTCCGATATAAAGCTTTTTCATAAGCAGTTCTCAACGGTCTGTACAAACAGTGTTTTATGCTGACTTCCTTCTTGGAGTCTGGAATATTGATACGTGCTAAGCAGAGAATGTCTAGGTGACCAGCTGCTGATAAAAGCCCAGGGTGCAGGGCCAGTGAGCTTCCTGGCGGACATCACCCTGATGTGCCGTCACAGCCTGTTGCTGGAGGAGTCAAGTGTGTTCTGTGGGACTCCTCTGGGAGGAGCCCTTGGAAGCTTTGCCTGGTTTCTCCCCGACTTCACCTCATGTACCTTTTTGCCCTTTTTCTGATGTTACGCCATATTTTTCTGCTTTAATAACGCTTAGCCTTGAGTATGACCATATGTTGGGTCCTGGGGGTCCCCAAACCTGGGGGTGGTCTTGGAGTCCCCCAACACAGAGAGTCAGGGAAGACCTCCTGCCTGAGGAGATGACATTGAGCTAAGACCTTAAGGAACAGTAGGTGTGAGAAAAAGTGTGCTGAAAGGACCCTGGGTAAACCCAAGAGCTTGTGCAAAGGCCCTGAGGTAGGAAATGAAACAGGTTAGAGTGGATAAAGGTGTTGCCTGGAGGGCACAGCACAAGATGGGCCCAGAGAAGTATAAAATTCTAGATTACACTGGGACTTTTAATAAGTCCACATTAAATAATTTGAACTTTATTTCTAAAACGAAATAGAAAGGACTAGACCTACTTTTAAAAATGAAGAAAGTAAGGTTCCTTGCCTGGCCTCCCCCAGCTAGAATGTGACAGAGCTTGCCATGGGTTTAAGTCTGTCTGGTTTCTTGGAAGCCTCAGTTGTTTCTACCAGATCCTTGGTACAGATGAGGACAGGACCTGAGCCTTTCTGAGAAAGTTTATCTAGGACATTCAAGCCAGGTTGCTGTTCTCTCCCCTTTTCCTCTGGGTCTGCTGTCTCTGCAGGGCTCACTACTGTGAGAGAGCAGTCACTGTTGGGGGTGCAGTGGGAGAGCCTTGTGACCAAGAGTCCTATCCCCGATGTGACAGGGTGTCTGCTGGGACCCCAACTGTGTGAGGCTTTGCCTTCAGAAATGTACTTAGTTCATTTTTTACCCCAGCTTTTGTATCTGTAAAATGGGGATGATAATAATGCTTAATAAATAGGCTTGCTCATTTATAGTTCTTTTGATGTGTAATTGATGTACACTAAACAGTACATGTTTAAAGTATACAATTTGATGAGTTTTGACACATTTATACACCCATGAAACCATGACCACAATCATTATAATGAACATAGTCAACATTCAGAAAGTTTCCTGTGCCCTTTCATAATCCATCTCTGTTGCCCCCTTCCCATCTCTAGACAAACATTCATTCTCTGTCACTATAGATTCGTTTGAATTTTCTGTAAATTGTATCATACAATATGTACTCTTTTTAGACCTGGCTTCTTATATGCAACATAGTTGAATCCTAAAAACTTGCTAAACTCACTTGTTAGTTCTGGTAACTTTTTAGTTGACTCCATAGAATTTTCTACCTAAACAACCATGTCATTGATGAATAAAGGCAGCTTTTTTTTTTTTTTTTTTTACTTTTCAATCTGTATGCCTTTAATTTCTTTTTCTTACCTTATTGCAATGGCTGGGATGTTCAATACAATATAGAAAAGAAATAGTGAAGCAGAAATCCTTGCTTTATTCCTGATATTAGGTGGGGGAAACATTCAGTCTTCTACCATTAAGTGTGATGTTAACTGTAGGTTTTGTTTTTTATAGATGTTTTTAATCAGGTTGAGGAAGTTCCCTTGTATTTCTAGTTTGTTGAGAGTATTTTTGGGGAGTGGACTGACTTTTAATTTTGACATTATCACAAACTCTCAAGAAGTAAAAATAGCACAGAGAGATTCCCTGTATCCTTTACCCAACTTCACCCAGTGATGACATATTATACAACTGTAGGATGTTATCAAACTAGGATATTGAAATTGGCACAATACTATTAGCTGGACTATAGAACTTACTTGTATTTCTGCTGTGAGTTTTTATCATGAATGGATGTGCGATTTTGTCAACTGCTTTTTCTGTATCTATTGAGATGGTCATATAATTTTTCTTTAGTCTGTTACCAGAGCTAATTACCTTAGTTGCTTTTTTGAGTTAAACCAACCTTTCATTTGGCTATAATGTATTCTTCTTTTTATATATAGCTAGATTTGATTTGCTCATATTTTTTAAGGATTTAGCAAGTATGTTTGGAAGGATATTGGCCTATGGTTATCTTTTCTTAAAATGTCTGTGCCTGGTTTTAGTGTTATAATGTTTGATTCATAGAATTAATTGAGAAATGTTCTCTGTTCCATATTCTGGAAGAGTTTGTGTTCAGTTTGTATTATTTTTTCTTTAAATGTTTGGTATATTCATCAGTGGAGTCATCTGGGCCTGGAATTATCTTTGTGGATAAGTTTTTTTTTTTAATCCTTACCTGAGGACATTTTTGCATTTATCTTCAAATAGAGCGGGGCGGGGGGGTGGTGGTGGTGAGGGAAGAGAAAGAGAGAAACATGGATGTGAGAGAGACACATTGAGTGGCTGCCACCCACACAACCCCTTGGGGCCGGGACAAACTGCAACCAAAGTACGTGCCCTTAGCAGGAACCGAACCTGGGATTCTGGTCCACGGGCTGACATTCTAACCGCTGAGCCAAATTGGCCAGGGCTCATTTAATTTTTTTTTTTTTTATCCTCACCCAAGGACATTTTTTCATTTTTTTGTTCAGGTAGAGTGGGAGGGAGAGAGAGGAAGAGAGAGAGAGAGAGAGAAACATCGACGTGAAAGGGACACATTGAGTGGCTGCCACCCGCACCACCCAACCAGGGCCGGGGACCAACTGCAACCGAGGTACGTGCCCTTAGCGGGAACCGAACCCAGGTCTCTCCGGACTGCAGGCCGACGCTCTAACCGCTGAGCCAAACCGGCCAGGGCTCATTTAATTTTTTTAATAGGTAAAGTTCTATTCAGGATATCTGTTTATGGGTGAACTTTGATACTTTGCTTTTTTTAAGGAATTATCCATTTCATCTAAATTGTCAAATTTATTGCCATAACATTCCCTTATTCTACGTTTAATGTAGGACCTGGAGTTATAGCCGCTCTCTCACTCCTGGCTTTGGTGATTTGTGTCTTCTTTCTCTTTTCCTGATCAGTTTGTCTAGGGGTTTATCAGTTTTATCGATCTTCTCGAAGAGTCATTGATTTTCCGTCGGCATCACTGTCTCTGTCAGCGTCTGAGAACTTGTTTCATGTATTATGTCCTTTAAAAAAGTTGTTTAAGCCCTGGCCGGTTTGGCTCAGCGGTTAGAGCATCAGCCTCCGGACCAAAGAGTCACGGGTTCGATTCCAGTCAAGGGCTCGTACCTGGGTTTCGGTTCATTCCTGGCCCTGGTCGGGGTCGTGCAGGAGGCAAACAATCAATGCGTCCCTCTCGCATCGATGTTTCTCTCTCCCTCCCTCCCTCCCTCTTACTCTATCTGAAAATCAATGGAAAAATATCCTCAGGTGAGAATTAAAAAAAAGAGAAGTTGTCCAAGACGGAAGGGTGAACCCAGCCCTGTCGCTTCATCGTGGTGGATGGCAGGTGTGGTCAGCAGTTTTCAGGGTGTGGAGTTCTGATGTGACCCTTCTGGGCACTGTGGCTCTCCCAGGAGGACCATTGTCCCTGAGAGGATGGACACGGGGAGGTGCCCCTCCGTCCCTCTGGGAGCTGGGTTTCTCTCCCACCCTCGGGGCATTGCAGGACCCGGAGGCAGGGTCGGTGTGTCCCCGGCACCTCTTTCTGCCCCAACCCACTGTCATCTCACCTTCCTGCCCCTTGATGCCCATGCGTCCGAGGTCCTGCCATCCAGTGTCCTTTCTTCTTGCCGTGAACAGATTCCCCGAGTCGCCCTCTCTCGCCCCTGAGTACTTTAGCACCTGATTCACGGTCCCTTTCCAACACCACAGCGGTCACAGATCTTGGTGATTGCAATGTCCACGTAGAGAGCTTTTCAAAACCCAGGCGTGTCGGTCACAGTAAGTCCTGCTCTCTGAAGGTGCGTGCCAACCCCGAAACTGCAGAAGCTTAACCCAGCCAAAGATTACTTCTCCCCGGCCAGCACACACCTCCCTGGTACTCACCTGGAAAATCCACCTTTGTACCTTCTGAGGCTGGCGGCTAAGCAGCCCGTGTGATTAGAGGAACAGACAGGCCAGCGCCAACTGGTTCCATTTTAGATGCACAACCCCTCCCCCGCCCCGTGCCACCCAGAGCTCCGCGCAGCACTGTGTTCGCACCTGCCACGCGATGTCCTTCTCTCTCAACGGCGCCCCCTCGGCTGCTGGGTCTCAGCTCCAGCCTTGGCTCCCTCTTTCACCAAGAGGACAGACTGGATCCGAAGGAGTGTGTGCCTGTGCCCCGTCCATGTCCCTGCCCGCATGTGTCTGCAGCCACGCAGGCAGCCTCCCTCCTGGGCCTGGGGACAGCCCGGCTGCACTGCTCAGCGGCCAGAGTGCTGGACCCCGTTCCTCTCACCTGCTCAAGCACACCGCTCCCGCCACGGTTCTCTCTCCACCCGAGTTTCCCCTCCCTGTTGGAACATCCCTACCACCATGAACAGTCAGTGGCACATCCCATCTTTTCGTTAAGGTGAGCCCTGCCCGCCTCGGCTTCCCTCTGCACCCCAACTCGGACGTTGCGTCATCCACTCTGTCCTGGTCTCCTCCGTCTCTCTTAGACCCAGCCAGGCGTTTTGTCTGCTTCCCTCCGCGGGAAAAGCTCCTGGGAAGGACACCAAGTCCAAGACCCCGAGTCTCCGTCCTCACCTCGCGGTCAGCCCCCCTCGTGGACCACGCTTTTCCACCTCGCTCTTTCTGCTGCTGCCCAGTGTCCCGGGAGCATCTCCTGACCCAGCCCCTCGGCGCTGGAGCGGCCAGGGCTCGGCAGGCATCACACCCTCTGCTCAGAAGCTCCTGGAGACCGCCTCCGGGCCCTTCCACGCACGTACCCACTGAATGCTGGTGACCCCAAATCTGTCGTTCCAGCCCTGATCCTCCCATGAACATCAGGCTCCTCTGTCCGCTTGGATTTCAAATAGGCATCTCCCACTTAACACGTTTAAAACAAGACTTGACTTATCGCCTCCTAAGATGCCCGTACCCCGAGCTTGCCCATCTCGGGCAGCGACGACTCCAGCCCCAACGCCTACGAGTCGCCCTTGACTTCTTTTCCAGTGTTGTCGAATCCAGCAGCAGATCCTGTGGGCTCTGCCGACGTCTCCCAAACCCTCACTGCTGTCGCCTGTAGCACCCGCCCCTTCGTCCTCTGTCAGGATAGCCCCTCATTCAGCCTGTGCCCCATGGCTCAGAGGCCCCAGTGGCTCCCGTCTGACAAAGACCACACCGTCCTGTGGACCTGGTTTGCGCCTCCTGTGACCCCCTGTCCTGCTTGTCTGCTCTGCTCCGGCCACGTGGCGCCAGAACGCCAGGCGTCCTCCTGCTCCAAGCTTGCGCACTTCTATCGCCTCTGCTCTCTCCCCGCGTGTCCTCATGGCTCCTTCCTTCACGTGGCTTCTTCCTTCACGTGGCTCCTCCAGTGTCACCTCGAGGACGCTGTGCTCGACCGCCCTTCCTGAAACAGCATCCCCTTCATTCTCCTTCCTCTCCCGTCGCAGGGCCGTATATTCGTTCCTTTCTGTGGCCCCTTGTAGAATGGGGGGGTGGGCAGTCTGACCCCCCGCTCACTGCCCTGCCCCTCGGCACCCAGAGAAGTGTGCAGTGTGTTGCCAGGGCTCAGCAAAGCTTTTAGAATGAACACATTTTGTCCCGTGTCCATATTAATGAGCATAAAGATCCCTGCCCTTCTTTTAATATTCATCCAAATTTCAGACATTAAATGTAACTGAAGAGAATACATCACTTGAAATGTGAACGTGCGTCTCTATCACTGATAACTACCACAAAAACGTGTGCTGGTTCTTACAGGTTCAAACTGTACAGAAATGCATAGAGTGAGCGATGGGCCCGTCCACCTTTTCTTCCATCCCTCTGCCCATCACACTTCATTTCGTTTTGTTTTGTTTTTTAGAGACAGTGGAAGGGAGAGGGGAGGAGGAGGAGAGACAGAGAGGGAGAGAGAAACATCGATGTGAGAGAGACACATTGATTGGTTGCCTCCCACATGGACCCCGGCCAAGGCTGGGGATCCAACACGCAACCCAGGTATGTGCCCTTGACTGGAAATTGAACCTGCGACCCTCTGGTGCTCGGGCCAACGCTTGAACCACTGAACCACGCCCACCAGAGCCCCGTCACACTTTCTACAGTTGTCCCCTCTGTGGACAGTTTGTGTACACCATTTCTCTGTAGATAATATGCACACACACAAATGTTTAAAAAAATAATATCTCGTTCTGTAGTATATAGATCACTTTTTCACTTAAAAATATACCAAAGATATTTTTCTTTAAAATTATTTTTTATTGATTTTTAGAGAGAGAGGAAGGGAGAGAGAGAGAGAGAAACATCAACGAGAGAGAACATTGATTGGCCACCTCCTGCACGCCCCCCACTGGGATCGGGCCCACAACCTGGGCCTGTGCCCTGACCGGGAATCGAACCTCCTGGTGCGTGGGCCGACGCTCAGCCACTGAGCCACACCGGCCGGGCCCACCTTTTTTTTCTATGCTGGGACGTCTTGATCTTCTATGACTGACACCGGGAGAATGTTTGACACTCTCCCCTCTTCCTCGGGGCCGGGCCCCTCCCTGGAGAGCCAGGGTTCTGAGTGTGACATTTCCTGCTTCAGAACTTTCCTTTCTGCCACTTTCCCCGTCACTCTTCTGCCGCCGTCTCTCTGCCGGAAGCCGGACTGCCTACTTTTCTGACTCATTAGCGCGCACGTTTCCCTGGAACCCGGCAGCGTGTGTCTCCGCGGTTTTGTATCTTCCACAGTTGTGGACTCAGCAGATGCTCGATGGACGGATGGATGGACGGAAGGATGGATGGATGGACGGACGGACGGACGGACGGAAGGATGGATGGATGGATGGATGGATGGACGGACGGACGGACGGACGGAAGGATGGATGGAAGGATGGATGGATGGACGGACGGACGGACGGACGGAAGGATGGATGGAAGGATGGATGGATGGATGGATGGATGGACGGACGGAAGGATGGATGGATGGACGGATGGATGGATGGATGGACGGATGGATGGATGGATGGACGGACGGAAGGATGGATGGAAGGATGGATGGATGGATGGACGGATGGATGGATGGATGGACGGACGGAAGGATGGATGGAAGGATGGATGGATGGATGGATGGATGGATGGAAGGATGGATGGATGGATGGACGGATGGATGGATGGATGGACGGACGGAAGGATGGATGGATGGACGGATGGATGGATGGATGGACGGACGGAAGGATGGATGGAAGGATGGATGGATGGATGGATGGATGGATGGAAGGATGGATGGATGGATGGACGGATGGATGGATGGATGGACGGACGGAAGGATGGATGGATGGACGGATGGATGGATGGATGGACGGACGGACGGAAGGATGGATGGAAGGATGGATGGATGGATGGATGGATGGATGGAAGGATGGATGGATGGATGGACGGATGGATGGATGGACGGACGGACGGACGGACGGAAGGATGGATGGAAGGATGGATGGATGGATGGATGGATGGATGGAAGGATGGATGGATGGATGGACGGATGGATGGATGGATGGACGGATGGAAGGATGGATGGATGGACGGATGGATGGATGGATGGACGGACGGACGGATGGACAGACGGACGGACGGATGGATGGATGGACGGACGGATGGATGGACGGATGGATAGGTGACCAACGGGAGAAGCTCTTGCGCGTTCTCCCCCGGCTACGTGTACTTCCACACGCGTCACAGCTCAGACTGGGCAGGCTTGCTGGCTGGGTGTGAGCGTTCTCACTTCAGCCCGTCAGGTGAAGTGCTGGCCCTTCTGAAACAAATAGTAGCAGCCCTGGCTGGTTTGTCTCAGAGCGTCAGCCTGCGGACCAGAGAGTCTCGGGTTCGATTCCAGCCAAGGGCACGTATCTCGGTTTGTCCCTTGCCCCGGTTGGGGTCGTGCGGGTGGCAACCAGTCGATATGTCTCTCTCACATCGATGTTTCTCTCTCTCTCTCCCACTCTGTCTGAAAATAAATGTAAAAATATTCTCGGGTGATACAAACATAAACAAAAACAAACAAATAGTAGCAGGAACAATGAACAACAATAAAAGTTCCAGTTACCACGTACTGAGTGTCGACTCCTATGGACACTGTGCTTTATATACATTGTCTTCTTTAATTTTTCAACAGTGTGTATAAATTAGACGCTATGATTATTTTCATTTTGTAGGCTCAGAGAGGTGAAGTAACTTGCTCAAGAATGCATAGCTAGTTAATGACAAAGCCAAGACCAAACCAGGGCTGCCTGATTTGGAGCCCAGCTTCTCTGATGGAGAACCAGGTTTTATGTGGGATTGTTTCTCCTTGTTGGAACTGATGCATTAAAAAATATTTTTTTTTTCTTTATTGATTTTAGAGAGAAAGGAAGGGAGTGGGAGAGAGAGATAGAAACATCGATTGGCCGCCTCCTGCATACCCCCCACTGGGTATTGGGCTCACAACCTGGGCATGTGCCCTGACTGGAAATCGAACCAGCGACCTCTTGGTGTGTGGGTCAACGCTCAACCACTGAGCCACACTGGCTGGGTGGAACTGGATGCACTTTTAATTGCAAAATGTACCCACCCTGTGATTAATAGATTAATATGGCAACGTTTTCCCCCTGAGAGAAATAGTTCTTTAACTTACACATAAAACGAGTAGTGAAAAGACTCTCTCCAGCTCCAAAATTACTAATCCTCTCCCCAGCTCCCTCTTCAAAAATAAAAAAGGAAAGAAAGAAATAAAAAGCCTTACATGGCTTCAAAAGGGTCAACCCAGCTCCCCGACTACTTGATTTCTGACTACTGTTTTTGGCTTTAGCAAAGAGAAGATGTTCTCACGGGTTACACCCAGGAGAATGAAACATTGAGGTCCCAAGTGGTTTGTTATGCAAGCACTAAACACTCTGGACAGAAACATCGACTGTTTGTCAGACACTGGGTTTTTGCAAAACTGAGCTTAAAGGCGGGGGGGGTGGAGAAGCTATCGGCGGAGATTTTGTTCGAGTTCCGCTTGGCTAGCAAGCTTGCGATGCTCACTGTAACACAGCTTTAATATAATTAAATTTTAAATTCCATGTAGAATCTAGTGGGTAGGCAGATGTATCGGTATGTTAAACTTTATGTCGCTTGGAAATGGTTTCCAAGTACATCAGAGGGAGGCCGTCCAGCTGTAAAATTATCAGCTTTATGATGGTGCATCGCAGCTCTGATCTTTCTCTTTTAATTAAAAAGGTGCCTCAACGCCGCGCCGTCCCGCTCTGCTACCTCCTCACCTCTCCCTCAAAGTGTACCTGCGGAAGATGACGTCGCGGGGCTGTTCTGTGCGCCCGCGGAGGTGTTTGTGCAGGAAATCACTCGTCAGTTAAATGTTCATTTCTGTGGCTCTCCAGTTGGACTCGGCTTCTCTCCAGGCTGAAGGGCAGCCCCTCACGTCTCCTGCGCTGTCCAGGGGGCGCCACCTCTTGTAGCCCATCGCGGACGTCGCGAGAGTAAGAGGCCGTGCAGAGGCCAGCCGAGGTGTGGGCAGCCCCTAGAATGGCGTGTCAGGGTTCTGGTAGGACCCTCTACTTACACCCCACTGAAAGCTTTTCTTACTGACTTTCTGATGTCTGATCCCCCCAACCCCCGGGAACATTATTCCATTCTCTGTGAAAATGCAGACCACTGATGGACAGGTGGCTATTTATCATTCATTAACCCCTCGATAATGGCTAAAGTCCCCAGGTCCGTCAGGACTGCAGAGGCGGAGGGTGTCCGTGGCCAGGGAGGGGCCTTTGCAGAGAGAAAAGGACACCGAAGGGCAGAGTGGGCCCCGGAACCCTCCCCAAGCCTGGCCGAGCTCATCTGCAGCTGTAAACACACTCAGTGTTGCTTTTTAAGTGAGATCAATCTTATAAGGTACCTATGATGGAACCTGGAACACGCAGGCACTGAGTAAATATCAGCTATTATTGAGATTATGAATATTTTATTGCCCTAATTATAATCAGATCCTGGCAGGCCCTCTTTAGGATTCTTCTGGAACTTGCCGACGCACAGAAGGAAAGGACACAAGCAATTCCTTGGGGGGGCCAGGCAGACCTATTAGCCGTCAGGCAGGGATGCGACCCGGGGGATCCTCTCCTTTAATGCTCCCGTGTTTTCGGAATGGGAAGCAGGGGTTCTGAGCAGAGGAGGGACTCACCCCGCACAGGGAGCGAGCCACGGTGGGCTGGGCTGCCCTGACGTCCTGGTCTTCCCCACTGCCAGGCTGCTTCACCTTATCCCAGCTCCCAGTGCTCGGGGAAGGGCCAAGGTCAAGCTGCTGGGGTTTGGCTGTACCTCGCGGCCCAGTCACTCTGCTGGGATGACTGCCCAGGTGTCCGCTGCAGTCTTCCAGAGCCCTGCCAACTCCACCCGCTCCCAGGCTGGAGGCAGAGGCGGGACGTTAAAGAACCTCAGCCTGCAGCAGCCTCTCTGCCTCTCCTGAACCTGAGGGCATCTAGAGCCGTCCACACCAGGAGGTGCCGCCTCCTGCCCTTGTGCTGGCTGTGGTTGCGATGCTGCTGTATGAAAGCCCGGCTCTAGGACCTGCCGCCCCTCGGCACCCGGTGTGTGGGAGGGTTGCTCTGTGGGGTCAGACGTGGGAGAGGATTCGGTCCAAGGGTCCTGCTCGGGGCTCAACCTGGAGTCACTGCTCTGGGGACTCAGGAGAACCCATGCTCCCCCCGCTCCAGGGGCTTTTGGTTGGTCGGTCTGGGGAACAACCCGTATGCCTGCGAATCTGGGGCAGGTGGTGCCAGGTATCGTCCTCAGCTGGGCAGACTGTGTTGTAGATGCTTCTGGGAGCAGCCTGGCTGCCTGGCGCTGGCTCACGGGGAGGGTCCGCAGCTCCCTGGTGGGAGGAGGGGTGTCAGCAGCAAGGTGAGCTGAGCCAGGACTCAGGAGCTTGGGGATGGGGGGATGTTGATGAGAGCCACGCCCTTGGACTTCGGGGCTGAAGGTCCGACAGGGTGCACAGGTGTCTGTCTCCCTTCTCATGAGTTATCAACAGTCTGAGTATCATTTGCTTTCTCGAGTATTAGTCTCCACGAGATGCAGAACCTTCCTCGAGGTACCTCTGGATGGTCCAGAGTCAGCAACGCTCAGAGCCACCTTAGACGAGGGAAGCCCAGATTAGTTATTCTGCTCACCTCATGTGCCTTCCCAGCTGTGTCTCTGGGTGGGCCTGGCTTTCTGGTCTGATTATTCTTCTGGTCGGTGTGGGACTTCCTGCTGGTGCCTTAGGGGACGCGTTCCAGCAGCCACCTGTGACGGGGGCCCCCAGCTCCTCTCCGGGACGACAGCCCCCATCTGCAGCTAACGTGAGGCTCTTTCCCCAAGGAGCCCAGGTGCTTCCCCCTCCCAGGAGGCATCACGGCAAACGCTGCGCCTGCCTGAGTGTGGGCGACCTCAGCCACAGGGCAAACCCCCCTTTTCCGAATCACAGGACAGAAGGTATTTTTGGTCAGCCTGCAGTATGGACTTTTAGGGATCTAGGCAAAGTCGTCGGATGTCAGCCTACACCGCTTGTGCTAATGCAGTTGTGTGAACATGTGGAAAGTCACAGGCATCCAGCTGTTATGCGTAGAAATGCGGCTTTTTCCACCTTGTATTTTATGAAGTGGTTTTCACTCAAATTCTCTGTGTGCCCGTTGTCCTGGCAGAGTGTTCTGCACGTCCTTGGGCACAGGACGCCCCCCACCCCCAGCCGTGAGACGCTCCTCCTGCTGGATCTCCGTGTGCGGCTGCGCCGGGAATTCATTCCGTGTGTCCGTCGGCTCAGGTCGCCGTCACAAAATACAGTAGACGGTGCAGCGTAAACAAGAGGCGTTTGTTTTCTTACAGTTCCGCAGGCTGGACATCTGAGACCCAGGTGCTGCCGGGGCCGGTTCTGATGAGGATGTCCTTGCTGGCTGGCAGGGGGCACGGCCGACTCCGGGTGTGCCCTCGACACCTTTCTCCGGAAGAGAATCTTTCTCTTCAAAGGCCACCGTCCTGTGGGTTCAGGGCCCTGCCCTTGTGACCTCATTGAACCTTAATTACCTACTAAAAGCCCTATCTCCCAATACAGTTAAACTGGGGGTGTGGGGCTTTAAGGTATGCATTTTGGGGGGTATGCAGTTCAGTCCCTAGCACCATGCCACAAGGCCCAATATATATGTCATTAGGCAGGATTTTAAAACTTGCCTTGTAGAGACATGGTTGCGATTTCCACGTTGTAAGAATGTAACTTCTGTTTCCGGAGCTATGGACGAGGTGTATTTACCCAGACATCAGAACTCGCACTTGTGAGGTCGGACCGCCCAGGAGAATCACTCAGACGGGGTCAAGTTTATCTGCCTCCTCTTCCTGACTCTGTCTTGTGAGCTCTGTAAGCAGCCCAGACTGGTGCTGACCGAGGTCAGTTAGCTAAGGCGTCTTCTCTGAGCCGTTTTTATTATTCAAACAGAGCGGTGAAAGCTGTTCCCTGTAATTTGAGCAACTGTAGGTTGTCACCATGTCTCACAGGGAAACTTGGGGTAACCTTGCCTACTGGTCCTGGTTCACAGATGCAGAAACCAGCGGGGGGAGGTCCAGGGACCAGCTCAGAGGTGCACAGAGCCTTGCACCTGGATGGGTCACCTTCCTCCTGGAGCTGTGTCCTGTTTTGCTGCATGACTGGGCTGCAGGGTGGTAATGGGAAGAAAGGGGGTCAGTGATCACCGAGATGTTTCTGCAGAAGAGCATTTGTTCAGGGCCCTTCTCACCGCCCCTCCTAAAGCTCCATGTCACCCCAACAGTGCGGCGATGCCCTCTGTCCTGCGGCCACCTGGGCCCGGAGCAGGGACCACCCCTCCCGCTGCTCCTCCAGGACTCACACAGGACTCGGGTCCCTCTTCATCTTGCCTTAAATCAGGGTTTTAGTGAGCTGCGGCTTATTCATCTATTGTATTTATGGAAACCACTAAAGACTTCAAAAAAGGGTTTAATTCAATGTGAGGTTCTGTCTTTGAAGAAATTTGTTTAATAGTGCAGGGAAAATTGGGCTTTTAATGCCGGAGGAGCAGAGCTGCTCTGTAACGTAAAGAGAAAATGGAAATAGAGGTTGGGAAGTACCAGTGGAGCCACAGGCCGGTGGGGAGGGCGGCTCGGGAGCCGGGAGCCGAGCCCAGCAGGGGCCGCCCGGGCCCATGGCAGCCTCGGAAGGCAGGGGCACCGGAGACGGCGGCTCTGCGGACGGTGGCCCTGGGTCGTTGGCGGGAGCCTGAGCTCGGGTGATGGTTTGTGAGCCCCTGGGGGCCATGCACAGAGCCAGCAGTTTAGTGAGGGTGTCCTGGCCCACGCGTGAAGCCTCTGACTGAGAAGGGGGGACAGGTTGCCTGCAAGGGAAACAGAGTGGGTTGGGGGTTCTGGCAGTGAAGGGGGAAGAGCTTTTGAAAATCTTGTTCTGGGTTCGAATCCCCTTCTGCTGCCTAGGAGCTGTGTGGTGACCTTGGGCCGGCTTCCGGACCGGCCTGGACGTCAGCAGAGGTGGGCCCTAGGCCCCAGGGTGTTGTGAGGCGAATCGTCACTTCCATTCCTTGAGCACCTACTGCGTGCTCGGCGCGGTGCTGGATGCTTGAGCTGGCTCATCGCCCTTAAAGGGGAAGCTGTCTCTGTAGACCCCGCCGTACCTCCCCTGGGGGTGCTCAGCAACGGCAGTTCCTTCTTCTTGCCCTTAGAACTGGGCAGCTGGTTTCTCCGGAAGTAGCCACAGGCCTACAAGCCTGCCTGCGGGGCGGGAAGCAGCCAGCACTGGGCGGCCCTCTGCCCCGAGCCTGCTCCCCGGCAGGTGCTGCTCTCGGCCACGGGGCTCCCCCAGCCAGCACTGGACGGCCCTCCGCCCCGAGCCTGCTCCCCGGCAGGTGCTGCTCTCGGCCACGGGGCTCCCCCAGGCTGGGGCGTCAGACGTTACGTTTCAGACACTGCAGGGGAAGCTGGATGAAAGGAGCGAAGGGAGGAGAACAGGAAGGAAGGTTATCTTTCAATGAGGAGAGGCGGTACTTCTCCCCGGCAGGGTCTTGTTGAGGACCGCCCATCTCCTTGGCACTCTGAGGTGTGTGAACACTGCCCGGCTGGGTGCCCACCTCCGAGGCCTGTCCTTCCCTCCGCTTCCTGAAGGCTCCAGGGGAGGCTCAGAGCGGGGCCCAGACACCTGCTGCTGGGGTGTGAAGACCTGTCCTGGGCCTGGGGCTGGGTGGGTGTCAGGTGGGGGGAGGGGGCATGGCTGGCACAGCGGAGCACGTACACAGTTCCTCGCCACCTTTGCTGACCTCTAACGGGGACCTAGGGGACTTCGTCTGCTCCAAATCTCAATCCTGCTTCTTCCCCTGCCTTTTAAAAAAAGAATCAAGCCCTGGCCGGTTTGGCTCAGCGGTTAGAGCGTCGGCCTGCGGTACAGAGAGACCCGGGTTTGGTTCCCGCTAAGGGCACGTACCTCGGTTGCAGTTTGTCCCCGGCCCTGGTTGGTCATGCGGGTGGCAACCACTCAATGTGTCCCTTCACATCGATGTTTCTCTCTCTCTCTCTTCCTCTCTCTCCCTCCCGCTCTGTCTGAACAAAAAATGCAAAAATGTCCTCGGGTGAGGATTAAAAAAAAAAAAAAGAATCAAGACTTTGGCCCTGGCTGCTTTGGCTCAGTGGTTAGAGCATCAGCCTGCAGACTGAAGAGTCACGGGTTCGATTCCAGTCAAGGGCACGTACCTCGGTTGTAGTTTGGTCCCCGGCCCCAGTTGGGGTCGTGCAGGAGGCAACCAGTCGATGTGTCTCTCTCTCTCATCAATGTTTCTTTCTCTTTCTCTCTTCCTCCCTCTCTGTCTGAAAATAAATGAAAAAATATCCTCAGGTGAAGATTAAAAAAAAACCCAAAAAGTCAAGACTTCGCTTTTTCCAAGCAGTTTTAGGTTCGCAGTAGAAGTGAAGGAAGGTACAGAGATTTCCCACATGCCCACAGTCCCCACACGTGCCCAGTCCCCACACGTACCCAGTCTCCCACTGCCACCGTCCCCCTCCAGGTGGCACAGTTGTAACCGCTGGGCCTGCCTTGACCCGGCGTCATCCCTCCAAGTCCATGGTTCACGCTGGGTTCCCTCGTGTTGGACGTTCTGTTCTGGCGTTTGGACGGATGTCTGATGACGTGTAGCCATCAGGATGGGGTGGCGCAGAGTGTTTGCACTGCCCCAAATAGCCTGGTGCTCTGCAGACACGTCCCTCCCCTGTCCCCCCTTTCCCCCCCGCAGCCACCGCCCTTGTTACTGTCTCCATGATGCCTCTTCCGGAACGTCGGGGAGCTGCAGTCACACTGCGGGGCCTTCCCAGGGTCTCTTCTTTCTCTTAGCAACATGCATGTGAGGTTCCTCCACCTCTTTTCAGGGCTTTACAGACTGTTTCTTTTTAGCGCTGAATAATAGATTCCATTGTTTGGATGGGCCACAGGGTGTTCCCCCGTCCCCTACGGGAGGGCGTCTTGGCTGCTTCCAGGTGCTGGGATCGTGAATGAAGCTGCTACAGACGTCTGTGTGCAGGGCCTCGTGTGGACAGTTTTCTGCTCCTTTGGGTAAATACCAGGGGTGTGATTGCTGGACCGTATGGTACGAGAAAGTTTAGTTCTGTAAGAAGCTGCTAAGCTGTCCTCCAAAGAGGCGGCACCAGGCTGCACTCCCACCAGCCGTGAGGGGGGTCCCCGCTGCTCCCCGTCCTCGCCAGCACTTGGTGTCAGTGCTCTGGATGTTGGCCATTCTAACAGGTGTGCAGTGCACCTCGTTTTGGAGTTTGCGTTTTCCTGATGACCCAGACGTGAGCATCTTCTCGTGGGCTTACCTGCCGTCTGGGTATCTTCTTTGGGGAGGTGTTCCCCTCATCTGCTCAGCTCACCTCCTACAGGCCTGGCGTCTGTACTCAGCACCGGGCATCTTGACTGAACGGAGGGTGGAGTGGGTCCGATCCTAGCTTCGCTGCCTTCTGGGTGAGCACCCAGGACCCCCCTGTTCCAGTTTGGGGTGCAACCACCCTGCCTGTTCAGTCCAGGAACACCCAGATGTCCAGCATGTCATCTGCCCACCAGGTTCTAGCTCACCCCCCTTTTATGTGGGAATCCCTGGGGCCTCTGAGTGTGGCCACCACTTTGCAGTGCACTGAGAAGGTGACCCCTGCCCAGCACCGAGGGCAGGTGCAGGCCGAGTCCACACTTGCCCTCCCCCTTTGGACACTCGGTACCTTGCTTCTCGCCCAGCCTGACGGAGCGTCCACAGACCCAGCTTTGGCTCGGGACTGAGTGCAGGGAAGGGCACAGAAATGCTCTCTGTCCTGTTGGCAGGTGTCACAGGACACGTGTGCCCAGTGGAGGGGGCCCAGTAGGTACATCTCTGAGGAACAGGGTGGAGGGGAGTGGCCTGTGCCCCTCAGTACCTCACCCAGTGGCCTGGTGCCCTCACATGATGCCCTCCCTGCCGGCTGCTCAGACACTGGGATGTGGCAGAAGTGGGGTACGGGCTCCTCTGGGGACTTGTGAGGGGCAGGACAAGGCGGGGGTCCCTTCTTGCCATTCCCCAGCCAAGTCTCAGCTGGGTGGGGAGGGCAGCTTTTCCTGCAGGGAACTGGGGGTCCCAGATGCCTTCTTCTTGGCTTGGAAGTGGACGCCCCTCCATGGAGGACAAGAGTGTTTGCGTCTGAGTGCACTGACCGCTGTTGCTGAGCTGACCTGGGGGGCCTGACCCCAAAAACAGCTCCCAGGGCAGCCTGGTCAGGAAGGAGGTCAATGCCCGGGCCTTCCACCTAAGGGGACTGCTCCCTTTCTCCTCTCTGCTGGGACAAATGTAGCAGTAGAGATACATTTCCCTCCACAGCATTTTGTTGTAGAAAAACAGCCTCAGCCCAGGCGTGGCTGTTTTAGTTATTCACTGCTGTGTGGTTTTGGGTCTGGTGCACAACCTCTCTGAGACGGGGATAGCGACATCCATCTCCTAGGGCTGTTCCGAGGACCGGGCTAGTTAATGTCTGTGGAGGCAGCGTCACTGATGTGCGTTACTTCCTTTTTGGGACTGAACAGGGGGCTAGATTTCCCAGCTGGGCCCAGACACACACTGAGCAGGGGACACAAGCTGGGTGCTTAGTTCTCCGAGGGCGGCAGAACCGCTCCTCTGCCCTGTGCTGTGATAAAGACTCGGAGCTTTTCGGGGATGGAATATTGGTACGTGCCAAAGGACAGGGTGTGGAGCCCAGGGGGGGTGGTCCTTCCCTGGGCGCTCTGGAATGAAGGACCTGGGTTCTGGTCGGGCCTAAAAGTGGGGATTTTGCTTCTCTTCCAGTATTGTCCCCTCTGGCTGGTGCGGTTTTATTTTACCCCAGCAAAGAAGCAGCCTTGTGTGCTGTCTGTGTGCAGATTGGCTGTCTGTGCGCTGATTGGCTGTCCGCACACCGATTGGCTGTCCATGTGCCGATTGGCTGTCTGTGTGCGGATTGGCTGTCTATGTGCGGATTGGCTGTTCGCGCGCTGATTGGCTGTGTGTGTGCTGATTGGTTGTCTATGTGCGGATTGGCTGTGCGCCGATTGGCTGTCTGTGCGCAGATTGGCTGTGTGTGTGCCGATCGGCTGTCTATGTGCCGATTGGCTGTCTGTGTGCGGATTGGCTGTCTATGTGTGGATTGGCTGTCCGCTCACCGATTGGCTGTCCACGTGGATTGGCTGTCCACACACGGATCGGCTGTCCATGTATTTATTGATCGACTCATCAAATGGGCTGCCTCCATTTGTCTACGGGGTGAAAGTTAATGCCGCAGATGTTTACTGTATAATAGGGTTTGAAATCTGTTGGGAGGAGTCACCGTTGAAACTACTGGGCCAAGAAAGAGAAAAATACTTTTGCATGAAGGATTTGGTTCACCAAGTAGCACAGGGCGCTCGCCGTCAGATGCTAACCAGAAGCGCGGGCCTGCTCTCGCTCTTGGCTGGCGCTGGCTTGCCATCCGTCCCCTTGGCTTCCTTCTGCCCTGCGCTGATGCACTGCCTCCTGAGGTGGTCTTGTTATCGACAGAGCTTCTTCTGAAAGGGGGCGCCCGGCCTGACTGGTCGTCAGCACCGACGCAGGGCAGCCTGATTACCTTGTAAGCCTGTCCGGACCTTGGATGTGTGTGGGGTCCCCCTGGTGAGCCCTCTCGGCTCAGGCCATGTCCCTGCCACCCGATGTTTGGACCAGATCTCTGGATACTGTTGCCTGAGCAGTGTGAGTGCCCCTTTCTTGCCAGAGTATCTAAGCCAAGCAGCAGAGAGCACCGCGGAGGCATAGCCTGTTCCTGGCCGCGTCCAAGGGCTTTTCTCAGGGATCAAGGCAGATGGGGGACCTCAGTCTTGGTTGCGTCCCCTCCTCTCCCTGTTTCAGCTTTGGGGAGGGTCTCCCAGTGGGAAGGTCACAGCGGCAGGTGCAGTGCCCGGAGACCACCGGGAGGCCCTGAAGGGAACCTCCTCTCCAGAAAGTCTTCTTCCTGTGGGCTCAAGCACACACTTCATTTGTTTTTTTCACTCTCTTGTTTTTCTCCTCAGCTGCCTCTGATTGCATTCACCACAGATTAACACTTTCCATGATATGTTATAATGTGTGTGTGTGTGTGCGCACGCGCGCTAAAGCCAGCTCTCCCTTCACAGATTGCTGTCTTTATAATATAGGAATTATTCCTCAGTCAGTTTAAACGTCCTGCTTCATTAGCCTGGTGACTGTTTGGTAATTTGCAAAGTCACTTCCACAAGTTTTAATACAGCCCGGCTGAGAATCACAGTCATAAATGTATTAGATCGTAATGGTGTTATGATTCTGTCTGAAGTGGCAAAAATGAGGCTCAGTAATTTGCTCGGACCTCAACACAAGCCCACCCTGGGCAGGGGCTGATGCCAGGTGGCTGCCCAAAGAGCCCGCGTTTGGAGGCTCTTCCAGAAAGGCCGGGCAGCGCTGTCTCAGCGGCGACCAAACTGGGCATCGCCCAGCTCCTTGGTTCCCCCTTCCCCCCGCGAACAGTGTGACGCTCTGTCTTTCTGGAGCATCTCAGGTCTCGGCTGCACCCTCCCGGGAAATGCACGGCAGGTGTGATTTCTGCCCATTTGCAGACGACACGCTGAAATCCCTGCACTGTGGCTCCCACTCCCGTTAGCTTTCTGACAGGTGACGCGGCCGCTGGGAGAATATTTCAGGAGGCTTCTGTGTGGGGTTTTTTTTTTTTTTTTCATTCTCACTTTTCCCTTCTTTCTGTGTTGAGGCCATTTCTAGGTCATGCAGGGAAAGAACATTGACAAGGGCAGTGATGTCGGGTCCCTGCTCTGAGGTTCCCAGGCCCCTCGGTGGTCAGGGCTGTGGGCCTGGGCCGTCCTTCAGGGCTTGGTCCCCAGCAGCCGCTCCACCTCCCTGCTGGCCCTCAGGGGCCCTTCCCGTGACCAGGCAAAGCCCAGGACTAGCTCCCTCCTGGAGGAGGGGTGGGTGGGCTTAGAAGGACCCGGGCCTTGCGTGGCGTTGTCACGTTCGTGGGCCCTGGTTACTTGGGCATCTGAGAGCCAGGGGGAGTGGCGGTCTCCCCTGACCTCTCACAGATGTTTCAGGCCAAGGTTCTTCGGCAAAATCGATTTTGACATTTTGATAAGAACCCACTCACCATGTTCTGTGTTTTGAATCTTTGACTCTAAGCTGTTCTGAAAACCAGCTGTGAAGCGGAATCCTGTTTGTAAGATCTACATACTGCCTCTGTGGCAGAACCGGCGGGCACCTGCGGGTCATCTCGCAGACACCGGAGCAGGGTGGACGGGAGGCGGTGAGGATGACCCAGGTTATCGACGGGGCCTGGGCGGCGCCGGGAGAGAGGCATGACGAATGTCCGAGCCCGTTCTGTCTCTCACGGTGTTTGGAATGAAAAAAAATTCCAAAAAACCATGCAGACTTTTAATGGAAATATTTTGTATTCATGAAATAGACAAAGTCCCTGCTCTTCAGGGAAGTTGGTTGCCATGTGAAACGGAACATCGACATCGGGAGCCCGTGATTTTTGTCACTTGGCATAAGAACAAAACTAGAGATTGGATTGGAAGCATTTTCGACCACTGTTTGAAAGGCCTGTGTGGTCTGACCAACTGGAGCTTCTGTGTGCGAGCCGTGTTCTGGGGGAGAGAGGGAAGGACAGCCCCACCCCCACCAGCCTCCCACATCAGTGAGTGAGACCATCTCTCCTCCAGTGTCAGTGCCCCCCCAGTTTAAACCAAAGAGACCAGCCAAGTGTGCAAGGGGGAAGATCTCTGATGGGGGCAGGGGTGGGAGGTGTGTGTGGCCAGAGCGCCTGTCTTCCCTTCTTCCAGAGGATGGTCACGTGAGATGTTTGGTGGATGGGAGGGTTTGAGCCCCTGACAGGTTCTTGGTCCTGGGCTCTGTGACCTCCTTCCTCTACCCTTGGCTTGGGGTCCCTCGGTATGAGA
Organism: Molossus molossus; assembly: GCF_014108415.1. Lineage (NCBI taxonomy): Eukaryota > Metazoa > Chordata > Mammalia > Chiroptera > Molossidae > Molossus > Molossus molossus. The sequence goes on along the minus strand of NW_023425347.1, from coordinate 100,836,401 downwards.
GGGAGGCGTCTAGGTCCCGGATGCATGACAAGGCACATGCCATTAGGAGGTCGGACTTAAGACGTAGCCCCTAAGAAGGTTGTGTGGTGACATGAAGCCAGGAGCCACTGGTCCTGGGCTCCTCTCGTGATCCCACCAAGGCTTCTTGTGTGGTCCCGGGCACAGCAGACCCCGCCCCGGGCATCAGGCGTCCCACGTGTCCCTGGTGGTGCTGGGCTAGGAGACCGTCTGCAGTGAGCCTCGGGTCCTCCCTGGCACCTCTGTGCGGAGCTGTGGGAGGTGCTTTGGGAAGTCCTTGTAGGGCATAGCCGGGGAAGATGGAGGGGGGTGCGGGGTTCACCCACCGGTGTAGTTCGGTGGTGCCCTTTTCTAGAGTCAGAAGACAGATTAAGCCTGGGGAGTGACCAGCACTCAAGACTCCCATTTGTAGGTGTGGGGGTTCCACCACCTGGTGTCCCCTAGCTCCGGACCTCACATCTCCCAGGCCCCCTTTGCCCCGCGTGTGCCTGGGAGGGGGTGGCGCCCATCTCCCCCTCATTTCTTCATTCATTCAGCCCACGTGGACTGGGCACCTCTTCTCGGCTGAGCTCTGAGCCGAAAGGAGACATACAGATAAATAAGAGACGTGTGTCTGTCCTCAGGGAGCTCATCCCGTAAAGGGTTGGTTGTGGCGTGGGAAGGACGCTGATAGAAATTCACACGTGGGGGCCGAGAGACAGGCGCCTCGCTGGCCTGTGAGGGCCACAGAGGGCCCCTCGGCGCGGCGGTGACCCCGGAACTGAGTGAGCCCCCTCGACCCACGCGGACTGTTCGCCGTGCCACGGGTACTGCGGGTGCTCACCTTGCTTGCAGGGGCTGGACGTGGCCACGGTGACTGCACAGAGCGAGAGCTGTCCCCTCAGGCCGCCTGCGGCTTTGCTCAGCCTGGCTGGGCCCCCTCCTGCCGAGACCCGGCTGTCCCGAAGTGTGGGCACCGGGCTTTAACTCCTGTCCTGTGGCCAGTCTGTGGCCAGCGTCTCATGTCGTGGCAGACACGTGATCCATAACTGCAGGTGTCGGGGCCACGTCCCACTCGACGGCTTTATAGACACATGGTCGGGACCGCTCCCGCCGTCCCCTCACGAGACCCCGCGGTCGGGGCTCCTCTGGCCCGGCCAGCCAGCAGGAAGGTGGGGGACTGCGAGAGCAGAGTCAGGGTGGAAGAGCCCTTCTCGCTCCGAGAGGCCAGTCTAGCTCTCCAGGATCGACAGCACGGGGAGATGCAGGCGAGAACCGCAGTGGACTCGGCACGCTCAGCCAGCGGTCAGCGCGCAGGCCGAGGACACCCACGTTGGCGAGGCTGCGGACCAGCGGGAAGTGTCATCCGTCACCGGCCGGGACGGGGAATGGGATGGCCACTTTGGAAAAATGTCAGAAAGATTCTTAGGAACAGAATTAAATCTGCATCTGCTTTGTGACTCAGCAGGTCCCCTCTTGGACACGGACCCAGGGATGTGAAACCGTGCCGGGTGGGGCAAAAGGAGGTTTCAATTGTCTGTATGGAAAATAATGCAATAGTTAAAACATATAATACAACAACAGACTCTGTGTTCCAGGTACCCACACCTATGAACCCCCCTTTGCCCCACCCCATACATTTCTTTTTTTAAAAAAATTTCTTTTCTTTATTGATTTTAGAGAGAGGAAGGGAGAGAGGGAGAGAGAGATAGAAACAATGATGAGCGAGAACATCGATGGGCCGCCTCCTGCACGCCCCCTACTGGGGATTTGGCCCACAACCTGGGCATGTGCCCCAACTGGGAATCCAACTGGCCACCTCTTGGTGCAGGATCAACGCTGAGCCACCCCGGCCAGGCCACCCTGTATATTAAAAAAAACAACACTTGTGCCCTGGCCGGTTTGGCTCAGCGGTTAGAGCGTCGGCCTGCGGTCCTGAGAGATCCGGGTTCGGTTCCCGCTAAGGGCATGTACTTCGGTGCAGTTTGTCCCCGGCCCTGGTTGTTCGTGCGGGTGGCAGCCACTCGATGTGTCCCTTCACATTGATGTTTCTGTCTCTCTCTCCCTTCCTTTCTCTCCCTCCCATTCTATCTGTACAAAAAATGGAAAAGTGTCCTCGGGTGAGGATAAAAAAAAAAACACACTTGTAGAAGACTGTTCTTGGTAGTTGGATTCACAAGTAAACGCAGGAAGGACTCTGGTATTTACCAGCAGGTGACTGGGTGACAAAGGGGGTTCATGCAGTGGGATCCTACTTGGTAGGAAAACGACAGGATCCTGATACCAGCCACAGCGTGGGTGAGTCTCGAAACATCAGGCCGAGGAAAGGGGCCAGACGGAGAGGAGTCCATCTGTGGGTCATTTCCCTAAACCTCTGGGTCAGGCAGAACTGATCTATGCTGAGCAACATCCTAACCGTGGCTGCCTCTGCCGTGGGTGATGCCGTGTCTGCGGTGGACAGCACGGGACGAGAGGGGGCCTTCTGGGTCACAACAGTGTCCTGTACCTTGACAGATGTTTGGGTTCCACAGGTACGTACATTTGTGGAAATCCGTCTCGCGGTGCGTGGGAGACCTGTGCAGGGTGTTAGTGACTGGACTCGGCGTTGGGAGCAAGGGTTTTCTCTGTGAAGTTTTTCAACTCTTCTGTAGGATAGTTTTCATCATAAAATGTTACAGGGGAACTCAACAATGTCTCTTTTATGGATTCACGCCTATCTGGTAAAAGTAGGCTTAAGAAATTAGGGGAGCCCTGGCCGGTTTGGCTCAGTGGTTAAAGTGTCGACCCTCGGACTGGAGGGTCACGAGATTGATTCCCAGTCAAGGGCACCTACCTGGATTGCAGGTTCGCACCCCAGCCCCGTCAGGGTCATGCGGGAGGCAGCCAATCCCTGTGTCTCTCTCACATCGATGCTTCTCTCCTCTCCCTCCCTCCCTCCTCCTCTCCTGCTCCTCCTAGCCCAGTGCAGGGAGAGGGCAGGGGTCAGGGCGTCTAGGAGGGAACATGACAACGGACTGAAATCCGTGAGGAGGGAGGTGAGGCCGTGAGGGAGCAGTGGAGAGCGAGGGAGCGTGTGGCTGGAAGTCCCCCTTGAACTGAGAAATGCCGGGTGTGGGCACAGGAGGGCGAGGGGAGGCGGTGCCGCCGTTTCAGGGGGTGCACGGTTGGGGTGGGTGGCCGGGGTCCGATGGGTCATCACGTGGATGTCGAGGTCACCCCGGATGACAGCAGATGCGAGCCTGGAGGGGAACAGAGTGTTCCAGGCGGAACAGACCAGTGAGTGCGGGTGGCCGGGAGGCAGTGATAGAAAGTGACCGGCAAGTGGTAGGCACAGTGAGTGGCATCAGCCTTAAAGGAACTGGGGTCTCGAAGGAGGCAGCAGGAAAACCATTTGGAGCTGGCAACAGGGAGCAGGGAGGGCACCAGCTTCCCGGTTTGGGCTCCGTGATACTCCGGGCATCAGAGAAAGCGTAGCATCTGGGAAGGGCCGCGGAGAGACGAGGCCCTCGGGGCACAGCCGGCGTCACCCAGGGCCCACCTGCAGGCGTGTCACTGTCCCCCCGCAGCCCGCAAGTTCGGTTTTGTGGGGAGCATAGCTTTCTTGTTCATGGCTGTGTCTCCGTGGTACCCCAGGACCTGGCACCTAGCGGGGCTCCATTTATCGGTTGAGTGGACGGGAGTTTGGTGGAGACTCTTCTCACGATGGGATCTCAGCGCGAGCCCAACAGTGAGCTGAGGGGCCCGGGGAAGGGCTTTGGAAGTACAGGCTCCCCCCTGCGCCATGTGGGTCCCTCCTCGTTCTGATCCGACCGGGGAAGTCCAGTCTGCCTGCATTTCGCGCGGCGGCCTTGGCAGAGCCCGCGGCTGAGCTATGGCCTAGCGCCCGAGCGTCCCCCGGGCCCCAGCTGGCCCACCACTACCTATCTGGAAGTTGAGGCGGACAGATTGGATTGGGTTGTTGCAGGAGTTTTCCAGTTTGTGGTGGGAATTGAGTTGAATTTATTTACCATTTTTGCCAGTGGTACTCTGCCAAATATTTATTTAATCTGAGGATTCTGGAGAAGAGCTGGGGGTTGGACGAGCAGGCGGCTGGCCGCCAGCAGCGCCTGCATCCCTCCCTCCGCCCGCTGCTCGACCAGCCTGGGGCACAGCAGCCAGACCCCCGCTCCGTGCCCCGGACTGGCCCGTCCGGCGTGGGCCGAGGGGGCTTGAGGGCAGACCCGGCAGGAAGAGCTGGTTCTTGTTTTGGCAGCGTCCCAGCCGGTACGGTTTATTTCACCTTCATAAAGGATGATTAACGGGGCTCGGAGGAGAGCACCCTCTACTCGTGTGAGTGTCCTCAGGGCAGGAGGCCCAGCGGTGCCTGTGGCTGTCGGGATGCCAGGGGAAGCGGTGCCAACAGGCGCTTCTGCTGCGTGTCCGGTAGCTCGGGGGTCAGCTCTGCGGTGTCAGAGCACCTATGTTGAGCGGTGGTCCCCGTGCCCCTTTTTGGAACTGTCCCTTTTCTTTATGAAGAAGTATTTGGAAAAGCGGCTTTCAATGATGCAACATCATTGAAAGTGTTATGAAAGTACGACAATGGTAATGCTGACATCACTGGCTAAAAGAAATCTATTTGCCCAGCCAGTGTGGCTCAGCGGATTGAGTGCCGCCCATGGACTGAGGTCCGGTTCGATTCCCGGTCAGGGCACACGCCCGGTTGCGGGCTCGATCCCCAGTGGGGGGCATGCGGAAGGCAGCCGATCAATGTTTCTCTCACATCGATGTTTCTATCTCTGTCTACCTTCCTCTCTCTCTAAAAAAAAATTAATAAAAATATATTTTAAAAAATCCATTTTTTTGCATAGAAAACAAAATCACAGTGGGCCACAGCACTTGACGTTGGTTAAAGTGACCAGATCACCCCAAGATGAACACCAATGCTAAACACTATCAACTGGTGGTCCGAGAGCTTTATTTAAAGTGGGTTATTAACTACTTCATAATGTGAAACCTGTGGATAAATATGGAGAATAGCAAGTAAACCTGTGTACATACCACCCAGCTTTATCAAGCCTTATACCCCCGTCCCGTTTCATTAGATGGTTTTGAAAAGAAAGAAAACAACATTCACGTCTTGATCCCGTCCCCTCTCTCATGCCACAGAGCCGGTGTTTTTCAATCTCACGCTTGTTTTTCTTTTTAATTTTTTTTTCTTCATTGATATTAGAGAGAGGAAGGGAGAGGGAGAGAGAGATAGAAACATCGATGAGAGAGAACATTGATTGGCCGCCTCCTGCATGTCCCCTCACTGGGGATCAGGCCCACAACCTGGGCATGTGCCCTGACCGGGAATCGAAGTGGCGACCTCTCGGTGCAGGGGTTGACCTCAACCACTGAGCCACACCGGCCAGGCTCATGCTTGTTTTTCATTCCAATGTATTTTCATATGTTTACCATCCATGTGCGAATTCATCAACCATACATAGCATTGTTGTGCATGTTTTAAAATTTGAGATGAATGAGACCATCTGATGTCCTCTGACCTTGTTTGGAAGTTTTATCCTCACTGATGAACACGCACGTAGTTGGAGTTCACTTCTTATAGCTACTGCAGAGTGTCATTGCACTGACATTTAGGAGCGGGAGTGTGTGTGTGTGTTAGATATTCCTGTAAGCTAAAAGTGGAACTTCTTGGAGGTAGAGTACACACACCCGCAGCTTCACCAGATAATGTCGCATTTCTCTCCAAAGTCATTGTATGGATTTATGCCCCAGCCACCGGCGGGTGAGAGTTCCCATTTCTCTGCATCCCCGTTTCGGACTTTAAAATTGTTGCCAACTGAAGACGGTGAACCACCTCCCTGGGTCTCCATGGGAACCTCTTCACATGCATTACTGGTCATCTCGGTTTCTTCTTTCATGAGTTGCTCATTCATTCCCTTTGCCCTTTTTTATTCTTTCTTTCTTTCTTTTTTTTATCCTCACCCAAGGACATTTTTCCATTTTTTGTTCAGATAGAGTGGGAGGGGGAGAGAGGAAGAGAGAGAGAGAAACATCGACGTGAAAGGGACACATCGAGAGGCTGCCACCCGCACGACCAACCAGGGCCGGGGACAAACTGCAACCGATGTACGCGCCCTTAGCGGGAACCAAACCCGGGTCTCTCTGGACCACAGGCCGACGCTCTAACCGCTGAGCCAAACCGGCCAGGGCCCCTTTGCCCTTTTTTAAAAAATTTGTTTTCTATCGAACTGTGTGTCTTTTGGTGATGGATTGATTTGCAAGGATGCTTTGTATTTTCTAGATACTGATCCTAATTTATACGTATTACAGATGTCTTCTCCATTGCAAGACTTTATTTTGTTTTGTTTTAAATCCTCACCTGAGGATATTTTTCCATCTATTTTCAGATAGGGTAGGAGGGCGAGAGACAGAGAGAGAGAGAGAAACATTGATGTGAGAGAGATACATCGATTGGTTGCCTCCCACATGACCCCGACCAGGGCCAGAGATGAATGAACCACAACCGAGGTACGTGCCCTTGACCAGAATCAAACCCTCGACCCTTTGGTCCAGCGGCCAACGCCTAACTCCTGAGCCCAACCAGCCAGGACCGCCATTTCGAGCCTTTAAAAAGAGTGTTCTTCATGTTGTCTTTTGACGGACAGGAATTCTTAATTCCAATGTAGTTTAATTTTATCAGTCTTATTTTTTATGGCTAGTGCTATTTGTCCTTGTTTAATAAATCTTTTCCTATCTCAGACCATAAATACCATCTTCTAAGAGAGTTAGGGTTTGACTTTCACATTTACGTTTTAATCTATCTGGAATTTATTTTGTGTAGGAAAACTCTTATTTTTCTTCCATGTTGAAAGCCAGTTGTCCTGTTGCCATTTATTGAATGGTGGTTCATCCTTTCTCCAGTGATCTACATATACTAAGTTACCGTGTGTGACTGCTGTGTTATCTCAAGTCAGTGGTTCTCAACCTTCCTAAAGCCGCGACCCTTTAGTACAGCTCCTCATGTTGTATGTGGGCGTATCTGCATGTGGGCGGACCCGCCTGGAGACGGACAGAGGAGCGGTGTCTCGGTTCCTAAGACCATCGGAAATATGTTTTCTGACGGTCTTAGGCGACCCCTGTGAAAGGGTTGTTTGACCCCCACAGGGGTCGCGATGCACAGGTTGAGAACCGCTGTCTTACGTAGTCACGTGGGGTAGGTCTGTGTCGGGGCTCCTGTGCCATCCCTGTGTCAGACTGTCTGCTCCTGCCCGTCCTCACTGTCTTCGCTGCTGACGTGCGCGACAGCTTTGACCTGTCGTGGTAAGTGCTGCTTCAGGCTGCCCCGCCGTTTATGTTGTGTTCCTTGGAGCTGTCTTGACCTTTCTCGGCCTTTGGCGTTTTATACACATTCTGGGAGGGAATCTTGCTAAGATGGTCACATTTCTGTGGGTGTTTTTTATTGGGTTCACATGGGCTCTGATGATCAGTTTGGTGAGAATCGACTTTTGCGTGCTCCTGGGTCTTCTACCTTTGGACACAGTCTGCCTCTCCACGTATGTTGGCCGTCCTCAATGTCGTTCCATAGAGTTTCCTACTCTATGAGTAAATTTGCTCTTAAGAACTTCATCTATTTAATTACAATGGTGTCTTAATTATATTTTCTTTTTGTTGCTGTTGTATAGGGATCTCATTTAGTTTTGTATGTTGATCTTATATCCAGCCACTTTGGTAAAATCTCTTATTAAATGAATGCTTGTTCGTAGATTCTTTGGATTCAATGTAGATAATCACGCCGTCTATGAATATTGAGAGTGTTCTTTCTTACTTTCCAAAATGTTTACCTTTTTATTTATTTTTAAATGCTCACTCAAGAATATCCATTATCTTCAGCTAGAGTTGGGGGGGTGGGGGGAAGAAAGAGAAACATAGATGTGAGAGAGAGACACATCTATTGGTTGCCTCCTGCACAACCCAACCAGGGCCAGGGACCAAACTGCAACTGAGGTACATGCCCTTGACCAGAATTGAACCCACAGCTCTTTGGTCCACGGGTTGACACTCTAACCCCTGAACCAAACTGGCCAGGGCCAAAACATATACCTTTTAGCCCTGGCCAGTTTGGCTCAGCGGGTTAGAACGTCGGCCTGCGGACCAGAGAGACCTGGGTTTAGTTCCGGCTAAGGGCACGTACCTTGGTTACAGTTTGTCCCCGGCCCTGGTTGGGGTCGTGTGTGTGGCAGCCAGTCGATGTGTCTCTCTCACAATGATGTTTCTCTCTCTCTCTCCCTCCTACTCTCTCTGAAGATAAATGCAAAAATGTCCTCAGGTGAGGATAAAAACAACAACAAAAACCATGTATACCTCTTATTTCTTGTTCTTGCCTTACTGGGGAGAGCTTCTAGAACCATGGTGGGTGGACATGAGAATAGCAGGTGCCCCCGTTTCATGTCTGATGTTAAAGAAGATTCTTCTAATGTTTCATGGCTAATACTGATGTTTGCTGGAGGTTTTGGTTGTTGGTATGCTGTCAACTCTTTTCAAAAACATTCAAGAACGTTTTCTTCTATTCCTAGTTTTCTACAAGTTTTGATTCCAAATGGGTCTTGAATATCATCGAATGCCTTTAATGCAGCTATTAAGGATGATAGCATAAATTTCCCCCTATAATCTGTCAGTATGGGGAATTGTATTTATTTGTTTTGTAATGTTAAGCTAACTCTGTCGTGCTAAAATAAATCCAGCTGGTCCTTGACGTGTTATCCTTTCTTACACGTTGCTGGATTGGGTTTCCTGCCGCTTTGCTTAGGGGTTTCTCACCTGTGTGCACGAGCGACACTGACCCCTGCGGTATTTCTCCTGATGTTCCCCTCAGGCTTGGTGCCAAGACTGTGTTCGTTTGAGACTGTGGATTAATTTGTGTGAGATTGGAATTATTTGTTACCTGGGTATTTAACAGAACTATTTAAATGGTACCACCACCTGGGCCTGGTATTTTTATCTACTGCTTTAGTTTTGTGTGTGTGTGTGTGTGTGTTTACAAGATGATTCAGGTGTCTATATCTTCTTGAGACAGTTTTAATAATTGTTTTTTTAGAATTTGTCCGCTTCATGTGTTTCCAGTTGATTGTCCTGCGATCGTCATAAAGCCTCTCAATGACATTTTGATCTTGGAGGCTTCTGGGTGACGCCCTTTTCATGCCTGATGCCAGAGCCTTTTCGCATCAGACTTTTGTGACCTGCGTGGTTTTTCGCGAAGAGCCGACGACGTTTGGCTTTGTTGTGCATCGTCCGTTTCACATCTGTTTTCTATTTCACTAATGTTTCTTTTCTATTTATTTCCTACTGTCTTCACTCTTTGAGTTTATTCTACTTTCTCTCTTCTAATGTATTTAGTTGGAAGCTTAGTGCGTGGATGTTAAACATCTCACTTTTATGAGTCTTTATTTATTTATTAATTACTTTTAATCCTCCCCTGAGAATATTTTTCCACTGATTTTTTTTAGATAGAGCAGAAGGGAGGGAAGGAGAGAGAGAGAGAGAGAGAGAGAGAGAGAGAGAGAGAGAGAGAGAGAGAGAGAGAGAGAGAAACATTGATGTGAGAGAGACACATCCATTGGTTGCCTCCCACAGGACCTCGACCGGAGCCAGGGATCAAACCTGCAACCCAGGTACGTGCCCTTGACTGGGAATCAATCCTGAGACCCTTTGGTCCTCAGGCCGACGCTCTAATAGCTGAGCCAAACTGGCCAGGGCTATGTGAGTATTTATTCATTTTAAATTTTTTTCTGTACATGTTTTAACTATATCCCGCACATCTTAATATATATAGTATCTTGTTTATCATTAAGTTCTAAATATTTGATAACTTCCATTATAGTGTATTTATTTATTTTTTGTTTAACACTCGTATCTTAATTTCCAAACAGAAAGGGCTTTTTCTAGCATCTTCCTGCTACTGATTTTTAATTTAACTTTTGATTTATAGTTTAGTGAACAGTCCTTTGAAGAACAGGAACTGTACGACGCTGATTCTTTCTGGATTGTTTGAGACCCAGCACTGGCTCCCGTGGGCACGGGACGTGGAATACGCCTGCTCCGCGTGGCGGGTGCCACGTCCTGACTGTGTCCCCGGGGGCAGGCTTGCTCACCATGTCGTGCACGCTCTTCGATGTGCAAGTCACTGAGAAAGTTGTGCTAGAAAACATCCCTTTGCAGGGGCGGTTTGTCAGGGTCTCCTTGTCTCTGCGAGAGCTTCCCTGTATCGACCTCCTTACTTCTTGATGAATTTGTCTGCAGCCCGTTCCCCGGAACTGGAGGGAAATACAGCTCATTCCTTGTTCATTTGTCCAGCGGCCAGTTCTCGGGAGCTGGTATTGCGTCCGTCACCCCGGCAGCCGTGAGCCGTTAGGGACGTGTCCGTGGTGTTAATTTAGACACGTGGCCGCGGTCACGGCTCTGCCTCTGCACCTGCTGCTCCCTCTGCCCAGAGGCCTCGGCACCCCCTTTCTCCACCCCCTTTGCCCGGGAGCTCGGCACCCCCTTTCTCCACCCCTTTCGCCCGGGAGCTCGGCACCCCCTTTCTCCACCCCCTTTGCCCGGGAGCTCGGCACCCCCTTTCTCCACCCCCTTTGCCCAGGAGCGTCCACCTCCCAGCCCTGCTCGGTGCCCACCTCTGACCACGGTCATTCATCTCCACTCCCGTGTCCTCCGCTGTCACCCCGTGAGCCCCGGGCCAGCGTGGAATCAGTGGTCAGCGCGTGTTGCCTGGCCTGACACAGGTCTGCCGCCTGGGAGCTCCTTGCTGTGAGTTATTTCCTCCCAAATCAAACCCACCCCTTCCAGGTTTTTGTTTATTAAGGTGGAATATGTGATGTAAAACAAACCAGTTTGGCTCAGTGGTTAGAGCGTCAGCCTGCGGTCCAGAGAGACCCGGGTTCGGTTCCCGCTAAGGGCACGTACCTCGGTTGCAGTTTGTCCCCGGCCCTGGTTGGGTCGTGTGGGTGGCAGCCACTCGATGTGTCCCTTTCACATCGATGTTTCTCTCTTTCTCTCTTCCTCTCTTTCCCTCCTGCTCTGTCTGAATAAAAAGTGGAAAAATGTCTTCGGGTGAGGATAAACAAACAAACAAACAAAAAAACGTTTTAAAGTATATAAGTGTCATTTAGGGCATCACAATCTCGTGCCACCGCCTCTGTCTAGTTCCAAGTCATTCCCGTCACTCCCGGGTAGAGCACCCGCCCTGGTGGACAGTCACCCCCGTCTGCCCTCCGCACCCCGGGAAGACACTCCTCCACCTCCTGCCTGCTCTGCATGGATCAGCTTGCGCTGGACACTGCGTGCCAGTGGGGTCACACAGCGTGTGCCCTTGGGGTCTGCTCCTCCCACTGGGCAGGATGTTTTCAAGTCATCGTGTGGTAGCATGAGTCAGCACTTCATCCCTTTTCATGGCTGAATACTATTCCACAGAGTGGCATTCCACCTTTGTCCACCCACCGTCCGCTGATGGACAGTTGGGTTGTTTCCCATCCTGTTTTTCCTTTCCTGTCACTCTGCCCCCTCACTCAACACTTTTTTCTGTGGTCACAGGGGAGGGTCAGGCAGAAGCTGATGGAGACAGGGATCCTCCCACTGCTTTTAGGGAGGGGGAGGTGTGGCGAGCGCCCTCCAGCAGCATGGGGGGCCTGTGGAAGGAGGAGGCCACCTGACTGAATTATCAAGGTGCTCAGCAGAGGAGGTGAGGGCCCCGAGGGAGTTGGGAAGCACATGAGAACGTGAATGTCTGGTGAGGGGCCCCAGCCTCAGGACCCCTGAGAAGGCCCAGAAGGGGGACCCCTGGGGAGAGGGCCCAGCAGGGGGACCCCCGGTGAGAGGGCCCAGCCTCGGGACCCCCGGTGAGAGGCCCAGCCTGGGACCCTCCCTGATCACACAGCCGTCACCAGCCTGCTGCACCCTCACCAGGCCTCCCCGAGGCGGCGGGAGGACACTGGTTGGGAAGGACAGCAACCCTGTGTGGCTGGCATCCCCGGGCCCGGGCAGTGAGGTGTGAGGACAGTGACACTAATACCCGCTCCCCACATGGCGGTCTCCGCAGACTCCCGTCTTGATCCCCTAGGTTGGGAACAGCCGCTTGTTTAATGATCTTCTTCTGCACCAGTGAGTTCAGGCTCTGCGGCTAAAATTAGATCCTTCCCTAGCGCCCGGGGAGGATGGGCACGCTCTGCCATCCATCCTGTGCCCGAGTGTGGCTGGTGACAGCCTGCGTGGGAGGAGGCTCAGGGCCCAGCCTCCGGATCACCAGTTGCTGGACGTCGTTCCCTGCGGCCCCTCGGCTCCTGCCCTCCTCAGAGGCCTCAGAAATGCCCCTTCCTGCCCCTGTCCTCTTGAGGGTCGATGTGTCTGCGTCTGAACCTCAGTTTCACCACTTTCCAGCCCTGGGCACATGGCCCGCGCGGAGGGGCAGCCCTACCCCGTGGGGTGGTGGAGACAAGGAGGCGGGGGCGGCCCCTCCGCGGCCTGCCAAGGCTAAGCCAGCAGGTGCTGTTAGCGTCGGGGCCCCTCCCAACCTTCCTGCCCGGCAACAGTGATCCTTTAAAAATGTGTGTCTCTAGCCCTGGCCGGTTTGGCTCAGCGGTTGGAGCATTGGCCCACGGACCAAAGAGTCGCAGGTTCGATTCCAGTCCAGGGCACAACCTCGGTTGCCGCTCAGTCCTGGGCCCTGGTTGGGTCGTGTGGGAGGCAGCCAATGCATGTGTCCCGCTCACGTCGATGTTTCTCTCTCTCCCTCCCTCCCTCCCACTCTGTCTGAAGATAAATGGGAAAAAATCCTCAGGTGAGGATTAAAATAAACAATGTATGTCTCTAGACTTTATGTGACCCTTTGATGGGGGGAGGGTGTAGGGAGGAAGATGACAGGAGACCTTCCTTCCCACAAAACCCCACAGATCCCAGTGGAACTTCACGGAGCCCAGGCGGGCCCAGCGGAACCCTGCAGGACCCGGCGGAGCCCGTGGGCGCCAGCCTTCACTGTGCTCACCTTGGTCACTGGGGTTCCCCACCCCACCCTCTCCGGTGTCTTTGGGAACTCGGCCTGGGCCCTTGTCCCTTTCCTTGTTATGACTGTCCAGCCCTCCGGTCAGCTGGCAGGGGAGCCCATCCACATGTCTCCCCGCCTCCCGCCTGGTCCCCGAGGAAGCACGGCCCGTCTCGGGGCGGGAAGACGTTCCAGGCCCTTCCCCGAAGGACGCTGTCAGGGTGAGAGAGCAGCCGTATTCTTCTTCCGCAGAACTTATTAGATCAGAAACTTCGTGAGAACAGCCCCAGCTGCAGCTGCTATACAAAGTCAATATCAACAGGGAAAATTTATGCTGTAAAAATAAAAAGAAAGTCGAGCGCATTAGTCAGCGTGAGGAAGTGTTCAAGAGAAGGGCTTGTTCTCCAAGCACACAGCCTCCATGGGATTGTAATCAAGTTTCTTAATTATTTTCATAAATCTTGGGTGCGTAAAAACACACAGGCCCTTTTTCAAAAAGTCAGTTTGTACAAGGGCCCGGGAGGAGGGAAGAGGGAACCCAAACAGCCCTTGTCTGGCTGGAAGGTTCCAGAAGGGGAGGAGCCAAGAGCCGGGGCTGTGAGCACAGACCTGGAGCTGGAGGAGCAGGTGCTGCCCACCTAGGAGGCTGCTGAGGACTCCGGGCCAGGGGCTCAGGGGACCGCTGTGCGGGGACACTGATGGGGACCACACGCTGGGCCCCAGGCGTGCTGACCGCAGCTGCCAGGGCCAAGCAGGAGGCCGCTGGTTCCCGGCACGGGGCACCAGGAGGGGCCGGAGCTGGGAGCCCAGGAGGAGCAGGTGTGCCCTGTCCGCGCTCTCCAAGCGGAGGCTGTGGGCTCGGGCCCTCTCCTTGCTGGGGGTCCACAGAACCATCGGCAGAGCAAGGACAGGCGCCTGCGGCTGCAGTCCGTGTCAGCCTGCAGGTCTCCTGCGTGGGGCTTCAGGTGTCCAGTGTGCCTTTCCCGGCATCACTGTGTGGTTCGTTTTTCGAAATAATGTAGAAATTTAGGAATTTAGAAAAATCGCTGTGTGTGTGACAGAGAGGCAGGAGGGACAGACACCGGCCTGGCGACGAAGCACAGGCCTGGGTGTGGGCACCTGCCGGGTGCGCAGTGGGCCTTTGTCCCCGGGGACGCCGCAAGGGCCCCAGGCGGGTCAGTGTCGCAGCCCTGGGACGTGTGCCGGGGACGCGGGAGGCCCGCCAGTGAAATGAAGGAAGGTCAGGGCGTGAGCCCTGCGCCGGGAGCTGCCCTCGTCCTCTGTTCGCCGCCTGCTTGGCTCTTCGGGAGCCGCCGGGGCGTCGTCCGCGCCCTGGGCCACGCGCACGCTCACGATGCCGTGGGCACGCTCACGCGCTGGCACCAAGGCGCCGCGCCACGGTCTGCGTGTGGTGCGGGGCCGTAACCAGAATGAAAATGCGCCATCCCAACCTCTCCAAAACGTGCTTTTCTCCACCAGGCCGAGCGGATGCGGCGCCGAGGCGGCGGCTGGGGGAGGGGCTGTGCGCAGGCCGAAGGGTGGGGGGCGACTGGACCTGCCTGCGTGGGTGCCCGCATTGGTCTGGATGTGAGGGGGGGCCCTGGAGGCTGCCCCGCTCTTCTCTCGGGGCCCATGATGCTGAGGTGGAGCCCTGCTGCCCACCTAGTGGACCCCCACCTGGAGGGCACCCCTTCCCAGCTAGGGTTTCTCTTTATCCCTAGCACAGACTTAGGAGGAGGCACCCCTGTCTGTTCTAGATCGGGGCTGAAGTCCCACAGACACGGAGACGGATCAGGGAGAGCGCCCCCTGGGCGTGCGCTTGGCCTGAGGGGCCCTCGGCACGCCCTCCTGGCCCCTGGCTCCTGCCAGCTCCTTTGTCTGTTCTGACCAGACCCCCCTGTCTGTTCACGGAGTGGGGTGGGGACAGCTTGGCTCTGATGAGACGTGTGGCACTGTGTGCAGTGTGGCTAGCCACCGCGCCGCTTCTTGTAAGCTGAGAGCTCGCAGCAGGGTTCTCGTGAGGCGGGGGGCGCTTGGCCCTGCGGCGGAGCACGTGCCCGGCCGGCCCAGGTGTGGAGGCGCAGTGGAGGGAAGGAAATCCCAAGCGCAGGTTGTCTGCAGCCCTGTGGTAACCAAGAACGCATGCTCCTGGGGTCCCCGGGGGATGTTGGGGACCCAAGGGGGGCCCGCTAACCCCTGCCAGCAGCTTGGAGTCTGTAAGAGGGACCTTGTTCGAGGCAGCGGTGCCCTGTGTTTCGGAGCACGGAGGTGGCTTCAGGAGGTGAAGTGTCGTTCCAGAGTCCTGCACAGTCACGCAGGGGTGTCCTCGGCCTCGGGGCCAGGGTGCACACACGCCGGAGCCCAGGTCCCTCTGAGAGCAGCCCTCTGGGCACCAGCTCCGGCTGCTTCTGGCCTGCTCGCTCCCACTCACCCTCGCTGGCCCGGACCAGGGTGGGTAAGCAGGTCCCCAGGCCAACTGTCCAGACCCCAGTCCAGGGGTCTGCTCTGGGGCATTGGGAGTCGTGATTTCTAGACCTGATCCTGGCGTGTCCTGTGCAGTTGAGACGTTTTTGGGAGCACGATGGACAGGGAGGCAGCACAGCGGTGATGTGGGAGCTGCGGCCGTGGCCTGGCCGCCCTGGGTCCCAAACTCAGCTCCCTGTCCTTTCCGGTGAGGATGATGAAGATACCCATCTGCAATGACCAACAGGAAGTCCATGGACACAATTAAAGAAACCAACACTTTTTTGGGGGAAGATCAATAAGGTGGAGGTTCCTCTAGCCAGGCTAGAAGAAAAAGGAGGGGTGCACAAATCACTAACCCCAGAAGGGAAAGAGGGGCCCCAGATGATTCCGGGGCTGGTCAGAGCATGACAAAGGAGCGTGGTGAGCAGGTCTACGACCAAAAATGTGCTGACCTCGATGAAAGGGATCCAGTCCATGAAAGACACAAGCTACCGAAACTCACAGGAAGAAACAGTCACGACGAATAGACCTATAGACGCTGAAGGAATTGAATAAAAAATTAATAACCTTCCCAAACAGAAGTAGATGGAGTCACTGGCGAATTCTGCCAAACATTTACGGGAGAAAGTATATCAATTCCCTATGGTCTCTATGACCAGATAGAAGCAGAGGGGGTACTTCCTCCCTCTTGCCATAAACACGCTCACCTCTTAGGGTTCACGAGGAAGTGACATGTGGGTCATGCAGGAGCCTGATGGCTATGGAGCATTTAGTAAAAAAAAAAAAAAAAAAAAAGAAAATTAAATAAACTTTTTTTTAGACCAATTTCAAATTTACAGAGAAGTTGTAAGGTTCATACATATACCCCCATATACCCGACTGCACCAATGAATGATCGCTAACTCGAGTCCCTACTGTATTCAGGTTTTCTTAGTCAAAACTAGGAAAACATCTTTTCCTCATCCAAGATCTCACCCAGGACATCACATAACCTGTAGTGGTCCCGTCGCCCCAGGCCCTTCTCATCTGTGACAGGTTCTCAGGGGTCCCTTGGTTTTGATGACCTTGTTCGTGTTGAGGAGTCCTGGTCAGGTCTTTTGTTGACCGTCCCTCAACTGATGTTTTTCTCATGATTAGACCAGGCTTATGGGTTTTGGGGAGGAAGACGCCAGACATGAGGTCCCCTTTCCATCCCATCATGTCCACATGACTTATCACAGTTGCTGCTGACCTTGGTCACCTGGCTCAGGTGGTGTTTGCCACGCGTCCCCGGTGTCAAGTTCCTCTTCGTCACCCGCCCGCTTCCACACTGTCCTCTTGGAATGAGGTCACTGTGCAGCCGCCACTCAAGTCCTGACTCCTATTTTCAGAGGACAGTGGTCCAACCCCTTCAGGCAGAGCGTCTATATAAGTTATTTGGGATTCTTTGCATGGGAGGTTTGTCTGCTGTCCCAACTTATTTGTTTAATCCTTTATCTGGATCAAGGTGGACTTATGCTTTGGACATTTAGTATGCAATGTTAGTTATTTTATTGCTCGACCTGCTCCATCTGTGGGCGTCTTTCATCCGTCTCCTGTCTCCACGGTGACACATCTATCATTGTGGACTTTTTCTAGCACCTCCTTATTTTCTAGCAGGTTCCAGCCCTGGAATCGGTGATTTCTCCACGGAGCCCTGGTTCCTTTTATCAGAAGGCTCTAGAAATCCGGATCTGGAGCACCGTCCCCACCGCCCCCTGGGTGCGCTGTTGCATGGGTAACCGATTCGAGGGAAGGACACTTACATGAATGGGAGGTCACCACCCCCAGATCTTAGAGGCTTCACGTAGAAATGTGTTGTTTCCTCTTCAGGCCAGTGGTTCACAGGTGCTCTGTAAAGGTTCAGAGTAAACGTGCTGGGCTCTGGGGGCCGTAAGGCCTCTGCCCTCCAGCAGGGACCTTGGTCAGTGAATGGGTGTGGCTGTGTTCCAGTAAAATGTCATTTACAAAGACCTGTGGTACGCCCAGTTTGGCTCCTGGGCCGTGGTGTCCTGACCTCTGTCTTGGTCCAGTGCAGTTGTTGGGGGCGGGGCTCCTCCACACAGTCATTCAGGGGCCTAGGCACCTTCTTCCTTATGGGGCCATTATGTTCAAGGCTGGACTCGGCCTCACTGCAGAAGGGCAAATGAAGACGGACCATTGCATGGGAGAAATTGTTATGGACCGGGTCTGGAAGTGGCATGCATCATTTGTGCCACATTCTGTTGGCCAGAAGTCAGTCACGTGGCCCCAGAGGACAAAAGGCTGGGAGGTACAGTTTGTGGTGTACCCAGAAAGAAAAGGAGAAAAGCACATTACTGAGCACAGTGGAGTACCTGGGACAGGCCAGCCAAAAGGCTAGGCTCCACCCACACACTGATGCCCCTCCCACACACCAAGGTCCCTCCAGCACGCTGAAGCTCCTCCTATACACATACTGAGGCTCCTCCCACACACTGAAGCTCCTTCTATACACATACTGAGGCTCCTCCCACACACTGAAGCTTCTCCTACACACACAGTGAAGCTCCACCCACACATGGAGGCTCCTCCCCCACACAGAGGCTCCTCCTATACACACAGTGAAGCTCCTCCTACACACTGAGGCTCCTCTCACACACTGAACCTCCTCCTATACACACAATGAAGCTCCTCCTACACACTGAGGCTCCACCCCCACATAGAGGCTCCTCCCCTACATCCACAGGCCTCTCTTCTTGCAAAGTCCTGTGTGAGCACAGGCTGGAGCACTTCAAAAGAACAAGAGGATTCTCTCTCTGGTGGCCGTTTCTTCTCTCTCTGTGTGCTCAGGGCTGCAGAGCTGGTGCAGAGTGTGGATTGGTAGGGGCGGTCCCCCTCTCCACCCCTGCCCCTGGCCACCCTGTATCTCTGCTGATGCATTGGAAAGGCACTTTTAAAAGGCTTGTGAACATTTATCCCGTTTGTGTCTCTGCCTGATTTATAGTTTTAGTGGCTATTAATTGCCTACCAATGAAAGCTCAGCATTTGCAATTAGGTTGGCAAATTCCGCATAGCATTTTTGACTGTGTGTTGGGGCAAAGACTAAGCCGCACCCCTCCCCAGCCTGCTGATTAATCCCAGGTTCACTTGAGGCTGTCTGGTACCCTGCTAATCAGTGAAATCTAGCTGGCTTTCTGCATTTACATCCTGGCTTGACTCTTAGCCAAAGGCTGCTGGCTTTGGTTCCAAAGTGCTCTCTGTGCTCAAAAAGGGTGCCTCTCTGCTTGCCACTTCTCCGGAGGGAGCTGGCTGCCCCCGGGGGCAGGGTTGGGGGTGGCAGAGGGTAGGAACTGAGCCAAAGCCAGGTGCACCGAGCTCCCTGCAGCTCCTCTGGGAAGTGGGGCGAAGCCCTCCTCTGTCTCCCCATCGGACGTGTGCCATGACTCAGCGAAATAAAACAGGGTGTCATGTCAAGGATTCATAACTTTGGCTTCTCCTTGGGTGGTATAGTGATGACCCTTTAAAAACGCAATCAGACTGGAGGCGTCCATTCTCAGCCACAGTAGGTTGCTTGGCTTTGGCTTTGGCTTTGGCGGTGCTCTTCAGGGTGCTGGCTGAGTGGGCAGGTGGGAGTAGCCCAGGAGGCAGGAGTTCTTTCTAGAAAAATTGGTGTCCTGAGGGAGGAGTAGTTGTCCTGGGGCTTTGGGGTGTCCTCCTGACCAAGACAAGGCATCTCTGTCCTTCTGCGGCCACTGCTCTCGGACGCGTGGACGCGTAAGTCATGGTCGGACTCTGCCTTCCCCACAGCAGCTGCCCAGTGACGCCTTTGGAAAAGCGGGCTAATAGCAATTCAGAATAACTGCAGAACAGCTTACGTCAGCTTTGCATTAAATAACACAGGCACCACCTTTGTAAAGCAGAAACTACAGAGAAACCAGGAGCCTTAGCTAGAAACACACTGATCACGGGAGATATTAACATACCACACTGATCACGGGAGATATTAACACACCACACTGATCACGGGAGATATTAACACACCACACTGATCTCGGGAGATATTAACACACCACACTGATCACGGGAGATATTAACACACCACACTGATCACGGGAGATATTAACACACCACACTGATCACGGGAGATATTAACACACCACACTGATCACGGGAGATATTAACACACCACACTGATCACGGGAGATATTAACACACCACACTGATCACGGGAGATATTAACACACCACACTGATCACGGGAGATATTAACACACCACACTGATCTCGGGAGATATTACACACCACACTGATCACGGGAGATATTAACACCCCACACTGATCACGGGAGATATTAACACACCACACTGATCACGGGAGATATTAACACACCACACTGATCTCGGGAGATATTAACACACCACACTGATCACGGGAGATATTAACACACCACACTGATCACGGGAGATATTAACACACCACACTGATCACGGGAGATATTAACACACCACACTGATCACGGGAGATATTAACACACCACACTGATAGGTCGGAAGGATAGATTAACCACCACAAACTGATCTCAGGGAGATATTAACACACCACACTGATCACGGAGATATTAACACACACACTGATCACGGGAGATTTAACACAACCACACTGATCACGGGAGATATTAACACACCACACTGATCACGGGAGATATTGAACACACCACACTGATCTCGGAGATATTAACACCCACACTGATCTCGGAGATATTAACACACCACACTGGATCACGGGAGATATTAACACACCACACTGATCACGGGAGATATTAACACACCACAACTGATCTCGGGAGATATTAACACACCACCTGAGCTCGGGAGATATTAACACACCCACTGATCACGGAGATATTACACACCACACTGATCACGGGAGATATTAACACACCACACTGATCACGGGAGATATTAACACACCACACTGATCACGGGAGATATTAACACACCACACTGATCACGGGAGATATTAACATATCACACACAGCGCAAGACAGGTCAGTGTCAAAAACGTAACCACATAACCAGACGAGATAGAGATCATGAAGATTTATATTTATGTTTGTGTTTATGCTTGTATGTGTATGTATAAATGTATGCCACAAAAATATAGAATATACCTTCTTCTCAAGTACACCTGGAACATTTACAAAACTTTGTCATGTATTAGGTCACAAAAAAGTTTAGTAAGTTCTATAAGGTAGAAATAGTACAAACAATACTCTGATCACAATGCACTAAACTGAACATTTGCTAACAAAAACAAAAAGGAAATTTAATCTGAAAATTTAAAAACTCTGTTAATAATCAATACTTGGACGAAAAGGGAGAAATGAACAAATGAAAAATGAAAAAAGAAATAATGCTAATTAAAACACTACCTATCAAGAATTTATGGAACACCCTTAAAACAGTGATCAGAGGAAAATTCATATCCCTAAACACTTTTATCAGTAAAAACCAAAAAAGTGAAAGTAAATGAACTAAATTTTTAGGTCAAGAAGCTTGGGAAAAGAACCACAAAGTAAACTGAAAGAAAGCACAAGGAAAAAAAGAAATAGGATAAAGCAGAAAATAATAGCAAACAGAGGAATAACAGATCTAATTAATAACTCAAATTTTTAATTTTAAAAAACATTAAAAAATGGACAAAACACTTGATAACAATAAAAATGCAGAGAAGACACAAATACATAAAATAAGAAATGACAAAGGGGGACATAACCGTTGAAATAGAAGAGCTAGAATATATCATGAGACTATTTTGCAGACCTCTATCCAAATAAATACAAAAACCAAGAGAAAATACAGTACCAAAATTGGCTCCATTGGGTACAGAAAACTTAAAGAAACCAATTTCCACGAAAGACCCAGAGACCATCATCAATGAACTAAGCCACCAAAGAGCCCTAGGGCTGGATGGTTTCACAGGGCAGTTCTACCAAGCTTTTGAACAGATAGCCTCCATTCTTTGAGTTGCTTCAGAGTATTGAAAAGAAAGAAATACATTCAAATTTTTATTTTGAAAGCAGGTATAACATTGATACCTAAATCCGAAAACGCAAGTAGAAAATGAAGTTACAGGGCAATATCACTTACAAATATTGCAGCAAAAATACTAAACATGTTATTTGTAAACCGAATTCAACACAATGTTAAGAGATCAATGTGCTATGACCAAGTGATATACCCCCCCATACCCCAGGAATGCAAGGTTGGTTCAACATGAGCCAATCTATTGATATTGTAGTATACTTAAAAAAAAAAATCATGTAATTATCTCCATAGACGCTGAAAAGCCTTTTATAGATTTTGACACCCATGCCTGATATATCAGTTACGAAAAAAGGGAAGGATGGGACATGATAAAATAACATGATAAGATATTTTATATGCCTTAATCCTAAGGTCAGCATCCCATTTGATGGGGAAAATCTAGAGTCATCTTCACAAAGATCAGGACCAAGGCAAAGGTGCTCATTGTCTCCACTATGATCCCACAATTGTACCGGAAGTATTAACAATTAGATAACAGAAATCAACTAGAGGTATGAGTACTAGAAAAAAAGATTAAAAACTGTCTCAATTTGTAGATGATATGATAGTGGACAGGGAAAACCCTAGAGGCTCAAGGTTAAAAGTAAATCAAACAATAAAAGAAACCACACCTGGCCTGTGTGGCTCGGTGGTTGAGCGTCGACCCATGCATCAAGAGGTCACTGGTTCGATTCCCAGTCAGGGCACATGCCCAGGTTGTGGGCCAAACCCCCAGTGAGGTGGCCAATCGATGTTCTCCTTCATCAATGTTTCTATCCCTCTTTCCCTCTCCCTCCCTTTCTTTCTCTCTAAAAAAAAATAAAGAAAAGAATTTAAAAAAGAAATTATTAAGGTAGTAGGACAAAAAAAATTAACATAGAGAATCAATAACTTTCTCATATGTAAATAAGCAGTTGGAGGACACAGTAGCAACAAAGAAGGTAAAATGCTCAGGAATAAACTTAGCAAGGAACAGGTGAGCCTCAGTGAGGAAAACTTTGAATCACCTCTGAAGACGTGAAAGTAGTCTTGAACAAACAGAAAGACATCCCTTGGGTTGGATGGGATGGCTTAACATCACAAGAAAGCCAGTTTTTCCCCCCCATTTAATTAATGGCTTTACCACAAGCCCAGTGGAAGTACCCATAAGCTTTTCTATGGAGCTAGACAATTGATACTTCAGTTCATATGAAAAAGCTAACACGTAATAACCATGAAAATCCTGAAAAATAAAAGCTGCTAGGGGGACTAGCTCTCCCAGACATGAAAATGAACTGTAAAGCCTCTGTAATTAAAGAAGTGTGGCACTGGTGTAGGAACAGGAGAAGTAGTGGAATCGAATACAAAGTCCTCATTACACGTGGAAATTTAGAAGGTGGCATCTCAGATCACAGGAGCAGAGATGAACTTTTCAATACATCGTGCTGGGACAGCGGGTGGCCCTCTGGAGAAGACAAAATCAGATGTATATCCTACACTGTGTGCAAGAATAAACTCCACATGGATATGAGACCTGAATATAAAATCATGTAATTATTAAATTACTACAGGAAAACATGAGTGAGTTTTCCTATAACATGGGTACAGGGAAATGTTTCTAACTGTGATTCAAAATCCCGATGTAGTAAAAGATTGACAAATTTAGTGCATAAAACAGAACACTGTGGCCATGGCAGCACAAACAAGCAAACACCCCACCCCATACCCCAGCATAAGCACCATGATGACCAAGTGAGAGAAAACATTTGCAACACACATCTGATGTAAAAGGTTAACATCCTTAATATGTAAAGGACTGTGCCCTGGCCGGTTTGGCTTGGCAGTTAGAGCATCAGCCTGCGGTCCAGAGAGACCCGGGTTCAGTTCCCTCTAAGGGCACGTACCTCGGTTGTAGTTTGTCCCCGGCCCTGGTTGGGGTTGTGGGGTTGTGGATGTGTCCCTTTCACATCGATGTTTCTCCCTCTCTCTCTCTCTCTTTCTCTCTCTCTCCCCCCGCCCCCCCTCCCACTCTATCTGAACAAAAAAAATGGAAAAATGTCCTCGGACGAAGATTAAATAAATAAATAAATAAATAAATAAAACTGTTAAAATTGGGGGAGAGGGGAACCCGATAGAAAAATGGGCAGAAGACATAAAAAGATAATTTGCATAAAAGATACACATGACTTTTCAACATATGAAAACATGTTCAGCTTCACTCATGATTGGAGAAATGCAGGTTGAGATGACCCCTGGATACCGTTTCGCCCGTGAGATTGGCAGAAATGTAAAAGATCGACGACATGCCTGTTGGCCGGGCGGCGAGGACACAAGTAGGCACACGCCCTGTGAAGGGAAACTGGGGATATTTGTCATCATGACAATGCATCTACATTTTGACCCAAAAGTCTACTTCTAACAGTTAACCCTGAAGCACACTTAAAAAGTTTGAAAATACTCATGCACAAGATTACTCCTTCCAGAATTATTTGTAATTGCAAAATATTGGAAGCAACTTAATGTCCAAACATGGGGGAGTGGTGGAATATCTGTGGTACATCCCCACGATGGAGTACTATGCAGCCGTAAAAAAGACAGAGGAAGAGGGCTAGGAACAGACGTGGGTGACCTCTAGGAAATACTGGGGCATGACAGAGCAGAGTCCGGAAGGGGGGAGCAGGGACCGAGTGCAGGTGAATGTGAGGGTACTTTTGGAGGTACAAGTAGTGCTTTAAAATCGCACGATGTGACAGGTACTTTTATTAAAATTCATCAGATTGCATTTTTATGCATTTTATGATATAAAAATATACCTAAACAAAGCTGTTAAGAGAAATATTTAGTATGCTATTATTGTATAATAAAGAAGGTAAAAACACACACACACATCTGTGTATTTTAGCACAAAAGAAATATAGCAAGGGCAAACTAGAAAGTGATGGGATTGATTACCTGTAGGGTGGTTGGGCCCAGGGTTGTAAGGGTGAAGGATGTCAGGGGGACAGAAGTGATGACGAGTGAAATTTCTCTGAGATACCTGGTGTATCTTCCTGACATTTATAATCGTGTCAATATTTTACAACTCAAAAAAAAAAAAAAGGAGGTGTCAAGGGGAACAGAGAACCCCGATGGGGACTGCAAGCAGGGGCACAGTGGGTTCAGCTGTGTTGCAGGTGGACAGTGAACCCCAGGGACGGCGAGGACACCCCCCAGGTGGCTTTTGGATTCAGCACTGTGACCAAACACCCTGAGGCTGATGACAAAAGATAGCCGTTAAGTCTGGCTGGTCAGAGTGTTTCTTGAAGTGATGGGTTTAGCAGTTCCGAATTTCCTTCATTTCCCTTCAGGACTGAGGAAGTAAGGGAGTGTGTGAGTCCCGGGACCCGGTTCCCCCGAATCGTTGGAGGGACTCCCTCCTGCAGGTGGGTGGAAGGCCGGATGAGTGTGCGGTTTTGGATAGGAATCTGGGGTGTCAGTATGCGCGCACACACACACACACACACACACACACACAGATCTAGAAGCTCCGTTTGCCGAGACAGCCTCAGAGGTGGTGACAGTTCAGTGGGAAGGGTTTGGAGAAGGTGAGACAGTGCTCGAAGGATGGGGACTGAAAGGACCCCAGAGCCAGGCTCCCAGGGGTTCGATCTGGGATCACCGAGCATCGAATCAATATCCATATTAAGTGGAGAAGAAAGAACAGCCAGCAGAGAAGGGATTTATACAGTCCCAACGTATCTCCCCACAATTTCTTCTTCATTTCAAAAGGGAAATTGTCATTTTCCCATGGAGGAATAGGGCAGACCCCGCCCTCACCGTGACCCGGTCAGCATCACTGATAATGGGACAGCAGCCGCCCACGTGGTGTGCTGAGGACACGGCCTCATTTCTGCGGTCTTCCTGCCAGAACCCCAGAGCCTGAATTGAGCTATGAGGCACTACCAGGCAAACCCAGATTGAGGGACTTCTACCAAATAATTGGCCTGCACTCTGAGAGAAATGTCAAGGTCGTGAAAGGAAAAATACCAAGGAACTGGTCCCGATTAAAGAGACATGAAAAGGAGATGTCAGTGACGCTGGGTTGGACCCTGCACCAGACACAGTGTTGTGCTTTTCTCTGCCTCTAAAGCATATTGTAGGACAATTGGTGAAATCTCAAGGTCTGTCGATTAGATAACAGTTTTGTGCCAGTGTCAATGATCTGGTTTTTAGGAAATATGAAATGAAGGGTCAGAGGCAGAAGCATTAAGGCTTCATCCTCCTCTCGCACAGTTCAGAAAAAAAAGTGTGTGTGTGTGTGTGTGTGTATGTGTGTATGTGTGTATGACAGAGAGGGAGAGGGAGGGGGTGAGAGGAAGAGAGAGGGAGAGAGGGAAAGAAGGAGAGGGGGTGTAAGAGGAAGAAAGAGGGAGAGGGAGGGGGGGAAGAGAGGAAGAGGAGAGGGAGAGAGAGGGACAGAGAGAGAGCACGCGCAAATGAGTTGTATGTTAACATTTGTTGAATTTGGGTGAAGAATATATAAGAAGGTACAGACGTCCTTTTGCGGCTTCACTCTATCACGGTTTGTTCAAATATATTCATTAAAAAGTCGATCCAGACAGTGAAAATGATACAGCGCCTGCTCGGTTGTCTGAGTCAAGTGTACACCCCTGTATTACAATCACAATGAAAATCACTGTGCGTATGGACTGCAGGCCTATGTGTTCGAGCACCCAGGACTCCTTCAAGGCCAGGGGCAACCGCTGGAGGCTGGAACGGATTAACCCGATAAACGAGGGACGGCTGTAGTATTTTTATAAACCTTCAGTAGGTCTCAAAGTGTTTCAATGGAAACTTCTATCAGAAGGCTTTAGTAACATGCCCCCGGGGGGTGTGGAGGATTAAGGGCGGTAATGCATGTAAGCGCTCAGTGCTGGGTCTCCACAAGGGATCGCCAAGGAAATGTTAGCCCTTCCTGTCGGCAGGGGGCGCTGCGCAGGGGAGGCCCTGCTGCAAGTCGTTCTTGTTGGGAGGTGATGGATGGAGACTCATTTAGGATCCGCTCTGATCCCCACCCACCGAGTGACTGCAGGTGGGTAGTGCCCCATCAAGAGACCAGCTTTCTGATAGAAGTACCTTCATTGTGTAATGTATTCACTGATCAAACGTGTTTCTGGAAGTGCAGTAGCAGGCACTGTTCCTTGCTTCCCCAGCACCTGAGGGATCGAACACTGCCACTCAGGGGAAAGAAACACGCAAGCCACGCAGTGAGGAGAACCACGCAGCTTGTCCCTGTTTCCTGGGGGATCTCAGGAGTCTCCCTGTGGGGGGTGTCTCAGGAGTCTCCCTGGGGGGGGGTGTCTCAGGAGTCTCCCTGGGGGGTGTGTCTCAGGAGTCTCTCTGGGGTGTGTGTCTCAGGAGTCTCTCTGGTGGGTATAATTTAGGAGTCTCCCTGGGAAGTTAATGTTAGCAGGTCTGGGAGGAGAGGGGGAGGTGCTCCCCTGTTGGAGAGGAATGTAGAATAGGGGGTGAACTTCTGCCTGTGACAGTTTGGAAGAATGGGTGGATCTCAGGGCAGGAGGAGCTGAGGGCAGGAGGAGCTGAGAGCTGGAGGAGCTGGGGGCTGGAGGAGCTGAGGGCTGGAGGAGGAGCTGAGGGTAGGGGGAGCTGATGGCTGGAGGAGCTGGGGGCAGGGGGAGCTGGGGGCAGGGGGAGCTGGGGGCTGGAGGAGGAGCTGAGGGTAGGGGGAGCTGATGGCTGGAGGAGCTGGGGGCAGGGGGAGCTGGGGGCTGGGGGAGCTGGGGGCTGGGGGAGCTGAGGGCTGGGGGAGCTGGGGGCTGGAGGAGCTGGGGGCAGGGGGAGCTGAGGGCTGGGGGAGCTGGGGGCTGGAGGAGCTGGGGCAGGGGGAGCTGGGGGCTGGAGGAGCTGGGGGCAGGGGGAGCTGGGGGCAGGGGAGCTGGGGGCTGGAGGAGCTGGGGGCAGGGGGAGCTGGGGGCAGGGGGAGCTGGGGGCTGGAGGAGCTGGGGGCAGGGGGAGCTGGGGGCTGGGGGAGCTGGGGGCTGGGGGAGCTGGGGGCAGGGGGAGCTGGGGGCAGGGGGAGCTGGGGGCTGGAGGAGCTGGGGGCAGGGGGAGCTGGGGGCAGGGGGAGCTGGGGGCTGGAGGAGCTGGGGCAGGGGGAGCTGGGGCAGGGGGAGCTGGGGGCTGGAGGAGCTGGGGGCAGGGGGAGCTGGGGGCTGGAGGAGCTGGGGCAGGGGGAGCTGGGGGCAGGGGGAGCTGGGGGCAGGGGGAGCTGGGGGCTGGAGGAGCTGAGGGCTGGAGGAGGAGCTGAGGGTAGGGGGAGCTGAGGGCTGGAGGAGCTGGGGGCAGTGGGAGCTGGGGGCAAGGGGAGCTGGGGGCTGGGGGAGCTGGGGGCAGGGGGAGCTGGGGGCAGGGGGAGCTGGGGGCTGGGGGAGCTGGGGGCTGGGGGAGCTGGGGGCTGGGGGAGCTCATGCCAGGGGGAGCTGGGGGCTGGAGGAGCTGGGGGCTGGAGGAGCTGGGGGCAGGGGGAGCTGGGGGCAGGGGGAGCTGGGGGCAGGGGGAGCTGGGGGCTGGAGGAGCTGGGGGCAGGGGGAGCTGGGGGCTGGAGGAGCTGGGGGCAGGGGGAGCTGGGGGCAGGGGGAGCTGGGGGCAGGGGGAGCTGGGGGCTGGAGGAGCTGGGGGCTGGGGGAGCTGGGGGCAGGGGGAGCTGGGGGCAGGGGGAGCTGGGGGCTGGGGGAGCTCAGGGCAGCAAGAGTCTTGGGGCATTTGAGCTGAGGTTGGAAATGACTCTGGGTGTGCAGGTGAGGAGTGAGGGGGTCCCAGGTCCAGGGACTCTGGTTAGTCTGGCCTCTGGAGAAGTTTACTCTGGTCGGTGGTGAAATGTGGGAATTTGGGGCAACGTGGTATCTGAAAACTCTTGTCAGGAAGGGTTGCCAACTTCTCTTTCTTGGGAAGGACAGTCTGTTTTGTCCAAGCTCAGTTTTTGAAACATAAAACACCCTTCCTTTGCGGACAATATTGAAAGCAGATGGCAATTTTTGAAACGTCCTTACTTAGCAAAATTAAAAGTTGTCAATCCTGTTTCCGTCTTCCCATCGCAGTTTTGAGAACACGAAGCGGAAGCATCTGGAACCTAGGCTTCCCAGATTTTCTGAATGGGGTTCCACGGCACTTTCCAGTTTACAAAACCTGTCTTTGTTACTGTTCGTATAAAACAGTTTTATCGCACAGGAGGTCCTGGGACCAACCGTCTCACCTGCGCTCGGGGCTCAGGAAAGCCGCAGCCCTGTGTACAGACGTTGCGGTTGCCGTGGTCCCCGCGGCTTCCTTCACCTGCTCAGCCCTCCTGCAGCCCGGATGCCACTCGCCTGAAGGCGGGACAGGCCCCTTGCTGCCCCTGACGCCGGGTGTCGTTCTCCACCCCGTTCTCCACCGAGTCCTGCCTGAGCTGCTGCTTCGGGGCCTGTTCTGATGCGGGGACCTGGGACGGGGCCCAAAACAAACCATTGCATCTTCTAAACAATTTCGATAGCCCTGGCTGGTTCGCTAAGTGGTTAGAGCACCGGTCCATGGACCGATGAGTTGCGGGTTCGATGCTGGTCAAGGGCACGTACCTTGGTTGTGGTTTGTCCCCGGCCCTGGTCAGGGTCGTGTGGGAGGCAGCCAGTCGATGTGTCCTTCTCACATCAGTGTTTCTCTCTCTCTCTCTCTCCTCTCTCTCTCTCTCCTTCCCTCCCACTCCACCTGAAGATAGATGGAAAAATATCCTCGGGTGAGGATTAAAAAAAATTTCAATAAAATATATACATAACATTTGCCTTTTTTTATTTTAATCCTCACCCGAGGATATTTTTCCATTGACCTTCAGATAGAGTGGGGGAGGGGGGCGAGAGAAAGAGAGAGAGAGAAACATCGATGTGAGAGGGACACATCGACTGGCTGCCGCCCACACGACCTCAACTGGGGTCAGGAACAAACTGCAGCTGAGGTTCGTGCTCCTGACTCTCTGGTCCGCGGGCCGACGCTCTAACCGCCGAGCCAGACTGGCCAGGGCCGCATTTGCCATCGTAACGGCTTTCAGGTGTGGGGTTCGGGGGCATGAGCACACTCACGTTGCTGGGCAGCCATCACCATCATCCGTCCCCAGGACTTCCTCAGATGGCCTGGTGCCCATCAAACCCCAGGGGCCACACCCCGGCCCGGCCCGGGAAGCTCCCGTAAGTGGGCTCCTGCAGCCCTTTCCCTTTGTCACACGGACCTCGCCCGCCTGGCTGTCGGAACCCCTTCCTTCCTAGGGCTGAGCATTCCATCCATCCGTGCGCCCGGCTGTGGGACCGCGGTGTCCCTGCCTTCCGGCGACCGTGAATGATGCCGCTGTGAACACGGGGTGCCAATCTGTTAGGGTTCGTGCTTTGGGTCCTGAGTGCAGTCGTCCCTCGCCACCGCGCTCCCACTTCCAAAAAACCGCGATAGAGTGAAGCAGCGACGTGGCAGCGCGACGTGGCAGGGACGACTGTGTACAAACTAAGATCCTACTTCACGGAAATTCATTCCTCCCGGTCGAGTCTGGAACTGATTGACCGCGATCAACGAGGGCTGACTGTGCATATGCCCGGAGGGGCAGTTCCTGGGTCACGGGGAAAGTTTACATTGAACTTTTTTGAGGACCCGCCAGACTTTCCCACAGTGGCTGCGCCCTTTTCCGCCCCAGCAACAGGGCTCAAGGGCTCCGGTCTCCCCACTTACTATTTTCTTGGTTTTAAAAATAATAGCCGACCTAGTGGGTGTGAGGTATTATCAGACGGCTACGTTTTAAGCTGTACACTAGTCCCTCCTGTCTGTGTGGGACATGCCCCAGGACTTCCAGGGGATGCGCGAAACCGCAGACAATGTCAAACCCTGTGTGCTGTGTTTTTCCCGTACAGACACGCCTATGATAAAGTTTAATGTCTAAATCAGACACAAGTCCGGCCAGTGTGGCTCAGTGGCTCAGCACTGACCCCATGCACCAAGAGGTCGCAGGCTTGATTCCCGGGCCGGGCACATGCCCAGGTTGTGGGCCAGATCCCCAGTGGGGGGCGTGCAGGAGGCAACCAGTTGATGTTCTCTCTCATCCATGTTTCTATCTCTTTCTCCTTCTCCCTGCCTCTCTCTCCAAAATCAATAAAGGGAGAAAAAAAGAAAAATAAGGAGATGCTTCAGACTGTTTGCGGGATTCAAGGACCATTCGGGCTTTTTTAAAAAATTGGGTCTGTCCTATTTGAACACGGTTCTGCTGATCGGACCCTTGGTCCTGGGAAGGGTGCCGGGAGCGTGTCAGCATGTTCATCGGAAATGAGAGGCTCTGTGTTTCTATTTCAAATACAGAGGGGGACACCTCATAGCTCTCTTCTGAGCCGTAGATGTGAATGGAGACTTGACAGGTGATTTAAAATCACTCTGGAAGCCTCTAGTTCTGGAGAGAAGCCTCTTATTAACATACCTCTGCATTAGCACCAGGTACGCACTGTTCCTCGTAGCCTACGAGGTGGGTATGGTACCCCGCCGCGCACCATGTTATCGGCGATGGTGCGCTTTTGAGGAGCATTATTTCGTTATTTGAGGCAGAATTTCTTGGGTGGCACCGTGCCTTCCCCACCTAAACGAGCAGCTCCCGCAACAAAGACTGCCGAGTGCATCCTTTTGTCGAAGCCTTAAAACTGTTAAATTAATAAAACCAGCTTAACAGAACCCCGATTAGCTCGAAATTGCTTTAAATCTGGTCATTAAGTTCCAGGGAACACGCCGTTTTCTTCGCATCTGGTGCAGCTGCGAGGCACGAGGGACGAGGACAGTGGCAGTGACAAATGGGGAGGATGGCAGGAGGCACTTTGTCATTGACGGTTTCCGCACCGCCGGTTCGCAGCCCCCGGGGATGAGCTTCCCCGCGAGGCCGAGCGTGTGTGTCTCCGAGGATGTTCTCGTCCTGTGGCGGGCAGGATGCAGCAGCGCCGCGGGCTCCCTTCCCGAGAGCCGGGGAACTCGCCGCGTCACCCTGGACACCATTCCGTTCCTCCTCCTCTGGGCCTTGACACCCCCATCTGTGAACCGGGCTGCCTTTCAGGGGCTGGCGGGGGACGAGCGCCATCTGTCGTTGGGAGCTGTTAGAAGGATCCGAGGGCGTCGTGTGGACAATGTCACGTCGGTGCACGTGGGACGTCTTCCTGGCTGCGAGCCTCCGGGCCCTCTCGGGTTGCAGGGTGGGATCTGCAAGACGGACGCTGACGTCGGACCCGTGCCGGCCGCTGGCGCCCCGTCTGCATCTTTGTCCACTTGGAGGCTGAGGTTGGACAAGCCCGCAGGAGGCTCGGCTCGCGCTGTGAGGTGTCTGAGCTGGCCTCGGTCCCCGGCACGTGGCCTTCCCCTGGGACAGCACCGCGTCCTTCAGCACAGGTGTCTGTAACCTCCGGGAGCTTCTCTGGTTTCTCCCTGAGGCACAAGCCAGGGCTCGGTGGGCAACTCCCGGTGTGAGAAGGGCTGACGCCGGCGAGCCGGACGGTGGAAATGCAGTCACTGCAGGGAGGGCGGCTGGGAGCTCCTGTCGGGACTCCCGAGCCAGCTAGATCCCAGGGCCGGGCAGTCCAGAGGGGCCTGGGTGCTCGTGCCCAGGGCTAAGCTTCGAGAGCAGTGCCCTGCGGGGGACCAGGCCTGAGTGCCCGCGCCCTCCGGAGCCGGCGCCAGGGTCCTGGTGTCACGGCCTCTGGACAGCCCCTCCGGGCGGGACACACGACTGCCTTCCACAGATGAGGAGGTGAGGCGCTGCCGGGCTTCGGATCTGGCCCGGGCGGATGGTGGACAGCAGCTGAGAATGCGAAGGGGATCTCTGTGGGGCAGACATGAGACTGAGGTCCTAAGTCATGATCTCAGGGCTCGCTGCTAAGCCATACTCGCGATTTTATTATTCAGAGCACGGGGACCCCAGCAGCATGGGGTGGGGGCTCCGCACCAGGTGACAGACCCCCACAGGCACCGGGAGTCTGCGGAGTCTTCTGCTGGCCCTTTAAAATCAGCCGTCCGCTCTCTCGAGAGTGTGGTTCTCAGGTCACCGTCTCCCACGAAAGCCAGGCTCCTCCCGGAGCCGGTGCTGGAGCAGGTTCCTGCAGCCCACGCGCGTCTGCTTCTGCAGAACGCGCCTGGTGACTGCAGATGTCCCCGGGGACGCGGCCGCTGGGGCCCACGGT
Organism: Molossus molossus; assembly: GCF_014108415.1. Classification (NCBI taxonomy): domain Eukaryota; kingdom Metazoa; phylum Chordata; class Mammalia; order Chiroptera; family Molossidae; genus Molossus; species Molossus molossus. The sequence goes on along the minus strand of NW_023425347.1, from coordinate 100,803,664 downwards.
GGTTTAGCAGCAGGGACATCCGTGGGGGCTGAAGGACAGTCCCCCAGCCACAGACTGACGCCCGAGGCAGAGCAGGGCAGAGGCCAGCCCCGTGCAGAGCCCAGGAGGGGCTCCCCTGACAGTGACGGGCCGCGGGCATTTCAGACACCCCAGCTCGGTCCGCGGGGGAAAGGAGAGCAGGTCTGCAAGGCCTCGTCTCCAGGTGCTGCCTCAGGGCTGCGGGGAGACTGTGTGGAGGCAAGGGGGCCGTGACGTGAAGCTGTCACATGTCCCTTAGTGACGCCCACCACCTCTGGTGCTGGCAGGCTGGGCCCCTGAAGGCGGCCACAGTCTTCCCTGCCCTTCGCGCCACCGCCCTCGCGGTGCGACAGGCGCACGCGCGGAGCTGTTCAGACACACGCTTGTGCGCGGCCTAAATGCAGAGCGTGCATTTTACATTCAGAATGGTCCCGGGTAATGTGAAGCGTTTCTAGCTCGTGCGATGTTGTCTTCAGAAGCACCGCATGAAAACAAACAAAAACACTTTTACTGAAGCCCTTCCCTCTGCAGTCCCGTCTGTCCTCCACGTCCGGGGAAGACGCCGCGACTTGAAAGAGAAATATTTTTAATCATTTAAAAACAATTTTTTTTCTTTATTGACTTTAGAGAGAGAGGAAGGGAGAGGGCGAGAGAGAGAGAAACATTGATGAGAGAGAACATGATTGGCCACCTCCTGCATGCCCGCCCCCCCCCGGGGATCGGGCCCACAACCTGGGCATGTGCCCTGACTGGGAATCGAACCCGTGACCTCCTGGTGCATGGGTCGACGCTCAACCACTGAGCCGCACCGGCTGGGCCATTTTTAATTTTTTAATTACAGTTGACATACTATAATTAGTTTCAGGTATACACCTCAGTGACTAGACGTTTATATAACTTATGAAGTGATCACCCACCCCCACTCTCTTCCCCATCTGACACCATACTTAGTTGTTAGAATATTATGGACTGTATTTCCTGTGCTGTACTTGACATTCTCGTGACTACACAGTAACCACTCATTTGTACTTCTGGGTCCCTTCACCTTTTTCACCCACCGCGCCAAACCCCTCCCGTCTGGCGACCGCCAACAAGGTCTCTGCATCTACGAGTCGGTTTCTGTTCTGCTTGTTCGTTTTGGTTTTCATATTCCATTGTTAATAGATAGGAAGATACGCTGACGTTTACTTATTTATTTTTTTGGTAAGTTGGTTTCTGAAAAAAGCAGCCCTGTCTTCCCAAAGCGTGTCGGTGTGCTCGTTGACGTTCTCCGGAGCTTCCCAAGCAGCCTCGGGAGAGATCTCCGCGGGAGATGTATTTGGACAGGTGTGGAAGTGATCAGCTATATTTAAATATTTATACGGGGAGTTAGTTTCTTACTGTGCTGTTGTTGACGTCGTCGTTGGAGACGGCCCTGCCCCTTCTCCGAATGCCGCGGTGCGCTGTCGTTCCGCGCCGAGGTCGTTCCTGCCCCGGAAGGCTGTCTGAGCTTAAACCGGCCCCTGCAGACGCTCTGACACACAGTGTGGTTGGCGGCAGCCATCCTGCTGTTTATCTTCCGAAAATAGCTCTTCATTTGTGGAGAACGGAGAGGGGAGAGGGGAGAGGGCTGTGTTTCACGGCCTGGTGCCCTGCCAGGGGGCCTGGAGGCCGTCACCCCCGTCCGACCCCCAGCTTTCCCAAGACACCCCCCCCCAAGCGGATCCTCCAAGCTGTGAGGGAGACCCCGCTCTTTTCTCCTCGGAGGAGCCTCAGAATCTGTGATTGTTAGTTTCCATTACACCTCCAAGGCTTCCCTCCCCCCTCGTCTGGGTGAAATTGAAGGGCTCTTCCCTTCCCAGCAGTTATCTAGATAACAGCCATTTGTTCTCAAGGCTGACTCCCGGAAAGAATATATTCGGCATCTCAAGGGCTGGAATGTGCCAACCCGCCGGGCTCTTCAGAGTGGAAAGAGGCCCGTTGGCCCGGCAGAGGTCCCCTGGTTGGTGCTGAAGACCGACAGTCACACCAGCCCTGGCGTGGTCGAGGGCCGCCCTGTCCAGCACGCAGAGAAGGGTTGAGGAGTTTGCGCGCATTAGCAGTGTGTGTATTTGGTTGCCTTCTGGGCATACATGGTGGGCTTCCCCTTCCTTGGGGCTTTTGATGTTTGCGGTGAGCATGTCACTTGCGTTGGCCAGTGAACTGTGAGTGGACATGACACGTGTCACTTTAAGGCCCGTATCTGAAGGGCCCAGAGTCACTCGCACGCGGTGTTTTGGCCGTGGTGACTGTGGACGCCCACGGAGAGACGAGCTTCCGTCAGCAGGGCCCCCGGTGAGGGCATGGTGCAGCACAGCCCCACTGAGCGGGCGGGCTGAGCGTGAGCGACTCCCCCAGCCTGGCTGGCACGGGTGCCCCGAAGCACGCGGTACTGGCTGGGATGCCCGGGCCGTAGCACTGTCCTCACACCCACCACGGGCTGTCGCTGTGACCACGAGGAAGCTCCTGCTGACACGCTGACATACAGCCAGTCCTTGACCACAGCCAGAAGGTGAAGGACAGTCTGATTAGGTGTGTGTGTGGTGTGTGCATGCATGAGTGTCATGTTTATGTCGGTGCATGTGTGTGCTGTGTGTGCATGCATGAGTGTTGTGTGTATGCATGAATGTGTGTGCATGTGTGTGCTGTATGTGAGGTGTGTGCATGCATGAGTGTCATGTGCATGTGCGCGCTGTGTGCGCTGTGTGTGCATGCATGAGTGTTGTGTGTATGCACATGTGTGTGCTGTGCACACATGCATGAGTGTCATGTGCATGGGTGTGCTGTGTGTGCATGCATGAGTGTGCATGTGTGTGTTGTATGTGAGGTGTGTGCATGCATGAATGTCATGTGCATGTGTGCGCTGTGTGCGCATGCATGAGTGTTGTGTGTATGCACATGTGTGTGCTGTGCACACATGCATGAGTGTCATGTGCATATGTGTGCTGTGTGTGCATGTGTGTGCTGTGGGTGTGAGGTGTGTGCATGCATGAGTGTCTGTGCATGTGTATGGTGTGTGTGAGGTGTGCACATGCATGAGTGTCATGTGTATGTCTGTGCATGTGTATGCCGTGTGTGCATGTGTGTGCTGTGTGTGAGGTGTGTGCATGCATGAATGTGCTGTGTATGGGGTGTATATCTGTGCATGTGTGTGTGGTATGTGTGCATTTATGTGTGTGGTATGGTATGTGTGTGTAGTGTGGCATGTGTATGAAAAAACAAGGTTTTTGGAGACCTGTCAGCCGGCTCCCGGAGCTCCCGCCTGTGACTGATGCCTGGCGCCCCTGGAGGCAGGCGGGGTCAGGGACACTCAGCAGCGCTGGGGGACGTCATTCTCACAGGCTGCAGGGCACTAGCAGAGTTCAGAGTGATTGATACAAAAACAGTTTAAAGCATTTACTAGCTGTAAGGACTAATTTCCAATAAATCAGACAGGATCCCCTTGGGAACTGGGAATGAATGGGGGCAAAGGGAATTGCGAAGGGTTGTTGAGCAATAAGGAGCTGGGTTCCAGATCTCTGAAATGATATCCACACGGGCGAAGTTGGCCTGTCTGTTCCGTGTCCAGGAGCAAGATTTAAGTCCACGGCATGTCATTATAACCAGGAACTCGTCACCAGGAGATGGTCCGTGTTTCAGACACATCCCACCAGAAGGCGATTCTGCTAATTCCTCCCCAGTCCGAAACCGTAACGAAAAGGCGTTAACTGCTCGGGCCCCGCGAAGTCCGTAAATAAAGTCTTTCCAGGAACACTGCACATTGGGTGCACAAGGCAGAACTTTCATGATCTAATTTTAGTCATTTCTTTTCTAATGAAAAAGTTTAAATGGATATATATTTTATTACCTGCGAGTCCACAAGCACCTATTACACGTGTCCTGGAAGGTGTAGCGTCGTGCCTGAGCCTCGGGGAACACGGAACAATCAGAGTGTGCATTCTGTGGGAAGATCAAGTTCTGAAACGGCCTGGGAACTCGGACAGCAGGGGAATACTTGCCAGCACAGGAGGACAGAAGGGTCACCGGGGCTGGTGGACGCTGGCGTGGGGTCCGGGGCACAGAGATGTCCGCCCTCCGGGATGGGAGTCACCGGCTCGAGCTGGATGCGGGAGGGAGGTTTTGGAGTTCCCAAAGACAGACAGAGGCTGTCCCAGCGGCCCGGGCTGGCTTCTGGAGCCTGGGGATGTCCGATTCCATCAGACGTGGGCATTTCTCATAGGCAGGATGCAGCCTCATTTCCGGAGAAATCCCGGACCTGAGCGATGAGTGTCTCTGTAGTAACTAGATAGCAGGATGTGCTTGGGCAAAGTGAGGACAGAGGGGGAGAGGCGGGGACAGAGGACCCCGCGTGCCGTCCCTCTGTGGGTCCTCATGCGCTGTTATCTCACAGAACCCTCCCAGCGGCCTGGTGCCTGGGGCTTGGTTATGAAAGTGGAGACTTCCAGGGTGGGACACCCTGAGCCGCTCGGCCAGAAGGCTGCAGGGTGCTCTTCCAGTCTTGGCCAAGCCCCTCTCCAGGATCCCGAAAACATTTCAAAGGACAGTAGGCCGAGGCCTATCCTCTCTGTGGGCTCCAGGATACCAGGGTGTCCCCAGGAATCCAGTTTCTGCGACCTCCCCCAATGGCCCCACTCAGCACTCAGCGGGACCGGGCTCTCAGATGCTGACCCAGTATTTGGGGCCCCCGAGAGGAGCACCTCTGGACAGTTGGCACCCCAGGCACCCCACTCCCCCCACCCCACCCCGTCCTTACCCTGACTCTCAAGGGAAACAACTTGACAAGCCATCAGTGAGGCGCCCGTTTGCAAAGTGAGGGCTGACCCAGCATGCGCCCGATGTCCTTGGACCTTGGTGGCTGTGGACATGGGAGACGCTTCGGGAACCTGCCATTCTCCCGTCACCCCTTTGCTCTGAAGCATCCAGTGCCCCCCCCAACGACCCTGAGCAACACGCATGGCCCACCAGGACCCCCAGCATCTCTGTGGTCTCTCGTCACTCGTCCCATCGGCCACGGTGGCTGCTTCCCGGATCCTCTGAGAGTCAGGAGGCAGCCTGCGTGCGCCTGGGGACCTTCGCCACAGCCTGGGACCATCTTTCCCCCTTAACCTCAGGTTCCCCTCCCTCATCTTTGCTCAGAGGGCCTCCCAGGAGGAGAGGCCCGGTCGGTGTTCCACTCCTCTCTCTGAGAGCCTGGAGGGCTGCCTGGCTTGCAGTAGGTGTCTCTCCGTCGCTGTGGAAGGGTGGGCCTTCCCTTGTCTGCTGGCTCCACACTCAGGGCTGCTCAGAGGACAAGTGGAAGCTTGTGGCCGGCCTGATGGCCAGGAAGCCACCGCCGGGCATTCCAGGAGCAGCTGCGACTTCTCACAGCCCAAGGTGGTGGTGGTGGTGGTGGTGGTGGTGGCGGTGGCGCCGCTTCCAGGGGGTGCTGTGCTGGCTCCGTGTCGCTGGGAGCCCCATACTGCCTCCCAGACCTGAGCATCCCCCTCCAGGCTCCTCCCCGGGCCCTGGCACCCCAGTCCTGGCAGAGCCTCTCCCTCCCCTGTCCTTTGTGGGGCCCCCAGCCGCTGCCTGGGAAGGATGTTGTGCGATGCTCTCTCCTTGGTCCCTTCTCCAGGGAATCGCGGTGAGAAGTTCTCAGTGCTGCCGAGGGCGAGAGGAAGTGGGTGCTCCAGAAGCCGTCTTCCTCGGAGGAGGGGAGGATGCTGGTCGGCAGGGGAGGGGGCTGGCGCAGAAAGGAGGGGGTGCCTTTCTAATTAAATTTAGTATCCAGTGTGGTAGATAAACAAAAGTACGAATGATGATAAAATGCACAGCCCATAGCATTAGCTTGAGAGAACACAGCTCCGTGCTCCGTCTGCCCCATCCTCCTGAGCCCGCCCCGGCCAGGAGGGCTCCGCACTTCTGCCTCGTGGGCGTGTTTTCAAACAAGGAATCCTCTCCTGCCGTGTGTTTTTAAGCTTTACAGGTAAATCACTCACATACTGCAAACACTTTTTTAAATTAAATTTTCTATTTCAAACAATTTCAAAATGTTGAAAAGTGACAAAATTGTGCAAATACCATTTGCATATTATTCACTAGCTTCCACTGTTGTTAACATTTTATTGCATATGCTTAATCATTCTGTCTCTCTGTGTGTATATATATACGCACACACAGTATATCCACACACAAATCCGCACACAGCATATACACATAGTGTACACACACAGTATATCAATACACACAGTATATCTACATACAAATCCACACATAGTATATACACACAGTGTATATACACACATACACACAGTATATCCACACACAGCATATACAGTGTATACACACACACACACAGTAAGTATATCCATACAAACAGCATATCCACACATTATGAACAGTATATCCACACATATACACACATATGTACATACAATATATATACACACGTGTACACACACAATATACACACAGTATACCCATACATAAAGTATATCTACACACATATTCACACACAGCATACACACACAGTATATATACATACGCACACATAGTATATCCACACACATATATGCACACATAGTATATCTACACACATCTCCACACCCCATATATACACCCATATACACACAGTATTTACACCCACGCACAGTATATGTATGCACAGAATACATACACACTCTTACACACAATATATATGCACACATATATGAAATAGTCTACATATGCAACATTTAAATTCTCTTCTGAAACATTTGAGATAACTTGTCACCATGAGGCTCCTTTACCTCTTCCTACTTCAACGCATGTTTCCTAAGACCAAGGACATTCCTTTACAGAGACCAGCACAAGTATCAAACCAGGAAGTTAACATGACACAGGACTAAGATCTAACCCCCAGACCTTGTAGAAATTCAACAGTTGTCCCATTAATGTTTTTTACAGCAAAAGCAAGACAAGTGACTTTATGTTCTTGGTTCAGCATCCAACCCAGGATCCCAGGTTGCACTCAGTTGTCACTTCTCTTTAGTCTCTTTTCATTGGGGTCAGGGCCTCGGTCTTTTTAGTTTTGTTCTTGGGTTTGATAGGTTTTGAAATATTGGCCTGATTGTTGGTCATGCCCCCTTAGTTCTGGTTTGTCTGGTGTTTCCTCATGGTTGGAGTAGGTTACAGTGTTGTCCATAACACCACCGAAGTAATGCTTGTCCTTCTCAGAGCGTCTGGTAGGGTGCGTGGTGTCTGCTTGTCTCGTTGCTGGTGGTGCTCTCTGGTCTTGATTCAGACGCTGTCTGCCAGGACCCTCTACTGTGGAGTCGCCATTTTTCTCTTTGCAATTAACAAGTATCTCTTGGGGTGAGACTTGGGGATTGGGTGAACCTCTTGCTTCTTCTCAAATTTAAAATCTCTTAAAAATGTTTAGAAACAGCTTTAATGTGATAGAACCGACATACCATACAGTCCACCCATTTAAAGCATACATATGTGCCACCATTCATTTTAAACATATTCATCAGCTCAAGAAGAAACCCCCATCCCTGCTCCCTGCCCCTCAGCCTTACACAGCCACGGGTCTGCTGTGGAGTTCTGTCTTCTGGGCTTTTATGTGAATGAAATCACATAATTCGCGGGCTTTTGTGATTGGCTTCTCTCAGCATAATGTTTTCAATGTTCATTCAAGTTGTGCTTCATTCCTTTTCATGGCTGAATAGTATTCCTCCATTCATAGTTTGTCCATTCATCTGTTGATGGGCATCCACCTCAGCTATTCTGAATAATGATGCTGTAAACATTTGTGTACAATTTTATTTTGTGTGTAGATACAGATTTCATTTCTCTTGGGAATACACCTGGTGGTGAAATTGCTTGGTCATATGGTAACTCTATGGTTTAATTATTTGCGTAACTGCCAGTCATAGACTTTCCCACATCATTTTAGATTCTCACCAACAGTATATGGATGTCCCAATTTCTCCATCAGCACTTGCTAATCTCTGACTTTCTGATTCTAGACATCACATCACAGTGTAATGGAAGTGTATCTCACTGGGTTGTTGATGTGTATATTACTGATGAGTAATGTTGTGTATATTTCCAGTTCTGTATTTTTTTATTTTTTATTTTTTGGAGAAATGTCTGTTCAGATCCTTTGCCTTTTTAAAAAATTTAATCCTCACCTGAAGATATTTTTCCACTGATTTTTTATATAGAGTGAGAGGGAGGATCGGAGGGAGAGAGAGAAACATCGATATGAGGGAGACTCATTGATTGGTTGCCTCCTACAAGACCCCAACCAAGGCCGGGGATCGAACCTATAACTGAGGTACGTGCCCTTGACCGGGAATTGATCCCATGACTCTTTGGTGCAAAGGCCAATGCTCCAACCCCTAAGCCAAACCAGCCAGGGCGCCTTTAAAAAAAAAAAAAAAAAAGAATGTTTTTATTGATTTCAGAGAGAGGAAGGGAGAGGGAGAGAGAGATGGAAACATCAGTGAGAGAGACATTGATCAGCTGCCTCCTGCATGCCCCTATTGGGGATTGAGCCCACAACCTAGGCATGCGCCCTGACCAGGACTTGAACCATGACTTCCTGGTGCATGGGATGACGCTCAACTAACTGAGCCACACCAGCCGGGCTCCTTTGCCTTTTTATTTATTAAGCTGTAAGAGTTTATTTATATATACAAGTCCCTCCTCAGATATGTAGTTTGCAAATATTTCCTTCCATTCCAAGAATTGCCTTTTCACTTTTTGATGGTGTCCTTTGAAGCACAAAAGTTTTTAATTTTGATGAATTCCAATTTAATCTATTGTTTTATTTTTTAAAAGTCTTTATTGATTTTTTTTTAGAAAGAGTGAAAGGGAGAGAGAGAAACATTGATGTGAGAGAGATACATTGATCGGTTGTCTCCTGCACGCCCCCTACTGGTGATCGAGCCCACAACCTGGGCATTTGCCCTGATTAGGTATTGAACCTGGACCTGTCCGTCCATGGGATGGTGTTCAATCCACTGAACCCCATTGGCTGGGCTTAATCTATTGGTTTTGTTGTTGTTGTTGTTGGCTTATGCATTTGGTGTTCAATCTAAGGATGCTTTGCCAACGTCAAGGTTATGAAGATTTGCTGTTATATTTTCTTCTGGGAGTTTTATAGTTTTCGGCTCTTAGGTGTTTATATATTTGACTCACCCATTTTGAGTTAATTTTTGTCTGTGGTGTGAGGTAAGGGTCATTTCATACTTCCGTATGCCGCTGTCCCATCACCGTTTGTTGAAAAGACTCTTCTCTCGTGATTGAATGGTCTTGGCATGTTTTTTGAAGATCAGTTGACCGCAGATGTGTGGGTTTATTTCTGGGTTCCCAACTCTATTCCATTGATCTTTATGTCAGTAGTTGCGCCGGCACCACACTGTCTTGTTTATCACAAGCTTGAGTTTGGGAGATGTGAGTCCTCTTATTTTGTTTAGTTTTTAGGGCTGTTTTGGCTATTCTGTGTCATTTACAATTCCATATGAATTTTATTTTATCATTATTTTTGAAATTTTTCATTTATTTTCAGATAGAGTGGGGTGGAGGAGAGAAACACCGATGTGAGAGAGACACACCATTGGTTGCCTCCCACATGACCCTGACCAGGGCCGGGGACAAACCACAACCAAGGTACATGCCCTTGATAGGAATCAAACCTGAGACACATTGGTTCACGGGCCAATGCTCTAACCTCCAAGGCAAACTGGCCAGGGCCAATTCCATATGAATCTTAGAATTAGGTCGCCAGTATCTACAAAGAAGTCAGATGGGATTTTGATGGAGATTGTGATGTACTTGTGGAACAATTTGGAGAGTATGGGCCATTGTCCATCTATTTGGGTCTTTGGTTTCTTCCAATAACGCTTTGTAGTTTTCACAGTGTAGTTTTATACTTCACTTGTTATTCCTACATATTTTATTCTTTTTGATGGACTGGTTTTTAATTTTATTTTTAGATGGATCATTGTAAATGTATACAAATACAGTGCATTTTTTTGTGGATTGACCTTGTACCCTGGAACTTTGTTGAACTTGATGCGTACGTCTTTTTACACGCTTCTGGATTCAGTTTGTGAGTGTTTGTTGAGGGTGTTTGCATGTATATATTCATAAGAGGTACTGGTTAGTAGTTTTCTCATGGTGTCTTTGGTTTGGTATGAGGGTTATACTGGTTTTATAAAGTGGGTTGGGAGGTGTTTGCTCCTTTTATAATTTTTGGAAAAGTTTTTGAAGACTTGTAAAGGATTAATTACTCTTTAAAGTTTTGGTGGAATTCACAAGTGAAGCCATCTGGGCCTGAGATTTTCTTTGTGGTAATTTTTTATTACTAACTCAGTCTCTTGTTATAGGTCTATTCAGATTATCTGTTTGTTCTTGAGTCAGTTTTAGTAGCTCATACCTTTCTAGAAATTTATTAGTTTCATCTAACTTATCTAATTTGTTTGGTGTACAATGGCTCGTCGCATTCCTTTATAATGCTTTTTATCCCTGTAACCTCACAGGAATGTCCTTCCTTTCATTTCTGACTCTACAAATTTGAATCTTCTCTCCTTTTTCTTGGTCAGTGTAGCTAAAGATTTGTCCATTTTGTTGACCTTTTCAAAGAACCAGCTTTCTGTTTTATTGATTTCTCTCTCTGTTTTTCTCTTCTCTATTTCATTAATTTCCACTGCAATGTTCATTATTTCTTTTCTTCTTCTTTCTTGAGGGCTTCTTTGTTCTTCTTTTTCTAGGTTTAAGGTAGAAGATTAAGTTATTGATTAGAGCTTTTTTTCCTTTTATATATTTCCCTTTATATAGTCCCCCCCCCCAAGTATTGCTTTTGAATTTTCCCATAAATTGAGGTACTTTGTGTTTTCATTTTCATTCATCTCAATGTATTTTCCAACTTCCCATTGGTTATTTAGGCATAGCTCATATATGTTACACATATTTGTGGGTTTCTCCCAACTATTTGTGAAGGTTTGTTTTTTCCATATCAATTGATACAATATGCCTAGCTCCATAAAATTGCATGAAACTTTTTTTTTGCTTTTGATTTCTAATTTCATTTCATGTGTTTGGAGAGTGTGCTTTGTATCATTTCTAACCGTTTACATTTACTGAAGTTAGAGAATGTTCCCTGTGGCCTTGAGAATAACGTATATTCTGTTGTCGGATGAAGTCTTCTAAAGACGTCTGTTCGGTTAGTTGGTTTATAGTGTCAGTCGGGTCTTCCATTTTCTTGTTGCTGCCCAGTCTAGTTGTTCTGTCCGTTACTGAAGGTAAGATACTGAAATCCCCAAGTACTGGTGTGGAAGTGTCTGTTCTACCTCCATCTTTCTCCGTTTCCTTCATGCATTTTAGTGCTCTGTTATGAGGGGTTCATGTGTTTATAACGGTTAGATTTCCTGACGCACGGACCCTTTTATCATCGTGAAAAGTTCCTCTTTCTCTTCGGTGACATTCTCTGTTTCCGGCCTATTCTGTCTGATATTGGTGTAGCCACTCCAACTTTCTGGTGGTTACCGCTTGCATGATGTATTTTGTCCACCATCCTCGTATTTTCACTCTATTTGTATCTTTGAATCTAAAGTGTGTTTCATTTGCGAAATGTGTTTATTTGATGTAGATATTTATCACTTTTTTTCACTGCATCTTATTTGCGGTTATAACCGCTATATAATTATCAACAATTAGCGTTTACTTAGTAGTGATCTGTATCTGACACTTCCCTAGACTCTGTGCAGGGTTCATGATGAATTAGACCCAGTTCCCACCCTCAAAGGGCTTAGAACCCAAGTGGACGAGAAGGTCCCACCAGGTAACAACATCATGACATCCTGTGAGGGTGCTGAGTGCCCATCGCTCATGCAGACGGAAAGGTTTACGTAAAACGAATGTAAAGAGAGAGGGGGAATCTCTCTTCCTTCATGGTCATGTTACAAATTCAGGAGAAAAACTATTATAGAATTTTTTCTTCTTGTTTTAAACAGGCTAACTTCATTGTAGTATTAAAGTGGATACACTGTCTAAAATATCTCCGGGGGGGGGGGGGGCAGGATGGGGAGGAGGGTGTCTGGGGGGGGAGGAGAAACATCTGTAACAAAAATAAATTAATTGGAAGAAAAAAAGCATGTCCCATGTTTCCAGCCTCTACAGTCACCAACAGCTTAAATTTCACCTCTGAGCTCAGTTCTGTCTGTGGTGGGTGGACCTAGGATCAGCACGTCCCATGTTTCCAGCCTCTACAGTCACCAACAGCTTAAATTTCACCTCTGAGCTCAGTTCTGTCTGTGGTGGGTGGACCTAGGATCAGCCTCATTCCTCAGGCTGATTTCAGGATCCTGCATCCTGAGAGCTGGAGGCTGGTCCAGCTGTGACCTGGTACCAGGTGTCTCGTGCCTGTCGCTGGTTCTCATGCTGTCGATTCTGCTGAGCTCCTGGTACCTGTGGGCCTGGAGCCGCGCCTGCTGTGGCCTCACCTGCCGTCCTGGGCACAGGGCTGTCCCCATCCTCCTGGGGTCTGGGGCCCGGCCCTCTCTCCTGGGCTTCTCAAGGCCGAGGGCCTGCATGCCTCAGGTCCAGGCATTTCCTCCATTAGCAGTTCCCTCCTGCTGCTGCCAGCCCAGACTGGACATGTGACTCAGGCTTGGTCACAGCACATGGCTGACAAGTGTCCATGCTCAGTAAAGTGCCTCCTCACCCACCTGACAGAGGGTGACATCCCTTCAGAGATGGAAGCCGCTCTCGCCACCGCCTGGCCCTGCTGTGGCCAGCAGCACCCTCTCGAGGTGACTGGGCAGCACTGCGCGTGTGGACGTCTTGTCTGTGGCCTTGACCTCACGAGGTCCACCTGCTAGCCTCCCCAGCCAGCTGGCCCAGGCTCGTGTTAGTTGGCTTGTTCTTTCTTTAGTTCACTTGCTTGCGCATTCGTTCATTTGTTCGTCCGTTCATTCATTCATTCATTCAGTACAGATTGTGGGCTTTACAGAACAAACCACACACGCGTGCAGAGAGCCTCTGCCCCCTTCACCCAGGGGCACCAGGTGTCTCTGAGCATCTCAGAGTATGTGGAGTGGCGGCCGCACTTCACCTGTGTGTCTGGCCCTGTGCAGGGTGATGTGAAGGCTGCACAGGGCAGGGTCATGACCCTTCAAAACCATGTGGTTCTGCCGAGGGTGCCAATCAAGCCAGCCCCCACGAACCTCGAGTTAACATGCGCCTCTGTGCTTTCGCCTTCAGGATTTGGATGAGAAAGGCTGACGTTGCTCAGTGTCCACTGAGGGTTGGAGTGGTTTAGGATTGCTTCCTAAAACTTGAGCTGAGCCCTGAAGGATGGGTAGACATTAGACAGATTCTGGGGATTGGCATTGTGCTTGGGGAGAATCACTTGACTAAGTGTGTCATCATGGGTTCTAGGGACACCGGAAAAAACAGCCGAATGGAGCGCGTTAGGTGTTTCATATGCCCTATGCTTGGAACCTACTGGACTAGTCAGCACGTGGGACCTTTGTATAAGAAGCTGTGTTCTGGGCCGGCCAGCGCTGGGCAGCCTTGGCTGGCATGCGACTGTGGTTGGCCCTCTGGCCTGGGTAGCACCATGGAGGTACCACCGCTGAGACCTGGTATGACCGTGACTCAGAAATAGCCTTCGTCCAAGTCACACCTCCAGCCTTCTCCTGTGTGACTACTGTTTGAGCACGTTTATTTTTTGTTGTTGAATCTGTAGGGTAATTACCTTTGTCCTTCATAATTGCATTAGTTTCCTTGATGAGCAGAGATGCTCCAGAGTCTGCGCTGTTAAGAAGAGGTTAGGATTGAGGTTTCCAACCTGCGGCTGGAGTGGGAAGGATCTCTCCACGCCAATTACTGTCTCCTTGATAGGATTAGTCACTGTGTTAATTGCTGCTCAGAAAAACTGCCAAGTTTGTTGTTTCAGACTCTGGCTTATAAAATATTGCAGATGTCATCTGAAATGCAAATCGCATTTGGTATGAGAGATAACTGTTGATCCATTAACACTCGGGGGGTGATTTGTACCCGAGGCTGCAGGAGGGAGAGGAGCCCTACCCTTGGATATTAATTGCAACTTTGATGGCGGTTCCAGACCTGGGAGGGGGGGAGGCGGGCAGGCCTGTTCCTTGGCACCCTCTGGGAGTAGACTGGGCTCTGGGAGCAGCTGATGGAACTGGCCAGAGGATGGAGGGGCCACCTCTCTCTTCACCCCAGCACTGCCTGTCTGCTCTGCCTCGCCCGGGGGTGAGCCTCTGGGCCACACCCTGGATCCTGTGTCCCTGCAGGGTCAAAGGGCCCCCGCCAGTCAGTCCTTAGTGGTCTCTGAGTCCAGTCTGTGGCATATCGCCATCCTGGACGAGGAGAGACTAGGCGGAATTAGAAAATACCCTATAATTTATAGCATTTTGTTTTCTTTAGAAAACCTTGAGTTTTGAGATAACTTAAAAATTTCAGAAAATCTGTAGGAATAGCACAAAAAAATCTCATATCCTCTTTACCCAGATTCCCCAGTTGTTAATATTTTATCATTTCTGCTTTCTCATCCTCTGTGTGTGTGTGTGTGTGTGTGTGTGTGTGTGTGTGGAGGGGCGGGGAGGGCATTCTTCTGAACCATCTGACAGAGTTTCAGACACGATGCCCCATTATTCCTAAACACTTCAATGCCTGTTCCTAAAAACTAGGACATTCCCTTGCATAACTTAGCACAATGATCAAAATCAGGACAATAGCACTGATACAATATTATTATCCAGTCTACAGACTTCATTCCTATAACCAATTACGTTCCAGTAATGTTCTTTGTAGCAAAATGTAATTATCACCATTATCATCATCGTCATCATCTGGGCAAGATATAGTCTAAAAATCTTACATTATATTTGGATTCCATTATATTTAGTCTCTTTAATCCCCATTAATAAGATCCAGTTCCTTCATCTTTCTTTGCCTTTCATTTTTGGGAGGGATACAGGCCAGTGATTTTGCAGAATGTTCTGTGAGTTGGGTTTGTCAGTGTTCTCTTGCGACTAGGTTCAGGGTGTACGATTGTGGCTGGAAGACCACAGAAGTCCCATTGGGCCCCTTTCAGTCCCGTCGGCTTGGTTGACTCTGGTCCTTGGTTAAGATGGTCTCTGTTAGGCTGCTCCAGAGCCAGGCGATTGTTTTCCCTTTGTAAGTAATTCGTATCTTGTGAGGAGATAGTTTGGGTTTATGTGAATACTTTGTTTCATTGAGCTTGCCTTAGCACCCATTGATAATCCTTGTCTGAATCAATTATTATTCTAATGTTTGCCAGATGGTATTTCTTTTCTAAATTTATGTATTGTTCAGTACTCTACTGTTTTGAGGATCTTTGGCTTCCCCCCATTGTTAATCTACTCATTCATTTATTTACACCCACGTAGACTCATTTATTCCTGTGATAGGCAATGGGTTACATTGACTAAGTCGCATTGACTAAGTTACTTTCAGTGGGCTATCTATTTGTCCAGTGGTTTATAAACTAGTTATTTTGATGGTGAAATTGTCAGTGATTTGGCCAGTGGGAACCCTTTCAAAGCAATTTTTTTTTTTTTGCATTTTTGAGCATTTATTGGTCATTTTTGGAAATATTATAAATTGATCTTAGAATTTCTAGGAAATATAAAATTCAACAAATATCATCGATTTCAGTATAAAGCAGAGCACAAAACAGTATTATTTCTTGAGACTGTCACAATAATAGGCTTCTCACGAAATCTGATTACCTCTGAAATGTGTATATAAGCTTCTGTCTTTTTTTAAACCTTTATTGCTATATTACAGGTTTCCTCCTTTTCCCCCCACTGACACCCTCCTCCCGCCCCACCCCACCCCCGCCTTCATCACACTGTTGTCTGTGATCATTGGTCTGCTATGTGCATATAAGTTCTTTGATTTATCACCCCCCCCCCCCCCCGAGGTTTGTGGGTCTGTTCCCTGCTTCCATGTCTCTGGATCTATCATGTTCGTCAGCTTATTCTGTTCATTAGATTCCACTTATAAGCCAGATCATATACTTGCCTCTGATTGGGAACCCTTTCCCTATGACTGCGGTGTCCTTTTGATAAGCCCCTCCCAATATTTTCCCCAACATTTTACTATGAAAATTTTCCAAGATACAGAAAGTTCACAGATTTTTTTCAGCAGACACCCTAGACCTATGACCTGGATTCCTTAATTAACGTTTTACCCTGTCTGCTTTATCACACAGCTACCTACCTACCCACCCAACAACCCATCTCCTTTGTGAATTGCATTTCAAAGTAGACATCAGCACGCTTCATCTTGAATCCTTCGGCAGCCGTGGTACGGCCCGGAGCTCGTATCCATGTGTAGCTCTTCTATTAGGTGAAACGAACACACGGTGCGATGTGTGAGTATCAAGCGCACCATTTGGTGCGTTTGGACAAGTGCGTTCACCCGTGTAATCTCAAGCGCCTCCCAAGACGTAGAACACTGCCATCGACCCACGGAGGCTCCTTCCCGTCCCTTTCCCGTGGGGCCGGTCCCCGTCTTCCTCAGCCACCAGCTGTGATTTTGTTTCCCCCACGGATGAGTCTTGCCTGTTCTAGAACTTCCTCTAAACGGAGCACGCACAGTTCGGGTCCCTTTGTGTGAGGGTTAGTGCTGGTGGTGGCGTCAGTCACTCCTCCGCCTTGTCGTCTGTGCAGTGCAACAGCATGCCCCAAGGTCGCCTGCACCAGCCCTGGCTCCTTTCCGTGGACAGTGGTGTCTGGACTCCCTGTGTGTCCGTTGCTACGGGGTCATTTCTGTCTTCATTCAAAGAGCTGAAAACCGCGCGTGAGTGTGTCCTCAGAAATGCACACACACACCACTGTCTCTATCTCTATTCCTGTGCATCGTGCCCGTGTGTTTAAAAGCGTGCATTCGCAACGACACCAGTTGCAGTTGCACACCACAGGGCTCATTCTAACCTCTACCTTTGCACAGAGGACCCCTTTTTCAACAAGGGGAGATTTTCCCGAATATGTTTATTCATTTTCTAAATCCTAAAGTACACACGCAGTAGTAAATAAGAGTTCACCCACAATGCAGAGGAAGACAAAGCTGCCAACCAGAGCTCAGCACTCATTTCCGGCAGTTTGTCCTCACGTTGAGGGCCTGTCGTTGAGCTGTTGTGTCCAGAGGTTACCACGGTCACTGGCCCTCTCCCCACCCCCTGACTCCGGTTCCCTTACTCCGGTTCCCTTATGACTGGAAACAAAATGCATTTTTGCTTGTTTGTTTAGGTCTTGAAGTCCCTCCCCATTCTTCCTGATGTTTTTAAGTAAATAACACATTAACATGTTTACCAAAGAAATAACACATTAACATGTTTACCGAAGTAAAGCTATGCAAACAAGCTCCCATCCCAGGTAACCCGTACCTCCGTTTGCCCTTTATCCTGTTACTTTTGCTGACATAAGCAGGTTTATGTGTAGTTTTTTTTAATCCTCATCCGAGGACATTTTTTTTTTCCATTTTTTGTTCAGGTAGAGTGGGAGGGAGAGAGAGGAACAGAGAGAGAGAGAAACATCAACATGAAAGGGACACATCTAGTGGCTGCCACCGCACGACCAACAGGGGCTGGGGACAAACTGCAACCGAGGTACGCGCCCTTAGCGGGAACCGAATCTGGGTCTCTCTGGGCCGCAGGCCGACGCTCTAACCGCTGAGCCAAACCAGCCAGGGCAGGCTTATGTGTATTTTATGTTCTTTTTTCCATATACGAATGAAGATACTCCTTTGCACAGTGCTTTCTATTTGAAAGTATCAACCTTTTTATTTTGCGAGAAGTTTCGATATATGTACAGTTGTGAGAGATAACAGAGAGATCCACATCCATGTCCCTTTTAAACAGCTCCCCCGATGGGAACATCTGGAACTGCAGCCCAGTCTCACCACCAGGACCGCCGAGTCAAGACACAGGGCACGGCTGCCAGTCTGCCACCATCAGGGTCCTGGCTGATGCCGTTTCAGCCTCACCCACTTCCTCCCCACTCCTGCCCCTCTTCTGCCCCTCATCACCACTGCCCGGTTCTGTTCCGTGGGTCTCTGGGCTTCCTCCACTCACACTGTCGCCGTAGCTAGATGGCCTCCCGTGCCATCCTTGAATGGTGTGTCTGCACTTTCTCGTTCCCCGGGTGAGTGTAGCTCGTGCTCATCCTGTTCTGTTGACAGAAATCCAGAATTTTGTTCTGTGAATTTGAACTATCTCGTCACTTCTGTGCCTGACTTTATTGCTGTGCTTTTCTTATTGTTGTTCTTCTTCTAGGTTTTTGAGGTTGTCTTTTAAAGAGCTGATTCTTTCATTTTTACTGAAATATGTGTTTAAGGAATTTCCCTCTGATTACCGCTTTAAATAGGTTCCATTAACTCTGATCATGTATACATATTTTAATGATCGTGTATACATTTTTGAAATTAGTTTTTTGTTTTTTGTTTTTAATTGCAGCCAGCCGGTGTGGCTCTGTGGTTGAGTGTCAACCCTTACACCAAGAGGTCGCCAGTTCGATTCCTGGTCAGGGCACATGCCCAGGTTGTGGGCCAGATCCCCAGTGGGGGGCGTGCAGGAGGCGGCCAGTCCATGTTCTCTCTCATTGATGTTTCTCTCTCTCTCTCTCTCTCTCTCTCTCTCTCTCTCTCTCTCTCTCCCTCCCTTCCTTTCTCTCTAAAATCAAGAAAGAAAAAAAAAATTGATTTCTAGTTCTATTGTACCGTGATCAGAAAATGGTCTTTGTGATATTTCTGCTATATAAAATGTCGATTATCTATTTGTCACCTAATATTGATCAATTTTTGTGGCTATTCGATGTGCATTTAAGAAGGCGCATTTTCTGATGTCAGATATATGCAAACCTTTATGTGATCTACCTCCCTGATCACGTTGCCTGGGACTCTGTGTCGTCCCTTGTCTTGTCTGCCGGGTCGCGCGTGCTGGAAGTGGGTGTTGAAGTGCACTGTTACCAGTGTTTTCGTGTAGGGGATTTCCCTTCCGTTGCCCACCGTGTCTCCTTGTGAATACAGCTGTGGTCTTGTTTGGTGCAGCATTCATGACTGATACGTTTTCGTTGTGAAGTGTGATTATTTTTAGCATTAGGAAGTGTCCGTTACATTGAACACTTTTCCTTGGACCCTGCGTACTCTGCTGTCTGACACCCAGACGGCAAAGCTTGTTATTACTTCCATTTGCTTGATATGTCTTTGCCCATCTCTTCATGGTTAGCCTTTCTGCATCCCTTGTAAACATGTGGCTCTTGTATACAACATGGAGTTGGATCTTGTGTTTAAGCCAGATAAAAAATCTGTTTTCATAGATGAGTTAAGTTTGCTCACGGTTAGTTTTCTCTTTTTTTATCCTCACCCCAGGACAGTTTTCCATTTTTTGTTCAGATAGAGTGGGAGGGAGAGAGAAGAAGAGAGAGAGAGAAACATCGGTGTGAAAGGGACACATCGAGTGGTTGCCACCCGCACGACTCAACCAGGGCCAGCGACAAACCACAACCGAGGTATGCGCCCTTAGCGGGAACCGAACCCGGGTCTCCCTGGACCGCAGGCCGATGCTCTAACCGCTGAGCCAAATCGGCCAGGGCCACAGTTAGTTTTATGTGCAAAATTTTATGATTAATATTCCTGGTATCAACATTTTCTTAATATTTTTGTAATAGATACTATGTATTATGTCCTACTGATTGTACATTTTCTGTCATAATATATATTTTTTGCTACCTTATTATTTAATTTCTTTTGATATACAGATAATTTTCATTTTTATTCTAATGGTTACTTTTGTACTTATTACCGTTGAAAAATTCTTTTAATCCTCTGTAAACCTTTACTATCTGGTTTGTCAGTTCCTAATGGAATCCCTTGACTCCTTATCTAACCATCATTATATACAACCTATGCATTGTATACAGTTTCTTATACAACCATAATTATATACTACCTATACAATGTATAATTTCCTATAAAACCATCATTATATACAACCTATACAGTATATACAGTTTTCTATACAACCATAATTATGTACAAACTATACATTGTATGTTTCCTGTGCACCATTGTTTTGTACAACCTAAACAGTTTAAACAGTTTCCTATGCAACTGTTGTTATACACAACCTATACAATGTATACAGTTTCCTATACAACTATCATTATGTACACCTTATACATTGTATGCAGTTTCCTATACAACCATCATTGTATACAACCTATACAATGTATACAGTTTTGTATACAACCATCATTGAGCTTATTCTGGTTTTGTTTTTTGTTTGTTTGTTTTTTTATCCTCACTGGAGGACATTTTTGCATTTATCTTCAGACAGAGTGGGAAGGAGAGACGGGGGAAGAAAGAGAGAGAAACATCGATGTGAGAGAGACACATCAACTGGCTGCCACCCACACAACCCCAACCGAGGCCAGGGACAAACTGCAACCGAGGTACATGCCCTTAGCGGGAACCGAACCTGGGACTCTCAGGTCCACGGGCCAACGCTCTAACCGCTGAGCCAAAACGGCCAGGGCTGGTTTTGTTTTATTGTCTTTTGTTTTATGTCATTTCATAGTTACATATTTTTACTCTGACAAGACGTAAAATATCTATGTATTATTCCATTCTTCTTTCCACGTTTAATTTGGATCTACAATTTAACGATATTAACTGCTCCCCTAAGTTCGTTTGCCGAAGAGTCGTCCCTGGATGGATGGTGTTAATTCTCTAGTATATTCCTTAGGAAGGCTCGTGGTGCTGATCGCCTCAGTTCTGATGTGTTGAAGCTCACTTTGGACAGCTTCGATTGTGAAGATCTACTTTGCTGGGTGTAAATGCTTTGATTCACACCTTCTCTCCGAGTCTCATGAGATGTGCTCCGTTGCTGCTCAGCTGTGTGGCTCCTTTTGAGATGTCTAATGACGGTCTCAAGCTCTCGCCCTTGTAAATTATTTGATCTTTTTGGTTTGCGGGCTGCGAGGGTATTTTCTCAAGTGTTTCTAAGGTTTTTAATTCCATTGCCAGTGTTATGTTTCAGCTTTTCTTCCACTTCATGGTTGTATTTTCGGAGTGGTTTTCATCAGCTAAAATATTTGGAGTCTCGTGTTTGTTTTCCTTCTTCTAGTAGCCTTTAGACAGATGGAGCTGCTTACACCTCTGCATTTCACAAGCCGGCTGGCTTGCTGAGCGGTTTGTGTGATTCTTAGTTCAAGGGCTCCCCCTTCTGTCGGTGTAGCACAGTGCAGCTACTGAGCGGTTGGCTTTTGTGGCAGGGGGTGGGCAGGGGTGAGGGGGGAAGCCTGTGTCCTTGGATTTATTACTGCTGTTGTTTTGTGGGTTCCTAAATGTCCCTCTCTTCCTTTGTCTACGTTTACTGTGCACTTTCCCGACGACGCCCACCCCTCCTGCACCAGGCCCCCTGCCCCCTCTGCCTCGGAGCCGAGGCCCACCTTCAAGCCCCCTTTCTGCGGTCCGTGTTCCGGCCTGTCTGCGTTCTTCAGGGTCACTTCACTAATTTTTGTTCACTCCTGAGCCCTCTGAACGTGGCATGGGGACCCTTTCCACCCCCCTGCGCAGTTTGCAAGGTTTTGGGTGGGAATCACGAAAGAGTGTCACTGGACGTTAGTGTTTATTTTCCCACCTACGGGCAGTTTTATGTTCACGGTGTCTCTCTGCTAGTGATGCTCAAGTCGTGGGTCGCGTGTGGTTTTATTGGTTCTTGTCGACCTGTGTTGCTTTCGGAGGCTGTGTCGGGAGACTTCGATTTCCGTGGCCGTCATTACCTTGGCTCATGGGAAGACGCCTCAGTAGCATTTTTAGAGATTGTGCAGCGACATCGATTTCAAGTATGATAGTAAAAGTATTTTTGTATTAATGTACACACATGAATTTTGAAGGCATGCTTGAAAAGATATATTCTCTTAGCGGAGTTGAGCATCTCCCCCGTGAGCTTATGCACACGCTTCATCTGTTCAGCCAGCCCTTTCTCATCGATACTTTAGGTGGATATTGGGGAGTCATTGCTTTCTGTTTTTAGGGGGCCGACTCACTGAGACTTTTACTGTTGGGGTGGCGCACGGGAGGGAGGATTGCCGCTCTGCGTCAGAGGCCAGTGTGGTCTGGTCCGTGACGTGCACGTGCGTGGGCCAGCTCACCGCCCAACCACACCTGTCCAGTTTCATGCAGGGCTCAAAGTGGGGTGACTCAGATTCAGCTCTGCAGGGCTCCGGGAGGCAGCTCAGCGCCTGACACGTTGCAGGGGCTTATGAATGTTCGTGGAAGAAGTGAATTGAGTGTCTTCGTTTTGAAAACAGAGCACCTGTGAACCATTAGAGTAGGAAAACCCAGGGCCCTCGGAGGAGAAGGGGAGCTTGCAGAGGGTCTGTGCTTTGTCCCGGGGAGCAGCAGAGGGAGCCGGGCATGTGGGAAGTTCCAGTTACAAACCCCCTTCGGAAGGAGGGGCAGGCCGGCTGCAGGCTCATGTCCGGGATCCTGGCGGATCCTGGCTTCCTGGCGGATCCTGGCTTCCTGGCACGGTGCATGCTCACTGGAGCGCCCAGGTCACGGGCACGGTCTCTGTCTCCCCAGACGCCACCTGGGTCTGCTCATTTGGTGTCCTCAGAGTGCTGCCCATCTTCTCTTTCTCTGTGGATTCCTGGAAAGGTGCCACCTCAGCTCTATCACAGTAGGGGCAGGTGCCCCCAACAGCTTCCCCAGAAGGACACTGCCTAGGTCTGAGCTGCCTGTTTAATGGTGATCTGGAGCCGAGTTGGACAGGGACTGTTCTGGGTCCTCATGAGTCCTCCCGTCCAAAGATGGTGGGTCAGGTCTAAGAATGTCCTTCAGCCTCTGGGCAGCACCCCCTCCCCTCAAGTCCACCCCTCAGCTTCCACGCAGCACCCCAGCCCCTCAAGTCCATCCTTCAGCTTCCATGCAGCACCCCATCCCCTCAAGTTCGCCCCTCAGCTTCCACGCAGCACCCCATCCCCTCAAGTCCACCCCTCAGCTTCCACGCAGCACCCCATCCCCTCAAGTCCACCCCTCAGCTTCCACGCAGCACCCCAGCTCCTCAAGTCCACCCCTCAGCTTCCACGCAGCACCCCAGCCCCTCAAGTCCACCCCTCAGCTTCCACGTAGCACCCCAGCCCCTCAAGTCTGGCATCACTTTTCCAAATTTGGGTGCCAGCCTCCCCGAATGCCCAGACAGGGGCACATGATCGAGACTAGTCAGACGTGTGAGAGCCAGGTTTCTGGGGAGGGGGGATTTCAGTCACTAAGGCCTCTTGCTCCATCCTCCGACCCCTCAGACTGGCCGGGCCATCTTTCTCATCTTGTCACGCGGCATCGGCGAGGCCTGGCCCACCAGGAATTCCTGCTGGGCCCTGGGAGCCTGCCGGGCACCAGCACACGTTCCTGGAATGCTCTCCTTCGAACCCCTCATGGGTAACATCCGAGGCAGCCCCCGAAGGTCGACGCTGCCCCAGAAGCTATGGGTGACGGGGGCTCTGTGGCCGTTCTCCCAGGACCTTATTAGAAAAATCCGTGGACAGAACTGCCGTTCGTGGCATCTGCTTACTCGCTCACTCATTCATTCACTCGCACGTCCGTGAGTGTTGCTGCTCCCGCCTTGCACCCCAAGCTGCTAGACTCTGAGGATGAGAGCGGCTCGGGGCTCATGCCTGCGGGGAGCTTTGAGGACAGCGTGGTTCCTGTGATTGTGCAAATCCGCAGCGTGTGTTGGCCTTTGAAGGAGGAAGTCCGTCCAGAGTCAAACCTGTTCAGTTTTGTTAAACAGAAACGTCTGCAGATTCCTCTGGCTGTGGACTGTGCAGGTCGAGCCGGGACCGGTGCTGCGGCACACCCGGTCTGTCCAGTGCGGCCCCTGGGCTCGCTGTCGGGAGCGTGGGCTTGGTGGAGGCAGATCGGGCGAGAGCCCCAGCTCTGCTGCTCGTAGGCGTGGCATCCGGGCCACACGCCCTCGCCGGGCTTTGGTTTTCTCATGGGTGGTGTCGGGGAAATGATTCCCGTGCTCATGGGAGGGTGTATAGGTAAAGACCTGGAAGTTTACCCCATGTTCAGGAAAGACGGTGGCGGCTTTGTGCCGTCGACATGTGTACTCGTATGTGCACACACACGCATGCACGCACATAGGTGCACGCACATAAGTGCATGTACGCACACAGGGGCATGCACACAGGGGATGCACACACACAGGTGCACACGCATGCATGCACGCACACAGGTGCACACAAGCGTATGCACGCACACAGGGGCACACACACAGGTACACACATGCACACAGCACCGGCTCTCCATAATCCTGGCCTGGGAGGCAGAAGTAACGGCCTCTGAGAAGTCATCAGAACTGCTGGGTCCCCAAATGCGGGGCAGGACGCCGAGTCCCCATGATGGGTTATTGGACTGCTTTGCCACCAGACACATTGCGCAGGGTTCTTATTATGCCAGTTAGATCTGTGAAATGGACCGAGCATGATTTCCAGCTAAATGAAACACTTTAGGGCCATCAGCTAAATAGAGGATGCTTTGGGGAAAATCCCTTGAGTGTTATGTCAGACAGGCAGTGGGACCCTGGGGGCTGTGCTCCTCTGTTCTTCGCTGGGTGATGACGCATCACCTGGGCGGTTCCTTGGGTGTCTGTGGCTGTGCGGGCCTGCGCTCCACGTCTTAACGAACTCGGAGGGACCAGAGATGACTCCTCTGGAGCACTTGGTCCCTTCTGCACTCCGCTCTCCCTCTCCCGCCCCTTCTCTCCCTTCCTGTTGCCCGACTCTGGCACTACAGAATATCATTTAGGAAAGTCACATTGTCCCTCTAGCCCATTCCCACTCCCCCCACCCTGTGAAATCCTGTCTGTGCTTGGGGCCGGGGAGCTTGTGCTTTTATGGGCTGGAGGGTCATGCATCCTGGGCCCTCCCCGGAGAGTACGCACCCCTGTCTCTTTGTTCCCAAGGGGGGTGGCTGCCGCGTCAACAGCTTCATCTCTGTGCCCTCTGCAGAGATCCTTACAGATGCCTCTTTCTTTATGGGGCTGACCCTTGCTGGGCCAGGAAGTGCCTGTTGGCCTTCCAGCCGTCACAGAGGGAACTGTCAGGCCGACCACAGGGACCCCATTCCTGGTCCGCCACATGCTGGCTCTGCAGCGGGGCAGCTCATCCCTCAGGTCTCCGTTCCTCCTCTGTGTGGGTGGAACTCCAGCCTCACAGGGTGTGAAGGTGTGCAGCGATGCTCCCGAGATGCCCCGCGCACTGCCTCGCACAGAAGCGATCGGAAAACACCAGCTCGCTCTTCAGGCCAAGTCCGTCACTTCCTCAAGTTCTTGGACTGTTTCCTTCTAGATCTGCTTCCCTGGCTGGCTGGTACCCTCACTCCTCCCTGCCCCTGCTTAACACCCCCTGAAGACATTTTATCATGGGCCACAGCTTAGGAGTTTATCTTGTCCTTTCTTATCTATTCATCCATCTACCCATATGTCCCTCTAACCATCCATCTCTCCACCCATCCATCATCCATCCATCTACCCCTCCACCCACCCATCCATTCATCATCCATCCACCCATTTATCCCTGCATCCATCTCTCCATTTATCCACCCCTCCGTCCCTCCCTCCCTCCACCTATCCATCCATCCATCCATCCATCCATCCATCCCCCCCCCTCTGCCCATCCATCCCTTCACCCATCCATCATCCATCCATCTACCCCTCCACCCACCCATCCATTCATCATCCATCCACCCATTTATCCCTGCATCCATCTCTCCATTTATCCACCCCTCCGTCCCTCCGTCCCTCCACCTATCCATCCATCCATCCATCCATCCACCCCTCCCTCCCTCTGCCCATCCATCCCTTCACCCATCCATCATCCATCCATCTACCCCTCCACCCATTCATCATCCATCCACCCATCTATCCCTGCATCCATCTCTCCATTTATCCATCCCTCCGTCCCTCCCTCCCTCCCTCCACCTATCCATCCATCCATCCATCCATCTACCCCTCCCTCCCTCTGCCCATCCATCCCTTCACCCATCCATCATCCATTCACCCATCCATTCCTGCATTCATCTACCCATCCATTCATCCCTCTGTCCATCCATGCACCCACCCACCCACCCAACCTTGTTTCATTTACTTAGTGATTTATTGGGTGTTTCCTACATGTATATACCAGGCCGTCAGAAGCAAGCAGATTCAGTGTCTGCCCTCCCTAAGTGTACAGTCCAGCAGAGAGAGTAAGGTAGGAAACAGCTGTGTGTGTGTGTGTGCGTTGGGGGTGGATGCCAGGCAGGGAGAGTAAGGACTGCTTGGGAAATGACTAACGAGATCACCACACCTAGTCCAGCGGGTCAGGAAGGCTTCACGGGAAGAAGTAACTCTTGCCTCCTTGACCACGTCTAAGCAACCTGAAGACGGAGGTGTCTCGGGGCTTGAGGAGACCAGCATCATCAGCTGGCAGTCAGCCGAGTGCCCGTGCTTTCCATGAGGTACCAGGGCTACAGAGAGAGACGGAGATACAAAATGAGTAGAATGTGGAGGAACGGTTCGCAGATGCTTGTTCAATCAATTCGTGGGTGAATGTGCCTTTGCTGGGCTTCTATTTGCTAAGAAATCCTCCCAGCACTTGATAAATCTCCGACTCCCCACGAATAAGGAGCTTAGAAGGGCTCACTGGAGTTTTCACGCGGCTCATGAATATGCAAGCGGGCCTCCGTTTAATCTCAAATTTGATTTATTAGACGTACTTTAATTTATTTATTCGATCTCAGTTTTTTGTTTGGGTCTGTGAGAACTTTAACAAAGGCGTCGTCCTGTCTTCAGGGTGGTGGGTGGAGGGTAGACAAGGCAGTCAGCCAGGGGGAAGATTCCCGAACACCAGGACCAGCCTTGAAGACCGGGTTGCTGTTGGGCTTATGTTGACCCCAGGACAGTCATCATTACCATCAGTACCATGGACCGTCACGATGGGCTCATCACGTAGTCCTCACCGTGGCTCATGCAGTGCCTTTATGTGAAACCAGAGAGCTCGGACCATCCTCACCTCTCCTGTAGGAGCCAGGTCCCCTCCCTGCAAGGGGGGGTGGTAGGTCTTGCTGGCCTCGCTTTGTAGGCAGAGAGACTGGCTGGGTTGGAATTGCAGGAGCTGCTCAAGGTCAGGCTGTGAGCCAGAGCTTTCTGCTGGATGGCGTGCATTTGCACCATCTGCAGCCCCGTCCGTTGGCAGGGGCACCACGGTGGGGGGCTCCGCTTCACCCAGCGGGCAGAGGAGGGACCAGGGGCTGCCGAATGCCAGCAGGTGTGTCCCCCTCCCAGGGAGGTTCACGACAGGAACGTTTTCTAAAACGATTTCCACGTGCCAAACTTATTTTTAAAGGAGCTCGGCCGTGCACCGGTTTATCTTTAAGCCGGATCGTCCTTTGAAAACTCCGGTTTCTCGGCCCTGCTGCTTTCTGCCCAAGGGTGGGCCCTGCTGCGCTGGAAGGGGGTGCGGGCTGCGGGCTGCCGGGCAGCTTCCTGCCTCCTGCGGTCAGGCGATGGTCCCGGGCAGGCTCCAGGGCCCGTGAGGCTCTGGCGTGGCTGTTAGCGGACCCACCGCCCTGCTGGCCCGGTTGCCCAGGGCCCAGCGTAGTGGCTACTGCATGGCGTGTGGGTGGACCCTGGCACCCTGCCCAGCACGCTGCAGCTTCATGAGCTGCCTCTGCATGGGCTGCTGCTGGGACGCGCCTCCGTCTCCACGCCGGCAGAGTGACGGCGAGCAAGGGCCTCGACCCTCCGCCGTCCTCGGGGAGGTTGGAGAAGAGTCTAGAAGTGTCAGGAAGGAGCTAAAGGGTGCCAGCTGGATAGGGGTGCCTCAGGCTGGTGCAAATGCTCCCCAAGAATGAAATCTTTTATTCCCCCACAAACCCCCCTCCTCTCCCACCACCCTCTCCCTCTGCCCCCAACAATATCCTGGGAATGTCTCTGACCACAGAGGGAATTAGTTTCCTGAGGCTTTGGCTTTCTGGAGCTTGAAGCTTCTCCTTCCCCGGGGGAGGTGAGCTCCTGGGAAGTTGAGTCGCCCGTGAGGAGTAGCGAGTGCCACACGGGGGGTGGTCGATGCCTGCCCAGGAGACTCAGAGAGCGCCCCGACGTTCCGCACCATTGCCCGGGCCACTCCTCTGCCATGGTCTCCTCCCCGGGGAAGGTCACAGTCACAGATGCTCAGACTGTCTTAGGCTCCAAGTCCTGTCCAGTGCAGAAGTGTGCCATCCACTGTCCCCAGCGTAGGGCCCGGCCCCTGCTGGGAGGTGGCGAGCACGGGAAAGTTGCTCCCGCACCTCTGAGTGTGGCCCGCGGCCGGCTCCCGACCCTCATGGCCCCGCTCCCTCACCTCCAAGGCTGGGACCCCCCAGCCCTGTGGGTCCGTCCTGGGATCGACCACAGCGCACAGGGGTCCAGGGGACGTGTCAGGTGCAGCCCCGTGCCTGGTCCACAGCGGCTCTCAATGGACTCTGCTCCTTTCTTTCTCCGGCTTCAAGCCCCAGGTCACAGGGGGTCCAGCAGGCTTCTTACTCCGCTCAGCGGAAACCCTCCTCCAGGCCGGCGCTGTCTCAGAAGAGCCGTTCTGGGAGGTCGGCAGGGGGGTGTGCACGCTGAGGCTGCCCCCCGAGTCCCGCGTGCCGGCCCCCCGAGTCCCGCGTGCCTGTCCCCCGAGTCCCGCGTGCCAGCCCCCCGAGTCCCACGTGCCTGTCCCCCGAGTCCCACGTGCCAGCCCCCCAAGTCCCGCGTGCTGGCCCCCGAGTCCCTCCCTCGTGCCTGCCCTCTGTGTCACCTGCCCCTTGCGGAAATACAGTCTCCTGCTTCTGGTGTGTGATCTCCGCTGGCCTGAAAGTCCTCTGGGGCCAGGTGCAGCGTGTGCAGCTTCACATCCCTTGGACGGGCACGGAGCGCTTTCTGTGCGCCTGCTGAATGAACCCCGTGACCTCCCCTTCAGTGCTATCTACACTCAGTGTGTCCTCACTGCTCACGGAAGAACACCCAGTACCCCCCGCAGAGATATGACAACACCCCACAAACCCTCTGAAACCCTGTTCTGCAGGGACAGCCAAGGTCACGACTGCGAGACCCTCGCTCGGCCGGCCTTGTCCACGTGCCTGTGTGTATGCCAAGTTCTGGCTCTGTAAGTAATTTTATACCGGTGAGACCCTACCCCAGGTGCGAATTTGCTTTTTTTTTTTTTTTTTTAACTCACAGAATTCTTTTCACGTCAATACATATAGACAGGCACTACTTTTTCTACTAACCGTGTACTCCTCCGTCGGATCGGTTCCCTGAAGCGATTTGCCGGTGGTTTCCATGCGTCCCCGTCATAACCAAGGCGTGAGGGATGTCACTCTGTGTCCGTCTCTGCGCCCCGGCCGCCCAAATTGGTAGGACCGGCCCCACCCTTTCGCAAGCAGTAGACGGGACACTCATTTTCACCTGTGAGCCCACCCCTTGTCAATGTTTTCAGTTGCTTATTTGTGGGCCGGTGTCCCGGGGGGCTGCTGACCCCACGGAAGCAGGACCCAAGGTGGGAGCCCCAAGCCAGAGACCGCTTTCCATCTAAGGTCATCGCGGGGCTTTCTACCTCCCGCTCAGCCACCTCGCTCCCCTGGCAGTAAAACCTCGTTTTCTATGAAATGATGTGTCTGACATTTACCAAAATTTTATGTGACAATTTGGAAGGAACGGGTTGCATTAAGCAGCCTTATTAATATTGCAGCAACGCGATTAGGGGAACATCATGGCCGTTAGACCATAGGGCTGTGATTTACGAGCTCTGGAGAGAGGCGGTGAGAGGTCTCTATTGATCAAAACACCGTCCGCACCTCGAGGGTGGTGCTGAGCGCTCTCGAAGAGCCTGGGCCGTGCGTCTCCGTCTGGGGAGGACTGCAGGACTCGGGGGCATCTGACACCGAGAGTGTTTCAGCTCAGGGAGCCCCTCTGTCAGGCACTGGGATGGTTGGGTTGGCCTTTAGAGTCTCTGCACAGCGTGGCCATCTTCTGAGCGAGCCAGCCAGGACAGTGGTCAGAAAGGGCGGCCCGTCACCGCCGCGTGGACTTGGACACGTTGTCTCACCTCTGTGAACCTCGGAGCTCCATCTGTGTATCCGGGGTGAGGGGCTACGGCTCAAAGTCCATGGAAGACACTGGAGCTGGTGCTGGGTGCTCAGAAGGAGGTACCAGCCCCCTCCCCCGACCTGGGTAGCACCCCCACCTGGCTCCTCTCATGGCCCCGAAGCTTCAGGTTTGAAGGAGAAGGGTCATGACCCACAGCCGCTTCCATCGCAGAGCCTTCTGGGGAGCAGAAGGAGCCCTTGCCGGCGACGGGGCTTCTGGGCAGCAGGAGTGAGGGTGTGGTCAGGGGTGAGTGATGGCAGAAGGAAGAGTCTTTGAGGAGAGCTGATGGCCCAGCTCTGGCCCCAGCTGTCCCACTCCACCCCTTCCCTCCCCCACTCCAGGCTCCTGAGGCCGCTCAGTGCCCGGTGTCCTGGTATCCTGGTGGCCGCTCGGTACCCCATGTCCTGGTGGCCGCTCGGCGCCCCGCGTCCTGGTGGCCGCTCAGAGCCCCGCGTCCTGGTGGCCGCTTGGCTCCCCGCGTCCTGGTGGCCGCTCAGAGCCCCGCGTCCTGGTGGTCACTCGGCTCCCCGCGTCCTGGTGGCCGCTCGGCTCCCCATGTCCTGGTGGCCGCTCAGAGCCCCGCGTCCTGGTGGCCGCTCGGTGCCCCGCGTCCTGGTGGTCACTCGGCACCCCGCGTCCTGGTGGCCGCTCAGAGCCCCGCGTCCTGGTGGCCGCTCGGCTCCCCATGTCCTGGTGGCCGCTCAGAGCCCCGCGTCCTGGTGGTCACTCGGCACCCCGTGTCCTGGTGGCCGCTCAGAGCCCCGCGTCCTGGTGGTCGCTCGGCTCCCTGCGTCCTGGTGGCCGCTCAGAGCCCTGCGTCCTGGTGGTCACTCGGCTCCCCATGTCCTGGTGGCCGTTCAGAGCCCCGCGTCCTGGTGGCCGCTCGGCACCCCGCGTCCTGGTGGCTGTTCAGAGCCCCGCGTCCTGGTGGCCGCTCGGTGCCCCGCATCCTGGTGGTCACTCAGAACCCCGCGTCCTGGTGGCCGCTCGGCGCCCCGCGTCCTGGTGTGCTCGCTGTGGCTCCCTCCAGGCTGACCCTTCTTCCTCACAGCCCTCCCCAGACTGGTCACTCCTCATGCAAAAGCTCCTTCCCTGCCTGTCTGCTGTCATCTGGGACACCCCTGAATCTCTGTGCCTCGTCACCCCTCCATCTGCATCAAAGGTCACTGCCCTGTGCTGTTACTAACCCTGGCTGCAGTGTTGGGGTTCGCGGTCTTCATGGGAAGGAAATCGTTGGTCTGCCCACGAGGAGGCGATGGCTGCGGGTTCCGGCCTGGGGCGAGGGCACCACGCAGGCTTCTCTGGAAGCCCAGGACGGAGACCGGGAGAGACTTGTCCTGTCTCTGCCAGAAGCACAGTTGAGCTGATTTTGGGGTGCACCCCACAGCCCCTGGGCGACGTGCCAGTTGGGCACAGAGACTTCTCGAGGCCTGCCCTACTGTGGGTGGACAGCGTCTTCCCTTCTGAAGGTTCCTCCCCTGAGCCCAGAACCACTGAGGTGGCACAGGAGTTATCCTGTCCCCAGGCACCTGCGCTCGAAGAGAGGAGGCTGATTTAGTCATGCAGCAGGGGGCTCCCACTCGGGGTCCACTCGAGTCTGCACACCCCATGGGAGCCCCATGGGTCCTCCCCTTGGGAGGGGCAAGCAGCCTTGGCTTAGTGCCATTGGGGGATCTGCCCGTCAACATCCTCACCCTGCTGATGGGTTCGAAGTTGGGAAGTAGCCAGAAGCCATCTAGGCCAGGTCTGGAGATGGGGAGCGGGGGGAGGGGAGGGGGTCGGACCGGCAGGCATCTCGGGGCCCAGTGCCCGTCACGTGCTCAGCTACCATGTGTGGGGGGTGAGGTGTTCCGTCGCGGCCACTGTGTGACTCCGAAGTCCTGAGGCCGGCGGGGGAGGCCGAACAGACGGGGCTGAATCCGGCAGCTCCACCGGGCAGCTGTGTGGGCTTGAGGCACTGGCTCGGAGACATGGTTTCTTCCCTTGGCGCTGACGAGCTACCGGTGGCTGCCGAGGGGGGTCGTGCAGGGGAAAGGACCTGATCCCCTTGGCTGCCAACGGAGCAGGGACAGCTCAGCCTGCGCGTCCTGACGGGGGTCTGCATTGTGGGGAGGCCCCTCCCCTGGGGTGATGGGCCCAGCAGAGGGAGCAGAGCCTGTTGAGGGCCTCCTGGTCCGAGCACTCTTCCCCCGACCCCCAGCCCCCAGCCCCAGGCCGCTGGGCCAACCAGCCGTGCAGGGACTTCCCCTCCACCCGAGTTCCCTTCGTGGTGTCTGAGCCAAGGCACCTGGACACCCATAGGCGTGGCTGTGCCTGCCCTGGACAGTGGGGTCAGCCTGGGCAGGGCTCCCCTGAGTCCTCACTGGCCAGGAGAAACCCACAGCTTCGTCCCGACTGTCCCGTTTGCTTTGGAACCAGAAGTCCGGTTCACTCCAGATGCCTGTTGATGCTTCGCACTAAAGATCAAAACAAAAGTTACCAGACCAACAATTTCTATTCTAACGCCCAGAGCCCCTGTCTTGGGTTCTTCCCTCTGCAGCACTCACTTGTCATTGGCTGGCTTATTTATTGTCATCTACTCAGTAAAGGATAAGCTCCCTGAGGACCAGGACGTCGGTGCCGCGCCGCGGCGGAGCCTGGCAGTGGGGGCCACGGACACTGCCGTTCGCTGTGACCTCGTCGGACGTTCCTGGAAGGTGCCCGGTGTTCCCAGAGCTCCCCTTGGCGGCGTCTTCCTCTTAATAGTTATGGATTATGGAAAAGAAGAACAAAGCCCATTAAGAGGTTCCCCTACATTTGATTTGAGGAAGTTTTCATCAGAACGGCTCCATTTATTGGCCTTTAGCGTGTAGCTTTATTCCCTTCTCACAAAATGAATATTGCCTTGTCTCCTTGAGAAAAATTGATTTCAGCCAGGAAGGAGAACAGCAAACTCCTGCCTCCCCCTTTCCTCCTCTTCTTCTTCTTTTTTTTTTTTTTCCTCCCACCAAGACAGAATTTATCTCTCCGGTAGGTGTGGGGGGTGGGGGACAGGAATAATTGGGCCCAGAGCTAATTCCCCGAGATTCATTGTCTCGAAAGCTCCCACTAGGATGTGGGACGCTCGGCTTGAATCGCGCGCTAATGATAAATGACAACTCTAACAGACCGTCGCATTGAGATGTTTAGTCCTTCCTGCCAGGAGATGACACATTAATTTTCTCTCAGATTTACACTGGATTATTAATAAAATACCGGTGTTGGAATATGACAAGTGGGGGTCTGTGGAAGCGCCGGGCTCTATTGAGGGACACAGTTTTGGCCAAATGAGATGTCAGCGGAGTCCAACGTGACCCAGACGCTCGTGGCACCCGGGCGATGCCCACGGGGCGAGGCTCCCGCCACCCCCGCTGCCCCCAGCAGCAGGAACGGAACATCCTTTCTTCCCAGGAGTACTGAATCCAGAGGAAGGGCCCCCATTTATTCTCTCACTTTTTTTCTTCTTTGCTTTGTCACAGACCAGACGCTTTCAATGTGAGCGATGTTTTCTGTGTGTTTTGTTTGCAAGAAACGAGAGAGGATTTCCCTTGTGCCAGCCTCGGAGCTGCTTGATGAACTCACTCATTCGATGAGCATTTATGGGGCGCTTCTGTGTGCAAGTTGTGACGACAGGGGGTGGGGACAGGCCCAGAACAAGCAGCAGCCTGCGTGAGCCAGACACGCCTCGTCTAAATGATTGCCCCATTTCTCTGCCTGAAAACCCCAGTCCCTTCCCACGCCCTGAGGGTGAAGTTCAGGATTCTCAGAGGAGGTGGGGGTGACCCTCTTGCCCCATCGGAGACACAGCCTCTCATGTTCCCTGTGCTTTTTCTTCATAGCGTTTATAGTCACACTTCCACAAAAATCCAGCTCCTTGATTCCTCTTCATTGCAGTTGACACGTCTGTGTCACCTGGCTAATTTTTGTGGTTCAGCACATTTAGAACAAAGTCCACTCCTGGTCAGGACTGGCCCCGCCCACCAAAGCCAGGCCCCGCCTGCTCTCCGGCCTCAGCTTCTGCCTCCCTGCACTCTCTGCCCTCCGGCTACACCCCAGGTGCATTTCCCAGGCTGCTGACCTTGCTGCCGTCGCTCCTGGAAACTCTGCTCTCGCCTTCGATGGGGCTTCTGTTCAGACACCAGGTCTTGGGAGAGGTCTCCCGGCTGCCTGTCACCACATCACTGCCGGCTGCACAGGACGCGCTCGCCTGCGTCCGCTGATGTCCCCTGTCTCCGTCCTTGCTCTCTCCCAGCTCCAGGCCTGCACACGGCGGGCCTCTTCCCCACGCTGGACCGCAAGCCGGGCGTTGAACTTCTGTTCACGGCCGCACCCAGAGCACCTGACACAGAAGCCTGGCCCGTCATAGCTGCTTAGTAAATATTAATTGAATAAATCACTGAATGTCATGCTAGAACTTCCAGCCACGTGCCCTGGGAGCTCTAGGAGAGGGGGCCTTATTGAGTCCCTGCAGATTGGCTCCGAAGCCATTCCTGGTCCCAGGGGGCCAGGCTCCCACCACCTGGGTGGTCTCCTCGCATGGGCAGCCTGCTCTTGTCAGTAACCTCCAGCAACAATTCAAATGAACACAACTGTGGTGAGCAGCCTGCATTTAATGGTCCTTGAGAAATACAAATTGGCTTCTGCCTGAGTTGTGGGAGCGTGAGCTGCCCCTCAATCTGCTTTCAGTCCCCCACTAAGATGTCCTGGCCAAGGAGACGAGGGTCCAGGTGCACGGAAATTCAGGTGCATGCCCCCCCTGGGGTCCCCTGTGTGGCTGTGCGAACAGGACTTTTCCCGGGGTTGTGGTGGGGCCGGGGTGAGACCGCCCACATTCAGCACTGGGTGCTGGACAGCGCCAGCACAGAGCTGGGCTCAGGGGCATCTTGTCCTGGGAAACAGCTGGAGCAGGTGCATCCCCGAGGTCTCCTGGCTTCTGGGGGCCTTTTAGGCACATGAATCTACCCAGTCGTTTGCTCCCTGATAAGAAAGCCTCTTTTACGGTTTTCAATTTGCCCTTATTTTAATGAAAAGAAGCCGGGGTTGCACCGCCCAAGAAGGAGCTAATCAAATAAAGCAAATTGGTGTTACCTTCTCCTCGTCCTTATTATTTCTATGGCTCCAGCTGGAATTTATTATGAAAAGCAATTGGTTTTCATATCTGGCAGATTGCAGCCTGGGCCGGGCCTGACAACCCTTTCTTCCCTGTGGTTCCATAAATAGCTCCGAGTGGCTAGCCCGGTGTGGGGGAGGGGAGGGCACAGTGCTCCCCACCAGCCTTCTTGCTCCCTGTCCCCCAAATCGTGGAGACCCTGTAAATGAGTCAGAAGCAAACGCCAGGTGGGAAGTTCGTAAACCAGCCCCTGCCGGCGAGATCGGGGCTGTTGTGGCGGCTTCTTGGGTTTCCACTTGCCATTCTATCAACCGCCCTGTGCTCCCGCATCAATAACCACTGTCGCCGGGCTTGTGTGTGAGCGAGATAAGCGGAGGAGACGTTCCTTCCCCAGATGTCTTTCCTCCCCTGGCAGCAAAAGGGTGAACTATGGGGACCATTTAAATCAGGCTCAGACGACCCTCCCTTTGTAAGAAGCAGTCTGCTGGGAGCCACCCTCATGGGCTCTGCAAGTGTCCTGAGTCATTTGAGAGGCCGGGAGAGGGTGCCTTGGGCATGCCAGGGGTTTCGTGGGGTGGTTGGCTGGCTCTGTCCTTACCCGCGCTGTGACCTTGGGAAAGTTCCTTCCTGTCTCTGTGCCCCAAACCTTCTCGTCTGTGAAGCAGGGATAACAGTTCACACCCGCTACAGTTGTCGGGGGATGAGAATGAGAAGTGGGCGGAAAGGGCTCTGCCCTGTGTCTGACACAGCGAAATGCTTGGGAAATGTCCGCCCTTGTTGTCATAGTAATTGTTGTCGTGCTTAGTATTGACATTTTGGATCAGGCTCAGCGCTCCTAACGGCACATTGAAATCAGGTCGTTCTGTGTTGGAAGAGACGAAAGAAAGGTGTGGGTACCTAAAATATGTCAGCTGCCATTGAGGGGGGCGTTTCTCCTTTTCTAACTGTGCCCTCCATCTCCACCGGAGCAGAGGTTTTGAGCTGGCCCCTGGAGTGCATCCACGGCTCTAGGACACCATGTCTTGTGCCTGGTCACGGGGACCTGCCTCACCTGTGGGGCCAGAGCGTGGAGGCTGTGGGAACCGGAGGGGCTGCACTTCGCGCCAGCCACGCCCTCCCACGTGCCTTGTGGCCGGAGGGATGACCCGAGGGCAAGGAGGAGAAAGGGAGGAGCCTGCCGGGGTGTGGGTTCCAGCCGGAGAAAATAAAAATTCTTTGCCATTGTTCACTGTTTAGATGCCACCCAGATATTATTCATGGGGTCCTGCTGGGAACAAGGACATCATCTGTTCTCAAAGGGATGCTGCAAGGACAGACTCGTTAATTCAGCGCAGAAGAGCTTACTGCTCCAAAGTCGTGCCCCAGGCCAGGCCAGGGGAAGGGCTGACCCAAGACCATCCCCGAGGAAGTCCCCGATCTCTGGAGGAGCAGCTGGGCCCCAGTGGTCTGCAAGGTCTAGGTGTTGGTCGAGGTGGCGTAAGGACAGGTTAGTGACAGGGACAGTGGAGTTTGAGGGGGAGGAGCCATGAACCTGAGCTGTCGTGGGTGCGTTGGTGTCTGAACTTAGTCTCAGGCTCTGGAAAGAGTGTCTGGGCCACCCCTGTTCTAGGGTTAACCCAGTCTTGGATGCAACCTGCCCCCCATTGCTCCATACACTCCTATGTGATATCCACACCCCAAACCTCTCCAGAACACATGGCTCCTCTAATCTTCAGTTATTAATCGCCCTCTCGCTCCCTAATTGGAAAACTCTATCATGTTCTAAAGTGGTGGGTGAGTGTGTGCCCCTCAGGTGTTCGGGGATGTCCTCTGCACGGGTGTGTGCTCCAGCTGTGCCCCCAACGGGCCCTCTCCTTCCTTCCCAAGCCCTTCCGCCCTCGTTCCCTGTAGGGAGCCCTGCAGAAGGGGCCCAGTGTGTCACCATCAGTCACGGAAAACATTATTATGGAGCAGGCAGCATGCTGGGCACCTTGTGTACTTTACGTCCACTATAACTAAGAGGTCGTGTGATTTGTTCAAGGTCACGTAGCTCTTAGGGAGCTGAGCCAAGGTTGACGATGTCACCTAGAGCTCACTCCACATCCCGTGATTATCTTCCTTCTAAAAACATTGTGGGAAATTGCAGCTAGGTACAAAGATAGATCAACTGGCATAATAACTAACTCCCCTTACTTACCTACTTTTAAAAATATATGTTTTTATTGATTCTTTTAGAGAGAGAGAGGTAGAAACATCCATGTGAGAGAGAAACATTGATCAGCTGCCTCCTGCATGCCCCCTATTGGGATCAGGCCAGCAACCTGGGCATGTGCCCTGACCCAGAATCTAACCTGCACCTCTCAGTTCATGGGGTGACGCTCAATCCACTGAGCCACACTGGCCGTGCTGTTCACTTTTAACTGTGGCCAACACATGGCCCATCCTGTTCATCCCCTCCTCTCACCACCACGCTCATTATTGTGAGGCATCCCTTAGACACACTATAATCTCACTGGCAAATGTTTCCGTCCTTCTTTCTAAAATCTAAGGCTTCTTTTTAAAAATACTTCTGCACCACAGTTATTACTCTTTAAAATTAATAACAATTCTAAATAACACTAAATATCCAGTCACTGTTCAAAATTCCAGTGGTTTCACAAATGCCATAATTTTTTTTAAAGTTGTGGGTTTTTTTTTGTTTTTTTTGTTCAGTATTCAAAGCCCACACATTGCGACTGGTTGATGTATCTCTTTCTTTATCTCCTTTAACTTCTATATTCCCATTTCTGAAGGCTTCTACTTGCTTTCTCATTGAATTTGTTAAAGAACCCAGGGCATTTGTACAGTTTCTCACAATCTGGATTTTGCTGACTATACCCCCAAGGTGTCCTTTACTGTGTGCTCTGTGAGTCTAATGAAGTGGTCATTAGATCAAGAGGTCTAAATAATTTCAAGCTCCTTTTCTCTATTTCTCCAGCAAAATGTTCTTCCATCAGGGGCACACATACTAATTATTCAGTTGTTTCACTTTTGTGATGTCAGTCACTACTGACAATCCATTCATTCATTAGAGGTCACAAAAAATTCTCTCATTTATTGGCTAGAATACTTTTATAGACA
Organism: Molossus molossus; assembly: GCF_014108415.1. NCBI lineage: Eukaryota > Metazoa > Chordata > Mammalia > Chiroptera > Molossidae > Molossus > Molossus molossus. Next base: position 100,765,217 of record NW_023425347.1, on the reverse strand, counting down.
GAATACTCTCTTTTTCTAAGTGCTATCTCAAAGGAACAGTTTGTACAGGAAGTAGAATAAATGCCTGATTTTTGTATCCATCTCTATTTTTTAGTTTTCAAAATAATGTATTAGGTCATTAGCATTCTCCAACAATGGCCAATTAATGTATTGTTTGTGTGCTTTAGGATCATTGTGAACTTAAGAATTAGACATATTTAATGTGTTTTAATTTACAGCACTTACTATTTTGTTGATGCTCAAATTGTCCCATCTTTGGTCAGTAGGAGCCTCTTCGAGTAGGTTCCTAAATCCTTTTCACACAATTTTAAGTATTTGATACAGTTCACATCATACTTCATGGTGAAACTGGATGTTTTCCCCTAAGATGAGGAACAAGACAAGGGTGTTTATTCTCGTCACTTTTGTTCAACATTGCACTAGAGCTTCTAGCCAATGCAATAAGGTGAGAAAAATAAAATAAAATGAGATTAAATAAAATAAAATAAAAGGTATCTAGAATGGAAAGGAAGAAGTGAAACTATATTTATTCACAGGTGACATGACTATATATATAAAAGGTTCTAAATAATCTGCAAAAAAGATCATTAGAACTAATAAATGGGCTTAGCAAGTTTATAGGATATAAAATCAATAGACAGAAATTAATTGTATTTCTATATACAATTGTGGAAATGAACAATCCAAAAATGAAATTAGAAAAACAATTTAATTCACAATAGCACCTAAAAGGATAAAGTACTTAAATAAATTTAATTTACAAAGTGTAAAACCTTTACTACAAAGTCTTACTGAGAGAAATGAAAGATTTACATAAATGGAGAGACAGTCCATGTCTGTGATTGGAAGTAATTTGAAGATTCAATAATTCAATAAGTGGCAATTATTTCCAAATTGATTTCTAGTTTCAATACAACCCCTATCAAAATTTTAGCAGACTTTTTTGTTGTTGCAGAAATTGTCAAACTAATCTTAAATTTTATATGGCAATACAAAGGACCTAGAATACTCAAAATAATTTTGAAAAATAAGAGTAAAGTTGGAGGATTTATACTCCCTGATTTCAAAAGTTACTACAAAGCTTCAACAATCAGGACAGTGTAGTATTGTCATAGGATAGGAAATGGAAAAAACTGATACCAGAGTCCAGAAATAAACTATGTTTATGGGTGATTTATTTTCAACAAAAGTTCAAGAGCAATTCAGTGGGGCAAAGAATAGTCTTAAAAATAAAGAAGTGTTGGAGCAATTTAATATCTGGGTGCCCCAAATCAACCTAGACCCTTATCTCGCTGTTTGCACAAAAATTAACTCAAAATGCACCACAGGCTGAAATGTAAGAGCTAAAAAACTATGAAACTCTTAAAAAAAATAAAAATAAAAAATAAAGCACCGCAACACAATTTTTTCATGACCATGGGTTAGGCAAACAATTCTTATATATGGCACTAAAAGCACAGTTCATAACAGAAAAAAATGATAAGTTGGACTTTTCAAAATGAAAAACTTTTGCTCTTTAAAAGAAACTATTAAGAAAAAGGAAAGTCACGGACTGAGAGAAAATAGTTGCAAATCATGTATCTGATGAGGGCCCTGTATCCAGCTTTTATATAAACAACTCTTACAGCTCAAAGGGAAGAAGACATACAATTCATTTAAGAAGGGGCAAAAGAGCCCAGCCAGTGTGGCTGAGCGGACTGAGCACCGTCCCATGGACTGAGAGGTCCGGTTTAGATTCCCGTTCAGGGCACATGCCCGGTTGCAGGCTTGATCCCCAGTAGGGGGCGTGCAGGAGGCAGCTCATCAATGTATCTCTCTCACATCGATGTTTCGATCTTTCTCCCTTCCTCTCTCTCTAACAATAAAAATATATTTTAAAAAAAGGGGAGGGCAAAAGATTCAAGTAGATGTTTCACCACAGAAATTACGCGAATGGCTAATAAAGACATGAAAAGATGCTCAACGTCATTCGTTATTAGGGAAATGCAGATTAAAACCCGACCACACACCCACAGGATGGCTGCAGTCCAAGGCGGACGTGCCCACGTGGGGATGATGTGGGGGTGCTCCAACTCCGAGGCATTTCTGGTAGGAGCGTAACATTCTGCTGCTGCTTTGCAGAACAGCCTGGCAGTTTTATTTTGTTGTACTCAGAGGTACCTATCTTTCTCCTCTCTTGCTCGATTTTTAATCATGGTTAGGGAAGTCCCCTTCGCTTTCAGGTTATAAGTGTAGCTACACTTGCTTTTAGGCATGCGTGACTTTAATCAGCGGTTCTCAACCTGTGGGTCGCGGCCCCTTCGGGGGTCGAACGACCCTTTCACAGGGTCACCTAAGACATACCAGTAGCAAAATTACAGTTATGAAGTAGCAACAAAAATTATTTTATGGTTGGGGGTCACCACAACGTGAGAAACTATTAAAGGGTCGCGGCATCAGGAAGGTTGAGAACCGCTGCTTTATTGCATCACATTTAAATCTCAGCTCTGTTGGAACGCCTGCTGCTGTATGAGGTGAGGGGTAAAGCCAATGTTCCCTTCTTCCATATGCCTGTGGTTATTCCAGTATCATGTATTAAAAGGCCAGGGCCCTCCCCTCAACTGAACTGAGATACCTCCTTTAGTGTATACTAAATTCGGATATGCAAGTGGGAGTATTTCTGGATTTTCTACTTTGTTCCGTTATCTGTTAATAATTTCATACTTTTTATGATATAGAGGCTTTGCCCTGCTCAGTGCGGCTCCATGGATTGAGCGTTGTCCCATGGACTGAGAGGTCCCAGTTCAATTCTTGGTCAGGGCACGTGCCCAGGTTGCAGGCTTGATCCCCAGCAGGGGGCGTGCAGGAGGCAGCTGATTGATGTTTCTCTGGCATATCAATGTTTCTCTCTCCCTAAAAAATCAATAAAAACATATTTAAAAATATAGAGAGGCTTTATAGAATGTGTTAATAGCTGGTAGTACTAGCCCCACACCTTGGTATTCTTCATTGGCGTTTTTCTGGCTATTTTTGGCATTTTCCCTTCCTAATAAATTTTTCTATATCCAAAAAAAATCCTCTTGGGGTTCTCATTGTCATTACATTATATTTGTAAATTCAATATATTTTAAAATTAATTTTTTATGATCTTAACAAAGGGCATGTTATGTCTGCATTTATTGAAAACTGCTTTTGTGTCTTTTATAGCTTTATAGTTTTCGGAATTTCTTGTTAAACTCACTCCTAGGTGTGTAATCTTTTTCTCTATTGTGAATGGAGACTTCCCTCATTCCTTGCATCTGTTCTATTTGTGTGCACGTGTGTATAAGGTATTGTATGTATAAACTGTTGATTGGGTATCTTGATTTTATACCTGCTTCTTTATTTTTAACATTCACAGTTGTTTTCCCCTTGATCCCGCCACCTTTTGTCACATGGCACGGAGGGTATTTGTTTTGCCAGCTATCAGTTTCTTAGATTGAAAGGTAGTTGGCCAGGAACTTCCCTAGTGAGAACAAAGCTCCGGTTGCTCGCCTTCCTGCCTTGATCTCCCCCTAGCTGCTGCAGCGGGTCTTGCTGCTTCCCGAGGCGCTCTTAGCTGGTCAGCCTGAGTTCAGCTTCTCCCAGGAGGAGACCCTGAGATGAGGGTTTCAGTTCAACAGTTCGTTTGGGAGGCGGCCCCACAATACACTAGTAAGGGAGCGTGAGGTGTGAAAGGAAAGGGAGGAATGAAAATAAAGGGCCCTTTTCTCCAGCAAGTCACCGCCATGGGCGACTGGAGCTTGTGCCCTGGGAGACTGAATAGAACACCCGGAGTCATTCTGACCACAGGGCGAGGAGGCCTGGGAGTGCCTCAGAGTGGTCCCGACCACAGCAAGGAAGCTGGCAGTTCACCCACCAAACCCCCTCCACTGGGTGAGGGGTGCTTTCAGGATGTTAATGATCACCCAAGTGGTAGAGCAGAACTGGGATTCGAACCTGGACTTGCCCCGCAGTCTGTACCAAACCAGTCACCTTAGGGGTGGATCTGGAGCCAGAGTGACTCTTTCTGGATAGAAAGTCTTGTTTTCAGGTTGATCTATGTGTTGGGAATGATTGTAATACCTACCTCAAAGGGTTTAGAGAATGCGAAAGTATAGATGGAGATTAAATAGAGATGTAGGTGTAGATGTAGATGTAAACATAGAGGTAGACATAGATGTAGAGGTAGATGTAGACGTAGACATAGATGTAGACGTAGACATAGACGTAGACATAGACGTAGACATAGACATAGACGTAGACATAGATGTAGACGTAGACATAGATGTAGACATAGACGTAGACGTAGACATAAACATAGACATAGACGTAGACATAGATGTAGACGTAGACATAGACGTAGACATAGACGTAGACGTAGACATAAACGTAGACATAGATGTAGACGTAGACATAGACGTAGACATAGATGTAGACGTAGACATAAACATAGACATAGACGTAGACATAGACGTAGACGTAGACATAGATGTAGACGTAGACATAGATGTAGACATAGATGTAGACGTAGACATAGATGTAGACGTAGACATAGATGTAGAGTAGATGTAGACATAGACATAGACATAGATGTAGAGTACATGTAGAGGTAGATCTAAACATAGATGTAGAGTAGACATAGGTGTAGCCATAGATGTAGACGTAGACATAGATGTAGACGTAGACATAGATGTAGAGTAGACGTAGACATAGACATAGACGTAGATGTAGAGTACATGTAGAGGTAGACCTAAACATAGATGTAGAGTAGACATAGGTGTAGATACAGACAGGCATGTGGCCCGCTTTGCCCAGCATCAGGCACCGGCTGGGAGCTGGTAGCCTTACGAAGGGGCAGGACTTCCATGCCTCCTCACAGTTGCTGTGACCCTCTGTCCTCAATTCCATTTCTGTCTCCTTGCCTCTCTCAGGTGGGCACTACCTTAAAGGCCTCCCTGAGTGGCCCCCTGTTGTGGGGCTTTGCTCACCTCTCTTTCCTGCCAGAGCAGCACCCGGCCCTCCCTCCCCCTCAGATCCCTTCCCTTATATCCTGGGATGGCAGTACAGCCTCGCTTTCTGGCACTGTGGGCCCGTGGGCCCCGCTGCAGCTGGTCTGGTTTTCCCTTTGCTGTTCCAAGGACTGTGGACTGTGGGAGTGGGGGCTGCCCCACCAGGCACAGCAGGGCAACGTCTGATAGCATCAGATGACTGCTGGATTAGACACTCATTACTGCCTGTTGAAATGATGGTTCCCTTTATTGAGGACATTTAAATTGGACCCTTACGTTCCCTGGGGGATTGCGTTCCGCTGAAAATGTCAGAGGACGGCCATTCTCACATTCTCCAAGTGTACAGGGAGGAAACTGTCCCCTTCTCCCTTCTAGGTTCTTATCAGCTGCTCTAATATTTAAGTGGACACAAAGCAGATTAGCAGAAGAAAATTTTTTTTTAATTTTATGCATATTGGAGCCCCAAAGATGTGCGTCTCTCAGACAGTATGGAAACTGAGGCTTCTATGCCATCCCGAGCAAAGGAGAAGGGGACAGGGGCCTGGGACCTCAGGGAGGTGGGAAGGGCGACTGTTTGATAAACAGGTGTTGCCCTGCCACATGGAGAAGTCCTTCTGATGTAAACAGCCATCTCTGTTCCCAGCTCTCTTCCGGTACAGGTGCCTTGGCTAAGTTCTTTTAAACAGTTAAGGGAGAGGTAAAAAAAAAAAAGACTTGCTGAGTTTTTTAGGCCTTGATTGCCTGCAACTCAAAATAATCCACATGCCATGCCCTGGCCGGTTTGGCTCAGTGGTTAGAGCGTCGGCCTGTGGTCTGGAGAGACCCGGGTTCAGTTCCCGCTAAGGGCACGTACCTCGGTTGCAGTTTGCCCCCGGCCCTGGTTGGGTCGTGTGGGTGGCAACCACTCGATGTGTCCCTTCATGTCGATGTTTCTCTCTCTCTCTCCCTCCCACTCTATCTGAACAAAATATCAAAAAATGTCCTCGGGTGAGGATAAAAAAAAATAATAATAATCCACATGCCAAAGTGGCATATTTTGGGGTCACATGCTCTGTTCACTGCCCCAGGAATGTCCCGTGCAGAGGTGGAGTCGGCAGATCCCTCCAGCTCAGGAAGCAGGCCCAGGCCCGCGATCGGGTCGGCTCGGTTCCGCTCCGGCAAGTAGTGGGGTGTTTGCTAAGAGGCATTGCTATGGAGACAAAAAGAAAGACAGTGGTTCGCCTGGGAGCAGACTGGATGCCGGTTTCCGCGTCTGAGGGTGGCCGGCGGGAGGGCTTCTGTGCCCGGCTGAGCACCTTCCGGAGGAGGGAGGGCCGCAGTGGCCCCCGGCAGCTTGTCCTGGCCTGCGGGGTGTGTCTCTCTGGCGCTCTGTCTGAGTGGCCTTGGCAACAGCAGGCACGAACACCGTGCGCACGTGGGTGGGCGTGGTGACGGCTCTGAGGGTCTCGTCCAGGTGTCCCCCCGTAGCTCGCGTGGCTTCAGGAAAAAGGCAGTTTTAGTTCTTTGTGATTCCAGGTCAGAAGGTGGGAGAAAAATCGAAAAGGTGCGTTTGGAGAGTGGCAGCTGACGGTGGGAGGGAACTAACAGTCGTCAGGATCCGGTCCGGGTTACAGGCAGAAAACAAAACCTCGAGACAAGGAGCAGCATTGGAATTTGATGGCCACGAAGGTGCGTTATCGACACATTATTCATCTTTCCCCTTTTCTGTCAAAGAGAACCACATGAGAGCTAATTTGTTTGCAAATGAAGTCTAGTTTTAATGAACTGGCTATTTACGTAAATGCAGCAAGAAGACGGATTAACCGTATAGACTCCTCTTTATTGATTTTAGAGAGAGGAAGGGAGAGGGAGAGATAGAAACACTGATGAGAGGGAACATCGACTGGCCGCCTCCTGCATGCCCCCTGCTGGGGATCAGGCCCACAACCCGGGCATGTGTCCTGACTGGGAATCGAACCGGCGACCTCTTGGTGCAGGGTCGATGCTCAACCGCTGAGCCACACCAGCTGGGCACCATAGAGACTCTTTAAGTTTGCTTTCCTGGAACTCTTCATAAAGAAGCTCAGATTGAACTCTTCAAAACCACTCAAGGCTAGGAAGCCAAGCCAAGGATGTGTCATCAGACTTCCGCTACAGTGCCCATAAATTTGGGTAAACCCCTCTCTTCTCAAGGTCCCCCAAGTAGCCTGAGGTTCCCGGGCCTGCTGGGAAGTGACTGTCTTACTCATTTGGTCAGGCTGCTGGGAACCCTGTAAACGAGGTACCAGACTGCGTTTTTCCCGGGACTCTTTCGGCTCCGTAAATTCACCCTTAGTTCCTTAAAGCTGTCTGCTCGTGTCTGATGCCGGTACAGCCCTTTCAGATACGTCGTTCCCGTCGAAGCCTGGGTGATGTCACCGATGTTTACCTTGTGTCCTGTTGGAAGGAGGACGGATTCTTAGCAAACTCGATTGCCCTGAAGATGGGAACACTCAGAAGAGTTCCCGCATTCCGGAGAGAGCTGGTGGGCAGGAAAGGGTCCATGTTTCATCTTTGGTCACGAAAGTATATTTTACTACATTGCTTTAAGATGGCCTCAGAGAGCCCTGGCCAGTTTGGCTCAGCGGTTAGAGCGTCGGCCTGCGGTCCGGAGAGACCCGGGTTCGGTTCCCGCTAAGGGCATGTACTTCGGTTGCAGTTTGTCCCCGGCCCTGGTTGGTCGTGCGGGTGGCAGCCACTCGATGTGTCCCTTTCACGTCGATGTTTCTCACTCTCTCTCCCTCCCACTCTATCTCTACAAAAAAATGGAAAAATATCCTCGGGTGAGGATAAAAACAAACCAACAAAAAAGATAGCTTCAGAGAGAAGGTTTCCTTAAAACTAGAAAGATTAAAGAAGCAGCAATATGTCACACAGAAAGTCATAAAAATTATGGTCATACTCACTAGTTCACTCAGTCCTCTGCAATTAATCCCTGTTAATTTTTCGTTGGCGGTTTTATGAAGCAGTTGGTTTTCTCTTCATCAGAGGTCTGTAATTTTCTACCCAGTTTGGTGGTTTGATCTGAAAGTTGGCAGAGACCTGTGTCTGAGATCACCTGCTAGACTTCTTTCCATGCATTGCTCTGGAGAGGAAACACTTCTGCAGGGACTCGTTTTGCAAAAGCATCAGAGTAAAAGAACACCTTTCTGTCAATGACAGAAATCTTTAAAACGGCCATGGTTACAGATCCGATGAGAGCTCCTTATGGTGTTATTGATGGGAAATTTGGTTATGTCTATGATCCACCACCTTTTAAGATAATAAACTGGAATTACAAGTGCTAACATATAGCAGAACATTCGATTTCTAAGAATGTCATACAATTGCTGGGACGCTGATACCTATATAAATACAACATAAAGAAGGCTTAGTGTTCTCACCGGACGATGCCTCCTAGGGAAAGCAACGTAGCAAATATTTTTAATTAGTTTAACATCTCCCTTTTTTATAAGGGGAGAGGACAAATCTTTGAGATGCTTCAGGGACCGTTCAAAAAAAAAAACACCACAAAACCAAGTTACTTCAAGGTCAGAAGGACTTCATTTAGAATTTAATTTGGGAGGAAGGTATCAAAACTATCCAGGTTTGGACACTTGATTAAATAGGGACACTCGATTAAATAGGATCACAGGTCATTATGAAACAATATGAATTGTCCATTCAGCCAATGTGGCGATAAAAGATTTCAAAGGCAAGTGTGGAAGGCTGCACAGTTCTGAGCAACACGCAGCGTTTGATATCGAGAAGCCGGGTGTACGTGCGCCGTCGGAGACTTGATGATGAAGATAGCAGCACAGGGAATTGTTCTGATGAAACATAAAATCTTTGCTTTCCAGGCAGATTGCCCAAAAGGTAAAAAAAAAAAAAAAAAATCAAACACCAAAACCTTTCACTATCTCTTATCAAGAGCAGACCGTAATCCAAGACGACTTTGTCCTTTTAACAGAGAGAAAGACGAAGGCTGATTTTGCATCCGTGTGCTTCTGACATCAAAATCCACTCATTTGTTTTCAAGAAAACACTTAATTGTATCCATTCCGATCTTAGCCAGTTTAACCACACACAAAATTCCATTTCCAAGATTTCCGTTCGCCCAGACCTTCCGTAACTTTCCTTTTACATTCAGATTTTTTTCTCTTGTGTTTTTTCTTTTTCCCCGTTCTGAAAGAGCCCGTTTTAAATTAGGACCAAATTACTTTCTTTTCCCTTAAAAGTGTGGAGACACTTCCCTTACTGTCTTCTCACTGTGCTTTTAAGAAAGTGTGGTCAAGGCATGTTTGCTGCAGATCAAACTAGGTTTGGTTTCTCTGTAACAAGAAGCCAGAAGTGGATACACGTATGTGCGGTAATCCATGTTTCTGTATTTTACCTTATTTGGAAGTGATCTCGATCGTTCCTACATTCCCATCATCTAATTTAATTTAGGAGAACTTGGAGGTTTCAAGTTAGAGGCTAGAAGATTTGGGAAGCTATTTACGTAGCCAGGAACTGTGAAACGTACCTGTTGTTGAAAAGTTCAGTCACAAACTCTTTTCCCGCTGACGTCTGTCTGATTCACTTGTTCTTTTTATTTTATTTATTGATTTTAGAGAGAGAGGAAGGGAGAGGGAGAGAGAGAGAGAAATGTCAATGAGAGAGAACATCGACTGGCCGCCTCCTGCATGCCCCCCACTGGGGATCAGGCCTACAACCTGGTCATGGGCCCTGACCGGGAATCGAACCAGTGACCTCTTGGTGCAGGGATGGCGCTCAACCACTGAGCCACACCGACCAAGCTGATTCACTTGTTCTTTACAGATGATTACTCGTGACTATCCCATGGGACATTACAATAGTTATCAAAGTCTTCAATTATTTTTCTTGCTGACAGACTTTGTGGTAGAGATAAAGGGAGCTTACTCGACTTGAGTAAAACCAGGTGGAATGAAAGGATTCTACCTAATGCTGTTCACTTTAAAGACCCACCCATATTAATGAAACCAGCAGCCTCAAACTAGCTTTTCATCACTGAAAATCATGTTAGGTCATGTATATCTCTGAGTTTTAGGAACATTTGATTCATAAGTGCTCATTTTAAGGCAAATAGAACTCTTATACAAAATCAATTTTGGCAATACTGCTCAGAGAGAAAAAGATCACATGTATGTAACATACGTTCATAGACACACATAAACACATAGACACAAACAGAAATGCTATCTAGCTTCCCTTTTAAAACTGTGCCATGAGCCCTGGCCGGTTTGGCTCAGTGGTTAGAGCATCAGCCTGTGGTCCAGACAGACCCGGGTTCGGTTCCCGCTAAGGGCACGTACCTCGGTTGCAGTTTGTCCCCGGCCCTGATCGCTCGTGCGGGAGGCAGCCACTCAATGTGTCCCTTTCACGTCGATGTTTCTCTCTCTCTCTCTCTCTTCCTCTCTCTCCCTCCCACTCTATCTGAACAAAAAATGGAAAAATGTCCTCGGGTGAGGATAAAAAATAAATAAAACTGTGCCGTGAATCAGGTACAACAAGATCAAACCCACCGGTTCGTAAATAACAGCCGGACCCACATTGGCAGACAGAGCGAGGCTCCCTGCTCCAATGGCTGAATAACGCTTCACACCGTGTCTGCGGACAGGACTTGGAAGACTTGTATTTGTTCATTTGCGTTTGTTCTGGACAAGTAATCTTAAGGAAGCTGTGAATTCGATTTGAGGCAAAAAAGGCTTTTTTGCGGTTTGTTTTTGTTTTTTTTTATCCTCACCTGAGGACACTTTTCCATTTTTTGTTCAGATAGAGTGGGAAGGAGAGAGAGAAAGAGAGAGAGAGAGAGAAAGAGAAACATCAATGTGAAGGGACACATCGAGTGGCTGCCACCCGCACAACCCAACCAGGGCCGGGGACAACCACAACCGAGGTACATGCCCTTAGCGGGAACCGAACCGGGGTCTCTCTGGACAACAGGCTGACACCCCAGGGTGTCAGGAGCGCCCTAGGGTGTCAGGAGTGCCCCAGGGTCAGGAGCACCCCAGGGTCAGGAGCGCCCCAGGGTCAGGAGCGCCCCAGGGCCAGGAGCGCCCCAGCGTCAGGAGCGCCCCAGTGTCAGGAGCGCCCCAGCGTCAGGAGCGCCCCAGGATCAGGAGCACCCCAGGATCAGGAGCGCCCTAGGGTGTCAGGAGTGCCCTAGGGTGTCAGGAGCACCCCAGCATCAGAAGCGCCCCAGGGTGTCAGGAGTGCCCCAGCATCAGGAGCACCCCAGTGTCAGGAGCGCCCCAGCATCAGGAGCACCCCAGTGTCAGGAGCGCCCCAGCATCAGGAGCACCCCAGTGTCAGGAGCGCCCCAGGGTGTCAGGAGTGCCCTAGGGTGTCAGGAGCACCCCAGCATCAGGAGCGCCCCAGCGTCAGGAGCGCCCCAGGGTCAGGAGCGCCCCAGGAGTGTCTGCAGCAGGTAGGGAGGGACCCTGGGCACTTGGCGTCGCCCTCCGAGTGATGCTTCTGCTTCTCTGAAGATTCAAGCTGTGAATCAAGAATTGTTGACTCTCACTCCCTTTTCATCTCCGTTCCTCAGGCTGTCCTCAAAGAATGGGGGAGCCTTTTCCACGGGAAGGCTTTGAGGGTGACTGGCCACCCAAACGCACCGTCTTGAATCTGCCCTTTTCTACCTGGGAGACGGTTTTCTGCCGGGGTGGGAATGAAAAGGTGTCCACGTTCCGGAACCTCAGGGTTTCGTGCAACACGCCTTTGAGAAGTCTGTGCACAGCATCCCTCAAAGGCCTTAGGTTGTCTCTCTTTCGAGGGCTCAGTTTAACTTCAGACTCGTTCACCCGAGGGGCCAGGCCCCCACTAATGTTCCCAGGAGCCCTGAAACAAGCCACTTCCTGGTCATTCACAAGAGGGGGGCCTGGAAGACTCTGGCCACCTGTCTCCTCTGTGAGGGCTTTTCTCTGGGGGGCCCTGTGGCTAGTCATGGGTGGGAACAGCCTCCCTTGTAAGTTCCCTCTAAGTGGGGTTGTGAATGACCATTAATTTTTTAAATGCCTCTGTAAATTCAGTGGGATTTTCTGAAAGTGGAGATAAAGGGGCTTTATAATGTAGAAGATCTGTGTCCAGGGACGTGCGTTCTTTGTGTGTGTGTGGGGGGGGGCGGGGGAACGGGGTCTAAGATGCATCTGCTAAGCACGTTGCAGAGGAAGGCCTGAAGCTGGCCAAGCGTGATTGTCGAGCCCAGCAAAGTGAGCCTCACTGTCCGTTCTGGTGCTTCTGCCAAATTCACGCCGTGTCTCAGCATCTGCATGAGCAGCCTGTGTCCTCTGGGCCAGAGGTCAGGCTGGAGTGCTGACTCTCACGGGGAAGGGGCGTCCAACCAGGCAGCGGGGAGTTTGAGGTGTGGACGCTGGTGAAAACCGGCTCTTCCACGGGACGGTGAGAAAAGCATTTCACGGATCCACGCTCGGGAGCCTGGTGGGGCTAGGTCTATTCGTGGAGCCAAATCAAGGGTGTTCCTCTCCTGGGTTTTCCACGTCCCATGTTCGTCCACCCACCATGGCAAGAGTCCGTCCGAGTCCTCAGCAAGGCCAAAACAAAGGCTAAGGTCCAGAGTTTCTGTTTCGTATTAAATCTTAGTCTTTTTGCAGCCCCCGTGATCTGCACCCCGGTTGTTGCTAGACCTGCATGGTCACATGTTCTGGGGTGAGAGAGAACACACAGATGTGGTGAGGGGGGGTCACTGAGAGAGAGAGAGAGAGAGAGAGAGAGAGAGAGAGAGAGAGCTTCTTTGTTCCCCTGGGGTTTTAACCAGGAGCTCTTTCTAAATAACCAATCAACTTCCCAAGCTTTTGTGGGGTTCACCCCCTGATCGGTGATCTTTCCCCAGGTTACACTGACAGGCCTCGATGGTCAAGCACCTCTCCCGCACCATTTCCCTTCCACTGAGCATGTGCTCACTTCCCCCTTTGTTGTATCCCTTCCCCCAGCGATCTGCGGGAATGGACCCATGATCCCCGGGGAAGGGGGAAGCTGTAGCTTCCTGGGGAAGCAAACAGGCTGTGTCCCCAGCTGACCTTGGTTCACACTGTCTGATTCCCCTGCTCTCTTCCCACCAATAGTAACACCGGCCTGACCTAGGAGTGTGGGAGCTAAGAACGTTTGCTGAGGGGATGGGCCAGATTTGAAGGAGGGGGGTTTGTGTTGGACGTGGACTTCAGTTTTGCTCCTGTGTCTGATTTCTGTTCTTCCATGCCATTGAGGGAGTCCCTCAGGCTCTGTTCCTCTCTGTCCGCTTTGCACCCCGTCTTCCCACAGGTTCCGATAAGACGATTGTGGAGGGTGAGCGCTCTCTAAAAACGAATGGTTTTCTCTTAAACTGAGTCAGTTCAAAGGATCCGTGCCTGACCATTGATGAGTAGGATTGTATATTAATCTCAGTAATGGCTCAAACCAATAGGCCTTTTTAGGACTTAACTATGGACACCAAGAGGCGTCCGAAAAGAGGGTGCAAAGACGCAGCCCTTCGCAAGACCCAGAGGTCATTCCCCTTTGGCCTAAGACAGAAAAGACCTTCACTGTCACAAGTGGTGGGTGGGGGACTGCAGGTGTCTCTGGTCCCCCAGGAGAGCGTGCAGCACCTCTAGACCCCCTCATTGGAGACACTGGGCAGGCGCTACTGGAACGGGACTTTCTCAGCACTGACAAGACAACAAAGGCCCCTGATGCACAGGGACCCCTTCTGACAACCCCATGAGAGCTGGCGCAGTCAGACAAAGAGAAAGTGACTGGTGACCTCCTGTCTCAGAAACCCAGTCTAGGCGACTGGCTACCCGATGCCTGTGGGTGGGCACCTCCACCTTCACGCAGACGCCGGCCTGGTGCGGACCCTGACCTCACCGGACCAGGGCGCTGGCTTCATCGGCAGATTTGTGGGGCCCCTGCCTGCGTGCTGCCATGTGGTTTCCCTCCTATGACAGATGGCACCCAAGACAGAGACAGAGGAGAACTGTGACCATGCCTGGGAGGTCAGGCCCGATAGAAAACTGGAGTACTCATGACAGATCCTTACCGCGGTCTCCGTACCCGAGGAGGGCACTCACAGACACTTTGTCCTGCTCATCTACACTTTCAAAGGACGAGGACTTTACCCCTCTCGTTTCCGTGGCCCCCGCAGCCTGACGTGGTCTGGACTCCTCCGTGCTGCTGGCGTCTCCGAGGTCCCTGGCACTCAGCTGCGGCGCCCCCCAGGGTGCAGGGGCCAGCCCGCGCTAGGTTCCCAAACTGTAGGGGAGAAAACATCTCCCGTCTCCCTTATAGGTTCCTTCGCTGGTCTGATAATTAAATGGACGTAAGACAGATTAACAGGAGAAAAAAAATCCAAATTTAATTTTGTAACACGGAGGAGCTGTTAACACAGGAGTCTCGCGGGGAGTCAGACAATCAAGGCCGAGTAAGGGGAGGGCTGGGGGTCTGGGACCAGAAAGGGGAGGGAGACAGTTCACGCAAAGAGGCGAGTGGTTGTTCGGTGGACAGGTGTTTGCCCTGCCCGGCGGAGCAGTCTCTGTGACGGAGACCATCACAGTCATCTCTGCTGATAGCTCTCCCTGGTACAGGCGCCCTGGTAGTTGGAGGAGGGGTAGAAAACAGCCTCTTCCTGGGTCTGTGACTGTCTCCAGCTCAAAATAATCCACACGCGCCTGCTAGTGTGGCCCAGTGGTTGAGCATCGACCTATGCGCCAAGAGGTCGCCGGTCAGGGCACATGCCCCCGGTTTGGGCTCGATCCCCATGCAGATCGATGCTGATGTTTCTCTCTCATTGATGTTTCTCTCTCTCCCTCTTCCTCCCTCTCTCTCTCTAAAAATCAATAAAAAACATATTTTTTTAAAAATAGTAATCTTCCTGCCAAAGTGGCGTACTTTGGGGGTCACGTATTTCCCCCCCTCGGATACAAAGGTCAGGTCGGCAGAGGAAGACGGGTCTCCTTGGGCGGGCGCAGCTGTGACTCTGACTGTGGGTGTGACTGTGTTTCGGGGAGTCCACTCTCTCTGGGTCACACAGTTACAATATGGGGACAGGTGGTCTGAGGACACTGCTAGGGTCCTTGACCAGGTTCGGGAGGGGCAGGAGGGCGGAGCCTGTCTCAGCTTACAGGAGGCTGGATTGGACGAACGCTCCGTCTCCTGTGGCAGATGGGATTTCTGGGACCAAGGGGTCCCCACCGCACTCTCGTGAGTGTCTTCGCCGCTGTTTGGAGGGGGCAAGACAAACACAGAGCTGTCTAGTGGGTCAGATTATTCCTTTGCCTCTTCCTTAGGCGGTGGCCCTGAGCACAGCAGTTGGACTCTGGGGCCCTTCTCCTGGCTGTCCCGGGGGTGGAGGGCTCCCAGTGCCCCCAGGCGGAGGTGCCGGTCCTGGAGCTCACCTTGGGCAGAAGCGGAAGAGGACTGTGAGGCGGGCACGTCAGTCCTGTAGGGACGAGACGGACCCCGGCGGGCGACAACAGCCTCCTGACAAGCACGGGAGCGTTTCCCTAATGTTTGGGTCTGTGCAGACTTAGGGAGGAAACTCAAACTGACACAAACCGATTGCACCGTGATCGGCAAACAATGAAGGGCTGGGAGTCTGTAATTTCCCTCGGAACCGGTGTTTGGTTGTCACCGAGGCTGAATGACACAGCCTGGCTGGGTGGGAGCCACAATTAGCTGCTGTCACCCTGGCGTGGTTTTTTTTTTTTTTGTCCTTCCTACAGACAATGGAGTAGTAAGACATCAATAGCCAGTGTTCTGTGCCTGATTGTGAAGTGGCCCTGTTGTTCAAAGGAACAGAGCGGGGTGGGGTGGAGGCTCCTGACCCGGCCCCGGGACGCCCGGGGACTCCCTCCCCCTGCTGGGGCGGAGGAGCACGTGCCAACATGCCTTCAAAGAAGCTGCCCCTATGCCCTGCCGTGCTGGCCTCCTGCGTGCTCAGAACCACTCGCCTTCCCTTCTCTGTGCCTAGCGTTGGGGTGCAGAGTGACACCGGGGTGGTCGCGGGGGTGGGGGACGGGGCGAGCCATGCGCTGTCAGTGTTCAGGGGAGTCTTCCTTGAGGGTTGGGTCGACCCGCACCTGCTGAAACTTTATTCTGGGGGTGTTTTATGCCCTCCGCTGCCAGGGCAGCTCAGATCTCTCTCCCCTGGGGTCCCGGACGGGAATCTGTGATAGCTGCACCTGCAGGGAGGTGGCACACCTCCTCTGCTCCCTGCGGGGGACCTGTGGCTTCTTTTAGGAAAATGCAAGTTTCCTTCTATTTGTGCTTTTCATTTATTTATTCATTTTATTTTTTTATCCTCACCCAAGGACATTTTTGCATTTATCTTCAGATAGAGCGGGAAGGAGAGAGGAAGAAAGAGAGAGAGAGACATCACACATTGAATGGTTGCCACCCACATGACCCCAACCAGGGCGGGGGACAAACTGCAACCGAGGTACGCGCCCTTAGCGGGAACCGAACCCGGGGCTCTCTGGTCCACGGGCCGACGCTCTAACCGCTGAGCCAAACCGGCCAGGGCTCTTCGTGCTTTTAAACAGCACCCGAATGGCCTCCCACTGTCAGCGTTTAGCAAGAGGGCAGCCACTTCCCTACGACTCGGGGATCGTGGGCCGAACAGACAGATTTCCCTGGCCGTTCCCGAGCCCTCCGACAGCTCAGCCCAGACGGGAAAGAATCCGGTACTCAGCCCTCCGGAGAGGGAGTCCAGGCCGCCCCTCGTGTCGCCCCGATCTAATGCAGGCCGTGAATCAGGAGCACTTGGCCAAGGCAAGGAGCCCGTCCATTGGTCTGCTCCTGACACGGTCATCCAGCTCCCCCATGAGCTTATCTGTTTCCTAATGCCGGGTGACGGGTGGGAAGATGCGCGGGAAATCTTTCTCCGAGCGATCGGAGACGGCGGGCTGCTGCCGTAGTCCCCGTCTCTCTGTGCTTTCTCTTTGCTTTCCCCACGTTGTGGGTGGAGCCGGGTCCCCAGCGTCGTGTGTCCCGGTGACGTGGTGATGCCGCCCAAGGGGATGTTTTTTAAGCCGATCGCTGACACGTCATTCATTAGCCACCAGATCTACCAGCAAATGTCGGCTGGTCGTAAACCACGGTCCACCCAGGGCGCTACGGGGAAGACGCGGTTCTGGTACACGCAGGGCATCGCTCGCGTGGGGGGACTTGTCACCGGTCTCCGGCATCTCTCTTGGTCCACGTGTCCTCTGCCGGGGTCCCTCGCTAACGTGCCCGTTTCTCGCCCGCAGACCGCAGAATGGCTCGATGATACTCTACAACAGGAAGAAAGTGAAGTACAGGAAAGACGGGTACTGCTGGAAGAAGAGGAAAGATGGGAAGACGACCAGAGAGGACCACATGAAGCTGAAGGTCCAGGGAGTGGAGGTAAAGAGCAGACAGGGCTGCCCTGTTCCACGCGTGTCGTTGTCGGGTCGCGCTGAGCCCGGGTGGCTTCCGAGGGCCTCGATGCCGCCGGCCGCCTCTGCCGAGCAGGGCTCTGTCTGCCAAGACCCTGTTTGTGTCCTGGTCTCCTCCCTTCTGGCCCAACAGTCTCCGTTCGCGTTGTCCACGAAACTGGATTTCACGAACGCGCCCCCATTTCCCGGGAGCGGTTGGTGTGTGGGTCGGGCCTGGCCGGTTTTCCGCAGAATCCTGCGTCGTTTCGATCACGGGGGCGCCTCCAGGTGCACTGAGAGTTGCAGGTGCTCGGGAAGGGGGAGCTGCATTGAGGGTCCCCCTCGAGGTGGCATCCCAGGGAGCTGGTGGTCCCCCACTGGAGCCTGGCTCCATCCCCTCTGCTGACAGGCCCGTGTTTCCCTCTGGGTGTTTCAACCTCAGGGAGCTCGAAGGTGGTCAAGACAGTCGGATGGGCCCGTAAGGTGTGAGCGCTGCAGAATCGTCACAGGGCTTGAGCACGCTCCTGTCTGGGTCCCGGGGGAAGACGGGGTGCAGTCCTGGTCCTTGCTTTGTTCTGACCGCACAGGTGCTGACCCTGGGGCAGCCACACACACAGCCCTGGCTTCTCTGACCAGGGCGTGAGGCCCCAGGCCCTGCCACAGCGCCGGGGGAGCGGACCGAGCTGGGGTGCGCCTGTGGGCTGCTCGCCAGGGAGCACCCACCTCTGCGTCTCGCGGGGCCTTGTGAAGGCTCTTCCCTGGGAGGGTAGCCGGAGCCAAGACGCTGGCCTGTGACCCGGTGGTATTTCAGAGTGGTCAGAGAGCGGCTCCTGGGGCCCAGCAGTGCCCCAGGGTCGCCCGGCAGGGCCGGCAGCCTGCAGGAGCTCTGCGGCCCCCCCATGCTGACGTGCTTTGCGACGCACGTGTCATGCTGACCTTTTTACATTAATCATGTACTTTTATGGGTGTTAAAAATAGCATCCAGTGGCTTTTACTGTATTGCCCCACAGAAAGAGATAACTTTGTTTTATGTTTCTTGTGTTACTTCTAAACACCTAATAACAATGCTTTATGATGATGAGCACAAAAAAAAGCTTCAATGTGAGGAATGCCAGTCCCCCGCGTTCTCGCGGGTTCGGTGTTTGCGCGGCGCGGTTTAGTGGGCTCCGAAGGACGTTAAGATGCAGATGAGCCCTGGCTGGTGTGGGTCAGTGGTTAGAGCGCTGGCCCACGGACCAACGAGTCACGTGTTTGATTCCGGTCAAGGGCATGTACCTCGGCTGCGGTTTGTCCCTGGCCCTGGTCGGGTCGTGCAGGAGGTGACCGGTCGATGTGGCTCTATCACAGGGATGTTACTCTCTGTCTCTCTCCCTCTCTCCCTCTCTCCCACTCTGTCTGATAATAAGTAGAAAAGTATCCTCAGGTGAGGAATTAAAAAAAAAAAAAGATGCAGAGTCACTGAACATGCTGGTCTGGCCCGACTCTGGGGTGTGCCCGGTGACCACACACACAGATTAGCCTTTGCTACCGGAGCCCGCGGGTACGCGGCTTTGCCCTTGGCTCCCACAACGGCGCAATAGGTGGGGCAGAGGTGGGGTCGCGGGGTCTGAGGAATTCACACGGAAGCCTGGGCGGACAGCCGCTGTGCCCGCAGCTGTCTGGTGTATTTCGTCCTCAGCGACCGTAGCTCGGGGACTCAGGGTGTGCAGCAGAGGGGACACCTTCCTTCCCGCAGCCAGGGGAACAGAGCCCCGGCGTTCCTGTTCTTCCCTCGTGTTAAGTCAGACCGGTCACGGGTGGATCAGAATGGCGCGTGGTTCTCTCTGGGCCGTGCTTGCGTTTGGAGTTACCCTGGCTCCGGCACCTGAGGTCTAACGCGTGAGCACACGGGTGGGGGCCGCCGGGACCCTCAGAGCTGGGAGGAAGGATGCGCAGGACTTTGAGGGGTTTCCATGACTTCCCGGGTGTGAGCGTCAGCCGGCGGGTGGTGGAATGGCAGGTGGCCTTGGCCGGCTACACGCCGGTGCGCTCTCGGGGTCCGGAGAGAGAGGCCCCTCGGGGGCGGACGTGGCGCGGTGGCCTCTCCTGTGGAGCTCAGGGACTTGTCCCGGCGGTCAGTCAGCAACCACGGACGGGGCCCCGCCCTGTGCTGGGCCCTGTGGGGTCTGCAGAGACACGGGAGCCGTGTCCTCTCCCTGTGGACTCAGAGTTAGATCGAGGAGATGGCATGTCTGTCCCTAAAAGTCATAAACAGTGCTGAGAAGTACAGACGTCTGAGCTTTTAGGGTGCTTGTCCCGAGTTCAGAGCGGGCCCAGGTGATCGGAGGGGCCTTCTAGGTGAGACGGGTTATACGCTCAGCTCTTCCAGGTGGGGGGACTGTGTGTGACTCACCTGGTGTTCATAGCTGACCTTTCTCACTTCCACTGAGGTCTGAGCGGTGCCTTTGTTGGTTGACGCGGAGATCCCCGTGTCCCTGGTAACCGCTCTGTGGTATTCTACCGAATTCGCACTTGAGCCCCTGCCGGGCTGGGCCCTCAGAGGCGCCCAGTCTTGCATCACCACGAGGCTTCAGTAGACGTTCTCACCGTGTCTCTCCGTGTGCATGTGCGTCCCGGGCCTGGAGTTGCTGGGCGGAGGTCCGAGGAGTTCAGCCTTCCTAGACACTGCCAGATGGCTCCCAGGTGGCCGTGCTAGTGGCCTGGCCCAGCACTTGCGCTACCGTCTGCCCCTCACCCCGTCACGCACTGACGGATGAGAGGGCACCCGGTTCAGCTGGGATTTGGATTTTTCTTCATTACTTCTGGGGATGGGCACATGCTCAGGGGGACGGAAGTCCTTGCTGTGGATTGTCTGCTGTGGCATGCCTTCCAAACAGCCCCAGAGAAAGCCGTCTCCGGCCGGGGCGGCTCCGCGTCTCACAGGTGTTTCTCCTGCCTGCGCTCCGCTCCAGACGGGTGGCCGGGCGGCCCAGTGGTTGCGCAGGGGACAGTGGGCAGGTGGTCCTTCCCACCCGGGACATTGCAGTGTGCATACGCCTGAATTTTGTATCTCACAGGAGGAGGGGGCTTCCCGGTTTGGACCCTGTTTTCTCCTGTGGGTTCAGTCAGGCGGTTCCCATGGAGTCAGCACTCAGGTGACACCAGGCACCAACCAGCAACCCCAGGGCGGGGAGGCGGGCGGCTCTGCACAGGCTGTGACTTCCACCGCCTGAGCTGGTTTTCCCAGGTCAAGGGCGCGATGAAGATATTCGATGTACCACTTAACGTACCGCTTGCTATAAGCCTTCCCTCAGGCCAGGAAACCCCGGCCCTGTCCTTGAACTGCTCGGCGGTCCAGCTTCCTTTGTTCTCGGAAGCTGGGGCCCCGGTACTTGTGCTGCTCAAAGGCGCATTGATTTCCTCGGGCAGCGCAGGACGGGCCGCTGCGTGTGCAGCTGACAAGCTGTTAGGGCCACGATTAGCTGTCTTGTCTGTAAGCCAAGGGGAAGCCAGCTCGATGAGGTTTCCAGGGACGACAGAGGCTGGCGGGGGGGACAGTGGGTGCGGTGTCAGCGTCTGGTGAGAGGGAATGTCAGCAGGCCGGAGCCGGTCCTGCCCCCCACGCGGATGTGTGCCTGCTTATCGGGGGACAGGTGGGGGCTCCCTGAGAGCAGAGTGGCACATCTGAAGTGCCCCCGGTCTCCTAGGCTGCCACTCCATGGGTCTGATGAGCAGGTGAAGCCAGCGGAGGTGATGGCCTTCTTCGGGTCAAGCTGGACGAGTGTGCAGGCCCCCCCCGCCCCCGTCCCTGAGCGTGCAGATCAGAGCCCAGGCCAGCTCCGGGTCCCCCTTCCCACCTGCGGAGCCATGCGCTTGGTGTAGCGACAGCCGCAGGCTCGCGGTTCTCCTGAGCACCCTCCCAGGCGCGTCTTCTCCTTCAACACTTATCAAAACGCCATGCAAAGCACTTGTTATACCCGTTTCACAGACGGAGAGCTTGGGCCCCGGAGAGGGTTTCTCTGCCCCACATCCCAGCTCGAGCGAGCGCGGAGCCCAGACTGAGCCCGAGTGCCCGGTGCTAGCGCGTGGGCGCTTGCGGGTTCCCGATGCTCCTGGGTACGCAGGGGGCTTTGCCCTTGTTTCAGTCAGTCAGTCACCAGCCAGCTGCCCCCCGGGCTGACAGGTGCTGCGGATGCGGCGATGTCACGAACTCTCTGGTCTGCCGGGCGGGGGAAGGGGCCAACAAGCAAGCATGCGGCTGTAACGCAGGGCGGCAAGGGCTGGGTGGGGAATTACGGGGCCCCGGGCGGAGCTCATAGAGGGGTACCCAGGCCGGCCTCGTCTTGGGAAGAGACAGAAGCGTAGGGAACGAGGGGGCGTTTGGAGTGAGGCAGTAGCGGGGAGTGGATGGGAAACCGCCATGGGCAGTAACAGAGGCCGCTGCCCAATCGCCAAGGTGATTTAAAGCAGCAGGTGCAGGAAGTGCGCGGTGTTGGTCCCTCTCCAGCCCCGCCGGACCAGATGTCCGCCTCCCGGGGACAGGGCTTCCTCTGCTCTGGTCGTCCGGCGAGCTTTGCCGATGCCCTGCCCTTGGAGCCGATAGGCGGTCCCCGCAGAGGCTGTTGGCTCAGCTGTGGTTGACAGACACCCTGCCCCATTGAGCCGGTTCTGCGGTGGACAGGAAGCCCCCGGCCCGCCACCTGCCCGGCAGAAGTGCGGTCGGCATCTCCAACTGGACTGCTCAGTGGGGAACACAGTGTTTTGTTAATTCTCACCCAAGGACATTTTTCCCACTGATTTTTACAGAAAGCGGAAGTGGAGGGAAAAAGGGAGGGGGAGAGAGAGAGAGAAACATCCATGTGACAGAGACACATCGATTGGTTGCCTCCTGCATGCGCCCCAACGGGAGCCGGGATTGAACTGAACCTGCAGCCAGGTGCGTGCCTTTGACTGGGCATCAAACCCGCGACCCTCTGGCGTGCGGCCGACGCTCCAGCCTCGCGGCCACACCGGCCAGGGCAGAAGAGTTGGGTTTTGCTGACGCCCGAGAACTCCGAGCCCACGGTGAGCGTGGCCACGGCGGAACGAACAGGTTACGTTTTTTGGACTCAGCCTCATTCGGACTGATGGTCTTTATTTGGACACCTCGGCCACACATTAAAAAGAAAAGGGAAAATAAAGGCACCTCTTTTGCAAGCAGGAAGGATAGTGTAGTTACCGTATCAGGAGTCAACCTGGCATGAAATAGCTGTCGCCCCCGGCAAGTCCAGGCCGCTCCAGCCCTGCTTGCGGCCGCAAGATAAATAGTCCGTTGCCTGCGGCTGATGGGGAGATGTTTAAAATAGCCAGCCACAGACGCGTGCGGTGCCCAGGCCGCGCGTGGGGAGGAGCAGCGAGGGGACTGGCGTAAGGTGGCTGACGGGGCTGCCAAGCCGGGAGCTTGTGGAGGGGCCGATGCGTCCGCCAGCCGCCGCTGTTGTTTTTAAGTAGAAGACGTATTTTCGCTTTTCGTAAACCGCCGGGCGGCTTTGGGCTGTGGACGTGGTATTTCACGCCGTTCCCCAGTCGACTCGTCTGTACGCACAGTGGTCCTCGCTCAGAACCCGTTATCTCCCATGTCTGCGTGGGGGCCTTGTCACTTCCACGCCTCCCAAGGCAGCGCCCTGGTCTCCGGCCAGAGTGACCGTCCCCACCCTGGAGGCGCCCACCACCCCGTCGGTATTTTTCTTAAGGAAGTGCCCTCCCTGGGGCCTCGTCTCAGCTCTGTCCAGTTCAATAAGCACTCATTGGGCAGCTGGTATTTTCTTTTTCCAATTTTTATTATTTTTGTTACAGATGTTTATCTTTTCCCCCCCTAGACACCCTCCTCCCCATCCCGTCCCCCCACCCTCCCAGCTTTGTTGTCTATGTCCTTTGGGTACGTGTACATGCATGTAAGTTCTTTGGTTCATCTCATCATCCCCCTCCACCCCCCTCCTCTGGGGTCTGTCAGTCTGAACTGTGCTCCTTTCTATGTCTTTGGGTCTATTTTGTTCATCAGCCCACCTTGTTCATTATATTCCACAAATAAGTGAGGTCATGTGATATTTGTCTTTCTCTTACTGGCTTATTTCGTTTTAGCGTAATACTCTTCAGGTCCCTCCATGTCCTCTCAAAGGATAAGAGATCTTTCTTTCCTACAGCTGCGTAGTACTCCATTGTGTATATGTACCACAGCTTCTTTATCCATTCGTCTACTGATGGACACTTGAGCTGTTTCTTAGTGATTGTGAATAGTGCTGCTATGAACACAGGGGTGCATATATTCTTCCTGATTGGTGTTTCTGGCTTCTTAGGGTATATTCCTAGAAGTGGGATCACTGGGTCAAAGGGCAGTTCAATTTTTAATTTTTTGAGGAAACACTATAGTGTTTTCCATAGTGGCTGCACCAGTCTGCACTCCCACCAGCAGTGCACTAGAGTCCCCTTGTCTCCACACCCTTGCCAGCACTTGTTGTTTGATGATTTGTTGATGGCGGCCATTCTGACAGGTGTGAGGTGGGTCTCTGGTATTTTCTAGAGAATAGAAAGCCTGGCATCTAGGTACCAGATGACCTATTAAGCGCAGGACTGAGAGGCAAGTTAGACTCAGCATTATGCTCGAAAAACTTACAGGGACGTAAGGCTGGTCGTTCCAACAGGACGTGGGTCTTGCGACTTCGGAGGTTTCGTAGATCAGAATAAACGTATTTCCCCGAGGATGGGTCTGGCCAGGTGCCCGCAGGAGCAGGCTCTGAGCAGGGAGGTTGACTACACCTTCAGAGCGGCCCCCTCCCCCCAGCCCTGTGATACTGTTGTGACAGGTGTTTTTATCCTACTGGTCACACATCTGGAGCTCGAACCTGGGTCTTCACTTTCTCGTCCCCCGGCCTCTCCCGCGGGCGCCCAGCACCGGTGACCTCAGCGTCCCACCTTGTGCCTGGCTCCGGGGAGGGGCCAGTCCTTCCGGCAGCACCTCGGAGGAGCTCCCGGGGCTCACTCTGACTGTTAATCATCCGGATTTTTGTGCGGCATTCTGCCGGTCCGTTAACATGTTCAAACTTCATTTCCTGTCGCCTGGACATGTTTGGGAAGAATCCGTCCAGGAACTCAAATCCATACTCTTCCCTTAATTTCTAATTACTTGGCATCCCTGGTGACATGTCCCGACCCGGTTCATGTAATTAAAATGTTAATAAATAGCATTAGGCTGGCTACACTTGGCATTGGCCGCAGCAGCCCTCTGTTCAACGCCGCGGAGCTCCCAGAGGCCCCTCTTCCCTGGCCACAGCCAGCTCACCACGGAACAACGATGGTGTCGTTTGTTGGGCTCCCACTGAACACCTGGCCCTGTGCCCCTCCCTTCACTGACTGTCTCGTCCTGTGATTGGCAGCGTAGTGATTAGGGAGGGACCGCCGGGCATCCTCACTTTTGCAGAAGATGTAACTAATTTCCAGGAGGTTAAGAAGTGTATCCAATGCTACCTCCCTGGTCGGTAATGATACCACCCAGGTCCGTCCATTCCAGAGGCCCAGTTTCCTCCTCACTCTACCAGCTGGCCTCCAGACCGGGACCTCAGAGGATGTGTCCTTAGTGGCCTTCTGGGAGTGAAAGGTTTAAATACCAGGTTCAAATACACAAAATATGGGTCTCAAGTAGGGTTGGGGAGAGATTGGGAAGGTCTTTAGTAAGTGATGGGCCCCCTTCCGGTCACCAGGCCGCCTTCTTTATCCCCCCAACCAGTCACAGGGGAAGAGTCCCTACCACACTGCCCCCCAAAACCCACTGCCTCGGCCACGGGGGGGGGGGGGCACTGCAAGGAGAAGCCAGGGAGGCCCCTTGCTGCCCACTCAGAGGTTGGGTGTTTGTCCTCCAACATGCCGAATACCTGTCTGCCGGACCGTCCCTCTGTACCGCCTATTTACAGCCTTTGGGGAGCCTCTGATAGCCCCATGCCGACCCTCATGGAGGGTGACCAGCTGTGTCCATCTGCTCCTGCTGTGAGCTGTCCTGAAGCTGTAGCGTCCAGCATCCAGGACCTGACTCTGTGGGGTGAAGGCTGAGCTCACCCTCCCTGCGTGGGGTCAGGTGTGGCACGTGCACACGGGGTGTGGCGGCGCAGGGGGGTGTGGTGCTTACAGGGGTGTGTGGCTGGCGCAGGGGGTGTGGCTGGCGCAGGGGGTGTGGCTGGCGCAGGGGGGTGTGGCTGGCGCAGGGGGTGTGGCTGGCGCAGGGGGTGTGGCTGGCGCAGGGGGTGTGGCGCGCGCAGGGGGTGTGGCGCGCGCAGGGGGTGTGGCGCGCGCAGGGGGTGTGGCGCGCGCAGGGGGTGTGGCGCGCGCAGGGGGGTGTGGTGTGCGCACGCAGGCACAGGGTGCCAGTGCCACTGGAATTCCAGGTCAGTGATGAGTACTGTCCAGTGCGGTGTGTCCCGTGCCTGTTTGGGGCTCAGGTGCACCGAAACGGTGTCTGTTGCTGGGTTGAAACTCCATCCAGCCGGCGTCCTGGACTGGCTGCTGGCAGCCCTGGGCCATCAGAGCGGTTCCCTCTGCGCCTGGGAAGTGAGTGGGGTCAGCTCCAGAGGGGGTATCCGTGCAGGGACCCTGAACACAGGAAGGGCGCTGGCCACTGCGGAGCAGAGGAGGCGCCCCTGGTAGCTCGCCAGCGAACCCCAGCGCTGCCCGGCCTGGGAACCCTCCGGCTGTCTGAAAAGTGGGTCCCGCTGCCTCCCAAACCCCGAAGCGCTGGGACTGTGGGGAGCCCCTGCTCTGTGCCCCCGGCGGCTGCTGCCTCGGGACGGCAGCGGCACGTGAGCAAGTGCCAGGGAGGTGGCGGAGGAAGCGTGTCTGGGGTGTCTGCCACCCTCTGTCCCCGGCAGATTACGACACGTGGAATATTTCGCAGTTTGGAACTCGATTTGGGCATTATTGAGCAGGGACCCCTGTCGAAGGCAGGGCAGTAGACTGTCAACTCAGTACGCCGGACTGGTATTTAATTAGCACCGTGACAGTCTCTTAACGTCACTGCCCATCAGCCCCCGAGGGCGCGGATGAGAACTGCAGCGTCTTCACTCACAGCGGGAGCTCGGACTCCCGGAATCCGGCCCAGGCCCTTTCTCCCTTCGCCCCAAGGGGCAGCAGTCACAGAGTTCGATGCTACCCAGGACGCGACCTTGATGCTGTAAGCTTAGATTACGCCTGCCTTGGAGGCGGCGGATGCCTTCTGAAAGGTGATCTGTGTTCCGCCCCCCTCGGCCAATGGCCAGGTATGGTTGTTTGCGTTGGGTAAAGAATATCTCTGGCCTTCACTTGACTGAACAGTAAATTATCGATCTTCTCCGCGTCTTTCAGTTCCCTGGTATTGCTGGGGAAATGTACTCCTGCCGTGAGCGCGGTGGCGTGTCCCCCTGAGGGGCGGCCCGTGGGCAGAGGGCACACGACTCCAGCCTGGTCCCAGAAAGAGTCACTGCGATCCCCTTTAGTTGACTGTAATTAGTCATCGACTCGGGGAAGGTGTATGTTCTGCAGACTAATGAGGCCCACGGTGCTCTGTCTGCTTCCCACAGGCCAGCAAAAAAACATGGGGGAATGGAGGTGCGGGAAGGGCTTGTGCACCCCCAGTCGGAGTGGGGAGGGGAGCGTTGCCTCCTAAATGGAAGGCAGGAGCAGCTACTCACAGCTGCAGGGGCGGGGCTGGGGGTTGCTGTGTCGGGGTTTCTGTGCTGTTCTGTGCTCCCCCTGCCTGGATGTGAGGCCGGGGCTGAAGGTGCGAAGCCCCCGATTTCATGAGAGAACACCTTTCTGGTTCCTGAGCGTCTCTTCCAGACAGACGAAAGGCCCTCCATTTCTCTTTGCACGTCTTCACTCCAACACCTTGCGGTGCCGTGTGCCCTCCAGGGCACGGCTGGACTTCTCGTCGCAAGACACTCAGACCTTGGGCAAAAGCCGAGACCGGCACGGACACGGATGCGGCCGTATCACGACTCTTGCCCAGCGTGCGGCCCGTCGGTCCGTGTCAGCCTCCCCTGATGGCCCGAGGTGCGGACGCTCAGGCCCCACCTGGATCCGCTAGAGCGAGATCTCCTGTTAGCGAATCGCAGGCACGCCCGTCGGCAAAGGATCGACACGCGGCATCCAGGGTCCTCCCTTGGTGACTGAGCCCTAGGCAGCCGGGGTTCCCTTTCCTGTAACCTCAGAAAAAAGTCCGAAGGGAAATTTCACAGGTTGGTCTGGCAATTCATTATCTCACTCCCGGCTTGAGGAAAACATGCTGCCCGTGGCCCCGAGGAGACCAGTCGGTCTCTGAAAGCAGAGCACACTGACGGGCTAGGTCCCCTCGGCCGCTCTCCTGGCGAGGCAGCCCTGTCCCGGCGTCTTCAGTCCACGCCGCATGGCACCTGCCGTCCCCTGCCCTAGCCCCGGTTGGCATGATATCTGGTCCGTATGTGGTGCCAATGAGCATTTTTTTTGAATGAATGGATGAAATGATGAGCTTCTTCAGCGAAGTGCTGGACAGTACATCGTTTCCATTGTGCCGGCCAGACAGTCCCGGTCGCGGCTACTGCAGTAGTTCCCATAGGCGATAGTTAGGACATGAGTGCGGCTGTGTTCCAATAAAACTTTATTTGCAAAGACAAGCTGAGGGATGGATTTAGACCTCGGGTGTTGCAGGCTCAAGAAGGAGCTAGGTGCTATAGGAACTGGGGAGAGACTGGTGGACGATGACCAAGGCCACACACTTTTTAAGGACTTCAGCCTGAGCACGGGTACTTCCGAGGACCCATCTGTAGCCTAGCGGTGCTTCCACTCAGCTTGTACTTCTGCAAGGAATCAGCTCTTTTATTCATGACACGCTGATGGTCACGTCAGGCACCGTTGTGAGTCACGATGTCCCGGGAGAGTTAGGGTCTCTTCTCTGTCTTTACTTTGAGTGGCAACAGGTCCGTGGGGCACAGGCTTATTTGTCCTCAGGACGAAGAAGAGGGGCAGCATCTCTTGCAAAGGGCGGTTTGGAAGTGGGTTGGGTGGTGCCCAAGGCTCTGCTCCGTGGCTCCTCAGAGAGGCAGCATGTGTCCTGATGATGCCCTCCGGCTCCCTTGTGCAGGGACAGCTGAGCCACAGTGAGTGGCCTGGCTGAGACCAGGTGGGCTAACGGGTCGGGATGTCACGGAAGAGAGAGAGGCTGCACCGGCTGCACCGTTAGGCTTCAGGGGTCTCAGGAGCATCCTGAGATGTTTGATGTGACAACGTCCCCCTACCACGGAGGCCACGGGGAGGGTGCAGATGTTACTTGTCCGTGTTCAAGCATTTACCTGACACCGCGAGAAACCCGGGGACTTTCTCCTTCGTCTTGGCTGCCGCGGGTTCATGTGCCGCTCGGTGATGGATGCAGGAAGTCGACATTTGTTACAAAAGTGGGAGAGGTGTTGACTCTTCACGCATTGATTATTTAGAATTTATTTTATTAAGTATTCTAGGTGGCGTATGATAAACTGAACCTCCGCTGGTTTGCAGCTTAATGATTCATGTCTCTGCAGCGGTGATAAGGAGATGGAAGGCCCGGTCTGCCGTTTCAGGGGGAGAATATGGATTATTATTAAATCTGGAATGGGCCTCTTGAGAAGCCTTCCTTGAGGGAACACATGTGTCAATAATTTCTCCTCCACACACGAATCCTAATGTTTCACTTACGGGGACATAAATTCTAAGCAAGTGGCCGAGGTTTTCCCTTCCTCCGGCTCCTTGCGCCCATCACTCACGAGTGATCTGCTCTTCCCCCCGGTCAGCGTCCAGTGTTCACGTCTTTGTTTTCCCGTTTCTGATTGTTAACGCCAACGCCTCTGCTCGGATCTGCGCATTTCAGCACCTAAGATGCCGGTGGAGACCAGGGCAAGTGTCGCCTTTGCTCGGAATATCCTGAAAGATTTGTGTTAAGTCTTGGGGAGTCCGAGCATGAGCATTAGATCGGAGCACCACAAGGGAAGTGCGGTCAGCTCACGTAGGTCCAGGACGTGACCCTGAGCCCATGTTGGTAGATGCCAGGAGGCTGCAGAGCTGACCTGGTGACTTAGTCTATGCTGAGGCCCCCAATAGGCGGGCGGGGTGCTGTGCTCATCACAGGGAGCCACCTCAAGACAGGCAGCACGGGGTGGGGGTGGGGCCAGCTAAGTGACATTTAGCGAGGATGACAAGTCTGAACACCTGATGGGGACATTTCGAAGGTGTCAGCATTGCCTGAGAGCTCATGGCCTCTTTCTCATCCCAACACAGTAGACCGATGCTGAAGTCTCGTGATCTCTTCTGCATGGCACTGTGGGACACAGACTTGGGGAACCCCCAGATGCCCTAATCCGCCCAAGGTCCCTTCCTCGTCCATGCGCAGCGCAACCGAGACGTTCGCTTATCCGCTTTGCCCGGCGTGACGCCTGAGCCGAGATTTCCCTGAACCCCTCATCCCCTCGTGTGCTTCTGTACATGGAATCAGACCAGCGTGTCAGGACAATGTCGCATTTGGTTCTGTTTCCCCGAAGAAGACACACTGAACCACGCGGCGGTTCCTTCTTGCAAACGGAAGGTGCTCGGCGCGCCGGCTCCAATCAGTCCGGGAGGAAGTGCGGTTTGCTGCTGACCTTTTGTTCTTTAAAGGCCGTGGAGTGGCCCTGGCCAGTTTGGCTCAGCGGTTAGAGCGTCGGCCTGCGGTCCAGAGGGACCCGGGTTCGGTTCCGTTAAGGGCACGTACCTCGGTTGCAGTTTGTCCCCGGCCCTGGTTGGTCGTGCAGGTGGCAGCCACTTGGTGTGTCCCTTTCACGTCGATGTTTCTCTCTCTCTCTCTTCCTCTCTCCCTCCCACTCTACCTGAACAAAAAATGGAAAAATGTCCTCGGGTGAGGATAAAAAATAAAATAAAATAAAATAAAGGCCGTGGAGTGGCTGGTAGGGTCTAAGTGACAGCCCCGACCTAAGGGTGAGCGGGACTCGGCTCCCTCTGCCTCTAAAGGGGGCTGTTTGTGGGTGGTGGTCTCCCCAAATTCATTTCCCCTTTCCACTGAACTCTCGGGTTCCCTGAAGGGGGTGGCACTGGGGTGAGGCTCCCATGTCCCCGTCGGGTTTCTCGGCTCCTGTCTCACCAGCACGGAGCACAGGAGAGACTCAGTTTACCTCTCCTGCACAACTGAATGAACGTGTGGACAGCTGGCCCATCAGAGTCCGGGTGCCTTGGGGGGCGGTGGCCTCCGGTGCCCCAGCGGGGCCGGCATGGCCGCGCTCGGAGAGACACGGGCTAGATGGGGTGCAGCAGGACCCGACGCAGCGCCTTGTCCTGGGAGGTGGTGCAGCGAACCTCCTGGAAGCTGCTCCCCCCGCCGAATTAACGAGCACTTTCAGACCCGAGATGAAATGTTTGGAAACGAGACGCAGCACCGTATTTGGGGCGTATTTTCTTTTCTTCTTCTTTTCTCCTTTCACAACACCTGGCAATAAAATTCTCAGGCTAAATACCAGATGAGTGTGCCTCATTATGTCTAGTAACTCCGTCTATAACTTTTTTAAGTCCTCCAGATGGGAGCGCAGGAGAAATGTGGAGCACTTGAGGAGGGGAATGAAAATAAATGCACTCGGAAATCAAGAATCTGCTTTTTTTATTCTTTCTTTTGCAAATAGTGTTCGCCATGACATATTGTGAATGGACTGAATTATAACAAAAACAGAAATGAAGCGGAGCTCGGGGGTAGGAAGAGCGATGGTTGCCCTTGCTGTAACGGATATAATGCAAAGCAATGCTTTTTACACTCAATTAGTTTGCACATTGTGTTGGACACAAACCAGAATGTAGAACACTTTGGGGTTTTGTTTTTACATGATTAAGGGAGATGAGATGAAATAAATTCAGTGAATTACCCTCCGTGCCTCTTCGGCCGGAGATCCTTTTGCTTTGTTTCTACCCCCTCCCCTTGCTGACTGGTGAGCTGTTCGCCCCGCGGTGGGGGCAGCAGGGGCCCCACCTCTTCCCACAAACCAGATGCTCCTCCCAAAGATCCGTGCGTTTTCAGCGAGTCCCTTCCCCTACCCGAGGCCCGCGTTCTGCTGCATGGAGAGGGTTACGCGGCAGAGCGATTTACATTTGTTATCTGACCACGTTACGTGCTCTGAATGTCAGGAAAGGACCGCGGCGTGGCCGTGGCTCGCGGACCGTGGGGAGCCCTTCGCAGCCAGAGCGCTGCCACGGCGGGGTGTGTTCACAGTCCTTGTTTAATTTACTTGGCTTCATTATCTTTCCTTGCATTTTTAATACTCTTAATATGATCCTATTAAGAATCACAGCGCGTGATTATGTATTGCTCATTTTCATGCACGCTCAGTGTGAGGGGAAGAGTGGGGTGACGCTGTGAACTGGGGACAGACAGACTTGGGGGACCCGGCCCTGGGCCACCGTGAGTGCAGCTGTGGCTCCTGCAGGCGGGGTCCGGGGTGGGACCCGTCTTCGTGTAGAAAAGCGTCTCTCTCACTTGGACGTGCGGATGAGTCTCCTGGGGACGCTGATCCGGTTGGCTGGTGGGGCCTGAGATGCCCCATGAGAGCAATTCCCCCAGCGGTGCCGCCGCGGCGGGTCATGGCCATTCTTTGAGCATGAAGATGGGAAGTGGGAAGGACACTGGGTGTCTCCCACGGGCTGCTGACGAACTCGTATCCCACCCTCGCTGAAAGTCCCCGACACGTGGACGAACCTCACTGTCCACGGCCGTGGCTTCAGGCACAGCGTGTGGTCGGGGACCCTGGCCCACGCCCACCTCTCAAGGTCACCGTGGCTTCCACGTGTGCTGCAGGAAGGCCACGCCTGTGGTGCGTTCCGGGGTCCCCCCTTTATATTCAGAGCCGCAAGCACTAATGAGAAAACAATGGGAGAAGCCTGTTAGGTGTAATATCCAATTATAATTATTTTTATTCCAAAAGGCACGTCAAATAAATAATGCAGTTTATGTTCCTTCTCGAAAATGCAGCAGCATTAGTGAATTTACATAAATTATACAACTCATTATCTTTGTTTATAAAAAGCCTTAGCAGTGTTTTGGCTTGTGGAGCTAAAAGGGGGGAAAAGATCTCCGATTTCTGTTCCGCGTGGTTTCTGCAGCCGCGGCTTGATTTACTCAGGAGGAGGGTCTGTCTGACAGGTCCCCGAAGGATCCGCGCCCTTTGCCCATGATGAATGGAAGGCCTCGTCTGACTCTTGTTTATAAAAAGCCAAATAAGTGCACGTGAGTTCACCCACGTCTCCAGAGGGAGCTCTGAGCAGTCACGGGTTCCCTGGCTGGCTTCGCCCCTCCCGACGCCAGCGCCGGGCCGCAGGGTGGAGCCCGGGCCGCGGGGCCCAGGGCCCAGAGCAGGGTTTCTGAGCCGCGGCAGCGCTCCGGCAGCTCGGGTGGGGTGCCACGCGCCCCCCTGAGCAGCCGGACTCCTGCGCTGTCCCCGCAGCGCCAGGAACGCGGCGCGCCGGGAGTGGGACGCGCACCCGCGTGTCAGGGCCTCCCGAAGCCGCCGAGCTGCGGAGCCCCCCACGCTCCCCCTGGCTGCAGGTCGCACCGAGAGCTCAAAGGCACCGGCAGATAAAACGTATCATTTGAACTAATTTCGCCTGTGTCTGTCTGCGCCTTTCTTTACCGTGAGTGCTGGGAAATTCAAACGGCGGTTTGTGTTGTGCCGGACGGTGCCAGGCCGGCTGTGCTCGCGTGAGGCTGGGGCCTGGGTTCCCTCCGGGTGCGCCCGTCACTGAGACTGGTCCTGGCTCTGCTGCTGAACCTGCAGCAGGCGGCTGCAGACTGCAGCCGGGACTTGGCGCTGCGGAAGGGCAGGTGGTGGTGGTGTGGATGGAGGTGGGACGGCTCCTAGGAGGACAGTGTGATGAGGGAAGAAGGTTGAGCTCCGGTCCCTCGGAGGCCCTGGCTGGTGCTTCCGCTTAAATATTGATGTCATTGCCCGAGGATGGCGGAGCCCGGCTCCCAGGTTCCTTCCAAGTGGACCCTGGTGAACCCCAGTTCTCCGCCTCACTAATGCTGACCCATTGGCCTGGCAGGAGAAGGGGCCGCCCCAGGGCAGGTCTGCAGAGCTGGGCGAGCTTGCGAGAGGAGGGGACACTGAGCACAACTTCCCTTGTGGGAAGCCTGCCCCTGCCCAGAGCCTGGGTGTCCGGAGTCTCCGCGGCAGTGTACTCACATGGGTAACAGGGCCTTTCCTTGCCCATCCATTCTGCCGGGCCCAGGCGAAGCTCTTTGCCCTCCTAGCACTTGGGAGGTTAGAGATGAAGTGGTTTCTGTCGCTTAGCAGTTGTTGATGAGTCATTTACTTCTTCCGTTCATCCAGGACACATTGTAACAGCCTGCTGCACGCCAGGCTGTTGCTGGCCCCTGGGGAGGTGGGGAGGTGCGGAGCAGGTACGTCCTCTGCCCTTGAAACTCCCAGCTTGGAGGGGTGGGGACAGAGAGCACAGAGGGAGCTCCTCAGAGCTCCCGAGACAAGTGCTGAGGATGGCAAGGCACAGCTAGGTGGAGGTGGCGGGGGGCCCTGGGCTCTGGAGGTCCAGCAGGGCCCAACTGAGGCAGGGACATTCAGCCTGCAACTTGAGGAACAGAGGGCGTAGCAGCGAAGAGCCGGGGACTCTCAGCACACAGGACAGCGTGGTTCTGGTGGGCCGGAGGGCCTGGGTGTTCCGATGACAGAGAGGGACCAGGGTGCCCGGACAGGGCAGAGTAGCCTGAGGTGCAGCTGGAAGGGCCTGGAGAAGGGTTGTGTGGGACTCAGATGTGGGGAGGATTTTGGATTCTGTTCTAAGGGATCCAAGAAGCCACTGATGGGATTTGAGCAGGAGTCTGGTAGGGAAAATTCTGGGCAGCTGACCTGGCCCTGGGTGGGCCCCGTGACACCGGGCATGGCATTCAATCCCTCTGGGTGTTCCTTTCTTCAT
Source organism: Molossus molossus (assembly GCF_014108415.1). Taxonomy (NCBI): domain Eukaryota; kingdom Metazoa; phylum Chordata; class Mammalia; order Chiroptera; family Molossidae; genus Molossus; species Molossus molossus. The sequence goes on along the minus strand of NW_023425347.1, from coordinate 100,730,851 downwards.
CTATGAAGTGGGAAGGCGGAGGCGGGGCAGGGAAGTTGGCCAGAATGTTCTGCCAGGTTCCTTTTTAGTACAAGTGCCGTGTGGTTCAGAGCGAGTTCAGTGGTTCCCCTTTTTGGAGTCTGTGACTTCTGTGTCCCCCCAGGACTGATTCTGGGGGGCTCGCAAGACACTGGCATCTCTACAAGCCTTCACACGTCATGTCCGTGAGCTCTTTGGCTTCAGAAAACACAAGAAGACAGAGCAATCCTCGGCCATGCATCAGAATTGTGGCTGCCAAGGTCTGGGTACCTGAGTGTTTGTCATCTCAGAAACACTTCCCAGGTGATTGGTTCTGAACATCAGCCAGGGTGGAGGTCCCCTGGAGGTTGTGTTTCTGTAGGGGACAAAGAGGGTCCCCGTGGCCAGAGGCTCTCTGTTTAGCAGTATGCCGGATGCCTGAGACACACAGGGTCTCCCCGGAGCCCTCCAAGTTCAAATATCCAGACCTACCCCCAGAGCAAGGGACTTAGTTCATAAAGTGTGATCACATCACTTTGCACAAAGGGAATCAGGTATGAGCTACAGAAGCAATGAACGGGTGGTAGACCCAGGGGCTGTCGGTGGGCGTTTGTCTCACACTGACAAGTCATTTGCTGACAAGACAAAGGGGCTGGTTGTCAGGAATGCTGCTAATGAAGGTTTGGGGTTTGGGGGTTATGACACAGCCAGTGAGGGGCATTTCTGGTGCCTCTCCCTACCCCCACCATAAGTACGCTAGTTGAGTATCTGCAGAAAGCTTAAGAACCCAAGGATGGAGCTAAATGCTAGTCCCATTCCCTCTAGTACATCACTAACGGTGCCCAGAGACCTCTAACGACAATGACCGAGTAGCTGGTAGCCAATGTACTGTCCCATTGAAACCAGCTAGATCCCAGGACAACACGTGTGACACACTGTTGTCAGACATTGGACCACAGATGCTTAGGACTGTGACATCTGAGAGGAGTAAACCAACAAGGGGAGCTCTGGCTGTCTGGCTGAGGTTTGTCCAGTAGCATGAGGACGGGGCAGCCAAGCAGAGCCCAGTAGTCTAGCTGAGCTGAGGAGGTGGAGATTGGAGTTCGGGGAGGCCAAGGCACCTGGACCTTGTAGCCCGAGCACTGGAGAGAAGGGATAAGGGCAGAGAAAGAGGTCCAGACATCTGCATGGAAGGTCCTCTTGCACCTTTGGCTAAATACTGAGCTGAGTATGTATGAGGTGAAGCTCCGCAGGTCAGTCGAAAGAACAAACACCGGGAGCTCTAAGCTAAAAGTTCTCAGAACGAAGACAGAGCTGGGACGTGTTCGCGTCTGGACGAGGCTGGTGAAGAGGTGGTATTGAACACCCGAGGCATTCGATGGAGACCCTGGAAGGGTCGCACCTTGACCACGGCCAGACTCTCCCTCCAGTAAAGACTCCCACGAGCAAAGCATAAGCACAAATTTAAAAAGAGCAAGCTAATCGGCAAGTGCCTGACAACATAAGACGGCGAAATCCACGCTCAGTGACATATCACTCACCGTACCCTGCACTCAATAAAAAATCATTAAACTTGTAAAGAAATGGGAAAACATGACCCGTATCCAGGATAAAAATCAGACAGTAGAAATGGAACCGAAGGTAACATAGATATGGAATTAGAAGATAAGGACTTTTAAACAGCTGTTGTAAATATCCTCCGCGACTTAATGGAAAAGACGAACAGTGTGAGGAGAGAACCATGCGACAGAAAAAGAACCAAACAGAACTTCGATCATTGGAAAATACAGCCTCGAAAGTGAAAATGTCGCTCGATGAGGGTAGTAGTTATCAATTGGAAAATACAGCATCTAAAGTGAAAATGTCGCTCGATGAGGGTAGTAGTTATCAATTGATGTGTAAAAAATTACCACATATTTAGCAGCTTAAAACAACACACATTTGTCACCTCATGGTTCCCGAGGGGCAGGAATCCAGGAGAGGTGTAGCTGAGGTCTCTACTTCAGGGCTTTACGAGGCTGCAATCGACACGTCACTTAGAGTTGAGGCCTCCGCTGAGGAGGGTCTGCTGCTAAGCTTTTCTTGGCTGCTGTAAGAATTTGGTTCCTTGAAAGATGTTTGACCAGGTGCTTCAGTTCCCAGCTGACTTTTAGCTCCAGGTCACCTTCAGTTCTGTGCCATATGGATCTCTCCAAATGCAGGAGCTTGTTACATCCAACTGCACAAGCCAGAGATACAATAGAATTTGCTGGCAAAACAAGTCACAGTCTCTTGTATACTAATCACAGGAGTAAATTTCCATCACCTGCGATGTATCTTACCAGGCAAGTCACCAGTATGCCCACAACAAAGAGGTGGCGGTTACACAAGGGTAGAGCACCCAGAGAAGAAGAGTCAGATACACATGACAGAGACTCCGTGAACTGTGAGATAATGTCAGGTGGAGCCCCAGAACCTGGGGGTAGGGGTGGGGCGAGGGCATCAGAGACATATTTGAAGAAATAATGGCCAAGACTTTTCCAGATTTCATGAAAACTATAAAATCACAGATCCAAGCTCAATGAACCTGAACATGAAGCAAGGTAAATACAAATAAAAGGACACCAAGAAATAACATAATCAAATTACCTAAGGCCAGCAACAAATAAGAAATCTTTTAATTAGGCAGGAAAAAAAAAAAAGACACCTTACAAAGATAGAAAATACGACTGATTTCTCATCATAAACGCTGCAGACCGGAAGACAATGGAACATCTTACATTGCCGAAAGAAAAAACCCAACCTAAACTTCTATAGTAAGTGAACATATTCTTCAAAAAGGAAGGCGAAATAAAGACATTTTTAGACAGAAAAAAAGAAAGAAAGAAAGCGAAGAGCAGATCTATACTATGGGAATATTGAAGAAAGTTCCTCAGGCTGAAGGAAAACTCCACCCGATGAAAACTCAAATTGACACAAAGGAATGAGGAGCAAAGTGGTAAAAATGTGGGTAAACAAACCAGCCTGGGGAAATTAGGGAAAAAAGAAAAGACAGAAAAGCAAACCAAACCCTAAGGGTGCTGAAGGAAGGAAGACATAAGGTATAACTTGAATGAAGTCGGAGACAGAAGAATAATAGAGAAAATCGATGAAACCAAAAGTTGATTCTTTTCAACGATGCATTTTGCTAGACCGACTTACGTTCGGGAAATGGCCAACACGTCCGCTCTCACCACGTGTGTTGAGTACTGTGCCGGAGGTCCTTTGGTCCTTCGCGGTGCGACGTGACCAGGAACAGGAGTACAAGGCATACGGGTGGGATAAGGAGCAAAGCTCGGTTGCCAGGTAACATGGAAAATGCAGAGGAATCTAAGGACACACCTGCTGCAGCAAGTAGATGAAGAGAAGGCCACAGGGGATAAGAGTCACACACACACACACACACACACGAAGGTGTTTTTCCACATAGGAGAAATGAACAACTGGAAATGAAGTGAAGAGAAATGCACAATTTAGAGAAATGTATGATTTAGAATGGCATACAACCTTGAAGTACTTCAGTATAAACCTAGCCCACTACGTAGAGACTGAGAACCGCAGACCGTCGCTGGAGGAAGTGGAGGACATCGGGAGGTGGAGGGATCCACCGTAGGCGTGGGCTGCAGGCTGTGCAGGGTGGTCCGGGTGGTGGCTCCCTCCTCGCCGATCCACAGCTTCAGTGCCGTCGCAGTCCCAGCTCCACCCGGCGTCTCTCGCGGTGGCTGGTTCTCAAGTTCATCTGAAACGTCCAAGAGACCCAACATGGCTAAAAGGATTTATAACGACAAAGTTACAAGAGACAGCTTGGTTTCAATACTTAATTTAAGCTACAGTAATTGAGATGGCGTGATATGGGTAACCTTGAGTTGCTGCCTCAGACAGGCAGATTGCAGGTCTCAGTGTGTGTGTGTGTGTGTGTGTGTGTGTGTGTGTGTGTGTGTGTGAAAGAGAGAGAGAGAGAGAGAGAGAGAGAGAGAGAGAGAGAGAGAGAGAGAGTTAGTTCTGTGTTCTTTTATGTTGATGGTCAGTCAGGTTCAACCACTAGAAGGGACACAGAGGCCCAAGAAGAGAGAGTTTATCATACTCAGGGGTCCTAGGAACGGGGCACCCCATGCAGGGCCATTGGGAAAGACACCAGCCCATGGGACGGCAGGTGTCGTACGAGGAGAGCACCGGGCTGCGGCCTTCACTGGAGTTTCCTGGGGAATGCAGGGCAGGGCAAACAGTTCAGGATGAGGTAGTCTGACTGTAGGGATGGTCCCGTGCCTGGGTCAGGGATTATTAAGCAGAAGATCACCTCCTGGGGTGGATAGGACAGGAAGTTGGCTCTGGGTGGGTTAATTTGCATATCAAACACCTGCTCCAGGCTGAGCCCTTTTCAATCTCTGACTTGGCTAAGCCCCAGGGACAGTGTCTCCCTAGCCAGAACGGTTTTTAAGTTTCATTTATGCATGATAAATACGTCCTGGGGATGTATTCTACACCATGGTATCTACAGTTAACGATACTGTGTTCTATATTCAAAATTTGCTCAGAGGGTAGGTCTTACATTAAGTGTTCTTGCCACACACACAAAATAATAGTAATAGTAATACTAATAATAATAATAATAATAGTAATGGGAGGAAGCTGGGGGTGGTGATGGATATGTGTGTGGTTGTGATGGTGGTGATGGTTTCACAGGGGTGTACTTATCTTCAAACTCACTGAGTTGTATATATTAAATATGTTTAGCTTTTTACATGTCATCCATACCGCAATAAAGTGGTTTGGAAAAAGATGTCAGAACAGCACAATATGCAGAGAGGAAAACATAGGAACCTGTCTCATGCTTCACCTGCCCCTTGGGTAGACTGAGTTCCCCAAGAAGCCCCGCACAACAGAGAGTATACGTCACCTCGTCTTCTGTCTCCAACCCCCTACCTTGAAGACACCTTTGCCTTTTCTCTGCATAGTGACTACACATCCAGTGTTTTCAAAATCGGGTAACACTGAAAGGTGGGGAAGAGATGAAACTCGCCCTAAATCCCGTTGTCGAAACGATGCTGCACCCCGTCCGTCCGTCCGTGTGTGTTCGTGTGCACACACCTGAATGACCTGGGGGGGGGGGCATGTCACGCACACTGTCTTGCACTTACTGTTTCCACGTTAAGTGATTTCGCATCACTTTTTGTGGCTCTGCGCAGTCCCGTGTACTCGACCTGCCCACTGCCGTTAGACGCCGATGATGTCGCTCCGTTTTGCCATTAGAAGTCACACTCTCCCGTCCTGTGTTTGTTCGGTGGTCTTCAACAAACACTGACGGGCTCCTGGGTGCCCGGCTGCCCAGCCTTGCCCAGCTGTCCCCTTGGGTGCGCTCCCGGAAATGCCACAGTGATGCTGGGTCGGGGGGATGTCCCCTTAAACATCTGACGCGTACGGTAGATTGTCCTTTAGAGAGGTTGAGCTAATTTATAAACAGTGTCTGTGAGGTCCCGCTGCTAAACAGATGGACCCCACCCCCACCCCCGGGCTTGGCCAGGGCAGGGCACAGACTTGGTGCCTAGTGTTACTTACTCAGTGATGGCTGAAGTCTCTTGTGGAGCAGGAATTACGTGCAGCGTCCTGGCTGGTGTGCGCAGTGGTTAGAGCGCCGTCCCGTGCACTGAAGGGTGGTGAGTTCAATTCCGAGCAGAGCACATGCCCAGGTTGCAGGCTTGGTCCCTGGTCAGGGTTGCGTGCATGAGGCAGCAGGTCAGTGTTTCTCTCGCGCGCTGATGTTTCTCTCTCTCGTCCGCTCCCTTGCTCGCTCTCTCTCTCTCTCTCTCTCGAGTCCATGAAAAGCACGTCCTCAGTGAGAAGCAAACAGTAGAGTTACGTGTGGCACATCCACGTCCTTTCTCTCAGCTCGGGCGGGACCGGAGGCGCCCCCTCAGCTGCTCAGGTTTTGCAGTGAGGCGGTTTCTAGTTCTTCCTTCCGCCGTTTAATAGTCACGACCGCGGAGAAAGTAATGGAGCCAGCGGCCACCGACTGCGCCGAGTGCTTTTCACACGTCGCCTCCGCCCCATGACACCCCGTGAGGCCTCACGGGCGACGCTCGGCCAGAGGCCTGTGAGCAGCATGGCTGCGACTGAAGGCACGGCATCCCACCCGACTCGGACGCTCCTCCGCCCCCGTCGAGTGCGGCTTCCCTTAGGTCTTTCTTTCCCCGCAGTCCTGGCCTTGGGGTTCATCCATCCAGTCGTCCATTCTAGAAACATTTCTGAGTGTCTCCCCAGGCCAGGAGAGAGTGGAGCGGACAAGGTCCCGCCCCGTGGAACTGCCAGCCTGCTAGAGGAGACATTGCTTCATCACCTGGTTGTGTGAGCGATGATCAGAGCCGTGAAGGGAACGTGCAGGACCCCAAGACCTCGCGGCGGGGGGACCTCATCTGATCCAGGCCCAGAGGAGGCAGCTCTGAGTGGTGCTTCGTTGAGATGGCCAGTGGGCGGGATGGGGAGTGCCGTCAGGAGAGGGGGCGGCGGTTCGGAGGAGGGGAAGCATGTGCAAAGGCCCTGAGGCCCGAGGAGGGAAAGGAACAGAAGCCAGTTTCTGTGCTGGGAGCATGATGAAGGGGCAGTGAGGAGAGGCACAGCCTGCGGGGAGGTGGGAACTGAGCCCGCAGGCCTCCTGGGCTGTGCGAGGTGTTTAGGGGAGCAGAGGGGCCACTGGGAGGTTTTCAGGAGGGGCCGGCATCACCTTCTTGTCCTGAAAGCATGGGTCAGGGTCAGGCTGCTGCATGGAAGACGCACTGGGGGTGATGCAGATTCGAAGAGGGAGGGACTTCTCTCTTCATTATTCAAAACAGGTGGTCTGGCTCTTCCTTCCTTCCTTCCTTCCTTCCTTCCTTCCTTCCTTCCTTCCTTCCTTCCTTCCTTCCTTCCTTTTTAAAGTCCTTCTTTTTCTCTTTCGGTTCATTTCTTCTGCTTTTTTTACCATTCTGGGCCCCAGGTTTCAGAAGCGAGAGAGGCTGCAGATGGCTCGGGTCTTAGAGCAGCGAAGCCAGGGGACCGGCGGCCCCGAAAGCTGTCATGTGTCACACAAGTCACCCTTCCAGAGCTGCAGCTACCTTCCCGGCAGAATGTCAAGCAGCTTGGTAGCAGGAGCAGCTGCTCCGAGCAGCGCTGAGCGTTGTCAGAACACCACGAACAAAACGGTCAGGTTTCTGCAGAGATAACCCCCTGGCCTCCACCCCCACACTCCGCTGCGCCGCCGGCCGGGCCTTCTCCTCCAGCATCTGTTTCTGGTACTTCCCGAGCTCCCGGCGCGGGGCTCAGGGACGCCGGTCTGCATGCTGAACGGCCTGGCCCAGGCAGGAGCAGGACCGGGAGCCGCTCTCTCTGCCTCTGCGCTGTGGAACGAGGCTGAGCTGACGGGGGTCCCTGCAACAGACCGGAGGGACCTGCGGAGCATGACCCTTAGCTTCTGGAGTCCCCCAGCTGGGAAGAGGGAGCGGGGAGTGCCCCCATGCCATGCCCATGGGGCCCAGAGTGCGGCCCTGCATTGTGGAGCCCTTGGTTGCTGTAGGAACCCCACAGCATCTGTCGGCTGCTGGGCGTCCTTGAAAGCCCTTGTTCCTGTAAATGTCAGAAATGCCTAAGACACAACAAAAACAAAAACCCAGCACTGTGACCCTCCAGCCTGGTGCACAGCCATGCCTCCTGCCCGCATGGCCTCACACGGTTCCCTCTGCCCCAGCTGCTGCCCAGTCACCAGCCGCCCTCTGGTTTTCCAAGTTGTGCCCCCCAGGGCAGACCAGCGAGGGGGGCATCTAGAGAGCTTCCTCTTGGCTCAGTGGGGAAGGGCTGGAAGATTCCCAAGCTCCCTCGTACGCGGGAAGACCCTCCCGCCCCAGGGACGGAAGTTAGCAGGGGTCTGTGACTGCAAGCAAGGGTCCTGCAGACAGCCTCACCCTGGACTTTGGGGGCAGCACCCTGGCTAGGGTGGGCTCTTGGAGCCTCGTGGGCGTCCAGCGGGCTGTCAAGGGTGCTCCTCCTGGGGAGGTGGCATTCTAATTGCCTGGTGGCCCAGGTTTGCCGCAGCCGTTCAGGTAATTGCTTTGTAATTGACTGCGTCGCCCTCTTCCTGTTTAATAAATAGGACGGAGCGAGCCAGCCCGCGCGCGGCGGGATTGTAACTCACATCCCATCGACCAGAGCTGCACATTTGTCGTCCAGCGTGCGCGGCAGCCTCTCCGTAAATTATCTCCGAAGGTTCTCCAGGGACGAATGACATCAGTGTCTGGATGGACGGGAGTCGTCCGAGTGATTCACGCCGCCGCTCCGCGGTGCCTCGTGGACAAAGAAATCGGCGCCGTGATTTGTACGCTTTGAAAAAATAATAATTATTGTTAAAACCAAATTAGGAGGAGGACTGCTGACAAGCGAAAACAAATATTTCGTCAAGAGGGATCCAAACTGCGGCACATTTGTTTTGACTTAAGGAGCCAGATTCGCTGCCAACAGAATCGACGGCTCCACGGACAACCGCCCACGGAAGTCCTGTTGCCGGCACCCACGGAGTGGTCACTCCTGCCCCTGTCCTCGCCCCTCGAGGCCGCCCCCAGCGGGCAGCAGGGGTCATGTTCAAGACATCCGTTCAGCTTTTAAAACACAGGCTCGCGCCCTGGCCGGTTTGGCTCAGCGGTTAGAGCGTCGGCCTGCGGTCCAGAGAGACCCGGGTTCGGTTCCCGCTAAGGGCACGTACCTCGGTGGCAGTTTGTCCCCAGCCCTGGTTGGTTGTGCGGGTGGCAGCCACTCACTGTGTCCCTTTCACATGGATGTTTCTCTCTCTCTCTCCCTCCCACTCTATCTGAATAAAAAAATAGAAAAATGTCCACGGGTGAGGATAAAAAAGAACACAGACGCGTAAATTTTTCATTTGTACCCAGGAGGAATATTAATCTAGCCGCCCGAATTCAGTGGCCGCCGGCCCTGCAGGGTCAGCTTCCATAAATTGAAGTCCCCAGCGAATGTGTCAGAGCCCGGTCCGCCACACGGAGCGCACCCCTGTTGTAGAAGTGAGAGTGAAGCTTGTTCCCCGGCAGGCAGATGTCTTGAAGATCGGATCCAGCCCTTGAAGATCGAATCCCCGGCGGACAAACTATCCCAGCGGTAGAGGAAAACAACCCCAAACTCGAGAACAAGTGTGTTCTTAAATGAAAGCATTAATCACGCTAAATTAGAAAAAAAGTATTAAAATAGTTTTAGATTAATGCCGACCGTGAATGTCAATATAATTGCAGCGGCCTAATTTGCCATAAAAAGCATCTAATGAAATATTTTAATATCACTGTCCATTCAATTTACCAGCTTGTATGTCATGGGGTATTAAGTGGCTTTTAAATGATCGTTGCGAAATCTCCCAAATCCGTGTGATCTTTGTGTGCGCGTCGCTGTTTATGGAAGGAGTCAGAAATACGTGTGTGTGTGTGTTTCATGAGCCCAAATACAAATTTCTACTTTGTGGGACAGGTAAGAACCCATCCCTCAGTCTTGCCAGCTGTGCCGGGAATCAGCATTTCTCCTCACCTGGAGCGTTGCCCCTGGGCCAGAGCTCTCTGCGTTACTCGGACCAATGCTCGCTTTACCCAGAGGGGGTGACCAGGTCAGCCCGTCATGGTGCAGTCAAGGAAGACGGTCACCCCACTGTTACCAGAAGGGAGGTTTCAGGAGGCCTCTGTCTCAAGAATTCTCACGGAGTACAGTCCAAGTGCCGGCACTTTATTTATTCATTTATTTATTTTTCTTTATTGAATTGAGAGAGAGAGGAAGGGAGAGGGAGAGAGAGATGGAAACATCGATGAGAGAGAACATCAATTGGCCGCCTCCTGCATGCCCCTCCCTGGGGATCAGGCCCACAGCCTGGGCATGTGTCCTGACTGGGAATTGAATCGGTGACCTCTTGGTGCAGGGTCGACGCTCAGCCACTGAGCCACACCGGCCGGGCACACCAGCACTCGAAAGGAGCTGCAGACAGTCACCTTCTCAGCATGCTCTCCCGGGGACCCCGCACCCACCCCTGTGTCTCCTGAGGCAGCGTTCGCCTGGCTCCCCAATAGCTCTGGGCTGGCCGGTACCACACGTCTCATAGGTGCTGGACCTCGTGCCCGAGCCGGGCCTTCTCTCTCCCCCACACCTCATCCCTGTTCCCCGCGGCCCTCGCCAATCCGATGGCTGCCCCGGGTCTGGAAGGGCGGTGACCAGTGGCTTCCGCTGGACTCCGCTGACGGTGTTCATTCCTCACCCCTGACACTTCCCGGCCGCGTGCGTAACAGCTCATCTCGCCTCCCTGAAACCCCCTCTCTCGCGTCCTTGGGCCACGGCGAACGAGTGGGAAACGTGACGCGAGATTTATGTGCGAGGCTGCTCGTTACAGGAGCACTGACACGAGTGGGAATTCGGAGCCGCGTGGCTCTCCGGGAGGAAGGAGCTCCTTAAATAAATCATCGTCCCCCACAAACGCTTGTTGACTAAATGATTATGTAGAAGAGCATAAAGAAGAACAAAGGAAATAAATCGTCTCTAATCCTATCCCCCGATATCACCACGTTTTAGGGCCTGCACGCTCCCCTCCCCCAGCCTCGACCATCCCAGCTGCATACACCCCACCATCCCAGCTGCATACGCCCCACCGCCCCGGCTGCATACACCCCACATCCAGTCTGCGTATGCCCCACCATCCCAGCTGCATACACCCCACCACCCCAGCTGCATACGCCCCACCGCCCTGGCTGCATACGCCCCACCACCCCGGCTGCATACGCCCCATCGCCCCAGCTGCATACGCCCCACCACCCTGGCTGAATACACCCCACATCCAGGCTGCGTATGCCCCACCATCCCAGCTGCATACACCCCACCATCCCAGCTGCATACGCCCCACCGCCCCGGCTGCATACACCCCACATCCAGGCTGCGTATGCCCCACCATCACAGCTGCATACGCCCCACCGCCCCGGCTGCATACACCCCACCACCCTGGCTGCATACACCCACATCCAGGCTGCGTATGCCCCACCATCACAGCTGCATACGCCCCACCGCCCGGCTGCATACGCCCCACCGCCCTGGCTGCATACGCCCCATCCTCCCGGCTGCATACACCCCATCCTCCCGGCTGCATACACCCCATCCTCCCGGCTGCATACACCCCACCACCCTGGCTGCATACACCCACATCCAGGCTGCGTATGCCCCACCATCACAGCTGCATACGCCCCACCGCCCGGCTGCATACGCCCCACCGCCCTGGCTGCATACGCCCCATCCTCCCGGCTGCATACACCCCATCATCCCGGCTGCATATACTCCACCGTCCCAGCTGCATACGCCCCACCACCCCGACTTCATATGCCCCACTGCCCTGGCTGCATACACCCCATCCTCCCGGCTGCATACACCCCATCCTCCCGGCTGCATACACCCCATCCTCCCGGCTGCATACACCCCATCCTCCCGGCTGCATACACCCCATCATCCCGGCTGCATACACCCCATCCTCCCGGCTGCATACACCCCATCCTCCAGGCTGCATACACCCCATCATCCCGGCTGCATACACCCCATCATCCCGGCTGCATACACCCCATCCTCCCGGCTGCATACACTCCACCGCCCCAGCTGCATACACCCCACCGCCCCGGCTGCATACACCCCACCGCCCCGGCTGCATACATCCCACCACCCCGGCTGCATACATCCCACCGCCCCGGCTACATGAGCTGCATGTCCCTCCTGGGCTCGCTGCAGACTTTCTAGTTGATGCTGTGTAGAGTGTGGTTTCTCACACCCCTGAATATCCCTCCCGTCCTGACTCTGAAAGGAGGCACATTCTGTCCAGGTCTGGACAGAGACCTTCCCTTCTGACTCCCTGCTTCGGGAGGCTGGCTCACGCATGCCTATGGCTCCATCAGCACCTGCTCACAGGGGACTCACACGTCTCCATCCCCTCCCAGCCGCCCTCTGCGAGCGGCAGGCAGGCTAGTCCCTGTGCGTGATCTCTTCCATCAGCAGGTCCGACCACACTCGTGCCCCTCATCCCACGTGTCTGTCAGTGAAAGGCAGCACCGTCCGTCCGGTTACATGACCCAAACCTGGGGAGTGGGTGTTACAGCATGTTCTCCTTCAGCCTCTACCCAAAGAAGCCCATCCTCACCTCCCGAAGCTCATGAACCACCCCCTTCCCGCCACCCCTCTGCAGTCACACCAGCCCCAGCTACCCCTGGACGTCACATGATCCTTCCCCCTGGCCTGCCTGGGTCCGCCCTCGCCCCAGTCCATCCTCCACACCGCCGCTGAGGGTCTTCCCACAGCGCGACCCCCTCAGTCCCTCCTCCCTTCTCAAGGCGAGGGAGAGCCTTGCGGTGGGAACTGGGGATCCAGCTTGCCCAGGGTGAGTCCCGTCCCCCTTTCCACCTGGGAGCCTCAGGCATTGTCCGTCTTCTCCAGTGTCCTGGTCCTCGCATCCCCCCCGAGGATCAGCTGAGTCAATCAGACACTGTTCCCGAGCAGCCCTGGCTCCTGGAGAGGCCACTACGGTACCGGCTGCTGTTATTTGCAAAACGGACTGGAGTAAGAAACCCGAGAGTTCGTGTGAGCGAAGCTCTGCAGGCGCGTACCCACAGTCCACCGGGTTGATGGTAGCGGCGCTGTCGTCCCCCAGCCTCACCGGGCGTGCGCTCTGCCCTGCGCTCCATGCAGCTGCTCATGCCTGTGCCCCCACCCGCCCGCCCCCCACGTGCTGTCCCGCTCGGAGCACGCCTCCACTCCCCTCATGCATGTGCCCTACTGCCGGCCTCACGGGCCAGGCCGCACTTCCCCGGGGCCGGGGTCCTCCCCAGGGTGCAGAGCGTGTCCGGGGAGGGCTGGCGTGGTGGAGAGGATCCTCGGTGCTCCTGTCCCCGTGCAGGGGGAGGGCAGCTCGGGCAGCCGTCTTGAACACCCACGGCCCCTCGTGGCCAGGTGGCGCTCCCGGCCGTGAGTCCAGAGAGAGGAGCTGTCCAGCCCGAGCAGGCAAGAGCCAGGGGTGCCCTCAGCCCGTGGGTTTGTTAGGCCGCTCACTGCCACGTCACCCGTGGGCACAGCTGCTGCCGAGAAACTAGGTCATGAGGACCAGCGAGAGCCAATTTCCTGTTCTTTGTTTTCTTTTGACTTGAGAGCAGACAGACAGAACGTTGTCAGGTAATCACAGCCTAGGGGTGACGTGTTGGAGCGATTTTCCAGCCGCGTCCGCGATCCGCGCTCTGTTTCCTAGAAGTTCCTCTGATACGTACTGGGAGGCCCTGTGATGTACGGCCCGGCCACCGTGTCACCTCGGTGGGGTGCTCTCGCCTGCGGTGTGACCGACTCGTGACTCAAGGGTCACCCGTGGTTTTCTCCAAGCCATTCGACGGGGTGCCAGTGCCCACCTGATGGCGTCCATGCTAAGCAGACACCAGAGGCTTTGTGAAACGTGTCTCAAGTACAGAGCGCACACAGGCAGGGTGGGTCACGGGCAGCCCAGCGACGTGGAAGATGTGGGTGCTGCGGAGCGCCCCCGCTTCAGCAGCGTGTGCAGGGATCCGGCCCCCTCTTTCTGTTAGACCAGCGATGCACTCAGCCCCCTTCGGGGTGGGAGCAGGGTCTCAGGAGGGACCAGGCAGCCCCATCATGACACCTGGTGACGGGCACCTGGTGGCTGCTGAAAGTCTGCATCTCCTGCCCGGGCCCACCGCCGGCTGAGGTCCCTCCGAGGAGGAACTGGGACGAGCAGGAGGCTCGCGATGCAGTGGCCACGTGTGTGTCTAAGTCTCTGACAGACCCACGTACGTGTCCTCTGTGTACTGCGGACGGGCAGGAAGGAGACCAGCTTCTCTAGCGTGTTCTCACAAGTGTCTGTTCGGCACCGTGCTGGGGGCCTCCTGCACCCCGAGCACTGAGCTGGGCTCTGAGGCCCGATGCTGCATGGTCCTTGGGGTGCGTGAGTCTTGGGGTGCCAGGGGAAACCTCCCAGGGAGAGCAGCTTGGATGAGAGTCCAGAGTGTCCCGCAGGCTTTACATCCGCTGGAACAGCGACTCCAGGTCTGGGCACTCAGGTGGTCCCTGAAGATGGTCATGGGAGTCTAGCTGTTTATAGTATTTCTTTTCTTTTTAAAAAAATCCTTACCTGAGGATTTTTTTCCTCATTTATCTTCAGATAGAGTGGGGGCTTGGAGAGAGAGAGACATTGATGTGAGAGAGACACATCGACTGGCTGCCTCTCGCATGACCCCAACCCCAGGACTGGGGACCGAACCGCAACTGATGTATGTGCCCTAAAACAGAATCGAACCCATGACTCTGGTCCGCGGGCTGACCCTAACCGCTGAGTCAAACCGGCCAGGGCTGTTTGAAGCATTTCGAAACCCAGACGGAGATCTGCCATAAGGTGTTTCTCGCTGGCTGGATCGCGTCCGTCCGGAGGTAGTGCGGCCCTCACCCCAGGAAGGGGTAACGGGGGTGATGAGCACATCCCTTCCATCTCGTCGCCACCTTGCTACCGGGCGAGGATGTTCAGGCTCTCAGACCTCGAAGCCCACCAGGCCCGAATGGCGAGGGTCTTCAGTGACCCAGACGTCCCTGGGCGACGGTCAAGAAGTCAGAGATGGGGCGGGGCCCTGAGGCTGCGCAGACAGAAAACAAGCCTGAGTGAGAAGCCCAGCTCCCCACTTAGAGTAACGGGACCTCAGGCAGGTCACTTACCCTTCCCGAGCCTCAGGTTCCTCCCCTGCGAACGAGGACGGAGGAGCTCCGAGGACTCCGGGCTGCGTGTGTAGAGGTCAGCCATGCCGCCCGTCGAGTTGGCCCTCAGCGCGGAGGCTGGAGCTCCTCCTCCCACCCTACCATGTGATGCGTGCCAACGAGATCGTGATGGTCGCCTCAGACTTCCTCCATCCGCACGAAGGAACCTCACCGGATGCCATCTAGGGATCCGCCTGCCCTGGGGCACCGCAGCTCCAGGGGGGAGGTCAGGGAACGGGGGGAAGCTAGGTTATTTTTATCATGAAGCACTTGGCAAGGAGAACAGGCCTCCGGGCTGGGTGGAGGGGGGCAGGCGCCGCAGAAGGGAGCAGCTTGAGCATAGTGAGCAGCCCCGTGGGAGCGTCCCAGCCCCCGCCAGGTCACTGTGGAGGGCTCAGTATGATCGCCACTGTTCGTGTGTTTTTGGATTTGAGTCAGTTCTCGTCTCGTTGTGATGCTGCAGACATGGGCGCTGTCATCTTCGGGGGGCTGAGACCTCTAAGGGTGCCCCATCTCACAGATCTCTGACTTGTATGTACAGAACTGCTCTAGGGGCTGAACTGGGTGATTGTGACCAAGGTTCTCCACTTCCTCCTCCTCCTCCTCCTCCTCCTCCTCCTCCTCCTCCTCTGTCAGCCTCATAGCTGATATTTATACACAGGGTGTGGGTCACCATAGGCCGGGTCACACCCCGATAACAGATAGACCCTGCAGTACCGGCGGCTTACCGTGGTCCACGTTTACTTCTCAGTCACATTCCAGCGCAGGCGGAATTGGACCTCTCTCCAGAGAGAGGCAGTGACTCGGGGACCCCGGCGGCTTCCGGGGTGTAGTTCCCCCATCTCAGAGTCTTCGCAGCCCGAGGGCAAAGGAGAGAGATGATGCTATAAAAGCCAGGTCTGGAGGTGGCCGCTACCACTTTTACCCTCGTGTTATTGTCCAGAACTCAGTCACGGGCCGATCTGAGAGCCAGGGAGGCTGGGAAATGCCGCTTCCCTGTACCCGGCAAGAACGGCCTTGATGAGCATCCGGCCGGTCTCTCCACGCGTATATTATCTCAGTTGGTTTTCTAGAGAACCCCGTGGACTTGGTGGCGTCGTCCCCCCATCTCCTTATGAGCAACCCAGAGCGGCTCCCTGTAGGTGGTGGGGTCAGGGTCCAGGAGCGGGAACGCGCGGCTGTGCCGGGCACTCTTCCGGGAACACGCGGCACTCAAGCCCCCGTGACGGGCTTTCCCGACAGGAAGGGGTGTGTGTGTCCTCGACCCCCAGGGCACTGCCCCTGCTTTGCTTGGCACTGCGGCCGTTCAGCGTGTCTCCTCTACCAGACGTCACGTTTCAGAACCCACGTCGGTCGCCTCTGCGTGGTGCGTGCCTGTTGCAGAGCGAGCACTGGTCGGGTGGAGGGGCCGTGATGTGGGTCATGAAGCCGGTGGACTTTGGGGTCACAGGCCTGGCAGGGAAGACGCAGGGACAGAAGAGTGTGGGCGAGGACCCGGAGGGAGGTGCGGTGCAGGAAGGCCAAGGGAGGTGCCCTCAGATGTGCAGACACAAGTCCGGGCGGAGAGCAAGGAGCTGGTTCACTGTGTTACGGGCGCCCAGGGCAGGAAGGGGCAGGAGGTGCGAAGAGAACAGTCACCAGGAGGTTACTGGCGCCCTCGGAAGGCACACACGGTAGGCAGGGCCAGAATGCTGGGGCGAGGGCAGAGTGGTCGGAGGCGGAGGCGGTGGGTGCAGGCGGCTCTTGGGAAACCTTCGGTTTCAACGGGAGAGCTGGGGCAGCAGCATCAAAGTCGGGGTGAAGCTGGGGGGCTTCCACGGGTGTCTGGGTGAGGGAGACGAGCAAAAGGGGCAGGAGAGGCAAGGGCAAGGCTGGTTGGCAGAGCCAGTCTCAGAGGACGAAGGTGGGCACGAGGGGAAGACCACAGGTGAAGGATTCACCAGGAGAGGAAGGAACGAACACCTTTTCCTCCGAGACGGGTGAGGGGGGCGAACACGGGCTGTCTCCTCGTCTGCAAAGTGAGGTGCTTCTCCTGTACCTCCAGCATGAACATCATGGGTGTTTTGGGTTCAATAGTATCCCCCCCAAAGTATGTGCAAGAGCGGGACATTTGGACGCAGGCACGTGGAGGAGGATGCCATGTGCGGACGGAGGCAGAGCATGGAGGGACGTGTCTGGGACCCGAGGACCACCGAGGACTGCGGCAGCCCCCAGGAGTGGAGGAGGCGGGCGGGCTGCTCCGAGAGCCCCCTGTGAGGGGACACCTTTCTGCGGATTTAAGCTTCCAGTTTGAAGCAATGGTTAGGGGACACCTTTCTGCGGATTTAAGCTTCCAGTTTGAAGCAATGGTTACGGTAACCCCAGGAAGTGAGCACAGCAGGGAACACAGGAGGTGCCTTGGAAAGTCACGGGAAACCTGTGGTTGGCGTGAAGTGTGCGGTGTTCTCACTCAAGTCGTCAGGATGGGGGAAGTCGGGCGGCATTGCAGGGACGTGGCCTGGCAGAGGTCGGGGGAGGGGAGGGACCCGAGCTTCGCCTTCCCCGAGACTTCCCCCTGTGCCGCGCAGTCTCCGGGCGAGGGGGCAGTTCCTCCTGACTTGTTCCCCGCGGGCTCGGTAGAAGCAGCCCTCGACTGGGAAATGGAGCCCAAGGTGGGGTGCACGTTACTGCAGTTTCCCTGCCCACCTGCCTTCCCTCACGGAGGGGACCGGGGGGCCGTGGTGTTTGCAAGGGAGCGCCACGTGGCTGGGGCTCCGTCAGGCCAGGTAATTTCCAAACGGACGTGCTGGACCGACGGCACCGGGCACTGGCCGCCTCATCCTGCGGCTGGCATTGTGGTGCATCCCAGGCATTTTCTCCACGTGGAAATGGGGTGCCCTGACTCCTCCCCACCCAGGCTCGTCATCCCACCGCCGTCTTTGTCCGCGCCAGGACGGCCAGCGCGTGGCTCTCACCGCTGGGCACAGGACAGCAGTGGAAGGCAAGGCCAATCACTGGAAAACCCCCGACGCTCTCTCCGCGTGTCCTCTGAGGCTCCTTTAGACCCGACTGCTCTGGGGTTTCCCGGGGTTTGATGGAAGGTGAGGGACAGGCTCACAGCGAGAAGGACACCCAGGATCACTCCGCTCTTGATAGCAGGACGGGAGCTCGCCCTGGCTCCTGGCTGCTGAGTGCATGACCCCGGCTCCCGAGTCCATTTCCGCACCCCGAGTCCATTTCCACACCCCGAGTCCATTTCCACGCCCTGAATCTGCCAGAACCTTAGCCCCGTGCTGGGCCACGGAAGGTGCCGAGCCACCTGGGCCCTCACTCCGTGAGCAGACGCAGTGCCCAGAGTTGGGAGAGGCAGAGACGAGGACAGGCAGAGAGATGGGGGGGAGCGGCACTGTGGCAGGACCACCCCTCGAGCTGGAACCCCAGGAGAGCTGTGCCCAACAGGGACACCGCTGTGCTTGCTCGTGGGGAGAACCTGGGCTGTGAAGCCAACCTGACCAGCTCTGCCCTGGCATGGTTTTACACCAGCAGTGGTCCTCTCTGAACCTCAGTGTCCTCATCTAAAATGGAGTCAACAATGCATAACTCCTGGGAGTTGTTGAGAGAAGGTCTGTTCCCAGTGGGCTGCCTGTTCCTCCGCGTGTGCCCCTCCTCATCACCTGTAGCAAGTGGTCTGCTTGTCCCCAGATCATTTCCTCCTGAGGGAGGCTCACTGGAGTGCCTGGCCAGGGCTTTCTGCCTCGCTCGCCTGGGCTGGCAGGGTGGGAGAGCAGAGAACTTAGCCCAGGGACGGGTGACAAGTGGAGACAGGGCAGCCAGCCTCGTTCCATTGCATTGGCCGCATTACCGTCAGACGCTTTTGGTTGTCACCCAAATCTGGCTTTTCAGTTGGAACTCGAGAGGCTCATTTCTCTTTCCAACAACTGTCTGGAAACAGAAAGTGGTGCAGGGGAGAAAACCAGATGGCAGCTTCCCCCGCTGTTTTGCCCGGGCTCTGTAAATGGAAACATCGGAGAGCCCCGTCCAAGGGCACGCGTGCCCACCTCCGTGCTGGCGCGCCCTCGCGGGGACCGTGGACGGCGAAAACACACTCTGACGTTTATATTGGATATTTTAGTTTGCAGAAATCTGAAATCAAATATCCTTTCCACCTACACGATGGAAAAAAAACAAAACAAAACCATTTATAGAAACCAAATCAAATTGGAGATCTGAGGACGGGTGGCCAGAAATGAAATAGTTTGAAAATAAAATACATGGAGATTGAGTTGCCGGAGCAGCGGCGTGTGCTGCGGCTTCCCGGGCGCCAGCCAGAGCGGCGGCTCGTTGGACAGAGCCTTCTCCGGGGATCCATTCCGAACTGCTTTCACATGCCGGCAGTTTAAAAGACGGGAAGGGAGAAGAAGTTCTCCGAAAGCTCCTATTCAGCAGGCATAGCCCACACTCTGTTTCCCGGAAGCCCCTCTGTGTGCTGGCTCTGGCCAATGCATGTGTGCCTTGAGGATCTTGACGGAACCGCCTGAACACGGGAGAGGCCCGCGTGGCCTTGCGGCCCCTGAGGGGTGGCCCCGCGGCCCCCGAGGGGTGGCCCCGCCGCTACTATTTGTCTCCCTGGCGTGCAGCCCAGATGCTGACCCCCACTCAGCACTCGGGAGACAAAAGCTCAAGCTCGGCTCCGGTGTGAGTTTCTGAATCGATCCCCGATTGAATTCCCTCTGAAGAACCCTCTTCCCCGCCATGGATGTCAGCCAAGGCTGCTGTTTCTTCCGTCCCATCGGAGGCTCCCTGACCGGGCTGTCTGAACGCGGTGCTGCACCCACGGGCAGCCAGAAACTCTGCCACTTCGCCCCAGCGCGTTGGCATGGCTGCCTCGTGTTCCCAGCTCCTGTGGAGAGGACTCCTGATTCACAGCCAAGTGCTGCTGCAGCCTGGCTTCCCGGGCAGGCGGCAGGCACAGGACTCCCTGCAGAGACACCGCCCCCCCCGGCCCGCCGCCCACCTCCCGCCAGGCAGGGTCAGGGTGAGCTCTGGGAAGTCCGGCCTCGTCCCTCTGTCCTGGGGGCCCTGGGGAAGCAGCCCCCGCCCGCAGAGCGAGCCCTGGCCCTGGGGTTCAGCTCCCTGCTGGGTGCGGGAGTTCTGCAGCCCCCCTCATTTCCACGGCGATGCTGCTGCTCTCCAGGAGGCAGGGGGGACGGGAGAGGGGGCTGGCGGAGCATGGCGCCGCGGGCACAGCTCGTCCCCGAGGCCTGCTGCGGCAGGGATGCCGTGTGCTGGCAGGCGGCCGGCCGGCGCCCAGAGCCGTCCCTCCGCACCTGGAGGCCTTTCCGGGGCTGGCGCTGCTCTGGTGCTCAGTGAGCGGAGCCCAGTGGTCATTTGTCAGCCCAGACAGAAGAGTCACGATGAGCCGATTTACAGGCACACAGAGCGCCCTGGGGTGAGGCCCAGGTTGCTCGCGATCCGTGTGCGCCTGCTCTGGTCTGTCTGCTGCCTTCCTTCATCCACCGGGAAGTGGATTTATCGCCACGGCCTTCATCACGTGGTGGTCCCTTTTCCTCCGTCAACGTGCCCCTTTCGGCGCGGCGGGAGGCGTGGTGGAGTGGGCTGCATCCCACTGAGGACCCTCGGCAGGGAGTCTAGACGCCAGTTACCCCAGCTCAGTGCTCAAGGTGTGGGCTTCCTGGGGATGAGGGCCAGCCACGTGTTCGTGGCTTCTTGCGAAATCGCCGTGGCCAGATCCCGAGCTCTGCCCTGCCTGCCCTACACCTTCCTCCCCAAACTCAGCCACACCCCTGGGGCCTCTGGAGCCTGATTGAGATTCTGTCCTTAGGAGCGCTTGGCTTTCACCATCCTTTCCCCCTGCCAGCAGCACCCTGCGGTGAATGCTCCAAGCACAAATGTCGGCTGGCCTTTCCTGACACTAATTGTCACCCGATGGAGGCACAGGGGAGCGTCCCGGACCAGTGCTCGGGGACAGGCGGTCAGCAGCGGCCAGCTCATCCACGCTCTGCGGCGAGACAGGTCCCCTGGAGAAGAGCTGCCTCGGCCGCCTGCCCGGAGCCTCACACGGGGAAACCCCCTCTTCGTTGGTTTCCCAGGGGCTCGCTCTAGTCCTACAACTTCCTGGTCCCTGGCATAATGAGTTCTTGTCAGACATGAACAAGTGGGGTTTTCATTTTACCCCCATTAAAGGGAAGGGGCGGTCACTTGGACTGTGCAGTAGGACCCCCCTGCCAGGGTGGTCACTGGGCACACACTCGTGCTGGGGTCCTTTCCCTGATGGCCTCTGAGGCCACGGCCCCGGTCACAGGTGTGCCCCACAACTTCCCTCCGCGCTCCACCTGGTCTCCAAGATCATCCTGTGCTGACGTCCTCCCTGCACCCCTGCCCAGCCCGGAAGGAACGCCCGCCCCTCCTTGCTGCCCGGCCGGTCCGGGCTCTGTGGTCACGGGCGCAGGCTCACAGGCGGACTTCGGGTGCTCAGATACCAGCTCCGCTGTTGGCCTGTCACGGGACCGTGAGGGTCACTTAGCTCCTTTCTGTCTGTGGAGCAGGGATCCTGGTGGTGCCGATGCTCCAGGGTGGCAGGTTCAAATGTGGGTGGCCCACAGACAGTGCGCGGGGCAGCGTCCAGCACGTGTACTCCGTGTCGCCGGGGGACCCCTCTGGGGTCTGAACGGTTGGTGGTGCTGTGAGTGTGGGAGCATGGATGGGGAAGCCTAGTCCAGATGGCTTCCAGGTGTTCATCCCTTCAACACCGCGCAGCCACGCGGGGAGAGGCCCGCCACGGGGCATTGCTGCTTCTGCTCGACACGTATTTCGAGGGTTCGCCATAGCGTGGTTCTAGTTCCCGGGCACCCAGAAGTGAGGGAGATCATATCCATGCCCCGTGTCTTACCTGGCCGCAGGGGGTCTGACAAGGGACAGACCCCATCCAGGAGGTGATCGGTGCCACCAGGAAGGCAGGGGGTGTGAGTTTCTTACCTCGGTGTTACGATTACCCCCAAACTTGGTGGCTTCCAAAAACACACATCTATTACCTACCCATTGCAGTGGGCTTGGGATTGGGCCTGGCTTAGCTGGGTCACCAGCTCGGGGTCCCTTACCAGGCTGCAGCCGAGGGGACAGCAGGGCTGGGGGCATCTCAGGTCCAGCTGGCCAAGAGCTTCCTCCAGCTCACTCAGTGGTTACTGGGAGGACCCGGTTTTTCGTGAGCTGTTGGACCGAGAGCTTCAGTTCTTCTTTAGCTGTGTGTGGGGTGCCACCCCAGTTCCCCACTGTGGGCACCCCCCAGCACTCACAACAGAGCAGCCTGCTCCATCGGCAGAGCAGGTGAGGGGAGCCGGGCAGAGAGCTGAGCTGTCTTTTGTAGGAGGCTGCTGAGAGAGGTGGGTACTGCTGGGAGCCCCACTTTATGATGGAAAATGAGGCACAGGGAGATTGAGTATTTTGCCCAAGGTTGTAAAGCTAGGGAGTGGCAGAGGGAAGAAAGACATTAAAGATGATTCCAAAGTTGGGGCCTGAGACACTGGGGGAAGGGTGGTGCAGAGAATTATGGGAGAGGAGCAGATTTCGGGGCGAAAAATCAAGGGTTTTGTTTTGACCAGGTGAAATGTGACATCCAAGTGTGGTTTTTGTTGTTGTTGTTGTTATTAATTTATTTTTGTTACAGGTGTTTCTCCTTTTTTCCCCATTGACACCCTCCTCCCCATCCCCCCACACCCCATCTGCAGTTGATGGTCTACTTTCATTTTTCTGCATGTAGCTGTCCAATTTTCCCAACACCATTTATTAAAGAGGCTGTCTTTACTCCACTGTATGCTCTTGCCACCTTTGTCAAATATTAATTGAGCATAATGTCTTGGGTCCATTTCTGGGTTCTCTGTTCTGTTCCACTGGTCTTTATGCCTGTTTTTGTGCCAGTACCAGGCTGTTTTGATTACAGTAGCTTTGTAATATAACCTGATATCTGGTATTGTGATCCCACCTACTTTGTCCTTCTTTTTTAAGATTGCTGTGGCATTCTTGGTTCCATATGAACTTTTGAAGTATTTGTTCTAGTTCTGTGAAATATGTCATTGGTATTTTGATGGGGATTGCATTGAATCTATAGATTGCTTTGGGTAGTATGGACATTTTAATGATGTTAATTCTTCCAATCCATGAACAAGATATGTGCTTCCATTTTTTTATATCTTCCTCTATTTCTTTTTTCAATGTCCTGTAGTTTTCTGCAAATCGGTCCTTTACTTCTTTGGTTAAGTTTATTCCTAGGTATCTTAATTTTTTTGCCGTAATGGTAAATGGGATTTTTTTTTTAGTTTCTCTTTCTGTGAGTTCATTGTTGGTGTATAAGAATGCCATCGATTTCTTGATGTTAATTTTGTATCCTGCTACTTTGCCAAATTCATTTATTAAGTCTAGTAGATTTTTGATGGAGTATTTAGGATTTTCTATGTCCAATATCATGTCATCTGTGAATAATGACAGTTTCACTTCCTCCTTTCCATTTTGGATCCCTTTTATTTTTCCCTCATGTCTGATTGCTGTGGCTAGACTTCTAGTACTATGTTAAATAAGAGACGCAAAAGTTGGCATCCCTGTCTTGTCCTTGTTCTTAAGGGAAATGGTTTTAGTTTTTGTCCATTGAGTATGATGTTGGCTGTAGTGTTTCATATATGGCCTTTTTTATGTCAAGATATGATCCCTCTATTCCCACATTGCTGAGCATTTTTATCAGAAATGGGTGCTGGATTTTGTTGAATGCTTTTTCAGCATCTATTGATATGATCATGTGGTTTTTATTCATTTTATTTATGTGGTGTATCACATTTATTGATTTGCGAATATTGTACCAGCCTCGCATCCCTGGGATGAATCCCAGTTGGTCATGGTGAATAATTTTTTTGATGTATTGCTGGATCCGATTTGCTACTATTTTGTTAAGGATTTGGCATCTATGTTCATCAGGGATATTGGCCTGTAGTTTTCTTTCTTTGTAGTGTCTTTTTCTGGTTTTGGAATTAAAATTATGCTGGCCTCATAAAACGAATTTGGAAGTCTTTTTTCTTCTTGAATTTTTTGAAATAGTTTGAGGAGAATGGGTATTAGTTCTTCTTTGAATGTTCCATAAAACTCCCCCAAGGGTCCATCAATCTTGTTTATCTTTTTGAAAAACCAGCTCTTTGTTTCATTGATCCTTTGAATTGTTTATTTCGGTCTCTATGTCATTTATTTCTGCTCTGATCATTACTATTTACTTCCTTCTACTTGCTCTGGGACTTTCTTTGCTTTCTAGTTTTTTAAGTTGTGAGGTTAGATAGTCTATTAGAGATTTTTCTTGTTTCTTGAGGTAGGCCTTAGTGCTATGAATTTTCCTCTCAGAACTGCTTTCACTGCATCCCATAGATTTTGTGTTGTTGTTTGTTCATTTTCATTGGTTTTCAGGAAGTTTTAATCTCCTCGGTAATCCATTCATTGTTTAATAACATGCTATTTAGCCTCCATGTGTTCAAATGTCTTTGCATGTTCTTGTTGCAATTGATTTCTAGTTTCATGCCATTGTGATCTGAGAAGACGCTTGATATGATTTCAATCTTCTTGAACTTTTAGACACTTAGTTTGTGTCCTAACATGTGGTCTGTCTTTGAGAATGTCCCATGTGTACTTGAGAAGAATGTGAGTTCTGTGGTTTTGGGGTGTAATTCTCTGTAGATATCCATTAAATCCATTTGATCTAGTGCTTCCCATTAAATCCATTTGGTCTAGTGCTTCATTTAGAGTCTCTGTTTTCTTGTTAATTTTTGTCTAGAGGATCTATCCAGTTATGTCAGTGGGGTGTTGAAGTCCCCTGCTATGATTGTGTTGCTGTTGATTTCTCCTTTGAAGTCCTCCAGAAGATTTTTAATATATTTTGGTGCTCCTATATTGGGTGCATATATGTTTACCAAGGTTATATCTTTCTGTTGGATAGATCCTTTCAATATTATGTAGTGACTTTCTTTGTCTCTAGTTATGGCCTTCATTTTTAAATCTATTTTATCAGATATGAGTATTGTTACCCCAGATTTTTTTCCTTTCCATTTGCTTGGAAGATTTTTTTTCATCCCTTCACTTTCAACCTATGTGAATTTTTTGTTGTGAGGTGGGTCTTTTGTAAACAACATATATATGATTCATGCTTTCTTATCCAATCAGCTACTCTGTGTCTTTTTATTGGAGCATTCAATCCATTTACATTTAAGGTGATTATTGATATGTACTTATTTATTGTCATTTTTGTTTAGTGTGGTTATATTTTTCTTCCTATTCTACTAATTACAGCAGTCCTTTTAACATTTCTTGCAAAGCTGGTTTGGTGCTAATGTATTTTCTTAGCTTTTTTTGTCTGGAAAGCTTTTTATTTGACCTTCTATTTTGAATGATAGCCTTGCTGGGTAAAGTAGTCTTGGATTCAGATCCTTGTTTTTCATGACCTTGATTACTTCATGCCATTTCCTTCTGGCCTGTAGTGTTTCTGTTGAGAAGTCAGGTGAGAGCTGTCTGAGAGCCGTATGGGGGTTCTTTTGTAGGTAACCTGTTGCTTATCTCTTGCTGCCTTTAGGATTCTCTCTTTGTTTTTAATTTTTGGCATATTAATTACTATGTGTCTTGGTGTGGGCCTGTTTGGGTTCTTACTTTGGCTCTCTGTGCTTCTTGAACTTGAATGCCTTCTTCCTTCACCAAGTTAGGAAAGTTTTCTGTCACTATTTCTTCAAATATGTTCTCTAACCCTTGCTCAGTGTGTTGTAATTGTTTTTCCTTTTTATTTCTGCTGTGTCATTCTTCATTACTTCTTGGTGGTTTTTAATTTCCAGTTGGTTGATTTTCAATGTTTCTATGTCTTTACTCATGGTGTTGAGCTTCCTCAAGATCATGGCTTGGAATTCTACCTCTGATATCTTGCTTAACTGCATTTCATTTATCTCATCTTCAATAGAGGTCTCTTGTTCTTTCATTTGGGATTTGTTTCTGTGTTTCACCCTTTTGGCTATCTCAGTGGGTTTTGGAGCCTGCCAAATTTTCCAAGTGGGTGTTGGTGTTCTGCTGTTTGTGGCTCCCTCTACTGGCTTTGGATGAGCATGGGAGGGCCCACATTAAACACCACTGTCAAGTCTTACTTTCCTGGGTAGATTTGTAAGCCCAGGAACAGTTCAGTTATCCTCTAGCTTTTTGCCTTGAGGCTATTAGTCTCCAGTTACTTGAATACAAAGCCTGGGTTTCTCAGTTCAATGAAAAAGTCCCTCAGGTGTTCCACATAAGAGGGTTTCCCAAGGGTGGGGAAAGACACTGGTTGTTAATGAGCCTCAATTTTCATTTTAATGGCCCACCTTGGTGGGATTGAATCTCTGAGGGAGGAGCCTCTGCCTCTTCCCGAGCCCTGGGAAGGAGTAAGATGGCCACTGTCCTGTGTGGCTGCAACTCAGCAAAACACTGAGTGCCCTTCAAATCCTGAGTGTCCCCACAAAGTTCCAGTCCTGTCCATCCTCCCTCTGCCAGAGCCCAAGGTGAGCAGCTGTGGCTATTTTAGTGCTCTGTCCCAATCCTCTGTGCTGTCGAGCGTGCTTGGGATTTTAGTGTTGAGGGCACTGCTCAGAGCTAAGACTGCTGCTGTCCGTGGGCTCCCAGCCCCCCTCTCACGCCTCGGCAATCCTACCATGATTGATTCAGTGTCCCTGTTATATGGTCCTTGTAAGCTGCTTTTCTGTTGCTTTTTCCCAATGATTTGTGTTTATTTTAGTTGTAATTCCAGTTTGGTCCTGGGAGAAGGTCTGTGTAGCTTTCATTCACTCTTCTGCCATTTTGGAATCTCTCAAGTGGGTATTGACTGTACCAGTCCAGAGCTCAGGGGGCAGTCATACCACAGGTGCAGACTTTCATAGGTGGCAGCCATGGGTGACCACATAGGAAAAGAATATGAGGGAGAGAAAATTACTCGGGACTGAGGCCTGAGACATGTAAAACACTTAGCAGTCTGGAAGAAAGGGGGGAGCTAGCAAAGGAAAGGGAGACAGAGGGGGCCCATGAGGCAGAAGGAAGCCCAGGACAACATGGTGACCTGGAAACTAAGTGAAGAGCGACTTTCAAGGAGGAAGGAGTGGTTCACTGGGCCAGATGTCTAATGAGAGTGTGACTGGGAGGGACTGGAGGTCAGATGGGAAAAGGAAGCTGCACAGTCTCTGTAATTCTACAAAACCAGCTATTCCTTCCTATAAGAAAATCTCTGTGGTCATGAAGTTAAATCTGTAGACTGGCTTTGATCCATGAACATGGTATACTCTAGATACTATGGCAGATAATATGGGATGGGGTGTGGATTATGTTGTTTTCTATAAATAGGTGTTGAGTTTTGTTCTGACAGGTAGTTATTCACTGGCAGGCCGTCTTGGTGGGGTCAGGCTGGGCTGTACTCTTAGTTAGGGCTGTTCTGTCCCGGTATTGTCCTTGGTTGTGGGCTCTGGCCTTTCCTCAAGGGCATGGTCTTTACTCTTTAGACCTGGAGTCTTGAGTGAGTGCTGCAGGTACTCAGTGCGAGAGAGGCCTCCCATTCAGCTGGGCCAGAACTCAAAGGTCCTGCTTGACCTCCATTGTGTTCACTTGGCTTCTGTGCTCTAGCTGCTGCCAAGTCTTACCCTGAATGTGGGCAGCTCTGCCCCGAACCAAGTACCCCAGGGAGGCTCCAAGCAGACTTCTGGGCTCTGCACAGCTCCCTTCTTCCCAGAACCTGCAAGGTTCTAGCTGTCCTCTGACTTTCACTGGTCTGTTGTCCAGAAAGAGTAGCCTTGGGTAGTTTTGTGGTGGTTCCCAGCGGCAGGGCAGGTCCAGTATCCATCACTGCACTGTACCTGGGGGCCAGGTCACTCTGCTCTCACATTTGCCATTTCTTCGCACTTCCTGTTTCAGACCATCACCCGTACTGGTGACAGTTCTGTGCGCGTTGGTAGTGTGATACAAGGTGGTCCTTTTGGTTGAAGTAAGATCAAGTCAGACTGTTTGTGACCTGACGTGAGCAAAACCACTGCAGAGACTTTGCTGTTGTACTTGCAGGCTGTCCTGTAGGGAATTCCCAGGGAAGGGTTCTCAGGGAAGGGTTCACAGGGAAGGGTTCCCAGGGAGGGTTCTCAGGGAAGGTTCAATGGGATGTTCTAGCACAGAGGGCCGCAGGGCTGAGCACTGGGCAGGGCTTCCTGTGGGCGAGGGGCAGGGAGAACCGGGGACATGCGCGGTTCTGGGTGCGGCAGTGGAGGCTGGATTCCTCATCAACCTCTCCCAGAGGCGTGGTCCCCCCTGGACAGCTCCCCACTTCCTGATATCAAATATGTTTTTCTGCTCTAGAAAAGTTGTCAGCAGGTTCCGCTTGCACCCCTGGGGTCCCCAGGAATTTATTTTCTGCTTGGAGGCCCAGCGATTGTCTTCTCTCCGGCTGTGAATTGAAATGGGACCCTTAGCGCTCTGCTCTCTCCTGGGAGTCTGTGCACACAGACAGTTCCCCCAACCACGGGCTCCGAATCCCTGTCCCTCGTTATGGGGGAAATTCTAGAGTTTGGTGCTTAAATGGCGCTGGATTACCAAAGTCTGTTGTATATTTTACTCCTATCTGGGGATCGTTTATGCATTTACCAATACATTCTCTAATAGGTACTTACTAAATTGTCTATGCCACAAACTTTTAATAAGCACTAAAGATGTCCCAGGCATTGTCCTGGGTTCTGGCATCCCCAAACCCCAACCCAGGGCCTCAGAAACGCACTTAGGAGCCATTTCAGAGAGCCTGGTCTGGTACTGGGATAGGGGTTACTAAATGTTCAAGCAGAGCACCCCTGGCAGTCAGCATTCTGACCCCTGGCTCTCTCCCCCACCGCCAGCCAGGCTGGAGTTCTGTGTGCACAGCTGGCTTAACCCTCCCACAGCACAGAACTAGGGGCGTCGCTTGCTTTAACGAAGGGGCAAATGTGCAGAGTTTGCACCTTACCTCCCCACTGACTTGCCTTGTGACCTGAAGCAAGTACCTTCCCCTCTCTGGGCCTGATTCCTCATCTGCAAAATAGTATCCAAAAATTCTGATTCAGAATATGAGCTAGAGGTGCAGAGACCCAGGTTCCCTGCCCAGCACACTCTGTGTCCGTGGATTGGTTGTTAAGAAGACCAAGAGTAAAACGATTCTTCATAGTGAAACAGTCTATGAGATAATGACTGGATTTCTTTATATTAAAGGCACTTGGTACATCAGAAATATTACCGAAATGATCCCAGCCTCTGAGCAAGAGCTTTGGTTTGGGTCTCGTGAGTGTCCTCAGCAGTCAATCCCTTCATGACAAACCTCCCTGTGACTCATGTGGACCACGGCAGGGGGAGAGGGGTGGGCGGGCCAGCCCCCCGCTAATCCACGCTTGCTCTGGGATTCTCCCACTTGTTCATAGTCTGGGCAGCCTGCCTCCTGCTGCTGCATGACTCAGCCCTGGAGAGCTTCCAGCCTGCCCCGGAGCCAGCAGCCCCCCGGAGCCAGCAGCCCCCCGGAGCCAGCAGCCCCCCGGAGCCAGCAGCCCCCCGGAGCCAGTAGCCCCCCGGAGCCAGCAGCCCCCCGGAGCCAGCAGCCCCCCGGACCCAGCAGTCCCCCAGAGCCAGCAGCCCCTCAGAGCCAGCAGCTGGCCATGGTGTCTGTCTCCCAGAGCCTTCCGATGAAGCTCTGCATGGAGCCCTCCATCTCCTCCCTGGTCCCCTTCAGGCAGCACCTGCCCACTGACCCCACACACAGAGACACAGGCTGGACCGAGAGCACTCTGTGCTGGGACCTGCAGAGGCCCCAACCCCACCCTGGGACGGGGTGCTCAGCCCCTCTCGGGATGGTTTTGTTTTGCTTTGAAATGTAAGTTTATTTCTGATCAGGGACAGATCCCAGTTTGATGGGATCTGAAGTCAGTACGATTTGGGCGCCTTGTATAAGAACAAACACCACAAAATAACGGACACGAGGTTAGGCTTAGTGTCTTAGAAGGGGTCCATGCACCCCGAGCGGTCCCGAGCCTCCAGTGCTCTTAGCATCCTGGTGACCCCATGAGCCTGATTCCCTCAGAATCCAGACAGACTGCTCCCCGCACCTTAGGTCATAATTTACAATCAAGTAAGAATCACAAGCTGTGTATTTGCTTCAGGCAGCCGCCGCATAGCCTGGATTTGAGATAACATTGTTTTTTAAAATTTTCCCTTCACATTAAAGCCTCAGACTGAATGTCCGATGAGTCACAGATGCCCTTGTGAGCAGCTGCCGTGGGGGCGCACAGTCAGAAAGTATTCCTTTTGTTCTCCGAGCGCCTGCAGCCTGACCCCCCCCCCTCTTCTCCCCCTGCCTGCCCCTCCCCCCGCGCATGCCGCCAGCCCAGTGCCATCCCCCACATTGACTGCATCACAGCTGATGCCGCGTTAACTACAGAAATTGTTTCGAAAATTGTACAGGGATGGATTGAACCAAAAAGTTGAAAGATTGAACATAATCGGGGGCGATAAGGGGAAGCGAATTCAAGTCCTGATGGCAGCCGGTGACGTCTTCAAACTCTCCTGGTTTAAAGTTATTCCGGTGCAACTTTATTTGAAGAGTCTGTGTTGCACTCAAAGTAAATATTAATTCCATTATGCCATAAACTTTTATTTATCATGACAGCGAGTCATAAAGTTCTCTTACTAGAATATAGCTTCTAAATTGCATATCATAGATGAGATACGGCACAGCATTGGCTGCTAGCAGCAATTACCCCATCCCTTCTGCATGCCTGGAGTAGATGCGCTTTCTAAATACGCGTCTCAGCCCCAGCGTATGCGGGAAATCTTCCTGGGCTGTTACCCAGGGCCCAGAGATACGAGGCGAGGGTGACAGAGAAGTCACTGCGGGCAGGGGCCAGACCCAGGGATCAGGGAGCAGCGAGGCGCCGGGCACTAACTCACCGTGGTGTCCTTTGCGTATCATGGCACTGACTTTTTAAATCACATAAATTGCTCATTAGAAGTGCCTCGTAATTGCCTCACTCTGTGGTATGGTGAGAAGCGGGGGTTTTAATTATTCCTTTTTGATTTGTGGTGCGGTTTTTGACTTGTTCCGGGTGACGGTTTGAAAATATGGGGCTGCTTTAATTGTTGTACTAAGTGAGAAGAGATGACTCTATTTGTCACATCTCATGACTGCCGGGAGGACAAGGGGGTCTTTGGGTTCTCAGCCTTGTTGGTAATGTGGGGGGGTTCGCCAGGTGGGGCCCGGGGACAGTCCCCCTCAGCTTGCACGGGCAGCACTTGGGGCTCTGCCTGACCTTGAGTGACCCCAGCAGAGCAAGGCAGTGAACGGATTTCGTGATTCATGCCGAATCCCCTCACCTCGTCCCCAGTGTGGGTGAGAGAGGAAAAGTCAGAGCCTTCATCATGTCTGGAGAGTGGGGCACGGGCAAGAGGTCATGAGGGACGACAGGAGGGGTGCCCCAGGAGGTCTGCTGCTCGGCCGCCGTTCCCTCTCAAGGGCAGCAGGTCACCACTGCCGTCCCGCCAGCTTCCGTCGCCTGTAGCACCAGCTGGGAGCCCTGCTGTCCCGAGTTCCATCAGGGGCCCGGGGTTCGCCCGGCCCTCCAGGGCACCGCATCGCCCCATGTCAACCAGCACGTGGAATTGATGGGTCGTGAGGCCAGATCCATGGCTTTGGGGGTAAACTTCCAGGACAGGCTCATCCACAGCCACGGAGGAATGAAAACTGTTCGGACGCTGGTCCCTGAAACAGCTCTCTTAGGGCTCGCCCTTGGAAAGGAGGGGATTTCTTTTTCCAAGATAAAATCCAGCTTTCGTCAATACCGCAGTAGCTTCCACTACTTTCTCTGGGGGCATCTCTTGCCTTAATTATTCTCCATCAGAAAGCTCTCCCCTTTGAAGGCTGACTGGCATCTGACTCATCGAGAGGCTCCTCGGCGCCCTCTGCGCCTCCCCTCCTCTCGCCGACGGCCCGCGGACAGTTCTGTGAGGGGGACGGTTCGTCACAAAGCCCATCTCCCCTCTTCCCATCACCTGCTTTATGCGTGTGGCGTTCTGTTCCGGGCCAGATTTCCATGACATGACAAACACTCTAAATATGGGCTGCCACCGTCACTGTCATTAACCGACCACTAGTTGTGCCTTTATGAATTTTACACGCCGCTGAATTATAAATACGCAGTGCTGAGAGCAATGAGCTCTGCACCTACGATGTCTGCAGCGATGCGATCCGTGATTCCCATGCCTGTGCTGCAACGGGAGGACTTGGGGGCTTCGTCTCTGTCCAGGGCAGCGCCCGTTTGGGCTCCCCCTGGAGTCTTTCACGGGGCTCTTTCCTCTCGAGGGGAGGGAGCCCTTTCAGGGAGCACCTGTCAGGTGCTGAGCACCCCTGCCTGGAGCCCTTCCTTTGTCTGTTGTTCCTACGGGTTCAGTAAACAGATTCAGTGGCGCCGCCGTGTTTCAGAACTGCGTGAGGCTGCAACCCCACCATAAATTCATCTGCAATCGTGCGTGGTCTGTTCAGGGAGATGGTGCATGGTCTGTTCAGGGAGATCGTGCATGGTCTGTGCGGGGCCATGAGGCCCGGAGCGAAGGTGCCCGGGTGCTGTGGGAGGCCAGGATGAGCTTGAACAAACTGCACCTCAGTTTCCTCATCTGTGAGTGGGGCATACTCCTGCCTCCCTTTTGGCACTGATGGGGGCATCATGTGAGTTCCTGCATGCAAAGGCATTGATTCAGGGTGGTGCCTGGCGCACACTGAACATGCAGTAGATGCTCACTGTGATAAGCCACCCTTATCACGACTTCATTTCTTGCTGTCTGATGACCCAAACTAGTGGCTGAGGTCATGGCAAGAGCACATTCCTCCTTGTTAAGGAGCATGGTCCTTGGCGTTACAAGGTTCAGATGAAGGAGACATTGTCTTTTTGTCTTTCTGTGGTTTCAGTGACCTGCAGTCGACTGTGGTCCAGAATGATTAAATAGAAAATTCTGGAAAGAAACAGTTCCTTGGTTTTAAGTTGTGTATTATTCTGTGTAGCGTGATGAAATCTCATGTCCTGCTCTGTGCCTCCTGGGACGTGCACCGTCCCTTTGTCCAGCATCTCGACGCCGTAGATGCACCCTGCCCGCTAGTCACAAAGCAGCCCTCTCGGCTCGGCTATCAGATCGACTGTCGTTGTACCACAGTGCGTGTGCTCAGCTGACGCTTATCTTACTTAATAATGGCCCCAACATACAAGCACGGTGATGCTGGCAGTTCGGATGGGCCAAAAAGAAGCCACAAAGGCAAGTCCAGTACAATAGGGTATTTTGAGAGAGACCACATTGATGTAACTTTTGTTACAGTGTATTGTTAGACTTGTTCTATTTTATTCTCAGTTACTGTTGTGAATCTCTTACTATGCCTAGTTTATAAACTAAACTTCGTCATAGGTGTGTATGTATAGGGAAAGAATACATCGTAACTGTAGGGTTTGGTGCTATCTGTGGTTTCAGGTGTCCACTGGGGGTCTTGGAATGTGTCCCCTGAGGATAAGGGCAGATGAGCGCATTTCCACGTACTTTTGCTCATTTTCCCAGAGCTGTGCGCTGGCTCCTGCTGCCTTTCCAGCTAGTTTACTTGCCTTAGTTTGGGCTGCTTCCAATACAGCTTTATTTTGTTTTTCTGCCTCTTTCCTGAGCTCTGCCAACTCATGTTTTATTCCCCATTGATGCCACACTATCCCTTTCCTGAGCTTTTGTATCTCTGCTTTGAGTTGTGTTTTAAAGAGGCATTTGTTTCCATTTTCTTTCTGAGAGTATGTTTTTCAAGCTGGGGACAGTGAAATAAGCTAGGGTTGAAGAAGCGACGGAAAGAGCCGAGGCAGGGCTGCTGCGGCTCACTGGGGAGTCAGAGAAAGGGGGCCTTGGGGACAGGTGCAGGGTGAGCCTGGGACGCGCTGCTGCTGCTCATTACTCCCCTGGTTGCAAGTCTCGTGGGGACCCTTAGAATTTGTTTGTTTGTTTGTTAAATATTTTTTGAGTTCATGGTAATGTTTGTCAACAATTTTTAGTGGCTCCGTGACATTTTTTTTTTTTTTTTCTGGTAAGTGTTCTACATCCACATATTTTGTTCCCATATTTCTTTTCTTTTCTCTGTTATTATACTCCTTTGACTTTGGTTTATTTCCTGTGATTCTTAGTCTTTCAATGAAGTGGATTCCCCCCACCCCATGGGTTTGGTATTCGAAGGGATTTTCCAAAGCCATGGGTCCAGGGCAGTGTTTCTTCCATCCAGCAAGAAGCCCTCCTCCTATTCCCCACCCCCGCAACCCCGCTGAACCACAGGCAAGGCCCTTACCGCAGAGTTGTGGCCGTGACCAGGAGCCCCCCCTTCTCCCCGGCCGACAGAATCGTCCATCCCCGCGGCTGCTCTCTGCTCTGACCGTCTCCCAGATCCAGTTCTCTGGACCTGTCTGTGAAGCCCGGGCCTTCCCGCCGCCAGGCTGTGAGTCTGGTTTCACTGTTTCAAACGTAGGTGTGTTGGTTGCGAGCCCCCGGCCTATGCTCTCGCTGTGATGAACTAGGCCGGTGGGCTCTGCCTAGTCTGCAGTTGCAGACATGCTCCGTAGGCATCACCCCGTAACCCTGTCAGACCTTTATTGCTCTGGGCAGCCCCTCTTCAGACACAGTTATATGAAACAGATATCGTCTATGTAGCAGGCCTCGACTTTGTATCTCTTTGGTCCTCCTCAGTGTTTGGGAGCCATTTCCTAGAAGGGAGAAGGGCTGACATCATATTTACTCCACCGCCTGACAGCCAGAGCTTGGGGTAGCCTTGTTTAAAGGTTTGATGCATATTTTCAAATTGCCCTCAACATCCTGAGATGTCCTTTACCTTTTGGGTTTATCCATTTCACCTGATGTACCAGGGAAGAAGCATGTGGAGACAGGAAGTGAGCAAGGAGAAAGACAGGAAGGAAGGTGAGCTACGTAGCTATAGCCGTCCATCCTTCTCCTCAAGTAGGCGATTAGGAGGCAGGCCAGAGGGTCGCTCGAGGGAAGAGCGAGCTGTCAGGGCACCAGATGGCCATTTAAAGGATCCTGTGTTCAAAAGACGTGTTTGTGTCAGAAATCTGGATTCTCACTCAGGGCAGTCTGGGCAACCAACCCCAATATTCCTAAGCGGCGATTACCTGGTTCCTTCAGGAGGGATCCATCCCAGGGCTGGACAGCTCAGTGACCAGCTAGTGCTCACACAGACCTGAGTCTGCCTTCTGGTTACATGCATCTCTGCTGCTCGTTCAGGTGAACCTGTTCCTCTCCACGTATGTGTCCGCTGTTCTGCTACGAGAAGGCAGAGCCCTTCAATAGAAAGCTTACCCAGCAGCAACACTGGAGAGGACCGCAGCCCCTGGTGCTGCAGGGACACTACCTTGTGTGGCTCAGACTCCATCTCCCAGTGCCAGACAGGAAAAGGGTCCTGGGCACTGGTCTGTGTACAGGGGAAGTGTGCGTCTTTGGGGCTGTCCACGGTGCTGTCCATGGTCCTCAACCACAACCCCAGGGGGCGTCCCATGGCCCTCAACACAGCCTCAGGGTGCTGTCCATGGTCCTCACCCACACCCCCAGGGTGCTGTCCATGGCCCTCAACCACAACCCCAGGGGGCGTCCCATTGCCTTCAACACAGCCCCCAGGGTGCTGTCCATGGTCCTCACCCACACCCCCAGGGTGCTGTCCATGGCGCTCAACTGCAGCCTCAGGGTGCTGTCCATGGTCCTCAATCACACCCCAGGCGCTGTCCATGGCCCTTAACCACAATATCTGAATGCTGTCCATGGTCCTGGACCACAGCCTCGGGGTACTGTCCATGGTCCTTAACCACGATTTCCAGATATGACATTGTTGTTTCTCTTAATCATGCAACCCAGATGTCTTTTAAGTGCTGACTCCCAATAATTCTCAGCGAAATGAGTGAATAGGCTGTGACAGCAGAGAAAAAGGTAATGATGATAAAGAAAGAGAGCTGTGTTTAAATCATGTAACAAATGAAGTTGTGACTTAGGTTTCATAATTTGGGTAGCTGATCCCGTGTGCTATGGGCAAATCTTTCACATTTCTGACAGTTACAGATTTTCCCTCTGGGGTTTAACTCCCAATTTTACATTCATGGGGCTGAGCTTCAGGTGTACCCCCAGAAGGCCTAAAGTACTTTACTGTACATTTGAGGTTTGATAGCAGCAGCCTCTGACCCCCAGGGAACCCAGCCCTTCTTCCAAGTCTCAGCAAGAATACCCAAGTCTTAATCATCCTGAGACTCTCTGGCTGCAGGGCAGGCATGACTCTGAGACATCCACAAGAGGAATGATTTGATTCGGAGAAAGAGAGGCCAGGGGTGAGGCTGTGGAAGGGGTTTGGGGACCTGCGGATCAGTGCTGGGTGTCAGTGAGTACGGAGAGTGAATGAGAACATGCTAGAAGGTTCAGTTTTATTGTTCTTTCTTCTGGGAAGCAATTGGAAGCTGTCGACTTTCAAAGGTTCATGTTGAACCTACTCACCCACCTTAGGACTCTGAACTGCCCAAGAGAAGGACATTCAGGGCTGAAGCCACAGACACATTTTTTCTATTGTCAGCTATGGACACTTGCCTGGGTGTGAAGCACAGGGTTTGGCCTGGGCCCAAAGGTGGAGGAGGCAGATCCCCGTTCCAGTTCTCTCTCTCTCTCTCTCTCTCTCTGGAAAGGATTTGAGACCTAGAGATGAAGGAGGAGGGTGGTTGCCTTCTCTACTTCTCTCCCACGGTGTGGACTGGTTCAGCAGCTCAGAGCAGGGCTTGGGAAGCGGCCAGGCCTGGTTTTGACCTCAGTTTATAGCTCAGCTGAGCCAACAAGGACAACTCTGTAAGCCTGCCTGCCCAACGAGGGCACTCTGCCCCCCAGGATGCCGTGTCCATGTGCTGGGGCCACTGTAACAAATCAGAGCAAAAGGGGTGATGGTCTTAGAACAACAGAAATGTGTTCTTTCACAGTCCTGGAGGCCAGAAGCCCAAATCAAGGTTCAGCAGGCTCAAGGGGAGGACCCTCCCTCTCCTTTCCAGGTCCAGGTGGCTGCCAGCAGTCCTGGGTGTTCTTCGGTTGTCCAACCTCTGCCTCTGTCACCACGTGACATTTCCCCTGTGTGTTCCTGTCTTCATATTGTCTTCCCCATTGAGTCTCCACATGGCCCTTTGATAATGACACCAGTCAGTGGATTTAAGGCCCACCCTAAACTGATGCGACCTCATCTTGACTAATTACATCTGCAAGGACTCTTTTTCCTATATGGCTACACTTGAGGTCCTGGTGGATAATGAATTTGGGGAAGATGCTATTTAACCAAGTGCAGACACTTTAACCATTACATGAGATAACA
Source organism: Molossus molossus (assembly GCF_014108415.1). NCBI lineage: Eukaryota > Metazoa > Chordata > Mammalia > Chiroptera > Molossidae > Molossus > Molossus molossus. The sequence continues at coordinate 100,693,632 of NW_023425347.1, read as the reverse complement.
CGTGTGGAGTGTTTAGCGTAATGCCTGACGCATAGAAAGCACTCAGTCAGTGGTATGTAGTATTGTAACTTATGTTGTGATTACCGGCACCATTTATACAGCCCTTTACTGTGGCTTTTAGTATTAGTAGCAATTCTGTTCATTCATTTCATTGCAGACCTGTCTGTGCCCGGCATTCTGCTGGGCTGGGGATGCAGAAGTGAGGAGCTCGGTGAGGGGGCAGGCACAGCTCCCGCCAGGGTGACTGCAGGGGGGAAGGGTGTGTGTCCAGAGAGCAGGGTGAGGGAGCTGCTCTTGGGCCTCCTGGGGACATCAGGAAAGTTGTCAGAGGAGGTGGTTTTTGAGAGAAGGTTTAGGCCGAGTAAGGGTTACCCCAGACAGCTGAGGAGCAGCAGTGGGTGAACCCGCTGGGAGAAATGAAAGAGTTTCTTGGTTCATTTCGCTGCTGCCTGGGGCCCTGACGCTGGGGCAGAGTCTGTCCTGTCTCTGGGGGTAAGATGTGGGAGAGAAACAAGTGACCAAGACATGGACCCTCCTCCTGGAACTGAGCTGGTCCCTGTGAGGAGCACCTGGCCCTTCCCTCTCCATCCTCTCCGTCCCTCTCCTGTGAGAAGGGGAGGCGCTCCTTTGCCTGGGGCACAGGGCAGGAGTAGAAGGGGCCACGGTGGGCTCCCCCGGAGGAGGATGGGCCCTGGAAGCTGACCTCACAGCAGCTGTTCGCTCTGCTCTTCCATCGCGTAGTCCAGGCCCAAGAACCTTGGCGTCACCGAGCTTACCTGTCAGCTGTACTATTGAAAGGGTGGCTACTCTCAGACCCACCTGCGTGACCTCGAGGAAGTTCTTAACCTCTCTGTAGCAACCTGTCCTCATCCGCAAAGTGGGAAAGATGACATCGTCACTCATTTAACCCCCCTTGGCCTGGGCAGACAACCAGACGGCAGCCGGAGCAAACCGGCCTCCCGCGCCGGGCACCGCCGGGGGTAGTCTGCCTCTGTTCCCTCTCTGAGCCTCCCGGGAGCACCGTTCCTCCAGCTCGGCAGACGGGGACGCGTTGCTTCAGAGAGGTTGCGTGGCTTCCCCAAGGTGGCACAGATCCGTCTGAGGCTATGCTGAGCCCACACTCCTGAGCGGCTGGTCAGCTGGGAGCCTCTCCAGGGTGGTCGGCCGGTGTATCCCGAAAGGGGCACAACATTGGGCAACCTAACAGGGAGGAAGCGGACAGCAAATCTCGCACCTCTTTTTGGGGATCCTTACAAGAGACGCTTCAACATTGGTTGAAGAAAAACTGAATGTGAGCAGAGCTGAGTAATATTGATTTTTCCTCTGCCTTGGGCACATTTCTAGATCCTTCTAAAGCCCGGGAGAGAGGCAAACGCTTTGCTCATGGAGGCGCTACCTGCCCCCAGGCCCTGCTGGCTAAGGCGCCCACCCTAGCGCAGGGCCACAGGGAGCCCCAGAGGTGGGCACGTGTATGGAGCGAGCATGCTTGAAAGGAAAAGCAAGGTCTGCGGCGAAGCTGCCGTCAGAGCCCAGCCTCCACGCAGGGCCTCCGCCAGGGAGCCCTCCCCCAGCTCAGCGAGCATTGCTGCTCCAAGGACAGGCATGTCCCTCCCAACGAGGCAGAGTCACGCTCGGCGCGGGTGCGGGGAAGCACAGCGCCGCCCCGACTGGCACACGCAGTCGTCCTGGCTTCACGGGGGCCTGTGGGCGTGGGAGTGACAGCTTGGCCAGAGCCTCTCCTGGGTGGTCCTTGGTGTGTCCAGAATGGGACACAACACGGGGGCGGAGTGGGCGGTGAGTTCCACATCCATTTGGGGGGATGTTTATGAGTGACACTTACCTTGGTTAAAGAAAAATGTGTTGTGACCAGAGCTAAGTATCATTGATTCCGCCCCCCCCCCTCCATTTTGGTATCGAATGGATCACAGCTGGTGCGAGCCCTGACTGTATTAATGGGGTTCCCTCCGCGGGCGGCTCGGCCGAGAGAAATACCAAATTGAAATTCCATAGGAGAGGGTTATAGGATGTGACAAACAGGAAAGGGATCTTTTCCTCAGCTATTTCAGGGGATTATATAAAACGTTGTAAAAGGGGAGAACGCTCCTTTTCCGCAGCCAGACAAGAGGATCTTGCTGGTGGCTGTGTGGGGGCCCCACCCACTGCCAGTCGAAGCCCACCCCCGGCGCAGCGTTGTGTGCTGCTGCCACCTAGGTCCTAGCCCGGCGCCGCACACGCCAGCGTCCCGGAACACAGCCGCTGAATGAATGAATGGGCGAAGGAGCGGCGACAGGTGGAGATGCGCTGGTGGAGGAAACCAGGGGAAGATGAGGCCGCACGGAGTCCTGTGCGTTTGTGGGTGGACGTGGATGGCTGAGCCTCAAAGGCCTTCCTGAATGGCAGGCCACACTTGTGCTGCTGTGTTGAGGCAAACCTAGGAAAGTGAGGAGGGCAGGTTCTCTCTCCGAACCCCGGGATCAGCCCCGAGACACTCATCCGGAAAAGACAAGATCCGGGAAAGCAGGTGGAGGCGGCATGACCACGAGGCAGAAGGGATCCCCGAGGAGAGCGTATTCCATCTGCCAGCCTAGCGAAGAAGACCCGGGGGGAAGGGGCAAGTGCCACCTCCGGGTCACGTCCCAGGAGGACGGGCCGTCCCCCGCCGGGTTCAGACACGAGAAGGTCAAGGACAGAGACAGCTTTGGTGCTCCATAGGGGGTTGGTTTCAGAGAGACTAGGAGGTGAGGCATGGGAGGCAGAAAGTAAAGAAGGCTGTTTTTAGGGGTAGCTGCAAAGGAAGGGAAAGGAAGGAGGTAGTAGCTGTCAGAGACCTGGGACAAGATGCTGTTTTAAAGATGGCAGGCGGCACAGCTTGTTTGCGTACACACGGGAAATGCTGAGGGAGAGATGGAAATACTGATCATGTAGGAGACAGAAGGGGAGAGCTCTAAAGGCCTGTCCTAGCTTAGGAAAGGAGGAGAAGTACTGCTGGTATCCACTCTCAAGTTACCACTGCCTTTCTGCTCATTTCTTCTCATATCTTGGACCTTCCTTCCGGGGTTGTCCTCGTGTTCCCGAAGTGTCTCCTGGAGATTCGTTCTTGATGGAGTCTTGGTGGTGGTGAACTCCCAGGTTGTTTCGTTGCTGAAACTATCTTCATCTCATCCTCCTTCTTGAAAGATTGTTCTGCTGGAGATGCAATTTGAGGTTGACAGTTATTTTCTCTTACTTGGAAATATGAGTCCAGTGTCTCCTGGGACTTATTGTTGCCGCTGAGAAATCAGCTGTCAGTGTCGTTGTTATTGCTCCTTCTCCGGCTGTTGTGGAGATTGTCTCGGCATCTTGGTGTTCGGTATTCTCACTCCAACGTGCCTGGTGAGGGTTTGAGGGTTGGAGTTTGCTTTTCCTGATTGGGATTCTCTGGGCTTCTTGACTCTGTGAACGACTTCAGTTCTGAAAAGTTTTCCGACAAACCCAGTTATTGCTGCTGGCTTATTCTCTCCCTCTTGAACTCGGACCAGGCATAGTGGGTTCTGCTTTCCACGTCTCTACCTTATTGCTGCCTTTCCCAATATTTCCCTCTGTCTCAGCCTTCTTAGCAGTATCTTTTGATTTATCTATCAGTTCACCAATTCCAATTTTGACTGACATTTTCTTTCCTTGGAGGTTCTGTTTTTAATTATCGTTCAGGTGTGCCTTGCTTTATCACATGTCACCTGACCGTGCTTCTCAGATGCTGTGTTTCAAGGCAAGACCCTCCACCAGCCAAAAAAGGATGACTCACGGAAGGTGCACGTGTTTGAATTTTTCAGCAATAAAATATGCTATAAATTAAAATATATACATTTTTTTAAAGAAATAATGTTATTATGCACTAAGGTATAGTGTGAAAATAATTTTATATGCACCGGGAAACCAGAAATTTTGTGTGACTCGTTTTGTTGCTGGGGTCTGGAATTAAACCCATATGTCTCTGAGGTAGGTGTACCTGTATTTTTGTTTCTAGAGTTTTCTTTTTCAAATCTGCCTTGTCACTTTCGAGATTCTCTTGTTTGCCCATCATACATTCGTGTCTCCTCTTTTCTTTCCTTAAATGGAATAAACAAACTAGTTTCATGATGTGTTTCTGACCATTCCAATATTTCCAGTATCTGAGTGTCAGTTCTGGTTCTTGGCTTTTCTGCTTGTGCTGGTCTTGCCGGTGGAGGTGGCTTCCTCTTGTGCTCGGTGATCATTGTCCTCAGGACCTCATGCTCTCAAAGCTGCACCGGAGATCAACTCAAAAGCCTTAACTCCACTCAGTGCACCTTGGGTCCTCCTGACTGTGCCTTTAAAATCCAAAGCGCGTGATTGCCTCCCTTACAAGCTGGGCTGCACAGTGTTAAGTCAAAGAAGTTAAAGTAACATCTTGAAAGAGATCCCGAAGTCTAGATGAACAACAATGCGATTTCTAATCCTGTCAGGGGCTTTAAAATACATACACTGTGGCGAAATGTTCTAAATAATTATATTTAATATTTTTAAATACTTAGGACGTGGCAGTTGCATTCATAATTAATCTTTTTTTTTCCCTCCATGTAAGACCTTTTTCATTTGAGAAAGGAGATGCCAAAAGTTCAACCCAGCCTCAGCACCAGGAGATTCTTGGGTTGCTTTTCATGTCGTCACGGTGATGGCCCATCTTTGACCAGCAAAGTTCTGCTTTCAGGGTTTACTTTTCTGAGCAGGGAAACTATTTTTGTGTTTCTCCCTCGGTGAGTCCCTCTAGAATTGCAGACCTGGGACCTGAAGGGGCTTCGAGGTCCACCCTGCCCCGAGAGCCGACAACCGAACGTGCAGAAAACGTGATTTCCAGCAAACGCCCTGTGCGTGAGATGCTGCTGGGATGGGGACAGGGTCCCCGTGGTTACGGGAGTGATGGTCCATCTCTGCTCATGGCTGCGGAGGCTCTGTAATGCCAACGCTTGCAGAAATGTCACTTTACTAGACAGTGACGTCCCACGGAAGGATGAAATCCCAACACAAAAACAGCCTTTCCTTTTGCATTATGAACACACACACATACCATGTATAAATACACCCAGTGCCTCTCCACTGCCTCCCCCAGACCCGTGCTCAGAGGGGCTCGGGGTCACGGATGGAGTCAGGCGGTGGGAGGGCGTGTCCCAGCCCTCCGCTGCCCTCTTCCCTAAGCGGTCCCTCTGGCTTCCGGGCAGGCGGGAGCCGTGGAGACATGTGGTCACGAGGTTCCACGTTGGGCCATCGCAGGCAGGAAGGGAAGGCGAGGACCTGGCATGGGTTGAGGCCAGCGGTTTGCCCGACACAAGGCTCGGCTTTGTCCAGGGGTTTCTGCTCCTCAGAGCGGCTCACAGAGGAGATGTGTTACCTCTGTGAGATGCAAGACACCCCATGACCAGCCCACAGCCACGCAGCGCATGGCAGGGGGGCTGAAACCCTGGAGTCTCGCCCATGCTGACGCTGGGAAGCAGCAGGTCCCTTCCCGACCCCACGCTCCCTTAGCCCCCCAGCCTCCTCCGCCTTGGCAGGGATGAACTGTGACTTCTCCTCTGAGGATCCTTTTGGACCCAGACGTGAGTGGAGACCAGGGGTGAAACCAGAGGTACCTGCATGAGCCACAAGTGACCCCCACAGGGTTTGGGCGTTTGGCCTCCTGGAGGCAGATGTTTCATTGTAAATCTGGGACGACTCCGGTCTCACACACCTGAATCCTAAGTGAGGCATCCTCAGGACAGGTGACATTCAGGCACAGGTACTAAGGGCCAAAGGCTTTCCTGTGTCTCTCTCCTTAACGTAAGGACTGTAGAGACCAGGCTGTCCAGGCGAGAGCTTCAGATGTTGGGGGACAGGCATGACCGGTATCTCTGTCGTAACAACAGGCACCCATCCGAGGCAGGCTGAGCTCTTATTACCAGTGTGGCTCATGACGTTCGAGTTAAAATGTAGCGAGGTCCCCACACCAGAGTTTCGGGGGAGCATGAACAAGGGGCCACAGCCCAGCCGGCTGCCCTGGGGGCGCAGCCATCCTGAACAGGCCCCCGGACCCCTCCCCCTCCAGACATCCAGCACGGGCCCCAGAAGCTGGAGACGGGTGGGTCTCCCTGTCAGCAGTCACTGCGCTTGGGCCAAAACTGAAGAGGTTGCAAAACAAGAAGACCCAAGCGTCGTGTATGCATGAGCCGTCAGCGCAAACATCATCATGTCCCGCGGTCCCTGGAAAACGCCGCCGCCCACTCCAGGCCGGTCATGTCGGAGGGTCACTGGAGGACATGTGGGTGCCCGGACACTTTGAGAACCTCTGCGCGGGGCCCAGCCCGGACAGCTGACCAGAGGGGGCTGTGATCAGACCGCAGGCCGCGGCCAGCAGTTTCTCGGTCTGTCTCCTTGGCCTTCCCCCCAGCGTGGACGGCACCAGGGCGAGCTCGGCCTGTCCGTAATCCTCCTCCTTCTTCTCATCTGGCTGGTTCCCTGGAGCTCTTGGAGAGCCCCATACTTTGGCTGCAAGAAGTTGTTTGCGAATCGTGGTGGACATGTCTCCCCGGCTCATCTGTGCAGAAAGGCTGGCTGTCCCCACATTGTAAATGTCCCTGCCCAAATCCCACAGCTCCGCCCTTATCACAAGGTGCAAGAAAGACTCAGGGATGGGGCTCTATGCCTTCTGCTCGGGCAGCCGACGGCAGTGCGGCAGGAGGGCTGGCCCGGGGTGGGAGCTGCTGCTTCGGGCCTTGGGGCCCTCCGCCCGGCCTTCCTAGTTCACTGTCGGAGGCGCTCATAAAGAAGTCCTGCAAGGGCTGGGAACACATGTTTATTTTATGAATGACTTCAGGGAAAGAGGGGAAAAAATCATCCAGGAGGCTGTGTTCTTTTTATTATGTTTTGTCGGTAAACAAAAAAAATTGCCACATTTAATACTTACACTGGTCCCACGAGATTTCTCTGACTAATGTAAAATGACAGTTGTCGCAACATTCCATATAAATACAAGTCTGTTTGCTGGAGTCTGTTCTATTTTTAATGTGCACCACACCTAACTCGCGCTGAAGAATTGTACCCTTAGAATCGACATCCTGTGTGTCGCGCACGTATCCGTGGCACGGCGGTGCCGTCTCTGGGGCGGCCCGGGAGAAACCAGAGGCAATCCCAAACTTTTCAGTCCGATGTGAGAATTAGTCACCTAGTTTTCCTGCAGCTATTGTGCTACTTAATGCATTGTCGTGCGGAGCTGCGAGATGATGTAGCTAATGAGTGACACGGCGTTCCTGGGGCGGCGGCCTGTGATGTAGGAGGCCGCTGATGGTCCTTGCGCTGTCTGCAGTCTGCGCCAACAGGCAGTAGAGATCAAGAGTCTACTCCCTGATTATATCAACATGCACATGTCCATAGATCCGCGCCCACGAACCCTGTTAGTCCGCCGGTAGCCCTCTTGGTTGTACAAAACACGAACTTCCCCTCCTGGTGAACGGGGAGGGCTGATGCTCTGTTTTGTGAGTTCACGGGGCTCTGGGGTTAGGGAGAGCTTAGGAGGCCCTTTCGAGGGCTGTGGGCTTGGGGAGAGCTGGAGGGAGCAGGACTCCCACAGAGACGAGCACGGTGACCATGACCCCCCCCTTTCTCAGCCACTTCTTCCTGCACCCATTTGGAATGGCAGTAGAACCAGAGGCCCCGAAATCCCAGCAGCGGGGAACCCAGCAGCTGCTTAGCGTCCAGGAGCTGCACCGCTGGGGGACTTGAGGAAGGCACCCTTCAGAGATTCAGACAGGATGGCAAATGTGTGTCTGAAGACCACTCTGTCGGTGTGGTGAGCCTGGGCTCTGGGCCGGTGTTACTGAGCCCTGGAAATTGGCACCAGTTGGACCTACTTGTCCTTCTGTCCTTGAGGAAGAGACCCTGGGGCAGCCCTCCGATCCCATACCGGACTCCCGTCGAGGACGAGCGACTGCCAAGGTGCACTGCCATCCAAGGTCCCACGGCAGAAAAAGTGTCCTGAGTGGGTCATTCTTTCTGCTCTGAAGTCCCGTTTCCAGGGGCAGATTTCTGGGAAGAGGCCCCACAGTCTGTCCGCGAGGACTGAAGTGCGGCCCCCGCCGCGTGCAGCTGGGGCGGCGAGACCTTTGTTCGGCGCAGGCAGGCGGCTGCAAAGGGGGAGGCCGAGCCTGTCTCCTTGCAGGGCTCCCTGACAGCCCCCGACACAATGTTGCAGATTCCCCGATAAATATAGCATGGCCTGGAAGGAGCCGGGAGCCCAGGTATTTTACATCCTGTGCGCCAGGCTTAAAACATCAACTTCAGCTTCCGTGCGCCTTTTGCAGTCTCTTGAATAAAGCATTTTTGTAGCCTACTCAAAATCCTCTCCCTGTGTTTACATTTTAATGGGCATTCCGGCGAAATGGAAGATCTTTTTTTATTACTTGCATTTATCAGGAGAGGAGGTGGGGATGGAAAGAGCGGAGCGCTCCGCCTGCCTTTCTCTCGACCACCAGCCTCCCTGGGCGTCGGGGCGGTTTGGCCGGGCGAGCGGGGAGCAGAGGGACAGCCCTTTCTGTTTCCGGAAGGTTAAGACAGCGCTTCAGATCGTACACGTCGCCGAAGGAAACGGACACGTGTAAGGAGACTCTTCAGTCTCGCTGGCCTACGTGGAAAGTAAAATGTTTTGTTGGATGGAGCGTCATTCAAGAAGAATTGTCCTCATGGAAAAGAAAGGGGTGGGGTCAACCTTCCTGCAAGGACCGGGGAGCCTGTTGGCTGGTTCCCTGTCCCGAGTGCTCTTGGCAGGAGAGTCCTAAGGTGACCTCAACTCCTTAGGAGCATTTTGGGGACAGATCTGGCTTCTGTGGCCCACTTGGTTCTTGGCGCACAGAATCTACTTTGTGGAGGCAATAGGTCCTTTCGGGAGTGGAAACAGAATTTCCGCTCCTCCCAGCCTGTTGTTCATATTAAGATGTTCTGTGCGAAGGGTTCCCTCATCACGGTGGATCATGCCACAGACCTGCATCGGCCGAGGCAGCTTCTGGGCTTTGCATCAGCGGAACTGCCAGGGTTTTCATCTTCCCCTGTGGACGTCTGTCTTCTTCCTCCCGACATCCCCGGGAGATCCCTCATTAACGCTGCAGATGTGGTTTCAAAGCACGCCCGCCAGATGTTAGTTTAAAATGACCCATAACCGGCAGCGGAGAGGGGAGGCTAAGGCGTCTGCAGCCCCCTGGCCCTTCCCGGCTGGGTCGTTCCGTATGCAAATGCAGCCGCAGAATCTGCGCGCCAGCCCCGCCGCGCCGTAAAACCAACTGCGTCCAGAGCAGCGCATCAGTAATTCTTATCACCTGGCATCTGGACTGCGGGGGAGCTCACTCCTAACGAGCACATGTCACGGCGGGACTTGGGGGAGCTCCGGCTCTGCGCTCCACAGACAGTTTAGACGGATGGATGTGTTGGAGCTCCTGCAGCTCCCTTTAGGACAAACCATTTTTTAAGCCGAATCTGGGCTCAGAGACACACCTGCCATGATTCCACTGGACCCGAACACGATGAGGTAGAAGGATCATTGTGCACCTGTGACCCAGAGAGCAGGACCCGGGCCCGGGCAGGTCAGACCCCAAGGCCACCCTTCCGCAGCTTGGTTCGGTTTTGACTTTGCTGTGAAAGTTCCATCACGTTCGAAGGGAGTGAGACCCCAGGCCCTCAGGTGGTCCTGGCATGCCCCGCGAGGCCCAGGGATGAGGAGGGCGATGCCCAGAATCAACAGTGTTGGGGACAAACAAAAGGACTTTCTTTTCCTGGGGGCTGACGTGCGTCATGTTTCTGTCAGTGCCTTTAGGCAAGTAAAGATGGAGGTGAAATTACGGTTTGCCCGGCAGCTGCCCACCCGTCCCCTGGGACTCCGACGTCCCGCCCTGCCCGTCAGAACAACCGAGTGTTGTCAGCCCCGCCGTCACCAGCCTCCCAGCCTGGTGCCCTGGAGCTGGGGCTCAGCCCACGGCATCCTGGTGCGTTGGGTGAACACACGACCCTGCACTTGAGAGTCGTCTGCATCTACTCTGGGTGAAAACCAGGGCCAGGATTGCACATGGAGGCCGAACGGGCCAAGAAATGGACTCGGGGGGATGGGCAGAGGGCACCACCTGTGTGTCCTCCCCAGGAGCCCATCAGATGACTCGTTGGTCAGGAGGGGAAGATTGTCTCTCTCAACAAAGTTGAAAACAAGACCCCTGCCACCTTGATGCTTTAGATGTAGACACCGTCTTTGTAACAAGTGAAATGAGGTTAAATAAGAGACATCTATGGGTGGTGTGGAAAAGCACCTGAAGTCAGATCAGGTGTCTCCAAGGCACAGTTATGTATCAGACTAGTTCAAAGGTGGCCACTGGCTAACTGACTCTGACAACCAGGCTTTCCTGCCCACGAAACAACCCTCTGGTGAGCACCTGGGATTTTTTCCCCATTCATTATTCCCCAGAAACACACACCAACCAAGGGCCAGGTTGGTCATCTGGGGTGCCACGCCCTCCATCCGCCTGGCCGCTGCCTCCCTGGACGGGGCGTTGGGCTGGGACACTGGGGATGGTGTTGGCTGAGAGAGGGGTGTGCGCCCAGCTGACCAGCGAAGCCCATGTTGGGTTGAGTAACTGCCGGCTGGCGGCCTGGGCTGTCCATGGGTGTCTGCCCCAGCCCCGGGGCCTGGGCTATTCACGCAGCCCACGCTGCCCAGTGGCTCTGCCTGGGGTACCTGGCTGGGCGGAGCCCGCCTCGTTTGAACCACCCTGTGAACACAGGGAAGGCCGGCTGGCGGCGAAGCGTGTGCTCTGTGCCCGTCCTGGGAGAGCGAGGCTTCCGCCACCATCCTCTCCTCGAAGGGCGTGTCTGTGGTTTTCGGGGCTGGTTCCTAGCAGGGAGGAGGACAGGGCAAGGCTGGTTTCCACAGAGGATTGGGAATGCCAGTCCAACAGGTTCTGAGCTGAGCACGGCCAGGGCGAGGCCCCAGGTGGTGGCTTTGGTTCAGCCCATTTCCATGTTCACGACCGGGGCAGGCAGGGTGCTGGGCATGTCCGTCCGGGGCTCATGCTGGGCCTGGTCTATGAAGCTTCTAGAACCAACTGTAGGATAAGCTGCGTCCTTCCCTTGTCCTGTCTGCTCAGTTCCCACCCGCGTCCCCAGGAAGCCGAGGCCTCCTTTACATCGTCCTCTGGGTGAGGGCTCCCAGTCCCAGCCAGGAAGAAAGACAATGGCTGCACCAGGGCCTGGAGCCCTTTTTGGGTTTGACATATGCTCCTGAGGCTTCGGAAGCAACAACCAATAACTCGCTTGACTACAGTTCCCGAGGACGTGGCCCCTCTGGGCAGGGGCTGGCGCAGACCGTGACAGATCAGTGAGCGATGGCGAGCTCACAGCCCAGCGGTTCCAGGGGCCTCTGGCCTTGTGACAGGGACAGGCATGGAGGGCTCACGTCCCCTCTGCAGCCTTTGCCGGGGGCCGCCCGGCCCACCACATTGCCCTCTTCCTCTCAAGGGGGTGGGAAGGACTTGCAAGGCAGGGCCAGGTTGTGTGCCGCTGGGGACCGTGATGGTTAATTTGCGTGACAGCTTGGCCAGGCTGCGGTGCCCAGTTTCTGGTCGAGCAACAGTTGCCATGCAGGTGCCTTGTAGATGTGATTGACATTGAGATCGGTGGACTTTGAGCAAAGCAGATCGCCTTCCATAATGTGGGTGGGCCTCACCCCATCAGGTGAAGGCCTTAAGAGCAAAGACCGGAGTCCTCAAAGGAGGAGGAGCTCCGCCTCGGCACTGTCCCGCACACACCCTGCCCGTCCCCAGGCTGCTGCCCCGTGGAATGCCAACCCCAGACCGACATCCGCTCTGCCCACGATTTCCAGCCTGCCGGCCGACCTACAGTCTCACTTGTCCGCCCCACAACTGTGTGAGCCAGTTTCTTAAAGGAAACCTCTCTCTCTCTCTGCCTCCTCCTACCGGTTCTGTTTCTCTGGAGAACCCTGACTCGTCCAGGAGTGGTGGTGCCGCTCCTGCTCCAGTGTCGGGGTTCTGCGCTCGACGCCGATCACTCACCCTCCTGCTTAGCTGCACCCCAGCCCCCAGCCCTCCGTTAGGCCCCACAACGGACAAGGACAAGAGCGCCCCCTTGGGAATAACTGAATGCAAATGACAACACCACCTACAGATTGATGCCAGGGACTCAGGGTGAAGGCTGCTCATGGGGGCCCGGGATGCCTCCCCTGGGTGGGTTTGGAGCCGGCTGCCGTCACGGGAGGGTGGACGGAGCGCCAGGCACCTCACGGAGCCTGCGCACGAAGGGCACCTGGCGCCGTAGTGGGCTCGGCACACTGACTCATGCGTTCGAATCTGCATAGTGAGGAGCGCCGGCCATGTTCCTAAGGCTCCTCTGAGTGTCGGGGACAAGCTGTGAATAAGACCACGTCCTATCCCCTTGGAGCTCAGGAAGGGCGTTCGCCGAACAGTCGAACGTGAGCAGGGACGTGCTAGTGCCACGGGAGGAAAGGCAGGCGGGACTGGGACCCGGAGCCGCCGTGGCGGGGCTCCCAGCCGTGCGAACCGCACACGTGGAAGTAAGAGCACGTTTTCTGCTCAGTGTCTCTCACCACGGGGTGAAACATAAGTTACAAATGTTCTAAAACCACTCTCCTGACGGTTGCGCCGTGTCACTGAACCGGCGGGAAGCCACTGAACTGTGTGTTTTAAGTGGGTGAGCGGTGTGGTGTGTGAGCGGCGTCTCCATGAAGCTGCTTCTTAGCAAAGGAAGAGCCCGGTGAAGTCAGGGAAGGCCTCCCTGAGGAGGTGACCTTTGGAGGGATTATCTCCAAGGGGCCAGTGGCTCGCCCCAGGCGGCCGGTCGAAGACACAGACCTCCGGCGCCTGTCCTGCTCTCTGCCCGCCCTGGATTCTGTTGTTTCTCCAGGCCTCTCGCTGTTTTGGGAGCCCTTGTTTCCTGTCTGTGCCCAGCAGACACAGATGTTTGGGGCTTGACCCGGGGCCCCACAGCCCACGCAAGGGCCCCAAATGGCGCTCTGCCCTGGGGGTCAGCCGGCTTACCCCGTGCAGGGCCACTTAGTAAATATTTCGGACTTTGCAGACAGTGTGGTCCCTGTTGCAACTCCTCAACTTCGTTGTGACGGCAGAAAGCAGCCACAGATGGGTAGCGAGGGGGCCTGGCTGGGTTCCCCGAAGACTCTAGTGACAAAAGCAGGCGGAAGGCCGGGCTGGGCCCTGGGACCGTGGTTTGCCGACACGTGCTTAGCTCGTCATTGTTGATTCTCTGCAAAGACTTCCGGAAGAAGATGAGACTGGAGGGTGGCCTGACGCTATTGCCCCTCAACCTGTGTCCAAGAGGGGACACGGGAAGTGCTTCTTCCTGCTGGACCCCAGGGCAGCAGAGAAAGGGGGACCCGGTCACACACACACACACACACACCCCACCTCTGCAGAGACGCCAGGGCACTGAGAGACCCCAGGAAATGGTCCTATCTGCGTGGTTGCTTCCTTCCATGGGCAGCTAACGAGCTGTCATCCACCTGCCTGCCCAGCCACCCATCCCCCCTCCCACCCACCCATCCCCCCTCCCACCCACCCACACCCACCCATCCTCCAACCACCCGCCCATTTTTCTTCCATCCATCCACCCATCTGTCCATCCATCCATCCATCCATCCAACCACACTTCTGTCCATCTGTCCATCTATACATCCACCTGTCCATCTGTCCATCAACCCAGGGGGGGGAGAGCTGATTTCAAGGACACACGGACTGTGCTGATGAGGGTCTGGCAGTCGGGAGGGGGTCACGAGGAAGAGAAGAAAGTCCCCTCCCCTCCCGCCGGGCCCAAGGATGCCGAGCAGTGTGGGCCACCCTGCGGGGTGGGAGCAGCTGCTGTCCTTCCAGGGAAATGAAAACATTGCCTTTTCTTGGTTGTCGGGGGCCAGCGAAGCAGGTCGGACCCAGGGGTGAGGAGCGCGGCCGAGCACTCCTGTTCGGGAGCCCGCCCCCCTGAATTGAGCTGTTGCCGGTGTGGAGCTGGCGTCCCGGCCAGTGCCGATGAAACGGCCCCACTGGCATTCGCCAGCCCGGGTTTCCCGCGCTGCCCCCAGCCCAGTGTCTGCGCGATTGTTCTGCTGTAAACATCCCTGCGGGTGCGTTGTCTCGGACAGGCTGGGCCAGCGGCTGGCCGGGGCCCAGCGCTCCGCTCCGAACTCCGCGAGTCCCGCCCGGCTGTCTCCACGGGATAAGAGACAGGCGGCGTCCACGCCGGGGCGGGAACACAGTTCCCTTTGGAAGGAGTTCCAGGCGGGGCTCCCGGGAGCTGTGAGGGCCAGCGGACAGCGCGGGCCAGCCTGCGTGTCTTTGCTCCCTCTGGCCACCGGTGGCCAGCGTGCGGGGAGCAGGCGACCTGCGCAGCGACACTGGCTGTTGCTGGACGCCCTTCACTGCTCGCCCTGGCCGGGGCTGTTTCACATGCACCCCTCGCGCTCACACTCACCTACGTCAGCCCCATTTGACGAATGAGGAAACTGAGGCACACAGCGGCTCCTTCAGGAGAGTGGGCCTCCCGTGTGTCATCGAAGCCACGTTGCGGCTGTCTGTGGTAGTGCCACAGGTCTAGATGGCCTAGAGTGGAGAGGGCCCTGCAGCCAGGTGACCTTCAACGCCCTCCAGGCTCCATGGCTGGCCCAGATGCAGAGCCGAGGGGTTCCTCGGGCTCCCTGGGGTGGGGGGCAGGGCACCTCCCACCTCCCAGCTCTGACCCCCAAGCTCCTACCCCCGCAGTCCCTGGGGCTGCCCTGCTGAGCCACCCGGGGACAGGGCGGCCGTCTGAGCTCCTTCCCTGCTGAGCTGTGACCTGCAGGGGACTCAGGATGCTCAGCTTGTGCCCAGAGTGGGGCTTGGAGGTCAGGAGGGGAAGGAATGACGGACCGGCCGTGCTCATGGCTGGGTGCCAACACTGACCCTGGGGGAATGTGCCTCATTTCTTAATCTCCTGCAACACTTAGATCCTAAAACACACGGCTGAAGCCCCTTTGGGAAACACGTAATTCAGCCCCTGTGTTGGAAATAGGAGGAGATGAGGGAGAAGGAAGGGGAGGGGGCTGGGCAGCTAGAAACTCAGGTGGCTGATGATGGGGCAGCTCAGGGCCAGACTGTGTGCTCCCGGGCCTGGCTGGCCGGTGGGCAAATGGCCGCCTCCCAGCTGTTTTCCACAAGCCCACGCCTGCCGTCCGAGGCACTTCTCGCGGTCCCTGGGACCATCTATCAGAGGCAGGTCTTCTCGCTCTCACGAAGGCCAGCGACCTCTGCCCCCGGAATCTCACCGCCCGCCCGGGGCGCCTTCTCCCTGACCCCGCGCGCTGCTAAAATGTTGCCCTGCGGACAGGAAATGAAAAGGGCGCAACCCTATTTCTTCAGAGATCGCCCAGACTAGCCCAGAGGTGTAATAAAACCCCAAACTTTCCTTTCAGGAATCATCCTTTATAAGTAACATCTCTCAGCACTAAGTGGTAGGCACACAATTGCGAAATAAAACACCGGACTCGGAGCAGCTCGGGGTGCGTGTGAGGAGGTTGCCTTGGTGGGGGGGCCTTTCCCACGTGCCAGTCTTCCTGGACTGTGGGTGCATGGCACCTCGGGGTGACCAGTGACGTGCTCACCACCCCAGCTGGAGGCTCCTGCCGGGTCCTCTTGGCCACCCTGCTGCGGTCATGTCGAACTGCAGACTGTTTGTCCAGCGAGGGCTTTGGTTTTCATATACAGAGAGAATTAGAGTAATCGGGTTAGTTGTACCTTTAGTTCATGACGCTGCCATTGTTTACTTTACAGTGTTTTTTTTTAACCGTTGTTACAACTAATGTACCTCCCTTGGTGCCCCCTGGGGACGCCCCCTTCCTCCCCACCTTCTGTCTCCTGGGGATAATCACGATCCTGAAGGTGGGCTTATTTAGTTACCTGTTGTTTCTGTCTCATCGCTTCTAGGTGCCTCTCTAAATAATAGCATGTATCCTTTGACCTGTCCTTGAACTCTATAAAAAACAGCCTTGCCCTCCCTGTGGTGTTCCGGGGTTAGATTTTGTCACTCAGCGTTATGTCACTGAGACCCATTCATGTTGGTGTGCCGCGATAGTTCGTTCATTTTCGTGGCTGTATAATATTCCATTTTGTTGTTCCTGGGTTTTTCTGTTATGAACAGTGCTGCCCAGTCACTGTGTGTGTGTGTGTGTGTCTCTGTGTCTCTTGGTGTACTTAGGGCCTTCTCCTGGGAGACTGGTTGTCTACTGCGGTGACAAAACCATCTCACACTCCACGTGATGTGTGCTGCTCGCGGGCTCAGAGGAGTGGCCTGTGTGGTTGGGGCTGGCCTGGCACCTGGCTCCCCATGGGGTCCAGGTCTTCTTCCCAGGGCCTGTTCACCTTGTCTCTCCCAACAGGGCTGTCAGAAGTTTTACGTGGCGGCTCAGGGCTCCTAGATCGCATTTTCCCAGATGCCCAGTGGAAATGAGAGGCTTCTTATGGCCAACCCGACGTCTCATGACGTCACTCCACCACATTCTGTTAGTGAAGGGACTCACCAGGACCAGTCCAGGCTCGAGCGCAGGGGCCTGGATCTCACGTCTCAGAGGAGGAGTCTTGCAAGCTGCTGTCTTTGCCGGGTCCCATGGACATGACGTTTATTGTCACACAGTAACCCCAGTTGTTCTCCATAGGGATCGCATCCTGACCTCACCCCCCGCCCCCAACAGTGCTGGTTCCCAAGTCTGCACCCTCTGCACACGGGGCCAGATTCTCCACTGGGGTCACTGGACGGGGTATAAAAGGGATCTGGCCACAGCCTTCCCTGCATGTCCCTGATCACGGGTGAGGTGGGGTATCTCCTTGTGGGATCACCAGCCATGTGTTTCTCCTCTTTCCTGTTCAAGTCTTTTGCCCATTTCTTTATTTAATTATTTGTCTCTTACTCTAAGAATCTGTTATATTTCCTTGATACTAATCCCCTTTGTCCCTTTTATATGTTGCAAACATCTTTTATTTTTCAGTTTGTAGCACTTCAGTTTCTTTAAGGTGTCTTTTGGTGAGCAGACATTCTTACTTTCAATGTAGGCAAAGGTGTCACTATTTTATTTTTCAATTAACACTTTTGAACCGTCTTTAAGAAAGAAATCTTCTATCTCAAAGTCAGAAGGCTGTTCACCAACAGTGTTCCCTGACGTTTTAATGTTGACCTTGGAATTCTGAATCTGTCTGGAGTTGATTGCGTTTTTATTTTGCATCCTTTGGGGATAACCGGGGTCTCTGGCTTCCTTCCCATGATCTGCCACAGTTTCTGATGTATCCACGGTAGCGGGCACTTTCTGATACTGTCTCATTGTGCTTAGAAGCCTCCGAGGGTGGAGTGGCTGAGACCGGCTCATGTCTGTAGGAAGAGTCCTTTGCACGCATGAGGCGTGGCTCACCTTCTGCATCTCCCTCGCTCGTTGGGCAGGGTGAGCCAAGACCGCTCCCCCCCCAGTCTGACTGCCTGGGCCATGTAAGCTGCTGCTCCCCCTGCCCCACTGTGAAGGTCAAGTCTGGTTGACAGTGTCCAGGCCCAGCACGTGGTAAGTGCTAATGCCTGGGAGCTGCCGCTCTAGGCAGACTCTTGAGCACTGGCCATGTCACTGTGACCGTGTAACCGACCCTCCTGCCTTCTGCTCCTAATCTGATGGGGGCGGGGCAGGGTGAGAAGTGGCAAGACTGTGGGGTCCTGCAGAGGCATTTCAGGTGAGCAAGGAGGTCTTCTAATGGAACCCCTCCCCCTCTCCTCAGCCTCAGCCACGGCGAATCCCTAAGTGCCGGAGAAGTCCGAGGACCAGCCCAGCTGGTCACATGTGGGAGGTGAGCTGAAGGTCTGGCCACAGTTAACGCAGAGCTGGGCTGTGAAAGCCCCTGGGGGGGTGGGGGGTTAAGTCTGTCTCTTCTCCAAGGGTCAGCACCTAGTCCTCTGGAAGCTGGGAATTGAGAAAAGGGCACTGAAGTCCTGGACATCCACCTCTGCCTTGCTGTGGGGCCTTGGGCAGGCCGCGCTCCCTCTCTGGTCTTCAGGTTACTGCTCTTTAGACGGGGAGGGGTGCTCCCAGCAGCCTCTTGCTCGTGGCCTCAGGATCTGCCGTGGACGTAGGCATTGGCGATGCCGACCTGCCCCCAGAGGACCTGGGCCTGGAGCAGGAAAGCCTGAGAGTCCGCTTGAAGTGTGAGCAGCTGAGAGCTGGCTTCTGGGGTAGACAGCTCGACAGGTAACAGCAAGCGTCCTCCACCTTGTCGCCAAGCAGCCTGGGAAGTGCCGCCAGGGGGCAGGCTGGCGCGCGGGCTCGGGCAGCGCCGCCGTCTCCTCCCTTAAGGAGCACAAGAGTCGGCAGGTTTTGTTCTGAAAGCCCGCAGTGTCTTGTCTTGTTCTCTTTTGTAATCCTCACCCGAGGATCGTTCTCAAATATCTTCACATAGAGTAGGAGGGGGTCAGGGAGGGAGGGAGAGAGAGAGAGACATCGATGTGAGAGGGACACATCGACTGGCGGCCTCTCGCAGGGCCGGGGACAAACTGCAACCCAGGTACGTGCCCTTGACCGGAATCGAACCTGCACCTCTTTGGTCCGCGGGCCGACGCTCTAACCACGGAGCCAAACCGGCCAGGGCATTCTTGTCTTGTTTTGTATTTCACCGTTATCCAGCTTTATTGAGGTATAGTTCGCAAGTGAAAATTGTATACAGTCAGGTGTACAGCGTGAGGGTTTTTTGTGTGTACCTGTCGTGGAGTGACCGCCACAGTCAGGTCTGCGGACGCATCGGTCACCTCCGTCACCCATGTGTTCGTGGTAAGGACACTCAGGCCCTCCTCTCTGAGCAGAGTCCATGTGTGGCGCAGCGTGATGCTGTCGACCGCGGTCACCACGCCCACAGCAGGCCCCAGACCGCTCACCTCGCACCCAGTGCTCATACCCGGGGCCAGCGTCTCCCGCCCTGAAATACTTGCTCAGTGGAAGTGGTGAGGAAGAGTGTGGACAGTCTGCTCTCGCTTCTGAAAGGGAGGGGGCTCGTCCTCCAGCCCCCGGCACCTGGTGGAGGCAGCTCTGGCACCTGATGGGGGCCGTTGGTGTGTTTCGGGGCATGGCACCCCTGGCGGTACCCAGGCCCCTGGTCGCAGGAGGCCAGGCCCTGCCCCTGGGTTGTCGTGGGTTCCCAGCGCCACAGGCTCCTCCCCAGCTCTGGCGGAGATGACACGCCCGCGCCCCCTGCAGGAGGCGTTCAGCCACCTCATCCCCCTCTGCGAGTGGCGGTCCTCAGGGAGGGGAGCAGACAGGTCTAAGACATAGCTCAGGCTTTGTCCTCTGCCTCACCGGCCTGCCCTCGTGCAGGCTTGTCCACAGACAGCTGCAGCCGGGCCTGGACCGGTCCATCAGGAAGGGCCTTGGAGACTCCTCCTCTCCTCTGGGCCAGGAGCCCGGCTCTCCTGGGGCCGACTCACCCGGGTCTCAGGACGGGCAGTGCCCAGGCAGGTCGGGAGCTGGTCACCGCCGGCCTGTGCTGTCACACCACCCCTGGCCACGGCCTGCCGTTGTGATTGTTTAAAAGGGTCTCTGTGGGCCCTGGCCGGTTTGGCTCAGTGGTTAGAGCATCGGCCTGTGGCCCGGAGAGACCCGGGTTCGGTTCCCGCTAAGGGCACGTACTTCGGTTGCAGTTTGTCCCCGGCCCTGGTTGGTTGTGCGGGTGGCAGCCACTCGATGTGTCCCTTTCACATCGATGTTTCTCTCTCTCTCTTCCTCTCTCCCCCTCCCACTTTACCTAAACAAAAAATGAAAAAATGTCCTCGGGTGAGGATGATTAAAAAAAATAAAAGGGTCTCGTGGGCTGCAGGGAGCTCAGACCTGCTCACCGCCGACATCCCTCTCCTAACGGAGCACCGCAGGCCGGGGTGTCGGAGAACAGGTGTCCTGTCTTCAGAATGAGGTCAGGTGTGAGCCGGCTTGGCTCCTTCCGGGAGCCGGGGTCTGTCCCACGCCTGTCTCCCAGCCGCTGGCGTCCCTCGGCTTGTGGACGCGGCCCTCCCGTCGCGGCCTCCGTCTTCACTGACTCCTGTGTGTCTCTGTGTCCTTTCTGTCCCTCACAAGGACACTTGGGTTCAGCAGCCACCCCAATCCAGTGCAGCGTTATCTCAACACTTCATTACATTTGCAAAGACTCTCTTTCCGAATAAGGTCACGTTCGGAGATTCCCAGAGTTAGCATGCGGATGTATCTTTCTTCAGCCCACGCACCACCTCCAGAGAAGGGCGGTTTGGGACGGCGGACCGGACCCTGCGACCAGGCCATGGGCCGGGGCAGCCCGGGGAGGGGCTGGCGGGAGCTGTGCTCACCCAGCCTGTTCCTGGCAGCTTGCTGTGCCTCCACCTCTGCCTCCAGCTGGCAGGCTGCCGGCCCTCTTCCTCCTCCCAAATGCCTCCTTTTCTCTGTCCAGTGGCATCTGCTGCTTCCTCCTCACGTTGCCTTGATCCCTCCTGGTCCCGTTGCCGCCCTCTGGCCTCCATCTACGCAACTCTCTCTGCCCAGCAGGGCTGATCGCCTCGCCCCTGTGTGGTGGCCGATTCCTAAGGGAGGTAGCCTGTGGGTGACGCCCATCTCTTCCCATAGGTGAGGCGACACAGTCCTGGGTTTGTGGTGTGACCTCCCTGCCCCGGCTCCTCCGGGTTTGCGGTGTGACCTCCCTGCCCCGGCTCCTCCGGGTTTGCTGTGTGACCTCCCTGCCCCGGCCCCTCCGGGTTTGCTGTGTGACCTCCCTGCCCCGGCCCCTCCGGGTTTGCTGTGTGACCTCCCTGCCCCGGCCCCTCCGGGTTTGCGGTGTGACCTTCCTGCCCCGGCTCCTCCGGGTTTGCGGTGTGACCTTCCTGCCCGGCTCCTCCGGGTTTGTGGTGTAGACGCCCTGCCCCGGCTCCTCCGGGTTTGCGGTGTGACCTCCCTGCCCCGGCTCCTCCGGGTTTGCGGTGTGACCTCCCTGCCCCGGCCCCTCCGGGTTTGCTGTGTGACCTCCCTGCCCCGGCCCCTCCGGGTTTGCTGTGTGACCTTCCTGCCCCGGCTCCTCCGGGTTTGCGGTGTGACCTTCCTGCCCCGGCTCCTCCGGGTTTGTGGTGTAGACGCCCTGCCCCGGCTCCTCCGGGTTTGCGGTGTGACCTCCCTGCCCCGGCTCCTCCGGGTTTGCGGTGTGACCTCCCTGCCCCGGCTCCTCCGGGTTTGCGGTGTGGCCTCCCTGCCCCGACTCCTCCGGGTTTGCCGTGTAACCTCCCTGCCCCGGCTCCTCCGGGTTTGCCGTGTGGCCTCTCTGCCCCGGCTCCTCCGGGTTTGCCGTGTGGCGCCCTGAGCCCTTCCCTCGGACCAGCTGTGGGATCCCCGCAGCCCGGTGAGCGACGCGGCCCGGGGAACACCGCCTCCCTGCGCCTCCATACCGCGCAGGGCCCTGCTGTGAGACACGTGGAAGTCATTACCATTCTCCTCCGGTAGATGTTAATGACACCACGGAATAGTGATAATTAGATGAAGCATCATTTCACACCATCACCAGTGTGCTTTACATTTATTTATCACCGTTCTCTTCCCCGAAGTCAGCAAAATGGAGGCCTGCGCGCCTCCCAGGGCATCTGCGGAGAGGAGCATCCTGCCCCTGCTGTTTGCCGCCCCTGAGCCCTCCGCTTCCACCTCGGCCAGCCTCTCCTGGGGACCTGGGAGGGGGCCCAGCCCCCCCCCACCCGCCTTCTCTGTCCTCAGCCTCTCCTGGGGACCTGGGAGGGGGCCCAGCCCCCCACACCCGCCTTCTCTGTCCTCAGCCTCTCCTGGGGACCTGGGAGGGGGCCCAGCCCCCCACAACCGCCTTCTCTGTCCCCAGCCTCTCCTGGGGACCTGGGAGGGGCCCAGCCCCCCCACCCACCTTCTCTGTCCCCAGCCTCTCCTGGGGACCTGGGAGTGGGCCCAGCCCCCCACACCCGCCTTCTCTGTCCTCAGCCTCTCCTGGGGACCTGGGAGGGGGCCAGCCCCCACACCCGCCTTCTCTGTCCTCAGCCTCTCCTGGGGACCTGGGAGGGGGCCCAGCCCCCCACAACCGCCTTCTCTGTCCCCAGCCTCTCCTGGGGACCTGGGAGGGGGCCCAGCCCCCCCACCCACCTTCTCTGTCCCCAGCCTCTCCTGGGGACCTGGGAGGGGGCCCAGCCCCCCACACCCGCCTTCTCTGTCCTCAGCCTCTCCTGGGGACCTGGGAGGGGGCCCAGCCCCCCACACCCGCCTTCTCTGTCCCCAGCCTCTCCTGGGGACCTGGGAGGGGGCCCAGCCCCCCACACCCGCCTTCTCTGTCCTCAGCCTCTCCTGGGGACCTGGGAGGGGGCCCAGCCCCCCCCCCACCCGCCTTCTCTGTCCCCAGCCTCTCCTGGGGACCTGGGAGGGGGCCCAGCCCCCCACACCCGCCTTCTCTGTCCTCAGCCTCTCCTGGGGACCTGGGAGGGGGCCCAGCCCCCCCACACCCGCCTTCTCTGTCCTCAGCCTCTCCTGGCGACCTGGGAGGGAGACCCAACCCCCTTTACCCCCATTTTCTCTGTCTCCAGCCTCTCCTGGGGACCTGGGAGGGTGACCCAGCCCTCCCACCCCCGTCTTCTCTGTCCCTCCATGTCCCGGGAGCCCCTGATGTTGGCGCGCCCTCTATTTAGCCACCGAGGGGTCTGCGTGCGTCAGCTCAGCCCTCGAAGCAAAACTCCACCCGCCGGGCAGCTGGAAGGGCAGGAATCTCTCAGCGCTGGAGGCTGATGTCCCAGACCCTGGTCAGCAGGTGGGCCCTCCTGAGCCCTCTCTCTTTGGCTGGTCATCTTCCTGTGTCCCCTCGTGGTGTGTGTCTGTCTCGTCTTCTAAGGACGCCAGTCAGATTGGCTTGGGGCCACCCCAGTGACCTCATTTGACCATAATCACCTCTTTGAACATGGTATGGGGGTTGGGGCTTCCCCATGCAGATCTGGGGGGGACTCAGTTCAGCCCATAACACACAGCCGAGTCCCACAGGTACCTTTTCTGAGCACGTGCGGTTGTGGGTGGCACTGCCCGGCCTGCGGACACCCAGCCTCCCAGCTGCGTCTGTGGCGCCCCCTGCCTGAGGTACCCCGGTCACCCCAAAGGTACTCTGGTGTGGGACACATCGCACGGCCTCTTCTCTGGGGTGGAGTCGGTCCCTCGGCCGCTTTTCCAGACCTCAGGGGCCAAGTCACTGTGGGCTGCGAGGTTGGCAGGGGGTCCCACTTATGTCAGGCTTGGCTGGGCCCCAGAAAAGATCTATCCCATTCTAATGTGAAAGACTGTCCGACGGTCGCGTGAAGGCACCGCACTACCTCTTCGGACCCACGGCCTTCGTCACTGCACAGGGGCCTACGCGGGGCGTGCTGTCCATCCCCAGTGTTTGGACGAGGAACCTTGAAGCCAGAGGAGCTCGCTCCTCTGCCCGAGGTCACACAGCGAGGTCTTTTCCATTCCGAGGCCCACGCCGCTCGTCACCGACTCGTGAGTCCGTGGGGACAAAGCCCTCGTCTTGTCTGGGGCCACCTCGGTGTCCCCTCCTGCACACTGAACCTGGGTGACAGAGCCAGGCCGGCGCCTGTGACGCCGGGTCTTGTTTCCAGGTTCTGGGGCACCACAGGTGGGTGACGTGCACAACAGGAGCTCACGTCTCAGGGTCTTGGGAGCCAGAGGTCTCGAATCGGGGTGTGGACAGGGTTGGTTCCTTGCAAGGACCTGGAGGGAAGATCTGTTCCGGGCCTGGCTCCCGGCCGCTGGGGGCTCGGGCCTTCCTGGTGTGTGGACTGTGTCCTCCGGATGCCTCCTCATCATCTCTTCTCCAGGGTGTCTTCCTCGGGGCCCAGGTCCCCATTTTAGGAGGATACCGGCCATACTGGGTCAGGGCCCACCTAGTGACCTCTTCTGAACTTGGTCCTCTGCAAAGACCCTATTTCCAAATAAGGTCGTAGGTCCTGGGGTTAGGACTTCAGCATCTTCGGGGAGGAGCACAGTCTAACCCCTAAGGGTGCCGCAGCCAGATGCAGCCAGACCTCAGCATTAGTCAGCCGCAGCAGACACGTGGCCTCCCAGGCCCCCTGGCCTCCGTGCCGCAGGCCTGCCCAGCCGGCCCTTGAGTGCAGATGGAGTCAGGCCGGAGGGAAGTGCTGTTGGGTCTCAGGGTGGCCTTGCCCGGGAGCCCAGCTGGGGCGGGACCTTCCCCATGGCCCACCCTGGATCTTTCGGAAGCTCCGCCTCCTCCCTGGGTGGACCCACGACCCTGGCAGGGCCTCAGTCCAGCCTCCAGGAGGGGTGCCCCCCAGTGTGCTCCTGCAGCACGTGCTGCCCCTCTGTCCCAGCCCCACCTTCCTCCTCCCTCCGTCCCCCCACACTCAGCATCAGGAACTGGGTGCTGGGCTTGTCTGCACCCCGGGGAGGCTGTTCATGGTGATGCTGCTCCCTCCTCAAACTCCGGTCTCACAGGGCCCGAGTCCCTCTGGCTTCCCAAGGCCCTGCAAACACAGCCTCACGCCGCAGGCTTCGGGGAGACCGGAGACGTTCCCTGTGTCCATTCTGCCCTCCCGGGCTCGGGAAGGTTGAGGCGGCCCAAGTGTGGTCTGATCCGCTCTGTGATGTCGCCAGTAAGAAGCCGGCCACTGGCCCTTGTTTGAGAACCACCTGTGACGAGAGGTCCCGAGTCCCGGCCCGCAACCTGTTTCTCAGCTGGGCGGCTCCAACGTGCAGACACGTTCGGGGTTTTATCTTTAAACTGAATCAGAATCTGCCTCCCAGGACTGCTACCTTCATGCCGGGCTGTCGGTGCGGGGCTCACACCGGGGAAGTCAGGGCGATGCGTGGGGCAGCATGTGTGCACGTGTGGGTAAGTGTGTGCATGCGTGTGCACACACACTGTGTACAAGGAGTGATCTTGGAATCGGGTGTCTGTCCCCCCACACTCTGCCAGGGTCGTGTCTTCTCCCTCGGTGACGAGCTTGCTGGGTCCGCCAGGCCGGTCGTGGAGAGGAGCCCGGCTGCGACACGGCGGCCCCCTGAGCGCTTCAGCGTGGCAGACCTCGCCGTGCCGGGACACCCAGGCATGTGGGGCTGAGCAGCGTGACCTCCGGGACTCTGACGGGGCCACCTGCCGAAGGGAGCGTTTTCTCAGGGAGAGGCCTTGCCAGGCACCGTCCTGACATCTGCAGAGTCCCTTGCATTGGGCGCATGTGCCAAGCTGGTGAATGTCCTGCCTTCTGATGTGGGTGCAGCGCCAGGCGCGTGGGGAGCTGGAGACAGCCAGGGAGGGGCTTCCGGCAGAAGGAAGCCAGGGAGCCGCCGGGCCGACCCGGCCGGACGTAGGGAGGTCACGAGGCTCCGCTACAAAGGGCCGTAGTCCCCCCAGAGCTCCGGGGTCACTTACCAGAGAGGGAGCGAGTCCCCCCATCAAGGACAGACGTCCTTCAGCAGGGACATCGCCGGTGGCCTTGCCTGGCCGCAGGACAATGGTTGGGCCTCGTGGCAGAGCCCTGGGCTTAGCTTCAGGGGAGCCAGACAGTCGGGGTGATGAACTGAGAACTGAGACTGGGGGGTACTTCCACCTCTGTCCAGGGCACCATCCCTCCCGCTTCCCTGTCCGGTCAGGTCCCTTGGGAAGCGTCTGCTTGCGCCCTCGGGCCGTGCAGGAGCCCGGAGCGGAGGGAGGCACCGGCGCTGGCTGTCTGCGCGTGGCGGTCACCGCCAGTATGAACAGAGGCTGTTCCTGGGGTCGCACAGGAGGAGAGAAGGCTCAGGGAAGGAGAGAAATGGGGGCGTGGGGTGAAAGGTGGAGAAGGGCAGAAGCGGGAGCCACGGGGAGGGCAGAGGAAAGGGGGTGCCCGGCTCCGAGGTTCGCATCCATTTGCTCCAGCGTGGCCCCCTGGCTTATGTGTCCCTTCCCGGGAAGGGGACGTCCCTTTTTAAAGTCAGTCACCGTGAGCCACGTGTGTCCTGGCCCCTTGGCTGGGGGTGTGGGTGAAGTTCCGGGTGGAGGGAAGTGGTGTGGGGTTTCCATGGACTTGCACTGCTAGCCAGTGTGGAGCTGGGACACCTTTCCGAGTGTCTCACCTGTGTGTCCCTGAGAAGCCACACCTGCTCCCTGGCTGGACTCATGACCATTGACAAGGCTCCGATCCGAAGGAAAACCCCGGAACCTGGCGTGGAAATCTTTCTGACGCCCAGTGGGGGCACCGCAAGGAGGGGCAGAGAGGGAGGTCCAGACGACCCTCTCCATCTCGGGGTTCACGGAGTAGGTCCAGATGGCCACAGATGTTTGTGGAGCATCTGTGGGTTCCTGGCAATGTATGAGACGCACCCAGGCCACCACCCAGGCCACTGGGTGGTTAGGGAGCGGGGCGGCCAGCCTGGATCATGGCGTGACCTCGGTTAGGTGACCTGAGCTCTCGAAGCCGCGGTTCCTCGTCTGCTCACCGTTGTTCTCACCGGGGCTGATCCGTGGCAGCACCAAAGGCTACCTCTCTGCTGATGCCCACCCCAGCTTATTTCTCCAGTTCTGCCCTCTCTCCTGGAGCCCACG
The DNA here is from genome assembly GCF_014108415.1 of Molossus molossus. Lineage (NCBI taxonomy): Eukaryota > Metazoa > Chordata > Mammalia > Chiroptera > Molossidae > Molossus > Molossus molossus. The sequence continues at coordinate 100,666,996 of NW_023425347.1, read as the reverse complement.
CTCCTGTGACCAGGGCCCACTCAGCAGCTCCTGGGCGTCCAGTGGGTCTCCCGAACTGAATACAAGCAGAATGAAACGCTTTCTGAAAGTTCAACAGACTCATTTCTTCCAAATCTTCACCATCCATCAAACCATCTGTTTCCTCTCAACCGAGGAGGCTTCTTGCATCCCAGCATTCAGCCAACCCTGACAACTCTGTCCCCAAATACAGCTTAGGTCCTTCCTCTTCTGTCCACCTTGATGGCAGAATCCCTCTTGCTGAGTCTCCCGCAACTCAGCCTCTACCCAGCAGCCAGTACATGGGTCAGACCATGACACTTCCCTCTTCAAATGTGCCAGTGGCCAGAATAAAACCCAGACAGCCTCTCACCCCTCCCTGGTCAGCCCCACACGCCTACCTCAACTCACACCAGGCTCTCCTGCCCCCTTGGCTCCAGTCTTGCTGGTGCTCGGGGTTGTCACACCTGGGCTCACCCCAGGGCCTTTGCATGTGCTCTTCCCTCTGCCTAGAACAGTCTTCCTCCAGATTTTGCAAAGCTTGCTCCACGCCTCCAGAGCTAAGCAGTGCCCTTCCCCTCCCCAGGAAGATCTGGGGTGGCCTCACTGTGCGCGGCCCAGGGATAGAAAGGTTCACCCACCATCCAGAAGGCTGGAGGAGCTCACGCAGGGGTCATGGAAATAATGGAGACTCCGTGGCAGGCCTGCTGTTGGCGGGATGGTAGGCCAGCCTGGGGAGGGGAAGCTGTCCGGGTCTGAGGTGCACCTGACTTGGCAGCCTTCTCCTCTGGGATGTTTCCGTACGTGAGCGAGGGGCATGCCTGGTTGCAGGTGCCCTCTTTGCCGTCTCCAGGGCCACACCTGAGCACGCTCTGTGGGCTTCTCTGGGCTTCTGCCGGTGCTGTGTGGCTCCATCAGGGGTCAGCCACGCAGGTGACCTTGAGTGAGACCTGCCATGAGGACACGTGTTCCCAGAACCTGTGGGCCACCAGCAGGCTGCCCATCCGCAAGGGTCCCTCCAGCGTGCCGGGGCTCAGTGCTGGAGGTACCCAGGCTGTGCCATTCCTCGGGGCTTCTTTTAGGGGAAACTGTAGATCACTGGTTAAGAACGGGCCTTTGGAGACGTGTAAACCCAGCTTCAAATCCTGCCTGTCCCTGCTGACTGTGTGACCAAGGACAGGTTACCTAACCTCTCTGGGCCTGGGTCTCCTCTGGGCCAGGGCCAGCGCAGTGCCCGCCTACCAGGGTGGGGTGAGGACTTGATGGGGTGACGTCTGGGAAGCCCCTGGTTCATGTTAGCTGCCGTTGTGATCACCACACTCAGCATATCACCGTCTCTGTGACTGTCCTCAATGCTTGGTGTCCCCGCACACCCTTCAGCCTGTCCCTGCTGAGGCAGAGGCTCCCTGGAGTCGTACGTCCGGCGTTGTCTGGGTCCAGGTGAAGGAGGTGCTGTGTGCAGACCCGTTCAGTGCTCTGCCGGGTTCCTTGGCTCACAGGGGTTTGGGGACAAAGCGAAGCGCCCTGCATGTTATCTGGTGCCATGGAGCATCCAGCCAGGCGGAGAGTGTCTGTGGTTCCCCACCCTCCCTCTCCTTCCCCCTGACCCCTGACCCCACAGCAAAAGCAGCTCCCCAGAGCCCAAACCTTGCCCCTTTGGTCCCGAGGGACCTCCAGGGCTCCTGGGGAGCAGGGAGGGACCCGGTGGGGGGGGGACTAGGTTGCCCAGATACTGAAGTCCCACATCCTGACGCCCTCCCCGCTGGGCAACCTGGCTGGGCAGCCAAGTCACTTCACCTCTCCGGGCCTCAGTTTCCTCGTTTGCAACGTGGGGGTAATGACTCCCAGCTCTGGGGTGTCCAGCCGCTCTTCCATCTAACAGTGTGAGCGGTGGCGGTGAGGCTCGGGGGACGGGCGGAGCAGGGCCGCGCGGTGCCCAGAGAGCTCTCTTTCTCCACCGGGCTCTGGAAAACCAAGAAGGGGTTTGAGTCTGTGTGGTTGCTTTCGTTATTTTTAAACAGGCAAGTGTCATCAATCTGTGGGGGGTTTGTTTGTTTCCAGACAGGGTGGGAGGGGACAGAGAGGAAAACATTGATATGAGAGAGACACTTCGAGTGGCTGCCTCCCGCACGACCCCGATGGGGAACGAACCGTAACCGAGGTACTACGTGCCCTTGGCCAAAATCGAACCCGCAACTCATTGGTCCGAAGGCCGACGCTCTACCACTGAGCCAAACCGGCCAGGGCTCAGTTTGTGTCTTTAAAAGATGACTCTGCGGCCCAGGTGGAAACAGGCTGAGTGAGAGGCGCAGGTGTTCTGCGCAGGGACGCACAGGTGCACTCCCTCACGCTGCCTCTGTCACCTAGAAGTGGCTTCACGGGGGTCTGTGCGCCGCCTCCATTGGTGGCTGCTCTGGGGGCCAAACCGAGACTCACACTTCTCTTTGGACAGTGCCAAGAGGCACGGCTGCCCACTGACCCAGGGCAGAGCCCGCCGCTGCCCTCCTTGTCCCCTCAAAGGCCACTCCCATTGGCCATTCACGCTGCCTTCTGGGGTCTTTGTGCGCTATGCTTCCGGACCTTTCTGTGCTGCATGCACCCTTTGATTGGGGCACGTCCCTGGGTGGGCTTCCATTTAGTGTCTGAGCAGGGTGCCAGCATGCCCTGACCCCCAGGCCCCCCACAGCACCCACAACGAGGAGCGAGACCACTGTCTTCCCAGATGGTTGTCCTCAGCTTCGGGGACTCTTTGGGTGTCTACACACAGGGCCAGTGTTTTCCGGGCTGCGGAGGCTGAGTGCTGGGGCGGGGTGGGGGTGGGGGGCGATACAGGGATCGTGGGCTCATTTTCCAAAGGAAGGTCCAAGCCCAGAGATTTGGAAGGTAATAGACACAGGGAACGCCCCCTTCCCCCCCCCCCCCGGCTCCTCCGAGGCCCTGTCTTTGCCGTGAAGGGGCGATGGGGAAGGGGGCCGTGGCCCCTGGTGCTTTGTTCCCTGGCGGAGGAGGTGGGTCTCCGGCGGCTCTTCTGAGTGTGGCGGGAAACCTTGATAGATGAGACGTGACCTTGAAGTGAGTCTGCCTATTGTCCAAAGTCGCAGAGGCAGACCCTGAAAGTGGACTTCCTTTATCTGGCGAGGACTCAGCACGTCAAGCTTCTCCAATTAGTAACAAACTCATCTCCGCCTGGCGACTTTTCACACCGTTGGCGCTTTCAGTGAGGCGGCCACACTCAGGCAGCTGTCGCACAAGGCAGGCTGGGAGGGGCTGCTTGGGTGCCCAGTTTCATTTTCTCCCCGGGGGGCCCCGCGGCCCCTCCGTGCCCGACGCCATCCCTGCCTTCCTTCTCCAGCTGCTTCTGCTGCTCGCTCCCCCCTGCACTCGGACTGGCCTGTCCGGACAGGGCCACCTCTGTGAGCCTGCAGAATAAACCCAGGTGCAGAAATACACCTGTTTCCTCCCTCTTCCCTCCTCCCTCCCTCCTCCCTCCTCCCTCCCTCCTCCCTCCTCTCTCCCTCCCCCTCCTCCCTCCTCCCTCCCTCCTCCCTCCTCCCTCCCTCCCCCTCCTCCCTCCTCCCTCCTCCCTCCCTCCCCCTCCTCCGTCCTCCCTCCTCCCTCCCTCCCCCTCCTCCAGGGAGGCAGTCTGCCGTCTCCTCCGCGCTACCCAGCGGCCTCTGTGCAGGGTGGTTCACACAGTCAGGGAAAGTACTGCTGTTTCCAGGCCAATGAGGCCCCGGGGTCGTGTTCCTGGGGCTCCCTGCCACGAAGCACGTTGTTGATGGACAGGCAGGGGGGCCTGGTTCTCAGTCCCCGGGGAGAGAGCACGCCTCTGATTGGCTGTAATTGTTCGGAAGGAGTTGGGGAGCTGGGTGTCCTGGAGACCGCAGCCCGCAAGCTTTGGCTGTCAGACCTCACCCTTCAGCAGCCCAGAACGCACTCAGTGGAGTGGGGACCTCCCTTCTAGAAGGTTCTGGGAGGCCTGCCCTGCTCAGAGAGCCTGGGGAGGGGCAGGCTCAGCTGTGTGCAGGGGGGGCTCCCCGAGGGCTCGTCTGCTCTCAGTCTGTACGCCTGAGCTCAGTGGGGGGGAGCAGCGACCCTTTCCCAGAGACTCTGGGGAGGTGCGGGTCGGGAGACCGCCCGTCTGTCGTCCTGTCTGTGTGCAGCGACCGTGGGGGGTGTAAGAAGGGCCCCCCGGGCCTCCAGGGAGGAGCGGGCGGCTGCATGGCCTCCTGGGACAGGGACGGCGACTGCCGGCCTCGCGGGTGTGCTCTGGGAGAGGCTGGGCCTCATCTCCGTTGCCTCGGCACCCTCGGGGGACACAGACGGTCCCTCCTCCAAGCCTTTGCTTCCAGTTCCTCTCTCCCCAACTCACCTTTGTTTTTAATCCTCACTGAAGGGTATTTTCCCATGGCTTTCTAGACAGTGGAAGGGAGAGAGGGAGAGGCGGAGGGACATTGATGTGAGAGAGACACGCCGGTCGCTTGCCTCCCACACGACCCCCACCGGGGCTGGGAATCAAACCTGCAACCCAGGTATGTGCCCTGGACTGGGGATCTGCGAGAAACCTTCCCGACCATCGTCATTTGCAGGGATGGGGCGTCTGCAAGTGGACGGGGGCCACGCTCAGAGGCAGTGGTTTCTTTGGAGCTGGGGTGTGTGTGGCGGGGGCGGGGCTCCTCCCTGTGTCCTTGGAGTACGAGCTCTGAAGGGGACAGTGGGAGGCAGAGAAGACGGGACACCTGCTGTCTTCGGAACCAGGGCCCGCGGAGGCGTGCGGAGCCGGTGTTAGTCTGAGGGCCGCCGGGGTCAAGCCCTGCAGACTGGCGGCTTGAACAGCAGGAGTTTGCCGGCTCGCGGTTCTGGAGGCTGGGGGTCCACGATCCAGTTCGGCAGGCGTGGTTTGTCCTGAGTCCTGCGGCAGAATCTGCTCCCTGCCCGGCTCCCGGCCCCTGGCGGTTGGCTGGCGCGGCGATGTTCCTCGGCTTGTCGGAGCGTCGCCCCATCTCTGCTCCGTCGCCCCTGGTGTTCTCCCTGTGTGTGTGTCTGTGTCCGGGTCCCCTGTTCATCAGGACAACAGCCTGTTGGGTCAGGCCCACCCTGATGACCTCGTTTGACCTGGATTACCTCCCTATCTCCAAATAAGGTCACCTTCCGAAATGCTCGGGGTTTAACATGCATTTTGGGGGCGTGGGGACACAATTCCATTCCTAACAGGGAGGGGAGATGCAACCTGTGGACAAGGGAGTGGGATGCACCAGAGAGGTGGGTTCAGGGGTGGTCCCCACTGAGGCCACGTCCACCGGGATCCCGTGCCGAGGAGACGGGCTTTGCAGACCACGTTCCCGTCTCAGGTCTGCCACCGACCAGTGCGCGACCTGGTGGAGTGACTGCCTCAAGGCTCGGTTTCCTGTCTGTGGAGTAGGATGACCAGCCACGTCGGAGGGCTGACCTGGGGGCCAGGGAGATAACGGGCAGAAGGCCCCCGTGCACCCCCACTGCGCCGGGACATACTAGATGCTCACAGACTTTGTGCATTTCCCCAAGACCAGGATCCACGAGGTTGCTTCCATCCCGTGCCCCTCGGCCTCCTGCTGCCCGGCCTGGGGGCCTGGCCCGTCACTGCTGGCCGGCGCAGGTGCACAGGGAAGAACGTGTGACTGAAATCAACAGCCAGCCCCACCGGCCAGGCCTGCCCCCTTCCACCGACCGTGGCAGCCCACTTGGCAGGCAGGGCACAGCACGGCCAGGCTGAAGGGAGTTCACTGCCGAGCCTAATAGGGTCGTTCCTGCAGCGCGTAAATTTGTCTGTGCTCAGCGAGGCTCCCGGGCGGCTGGTGTCTAGCGTTGTTGATGGACTTGCCCCTGGCAAACAGGGCTGTGAGCATCAGAGCGTCGTCCCGGAGGCCCTTCCGTGGGCCGGGACGCAGATCCGGGGAAATGCAGTGATGGGCACGGGCGCGGGCACTTGGCTGCTGCCTGCAGGGGACACAGATCCGGGGAAATGCAGTGATGGGCACGGGCGCGGGCACTTGGCTGCTGCCTGCAGGGGACACAGATCCGGGGAAATGCAGTGATGGGCACGGGCGCGGGCACTTGGCTGCTGCCTGCAGGGGACACAGATCCGGGGAAATGCAGTGAGTGAGGCACCTGCGCGGGCACTTGGCTGCTGCCTGCAGGGGACACAGATCCGGGGAAATGCAGTGATGGGCACCGGCGCGGGCACTTGGCTGCTGCCTGCAGGGGACACAGATCCGGGGAAATGCAGTGATGGGCACCGGCGCGGGCACTTGGCTGCTGCCCGCAGGGGACACAGATCTGGGGAAATGCAGTGATGGGCACGGGCGCGGGCACTTGGTTGCTGCCTGCAGGGGACACAGATCCGGGGAAATGCAGTGATGGGCACGGGCGCGGGCACTTGGCTGCTGCCTGCAGGGGACACAGATCCGGGGAAATGCAGTGATGGGCACCTGCGCGGGCACTTGGGCTGCTGCCTGCAGGGGACACAGATCCGGGGAAATGCAGTGATGGGCGCCCACGCGGGCACTTGGCTGCTGCCTGCAGGGGACACAGATCCGGGGAAATGCAGTGATGGGCACCAGCGCGGGCACTTGGCTGCTGCCTGCAGGGGACATAGATCTGGGGAAATGCAGTGATGGGCACCAGCGCGGGCACTTGGGCTGCTGTCTGCAGGGGACACAGATCCGGGGAAATGCAGTGATGGGCACCAGCATGGGCACTTGGGCTGCTGTCTGCAGGGGACACAGATCTGGGGAAATGCAGTGATGGGCGCGGGCGCGGGCACTTGGCTGCTGCCTGCAGGGGACACAGATCCGGGGAAATGCAGTGATGGGCACCAGCGCGGGCACTTGGCTGCTGCCTGTCAGCCCAGCCAAGCGGTTGCCTTCCATGGAAAATAGGGGGCATGCCGTGTTTGGGATCGGGGATCCCTCATCGGAACAGGCTGTCACCCGTGGGTTGAACAAAAGGGGTGGGTCCCACGGGTCTCTCTGAACATCCATTTGTTGGTTTGTTAACAGACGTCTTTCAAGCTCCTAGCTTGGGCCAGGTCTGTCACTAGTGCTGGGGATGCAAAGGTGACCAGGACAGGTTTGGTCCCCAGCCTCATGGGACGGAGAGTCAAGCAGAGAAAGTTCAGGGGAAAGGGTGGTGGTCACCTCCCCAGGGGAGGAAACCTTGGTGGGTGAGTCCGAGCTGGGGAGGCTGAGCGAAACAGAGCCTAGAACCCCGAGCATCTGGGTCCTCTTTTTTTAAGGACTTCTGTGAGTCTCACAGTTGACTGTGCAGAAAGCACAGGTAGGATGTTCCCAGTTGCCTAAGTGACGTGTTCACAGCTTGACTTTTCAAAAAGTCAAGGTGAATCTCATTTCGTGCAATAAATATTAACCTGGAAGGTTGGGGTGCATTAAACTTTTATACATCACCATCAATTTCTTATGCAAGAGAGGACTTGCTACCACTTGGAAAGTCGGATGAGAACCCCTGCAGAGGGAGTGGTCCCCCTCAATCTTCCGGGAGGGTCCGCGCAGGTGAACCATCTCTGCGTCCTGCCCTTTCCTCGCCTCTGCATTCCCGGTGCCCGGGGGCTGTCCTCTGCCTCGGCTCCTCTTGGAGGTGGCGCCCCTGAGATCCACCCTCTAGGAACCTAATATTCCTAAAATGCACACACCGGACTCCATCTGCCTTAGAAAACCAGCCAGGAAACTTCCGGAGTTGGGCAGGGCCTGGTGTGCCCATCTGCAAATAGTGGCACCTGTTCCCAGATGACCAGGGGCCCTTACAAGGCCATGACACGTGTCCCGCACCCGCTTCACGTCCTTGTCACGGGACTCTATAACTTGCACTTCCTCTGTCTTGTTCGTCTTCCTTCTGTGCTTGGTGGGGGAGGGTAGAATGGGTAGGGGTGCCTGGAGTGGGTGGGGGTGGGTAGAGCGAGGGGCATGGAGTCCTTGGGACAAAGACAGCCGGCAGAACATGACTGACTGTTTTGCCAGCCCACCCGCTGAGGGAGGCGCTCTCCAGAAGGAGGAGGGTGCTGAGGACAGTATTTAATGCAGACGTAAGCCAAGCTGGGAGCACGTGGGCCGCCGGCGGTACACATGGCGCCCTTGTCTGACCCGCGCACTAAATCAGCGCGGTCGGCGGCGCTCAGGGTACCACTCGCGGACGTGGGCGGGGCTGTTTCCCTTCCATCCCTTTCACTAGGTGATTAATATCTCTTTTAATGCTCAGCTGCAGTGAATTCTTAATAAATTATTTTGTAACACATTGAAATCACTTTGTAAGCTTTTTGTTAACACCTTTTAAGAGGCCCCTAGCTATAAAAGATGACTTTGTCATGTTCTCCACGGGGACGGTGGGTGCAACGCGGGTGTCTCAGAAGCTGTTAATCGATAATGGATGGAGGGGCGACCTGGGCGGGTGACCTCGTGTCGAACGCCACCTGTCAGCCCTCTTCCGCTTGTCCCTTCCTCCACGCTGTCTGCTGGCTCTCAGGGCGTGGCAGCTGGCGGGTCCGGGTCTGGCTCCTGCCAGCCTGGGACGTGTCCACAGGGTGGGTGATGGGGGGCCCACAGGAGGACTCAGGCCCTGTCAGAGCAGGTCTGTGTGGGGCCCACGCAGCGTGGGAAGGAGGGGCTCTGCTGTGGGCTCTCCGTGTGTGGACTGTGGCAGCCCCACCATCAGCGGGGAGGGGTCTCAAGTGCGTTTCTATAGCCCCCTCTCAAAGGCACAGCAAGCCAGACCCTCCCAAGGACCGACCGGGACACTTGGGGACAGCACGTGGGGGAGACTCATGGCCCTGTGAAGTCACTGAAATCTAAAGCCAGAACAAAACGGAAATGTTTGTCTCGTCCCGCCCCGTGGATTGATGATTTGCAGAGGAACTGACTGGGTTTGAGGAAGCCGAGGGCCCTCCCCAGGCCACACAGGGTCCTGAATGCAGAACCCTAGCCGCCGTGCCCAGCGCTCTCCGCGGTGGGGTGGTCTCGGTCACTTCACCCGTCCAGGTTGGGTGCCATGGGGACACCGCAGAGAGCAGGGAGGCGTGGGTCCCCGCGCTCCGCCAAGGCGTCGAGGGGATCCTCAGGGTCCCCCGCGATCTGAGGGGTGGGGAGGCTGCTCCCACAGCAGATGTCAGGGAGGTGGGAGGGGAGGCCCTCCGGAGGACAGGGACAGCATGTTGAAGGTGACACACGAAGACAGGGAGGACGTTCTTGGGGCCGTGGGAGGAGGTGCCCCATGGTGTCCTGCGCGTGGGCTGCAAAGATGTGGTCCCCGTCGGTGGCGCTTGGATGAGCCCCGTGGAGACAGCACACGGTGGTACCTACGGCATCCCTCAGCCCCTGTCCCAAAGCGGAGGCTCAGGGCGCATTTGTGGAAGGAACGGACAAGCAAGGAGCACCTGTTGAACCTGGCGTCTCCCAGGGGCAGGGCAGGGTTTGCCCTTGGGTTGTGAGTCATCCCAGAGTGTGACTGTCTTTAGGAGTCCAAGCCTGGAGGGTGCCGAGGGCCCTGGCCCCCGAGGATGAGGCCCCCCCGAGGATGAGGCCCCCCGTGGACTCGCCTTCCAGCCTCTACGGGGCCTTTGCAGCATCAAGCACATGGCTGCCCCTCCCCCCGGGTGCGCTGAATGGCCTGAACCTGGAACAGCAAAGCAGGCATGTCACAGTCACCCCAGGAATGACCCCTGCAGTCTCAGATCACGTTTCACGTTTCACTGAAATCTCGTGACTTCAGGAAGCGCTGTCACCAGCCTCGCTCGAGAGGAATCCCCCTCTCCTGTTTAACCTCCTATTCATGTTCTTAAAACATCATTTCAGATCGTTCCTGTGCTTCTAAAAGCCCCCACCTGCTCACAGCTGTTCTCCTGGGCTCGGGGCTGGGGCGGCAGGCAGACAGGGCAGCCCTGCCAGGCTGGGCTGCGGGCCCCTCCTTGTACCCTGCTCGGTGGGGTGGCCCCCTTCTCTCCCTCGGGCCTGGTTGCTTCATGAGAGTCTAGTCGTGTGCTCAGATGAGACATAAGATTCTCATTGCAGTTGGGCCCCAAAGGGCAGCCCGCCCACCCGCTTGTGGCTGGAGCCAGCCCTGGGTGGTTGCCAGCAAGATGGTTCTGGGAAGGCCGGCCGCGGATTCCTGCATTTGGCCTCTGCGCTGCGGGTGGGGCTGGCGCGGCGTCCCGGAGGGTCAGGCCCGGGGCAGGGGGCTCTGGAGACACAGCTCCCAAGTAGCGTCTCCCCACTGGGAGCAAAGCCACCGGGCTCCGGGGCTCTGACTTCCCAAGCTGGGGAGTCCCCACAGGCTCCCTTGGCACCAGGACATGCTCCCCTCACTGGTCCTTCGTCCTCCAGCCTCCGCCTGCCCGCTGGTCACAGCTGCTGCCTGAGGCACTCAGGAAAGACTTGTCGCAGGAGTGGCACCATCCACACCAGCACCCAGAGAAGACAGTGGGTCGAGGAGGGCCCAGGCTTCCCGGGCACCTGGGTCCCCGGCCAAGCACCCAGGGTAGATCCAGCACCTCCCCTCGTCGCCTGGCTCCGCTGCTCTGAAGCCTCGCGTGGCTTCGAGCTGCATGCAGAGTCTCAGGGACACTCTGGGTGGAGACCCGGCCAGGTCGGCTGCGGGGGTGGGGGCGGAGCTGCCTGTGCGTGGCTGCGGGGAGCCTGCCGGGGAAGCCGCCCCTTCCTCCAGGGGTTGCCCTGTGGAGGTCACTCTTTGCCTTGAGAAAGCTCAGGTAGCTCTGGGCACCCCCGAGGCACTGTTTAGGCGTGCACATGGCCAGATTTCTGTTCTGGACTCTGGGCACGTGGGATTATTTAAACCCGGGTCCTGCAGATGACTCGCGGCGGGAGAAGCTGACGCGCTTCCTGCCGGAGCTCACGGTAGCGCTCAGCCCTTGCGTCCCCACGGTGTGTCCTTGGTGGCGCGGACACAGATGCTTCCCTTCCCCGTCAAGTGGGCACCCGAGGTGCCTTCTTCCATGCAGGCTCGGCCCAGGCTGCAGAGGCCGCCGTCCCCCCAGAGCTTCCCCCCTGAGGAGGACCAGGGGCGTTTTCGGTCCAGCTTGTTCGTCTGGGTCGCTGGTTCCAGAGCCGTTGGGGCCTCACCGTCATCTGGCTCCTGCTCCTGCGAAACCCGACCTTTGACCGCGTCTCCGGGTCCCTCCCCTCCTCCTCACCCCACGCCGCCTGTTCCTTCATCTCTGTGCTATTCTTTCCTCTTTAAAAAAAAAAATCCTGCTGACAGGAGCTTTCTTACTTGTCATTTTGGAGATCATCAACAAATTCTATGGAGAGGTGACCTCCATTATGAGAGGGAAGCGGGGACTTGGACGGGACCCAAGCGGAGGAGCCGGAGCCCCTGTGACTGGCAAGGTGACATTGCGCGGCGCATCAGCATGCGCGGCCAGCCCTGCTCTCCTCGGAGAGTAATTATTTCCTTCAGAGCGAAGGGTCCAATTTGCTGGAAAGAACAGAGCCCCCGGTGAAACGGAAGCGCCAGCGGTAAGCTGGCTCCGCAGGAAGGGGACCCGGCGGCCCCGGCCCCGGCCCCGCTGCAGACCACATCGGAATGGCCACTCGGCCAGGCCTGTGGCGTCTGTGCTTCCTTCCGGTCCTGCGTCGGGTGGCCACACAGCCCCTCGGGGAGGCCCGGCCACCTGACCAGCCGAGCGCCCTGCAGCTGGTGGCTCCCCCTGGCCCGGGCAGAGGTGGCACCTCTGCAGAGACTCTGTACGCGCCGCTGTTTCCCGACGCCGGGCCACTGCAGGAGGATAGGGGGACTGGGTCTGGGCTGGGACACTAACACTGCAGTGGTCCCCGGTCACTGAACGCCAGGGCATTGCCTCGTTGGGTCCAGAGAGCCCGGCCGGAAGCAGGCCTGTTTGCCCATTTTAGGGAGCAGCCAAGGGAGCTGCAAAGCCTCCAGCCCCCCACCCCATGTGGGCCCCTGCCATGTGCCCTCAGACCCTCTGCCCCTGGGGTGGCGCTTGTCGGGGTGCCTCAGTGCCCAACCCCGTACCTGGCCCACCGCAGGCGCCCCACACCCTTCTGAGAGGAGACGGGGCGACAGTGAGCTGAGATGAAGCCCTGCCCAGAGCTGCCATTGGTCATCCAGAGCCAGGGCACCAGGCTGTCCCCCTTCAAAACCCTACATTTTCTCGACTTCCGCGCGCACCGCCACGTCACGCTGTTTTGACACCTCTGCCTCCAGCCCCTCTGCCTCTGCTTGTTGGGTTCATCCCAAGGCTGTAGGGGAGAGAGTGTGGAGACACAGGCACCCAAGGGGGCCCGGCCAGGCCCTGCCCCTCCTCCGCCCCACACCGGGCCCTGGAGGAAGGAGGTGGTGTCCTCGGGAGACGTGTCTGAACTGAACTCTCCACCGAGGACGGGAGCCCAGGGGAGACTCCCATTTGTCACGCTGGTCTTGGTGGGGAGCCAGGATGGCGTCCGGCTGGCTGATCCAGGCCCTGTCATAAGGTGACCTATCTGACCACGGCAGGGCAGAGCTGAGACTCGGACTGGGGACTCCTGGTGCATGCTTCCCACCGTACCCCAGTTTCCACGGGTGACAGTCGGGGGGCCTCCACAGACCACACTCACTTCTGACACCAACTGCAAGGTCTCCTTTCTGCACATCGAAGCCCCTCTCTCTTTGGGGCTCAAGCCAGCAGGAACCCCCATCCTTCCCATCCACCACGAGTAACCGTGTCTCTGAACCCACCCAGCCCTCCGCGGGGAACCCAGGCTCACAAGGGGGCACCGTGCTCCTCACCTCTGGCTATGGCAACAACGGTATTTGATGTGATGTATGTGAAAGAGATAAAACTCAGAAGCCAATTGACTTAAACGTGATACAAGTGCAGCCTGGTTATTATGGCGTATGCTAAATTTTAATGGCATTTAGAAAGCGTTTTGTGGGGTAGCAAATGGAAGCAAACCCATCAAACTTCAGCGCGACTCTCTGTTTTATAGCGCAGAACATTTTTCTGCCACAATCCAAAGACTTTAAAATGCAATAAGGTACGTTTGAACCCAAGGGTTTTAAAAATAGACGTAAGACACGCACACCCAGAAATGGAGTAAAATAATCCATTAAGGTCCGGGTCGGAGTCGAGGGGAGGCTCACGCCACTTGAAACACTCAGCGTCTCACGTCCCGCAGACCCTTATTTACTGACACGTGTCTTTGCGGGAGGATTTACCGCATTGCCACGCGGGAGGAAGAGCGTGGGGGGAGGGGCGTCCACACGCCACGCCGTTGGGTCTCCTGGTATTTACTAACGTGTTTACGCGGATGCGTTTCAAATCACACGCTGTATAAATTAGTATATCAGTTGAAAAGCCACGCCGACTTTTTATTCTTACGTCTCATCGGAAATCCGTTCCAGCCGTCATGCCCCCTCGGCACCCGTGTCGTCTGTCCCCGCCACCTGCCTTGCTTTCCTCCGCCCTGCACCCGGGGGCCCGGCACTTGGTAACACTGTGTTTCCACTGCCGTGTCCTTGGTGGTCTCTGCCGTCCTCGTCAAACCTGTCCTGAAATCTCAGGACCAGGCCCTGCCGCTGTCTGCAGGGGCGTGGTTACCTGGTCACACCTTCAAACTCATCGGAAACGGGTCTTTCTCCGCGATCTTGGACGGGGAGGGCTGAGGGAATTCCAGAGATCGTTTAGGTCCGCTGTTCCCCCCCGGGGTGCTTCCCCCAGGGACGTTGGCCACCTCCAGAGACATTTTCTTTAAAAAAAAATTCTTTTTTTATTGATTTTAGAGAGAGAGGAAGGGAGAGAGATAGAAACATCCATGAGAGAGAACGTCGATTGGCCGCCTCCTGCATACCCCCCCCTAGGGATCAGGCCCACAACCTGGGCACGTGCCCTGACTGGGAATCGAACTGGCGACCTCTTGGTACATAGGTCGACACTCAACCACTGAGCCACACCGGCCGGGCCAGAGACATTTTCTGTTGTCACACTGGGATGGGTGGGTGCTCCTGGCATACAGTGGCTTGCGAGATCCAGGAAGGAATTGTGCCAGTGGTGGAGACGGGGCAAGACCTTTCCGGGGTCACCCAGGTGTTTCCACACCCCACACCAGACCTGAGCTGCCCACATGGAGAAGTCTCGAGCCGATGGCAAACCTCTCTCTCTTCTTTGTTAGGGGCCCCTCCTCTGGCTCATCCCCAACGCTGGTGCTGCTGGTGCGGTTTGGCCCCACAGCATTGAGAAGGGCGTGTCTGCACCGGCCGAGGCTGTGGGGGTGGCCACTCTCCTGTCTGAGATCTCACCCAACATCCCCGCCTCTCGAAGCACCCCAGGGCCAGCCCCTGCCCTGTGCTGGCCTCCCCCGCCACGGTAGCTGCCCTCCGATATCGGGGGGGCCTCTCTGCAGGCTCCTTGGGGGAAGCATAGACCCACTTCATGGCAATCAACACAAATCCAGGCAGGACACAAAACTCGTCCTAAGACCGTGAGGTTCCTGATTTCTGGGACGTTTCCTGCTGGTGTGTTCATAGTTTGTTTTTTGTTTTTTTAATTGAATTTATTGCGGTGACATTGGTTAATGAAATTATACAGGTTTCAGGTGTACGGCTCTATAATGCATCATCTGTACATGGTATTGTGTGTTCACCACCCCAAGTCAAGTCTCCATCCATCTCTATTTATCCCCCTCTAGCCTCTCCTTCCTGCCCCCACCCCCTTACCCCCTGGTACTGCCCCTACTGTTGTCTGTCCGTGTCATGGTATTTTAGAATTTTATTTTATTTTATCTGCATTAATGTCTTTCTCAAAAGACCAGTATCCAGAGGCCCCCTTCCAGCCCCTGTCCAGGAACACGGCACCCCTCCTTGTCTGGGTTTATTGCAGGCGCATCACTGAGGGGCTGCCGGCTGCTGAGACGTGGTGTCTCGTCTCCGCACTCGGCCTTGAACACGACCCTTCTCTGCGTCTCAGTCCACTTCACATCGTCAGTGTTCATGATTCCATGAACCCGCAGTTCCTGAGGGCCCACACGTGTGCCAGCGCCGTGGCCACGCCCCCGTGCGCACGCAGCCCTGTGTGCCGGGCATGTGCCGGGACCCCCGCTGCAGGACTGAAGCTCAGGGGGGCCAGGACCTGAACCCAGAGCAGCCGCCTGGCGCCTGGCCTCTGGCTTCAGTGCCTGCTCCCTCGGCCCTGCTCCCTCGGCCCTGCGGCCTCGGCCCTGCCCCCTCGGCCCTGTGGCCTCGGCCCTGCCCCCTCGGCCCTGCTGCCTCTGCCCTGCTCCCTCGGCCCTGCTCCCTCGGCCCTGCGGCCTCTGCCCTGCTCCCTCGCCCTGCGTGTCCGACCCTGGGCTAGTGTGGCAGTCCTTCTGTGGTGCCCCTGCTGGCTCCTGAGCTTGGCAGCCAGCCTAGTGTCCCAGGTGGATGCTGCAGGGCCTTGCTGCCCCCCTGTGCCACACTCCGCCAGCGGGAGGCAGTGACATGAGGACTCTCACCCTCCGCACGGGTGATGTTTGCACCGGACCATTCCTAGCAGGGGGCGTCCACGCACGGTAGGGTATTCAGCAGCATCCCTGGCCTCTACCCACTGACTTCACCTAACCCAGCAGCAATGCCCCCAGCCCGCCCAGCTGTGACAACCAAGACTGTTTCCAGGCTTTGCCAAGTGTCCCCGAGGAGCAGAATCCTGGGGTTGAAGACAAAGTTTGGTGTCTAAGGAGGACGTTTGCTTAAGTAGGGGTGACTTTCTACGGATTTCAGTGCCCTGCCCCCCTGCAACCCTGAGCTGCACCCCACACACAGGTTGGCAGGAGGGAAGGCTGGCCTCCGCCCACGCCCTCCCCTGGGGTGCACCCTGCCTGCGCTGTGGGGTGGGGGTCCCAGACAGTCTCCTCCGAGCCCGGTGAAGCCGGGGAGCCCAGGGGCAGCAGGAAACCTCAAACAACGGCCGCGTGCTTTCAGACAGCTTTGCTTTTCTGCCTTGTGGGGAAACTTATAAATTATTTGGAGAACAGTATTAGTCTTTTTGCTTCCGAAAAGGGTTCTGCATCTTTAATAGAGCCTGGTTTTGAAACGTAGCTCACAGAGTTGCACAAATACCCCATCAATAGTGCAGCGGCTCATTTCATTGTTCTCAGCGCGTGGAATCTTCTTTATTTGCACTGTTGATAAAAGGCAGCATTTTCAGCAGATCCGCGCTACTCCATTTAGCTGAGAACAATGATTTATTCCTCCCTCACCATTGGACATCCTCAATTTCCTTGGGTAATAAAGAATGCTCCCACGGATGGCACGAACAGGGGCTGCTGGCTGCTCCGAGCTCGGCAAAGTCAGGTGGAGCAGGAAGGGGCTTGACCCGTGGGCCTGCAGAAGGAGAGGCCCAGAGCCTGCCCCCCGTGCGCATGGGCAGCCGCAGCCTCGGGGGGGAAGCCCGGAGTTAGCACGTGTCCGGACGAACTGCCCGGGAGGCGGCGGGGCCCTGATGGAAAACCACTCCTGTCAGCACCGGCAGCCGGCGTGTGTCCTGTCCGCCCCTCCTCTCGGAGACGGAGGTGGGGTTCCGGGAGAGCCTTGTTCCCTGCGCACTCGGGAGGGGCGCCGCGGGAGTGCTTGTGCGTGTGCCCGCGCGTGGTTCCCTCCGCATCAGAGAGTTCGCAGGCTGCTGAAGGGGGAAATCGGAGGAATAGCCTCACGCTGGAGATGGAGGCGCTCGCCACGTGCCACACAAAAGGGGCTGTCGCAGTCTCCGGGCGCACAGGGAAACAGGCTCTGCAGGTCTGGAGGCAGGCGGGGCCGTGGACAATGACAAGGACCCTGAACAGATGCTTCTCGCTGCATCTCAGCCTCTCCCGGCAGAGGCAGGAGGTGGCAGAGGTCTCTTGCCATTTCCCGGATCAGAGCCTCCCACGGCTCTGCTCGTATTGGGGGGTGGCTCTGAGGCTGACCTTCCCATGTCGCTGGATGGCAGGGAAGGGAGTGGGGGGGGGCCCTGAGGCCTGGGTGTGTGCTCATTAGGTGCCCGGACAACTCAGGGTACTGGGGGGGGTCTCTGGGCCCAGTCGCTAGGCCACTGTTCACGCTCACGGAACTGGCACGTCGCCACAGCCCAGCCACGCCGCCCAGATGGGATGCTGCTTCCTCTTCCTGGCGATTTCAGGGAGGCGGCTCCTTGGAGGTCCTGGAAGGTTCTGGAAGCGGTGGGCTAAGGAGCTCTTGGCCGAGGTCATTCCGCGGAGGGCGCTGAGAGAGCTGAGATGACCCCCCATGAGAATGGGCGTTGGGGGCACATTCAGAGAGGACACAGTGGGAGCAAGGCCATGGTCCAGGCTCCAGCCCGCCAACGAAGGGTCACTGGTCCCGTCCCGGGCTGGCCTCGCCGCCCTCTGCCCGCCACTGACCACACTGCACTGACTCACAGGGGACACTCCAGTCACCACCCGCGGCGGAGAAAACCCTGCTTCAAACTAGCTGTTGCTATGACAACCTAGGGGTGCCCTGGTTGCCACGGGCCTGAGGCGAACGCACAGAAGTGTGTTGGCAGATAAAGGAAGGGCACCAGCCTCAGGACCCGCGCCCGGTGGGGCAGGCGAGTGGGCGGGGCATCCTCCAGCTCCTTCCCCTCCTGAGCAGCAGGTGCCGGGCCTTCCCCCCACGCAGGCCTGGCTCCTGGGCTTCAGAGACCGCTGTCCCCTCCGTAGCCCATGCTGGAGGCCCCAATCCCGGACTCTGAGAGTCACATTCCACCACGGTGGCCTTTCCTTGGACAAATGTGAACAGGAAAGCATTGTGGGGACAGCTCCCTCCAAGCCACTCGTCGTCACAAAAGTGGAGCAGAGGAGGGCGTCCCCGGGAGAGGGACCTGGAAGGACACAGTAGATGGGTCCCTCTCGGGGAGCAGCCCTGCCTGGGGCCTCCCAGCTGCCTCAGCCGCCACCTGCGGCACCTAGGAGCCTGCGAGTCCTCAGCTTGTGAAATGCTAATGGGAGCGAAACAGGTATTTCAGGGTCACCCATGGGCTCCCTTGGCTCTGGTTTATCTATAGCACCTTGGCCACCTGGGTGTAGCGATGCTTCTTCCAACTGCAGCTGTATGAAGAGTAGAAGGAAGCTCTGTATTTGTGCATTGAGTCTGCGTGTATTTATTTCTGCTGCCTCCACCACGCAGAGGGGTCTGGGCATCACTGGACAGCCCACTGGCGGCCGCCTGCTGGGGGCAGCTACGCGGAAGCCTGCACTGAGTTCTCACCCAGCTGCGAGAAAGACCCCGGGAGGGGCAGGGGCAGAGTGGGCCGCTGCACGGAGCGGGACGGGTGTGCTGGCCTCTTGGATACCCGGGCCCAGTCCCTGCAACTAGTCTACTAAGACGGGGTGCAGGTGGTGTCTGATGGGCAGGCAGGCAGCGTGCCCAAGTGACCTGGTCCATCTGCCCTGTGAGCTCCTGGCAACAGAGGGTTAATAGGGGCTGCTCTTCCCTTCCCTGCCCCTCTTCCTTGATGTTCCTGCCCCCCTAAGAGGTGGACATGGGCAGACCCCTTAGACTACAGAAGAGGGAACCACTGGAGCTCTGGGTCATGGGCCTGGGGGCGCTGGACTAGGATTTGACCCCAGGTCCCCCTGACTGGACACACCCTCTGCTGTCTGCACGCTGGGGCTGCGTCTGCCCGGGAGATGGGAACCAGTGCCTGTCTGTCCAGCCCTGGTTACCGTTGGCCCCGACCCCCTGCCCACAGGAACGAAACCACCGCTCAGATGGGGGCCACTCCCTGGGGCCGCTGTGTCCTGAGTCCAGGTCCAAAGGCTCTCACGGAGGAGATCACAGACTGGATCACAGATTTGGATCCGTCTGGAGGTGCTGGGCCTTCTGCCCGTCCATTCTGAAGAGGCCTCTCCGCAGTCCCAGCACGGGCAGGGCCCAGCGCGGCCGGGCTCACGGGGCAGGAGCCGTTCGGGCTCCCTCACTGCCCCCCTTACAGCCCCTTACCCGAGAAGAGACCTGAACACCTCCAAGAGCTCATTCGCTCGGCGGGTTTCTGCCGAGGACTTTGAAAGTGCCAGGCAGGGGAGTAGAGCAGTGAGCAGTCACGTGTCCGGGCGCCTCGCGTGACACGGGCATCCAGGGGCTTCGTGTGACACGGGTGTCTGGGGACTTCGCGTGATACAGGCGTCCGGGGGCTTCGCGTGATGCGGGTGTCTGGGTGCTTCGCGTGATACAGGCGTCCGGGGGCTTCGCGTGATGCGGGTGTCTGGGTGCTTCGCGTGATACAGGCATCTGGGGGCTTCGCGTGACACGGGCGTCCAGGGGCTTCGCGTGATACATGTGTCCGGGCGCTTCGCGTGCTCGGCAGCAGAAGCCCAGACGCAGGGCTGCAGACACGGCCGGTCCTTTCCCTGTGACTGAGTCCCTCCTCGGGTCCCCTCCTTCTGGGCTGGCTTCCCCGTTAGTCAGACGGCTGTGGCGGTCCAGGCCTCACCAGCACTCGCTGTCCACAAGGAGAGAGAAGCCCTCTTCCCCGCCGCTGAGCACAAGTCCTGGGTTCCACTCTGAGCAGGTCCTCCGGCCGCCTGGGCTGGCTGTGGCCAGGAGGACACGTTCGTGTCGTTCAGACGCGGGGTCGACGCACTGTGGCCCGTGGACCCAGCCCCGCCTGCCTCTGGTTTCCGTGAACGAGGTTGGATGGAAATACAGTGGTGCGCTGGCTGCCCCGTGTGTGGGGCTGCGGACGGAGAAGGCGGACAGCCGTGTCGCCTGCAGAGCCCTGAGCACGCACTGTCCGAGCTTTCACAGACAGTTCGCCGGCCCCTGGCTCAGCATACCCGAGACTGTCCTGGAGGGTGGAGGGAGAGGAACCCCCAGCTGGTCCGAGAGGGACCTAACACGTCCACCTCGGCGCCTCCTGTTCATTTGTTCGCTTAGCCACTGAAACTCCGTGCCTCGGGTGGAACGAGCTGAGGCGGGGAGAGGACACCGCCACAGTAGTGATCAGAACAGCCCAGAGGTAGGCGCCACCCAGTGTCCACCTGAAGAGGGTAGGCAGATGTCCATCCTCAGTCATGAAGGCAGTGAGGTCGCGACTCCCGCTGCGGCAGGGATGCCGAGTGGACCAGGCCAGACACGAAAGGTCCCGTGTGCCCACGATTCCGTGTCTATAAGCCCCCGGAATAGGGAGAGCCGCAGAGACGGCACACAGACGGGTGGCTGCCAGGGGCTGGGGGAGGGGTGCGGGGAGCAACCACTTGACAGCCGGGTATGGGGTTTCCTTTTGGGGTGATGCTTCCACAACATGGCCGGTGGGCCAGATGCCACTGAACTGTATGCTTGCAAAAGACAAATGGTATGCAATGTGGGTTTGCTCTCAACTAAAAAAAGAAAAAATCAGAGCCCGAGTCAGCACACGACCGCGTGGGAAGGCTCCGTAGGGGTCAGAGGAGGAGCCCTAGGTCAGGGCCTGGTTTCCTGGCAGGACATTATTCCTGAGCTCAGGGCCCACGCGAGCTCCCGCCAGCGCCCCTCGCGGCCGCAGCCCCGGTCCCACCACAGAGGTGCTGACAGCAGTCGGCGTGCCCGGGGTGGCCCCACCGGCGACTGGCCGGGCTCCCTGTAGCACCCTGGCGGTGGAACGCCGCAGTGCCCGACAGGCTCTGTCAACTTGCCTGCAGCTTTGGCGTCCGTGTTTGCCGCCTTTGTAAAAATATTATTTCCCATTGCTCCCCGGCTTTTATAATGTCAGTGCACCGAGCTCTGCCTCTCAGCGTTACCGTTACTACGCCGCGCTGCTTCCTTTATAGCCCAGAGCACGTGCGTTTCTCTAACGGGGCTTTCAAGAGTAGTTGGTTTGCAAAGAGGGCGCGGGAGACTAGCCGTGGGCCGTAAACGAAGTTCTCTTTATTGCGGTCTGGAGCGAAATCGTGATGGGCTCCTTCACGGAAGCTCACCTTTAACACTCAAGTTATATTTTTATTGCAATCTGCGGTCCGTCGTGAGGGATTACTGTCTGCCCAGATCCACGTCCTTCGGGAAGTTTCTTCTTTGGTGATGTGATTTCGGCGCAGGGAGCTGGGAACAAACACCAGCAGCGGCTGACATGTCAAGCTGGTGGCAGGAAACGCTGCTGGTGTGGGTGCCCGGGAAACAGTAGAACAAAGCGCTCTGTGTCTGCGGGTGTTCTTGTCGGGCTCTCGTCAGGGCGCGCTGCAACCCGTCTCAGCCTCCCAGCCAGATCTCCCTGGATCCCAGCCAGATCTCCCTATCCCAGCCAGATCTCCCTGGAAGGCAAGGGCGGTGGCCGGCTGAGCCAGCAGGCGGGATCTTCCGCCTCCTAAGGAAATGTCACCTTGCGTTTTTGGTTTTCGAACCTTGCACCCTGCCTCGTGTTTCTCCAGCAGGGACCTGACGAGGCTGCAGCCAGGCTGAGATCCAACGGCCCAGGGGAGCAGGGTGGGAGGGCCCTTCCTCACCAGCAGTCGCCGCTTGGGGAAATAGAAGGGGTGTCTCACTAATTGCCCAGTGCTGGGGACACTGCACGAGCGTCTCCAGAAGTGGAGGAGAGGACTGGGTTGTGCATTCAGCTCTCAGGGCGAATGCCGAGGTCCACACATCCTGTGCTTTGACATGTCTATTATTTATATGCAAATCTGGCTCTTTGGAAAGGATTTCCCGGGAGGCCACTGGGTCCCTTTCCCTGCAGGCACAGAAGGTGACTGTCCATCTGCTGGCCTGTCTCTCTCCTTGAGCGTCCTTGAGAAGGTTGCCCAGCAGGATCCGATGGCACCTCTCCCTGGGGGCTGCTAAGCTAAGAAATTCTCCCTCTTTGTAGCCCAATTCCATCCTGCCTAAGGAAGGCGCTGGCATGAATACCAGACTGGTACAAATAGTGTGAAGACTTTCTAGAGAGGAAAGAGCAGTCTTCCCTTCTGCTGCTGGGCAGGGTCAGGCGCTGTGGGCTTGCCTGGCCACCCAGTCAGGTCAGGGCAGCAACTCTTTGCAAAGAGCGGCAGTAGTAGCCACAGAACAAGAACAGTGAGCGGCTGGTTAGCATTTGTTGAGCATTCACTCTGGACCTGATACTGCGCCAAGGGTCTTATCCTAATTCCCTAAGGTCTTGAAAGGATGGTGAAGATGAGCTGCTATCTAAAGAAAGTGGTTAAGAAAATGTGCTCTGGAGCTGCAAGTGACCAAAAGCTCAAAACAGCAATGGCTTCAGCAGTATAGTTTCATTTCTCATGACAACTGGTGTCTGATGAGAGCCCCAGCTTCCCATAATGCAGCATCACCGTCCTCAATGCATAGCTTCCACCTCATAGCACAAGATGGCTGCTTGAGCTCCAGCCATAGTGCCTGCATCCCAGCAGCGAGAAAGGGCCTCCATCCCACTAGCCACAACTCAGTTCCAGCCACATCTAACTACAGAAGAGGCTGGGAAATGGAACCTTTGTGCTGAATGACCAATGCCCAGCTCAATTTGGGGGTTCTAGTACTCTAGGAAGGAGAAGAGAATGGGTAGAGGGGTGCAGACAGCTATTTCTGCCATAGAAACCTCGCTAGTTGTTTGCCTTGGGTGGATTAGGATCTGCCTTCTGAATAGCATGTCTTGACCCGAGAAATCAGGTAAATGCTGGTGCTTGATGAGGCTGTTGTGAAGAATACATGACACCACCGTCCTGTGGTGTGTGATGTAGGGCCAGGGGTAAATGGGGGCTGGAAAGATGGTGACAGTTATCAGAGTTCCCAGGACAGACATGGCCCCTCATTCCTCAGTCTGAGTCCAGGCTCCATTATTGGGGATAGGGAATTGGTAAACCAAGTAATTTAGTTTATACTTTGTTGTTTCCATAACATGTCTATCTCTGGTCCCACGTGAATTCCGTGATCACCCCACGTGCAGGTCTTCTTGCCCCACTGTAGAGAGGCTGGCCTGAGACTCAGCCCCACCGCTCTGATGTCATCTCTCTGTACATTTACGTACCTTCCTGCACACAGGAAGAATAAAAGGGAGAAACGTTGGACATAAAACATTAAGCACATGTCACTTTGTTGCACTGAGTTATCGGCTAAAACACACACGTACACAGACACATGGACATAAGAATACATACGTTTCTATGGCTTCCAAAGGTTGTGTCTAAGAAATGTGGGGAAATGCCTTCCTTTCTGCTGTTAGTTCATTTGTTTTTGCAATCTGGGTCTATTTCCTAAGGACCTGCTGCGTGCCAGGCACTGTGCTAAGCACCAGGAATGGAGTGAAGAACAAACAGACCATCTCCACGTTTGTCTGGAGCTTGGCATCCTGTGGAGGGAAGAAGCAAGGTCTGCATATCATCACAAGACCAGGGCATGCTTGCTTATACCTGGCAGGGCAGAAACAGTGCGAAGCCCCAAGCGTGTGGGTCCCAAACCCACATCATCCACAAGCTGTTACCTTTGCCACAGAAGAGGAAGAAGGAGGGCCAAGATGGGCATTATTGCCAAATACAAGTAGTGGGAAATCATCCTTTATTCCCTAAGGCTGCTTGACACCGTTGAACGTTCATCCACACGCTTAGGTGTGTGGTTAGTCATTGCTCTTTCTCGCTCAGTCAACACAGGGTAGTAAAGTGATCTAGAACATGGACTCTGGAGACAGACATTCTGTCTCTTAGTAGCCCAGGAACTAGTCTTGGACAAGTCGGGCTAAGTTCTTTGTGCATCAGTCTTCTCATTGTAAAATGGGGGAAATAATACACATAGGGTTGCTGAGAGTATTAAAGTGAGTTACTATGTATTAAGCACTTAGAAAAACAACACAAGGCACAGGGTAAGCCCTATGTCAGTGCTGGCTCAGGAGGGTGAGGGTATTGATGATGATGATGATGATGATGATGATGATGACAGCATTGAGGAAGAGGACGAGGGTGATGATGGTGATGATGGTGGTAATGGTGCTCATGGTGATGACGTTGATGATGACGATGAAGAGATGGTGATGATGGTAGTGATATGACCATGAGGAGGAGGGGGAGGATAGTGAGGATGAGGATGAGGATGAGGATGAAGATTACACTGAGGAGAGAAGGAGGGCAGTGATGATGGTGGTGAGGGAGGATGATGATGATATGATGACGACATTAAGGAATAGTAGAAGGGTGGTGATGAGGATGGTGGTGACGAGGATGGTGGTGATATGATGATGACATCGAGGAGGAGGAGGATGGTAAGGATGAGGATGATGACAATGATGATGAAATTGAAAAGAGGGGGAGGGTGGTGATGGTGGTGATGAGGGAGGATGGTGATGACATTGATGATGATGAAGAGAATGGTGATGATGATGGTGGTGATGAGAATGATGATGACGACATTGATGAAGAGGAGGAAGGTGGTGATGAGGATGGTGGTGATCAGAATGATGATGATGACATTAAGGAAGAGGAGGAGGATGGTGATGACATTGATGATGCTGATGATGAAGAGGATGGTGAGGAGGATGGTGGTGATGAGGATGGTGGTGATAGGATGATGACATTGAGGAAGAGGAAGAGATGGTGAGGAGGAGGAAGAGGAGGAAGACATTGAGGAAGATGAGGAGGGTGGTAATGATGGTGGGGGTCATGGGGATGAAAGGTGGGCGTGGCTCCACTCAGCTGTCTATTAGCACACCTGCATCACAATCTGTACTCCTTGCTTGTCATGGAGCTTTGAGAGTGGCCGGGGCCCTCTAGGGCTGGGCCCCTCACTGGTCTAAGCTGGTGCCCGGGTCCGGTTCTTCTGCACTGCTGTGCAGGCCCCCGCAGGCCCCCGCAGGCCCAGCACTGTGTGCAGCGATCCATCCAAGTGAATGCGTGGGCCTCAGGGAGCCTTCTCTGGACCCACTGCTGATTTTTTGGCCAAAGGAGTTTGTGCCCATCTAAGCAGCAAGAACCATGTTAGATGAATCAGTAACTCTTTGCCGTTTTGTCGCTCTTAGTTTTTTGTTAATGTAATTAGGATAGAGATAGTCAAGTCTAGGTGTGCTACATCACAGACCCCAAAACTGTAGATCACTTCAGCGCGTGGTCCCATGTATGGTGCGCGTATCCTCCAGCAGGTCAGGGCTGCGGCTTCGAGCCTGTCCTCCAGCTCCCAGCTGCCCCAAAACACACCTGCCTCCCTCCCCAGACCCAGGGTCCCTGAAACCAAGCAGCCTTTGTGTTGGAAGGTGGACTTCCCCACTGGGGGTCTTACTCTCCAGGACCTCCACCTCTCTTCCCCTAGAGGCTGCTGACTTCATTCCCAACTCAGGGACTGACGCCCACCCCCACCCGCACCACGCCCTGCATGTGAGGCGAGCCGGCCAGGGGCCATTCCGTAGACTCAGTACTGGGTGGCCCTTGGACAACCATTGGCCTGGCTCCTTCCTTTATGGAGAATGCCTGGTCCGAGGAGAAGTGGCGGGGCACACCCCAGGCGAGCCTGGCAGCCCTGGGATTAAAGCCAGGGAAGGGCCGGCCTACCAGCCCAGCCTCCTGCACACTCACCTGAGTCCCGAATCTGCCCACTTCGCCCTGCATGGTGCATCCAGGGGGGCTGAACGGAGCAGGATGGGCTAGAACCCCTTTAGACAAAACATGAGTGGCAAGGGGTGGAAGGACTCGGGGACACATCTGGTCACTGCTTGAGCCACAAAGGGATTCTGCCTCCCCCATGGCCAGCATCCCTGCAGGCTGGTTCAGCCAGGTCTGGGTGGGGATGGATCTGGACTCCCAGCCATGAGCTCTGCATGCGGCAGGTGGTACTCTACCTGGTGGGCCTCAGGCCTCCCCACTTCTGCAGTATGCC
Organism: Molossus molossus; assembly: GCF_014108415.1. Taxonomy (NCBI): domain Eukaryota; kingdom Metazoa; phylum Chordata; class Mammalia; order Chiroptera; family Molossidae; genus Molossus; species Molossus molossus. Next base: position 100,641,217 of record NW_023425347.1, on the reverse strand, counting down.
TCCCGAGCTAGGGCTCTGCCCCCCCCCCCCCACTGTCCCCCGTCTCTCGTCTGTTTGCTGTAACAGGACACTTGATTTTAGCTAGACAGCAGCAAGCAGTATTTCCAGAACAAATAGCACTATGTAGACATTTGCTCTAGGCATTTCATGTTTCAATTTGAATATGTTTATTTCGGCCTTGCTGTTTGGATGGTGTCGCTGCAGAAGCAGCCCCTGCTGAAGGAGGAGGAGCAAGTGTAGGCCAGCCCAGGCCTGTGCAGGTGTCCTGCAGGGTGCTTGGCCTGGGCCGTGATCTGGACACCCCCCGAGCTGACAGCACAGTCATCCTTCTTTGGGCATGAAGCTTCCCAATTTCCAAAGCAACTTTGGGTGCCCGCTGCACCCTCTCGCCTCTCCCCGGAGCTCAGTCCCGGCCCCACCTGCCAGCCTCTCCCATGCACATCGCCCCCCTGGCTCCAGGTGCTCTGTTGGCAGATTGGAACCCGGGGCTCAGCTGGTGGTTCTGGGCGGCTTCCACTAGCACGAGGCTCACTTGCTCCAGTCTGGGTGCGCACCCCTCTGGGCACCCCATCTCTGCTCTGTGCCTCCCTGGGAGTCAGGGGCAGACCCTCTTGGGAAATCGGGTTGCACAGTGACTGCGGTCGAGCAGAGACACTGATGCCCGTCCCATGTGGGCTGGGGCACGTGGCCCCTGGACATGATCTGCTGTCAGAAGGGCTGCATTTTGAGTGGTCTTTCCACCTGGAACAAGCCTGCATCGAACTGTCCACATCGGGGCCAAGGACTTGGTTATGAATCAGGTCCACAGGCCCAAGGTACAGAGCTCAGGTAACTGTCCTGAGTGGGCATCCCGCTGATGCCCTTGGCCTCGTGACCTTGGCCTCCACTCAGCTGAGCTGCTTGGCACAGAGAGGGATACAGTGTCTGAAAACCAGGCCCCGGGCACGGCCCCCTGGGGAGCCCCAGCCTCTCAGCCAGCCTGGGGACAAGGGAGGGGTGGCGCTGCCATCCCTGCCGGGGCCCCAGCACGACGCCTGGTGGGCAGTGTGGCTGGGTCCTCAGCTCTGCTCCAGACATTGTCCTCCTCTCCTGCAGCCGTGTCCCTTCCTGGCCTCCCCCGAGGCCTCCGTAGACAGAGCAGCGGTGCTCCCTTTGTTTGCCTGAGGAGTCCGTGAGCTAACGGGTGGAAAAGCTGAGCCCGTCAGCGGGGCCCCTCCACCCCGCGACACCCCACAGGCCACTGCAACAGCTCTGAGTAGTCCCAGCTGCCAAGTCCAGGGCTCTTCAGGCCTCGCCAGGCGTGTTCTTCCCCTGGTGTTTGGTGGTGCTGCCCACTCCTGCCCGGGGACTCTCGTTGCCATGGTTTCCAGGATGCTACATCACAGGCCCCACTTACCTTGCTAATCTTTTGTTTCCCAGCCTCCTTTGCTGGCTTCTTCTGAAAGTCAGAGCCCCCTAGAATCCTGCCTTGGCCACCCCCTTCCCAGCATCCCTGTGCTGCCCCGGGTGGATCCTGCCCATCCTCGCCACTGGAACAAGCCCGCCCCAGACCTCTCTCGCCCACACGTGGCCCTCTCGCCCACTGGTTTCGTGGCCCTCTCGCCCACTGGTTTCGTGGCCCTCTCGCCCACACATGGCCCTCTCACCCACACGTGGCTCTCTCGGGTTGGCCTCTTCCTCTCCCTCCTGCGCTGTGGCCGCTCTCGCTGAGCACACTCAGACCTGAACCTCTCACCGCCCGGCCCTCAGCCCCTGCACCCCCCCCCCCAATGCCACCTTCTCTCTCTCCCAGTCACAGCAACACTACTGTCCAGTTACCCCCACGGGAGACCTCACGATCCCCGCTGCTCCCGGCCTCCACGTCCCAAGCCCCATCCCGTAGCAGAAGCTCTCCATCGCCCTCTCCCCTCTGCTGTCTGTTCCCGCCAGGCAGGGCACCAGCTCCCCGGGCACCTCGGTCACCTGGGGGCTCCAGCCCCGGGCGGCCCGCCCCCCTGCTTCCCGGAGCCTCCGTGCTTCCCGCCCATCTTCCCGCTCCAGGGGGCCCCGTCCGCGCGTGCGCACAGGAGCCGCAAACCGGCCTTCGCGTGCGCGGTTTACAAAGGAGAGCGGAGCGGGCGCGAGCGCAGGAGGCTATGGCCGCAGAGAATTTTGCCTGATCTGGGAATGAAAAGGACGCGATGCTGGCAGAGTCCAGTCAGAAGGAATTTCCGGAGCGATCTGTCTCCTGCCGCATCGGCTTCAGCACAGTTGATCTTGGCTTCTGCTGCCTCTCCCCTCCCCGCGCTGGCTTTTCTGCAGATGATGCACAGGTCACCCTTGTTGTTGTTGGGGGCCGTCGACGGGGAGGCCTTCAGAATGCACACGGTCTCTTCCCGGGGGCCCCTGCCTGTCTGTCTGGGACGTGCTGACCTTGGAGGGGCTCAGGTTCGACTCCCCGCGTTGCCTCCAGCCCCGGGCACGTTGCTGTCCTAAGGATCAGTTTTTCGACCTGGAAAATGGGGACAGAGTCCCTTTGTCCTTGGGTTGCTGTGAGAATTAAGTGGAATGACAAGTGTCATGTGAGCCGCGGGGTCCTGCCCTCAGCACTGCCCAGTGCTCACCCAGCCCCATTGCTACCGGCTGCAGGTGCGGGAGGCGGAGGACACCTCCGGCCTTGGTGAGCAGGCAAAGGGGGGCGGCTGTTCAAGCAGCCCTCCGACCTGAGCCCTCGGTGGACCAGGCTGGGGAGGGGCACCCACACATCCAACTCGGGCTCCCTGGGGGTTTCCAGTGGTCATGGAATCCGATGGGAAGGGACTGACACCCTCTCCTTCTGGAAGGGATGGCCTAGGAGGGAAGGTGGCCCAGCCTTGGGGCCCAGCACTGGTCGGAGGCACTGTCCCAGGGTCCCTGGTAAATGTCCTAACCTTGGCTCTCAAGTTGGGGTAGGGGGCTTGGCCAACAGCCCGTTTCTTCATCTAGTGGTGACTGGGAGCCCATTGGCAGCCTCTGTGTCCTTCCCAGAGAGGCCTGTCCCTTGGCCACCAACACCCAGCCAGGAGGGCCTCGGGCCTCTGCACCCACTGCCCTCCGTCTGAGCAGGGGCCTCTGCTCTGACCTGCCCTTGTCAGGGCCCGTGTCCCTGCTAGAGGAGCGTGGCCAGGGCCGGGCCCACGGAGCTCCGTGGCTGCCTCCCCGGCTCTGGGCAGGTGCTTCTCCACGAGAGGAGGGCGGGGGAGGCTCCCGGCAGACGGAGCCGCTGGTGCCAGGCCCTGGCTCTGCACTGGCTGGTTTGCACGAGGCAGGCTCCTGGGTGAGCCGTCAGCTCTCTGTGGGAACAGTTGGCTCTGGGAGTGGACAGTGCCTCCCGGGTCAGATCAGCAGGCCCCGGATACCGAGGCGTCACGAATACAGAAAATGTGCCCTGGCCGGTTTGGCTCAGGGGTTAGAGCGTCGGCCCATGGACCAAAGAGTCGCGGGTTTGATTCCGGCCAAGGGCACGTGCCTCAGTGGTGGTTTGTTCCCAGCTCTGGTCGGGGTCGTGCAGGAGGCAACCAGTCAGTGTGTCTCTCATATCAATGTTTCTCTCTCCCCCTTCCTTCCACTCTATTGGAAGATAAATGGAAAAATATCCTCAGTAAGGATTTAAAAAAAAAGAATATAGAAAATGAGAAATACATTTAACACGACACCTCGTCTATGACAAGTTCGTGGCAGGGTCCCCACGTTGTGGTGAGCACTCGGCCCCAAAGCAAGAGCCAGGGGTACCAGGGGTACCCTGCTACATAAAGAAAAACCCGTCCCTCCCCCAGGTGTTCCCATAGGAGCGAGTAAGCCCCCGCCCTGAGAACCTGGGCCAGGTCAGGCATCCGGACACCACCTGGTGTACCAGGCCGGTGTGGCCGTTTCTCTCAAGATGGTCATTTCCGCGCTCCATCTTGCAAAAGCGGTCTCCCCTCTGTCAGAGGGGCTGGGTGGCGTGTCCAGCGGGTTCCCTGGTTCTGGGGACAGTTCCCAGCATCCCAACATCCACGCATTTCATGTTTCACATGACCCTTGACACAGAGCACCCAGGGACTCCTTCAGCTGACCCTTTGCAGTCTGTACGTTTTTTATTGTCCCCTTTTCAGAGATCAGAAAACGGCTGCTCAGAGAGCCTTGAGCCACCTGCACCAGGTCACAGGGCCAGGAAGTGCTTGGTCTTGGACATTTCACGAGGTATAATTCACACACGGTCAAATCCAACCTCCTTCTGAGTCCAGTTCTGAGAACTCTGGCAAATGCATGTAGTCATGTGATCTACCACCATCAGAATTCAGAACATTTCGGGAGTCAAAGGTACACACTCCCAGTTATAAAATAAATAAGCCCTAGGACGGACGTAAGGTACGGCATGGTGACTGTAGCTGACGAAGCCGCATGGCATATTTGGAAGTTGCTAAGATTTCCAGTGTCCTCATCACAAGGAAAATAACTTTTCGTAGCTATGTATGGTGGTGGATGTCAACTGGACTTTTTTAAAAAGAGGGGGAACATTTCCGTCAGCCCGAAGAATTTCTCTGTACCCCTTTGCAGTCAATCCCTCCCCACCCCCACCCCTGCCCACCTCAGTCTGTTTCAGCCCCTCTGGCTTCGCCTTTTCCGGAACGTCCTAGTAATGGGAGCTGACAGGGTGTAGCCTTTCGAGCAGAACGATTTTGGGGTTTATCCGTGCTGTTGGGGGTGTCAGTAGTCTGTGCCCTCGTACGGGTGAGCGACTGCATGGTGGGGATATGTTGTTTCCAGCTTGGGCTATCACAGGTGAGGGGCCGCTGACACTCACATCGAGGTGTTTGTGTAAACATACGCTTTTATTTTCTTTGCGCATATTCCTGGGGATGAAATTGCTGGGTCGGGTGGTCAACTTGTCTAACTTTATAAGATACAGCCAAACTGTTCTCCAAAGAGACTGGACCGTTGTTGCTGTAAGTGTCCTGGTAGCCCCACGTCCTTGCCTGCAGTAGGTGTTGTCCTTGTTAATGTTGTTCAACAGGTGTGCAGTAGCATTTCATTGTGGTTTAAACCTGCATTTCTCTGAGGACTATTGACACTGAGCATCTTTTCATGTTCTTATGTGCCATCTGTATAGCTAGTTTGGGAGGTGTCTGTTCAAACTTTCATTGCTTCTTTTTCAGTGGGTTGTTGTATTCTTATCTCTTACTATTGAATTTTGAGATTTCTTTATATATTCTAGATACAAGTCCTTTATCATACCTGTGATTTGCAAATATTTCCTCCCAGCCTGCGGCTTATCATTTTATTTTCCGAAGAGTGTCTTTCAAAGAACAGATGTTCTTATTTTGATGAAGTCAGAGTTATCCCATTTGTTCTCTTATGAATCATGCTTTTGGGCCGTCTTGGCCTGACTCAAGGTCACAAAGATTTTCTATGCTTTTTCTGGTTTTAGGTTTTGCACTTACGTCTGGGATCTATTCTGCAATAATATTTATGTACGGGATGAGGTATGGATTGAAATTCTTTTTTTTTTTTCACATATGGATATCCAATTTCCCCAGTACCACTCACCGCAATGATCACCCTCTCCCCATTGAATCACCGCTGCAAATGGAGTCTGTCCCTAAACTCTGTTCCATTGACCTTGGCCCCTTGGCGGGCTCCGCGCTGCCCTGCTTACCGTGGCTTTCGAGTAGAACTGAAAGTCAGGTAGCATGAGTCTTTCGGAGTCCTTCCTTCGCATAACTGTTTGGGCAACTCTACTTGCTTTGCCTTTCCGTGTAAATTTTAGAATCTGTTTGCTGATTTTGACCACAAAAAAAAAAGAGCTGCTGGGATTGGGATGGGATTGGGTTGGATCCGTAGGTCAGGTGGAGGAGAATTAGCATCTTGACACTCTTGAGTCTCACAACCCATCGCATGGACCGTCTCCATTTCTCAGGTCTTCTTTACTTCTTCCTCCATGTCTTGTACCTTCCAACCTACAGGCTGTACACGTGCTGCCTCAGATGTATTCTTCTTGATACTCTTTGTTGCCATCGTAAAGGATACTATGTGTTGTTTTCCATTTCCAACTGTGGATTGCTGTTTATAGAAATGTGATTCATTTCTGGTTCTTGTGTACTGAGCCGAGTTCAGGAGTTTTGGCGGAGTTTTGGCTCCACATCCAGCCCCCCATGCACCTCCAGGCTGTCTCCTTGGCACCGGAAGCAGGGTCTGGGAACGGGGCCCCTGGGTCACCTCAGGCCCTGCCTCTGAGTCACCAGTCCCCTCCCGTGGGGACTGAGCCACCTGTTCTCCATGGCCCCAGGGATGTAAGGATGAGTGACTCAGGCAGTGGGGGCCTCCGCGCTCCGCCGTGAATAGTTCGACATGGCTGAGGCTCAGTCGTATCATTTTTTCCCTAATCCAGATGTTGTCATCTGCATCTTGGGGAAAGTGGATGTGGGTGGTGGAGGATGAGTCAGGAGACAGCTGCCGCCCACTGTCTCACGGGGCTCCACAGAGCCCAGGGGGCCTCCCTTGTCTGTGCCCACCCCCACCCCAGAGCACCTTCTCCCCCCACCTTTCAGCCCTACCCATCTGGGGGACCCAGGCGAGCCTCCCTCCTGGCCTTCTGCACCACACCATCACCTCGTACCCAGCCGTCTCCCCGAGGCAGCGACCATTGGTACTCCATCCTCACGGGGGTTGGTTACTGGTCCCCCGGCCTGTGGCATTAGGAAGCATCGAATTCCTGCCTGTGGCGGTCGGGAGGGGGCCCGCCCCTCGCAGGGGCTCCAGCTCTGCTTTCTTCACTTCCTCGAGGTGCACGGTCTGTTTGGGAGGGGCTCCTGGTAGGTTGGCCATGAGCACCAGCAGGAGAAGCCAGCAGGGACTTTGGCAAGAAGGGGGAGGAGCAGAAGCCAGGAGGGGTGGGGGAGCCACACTCGACATTCCCGTTGAAACTGGAGACGTCAAGTTCAGGATACGTCACAGCAGCCTCGGGGGCCCCTCACTCGACAGCACCCTTGCCCACACCCTGTCAGTAGGAAATAGTCCTCAAGCATCTCCGTGGTGGGGATGGAGCAGGCAGGCTGGCATCCATTCATTATTTCTTCATTCACAAATCGTCCCTGGCACAGAGTAAGTGCTTAAAGAATATTTGATGAATGAATGAGTGAGTGAATGAATGAATGAGTGAATGGATGAATGGCCAAGTGCCATGTGCCAGGCACTATGTAGGTGTTTGGGATGCGAAGGTGAATGGGAAACAGTGTTAATGGTCCAGGAGCCCATGGCCTAGTGAGGGAGGCAGACACAACAATGAAAACCACATGTGGGAAGTGTAAAGCTAGAATGTCTCCAGGTGTGTGTAGGGAGGACTCCCCCTTGCTCGCCACCTGTCCCCAGGTCCTGCGTGGACCTGTGGCTGTCTTTCTGGAATGTGAGGCACACCCCACTCAGCTCTGACTGAGGGGTCTCTTACCATCAGCAATGTCCCAGTTGACGAGCAGGACAAGCCCCCAAAAATGTCTTCTCGTTTTCAACGCAATGTTTTAAAAGCAAGCAATTGTACTCATTTCTTATTGCTACTGTAACACGTGACCAAAAGGGTCGTGGCGTCAAAAGGCACACTTTGTTCTCTGTGGGTCAGACAGGTGGCACGGTCTCACGGGGCTGAAGTCAGGATGTGGGCAGAGCTGGTTCCTTCTGAGGCTCCGGCGGACCCCTTCCCTGCCTTCTCTTACTTCCGGAGGCCGCTTACATTCCTGGCTCCTGACTTGCTTCTCCATCTGCAAAGTCCCCAGTAGTGTCTGACCTTCCAAGTCCCACGTCCTCTGACTGCAGCGAGCGGAAGGGTCTCTGCTTGCACAGATGCCCGTGATGACATGGGGCCACCTGGATAATCCCGGGTAATTGCCCCATTTCAAGGTCTCTCACCTGATGACACCTGCAGAGTCTCTTTTGCCAGGAAAGGTCCCCTAGTCCCAGCTTCCAGGGATTAGGACAGAGACATTTTTGGATGGCCACTTTTCTGCCACATTAATGTATTCACGTGGTTCAAACAACAGGATGATATTTTTTAAAGGTATATGTTGAGTGCTTGTACTAATTTCTTTTGTATTGTTCCACTGTGTCTTTGTACAAATGCACATATATATTCATACTTTCCCTTTTCTTACTCTTCTTACCCATTTATTTATTCACTGTTATGACCTTTCGTTTTTGTCACTTAATGCATCCCAGAAAATGTTTTCCATTGCACTCAGGGAACTTCTGTCTTTTCTCTTTTCCCTTTATTTTTTTTCTAATACTGCATCATACCCCATAGTACGGATGTACCGTAATTTATTGTTGTTGCTAATATGTTGCTCCGACAAGCATTGTGGAAAGTAATTCTGTGCACATGTGATGTTATACTTGTACGAGTGTATCTGCAGGATACATCCCAGAAAGGGGCTTGCTGCACCAGAGGGCAACTTTTCAGCTCAATAATTATGACCTGATCTTGTTTAAATCTTCTATATCCTTATATATTTGTCTTCTTCGTCTGTCTTGGACTGAGAAAGGGAATTAACGTCCCCTGTCATGAACACATTCCTAATTTTTCAGTCATCTTTTTTTACTTCTGCTTTAATGAAGGTTGTTGTTTGTTCTGTGGCCCCTGGCAGCTGTATCTCCCCTGGGAATTGCACCCATTCACATCACAGTGTCTTTCGGCCTCATTTTTTGCCTGTTGACCTGAACTCTATCTTTCCTGATGTCACTTTATTTTTTCCTTTTTACCTGTTTGAGGTTCTCCCCAGCCACCCCTGTACTCTCATCCAGCCTGTGACCTCACTGGCCCATGAGCACGTTCTGGTCCCATGGCTGAGCCCCTCCTAGGGGTGGTCACTACTCCCAGAAACTCCCTTTTCCTAGAAGGATCTCACCCCTGCCCTTGAGCCACTTCAAAATCCCCCTGCAGTGCCCCCACCTCACTTGGCACTACTTTGCATGTATTTAGAGACTGGCCTTTGACATCCCCTGGTGTTGATGGCCCTCTGGTGCCCCCAAAGAAGACAGAGAGCACCCTGAGCAGAGACTGCCCTTCTGTGCTGCTCACCAGCGAAGTTAGCCTGCTGACAGAGCCGTCGGGAAACGGGAGTCCTTGGGTCAGAGGCTGCATCCCCACTAATCTGGACGGTGGACACCCTGCCCCAGGATTTCCGAGGACCCCACGCATAGCATGAGCTGCAGGCTTCCTGGCTCCCCCGCAGGGTCTCCCAGGAGTCTTGCTGAGGGTTCCAGTTCTGAGACAGACAGGGCCACCCCACGGGGAAGGGCAGGGCTCCCTCCCTGTGACTGGAAAACAGTTTCAAGCATATTTGGAAGAAGTGGGTCCCTGCAGAACCAGGCGATTGATGGAAGCAATTCCAGGTCTTTCTACGAGCAAACTGGAGTGTGAAGCCTGCCTAGTTAACGCTCAGCAGAAAATAAAGGTCTTTTCAGTATAATGATAAGTCGTCTGTTAACTTTGCACCAGCGCAGAGGTGAGGACACCCCAAAGATGGATATTCTGTCTCCACACCCATGGGATCTCGCACTCCCCGCAGGTGGGGGGTACACCTGGTGTTGGGGGCTGGTCTCAGGGTGAAGGGGTTTCCTGCCCTGCTTCTCACTGGCCTCCTGCAGCTCAGCATATGCGTCCCCCACCTCCGAAGGTTCCCAGCCGTGAGCACCCGCTCCTGACTCGACAGTGGAGTCACGTATCCCCACAAGAGTACCAGACTTCTGTAAATGGGTGCTTTGAAGATGTCCTTGAGTTGCCACAATGCCCTTGGCTTTGCCTGTTCTCCACCTTAGGTGCTCATGTGTGGGAGCTACGCACACGCACATGGGCACACACGATGCTCTGTGGCTTTGTGCCTGGCCGTCCAGCTATCTCCTCCTCCCTGCCTGGCTCCTCTCGAACCTGCTGGCACAGCGGAGAACAGAGCCGGCCCTGGGAATAGCCCTCTTGTGCGTCTCCCAGCTTAGCAGACGGCAATCAGGGGCTCCTTCCAGCACCTGTCAGAGGCTTGCTCTGGACACGTGGCTGAGGATGGGAGCCTGGGAGGAGGAGCTGCCTCCCAGCAGGGAACTGTGGGCAGCGGATCTGCTCTGAGAGGCGGAGAGACGGAGCAGAGCCCATCCGCCTCCCGATCCTCCGCAGGCTGGGTGCTGCTCTGACCGCCGGACACCCCCGATGGAGGTGCGGGACCGATGCCCTGGCCGGCGTGGCTCAGTTGCTTGAGCATTGTCCCTCAGACCTACGGGTTGCTGGTTTGATTTCCGGTCAGGGCACATGCCCAGGTTGCAGGTTTGATTCCTGATCAGGGCACGTGCCCAGGTTGCAGGTTTGATTCCTGGCCGGGGTGTGTGCGGGAGGCAACCAGTTGATGTTTATCTCTTGAGTTGTTTCTCTCTCTTTCTTCCTGTCCCCTCCTCTCTCTCTCTAAAAAAAATGTACTTTAAAAGAGAGAGAGAGAGAGAGCGCGAGAGGCTCGGCGGGGAAGGCAGGCAGCTAGCTGGTGGTCTGCAAGGTTCTGCCCGGAGGCCGAGTCCACCATCGGCCTCCCTGTGCTTCGAGAGGAAAGGCCTCCGGCCCTGGCCCTGCAGCCCCCGGTCCCCCGGCCCCTCAGCCCCACAGGCTGCAGAGGACCCGGCCAGGCTGCCCTGGAGGGAAAGGACAGTCGTGAGGCCCTCACCTGCCGAGGGCCTCCCCTTGCAGGGCCCGAGGGCCTCCCCGGCCGCAGCGATGCCGCAGGCAGACCGTGTGACGGGCCCCTGGGTCAGGGGCTGCGCTCGGCACTCCTGCGCGGCGGCCCTGACCCCTCCGGCATCCCGTCTCCGTGGGAAGAGCAGGCTCAGCGAGGCTAAGCCACCTGCCCGGGGCCGTGCTCGTCCGTGAAGTTAGAAGTTCAGTGCTTGTCCAGGACAAGAGACAGGAGCATCTCACTAGGCTTTCGGATGGAAAGGAAACTGTATTTCTTCTCGGAGGAAGGACACCCAGCTCCCCAGCCCAGGCTTCTCTCCCGAGCCCCTTGCGGGGGTGGGGGGGTGGGGGGGGGCACCCAAGCTGTTCCGGTGTCAGCCAAGACAGTGAATGGCGATCTGAGCTCAGGGGAACTTTCCTGTCAGTCTGAGGGCCAAGGCCTGGGCCTGGTGACAAGTAACAGGACGGGTGACTGTGGAGCCGCCGCCCTGGGACTGTGGGTGCCCAGCCGCTGCCCTGGGACAGGTGCCCAGCTGCTGCCCTGGTACTGTGGGTGCCCAGCCGCTGCCCTGGGACTGTGGGTGCCCAGCCGCTGCCCTGGGACAGGTGCCCAGCCTCTTTCCTGGGACTGTGGGTGCCCAGCCACTGCCCTGGGACAGGTGCCCAGCCTCTTCCCTGGGACTGTGGGTGCCCAGCCACTGCCCTGGGACAGGTGCCCAGCCTCTTTCCTGGGACTGTGGGTGCCCAGCCACTGCCCTGGGACAGGTGCCCAGCCTCTTCCCTGGGACAGGTGCCCAGCTGCTGCCCTGGGACAGGGAGCTTCGAAGGGGAGGGGACCAGAGGCTTTGTGCTTGAACCAAGGCCAGAGGGAGCCACATGAGTCCTCCCTCTCCCAGCTCCTCCTCCTGCAAGGAACGTCGATTTTCACGTGAGCAGGACGTGGGTGGACGTCTTCCGTAAGGCAGAACTGGTCAAGGACAGGATGGGGGTTTCTTCCCCCCAGTACATCCAGGACCCGGGATATGCAGGGACAGCATGGGGAAGGAGCCAGAGACCCCAGAAGTGGCCCCTGAGAACCTGGAGACTGTGGCCTCTGACAGCTGCTGAATGAGCGTCTCGGCCACCACGCTCCCTGGCTCAGGCCTCGGGCGGGCACGGGCCCACGTGGGCGCCGTGGCACTGAGACAGTCGGATGGCTTCGTGTCAGAGCCGGACGGACCACGGTCCCTGAGTCAGCAATGTCCAGAGACTTGAGACCTGAAAAATGATAACTCTGTACGTCAGAAGAAAGCGACGTCACCTGCAGAGGCAGAGGAGGCCCTGGTGAAGAGGCACCACGGGGACCGCGGGCCCCTGAGCGCACTTCCTTAGGCTTGAAGTGTCCTGACCCGTGTATCCTGGAGTGTGGACCATCCCGGGACGTCCCCACCGTCCACGTGACGGCTGAGAATACGGAGTCCAGCCCTCAGAACGCAGATGCGCGTGAAACCCCGACAGAGCTCTGCTGAGAGACCTTTGCTGGTGCCGCCCGTGATTCGAGGGCGCTCTCCAGGGCCCTGCAGGACTTTGGGGTCCCTAGTGCACCAGGGGGCAGGCAGAGGTGTGCGTCTCGCTGACTTTGGAGAAGCAAATAGACTGTGTCACATCCTGTTCTCACCAGCGAGCCTGGCGTTCTCGGCGGGAGACCTTGTCCTGCTTCTCAGAGAAGGGCGGCCGACGGGAACAAATCTCCCCCGTCGCACCGCCTGGGGGACAGTCAGCATTCGGAGGGCGCGTGTCGGGCCCGGTCCCCTCTGTGACAGTCACTTCATCGGGTCTGAGGATTGGTGCAGGAGGTGCCTGGATCTCCCATCCCTGACTCCGGACACCCAGCACTGGGGGGTTCACGGGAGCTCCGTTCCCTGGGCAGCTGGGTCTCTGCTCTGGTCATTGAGGAAGCTCACCAGCTCTTTGCAAGTCACCGGTCTGTAAAGAATTAAATTAAGGACCTGAAGCAATGCGTGGGGCCTGCGGATGTGTGCTGGTCTGTCCCCAGGGCCTGCCACAGTGCCTGGCACTCGGGAAACAGCGTCTAGTGAACAGACGGGTGCGTGAGTGCGTGGCCCGGGAGGGCTTCCTTTGCACGGCCCCTAGCACGCGTGTGCCCCGAGCCCTCGGCCCAGCCGGCCTCTCTGCAGAGCTGAGATGCAGCGTCGGCACTGTCTGCAAGTCTGTTCCCGACTCCGGCTCCTGAAGCCGGACACACAGCCTCGCAGTCCCAGCCGTAGTGTCCTGACCACACCGTGTGCTCTGAGCTCCACGCTGGTGGAGCTGGTCAGTTACAGATCTGGCGGGGCCCCGTGGAGGGCGCTCAGCCCGGCAGGTGGAGGGTCTCCGCTTCCCGCCAGGGTCTGAGCGTCACCCTGGCCGGGGCCGCGGATTTGCTGGGGGCTCCGGGAGCACTTCCCGGGGCTGGCGGGATGCCCGTTCAAATGTGCATCCCTGCGGGTAGGGTCTCAACCGTCTCCTGCCAACTCCTGAGAAAACCGGCCTGTTCTCATTCTCCGGCCGCCTCTTGGCCTTTGTCCACGGTCTCCCAGTGCCCCTGGAGCTGTGACTGGCCCCACGTGCCCCAGAGGTATTGATGGAGTGTTTTTAAGCAGAGGGCCTGCGGCAGTGGCTGAGCCGGGACTGCAGCTGCAGCTCTGTGACCTGCCAGTGGGGTCACCTTGGGCAGGTCACTTCGAGTCACCGGGCCTCAGCTTCTCCCCCGTGACTGGAGATGCTAACAGCACCTCCTTGGGGGGTGCCGAGTCCGTGATGTGAAGCCGTCAGAATGGTCCCTGGAGCTCGGTGGGGCCCTCGGTGCCAGCACTTGTTACAACCATGCGGGTGGAGGATGGGAGGAAGGTAAGGGGTGATGAGGCAGGAGGGCCACCCTCCCGGAGCGCAGTGGACCCCACGGCGCAGGTCTGGCTTCCCGTGACTTTGTTTACCATCCGACCTCGGTGTGCAGACAGGAGCACGTGTGTAAAGTCCTCTGTCCTTATGAGGCGACTCTAGAGCGTTCCTGGACCCTCCTCGAGGGGTCCTTGCAGTCAGCCTGGAGAAACGGCCACCGACCAGAAACACCAAGAGCATCAACACGCTGAAAGCCGGGCACCGACGGGGGCGAGTGTGGCAGAGGGGCAGCGGCGGGCGTGGAGGAGCCCCTCTCGGTGCCAGGCCCTGCTGGGCGCCTGCACACCTGTGTGCTCATACAGGGCTTCAGGGACTGGGAGCCACACCGCCGCTGGAGAGAGGGCCAGAGGGGGCGGGGTTCCCAGGAGGGCCCGGTCATGCTCTTGGTAGGCAGGGGGGACGTTCAGGACAGCTGCCTGGAGGAGACATCAGGTCTGGGCCTCTGTCTTAGCTCCGGCCACCATGGCAGACAGGGCGGCTTAAACTAGACACGTTTATTTTCTCGTACCCTGGAGGCCAGGGTCCAGCTCAGGGCGCTGGCAGGTGAGCGTCCCCTTCCTGGCTCTGCAGACGGCTCCTCTCACCGTCTTCACGTGGCAGAGAGAGAGCACCATCCGGTGTTTCCTCTTACGAGGGCAGTAATTCCATCGCGGGGCCCCATCCTTATGACCTCGCGTGAACCGAATCACCTACCAAAGGCCACCTCTCCTGAGACCATCCCCTTAGGGGGCAGGGCTTCAATGTGTGGATTTGGGGGAGATGCAGTGTTCAGTCCGTAACAGCCTCTAAGGACAGGTGGGAGGACACCCCGCCTGTGGAGCACTGTGGGCAAAGAGGGGCGTGCCAGCTCCCCTCCCCACACGGGCTCTGCTGCCAGCCCGCAGTCTGAGGGCACAGGGTGCCATGACGAACATCCGTCTTTTCGACGAGGGACTACAAATATTAGAAATGTAAAAATAAGCGCTTTACTGTCTCTCTTTTACAGGCAAGGGAAGTGGGGCCGGAGAGGGAAAGACCCGGGCCCGGCCGTCAGGCTGCCTGCGGCCCCCGCACCCCCACACGGGCCCGGGGCCCTGCGTCCCCGGGAGCCGGGCTGCAGGCAGACATTCTGCTGTCTCCCCGAGGCTGGCCGGCGGCTGCGAGGGGCCCTCCGCAAGCTTTCCATGGATTTGTGTCCGAAACGGCAATTAACACTTTTCACAGGTTGCCCTCCAAGATTAATTTTCAGAACATAGATTAATGGAAGTGCATGTTCTAAGTGTTTGGAAAATATTTTCTCTATTAATCTTGATCGGAAGCCGATTACCACCAACAAGGCTAATGAGAACCTAGCAGGAGTTAGGCAGGGTCTGGGGGAGAAAGAGCCCCGGGGTGGGGCCTGGCAGTGCCGCTGTGCCCCCACCCCCACCCCCGCGCCGCGAGCGCAGGGAATGAAGGCGGAGCGCACTCGCCCTCCTGCCGCTCACCCGCCATTCGCACCTGGGCGTTTCCCTCTCGGTCCCCGTTGTTGTCCTCAGATGAGAAGAAACTGCACACTCCATTGCGTCCCCTGCCTTCGTCTCCTGACCCGAACCCCACCGCGGTCAGGCTCGCGCACCTCTCAGCCTCAGTTTCTTTATCAACAAAATGGGCCGCTGCCGTCCGGGCTCACAGGGCTGTTAGTCGAGTCCGCTGGGATCGCGGGCGCTGGACTTTCTCTAGCCGGGTGTTGCAGGCTACCGGGATGTTGTGCCCATTCGTTCACGGGGCGAATCGCTGATGGAGCGTGTCGGTGGAGAAGGTGCTCCGGAACGAAGTGCAGAGCAGGTGTGGGGGGGCGTGCTGGGGAGGAAGGGAAGGGACGCTGGATGTGTTCACCTCGATTCTCCAGGCGCAGTGCCAGTCATCCTTAAACACCCCGCGGAGAACCTTCCGGCCTGCCCTTCGCCCTTGCAAGGCTGAAAAAGGCACCCTGGCCGGTTCGGCTCCGCAGTTAGAGCGTCGGCCCATGGACCAGAGAGTCGCGGGTTCTATTCCAGTCAAGGGCACGTACCTCGTTGCAGTTGGACCCCTGACTCTGACGGCCCTGGTCGAGGTCCCGCGGGAGGCAGCCAGTCGATGTGTCTCTCACACACATCTCTCTCTCTCTTTCTCTCAATCTCTCCCTCCCATTCTATCTGAAGATAACTGGAAAAATAGATTTAAAAAAAAGGAAGCTGAAAAAGGCAACAGTCCCTCCCTCCTGCAGGCCTGCTCTGGCCCGGTGAGCGGGGGCCGGAGGCAGGTGCACAGGCCGAAGCTCGGGGCGTCCTCAGAGGCGCCTGCCCACTGAGTTCCCCTGGGCACCCTGCCCCGGGCCCTCAGGTCTTGCTGCTGACATGAGTCCCGCAGGCATTGCCGACCCGGGTGTCCAGCTTGCAGCCCGTTATCTGCTAAGCAACACCATCGATTCGATTGATACCGGTTGTTAGATAAAGCCAGGCCCTGGGTGGGCCAAGCAGGGCCTGATTTGCATGGAGATCATTTCAAAGATTAACTTGAGTGAGAGCTTCAAGGTTGAGCCAATCCATAATGAATCAGCCTGGTCAGAGGTTCTGCAGCTGGGGCTGGGCTCTGCGGAAAAGCAGGGGGGCCGTGGGGGGCGGGGTCAGCTCCTTCACTCACCACGAGGGAGGAGGAATCGGAGATTCGGGGAAGTGGGAGCCCCGAACTCGATCATCTCTGCGCTCGGATTCCGCGCATTCACTTGCACACAACTTGTAAATAAGGCCTATCGCGAAACTGCAAAACCTGAGTTGGAAAGACCCGAAGAGTTGTCCTCTGGGGCGGGGGTGGGGGGGGTGGGGGGGGCAGGCAGTCAAGATTCAGTTGGTCCTTCCATCTGGCCTGCATCTTTACTAGT
The DNA here is from genome assembly GCF_014108415.1 of Molossus molossus. NCBI lineage: Eukaryota > Metazoa > Chordata > Mammalia > Chiroptera > Molossidae > Molossus > Molossus molossus. The sequence goes on along the minus strand of NW_023425347.1, from coordinate 100,624,700 downwards.
TTATCAGGGCACCACCACGGCTATTTGCTCGGCGGCGGCCCTAAAATCCCATTTTCCTTACTCAACATTCTTGGGGGTGCTCGCCTCTTAAGCTGTCCCAGGGGAGCCTTCCAGAAGCAGGGCAGCGATTTGGAGGTTTGAGGTGACAAGCCAGGGTGCCTATAGGTGAGGGACAGGGGGTGGCCGAGGCAAGAAGGTCTGCCTATTAAAATCCTGAAAATAAGCAGAGAAACGCCTCCCGGGACGATGCTCCCTTTCGGCTGCTTCCCGAGTGGCCCACAGATGCCGGAAACGCCCCGACCCTGTTCGTGCCTCGTGGGTCCCCGCACTCGGAGTCGCTGTCAGAGGTCAGTGCGCAGCCGCTCGGGGTTGAGGACATGGACCAGTATTTAGAAGTGGATCGTGAAGGCATTTCTGCAGCGGTGGGTTCGGAAAGTCCTCCTCGTGCCCCTGCCCCCGCCGCCCACTGTCGGGCTGGCCCGGAGCCACGCTCCCCGCGGGGCCACGGAGTCTAAATTGGACTGTGAAGATGGGCTTCCGGGCTACACAATCATTTGCTCTAAGCTGTATAAATAGTGATCTATTTGGGAATTCGTCGGAAGGAAGTTTTGAAGGTCACGCCCTTCCCAACATTGAGTGCATATGTATTTGATGTTTAATCTCGGGTTTTCTCTCATAATCCCGAGCGGCTTGGCTTCAGAAGTATTTTTAGCGATGGGAAATTGAATGTCAATTTGAGAGCATCTTCCCCCAGGGCGACCCCTCCTGCCCAGTGCACACATCCCTGAGCCCCGAGAAGAGCTGCAATCCCAGCCGATCCTCCGGGACAGAGCCAGTAGCTGCGGGCTGGTCGGCCCCCAGACGTGGCGCCCCCTCCAGGACCAGCCCCGCAATGCAGTCAGCTCGGGGTTCCAGAATATTCTCCAGGCCCCTGCGGCCCACCCTCCTCGGGCATTATGGAGATGGGTTAGGAACTAGAGAAAGGACCCAAAGCGGAGCCGAGGGGGCCTGGCTGCAGCCCACCCCCCACTCACCCACGCCCATCCCCTTCCACTGACTGTGGACCCGTAACAGTCAACATCAGAGGGGGTGTCTGCAGAACATACTGTGTCTCTGGAAGGTTCTGCCCAGCTCGTAGATGTGCTGTCCGGAGGAGGATGGAGGCAGGGAGGCCGTTGGCACCCCTCAGGCCTGGGGAGTTGTGCGGACATTGCTGCTGCTGGGAAGGACAGACCGGAGCAGGACCCTGGGCAGGTGGGCAGGGAGGCCTGGCCTGGAGTGTCGTCTCCGTGCCCTGGGAGGGGGACCCCAGAGGGCAGGACCTCACCTTCCAACCCCAGCACGCTGAACTGTGCCCCGCGTGGGGTAGGTGTGAAGTGAGTAACTTCTGTGTTCAGGGGGCTTTGGGAGGGGACTGAGAAAGAGGGGAGAAGACAGAAGTGTGTTTGCCAAGGGCGGATCCCTAAATCCGGGACCGGGAGGTTCTCACGACCCTGCCCTGCTCAGTTGCCTGGGGTGGTTCTCCAAGGCACGCAGAGTGCAGTCCAAGCCTCTCCCCATACAGCACAGGTCAGGGGGCCCTCCACAGCAGAGGCCCAGCCTCGCTCCCACCAGGGTCTCCCCAACATCCTCCTGACCCTCCTATGCTGAAGTCACTCGGATCTCGGGGCTCCTCCTCCTCGTCCCCGCAGTGCCGTCTCCACTAGATGACTTCCCCCTCCCACCCGCCTGCTGAAACCCTGTCAGTCCTTCAAAGCCATGCCAGTGCCTCCTCTTCCATGAGGGCCTCCCACCCCGCCACCCCTGTGCCGAATCAGTGATTCCTTCTCCCACATCTCGTACGGCATGGCGTGTCTGATTAGAGCGGGCGTCTGTGTGTCTGGTTCCCACAGTCAGCCCCGGTGCCTGGCGCACCGCGAGGCCTCGCGGGGTGTTTATTCAGTGCACCGTCCTCTGGCCTGCTGACCAGGGTGGCATAAGACGTGGGCTCGTGTGCACCGAGCGCTGAGCTTCCCGGGGAGAAGTGCTCTCAGGTCCCATGAAAGGCTCTCCTTCCCTTTGAGACAAGTGTTGTCAGGACTTTGGAGCCAGAATGGGTTCCGATTTGAGCCCCACCTCCTACAGGCATGCGTCCTTGAGCATGTTCTAAACTGATGTGAACATTGGTTTTCACGCCCGATAAACGTTAAGAGTAGTTCACGTGGTTATGGTGAGGTTGAAGTGTGATAATTTATGTAAAGTCCTCAGTGTAGTGTGCACACATTGTAAGTGGTCAACGAATGGAAACTATTAGCATGGTGGTGATGGTGGAGATGAGGAGGAGGTTGGTGGCGATGGGGATGGTGGTGATGGTGGAGATGAGGAGGAAGTAGGTGGCGATGGGGATGGTGGTGATGGTGGAGATGAGGAGGAAGTAGGTGGCGATGGGGATGGTGGTGATGATGGAGATGAGGAGGAAGAGGATGGTGATGGGGATGGTGGTGATGGTGGAGATGAGGAGGAAGTAGGTGGCAATGGGGATGGTGGTGATGATGGAGATGAGGAGGAGGTAGGTGGTGATGGGGATGGTGGTGATGGTGGAGATGAGGAGGAGGTTGGTGGTGATGGGGATGGTGGTGATGGTGGAGATGAGGAGGAGGTTGGTGGTGATGGGGATGGTGGTGATGGTGGAGATGAGGAGGAGGTTGGTGGTGATGGGGATGGTGGTGATGATGGAGATGAGGAGGAGGTTGGTGGCGATGGGGATGGTGGTGATGATGGAGATGAGGAGGAGGTTGGTGGCGATGGGGATGGTGGTGATGGTGGAGATGAGGAGGAGGTAGGTGGTGATGGGGATGGTGGTGATGGTGGAGATGAGGAGGAGGTAGGTGGCGATGGGAATGGTGGTGATGATGGTGATGAGGAGGAGGAGGATGGTGATGGTGATGGGAATGATGAGGTGATGGGGGTGGTGATGCAGAGTGTGATGATGGTGATGGTGATGTCCAGGGTGGTAATAGGGATGATAGGGGTGGTGATGGACATGGTGGTGATGGTGAAGAGGATGGTGGTGATGATAATGGGAATGATGGAGGCAGTAGGGATGGTGATCGGGAAGCTGATGAAGATGATGATGGGGATGAGGGGATGATGGAGATAATGATGGAGATAATGATGGGGATGGTGGTGATGTTTCTGCCATTTTTAGGCTCAGTGAGGCCCTATGCCTTCAGGGCTTTGTAAGCCTTTCTGATATCTGACCAGTGCCAGGCCTTGATCAGGCGCACTGACCACCCTGCCCCTCCCCCTCCTGTCCTCTGTGCCTTTGCCCATAGGAAAGACTCTCCAGACCCTCAGTTTCTGCCTTGTGGGCCAGGAAAGGCACCAAGTAAAATCTTTGCTAAATCCCTGCTTTTCAGGGCCCATCAGCTGCTGCTTATTAGAGTTTCGCGCATCCCTGTGACATATCTTTATTGTCAGGTTAGAAGAAAATATTCTGCTCGTTTGCAGCGTTCTCATTATATTCCCTTTATAACAATTTCTAAAAGAGAATAAATATAAAATATTTCTCTGTATTGTGGCAATATTTCAGCCTGACTTTAATATGCTGCATGGTTTTCCAACTCACAATTCTTCCAAGCTTGTGATGACAGTTAAGAAATCTTCAGGCCCGAGAAAACATGTGGATCAATGAGTTAGGAAAAGCGCAGGACACTTTATGGGTATTCGGGGAGAGGGCGTGCTGCCAGCTCCGAGGTGCTGTCTCAGCCCCCTGCCCCGGGCCCTTCCTGAGAACTCCGAGGGCCAGTGGCGGGCACTTGGTCTGGAGGGGCCTGGCCAGGGCCTCTGGCTGGGCCTGGCTGCCTCCAGATGGCAGTCACAGCCTACCCCAGAGGACTGGACACTTGGGCATCAGATTTCTAGTCCCCCCCTGGAGCCCAGACCCCGCTGTGCCGTCAGCCCCGGGCACAGGGCAGGCATGCCCTCTGTCTGTCCCTGAAGTGGACTCAGCAGCGCCCTGGGCAGCCCACCAGTGGGTGTCGGAAAGGGCATTAAGTTGCTCTCCCTGGACAGGCATGACTTTGGGGTGGACATGGGCAGTTGGGCCTGCTGGGGGCCTCTTGCCCTCTGCCATGCTGTCTCTCGAGTTGGTCCCAGCCCATCTGCAGATCAGGACCCCGTGGGAGAAGTCTGCCCTTGCACCTTTGCTGAGGGTACCCCCTTGCCCAGAACGCCCTTCCCTCCCCCTCCGACTGCCCAGGTCCCTCCTGACCTTTGAGATGTAAGTCAGCCAGCCTTTTCTGATTTCTGAGCCCCTGGAAACACCCTCTCCTTCACTCCCTCCAACTCCTCACCCCCAGCTCTCTGCGTTCTGCCCGGGGTCTCAGCACATATGGTCTGGGTGCTACCCATGCCCCCAGACCCTGAGACCTCCAATGGCAGTGAGTATGTGTGGGTCACCGACTTCCCTCTGGTGGTGGGGCAGTGGACAGTGCCCAGCATGTCGTGGGCACCCAGGCAATTTGCAGTGGTAGTGCCAGGGGTACACCTGGGCCCTGGTCCTCCAGAAGCCTGTGGTCAGTTCTGGAGAATAAGCCCTAGACCCAGGGATACTGGAATAGCCCTTACTGAGCGCACCGGGGGAGCTGAGGGGACCCGGGGCAAGGACGGAATGTGAGGGCAGCTGCTGGCCGGACAGGTTCTAGGTGCCAGGACTCTTCTCTTGCCTGTCTAACCCCAACCTCGAGAGCCAGGCATGACACGCCCATTTCTGTAGAGGAGAAACAGCCCCGAGAGTTGCCGGAAAATGACCTCCCAGAGGTCACATGCCAGGAGGTAGAGAAGCCAGGCTATGTGGAGCAGGGATGGGAGGAGCATGTCCCAGGAGCAGTGGGGAGATGGGTGCCCCATCCCCCCCGGAAAGATGAACAAGGGCTCACCTGGGTGAGGGAGCCTCCTGATGTTTCAGAGGGTGGGGGCTGGGGCACGGCTCTGTCTTGGTGCTGGCCTCCGTCGAGGGGCCGACGGCAGGGCTAGCCTTTGGCACCGGCTCCCCCCCTGAGCATGGCCCGGGGAAGGCAGCTCCTCTGCAGGAAGCAGCAACTTCCGTTGTCTGAGTTCCGTGCTTTCGGACAAAATTCTGCGCACTGCCCCCCTTCCGTGGCCCTGCCTCTCGGTATCGCCGCCCAGCCTCTGTCTCCCAGCTCCCCCAGGAGAGAGCTGGTGACATCCTCTCTCGTCTGCTTCACTTTCCACCAGAAATGCCCAGGTGGAGCCCCTGGGCAGACCGGTAGCAGTGGGCATGCTGCCCTCCAGCCAGGACCAGCCCCAGAGGGGTCTGCAGGCCCCCAGGCCCCCCAGGCGGAGGCAGGCGGTCTCCCTGTGCTCCAGCCCCATGTACCCCCACCCCCATGCTCCCGTAGACCCCAGGCTGCCTGACTCCTGCCCTGAAGCTTCCGGAGAAAGAAACTTTCAAGCCTGAGGCTTGTAGCTGCCCCAACAGGCTGACTGTGGGCAGCAGAAAAGAAGGAGGGGCTGTCGGCCATCTCCTCCCTGCACCCCTCTCCTCCCTGCACCCCATCTCTTCCCCTTACCCCCTCTCCTCCCTGCACCCCTCTCCTCCCTGCACCCCTCTCCTCCCTGCACCCCATCTCTTCCCCTTACCCCCTCTCCTCCCTGCACCCCTCTCCTCCCTGCACCCCCTCTCTTCCCCTCACCCCATCTTCTGCCTCCCTCCTGGCAACCAGAGCTGGACCCCCTGCCTCCTGGCAGGTGGGGGCTCTGTGACACCTCTTTTCCTTTTCTTGGCATCCCCCCGGACGGGACCTTTGCAGCTGGGGGTTTGGGAGCCGTCAGCCTGTGTGATTGTCCACTCCTGCCCAGGGCCACCCCTGCAACTGTGAGGGCCCCGAGGAGCACCTGAGTGCTTCCTGCAGAAGGGTCCCTCCAGGTGCCTGCTTCTCGGGGAGGGGCTGGCCCGCACTCCAGTGGCCAGGAGAGGTCGCTGGGGCTCACTGACAGAAGCGTGAAAGCAGCGACCTTGGCACGCACAGCCGCCCCGACGCAGCTGCGGAGCACCGCTGAGGGCAGGCGGTCAGCCCAGGGCCACAGGCTGTGCGGCCGTTCCTACAATGCTGTCCAGTTGCCAGAACAGCAGGGATGGGCCCAGGAAGGGGCGGGGTGGGGAGTGGGTGTGGCTGAAGGGCTGGGAAGGTGCTGAGTCAAGGCTGCGTCCATGCATCAGTGCCCAGGTGTGGTTGTGATGGAAAGAGAGGCCCAGGGGGTCCAGGATGGGGTGGCCCTGCCCTGGGACCCACCCTCCTCAGGCAGGTGGTGGAGAGTGACATCTGTGGCCCAGCCTGGGGCTGCACCGCGGGCCTCCTCTCCCACGTTCAGCCCCTGCCTTCCTGGGAGCCCCTCCTGCAGCCTTTCTGTCCTGGGCTCCTGCTCTCCTCCCCTTTCCCAACTTGCTCTCGGAAAAGGAAAGCCGACCTCGATAGCTCTGAGCATCTGCAGAGTTCTGTGCTCTTCCCCAGGGACAGCCATGGTGGCAGCCACGACCTGCCCCTTCCAAGGACTGCGGCAGGGACACCTGCCTTCTCCACGTGGGCCAGGGCACTGGTGTGTGCACAGCTGTCCCAGTGGGCAGCTGGGAGGAATGCACCGTTCACTCGCTCATTCATGCAGGCATTCATGCAGTCATTCATTCATGCATTCATTTATTCATTTATGCAGTCATGAAATGCCCCCAGGACCCGCACTGTGTTGCAGGACCCTCTCTAGGCACTGACTGTTCTGAAATGAATCTGACGTGGCCCTGCCTGCTCCTGACAAGCTTAGAGGCCCCTGAACTCCTTCCCTGTCAGGCACTAGCTCGGACCCGGAGCCCAGAAACCCAAGGCCTGGAGTCCTGTCGGGGCCCTGAGGCCTCTGCCCGTGGACTCTGCCGTGCCCCTGCCCGCTGCCACTGCGTCCTGGGCCCTGGGGAAGGCAGCGGCAGTGGAGACCACGTCCCCGCCCTGGGGGTGCGCGTCGGGCTGACCTGGGGCTGACCTGAGGGCAGGGGGTGGTCTGTGCAGAGGGCCCTCCCTGATGACAGCCCTCAAGGGATGCACCCTGCGCCCTGGAGGGCACTGAGCTCACAGCACGGGTCCCGGGCCCCCCGCCCGGCTGGCATCGCGGGAGGAAAGACGGGGGCTGGGAAGCACCCCGCCACCTGCGCCCACCAAGCAAATTCGATTTGCAGGCAGGAGAGGGAGGCTCTGGGCTTCTCAGCCCATTATTTATCCAGTAGATTCTCAGCTTTGTGGCAGCTCAGACCACAGCCTGGCATGAATACCAATTGGAGACAAGCTCCTCCCGGTCGTCCTCCAGCCCAGGCCCCGGTCATCCGGGAGGGGGGGGGGGTGGGGGGGACAGGATGCCACAGGAGGAGAAGCTGGGCAGATCGGGGTGCTGTGACGCCCTGTCCTCGGGACCAGGGGCGCGCTGGCTGAAAGGCTGATGCCCAGAAGCACGGCCGTGGGGGACCCCTCCTGGGGCCACCGGAGGGATCCCCCCAGTCCGGCAGCAGCTCTGAGAAGTTCAGTCTCATGGCCCAGGAAGGTCGGCTGCAGACACTCCCTGTCGAGCAGGTGTTTCTCAGGCAGTGGGGTCGCGTTGAAGGATGATTCCGGACACTTGTCCCCTCTGTCCATCGGCCTGAGGCACCATAAAGGGTTAACTTAGCTCTGAGGCAGTTGACCCAGTTAATTTTTTTTAATTTATTGTTATTGATGAAATGACTACAGGTATCTCCTTCCCCCTCTGCATGGACACCCTCCTCCGCACCCCCGTCCCCACCCCCACGCCTTCACGCGGTGTTGTCTGTGTCCCTTGGTTATGCATATATGCAGTTCAGTTCTTTGGTTTATCTCTGTCTGCCTGCCCCCCAAGTTGATCCAGTTTTGATGCTGTTTCTTCTTAACTGGGGCTGGGGTCCCTGTGGACTGACGGGGAGGTGGGTTGTGACGTGTGTCAGGAGCTGAGGGCCCTGCTGTCCCGGCAGGGCACGTGGAGAGGCCGGAGCCCTCACACGCCTGGCACGGGGTGGCGCATTCGGACCCGCCTGGGGAGCCTGTCTCCTGGCTGGGAGGTGGCAGGATGGGCCTCACGGGAGACCCGTCGCTCCAGATCCCCAGTCTCGAGACCCTAATCTGGGGCACAGGGGGGCCAAGAGCAGAAGGGGAGAGTGGGCATTTGTGGGCAGGCAGGGAAAGCTGCCCAGACAGAAGGGGGCCCGCAGAGTCCCTCCCCCCACACCAGTCCTCACAGCCCACTCTCAGGAGCCCGCCTGCTGCCTGGCCCCCCTCGGCCGACAGCCTCTGGACTGTACTTGGGGGTATGTGCCAGCCCCTCAGACTGGGCAGCTTGAACAACAGACACGCGTGGTCTCGGTTCCAGAGGCTGGACGCCCACGCTCAGGGCATGGGCAAGGCCGGTTCCCACTGAGGCATGAGGGAGGGTCCGCCCGGGCTCTCCCAGCTTCTGGTGTGACGCTGGCTCCTTGGGGCCTTTGGCCTGTGGAGCATCAGCCCAGCACCTGCTCCGTCTCCACGTGGCGTTCTCCGTGTGCGTGTCTGTGTCCGAGTTCCCATTTAGAAGGTTGTCACGTTGGTTAGGGCCCGCCCTAATCATCTTAACCCCAATTTCCTAGTATCCGGGGTTGAGATGTCCACATACGAATTAGAGGGTTTGGGAAGACACAGTCCAACCTATAACAGACCCTTCCCCTGGGAGGCCTCAGTCTCTGGGGCTGAAGAGAGGCCCCCGCTGCGGGCTGGTTTGAGGAGGGTGAACTTCATGCCTGGCACCCTGATCAGACAAGTTTTTGACAAAAAATTTTTTGTCTTTATTGATTTTTTTTTTTAGACAGAAAGGAAGGGAGAGGGAGAGGGAGAGAGAGATAGAAACATCCATGAGAGAGAACATCGACTGGCCACCTCCTGCATGCCCCCCACTGGGGATCAGGCCCACAACCTGGGCAGGTGTCCTGACCGGGAATCGAACTGGCAACCTCCTGGTGCAGGGTCGACGCTCAACCACTGAGCCACACCGGCCGGCGTGACCAGGCAGGTTTTTAACTCAGAGGTCGGGGGGAACAGAAAGAGCGTGGCGTTCGGAGCCGGGAAGGCCTGAGCAGGGTGGGGAGCTAGGACACACCCTGGCCCCTCTGCCTCACTTTCTCGCCTGTGAATCGCAGCGCCTGCCTGTGCTTCTGCAGAACACGGAGCCCTCGGCTGTGCCCGTAGCAGGCACGGAGACAGCGCCTCCCGCCCCCGGTAGCGGCCTACAGGTTCTCGTGAGAAAGGCTCAGCGCGAGGGTTTGCAGAGGATGGCCAGCCACCCCACAGAGCCGCCTGAATTCAGGTGTCTGCTCCTGGGCCAGGCTCTAGGGTCCCGGCCCGGCTGTGCCCCACAGTGATTATGGGCAGGAGCATGAGTCGGGAGGCCTCCGGGTGCAGCGGCCTTGAGTCCTTGCTGTGGGTGAGACTGGAGGGGAGAGAGCTGCGCATCCAGCTCGGGGGAGCAGAGTCTGGGCCCGGGATGTCCAGGTGCAGAGACCTGAGCCCCACACCGTGCATGATGCACGTGGGCAGGAGGCTTGACCTGTGGGCCGTGGTTTCCCCTGTCTGTGAAATGAGGAGACCTGAGATCCTTTTGTGGAATCGTCTCTAGAATCCTGTGAGGCTTTGTGGGGTCCCTGCAGGCTGGTCTCTGGCAAGGGAGGGAGGCAGCACCCAGGAAAGCCGGCGGCAGACAGACGGCACCCCCACCTCTGCACGTGCTCAGCACGTAACCATCACTGTTCCCACTGCGCAGGCAAGAACAGGCCTCTGCACCCACCACCCAGGGAGAGAGGGTTTCAGTTCAAGGCCGGGGAGCCCTGGCTTCCTCTTCTCCATCCTGAGCAGGCCTGTCGCCAAGGTCCCCCTGGGGCAGAGCCGTGGCATCCCCAGCGGGAAGAGGCCTGGCCAGGGCCGGACCGCTGCCCGGGAAGGAGCCGTGCACCGCCAGGAAGGCCCGGAGCGCTTCGAATCTGCACCCTGCAGGCCTGACGGATTGCACCATTCAGAGTGCACATATTTTTTTAATAATCTGTTTCCAAAATTAGTCTTTCACTGTGTAACAGCAACCACAAACAGCGTGAGACACTCTTTTAACTTTGTCAGTGGTAGATGTTTGTTTTCCCCCAAGAGCGGCAGAGGGAGGGAGAGCGGCAGAGGGAGGGGACCGTCCCTGGCTCCCAGCACCCTGTCCCGCAGTGTCTGGCCCCCACCCTCATGGAGCTCCAAGGACCCCCCGAACGGGCCTTCTCGTCCCCTTTCCCATGGCTTGGGGGCAGGTAGCATCACCTCTCTGCACCTCGGTTTCCTCAAGCATACCGTGGCCTGGCCGTAGTTACTTAATGAAGCACAAAGTAGGTGCTCAGTTAACGTCCAGGTGAGGCAGCTGCGCCCTCTCCCTCGCCCTCCGGGTGGCTCTGGAAAGCTGACTCTGTCTGGGTTTTACTCGTCCTGTTGAGGCAAAGTTCTCAGACCTTATTTCTAACTCGCGTCCCCTTTGGATGAGCCTCATGAATCTCCCCCGGGGGTCCAGCCCAGCCCACTGTGAGCCGCTCAGTTTCTCCACCAGCCAGGACTGTCATTGAGTTTGTTTCTGTTGTTTGTAATTCAGAGCAATAGGCTCTTCCCACATCTCCAAAATGAAACGCGGTGTGATACTGAGTGCGTTTGTTCAGACTGCTTCCCACGCCCAGCACCCTGGTCTGCTCCCCGGGGGGGGGGGGGCATGCGCCTTCAACTCCCCCTTGAAAAACTCCAGCGGGTGTCAGAGCGGCAAAGCTGCCGGCTCTGCAGGAAACACCAGCTGGGCGCCCTGCCCCCTGCCGGCCACCCTGAGGGGAAGCAGCCCTCGGGGAGCCCTGGGTGGGGGTAAAAGAGGAGAAAGGGAGGCCAAGGCACAGGCTACTCCGGTGTGGGGGCGGCTGCGGCCGGGGCCTGGGAGCTTGGTAAAGGGAAGGGTGGCATCAGAGTGACTTCCTGGGAGCTGGGGTCCTGAGCTCCCGGAGTCGGCAGAACTGGAGTGGGCTGGGGGGAGGGGCGGCTTGGCAGGTGGAGGCAGCACCTTGGAACGCGGCCTTGAGACGGGACTGAGCACGGCCGAGGGGCAGCGGGCAGAAGCAGCTCTGCGTCCTTGTCCGGCGGTCAGGCGGGCGGGGAGCCCCCCGTTGCTGCGGTGTGGCCGGGCCCCCGTGGCTCAGCACGGAGCCTGCTCCTGCTTCCCCCTGCTCCCAGGCCACGCGGGGCTCTGGAGGGTTCAGAGGGCCACCCGGCCTGCGTCCGCCAGCAGGCCCCTGCCCAGGCCCCCCTGCGCCCCAGCGCTGCCCCCTCCCGCGTGCTTCCAGGAAGTGCCGACGGCTCGGTCTCCCCACTTCTCTCCGGAGTCCGCCCACATCCAGACGAGACCCTCGTGCTCAGCGCGCGAGGAGGCTGTGGTGATTAAGCACTTAAATTGATTAATCAGATTTCCTGTGATGAGAACCACTGTCATTCATTAATCTGAGCGGGATTATAAATAAGAGATGGCAGATACAGGAGACAAGCGTGTTGACAGATCGATGTCACGGCCTGAATCCCAAGCAGGGAGTGTGCCCCTGCCCAGGGCTTTCGCTGTGAGCAGGGGGGACAGCGCCCCAAGGCGGGACGGCCCAGATGAAAGGATGAGCCTGGGGTGGGGGGGATGCGGGCATGCATACCAAGGGCCGGGCGCAGGGCTGTGCTCCCGACAGGTGGCCGGGCTCCCAGAGGGAAGAAGGTCTGGGAGTCCGTCCCCTGCAGGGCTCACGGGCTGTGTGACTGAGGTGCTCAGCCCCTCCGGCCTCCAGCCCACGGGTGAGGGGTGAGAGGGGCCCCTCCCTGCTGGGTGGCCGTGCACCGTGCACCGTGGGGGAGGTAGCGGCCGTGACCCGTTCCACAGGTATTTCCCGAGCGGCCTCTGTGTGCCTGGACAGTGTGGGTGTGCAGGGTCTGCAGGAGGAGCGGTGCGTGGCCCTGCCCCTCTGACAGCTGGTGTCCTTGGACAGCAGACGGCAGGGCGGCTGCACGCCCACCGCGGGGGGCGAGGGCGTGGAGAGCACAGGCCTGGGAGGCGGTGTCCCCAGGAGCCTGGCCTTCAGGGAGCGGGAGACTTTCCTGAGAAAGGACCGCGCGGGCTGAGCTCTGAGAAAGGCCGGCCGACTCTGTGAGGAGGGGCAGGGAGGCCAAGAGATGGTTCTAGAAGGAGAGGAGGGCATGGAGGTGCTGAGCCAGGAAAAAGCAGGGAGCCGTTGTCCGGAGGCCAGAGTGGCAGGGAGGGGGATGCCAGCCCCAGAGAGGCCTAGGGGTGGGCAGCAGCCACATTCCTTGGGGGGAGGCTGCAGAGCAGAGGGGCCTCCTCACAGCGGCATGCGGGGCCCGCCCACCTCGCCAGCCTTCCCTGGCTCCATGTTCTCTGCTGACCTCCTGGCCCCCGATGTCTGTCCCTGGTCTTCATGCACCTCTTCCCAGAGTGGTTCCCGCCCGCTGGGGATGCGCTCCTGACTCTGGCCTCCTTGGCACCGCGAAGCCATCGGCTCCCAGCCCAAGTGTCCTGCTTCCCTGCCCAGGTTGAACCCCAGTGACGGCCCCGCAGAGCGCGGCGGCCTCAGTAAGCCAGACACAGAGGCGACTACCCATGTGTGTGATGGCCTGACGCCTGTCCCCGCTCCCCTGGGGTGTGGGCCTCAGGAGGCGGGACCCGCCGGGCTGCCCCGGGCCCCGGGCATCCTCAGCCCCAGCCAGGGGCCGGGCACAGGGCAGGCCTTGGCCAACACCTGTTGCGTTCCTGGATGCCGAGTCAAAGTGGCCTTGTGAGCATCGTCGAGACGGTGGCCATGCCGGAGAGCAGCGGAAAAGGCCCCGCCAGGGACATCCAGGCCCTTGTCCTCTGGGCGTCGGGACCTGGGCCACCTCAGTGCCGCAGTGTTCACGGGGCCCCAGCGTGGCCTGTGGCCCTGCGCAGGCACCGGGAAGGTGGTCCTGCCTTCCGGCTGCACCGAGGGGCCGGAGGGATGGGCGGGGCGGGCGAGCACGGAGATCGTGGCAGGGCACCGGGGCTGGTGTTGGGACCAGAGTCCCGGGGCAGCAGTGGGGGCTTGAGATGGGATCACTGGGGAGGGTGGGGCGGGGGTCCGAGGCAGGGGTCGGGCACACGCACACCGCCCCTGCCCTTTCCGTCCATGTGGACCACCTGACATCCTGTGCAGGGTCTCGAGGCAGTCTCGGCCCGGGGCCCGGGCCAGAGAAGGAGGCCACATCTCTGCCCAGATGCAAGGACCAGAGCACCGGTCTCGGCCTGGCCGGGCTCACAGTGATCACTCAGGGAGCCGTGCCCTCCGGGCCCCTGGGGGGACACGGCAAGAGTGTGGAGGCAGGAGTGGGCAGGGAGAAGTCTAGTGCCTCACCCCACAGAGGACCCCGCGGGTGGTCAGTGAGACTAAAGCTGTCCCCCTGCTGCGTTAGCCCTTCCAGTGCTCTGCCGAATGGCTGAGCAAGTTACCACCGTAGTGTCGGCTCTACACCCCTTCCCCCGCGGGGTGCGCCAGCTGTGTCCCCCTGCTGCGTTAGCCCTTCCAGTGCTCTGCCGAATGGCTGAGCAAGTTACCACCCTAGTGTCGGCTCTACACCCCTTCCCCCGCGGGGTGGGCCGGCTGTGTCCCGGCGCCCGCCCAGGATGACCTTGGCCAGGCACCGTTGAGGATAACCTTGGCCGGGCACTGTTGAGGATAACCTTGGCCCGGGTGCCGTCGGGGATAACCTTGGCCGGGGCACCGTTGAGGATAACCTTGGCCGGGCACTGTTGAGGATAACCTTGGCCGGGGCACCGTTGAGGATAACCTTGGCCCGGGCGCCGTCGGGGATAACCTTGGCCGGGGCACCGTTGAGGATAACCTTGGCCCGGGCACTGTTGAGGATAACCTTGGCCGGGGCACCGTTGAGGATAACCTTGGCCCGGGCGCCGTCGGGGATAACCTTGGCCGGGGCACCGTCGAGGATAACCTTGGCCCGGGCACCGTTGAGGATAACCTTGGCCCGGGCACCGTTGAGGATAACCTTGGCCCGGGCACTGTTGAGGATAACCTTGGCCGGGGCACCGTTGAGGATAACCTTGGCCCGGGCACCGTTGAGGATAACCTTGGCCCGGGCACTGTTGAGGATAACCTTGGCCGGGGCACCGTTGAGGATAACCTTGGCCCGGGCGCCGTCGGGGATAACCTTGGCCCGGGCGCCGTTGGGGATAACCTTGGCCCGGGGCACCGTTGAGGATAACCTTGGCCCGGGCACCGTTGGGGATAACCTTGGCCCGGGGCACCGTTGAGGATAACCTTGGCCCGGGCGCCGTCGGGGATAACCTTGGCTGGGGCACCGTTGAGGATAACCTTGGCCCGGGCACCGTTGAGGATAACCTTGGCCCGGGCACTGTTGAGGATAACCTTGGCCGGGCACCGTTGAAGATAACCTTGGCCGGGCACCGTTGAGGATAACCTTGGCCTGGGCACCGTTGAGGCCCACTGTGCGCTCAGCACCATGGACTGCTCGGATGTCTGGCAGCTCAGCCGGGCCTCTCCTGGCACTGAGGTGTCTGCACCGTGAGGGGCCTGTGCCAGCTGGGTCTCGGGACATGTGGGGGAGGAAGATGGGGCTGTGGACTGTGTCCTGTGATGCACTTTGCCCAGCCCAGGTCCTGGGTGTCCTTCCTTGATCCCTGGGCCCCGGGCTGGGGTGGGAATAAACTAAGGAGGGCCCAGTTTCTGCCCACCGAGGGAGGAAGGAGACAGGGTCTCGGCCCGCGGGGATGGCCAGTGAGCCGAGGATGTGGGTGTGCCCGGACAGTCAGAGCCAGCTCAGAGCAGTGGCGAGTGGGGGCACGGCCCCCTGAGAGCAAATACTGCTTCCCTGGGCACAGGAACAGGGCTTTGCCTGCCCCCCCCAAACCAAAGCGAAGCAGGTGCAAAGACAGAGAGGTCTGAAAATACGCTCTGTGTTCGAGGATTCGCCCGGCACATTGCTGAGCACCTACTATGTGCCGCAAAGCAGGGCCTGAGAACAGAAACAAGTGTGGCCCTCCGTGAACTCACACTCCGGTGGGGGGACAGGCTGGCGGCCGCCGTGGGGCTAAGCAAAGGGCACCCCGATGAAAGCACCCCCAGCCGCCTCTTTGCACCAAGGGTGAGAGCTCATGGCGTCGGTTCTGAAGGAAAGGCGAAGTCGCTGGGAACGAAGGCCAGCCTACGGCGACCTGGACAGACAGGGCAGGAGGAGTGTGGGCGAGCGAGGCCACGGAGCGGCCAAGGAGGGGGGAGAGGTCTGGGTCTCCCAGGGGCGCTCCAGAGTGCGGGGAGAGGGGATGGCCGAGGGGGAGACGCTGCCGGGAGAAGAGACCACAGGAGGGGAGAGTTGGGGGAGAGGGGGAGCCTGTGGGAGCTGTGTTTGAGCCGAGTCTAACTGGTGGTCAGCAGGAGGTGCCCGGTGCCCACGGGAGCTGTGAGGCTGGGCCGGGTGGCCCGCCGAGCGAAACTGCCCGGGGTGACCCTGGACCAGGAGAGGCTCCACCAGGAGTGAGCAGGGTTGTCCCGAGACCCGTCCCAGGGCAGGAGGATTGATGTGACCCCTGGACTGGGAGGCACAGGTTGCCTGAGGCAGAAGGTGGGACACTGGAGACAGGGCAAGGACTTGGCCGTCAGCGGGAGTCCCCCTTCCGCCACTCTGCCCGTGTGAGACTCTCCCACGGGGTTTGACTTTTTCAAGTCTTCCAGGAAGGTCTGCGGTCACCCCTAAGGGGTGGACATCTCAATGGGCTGCTGCTACAAATAGCCGGCAGGGACCGAGGCTTGAAAGTGTCACCTGCTTGGGGACCCGGCCTAGGTTTGAGCAGACATTCAGGAGTCAAGACGGGGTCTCGAACGGAGCTCCTGGCCCCTGGGCGTCCAGAGGCCTGGGCTTTGGGGGGTGGACACTCAGGGCTGGGTTTCCCACACCTGGGCGTGGGGTCAGGTAGCGAGTGGGCACAGTCCCAGGCAGCCCCAAACGTTTTCCAACTCAGTGCGCCCTCCACCCCCCGCTCACCTTGCTGTGGGCCAGAGCTCGGTTTTAATGAGAAAAGAATTTCTCAGAATATTGAGTATAATTAAAACTCTACCATGGGGAGAAAAGGAGAAGGCCCGGCCGACGCGGAGAGAACAGAGGAAGTGAGGATGTTAACACACGACCCCCTCCCCTCTCCCAGTGACATGGATTATTAAGCCAGGTTGGAGAAAAGTTCCTATTAAATATTTAAATATTGCATTAAATATTCATCATCTCAGAAATTGCTTCCTCACAGATCCTTAGGTAAATATAGCAATATTTGATCACAGAAGCTACACGCGGAGGCCCAGAGAGGGGGAGAGTCTGTCTGGGGCTCGGTTCCCGTGGGCCCGGGGAATCCCACTCACGGAGGGGCCGGGACGGCAGGGCAGAGGCCCACCAGGGTGAGGGGCCTAGGTGACCGAGCCTCGGAGGGACGAGGTGACATGCAGGTCACACAGCTGGGGGCATGTTCTCTGTCCTCCTGAGTGGTCGGGGCCAAGCCTCAGTGAGAAGCTTCCCCGTGAGGAGGGGCCTCCCACCCTGAACGCAGGCTGTGGGGGCAGGGACCCCTCGTCTCCGCCTCCTGGGACAGGCCGTGCTGATGCTGGCCCGGTGCTGGGGTGAGGGACTGCGCCCTGTCCCAGGCCAGCGCTCACGGCCCAGGAGGGAGAAGACATCCTGCTGCCTCTTCCTCAGAGGACGCTTCAGGGTACCGTGAACCAGGCTCACCCCCAGGCCGCTCGGAGCCCAGAGCCCTCGGTGAAGTCACACGGATCCCCGTGTCACGGAGTCCCCACCGCTCCCCCACCCTGAGAACCAACCACACTCAAGCCTGTCCTCCTGCCCCCTCTCCTCCCCTAGGCAAATTCTGGGGTGAGCAGGAGGCCACAGGACTGGTGGGCCCGCTCCCAGGCAGCAGACGTGGGGTGGGGGTCCCCTGTGCGGATTCTGATGAGTGACCCCTGCTGCCAGTGCCCGCCCCTCTGGGCTGACGGGCAGGAAGGCGTGAAATCCGATGCTCCGGTGGGTCAGGAATGTTCTTGAGCCTCCGTGTCCTGGAGGAAGGACCACGCGCTGGAACAGAGCCTGGTCTCTCGGGACGTGGCCCGGGTGGCCGAGCTGAACCGGCAAGTGGGCGGCCAGAGGTTCGGGTTCCGGTGGCAGGAGGGGAGCAGGCCGGCCTCCGCCCACCGCGGGGAGGGAGGGAGGGAGAGCCCGTAGCAGCACAGGTGCGGAGCTGGGCAGGTGGGACTGGACCGCCCTCTGCACATTGGATCCCGACCACTCGTGTTTTAACGCTACCACGTGGCTGCCGGCGACAGGAAGCCTGTTTCTTTCCCACTGTGTGCGTCCAGGAGGTCGGTGCTTGCCTGTCATTGCACACGTCAGAGTAGTGCGTTCTCTCCTCCCGCAACTGCAGGCCTGTCGCGAGGCAGAGAAAACGCAGGGCTGGGAAGTCGAGCCCCTTTCCTGGGGCCCAGAGACAGCAGCTCCATGTGGGGGTGCCTGCCTCTCCCCATTAGGGATGCAGCCCGCTGCTGCCACCCCCAGGGAGGCTGGGCTCCTGGAGGCTGCAGGACAATCTGTTATTTCCCCCGGGGAGGCTGGTGAAGGTGTGTGCTCACTGGGGAGAAGCAGGTGTCATCACGAGGCCCAGGCGGCCTGGCCTGTAGGATCGGTTGCTGGGCTTCAGATCAGGCTGCTGAGTCTGAGACCTGCCCCCCAACGCACACACACATGTATGCACACACACGCGTGCGCACGCGCGCACACATGCGTGCATACACACGCGTGCGCACGCACACACACGCACACATGCACGCACGCTCCTTGGGCTCCTGGTCCAGGGAGCCCAGCCCTCCTGCCTGTCCCTGCTGCGTACCCAGCCAGCCCCTGTCATCCCTCCCTGTCCCTATTCCAGATAAATGTCATTTACCGTTCGTTCTCACCCAGATCGTACCTCTCAGAACCGACAGGGGCGGGTCTGGGAAGCAGGTCCCCAGGGCTCCAGGTGTTGTCCTGAGCAGCTGTGGCCGCCTGGGTCGATGCCCGCCACAGGACCTCCTGCCCCACTCGCACCAGCTGGCACTGACCCAGAGTCGTGACCCTAGGGATGCCGAGACCAACGTGCTCTGTCCCTGCTGGAGGCCCAGGCTCCATCTCTCCCGGGTGGCTTTCCCTCCTTTGGTCCTTGGCCCAGCGAGCTCTTCTGGAACATTCGGTGCCGGGACTGGGGAGGCATAGAGGATAATTAAGCCAACCCCCTTGAGAAGCTTTTCATGGCGAGGGAGGTCTCCACGCCTTCCTTCTGCCTCCATGCAGGCTCCTGGCGCGGTCTGGGGTGGGCAGTTGACTGTGGGCAGAGCCTGCACCCCCGCCGGCCCACCCCGACAGCCCACCAGCCCCCTTCCCTGGGCTGTCCTGGTTCCCTCCCAGCTGGTCCCAGCAACAGACCTCATCTGTGCCGGCCTGGTGCAGACCCCGGCGGGAGCAGGGGTGTCCGCAGAGGGGAGTTCAAGGTCAGGCCGTGACCATAGGATCAGACAGTCTCCCTGAAAAGAGGGGACCCTTTGAAATGGAGCAGGAAGGGGGTGCTAGACGTGGGAATGCTCCCGCTTCAGGCTGAGGGGAGGGCGGTAGGCTCGCTGGCCAGGGGGCAGGGCTGGCGTCCTCGTTCCCTGTGAGCCCTGGCTCCCCGAGGCTCAGCTGGACCCCAGATGGCCTGTCTCTCCCTGTCCTCGCGAGTCCCTGAAACTGAGGCAGCTTCTCGGGGACTGGGTGCAGCGGGATCTCGTCCCTCGTCTGTTCCTGGGCCTCAGTTTTGTGAGTTTTTTTAGTTGAGTTGAGGTTCATAACACATGAAGATAACCATTTTAAAGAGAACAATTCAGAGGTACCTAGTACGTTCACAAGGTTGTGTGGCCATCACCTCTAGTTCCAAAACATGTCACCCCCCCAAGGGGACCCTGTGCGTCAAGCGGTCACCCCCGGGTGCTCCTCCAGCGCCTGCTCACCGGCTGTCTGACCACGACGTGCCGCCGCGGGAGTCTCATGTGAAGGGATCCTACACGGGACCTTCGGGTCCGGCTTCTCTCTCCGAACGGGTGTCCTCAAGGTCCACCTGTGTCTGCGAACATGCCGTTCCTCTCGATGGCGCAGCAGGGTCCCCCGCTGTGAACATGCGTGTGCGTGTGCGTGTTGGACGCCTGCCGTTAACTCTGGGAGTTGCTCGGTCCTGTGTTCTGTTTGACTTTTGGAAGGACAGGCTAAGGTTTCTCTTTCAAGTTCAAGGGGATTGTTGAATAGCCTTCCTGTGGACGGCCCCGCGGGGCTCCGCACCGGCAGGGTGTGTGGTTGGGGAACAGAGAGTGAGGAGGAGCCAGACCACGGGGTGGGGGCACTGCCCTTCATCCTGGGGGCAGGGAGTGGACCCCGGCCAGGAATGACAGTGTGAGGGGGGCAGAGTCTTCCTTCAGCCTGCCGTCCTCACTGAGGAGTGGGGGCGCGGGGGCGAGGTGCAGAGGGCCGGCGTCTCAGCAGGGGCAGTGGAGGGATTCGCAGGACGGGAGCTCACAGGCGTTGGGGTGTGGTGGTGTGAGGGGGGGTTTCGTGGGCTGCACTTCAGAGCTGTGCCTCCGGGGCCTGCTGACCCTGTGCTGCCGCCCCCCCCCCCCCCTGGTGTGACAGGTGGCGTGAGGGGGCCTCAGACATGCAGGGTGCGGTCTGCTCAGCAGACTGGTCGTGCTGGCCTCCCCTTCTCTCCGGAGTAGAAGGCAACCTTCGGACTTTCGGGAGGAAGAGGGGTGTTGGCTGTGGGGATGGAAGACTCCCGCTCCAGAGAGGGGATCAGAGAGGCGGGCGGGGGGCTCCCTGTTACCTAGGAGCTGCTGCCTGGTCTTTGCCCCCACAGCCAGGCCAGGACCAGTGTGGCCCCTGCGTTGGGGTTGGTTCCGTCGGATTGTCCTGGGCAAGCTGGACGGTGGAGGTCTGACCCGTTTTCCCAGAGCAGGGTCCTGGCTCACTTGGTGGGGGAGCGCGCAGCTCATGGACCCGGAGGGGTTTCCGACTCTCTCTTCCCTTCCATTTGCATGTTGGCAGAGTTCTCGGGTCCCCAGTGTTGCTGCTTATATTAAAAGAAGCCCTGGCTACTTGAGAAAGCTGGAGAGAAAGGACAGGGTGTGACCCCCTGCAATACCCCCCACACAGCTGGGCAGGGTCTGGGCCTGGCCGCTGTCCCAAGCTGTCTCTCTGGGGGCAGTTGAGGGGTAGCATTGTATTCAGAGTTGGGGCAGGTGACATCGTGTCCCTGTGGAGAGTCAGCCTCAGATTCCAGGAGGACGGTGTATCTGGGGAAACTGAGGAAGCCTGTGTTGACCGAAGACGTCCTGCGGGCCGGTCACTGAAAACATGTCGTCATTTAACCAGTGAACCTGCAGGGCGGGGGCCACCTCCCCCCGCCGTCTCCTGACAGGGGCGCCGAGACTCGGGGACCAAGTCCCCGCCCAGGCAGCCGTGCTTGGGAAGTGCAGGCCCGTCCCACACCCAGGTCTGGCCTGGAAGGTCAAGGATCAGATCAGGATGGGCGGGAAGGGGCCCCTGACCCCAGTCGCCTTCCTCCCGAGGTGCCCAGGCCCGGTCAGCAGTGCTGGGCAGAAGGCTCCAGCCGGCCGGGCCTGAGGGCACAGGGCTCCTTGGGGACGACCCTTTCCCTTGCCCTCCCCACGAGGGCCGGTGTTCACAGCCCTGCATGCAAAGGGAGGGAGGCCTCTCGGCCAAGGTCACGCAGCCCTCCGTCTGCCAGTCGGTGTTTCTGCTGAACCACGGACGCCTCCCTCTGAGCCGTCCTTGTGGAAGCCTCGCTCTCGGTATCATTAGCATGACTGCCTTTCCCATCCTGCGGATGCGTGACCGGAGGTCAGGGAGACCGAGGGACTTAGCGGGGTCCGTCCCCCTCCTCAGTGACGCCAGGGCCGTGGGCACGAGGAGAGGACGTCTGCAGCTGTTTCAGCCCGTTGGTTCATTGCTAGGGGGAGGGGAGGGGCTGAGCAGCCCTGCTGGAGTGCCCCCAAGGCTCCCAGGGCACCCAGACGCGCTGCCCATCCTGATATGTGTCTCGGGCCTGAGCCGGCCCTGGGCGTGATCCCGTTTGCGTGTGTCTGACGTTGGCCCGGGTCGGTGCCTGACCCCGGGATGCTTCCATCCCCGGCGGGCGCTGCCCTGCCACCGTCTCTTTCTCGGGGATGTATGTGTGAACTTGAGGAAGAAAATCGGGAAAGGCCAGCTCCCTCTGTCCAGCCCATTAATTCTGCATGCCCGGGCCCAAATTAACCTTGGCACGGCTTCGAGAGGAGAGAGTAATTCTAACCTTAAAAATCTGCTGATTAAAGCTGGTTTTAGGAATTCGATTCCACTTAATGTCTTGGCAGGGAGCCCAGCTTCGCATTAACACAGCCGCAGACGGGCCCTGGCGTTCCCTCCGCCGTCCTAATAAACAAACCCACTGTTGCTCTGAGCACCGTTCCTTCCCTGGCCCCTTGCCGCACGCAGCTGTGTTGACGAGGGCCCTGGGTCCCTGGACGGTGTCCCCGGGGCTGGGGCGCAGTGCCGGGAGCTGGGTCCCAGCCGGCTCCGGAGTGGAGCGGCGGTCGCAGCCGGGAAGGCCGGAGCTCCCAGCCCTGCGCCGAGCAGAGCTCACACCACCAGAATGGCCTCCGAGGGCGGTGGGAGCCAGGCCCTGCTCCTTCTGGGAACAGGGGCCACGGCACAGAGGAAGGACAAGGGCCCACTGTCTGGAATGGACAAAGGCTCCTGGCACCAAAGGACACGGCCCTTGGCCTCCCCCGCAGGGACCCAGTCTCTCCATTGTTCACCCTGCAGCTGAAAGGTACACACTGGTCAGGGCCTGTGTGGGACCAGATGCCCGGAGAGAACTCGGAGGCTCGGTTGTGACCCTGGTGGCCTGGGGAGGGGGGAGGGGAGCAGCCCACTACACCTGGCTGAGGGAGGGGCCCAAGGGTGGGAAAGCACCTGGACTGGAGCCCAGTCCGAAGCTCCACCCCTTGGTCACTATGACCACAGCCCAGGGAGAGCGAACCCGGGCCCCTCCCTCCTGCCGGTGTTCTAGGGAAATTCACCGCTTGGATCGGCTCCCTCTCTAAATCTAAATTTACCTTATTATCAATTTTTAGCTTCCATTTTATGCCCACTAATTTATTAATCCTGGATCCCCCAAAAACAATAAAGCCGAAGCTCCAGAGGTTTTATTTATATCCTTAAACATGGTTTTTATGCCTTTTTATCTAAAAATTCATTTGATTTTTATTGCCATCCTCACTCACGGTGCGGCGCGGTCCGGCTGCAGCCGCTTTGTTAGCCGGGCTCCTCGGCCGGCCCCTCCCTCAGGAAGGGGGCCCGGGCGGGGGGGGGGACCCCGGCGCAGCGTGGGGGCCCTGGCAGCGGCGGCCCTGAGGGCGTCTCGGAGCTCACTCTGTCCCCTGACCACTGCGCTTCTGTCTAGGTCCCTTCCAGCCCATGCTGTGAAGGGGGGGCCTCCAGGGTGAGAACTGAGTCTGTCTCCATGCCCCCCAGCATTTCTCCGCGTTCTCCTCTCTCCTCAGCCAGCCCCAGGGGCCTTGGGAGCGGGCAGTGCCTCCTCCTTCCCTTCCTTCCCCCAGGCTGGACCCCTCTCTCCTCCTGCCCAGCAGCCCCCACCCAGAAGGTCTCCTTGGCCCTCTCTGCTACCCCACCCTTGGTGCCCCTTCCTCTGAGCTCCCGCTGATGTCGGTGCCCGGGACTCTCCGGTGCCCAGGGCGGAAGGGAGGGTGCACACGTGTCCTGAGCTGCCAGGTGCTGCCCTGATCTCCTGACGCCCTCCTGGCACAGTACCTGCCCGGGAGGGGTGGAGAGTTGCCAACCCTGTGAAGTTTGCTGCCCCCATCGGTCTCTCTCTGCCCCTCGAGTCCTCCAGCTCTGAGGACCCAACCTCTGCAGCCCACGGGGCCCCGGATCCCAGGGGTCCCTCCAGTGCGTGCACCAGACCTGCCTATGAGGTGGGGCGGACTCCTTCCGTTCGGACCCCAGCTCCAAGCACTGTGACCTGGGGCGAGGCCTTGACACCTGGGAACCCCAGCTCCCACGTCTGCAGAGAGGGGCTCGTGCCCCCCTTCCGGGGTTGTAGAGAGGCCCCGCCTCCCTTCCCGCCTCCCTGGGTCACCGAAGCACTGAGCACAGAGGACATTCAATTACTTGGGCAGAAGGCCGATTCGGTGGCACAGAAGGTCAGGCCACCGGGATGTCAGGCCCAGGGCTGGCCGGTCTCCCAGGGAGGAAGAGTTCCCAGAGGCGCTGAGGAGGACTCTTCAGGCGCCTGCCCACCCCTGGCCGGGGGAGCTTCCCAAGACAACGCAGTGCTCAGGCTGTTTCCAGGGCAGGCTCTGGTCCCCCTGGGGCAGCCGGAGCCCGGCCCAGGCTGGCATCTGCCCGCATGGCCCACAGGCCTGGGGCGGGGGCCCCGGCCGGCCCCCTTGCGGTCTGGCTACGGTGCCCTGGGGTGGCAGGGCCGCGCTGCTCTGGCAGAGGCCCTCCGTTTGTCTTAGGAGAGAGGCGGCTGGACACCCGGTCAGTGTGACCTGATATTCCTGATCTCCCCTGTCACCCACCCCCGAGGCCGGCTCAGACTATAAGCCATTTAGCTCAAACGAATTCTAAAGCGATTCACTATTTAACGAGTTCTGTGGCCAGTGCTTTTGCCAACAGCGTGTGAATCAAATCGTTGGGTCTAACCCTAGTCATGTGGACCAGACCCTGCAGTGAGGACAGTCCCGGGAGCAGCCCAGGACGCAGGCCCTCAGCCGTCACGTGGACGCCGGAGAGAGGCTGCCAGGGTGGCGTGCAGGGGAGGAAGGAGCCAGGCTTTGGGCCAGACAAGGGGGTGCAGTCCTCTCTGCCTCTTCCTAGCCATTGGCCCTGGGCAGACGGCTGGCCTGTTCGCCTCGGTCTTCCCCGGGGACACCTCTGCGCAGGGCGGAGAGGTAAGAGACAGCGTCCTCACGGGAGATCTTCCCAGCACCTTCCGGGATCTGGTACGGCTTTCTGGGTGCCTGGGGGCCACAGGGCTGCTGGGACCTCCTTCTGCCCCGCCCAGCAGAAGGAGGGTGAGAAGATCCGGAAGGTGCTGGAAGGTTCTCACCTCCACCTGCTCTTTGAAGGGCACCTGCTTCTCATGAGGATGGGCAAACTGGCACCCAAGGAGCCATGTTGAACCCCAAGCGGGAGCCCTGCCGCTCTGCCCACTCAGGGGCCTCCCCGTCCCACCGAGAGTCCCGCCCGGGCGCTGTCGTCTCCAGATCTGCTGGGTGGCACTGGAATGATGGCACTTGCTCCCAAAGGTGACCCAGCCGGAGTGGGAGGGACACGGCAAGGACAGAGGAAGGTGGGGCGCTGCGGGGTCTGGAGCTGGAACTCTCCGGGGTCTGCCTCAGTGTGCGGCCCGGACCAGCGGAGAAGGACGGAGCCGGGACAGCCGCAGGGCCTTCGCCTCAAATGCACGGCCATCTGCCGGCTGCTCCTCATGGGCCCCGTGGGGGGTCCTGCAGACCCTCTGGGGTTCACGGACTCGGCCACCCTGCGTTGTCCCGCACGGAGGGCTTGGGTGGCAAAGCTGGGCAGGGGGCTGACTGCTCGCCCAGACGTTCCCTCTGCCTGAGATGCCCTTGTCCACCAGCCTGGTCTGTCCACCTGCTGTCCACCTGGCCAACACCTCACCCCTTTGGGCTCATTACACATGTCACTTCCTCTTAAGTGACTCTGCCGACCTTCAACATGAAAAGGGGGACTTTTCCGTTTTGGGGAGTCCATCACATCCCTCCCAGGGCCCCTTGGGCTTAGCATCAGGGCTGTTCAGATTTGTTTGGTGTGTTGGCTGATCTCTCTCCCGTGGGGAGACCGGGGCTCGTGGGGGACAGGCCCTCGGGCCACGCAGAGCTGACTGCATCCACGTTTGTCTGCGGGAAGTCCACGTGCTGCAGGGAGTAGCCGTCACTCTGTCTGACCCGCCGTCCTCGCGTCACTTGACAGCTGGAACCGTTATTTTCCCGGCGAATTTATTTCCTTCCCTCTGTTATCTCGGTTTCTTCCATCACTTTTCTACCAGACACATCTTTTAAACAATTCACCTTTGCCCCGTGCACATCAGATTTCAGTGTGCACTAACCAGGCACATGAAAACCTACGTTCACACGGTTGCCTCTGTGCAGTCACCTTGCAGTGGCTGGGAGGGCAGAGAGGGCCAGGCCACGGGGGACACCCCACAAGCCTCGTGCACTCTCGGCCCCCGGCTGTGGCTCTGTGCAGAAGAGGTAGCAGTAACACCTTCCCAGACAGGGGGACCAATGGGGATCAGGTGTGAACACCCTCCTCTGAGGGCACAGGAGGTGCAGATGGAGCTCAGGTGTGAACACCCTAGTCTGAGGTCATGGGGGTGTGTGGAGATCAGGTGTGAACACCCTCCTCTGAGGGCACAGGGGGTGCGATTGGAGCTCAGGTGTGAACACCCTAGTCTGAGGTCATGGGGGGGTGCAGATGGAGATCAGGTGTGAACACCCTCCTCTGAGGGCACAGGGGGTGCGATTGGAGCTCAGGTGTGAACACCCTCCTCTGAGGTCATGGGGGTGTGTGGATGGAGCTCAGGTGTGAACACCCTCCTCTGAGGTCATGGGGGTGTGGATGGAGCTCAGGTGCGAACACCCTAGTCTGAGGTCATGGGGGTGTGTGGATGGAGATCAGGTGTGAACACCCTTGTCTGAGGTCATGGGGGGGTGTGGATGGAGATCAGGTGTGACCGCCCTTGTCTGAGGTCATGGGGGTGCCGTCCTTGCATTAGAGGAGGCTTCGGGGAGACGGGCCGCTGGGCGTGAGCTTTTGTCAAGGGTACAGGGCCCCCAGGAGGACATTCACTGATTCAAACTGGCCCAACCTTCGAACATCCCACTCCCCAAAGTGCAGCCCCTCCTCCACAAGCCGTCTCCCCCAACCCTGGCTCCTTAAATCTCAGTCCCTGGGGTCTCAGGCTTCCAAGGTCTCAGCCAGGCAGCTCTGAAGAGAACCCCCCTCCCTCCTCTTGTCCCTCTCCGTGTCATAGATCGTCTCGTGACAACGGGATGTCCCCTGGCCCCCCTCCCAAGCCACGGCCTGTGGCCACTGAGCACTGAAATGGGGCTGGTGCGACCCAGGAGCCGATGTTTCTGTTTCGCTTCATTCCACTGAGTGACTTGAGCAGCCACGTGGCTCGTGGCTCGTGGCTCCATGGTGGATGCCGCCTCTCGGCCTGTCCAGCAACACTGGGGATGCTCGTTCCCAGCCGGGCTTACACGTGCCCAGGTGAGGGGTCCACGGGAGCCTTGACTTGGGGGCTGCCGGCCACCATGGGCGGTGGCCCCAGAAAACAGCGTGGAAGCTATCCCAGGGGAGACTCTGCAGGGTCGAGGCCGTGGGGGTCCTGCCCCTCAGAGGGCGGGGCCAGGTGACCTGCAGGCCCCCGCGCTGCCCGGCCGCGTCCAGCTGCCCGGACCTCGGGCTCCGGTTCTGCGTAGTCCGTGAAGCAGAGGGGCCCGTCCGGCAGGCAAAGCCGCGCTCTCCTGGGGCGGTTGCTACCAGCCCAGGAGCCGGGTCCGAGCGCCAGGCTGAGCGTCGGCCGACTTCACACCGGCTCTCAGGGTGAGGGCGGCGGTGGGGAGCCGGGGTGTGTGCACACTCACCGCGCCTGCGCAGTGCGCGGCTGTCGTCCCCCGTGTGCGTGGCTGTCGCTGCTCCTTCTCGTCCTGCTTTGGGCTCCACGTCCTGTGGGAACCGTGCAGAGTTCATCGGGCACCTGCTACGCGGGAATGGCCGTGGGGGATTCACTCAGGATCGTGCTGTTTCCGCGGTTCCCGGGCTGATGCTCAGGGGTTGGTAACCATGGCCCAGGGACCGGGCTGCGCGCGCCGGCCTCTGCACAGCCTGGGAGCCGAGCGCGGTCTTCGTATTTCTTTAATGGTTGGGGAGGAAAGTCATAGGAAGAATAATATTCATGACAAGTGAAAATTATGCTAAATTCACATTACAGTGTCCATGAATGAAGTGGTTTTTTTAAATCGTCACCCGGGGGTATTCTTCCATTTATCTGCAGATAGAGGGAGGGAGGGAGAAAGAGAGAGAGAGAGAGAGAAACATCGATGTGAGAGAGACACATCAACCCATTGCCGCCCACATGACCCCGACCAGGGCCATATGATAGGAGCCCATCTTGGGCTGGGGATCTAACCGCAACCGAGGTACGTGCCCTTGATCGAGAATCGAACCTGTCACTCTTTGGTCCACGGGCTGACGCTCTAACCGCTGAGCCCGACAGGCCAGGGCATGAAGGAAGTTTTGCTGGGACACAGCCAAGCCGTTCGGCCTGTCAAGGCTGCCTGTGCCCAAAGGGCCGAGCTGGGCAGGCCCAGCAGAGGTCACGTGACTCACGAAGTCTCTCCTCTCTGCCCAGTCCAGAGAGTGGGCCAACGCTTTGCATGAGCCTGAGGCAGAACCCACATCCCCATGGCCCCAATGGGCCATTTCGAGGGACCCCTTCCACTGGCTGGTCGGGAGGGGCTTCCTGGGGGGGGCTGAGATGGCCCCGGCTGGGTGGGCTGCGTGGGTGGTGGGACCGAGAGAGCCCAGTGTGTCTGCCTGGGGACGGCCAGTCATTGTTTCCTGGAGCCGGAGCCCAGCGTGGAGGGGACAGAAGGCTGAGCTTGTACCTGAGAGAGAAGGGGAGACAGAGAGAGAGGGAGGGAGATGGAGAGAAAGAAAATGGAGCATCAGCCACATCACGTGAAGCCACTGAAACCGGAAGAAAGCAGGGTCCCGGCCCCACACCCCAGCAATAAAGCCGTCCTGGGGCGCGTCCTCCTTTGGTCCACTGAGGCCGTTGGCTGTGGGCCCTGACGGCCCCTCTGGCCCGGGGGGGCTCCCTGGCAGCTGAGTCTGTTGGGGAGAAATCTGTTTGCAGAGATGTGTGGCCGGTGCCCCTTTCAGAGATGTCCCTGTTTGTGGGAAATGTCGACTGTGATCTGAATGGAGCCCGTGTTGGCTACTGGTTCCCCTCTAATTCTATCTTCCCTTTTATTTAAGAAAAGGAAAAAAGAATGAAAAAGCCCCGTAGTGTCATAAAAGTCACTGTGAGTGTTTTAGAAGAACTGCCGGGCTCAGCCGCGGGAAGGGGCGCTGCCGGGCCTTCAGCCCCCGGGGGGGGCGGGGGGATGCGCGTTGCCTGCGTCCGCAGGGTGAGACTCTCCCCGTCCTCCTTTACACAGCTAGCTGCTTTCTCGGTGCGCACCTGTGTGCACGCACAAGCAGGACGTGCGACTTTCCCGAACCCACCTCCACACGCGTGTGCAGGCACACACGCGCACACACGCACACACATACGCTATATCCAGCAGCCCCTGGATGTGACTCTCTCTCCAACCATATCATGGCCCCCAAATGAAAAGCTCAACCCAGGGAACCCCAGGAGACCCCGGAGCCTGATCAGAAAACACCAGGAGTTTGTACAACACAGGCTGCTACAGACAAACGGGATTGCTTTTTTGATTAGTGGGTAAAGGGGGCGGATTCGATACGCTGCCTCGTGAAATAGTTTGCAGTTAACCCCATCGGCTCGGCAGTGACACTGTCACGGGGCCGGAAATGGCGGAGAGACCGCACAGCGAGGGCAGTGGTGGCAAAGGGAGCTGGCACGGGAGCCTGGGGTCCGAGCAGGCTGTGGCCGTGGTTTGGGGTTGCGAGGCGAATGACAGGGGAGAGGGCCGGGGTGGGGGCACCCAGTGAGGCCGGTCGGTCGGCTGTGCCCTCCAAGCCCTGGCAAGTTCACGTCACCTGCTTTGCCCCCCTGAAAGGCTTGGCTCTGCATTGCAGAGTGGACACCCCCGCCCCAGCCCAGACTGAGCCCCAGATCTCTGTGGCCCACTGCATTCTGCGTGTCTCCACCTGGAATCTTACGAGCTCCTCAGTCACCCAGTGGAAATCGGGAGCCAGCCCCTCCCACCAGCTGCTCCCCCAGTGCTTCCTGTCCCAGGGAACGTCCGGGACCCCATGTACCCATCTACCCCGCCAGGAAGCCGGGCGTTGCCCTTGCACCTGGCACATGTGGCCATTGCCCTGCTCCCTGGTCATCGGGCCCAGCCTCCCTCACTCTGCTGCCTGGCCACACGGCTACCCCAGGGAGCTCTGAATCGCCCGTCTGATCATGACATTCTTCTGTCCCTGCTGCCCGAGGGGAGAGCATACTCCTTGCGATGGCCCTTTGTGACCTGACAGCTGTGTCCCCTGCCAGGCAGTCTCCTTGCCCCGCACTGACACTCCGGTCCATCCCAGCTCCTCAAGGTTGGCTCTGTCTTGCCTCCCATCCCCCACCTGCTCTTCCTGCCACTCTGCCCTTGGCCAACCCTGCCCCTCTCAAAGCCCCACAGCCTCCTCTGACCCCCGCCCCACCTGCTCAGGGACTGTCCCGGGCGTCCCATCCCAAGCGCCAGCTCTCAACCCTCACAGCCACCCAGG
Organism: Molossus molossus; assembly: GCF_014108415.1. NCBI lineage: Eukaryota > Metazoa > Chordata > Mammalia > Chiroptera > Molossidae > Molossus > Molossus molossus. The sequence continues at coordinate 100,594,956 of NW_023425347.1, read as the reverse complement.
GGACAGGAGGACGGTGTCCGTTTTACAGCCCAGAGGACAAGGACCCCAGCTGATGAGTGGGAGGTCTCCCGCCCCCGGCAGGAACTGTCTCTCCGGGGCCTGTCCTTGCTGACCGCCACTCACCACAGACACATTCCCCACGAGGACAGTGCCAGCCACTGGGCCTTGGAGCCCCTCACTGCAGGGCCATTTCCAGGCTGCTTTCCTAGTGAGACCTCACAGGACCACGAGCCAGACTGAAGCCTCTGATGTCTGCGTGACCTTTCCTGTGTCACTGTGGGGACAGGTGTCCTGGGCCTGCCACCGTGGGAGAGCTCTCGGCCACCTCCCTTCAGAAGGTCCCAGGTTCCCTCCCCCCAGGAGCTTCCAGCCCAGAACACAGCTTCGGGGCAAATGTGCTGAGCCGGGGACCAGGGATGCCCAGCGCCTGGTGCCTCTGCGGCTCTTGTCCTCCGGGCTCGGGCTCGGGGAACTCTCCCTTCCTCCTGTGATGCTGTGACGTGGCTGCCGCTCATCAGGGGTCCGCTGCCAGCCGAGCGCCCCTCTCCCGCCTTCCTAATACTGCGCCTCTCATCTGTGGAGACCCGAGACGCTGGAGCACCAGGGTGGTTGGAGTAATATCTAAAAATAGAGCAGCTGGGTTCTGAGCGAGGCCCCGAGGGTTCCTCTGATTAAAATGCATGAGCCTTGATGCAGCGACGGCAATTTCTCTCTCTCACTTCCTCTACCAATTGGATGGTTCTGGGCCGTTCTGGGGAGGGGAGGGGGCCAGAGAGAGGGGGCGGGGGCAGGCGCTTCCCATCTGTGCCCTGCAGAGGGACACACAGTCGGTGCTGGGCAAATTCCTGGGGGCCCCCTCCTGCGCCGTCCAAGGAGGCTGCAGCCCAACCCAGAGGAAGGCAGAGAGCAAGGGGAGGGGGCCAGGGGGCCGCCGATCAGCCGCGTTCTTTCCAAGTTCAAGGAGCAGCGGTGGCAAGAGAGAAGGTGAAGAGGAGAAGGCACTGGGGAAGCCTTTTATTTCAAGGGGACGGAGAGACTCTCACAGAACTGATGTCCCCCTGCATTAGGTCCCTGCAGGGGGACACTCCTGGAAGCTGCCCCCGAGGACACGCCATTCCACGGGGAAGGCGGGTTGGCGGCCCCGCGGCGGCCAAAGGCTCGGGGAACGAGGCCCAAATGCGCGTGTCCTTGGGCGGAAAGGAACAAGTGATCAGAAATAAAGACCGACGAACACGGAGAGAGAAAGGGTACCGGGATGCCAGGGAAGAATATTGCCTTCTTAATAATGAATACATTCCGTGGGCAAGAATTGCAAGGGAATCGTTTAAATTAATTTCCGCTTTGTTTGTGTGGTTTGTACGGGGCGTAAGTCCCAGCTGACAGCAATGTGGGAAAGTTCTCACGTACCCGGGATCCGCTTGCTCACAGCCAGAATCCCACAGCCCGAAATGATTTCTCTTTCAGCTCTGCCAATCAGACAGGCCGGGCGCGGCCGAAGCCGCTCACACCTGGTGTCTTTGGGGGGTGCAAAGGTGTCTGATGGGGGCTCTGCAGAGTGGGTGCTGGGTGGAGGGCCAGGAGCGAGAGAGCGGGGAGCAGTGGAGGGGAAGGGCTGACCTTGGCCGTCCTTCCCTGCTCTGCTGGCCCTGCCCAGGGGAACCCCCACGGAGCTGGAAGGAGAACGTTCCAATTTGGGACTGGGGGCCGAAAGGCAAAGGCCGAATCCCCTCCCACTCAGACCTTCAGAGTTCGGAGGTCAGAAGGCGCCCGGTGACTTGCCCTTCTTGTCCTTTTCCCGCCTCTGCCAGCCAGACGCCCCAGAAACACAGCTGCACCCCCGGTTCTGTGTGCCCCCTCCCGCCCACCCCACACGCTGCCCCTGAGCTTGAGCTCCCACCCGCCCGATTCCTCTGTTCCCCTTAGAGCCAGCCTGGCTTTCTAAAGCCAGGTCCATCTGCCGAAGAAAGATGTAGGCGTGAATTAAAAAAAAAAAAAAAATTGTTTTCCTTTATTGATTTTAGAGAGAGAAGAAGGGAGAGGGGGAGAGAGATAAACATCGATGAGAGAGAACATCGATTGGCCGCCTCCTGCCTGCGCCCCACTGGGGATCTGGCCCACAACCTGCCCTGACCGGGAATCCAACCGGCCAAAGGTGCAGGTTTATACTTAGAACAGACAAATCTGTGAATAAATAAACTGTAAGTCAGAACCGGGAAGGGGGGCTCTGGAGGTGAGACCTGGGGGTGCTGCCTCCCCGGCCCACCAGCCTTGGGCTCCCGCCAGCCGGGGCTGCCCTGTCGGGCGTGACGCTCCTTGGCCTGGGAAAGGTCTGCAGTGTGTGTGTATGTGAATCAGTTCTGTGACCATCCGCCCCTCCCTGCCCACCAAGGGGCCTTAACGTAGGCTCCCTGAATGAACTTCAGGGTAACTTCAAGCCCCTAATTATAGACAAAACTGTGTCCGTATGTGCAGCCCCCTGGCCCCTGGCTTGTCTGGGTCCTCACACGCCTCCACGGCCCCCGAAAGGGTGAGCGCCCAGCTGCCCGTCAGGTGTCCCTCTGGTACTTCAGCTGTGCCTCCCAGACACCGTCCTGCCACAGACCCGGTTCTCGGTCCTGGGGCCAGACGCAGAGGCGCCCGCTCTCGGTCTCCCCGGGCGCTGGCCGTGTCTGCCGTCCTTCCTCGCTCCTTCTCTGTTGCGCCGTCTTCCTGCCTCCCTTCCTTCTTTCCAACTGAATTCTCGTTTTTCCTCTCTCCCTAGTGCTTGTACGGCTGCTATGTCCATTCCTCCATCATCCCCACCTTCCACCGGAGGTGCTACTGGCTCCTTCAGGTAGGTGGCTGGGACTGGATTTCTTCTTCCGTCTCCGCGGGGAAGGGGCTGCGGAGGGACCGAGTGGGTGGGGCTCCCGCGTGCGGCGGCCCCTGGCTGAGGCCCGGGGCTCGGCACTGGCCAGCTCTGCTTGGCGTGTGGCACGGGGGCTCGCTGGTGGGTGGGGGTGGTGCTCACGGTCCCAGGGGAACAGAGCCTCTCCAGGTGTTTCGAGAGTGCCTCGGGTCCTCTGGATGGGACAGAAGGCAGGCCGAGCCTCCTGCCCCCCGCAGTTGAAAGCTGCACCTTCCTTTTCTCTTGTGGGTTAGTTGTTGGCATGTGTGGAACATCAGCTCCTGGACGCGCACCAGTTGCGGTTGGATTGATCTGGATTGATCGGGCCGGTGGTTCGGTTGTCGGGAGCAGGGGAGCTCCAGGCTCAGTGGGAAGGAGTTCTGTAATCGATTTGTGATGTCTGCTGCGTAGCAGGATTGAAAAGTGGCGGGGGAAGCTGCCAGGTGTCCTTGCCCAATAGGGTCCCCAGGCTCCCAGGTCGCTGTCCGTGGTGCTGGTGCATAGCCTGGCTGAGTCAGCCCTGGGCCACCACGGGGCCGTCTTGCCGATGGGTGGTCACTGCTGGTCCCTTTCCTGCTAAAAGGTGCCGCTGTGCGAGTGGGGAGGTCTGAGGGATGCGCCCAGTCAGGCTGCGTCTGGGTCTCTCCCGAAGCGTGGCCTCTGGTTGGCAGCTGCTCTTAGAACCCCTCCCGGTGGGCAGGGCACCATCACCCAAGTTCTTGCTCCTGCCTCCACCCAGGAACTGCTGCCTGCAGCCTTCCCCGCTGTGGGGCTGTCTGCATCCACCGTTGTTCAGCTTCGCCAGCCCCCAGGCCCCGCGTCTGCGGATCTCCCTGCCCTTGGGGTGTGGCGCGTGTTCCCGAGAAGACGGCTGTGTCCACGGGCTGCAGGGAGGCCCCTGGTTTCAGGGAAGGTGGCTTGGAAGGTGTCTGCAGGGCCCAGAGCCATCTCGGTGTGGACGCCAAGGCTTCCCCGCTCCAAGCCTTTCCGTTCTCCCTCAGTTCCCAGAAATAATTGTCTGAGTTCATTAGTGGATGACGCCCGAGCCCGTCTGAGGCTGTGCTGATCTGCAGACGCCGCTTTCCCGGCACATCCCTGTGGTTAGTTCCCCAGGGTCTGACTCCTGGGCGTCGGCCTGGTAGCACCTGGCTTGCTAATTGCTCGGCCCTGTGTCCTTGTGAGGGGGACCTTCCGGTGGTCACAGGATGACAATTCCCAGTCTGGCTCATAAGGATGGACCCAAGGCGTTCTGCCATTTAGCGAGTGGCTTTCTTGTGTACCTGCCGGGGGGGGGGGTAGTGTGGGAGAGCCGAGCTGTGGGGGGTGAGAGCCTGCCCCCCGTCCCAGGGTCACCCTCTGCCTGCACACTCCTTTCTGGGTCTCCCAATCCCTGACGGGTCCTGTTTGGGCTTTTTAAACCCTTTTCGGTTTTCATGTCCCATCAGAACACCTCCCCAAGCTCCCCCTCTGCTGGCTACTTCCCTCCTCCTGTTGGAGCCGCACCCCAAAGCCGGCTCCCACCAGCCAGCCGCTCCAGCAGCCCCAGCGGCCTGCTGTACGGGTGCTTCGCCCCCTCCAGGCCTGCCCTCCTGCACCCCAGCCTCCATCTGCCACCTGTTGTTCCATCGCGCTCCGTGGCTTTTTAATTCCACTAAATTTACTTCCCCGGAATCCGACACTGTCAGGCAGCCCGGGGGTCTGAGCTTTTTACTCCCCAAACTGGATCCCACTCAGTCAGGTGCCTCAAGCCAGGTTCCTCTTAAATCTGGGTGTTCCTGGCTTGCTTTGGGGCTAGGCGGGGAGTAGGGGGCTCCACTCCTCTGTCCCGGTCCCGCTCCCTGGGACTTCAGTCCTTGGCCGCCTTGTGCTGAGACATACCTGGGCTTGTCCTCTTCCAGCAGGTGGGGGAGCCTGAGTCCCCGCAGAGGCCAGCACCCCCAGATCCAGTTTCTTCAGGGCTAATCTGGGCCTCTTTACTTTCTCTCCCACTCCCGGGGCACTGTCAGCGTACCCCTCTTGGCTGCTTGGAGCGCGGCTCTTAGCTGGGGAGCAGGTGACGGGAGGGATGCACACAGCTGTGGGGCTCCTCTCCCGGTCGGTCCGGGCAGTGGGAGGTCGAGGATCGAAGGCCAAAGCAATTAGTGTGACTCAGGTCCGTGCAGAGCCAAGGGCCCACGCACCGGCCAGCCGCTCAGGGCCATTAGTTCCGGTGCTAATTACATCACCAGGATCACGACGGCGGGGCCAGGTTTCCTGTCTGGGAGGAAGCAGGAAAGGAGCCACGAGACACTGGCCCAGATGGACACTGGCCCGAGTGTGGCCGACACCAGTCACCAAGAGGAAGATGGGGTGGGCGCGAAGGTTCAGCACCGAGGAGGGAGGCCGCCCAGGTGCCAGCCGGGCTCCAGAGAAGCCAGCCTGGTGCCCGAACAGGACAGGCTGCGGGGCAAGGGGCAGGGGCCTGGCCACGCACCTCACAGGCCCTGCCCAGGGTGAGCCGACTGACCAGGATGGGGGAGGCGTCCAGAAAGGAAAGGGGCTGGGAGGAGGCTGGGAGGTGGGCTCTGGGTGAAGGAGGACTTCCTCGAGGGGCCGCCCCTCCACCCCTGCGGCTGTCCCGGCTCAGCTGACTGTGGTGCCCTGCAGGCCGAGAGCGGCCTCCAGCCTCTGAGGTCCTCCGGCTGATTCTGCAGCGGGACTCCTGCCCGCCCAGGCCCGGTTTCCTCTGCAGCCAGACTGTGGGCTCCTGAGGGGGACCTGCCGCCCTCCGGCCCCCAGGCAGCCGGCACAGAGCCTCAGACAGACAGGGAGGGCCGTGGTTCTGCTGCCGGCTGAGTGAGCCTGCCAGACCCGGGCACGGAGGCCGCCATGCCCATCAGAGCAGAGGCTCAGGGGCAGACAGGAGCTGACGGGCACCCAGGGCTTCCGTGTGAGCGGGTTTCAGGGGAGCTCTCTCCCTCTCGCCGCCCCCTCCCTCCCTCCCCCCAGTGCTAATAGATATTGTGTCAGGACGTGAGCAGGGTCTCCCCTGGAGTGAAGGGACTCAGGCCACTTCATTAGCCCGTCGGTGTACCAGGTCACTGCTGTGACTGGAGGTAGCCCGTGAGGTCACCTGCCCAGGGTGGCATCTGGAAACCCCAGGCCACTCTGAGTCCAAACCACCTGAGCTCAGACCACTTCTCCAGCTGCAGCAGGGCCTTTGGCAGATTTGCCTGTGACCTTGAGAAGCCCCCGCCGCGGGCCGGCACACCTCCTCTTGTCATGTCATCGGCATCACTGGGGCCCCGTTGTCACAGCTGTCAGGGCCCCAGGCTCCGTCAGACCTGCCCAGTACATCACCTGGCTGCAGCCGGAGGCCCTGGGAAGGCAGGGCCAGGCCCAGGGTCCCCCGCGGGTTGGTGGTGGCGCCAGGCTGGGCTCAGGCCACCCCATTCCTCTCTCTCTGCCTCCTGAACGTGCTCATCTCTGCAGCTATTGGTCCTTGAGCTTTGCTGGGGCAGGGGGAGGTGCAGCCCCCTCCTGCCGGCTGGGCTACCCCCAGGCCGAGTCAGACAGCAAGGGCCTCCATCGCTGCCCGTGGCCTCTCCTGCTTGGGGTTCTGAGTGCTTTGGCTCAGGGCCTCCCTGGTCCTCTCCGGCATCCCCTTTTCCCTTTGTGTGGGTCCCCCCTGCCCGCGCCCCAGGAGGACAGGCCCCTCCGGGCCAGACTTCCCAGCGACTCTGTGGCTCATTTGGAAACTATTTCTGCCTCTAATGAGTGTTTTCCTCTTTGCCTTGTTCTCCAAAGTGCTTGATGACTGTTTCCATGCTCCACGGAGCAGGGGGTGTGTCCTGTGTGTCTGCCTCCGCCGCTCTGGACCAGCTCTCGGGGTGCAGGCAGCGGGCCCCTCCCGGCCCACCCCGGCCGCACCCACAGAGGCCTCCGGCCCGCAGACAGAGCTGCGCGCCCCCGGCACCCACGGACTGGGCTCTCGGGTTGCTGGAGAACAGCACACGTTTGGGGTCTGAGTTCTAGGACATCTGGGGTACGAGGAGTCGGGTTCCAGCCCTGAGGACCCTGAACATCGGAAGCTGTGACCACACAGCTGGCCACAAGGGCACAGCTCCCGGCTGGGCAGTGCACTGGACCTCACCTCGGGCCCGTGTCACCGGGAGAAGGCCAGGCTCCAGGAGGTCCACAGTGAGCCAGTCAGGGGGCCCGGAGCTGCCCTCTCTGTCTCCCGGTGTCATCGTCACCCCTTCCTAGAGGGAGAGACTGGAGACACGGCTTTGAGCACTGGTCCCAGGTCACGCGGCCAGAGAGGGGTGCTGCCGGCCTTGGCCTCCATGCAGGGGTCGTGCTGGGGTGCCGTTCCCACCAAGCCCCAGGGCGAGCAGGGGGCGTGGAGCAGGCCAGAGGAGTGCAGGGTGGTGGGGTGCCAGCCCCAGCAGGCTCCCACGGTCCCCACAGAGCCCCCACACCTGCGAGTACAGGGAAGCCCCACCCACGGGACTCTGCCCCCTTGGAAAGGAGTGAGACCCCATTCTGCTCGGACAGAGCTCCAGGCCCCTCAGGTCCCACGAGACCCCTGCTTCCCCGAACCTGCTGGGCGCAGCCTGGGGTCGAGCTGAAGCCCTAAATCCCTTTGTGGGGCTGTGGGCCCCCGGCCTGGTCAATGCCCACCGAGCCCTGACAACAGGCCTTCCCCACAGAAACAGCCGGGCTGCCGGGGAGCCCGGGGAGGGGCCCGCGCGGACCCTGTTCAGGGTCAGGAGAGGGGCTAAAACCAGCCACTAGGGGAGCTGGGCCAGCAGCCTCCCCAGGTGACCCCAGCGCTCAGGAAGGGCCCCAGAGAAGCCACCTCCGCTCACATCCTGGGACACCACAGGGACAGCCCAGCGGCCGCCCCCGCCCCAGATACCGGCCTTGACCCCAGGTGTCCTGAGCAGCCTGTCTTTCTCCAGGGGCCTCCCTCCCTGCACCCCGGGGCTCCCCCCTCTGAACAGGCCCCTCAGGCCCCCCCTTCGGTGCAACATGATGGTCCCTTTCTGGACGACTGCCTCTGGCTCCCTAAGAAGGGTCCTCAGAGCTCATCGCTTCCCTGAGGCAGCAAAGCGGGGTGCCGTGGGGGCAGGTGGGGGCAGCCCGCAGGGTCCTGGGACTCATCCCTGCTCCCTAAGTTGTGTGAAGACTTCCCTTTGGGGTACCCGCCTGGAGCACCCATTGGCCCTCTCTCCTCCCTCCCTCCCGCCCCACCTCGGCAGCCGGAAACGGGACGCGCTTGAGGAGCAGTCCTGGCATTGTCATTGTTAGAAAGTCCCTCCACCAAAAATAGACTTGAAAGCTGTCTGGGGATGATCAGCCCTTTCAAGAGCCTAGGGCCGCCCCACCACCCTCCTCACTCCCCGGGACCACAGCCCCACCTGGCACCTGGCCTCAGACTCAGGGGTGCCCGCAGGTGAGCTGGGTCCCCGCAGGGACCAGAGCCTGAGCAGGGCGGCCAGAAGCGCAAGTCCGCACTCACCCTGCGGTCTGCAGGCTTGTCCCCTCCGGTGAGCTGCACTCCAGCAGCAGGCCACCCAGATGCGGGACAGTCCCGCAGAAGAGAGGCCAGGCTTCCCTCCCCCCTTCCCTCCCGCCTTCCCTCCTGCCTTCCTTTCTGTCTACCTTCCTGCCTATCTTCCTCCCTCCCTTCCTTTTTCCCTCCTTTCCTTCCTATCTTCCTTCCTCCCTTCTTGTCTTCCTCCCTCCCTCCCTCCCTCCCTCCCTTCCTTCCTTCCTTTCTCTCTTCCTCCCTTGCTCCTTTCCTCTCTTCCTGCCTTCCTCCTCCTTTCTGTTTCTCTGTCCCCCTTTCGCTCATGTTTTGTGGAAAACACTACAACTTCACACAAAGCACCATAACCGCGCTCTGTGCCGGGGGTGAGGCAGAGGCGGGGGGACCCGTTGAGGCGCACACCCTGCCTGTGGCCCGCGACCTGAAGATTCTGCGCGGGGCCACCAGATGAGGCTGGCTGGGCTCACACAGACACGCGCTGCCACGAGGCTGACTCCCTGTCCCAAAAGGGACGCTCTGATCCGCGTGTTTCAAGGAGGGAGGCGTGTTGGTCAGAGGGGTCCCTGGCCGGGGTCAGTGAGGAGGGGACGGCGACCCAGGGCAGCCAGACCTTGAGTGCCGACATGTGCTGTGATAGCGAAGCCCGGCCCTGGCGTTGTATCCTCAGCCACCAAACGCACAGGCATGGCAGGTGCCACGTGTGGGCTGGGCTGGGCCAGAGGGTCTTCCTGGCTGCACAGTGGCCCCGGGACACCACAGCCCCGGCACCAACAGCCCTCAGCGCCTGCTGGAACCCCAAGTCCGGGTCTTGTTCTCACAGCTGCCTGGGGGGGACGCGGTGTTGGGTGAGTTCACTCTGATTGTCACAGAAGAAGAAGCAGGGTCTTGGAGAACAAGGGGACCCCGAAGAGGGGGGCAGGCAGGGCTGAGCCCAGACCCTTTATTCAGACACAGTCCCTTCCCCGAGGGCCCACGGGCCACAGTGGCCAGACCCGAGGGACACGGGCGTGGCAGCGAGCAGAGCTGAGAGGGGGAGCAGCTCACAGACCTGGGGGTGCCTCCCGGGGACCAGCTCGCGATGCCGAGGAGGAGAACAGTCTGATGCTGGTTTGTTAGTCCTTCCCCTGGCTGCCCCCTCCCAGCTGACGTGAGCACCCTGCGGCCTCCAGGGCTGGGTAGCACAGGGAGGGAGTCCCAATGGGGAGGACGCCTGTGTGGAGTGGCGGGTGAAGGACCCGGGGCATCAAAGTAATTTCCGACCCTGAACTTATGTGCCTAGAAAGTGGTACCTCAAAGCCACGAATCCAGAGAAGGGGACATGGTGCGGGCTGGGGGAGGACGCCAGCTCAGGGGTGGACGAACAGGAAGGGGTGCGGGCCACGTGCACGGAACAGGTCTGGTTGGGGTCCCAGCCCCACAGGCTCCAGGTCCGCACCAGGGCTGTTCGAGAAGAAGCCCTGAGGTCAGGTGCCAGTCAGGTGGCGTGGAGGGAGGGAGGGGGAGCCCCATGCCCCCCAGTCTTCGCTGGGCCCAGGAGAGGAGGCAGGAGAGACGGGGCCGGACCGGCAGAGGCTGCCCGCTCGGTGCTGCCGTGGAAGCTGCCCAGGCCCTTCATCGTCACTTCTGCTGCCGGTAACAGCAGCACCGGCCACATGCCGCGGGGACTGAGGCCAGAGCGTTGTAACTGTCGCCGGTCAGCAGGCCGGGACGTGCAGACACCACGTGTGACCTCACGGCCGGACAGAGACGGTCACGGTCAGGCAGGAAGGGTGAGGGGCTGGGGGCTACTCGGGGTGTCGGCCCTGAAGGACGGGAGTGGAGGGCCAGGTACGCCAGGGTGGAGGAGGCCCCCAGGCAGGCAGGACGTGGTGACTTGGAGGACAGCTGCAGGACCGGGCCACCAGACCAGACGCGCCTCACGGGCGCTGGGGGACTGGTATCGGAGGGACCGGCAGCCAGGAGCGTCGGACAGAGCGCGGGAGAGTGACCCGAGCGGCCAGTCGAGCGGTTCTCCAGCTTCCTGCCCGTTCGGCTATATTGTAACTCGCAGCGTCCATGTCTTTCTCTGCGTGATGTGCCCTGAATGATGTGACAGGGTGGACACTGGGAATTTACTGTGCTGTGCACAAAATCGCTCCATTCCATTAAGACTTTGGGATCCCCGCCAAGGCTGCGTGCGTGGTACATCTCCCTCCATGGGCACCTCCGCTCCATCGCAACTTACGGCGCCGAGGCCTCTGCTGGGCCACCGCAAGCCTCCGGAAAACCGTGGCCCCCAAACCAGCCGTTATTCTCTCTAAGGAAAGGCACTGGGCACTTTCCAGAAGATTCCCTCCTCCTGATCCCCTCCTCTGGGGACAGGACATCCAGGCAGAGGCTGCCATTGGCTCTCTCAGCTGGTCACCAACCCAGGGGGTCTGCGGGAGCAGGTCACCATGCACATCACGGCTGTCTGCCCTGGGCTGGGGGTGGGGCTCGGCCCTCACCTTGAGGACGAGGTGGGCACTGAGTGTGGGGGACAGTGAAGCAAGCGGAAAGGCTCCCCCTGCTTCCCGCTGGAACCACCTGGGCCTGTGGTCCTCTCAGGCCCACAGTTCGAGTTCAGCTGCACCTTTTACTGGGCACGTACCTGGCCAAATGCGTCAGCCTCTCTGAATCTTAGCTGTTTGTCAGATAGGCATCGACTACCCGCCTCTGTGCGGAGGTCCCTGGGAGGAAGACTTGAGCGAAACCCACCGGGGTCTTAAGTCATGCTTGGCACGCGGAAGCCCTCCGGCAGCGCTGGCCGAGGTCGTCATTTGCTCCAGGGGATTGGCCGGGTGGGCATAGTTGGGAAGGGGGAGCCCCCAAGATGGTCCATCCAGACCACCTTTCAAACGGCACGATGCCCGGTGTGCCCCAAGCGACCGTGAGGACAAGCCTGGGTGCTCATCCGCCCTGCAGTCTCAGGCAGGAACCTGACACGCGGTTAGTGACGCGGAACCTCCCCTTCCAGTCACGCCCAGCACCCGCTGTGATGACCGCCGTCTATGCTGCTGTCCTGCAAACTCCTGCGTCCTTCAGCAGAGGACAGGGCTGAATGGCAGACAGGGGGCATGGAGCTGCCACCGCTGTGGCCCCCTAGAGATGGGAATTATCAATTAGTCTGATTACCTCGAACTTTTCAAGTTCTGCAGAGGGGTCTGTGCGTCCACGGTGCGTGTGGTCAGCCTGGCTGAGCAATTGCTTTTCGTGTGAAGGCAGTACAATGGGCGATACAGTTTGGTGACTGTGCTTATTTACCAGGTCAGACAGCTCTGGATCCCTGACACACCATCCTTCAGACACGGGCAGGAGGCAGAAGCACTTAATTCCCCTTCTAGATGGCGTGTGACGTGGAGCTTTGGCTTAATTATCTTTTGCATGTACCCTTCCGCTGACATTCCGTCCTGATGTCGCCGTCCCCTTTGGAGCGCAGGGGGAAGTGATTTCCAAAGCGAAAGACAAAAGTTTGCCTCAGGGAAACACTCTCTTACCTCTGAAAGAGCTCCAAGGGCCAGGAGCGGAATTCGATGCAGTGCGATAGAGTCGGTTGGAAAACCGTGTCTTTGGTGAGAAGCTGCGTGTGTGGGTGCCAGGTGCAGGCTCAGGCCCCCGGCATCTGGCGGGTGACAGTTAGGGAGCCTGGGCGTGTTAGAGACTCGGATCCGTGACACGGCACCATGGCTGTTTGTATCACCCTTCTCCATGGCCCTCGGGCTGTAGGTATTCCCAGACTCATGGCAAAAGATTTTAGACAGGTGTGCACAGGTGAACACAGGTGTGCACAGGTGTGCACAGGTGAACATGGGTAAGCACAGGTGTGGACTGGTGAGCACGAGTGAGCATACGTGTGCATGGGTGAGCATGAGTATGCACTGGTGTACACGGGTGTGCATAGGTAAACATGGGTGTGCACAGGTGAACACGGGTGAGCACGGGTGTGCACTGGTGAGCATGGGTGTGCACGGGTGAGCATAGGTGAACACGGGTGTGCACAGGTGAGCACTGGTGAGCACAGGTTAACACGAGTGAACACAGGTGTGCACAGGTGGGCACAGGTGAACACAGTTGAGCACAGGTGAGCACAGGTGGGCACAGGTGTGCACAGGCATCGCTGCTCTTCACGCCTCCCCTCCTGGTTCTACTCCCCTCCCAGTAAAGGGCTCTGGGAGGCCCCAAGGATACTTCTCGCCCATCCCCACCACCAGGCCAAAATGGACAGGACTTCCTGGGGGCTGTTCCCTCTCCTTTTCCAAGCCCAGGTCCCCATCGGGGACCAGCAACATTAGCAGGGACGTTGCCATCCTGTCCTCCTGGCTCCTGGGGGAGGCGCTGTGAGCCTTGTGGGACCCGCAGGGAGAGGCACACCTAGCGTGGGGAGCCCTCGGCCCACAGCACCCTCACGGAAGTCTCTGGAACCAGGGAGCCCTCACCCATCCTCGGCAGTCCTGCCTGTGTCCTTTGCTCTTTCTGCCACTCCCCTCTGCTCACCCTGGCTCCTCTGTCCCACCTGGCCATCCCTGTCTGTCCGCTGGTGGACACGCTCCCGCACAACGGAACTCTCCTTCAGGACAAGTCCTCAGACGTGTGTCTGTGTGTGGCCCCTTGCCCGCCTCCCATCCTGTCCTTGCCCCGCACCCTGCGGCTCTCCTTGTTCTCCATGTCGCCATGAGGCTGCCTGCAGCACTTACCAAGGTGGGCCGCTCCCTCCTTCTGGAATGTTCTCTCCTGCTGCTGGGATACACCCGGCCATCTCCCTCACAGCCTGTTCCCCGCAGACCCTAGACAGTGGAGCACCTCGGGGGTCCTAGGCCTTCTCTGTCTCCACCGTCTCCTCGGGCCGCGAGCCTCCAGCCCCGGGGCTTCAATGCCGGTGTCATGCTAACGACTCCTGCGTCTTCACCTGTGCACATCCCGCACCACTAAGGCCGGGCCTTCGTACCCAGCCGTCTGCTCAGTTTCCCTCCTGAACGCTGAATCGGCATCTCCGAAGCAGGACTCTTGATTCCCCCCACCAGCCGGTCCTCCTCCAGCCTCCTCATTGGAGCAAACACATTGCCAGCCACCCAGGGCTGGTGCCAACCACTCCTGACTCCTCTCTTTCCTCACTGCACTCCTCCCTAAATATGTCCTAAACTTGTAGCCTCCGCTTCTCATGAAACCGTGGCTCTCTCCTGCGCCAGTGAGAATCTCTCCTTATGGTCCATTCTCCGTGCAGTCGCCAGAGTGGGCCACTCAGACCCCAAATTGTGACATGTCACTCCCTTTCAATCAGTTCAATACGTCTCCTCGACACATAGAATAACAGCAAACCTTTGCCAGGCCCTCCAAGGGCTGGCAGCACCTTGCTCCTCCTTGACTCAGCTCTCTCCAGCCACGCCATCTTCTTCCTGCTCCTCCAGTGAGCCGAGCTCTCTGGCCTCAGGGCCTTTGCACCTGCTCTTCCCGCTGCCTGGAGACCAGCCTGGGTCTCCCAGGTCTCGGCTCAACTGTCAGCTGCTCAGTGAGGTCTGTCTGACACCCCACCGAACGTTCCCTCCCTCACACCACTGTGCCCCCTCAACATTTGAGTGTGACATGTTTAAGTGGACAGAAAAGTTGAGAGAGTTAGACAAGCACCCTGATACCTACCACCAGATTCTCCCATTAACATTTCACTCTATCGTGTTATCACATGTCCGTCTATCCAGCAATTTATTGTGTCAATTTTTCATGCATTTCCAACAGCAGTGCACCTTGTATCCTTAACTGGGGTTCAACATTTATGTGCGGCCCCCTTTTTTTCACTTTGAGGTAAAATTTATACGCAATGAAAACCATTGAGTGCCTAACGTTAATGTACTCAGTGATGGGTTCTAATCAGCACACCGATGGAGCCCCAGCCCACATCACGATTTAGAATATTGCCCTGGCCGGTTTGGCTCAGCAGTTAAAGCCTCCAGAGAGGCCCGGGTTCGGTTCCTGCTAAGGGCACGTACCTCGGTTGCAGTTTGTCCCTGGCCCTGGTTGGGGTCGTGTGGGTGGCAGCCACTCAATGTGTGTGTGTCTCTCTCTCTTCCTCCCTCTCTCCCTCCCACTCTATCTGAAGATAAATGCAAACATGTCCTCGGGTGAAGATAAAAAAAAAAAAAAAAAGGTTTAGAATATCACCATCACCCCAGAAAGTCTCCTCATGTCCCTTCCAGTCAGTCCCAACCTCCATGTCTGGGAGGCCAGGAGGCCACCACCACTCTGACTTCCCACCATGGGTTAGTGTTTCCTTCTAGAGCCTCATGTAAGTGGATCAGGCCGCATGTGCTCCTGGGGGAGGCTCTAGCCCTCAGCGTCTCTGGCGATTCATTCACGTTGTTGCAACGTCAGGGCCTTAGTTACTTAGTTACTGTCTGTCCTCCCACCCCACCCCCATCCTGCAGAAGGAAGCTCCCGAGAGCAGGACTCTACTGTGTTTGCTGCGGTACCTTGAATGCCTAGAACCACGCGTGGCATGTGCTCCATGTGGGTTGGGTGGGCACGAGGCAGGTCGCCTGAGGGCTGGGCCGGGGCCACTTCCTGGCGCTGCTCCCAGACTCTCCCACGCCCAGCCCAGCCGAGGGCTCCGAGTGTCAGCTTGGTAAACACATCAGAACGGACAGGCTCTTCCGGAAGTGCTGTCCCGCCTCCCCCTCCTCCTGAAGAGGGAGAAGGTCCGCCCCGCAGAGACGCAGCTGCAACCGGCCTTGCCTTGGGGAGAAGGCCCCAGAGTCTCCGCCTGCCCAAGCAGGGCAGTCCCGGGGACGTGAGGCCCGGGTCATCTCCACGAGGTTAGCTTCTCAGGTGGAAGAGGAAAGTTAGTGCAGACAGCTTTGTTGACCCTGAACTGCTGGAAGAGTTCTTCATTCAGAGACGAGGTTCTCCGGAAAACACCGTCGGTTCCAGAGAAATGAGCTCCGTGGGGCCCGTCCTGCCCTCTGTGCTCTTGGTCTCCGCTGCTCGGAGGGGCTCAGGCGACGGCTGTGGGGGTCCCCGAAGTCGGAGGGCAGGAGGCAGCCCACAGGTGTGGTGGGGCCATGCCCCCTGTCTCGTGGGGGGATCTGCACTGTGAATGCTCCTGGCCCCACCCAGAGTTATCCTGGGGGAACTGTGTGGGGGAACTAAGGTCTCAAGCCCGTGCTGGCCTTTGGGGGGTGCGCCTGGCAGCTGAGGGGCAGGGGATGGAGCCACCCCATAGTAAACTGGGAGCCCCATACCAGCCAGGAGAGGCCCTGCCGTCAGGGAGGGTCCCCAGCCTCTGCCATGGGGAGCCCTGGAGAAGGCCTCTCTGCTAGCCGCTTGGCTTTGAAACAGCTATAAAGGCTGGGGCTTGGCTGGCCTGGGTTCTAATCCCGTGGCTGTGGCCACGAGGAGCTGTGCCCCTTCGGGCTCATGGACCCCAAACTGGGGCTCAGTTTCTTCGCCCGTGAAACGGTGCGGTTCCTAAGGATTCCGAGATCCCAAGGCGTTTTGCTCAGGTCCAGCACGGGCACTCAGCAAAGCGTGGTGACTGTTTCCACGATCGTCACGCGGTCACAAGCCCGGGTTCACCCAGACAGGGCTGCCCACTCACAGCCAGGCCCACAGAGCCTGGGACTGGGCCCTCCCTTCCCTGACCAGCTCCTCTGCCTCCGCTGAGCCCCTGTTTCTGGGTTCACAGCCAAAGACCTGGGCTCACCGCGGGGGGCTGGCCCAGCTCATTCCAGTGGCATCTCCGGAGCTGCCCAGACCCGCACCAGCTCCTCTTGTTGCCTCCAAGGAGCGAGGATTCAGAAACCCTGCCCTGAGATCTCGTCCTGCCTGACCCTGCAGCTCAGCCCCCTCTCCCGGCCACTGCCCTCCCTGCCCCCCGGCCTCTGGGACTGAAACCACCAGGCCCCCGTGTTCAAGCATCAGGCAGCTGCAGTCCGCATGTCACCTGAGGCCCTGGCACATCCCCTCTCTCCAGGGTGTGTCAGCGCCACTGCCCCAGGGGTGAGGGGGAAGGTCGCCCGGTCTCCGCCGCCCCCCGACAGGCATCGCGTGCTGGCAGCCGCTGCCATGCTCCCTGGTGCCGGCTTTCTGCTTCCCGGGAGCAGCTGGGGCGGGGAGATGCACCTGAGCCAGGCCCAGGGGTGGCATGGTGCCGCTTCAGCCACACCCCAGTCCTGACAAATGACGCAGCTCAGGCAGCAGCAGGCAGACGGCTGAGCAGAGGGAGCGTCGTCCCTGGTCAGCATCACTGGCAGTCTCCTGGGGTGCAGGGCCCTGGGGGGCTCTGGGCGGCTGGGCAAGGGGGCCCAGAGGAGCCCCTCCCACTAAGTCAGGTGTAGCACCCCACCAGGCCAGGCCCCCCTGGATTTGGGAGGTGTCAGTTCCATTGGAGGCAAAGCCTAAAGGACCACAGAACACAGCACAACCCCCTGTTTGCGTGGGAAAGCTGTTGCCCAGGGAGGCTGGGCAACTCACCGTGGGGTGCCCTGAATCACAGGAGCCACTAGGTTTGAACCCTGCTTCCTGACGGCCAGGCCTCTTTCCAGGACACCCCTTCCCGTGGAGACCGGGCACTCCACAGCCTCTTAGCATTCTGAGCCGGCACCCCAGGCCACCTCAGCACACAGCCCGCCGCCCCTGCCGGAGTCTGAGCGGAGAGCGCCAGCTCACAACATTAGCCGAGTCAACCTCGATCAGATCAGAGACCAGGCTGCTGCCAGGAGCAGACTGTGCTTCAGCCCCAGAAATGATGCTGGAACAGAACCGGCTTGGGATGACGAGTGCCTCTCGGGCAGCACACCACGGCCCCTGAACTGGTGTGGCCGCCGAGCGGTGGCCAGGGTTTGATCCGTGTGCAGACATGTCCCGGAAAAACAAGAAACAAATGCCGGACCAGCAGCACCTGCCAGTTCCCATGGTGTAAATACTCCCACCAAGTCCAAGAGTCCAATTTGATGTCCATCGGCTTGCGACATTCTTGAAAACTTAACTAGCAGCTCTCATAAGCCAGGACTAGCCAGCTCCAGCACACGGTGTTTTCTGGTGTCAGTGTAGCACAGACATGTAGATTGACGCCAAGGCCCACATCCGCATATACACACAGGCACACACAGATACAGAGATGCATCTGCAGATACACAGACATAGAGGATACACAGACATACACACAGGGATACACACAGACACACAGGTACACACACAGATACAGACACACACACCCTGGTACAGACACACACACACAGATACAGAGACGCATATGCAGATACACAGACACACACACAGAGATACACACAGACACACCCAGATACAGACACACACACACCCAGATACAGACACACATACATCCAGGTACAGACACACATACACCCAGATACAGACACACACACATCCAGGTACAGACACACACACAGAGATACAAACACACACACATCCAGGTACAGACACACACACAGGTACAGACACACACACAGGTACAGACACACACACAGGTACAGACACACACGCACAGGCACAGACGCACGCACACAGGTACAGACACACATTCACACACACACATTCACACACACGCAGAGATACACACACACACACAGATACCGATACAGACACAGACAGATGCATACACACCCGCCACCCCAGCACCAGGGAGCTCACACCTGCAGGAGCGCCAGCCTGCAGGGCAGGGCCCACGGACCCCGCCGTAAGGAAGGGGAAGAAGGCCCCGAAGACTGGAGCCAGGCCCCAGAGCAGGGTCTTCTCTGAGGTCGGTATACATCAGTCATTAACACGTGGGCTACTCTCTTCCCCGAGCCGGGCTCGAACGGCTCTGTAAGTGGGGGCTGCAGGTGCTGAAGGGGGATTATGGGCGAGTGGCTCCCAGGAGAGCCTGGCGCGTTCCCAGTGTGCACGTCCCCTGGCCGCTCCCTGCTGAGCCCACGTCACGCCCTGGCTTCTCTGTCCAGGCTGACAGCCCACGGCTGCGCCGTGAGGAAGACGGACGTTAACGCGGATAGGCCCCGCGTCATCTGCGTTCCAGTCGTCTGCGTTCGGAGAGGGCAAACTCGCCACCCCGCGAGTGGACAGCCCTTCCTCACGCAGAGGGGGCTTAGAGGGTCGAAAGCTCGGCCCATCTCCGCACAGTCAGACCGGGGGGGTCTGGAGTTTCTGGTGGACAGCAGGCGGGAACCGGGCTGGCAGCCCCGGAGGAAGAGGCCAGCAGCTGCAGGGGGCTCTGGGCGCCAGGCCACCCTCACCTGGACAGCGTGATTCGGGCTGGCGTGAAGGGCGAGGTGCGTGGGACAAGACGGGCTTGGGCAGGAACCTCCAGTGCGTCCTGGCCCCAGGAGCATCAGTGGAAAGCTCACGGCAGAGTCGCAAAGCTTGCAGAGGTGAGGGGAGACCGAGAGGAAGCAGCGACACCCCTTCTCCTTCCTGCCCCTCAGAGCAGGGGAATGCCATCTGGGGGAGGGCGACGGAGGCCCCGGGAGGCCGGACCACAGCAGCACACAGCGCCTCCCGCGGCCAGGCAGAGCCCGGGACCCGGTGCCTGCTTCCCGGCTGGTGCCTCTTCCCCCGGCGCCTCGCCCGGCCTGTGAGCACGTGGTTGTCTGGGACGCCCTCCCCCCCCTCCGGAGAAGGAGGAGAGAACAGAGCGGCCAGGGCTCCCGCGGGGCCTGGCCTCGGCCCTGTCCGGATTGCTTCCGCTGGGCTGCATGGCCGCAGCTCTGTCCTGCCATCGCCCCGGCCCCTCCTCCGAGGCCTTCACAGAACCAGAAATGTTTCCCACTGAACACGAGTTCCGTAGACCCCAAACGGAGCCACCACGTCCACGCTGCCAGGTCGCTGAGAGCGGCAGCCCGAAGGCCAGAAAACTTGGGGCTAGAGGGCCTGGTCCAGAAGAGGCCCCTGCGGCCCAGGTGCCTTGTGGGGGGCTCCCCGGTGGCCCTGTGGTGCCGCTGTCCCCTCCTGAAACACCCAGCATGGTGTGTGCAGCACCGTGTGTCTGGGTGACTAGGACCCCAAAAATGCTTGCTCCTGGAGATGTGATCACACGCTGTGGCACCGTGCCAGGTGCTGGGGACACGGGTAAGCCAGGCAGACGCGGCCCTGCCCCCGAGCTCGCAGTCCAGGGGGGCAGACAGCTCCACACGCTCACGGGGGGACCTTGGGGCGCAGAGCATCGCCCCGGCCTCCATGGGTTCTGCAGACTCAGTAGCACACCACCTCCATCCAGTTTTGCTCTCTGTGGTTTCAGTTACCATGGTTCACTGCAGTCCGAAAATATTAAATGGAAAATTCCGGAAGTAAGTTTTAAATTGCCTGCTGCTCTGGGTAGCGTGATGAAACCTTGTGCCGCCCGGCGCTGTCCCACCGGGAACGTGGGCCATCCCTTTGTCCAGCGTCTCCACGCTGTGTGGAAGTGTGAGCAGGTTCATGGAGAGTGAGACCCCATTTGCATAACTGCTATTACAGTATACTGAGACGGTCGTTCCACTTTGTTGTTGGCTACCGTTCATCTCCTGCTCTGCCTACTTTATAAATCGTCCGCTGTCCGCTCTGCGCCGCCCGGGACGCGAACCATCCCGCCGCCCCGTGTCTGCAGCCTCCCAGTCACCAGGTCGACTGTCGGGGATCGCAGGACTTGTGTTCCGGTCACCCTGGTTTTGCTTGATAACAGCCCCAAAGCGCGAGAGTAGTGATGCTGGCGATTCTTGGTGCCCAAGAGAAGCCGTAAACTTCATCACAGGTGTGTCTGTGTAGGAAAACGTAGTGGCTGTGGGGTCCGGTGCCGTCTGCGGTGCCCGGCATCCCCTGCGGGCCTGGAATGTCTCGGGGCTACTGTGTAGCCTCTGAGGTGTCAAGGCTCTCAGAACAGGGACACACCCTCCTGAGGCTGGTGTGGCAGAGGGCGACCCCCGCCCATCTGTCCAGTCCTCCACCTCCCGCGGGGCCAGGGTCCCTGCCAGGCAGGGTGACATTCATGCTGAGGGTCCTCAGCCAACATCCGTGACCCAGAAGAGGTGGGGACATGTCCCTGTTTACTTCTCCGTGCCCGGTCCCTTGAGCGGGAGGGATGACAGGTCCTAGTGTCCTCAGCTTGATTCTGCCTGCTCAGCACGTGGGTGACTTTCAGCGGTTACAGGAGGACACTCGGGTCCCAGTGGAGATGTCACATGTTTGGAAGCTGGGCCTCATGGTCGCCCCGCCCTGCGTCTGAAGGTGAGGCCTCCTCCAGGGGGCTGCCTTCTCCTCTAAAGTGACCAGGTGCTCTGGTTCACGTGACAGAGCATGCTCAGCGAAGGTGGCTCCTCCCCGGGCCCAGCACCTGTCTGTTCCCACCGTAAGCCTGACGCGAGCTCCCCCCACGGCAGTTCTGAGAGCCTGTTTCCCTAAGAGACGCGCTGAAGACGGGCAGTCACTCTTCCCGGTATCGACCCCCCGGAAGCGCAGGTTCCCCTCCCAGAAGCCAGAGCATGAGTGGCACCGCCGGGTGAGGGGCAGAGTCCGTGCCGGTGGGCATCTGTGCCGGAAGGTGCTGCTGCCCACGGGGGATGTCCCCTCCTGTTGTGAGGGCAAAGGACCGGTGCCTGAGTCAGGTCCTCGGGCATGGAGACAGCCTTCGTGGGTGGAGCACCCTCTCCCAGGCGGGACGCTCCCTCCCAGGGAGACCCTGAGCCCCCGGCCAAGGATTTGGCCCCAGAGCAGCCCAGGCCCCTGCTTTCAGCGCAGAGCACTTCTGGGCCTATTTCTGAGCCCCGAGGGCGGGCTGTGTCTGACCCCCGAGGGCGGGCTGTGTCTGAGCCCCGAGGGCGGGCTGTGTCTGACCCCGAGGGCGGGCTGTGTCTGAGCCCCGAGGGCGGGCTGTGTCTGAGCCCCGAGGGCGGGCTGTGTCTGACCCCGAGGGCGGGCTGTGTCTGCCCCCGAGGGGGGCTGTGTCTGACCCCGAGGGCGGGCTGTGTCTGACCCCGAGGGCGGGCTGTGTCTGAGCCCCGAGGGCGGGCTGTGTCTGAGCCCGAGGGCGGGCTGTGTCTGACCCCGAGGGCGGGCTGTGTCTGACCCCCGAGGGCGGGCTGTGTCTGACCCCGAGGGCGGGCTGTGTCTGACCCCCGAGGGCGGGCTGTGTCTGACCCCCGAGGGCGGGCTGTGTCTGACCCCGAGGGCGGGCTGTGTCTGACCCCGAGGGCGGGCTGTGTCTGACCCCGAGGGCGGGCTGTGTCTGACCCCCCGAGGGCGGGCTGTGTCTGACCCCGAGGGCGGGCTGTGTCTGACCCCGAGGGCGGGCTGTGTCTGACCCCGAGGGCGGGCTGTGTCTGCCCCGAGGAGCGGGCTGTGTCGACACCGAGGCGGGCTGTGTCTGGACCCCCGAGGGCGGGCTGTGTCTGAGCCCCGAGGGCGGGCTGTGTCTGACCCGAGGCGGGCTTGTGTCTGACCCCGAGGGCGGGCTGTGTCTGACCCCGAGGGCGGGCTGTGTCTGACCCCGAGGGCGGGCTGTGTCTGACCCCGAGGGCGGGCTGTGTCTGACCCCGAGGGCGGGCTGTGTCTGACCCCGGGCGGGCTGGTCTGACCCCGAGGGCGGGCTGTGTCTGAGCCCCGAGGGCGGGCTGTGTCTGACCCGAGGGCGGGCTGAGTCTGACCCCGAGGGCGGGCTGTGTCTGACCCCGAGGGCGGGCTGAGTCTGACCCCGAGGGCGGGCTGTGTCTGACCCCGAGGGCGGGCTGTGTCTGACCCCCGAGGGCGGGCTGTGTCTGACCCCCGTGCTCCAGCTCAGGCTGTCCCCTCCCGGTGTCTTCTCCGCACATTGTAGTTTGGGTTTGCTTGTCTGCAGACAACCTAACGGAAACTCCTTTCTTCTTTCCCAAATAGAAGGGGGTCGTCTCACACGTTCCCCCTGCTCATCTCAAAGCCTCCGGGCTTCCCGGCGTTGCCACGATACCGCCCCAAGATGACCTGTCCAGCCCCTGCCTGTGCTCGGGCGGTTCGTCACCTGGCTCCACCCGCCCCGCTCCCTGCTCAGAGACCTTGGGGCGGGACCTCCCGCGCGTGCTCCTCTTCGGGGCCAAGGCGAGGTCCCCTCTCGCCGGGTGGTTTCGGGAACACCAGCCAAAGGCTGCTGTGGCACTTTCTGGGAATAGCCGAAAACAGCCCCGCACCCCCCACGTGGGGTTCGGAGTCGACAGCGGGGAGACAGTTGCCCTCTGAATGTTCCTCTTTGGAAGCAGGGTTGGGGGGTGCAATGTGTCGGTCGTTAGTTAACATATCTGGGGTTGGGGGAGAGCAGAATAATTACAGGCACCTCAGTGATTTTTTCCCTACTAAGGCTGAAATGAATGGCGGTACTCCGTTGCCCAGGCAAGCGGCTTGTTAAAGGAAATGGTATTTAAAATGATTTTTGAGCCAAGGCAATTTGGCTGCTCCAAGGCGTCCTTTATCTTTTGCTTCCAAGAGGATAATAACGTTTAAAAGCGAAGTCACTCACACCACTTCCTGTCGAGACGCCAGCTCAGGGTGTTTACCGGCTCCGGGATGCAGAATGGGAAGCGACAGCTCCCTCCTGCTGGGCCCACGGAACAGGACCGATGATGCTCTGGTTGGATCTCTGTCCTCGGCCGAAGGCTTCGTCCAAGTTGTTCATGTCGGAACCCCTGGGGGTCTGAGGTGCTGAACCGGAGACTCCTGTCCTCCGCTGGTCCCAGGGCTGAGTGGAGGGCTCTGTGTAGGCGGGGTGCTCCCCCACGTGGCTGAGGGGTGCTCTCCCCGCAGAGAACAGGTGGTCAGCCCAGGCGGACAGGAGCCAAGCACCTCTTAGCAGGGCAGAGCTACTTCCTGTCGGCCCTGTGAGTACAACTGGAGCAACCAACTCCCCTTATATGTATTTATTTTCTTTATTGATTTCAGAGAGAGAGGGAGGGAGAGGGAGAGAGACAGAAACATTGATTGGCCGCCTCCCGCATGCCTCCCACTGGGGATCAGGCCCACAACCTGGGCATGTGCCCTGACCTGAATCAAACCGGCGACCTCTTGGTACATGGGTCAAAGCTCAACCACTGAGCCACACCGGCCGGGCCCGACTCCCCTTTTAGACGGAAAGAGGCAGAGAAGCCAGCTTCCCAGTGAGTGGGTGTGAAGGGAAGGTGCTGTTCAGACAGTTCTGCTCTGCCTGTCTGGGCCGGGCTGACGTGGGAAGGTGCGTGGAGCAGAGGAGCTGGCTCGGCCTTTTGCAGGATCCTCAGCTCAGAGGACACATGAGCAGGGCTGTCCACCCTCCTGCCGCTCACAGAGCCCGGGCAGCTGGGGGCAGCACAGTGGTCGGGAAGACCTTCCCGGGCCGCACAATAACGCCGCCGCCCGGTCCTTGGTGTGGCAGCGCCTGGCGCACTTCCACGAATCCACACGTTCCGGATCCTTCTGCGACCCTTCCTTTATTACTTGAAAGCAGAACGTGTCGGGGAGCCTGCGGTCTTGCTGAGTGTGCTCTTCGCTCAGCTCTAGGGTCCCATGGCACCTGGAAGGAGCAGGGGGCAGCTGAGGCCTTGGCAGTGACAGACGGGCCGTGGGGGACACGTGGCTTTGCTCCCCATCTCTGCTTCCTCGGCTGCACAGGACTGCGGGCCTGTCCTGTCCTGTTCTGTCCTGTCCTGTCCTGTCTGCAGGACTGCAGCCTGGCCTGTCCTGTCCTGTCCTGTCTGCAGGACTGTGGCCTGTCCTGTCCTGTCCTGTCTGCAGGACTGCAGCCTGGCCTGTCCTGTCCTGTCCTGTCTGCAGGACTGCGGCCTGTCCTGTCCTGTCCTGTCTGCAGGACTGTGGCCTGTCCTGTCCTGTCCTGTCTGCAGGACTGTGGCCTGGCCTGTCCTGTCCTGTCCTATCTCGCAGGGGCTGCTGGAAACCCCACCGTCCGAGGCCGCGCGGGATCATTTAGTTCGGCCACAGCTCCCTGGATGCGTTTTAAACACACTTCCAAACTCCGTTCACTTTCCCTTTGATGGGGAGGTGCCCTTCTGGGTTTTTCTTTCAAGAGATGCAGATTTAATGGACTGTGATTTTTCTCCAGATCCGCTGTTTAAAAAAAAAAAAAAAAGGCAGCATTAAAAAAGCAACTCAATTTCTATTTGCTCAGGGAAAAAAACAATCTGCTTGCTATTCAGGCCCTAGATTTTCCTGGGAGATTAGTGTACTTGCCTGCCAAGATGTTAGCTAAAGGAAAACACATTTGCTATAGATCAGAAATATTTATCCTTTTCTGGGCAGGAGGACCCAAAGAACTTCATCTGAATGTATAGCACCTGGAACCAGGGAGGAATTCGATCTCCTGAGCTGTGGGCATGGCCAGAAAGGCCGCATCCCCGGGGGGCTCGGGCAGTTTCTGGGGAGGTGGAGGCATAAGGGAAAAGTCCAGTGCGGCTGCCGGGGTCAGAGGGGTGTATAGGTCAAGGGTTAGGAGGCCTGAGTCGCAGCTGGGAAGCAAGGGATCAACTAGAAAGACAACAGTGAGGGTCCCCAAGCCTGGTGGCCTTAACCCAAAAGCCTGCTTTGTCCTGGGATGGAGGATGGGGACCTGCCTTGCTTGTGTGCCCTTGGAGCAGGGTCAGGCTGAGGAGGGTGATGACTCGGGCCAACTCCACTCCTGCCTCTTGGCGAGACGGAAGGAACCCCAGCTTCTGTTAAGCTCCACACTGTCACCCTACAAAGGACAGCCCACATCTCTTAAAACCTTTCAGACTCCCCGGATTCTTCTTCCGTTGCTGCAGACCTGTGGGAGATGCCAGCTCATAAGTCATTAAGAGTCTAGTTGTTGTTCCCACCCGACGGCAGGCCTGCACCCTAGACCAGCGAGGTCCCTAACACTGTGTGCTGCGAAAATGTCTCGAACACGCAGGACTTGACTACTTCGGGCCACCGGCCCCTCTCCCCTTAGACCGTCAAATAAAAAAAAAAAATGACAACAGCCAACCCCACAACAGCCATCCGGTGTGAATCAAAATTGTACCTTTTTTTTTTTTTTTGTCAGATCAGCCAAATATCCACTTTTTGGTGTGCTGCAGAATTCCAGTAATTAGCTTGTTGGCAAGGGTCGGAAAGGGTTGGAAACCGCTGTCCTGGAGAGAGGGTGGGCCAGGAGCTCGCTTACAGACCAAGATTTACAGGTTTCCTCGCTTGGCGCTGAGATTCCTCGGCTGTTATTTCTAGGGTCCGTGTGACTGCTGCAATTACAATCTGGGTTCTTTTGGGGGAGGACCCAGTTCAGGACGAGGGTAGGGAGCATTGGGGAGAGAGGGCCATGCGTTCTTGCCACCTCAGGGCCCCTTCTGAGATTTTGGGAGCCAGTTCTCCGTTCGTTGAAGTGATTTGCACTGACCGCCTGACGGCATCCACCCTGCTTGAACCGGGCAGGGCTCCACTCCACACTGTCGGCCCTTGACATCGGGCTTCTCGCCCCCGGGGGCTGGCGAGGCCCTGGGCACCCCAGGGGTGGGAGCAGGGCCCTGTACGCTTTGGCTCCTTCCACGCTCGAGTCTCCAGGGGCCCCTGGCCAGCTGTGCCTGAACATCGTGTGTGTCAGGGAGGTTTGCTGCCCAGGGTTCTGTTAACCAGAGGCCCAGCCCCTTCTCTGCGGGGCCCCTGGATCTTGTTCAGACAGAATTATTCCTGGAGCTTCTCAAGGATGAAGCCGGCCAGGGAAGGCTGCAAATCCTGGGAATTTATAGCAGGGCTGCCTGTTTCCAGTTATCTATTTCGGTCTTGTTCAGAAATGCCTCCCTGCTGTAATTTAATCTCAGGTAGATGACAGCTCCTTTCCTGCCCCTCAGAACTGGGGACGCACCTCCCCCATCTCTCCTGGGCCGGGGCCAGCTCTCTGAGCTCCCCCGGGAGCCATCGGGCAGCACCTGAGGGACGGCTCAGAGCCGATGGCCGCCCCCTCTTTGCTGGAGGTCAGCCTCCGACAGGTTGCCCGAATAGACTGGGGCTTCTGTGCACTTGAAAAGCAGCCCACGTGTGGGAAGGCGCACAGGAGGCAGAGAAGGTGGTAACGTGGGCCAGTCTCGGGCTCTCTGCGGGGCGGGCCGTGCGTGCATGACTCCTCGGGTGTGGCCTGGCCCGTAGGCAGGATCCCCACCTCGAGAGTAAGCGCGTGGGCGTGGATGGGTGAGCCCCAAAGCATGCCTCGGCTATGACCGTGAGCTCATCATGGCCTGCACGGGCTGGTGTGTTTGATTACACGTGTGCACACAGGTGTGTCCGTGTCCCCGTGGGCAGACGGGGCAGATGTGAGCTCACCGGTGCAGAACCTGCCCGATGCCCCGGGGACTGCCCCCACGCTGGGATGTCCTAGCCACTGCACCGTTTCCCTGGGAACAGGCTGCCGGCCTCTGAGGGAAGTCGTGCCGCCTGGTGTCAGCTGCAATTACGACATGGACGCTTCGGAAAATAAGGCGGAGAGAGTCGTGTCCCCTGCTCCGTCCTGTCCCCTTTACTCAAGGTTAGAGGAAGGTGCTTAGTAGGTCCTGCTGTCCACCCTCTGCCTCCTACAAGGCTGCGATCCACCTTCCCTGGGGTGTGCTGACCCCGAGCGCAGCCGAGGAAGGAGGCCCTGTCCCAGCCCCGCTGCACATCACGTGGTCAGCCTGCTGTGGCCCAGGAGCCTCCTCCGGAGGGTCTGCTGCCTTCCCGGCAAAGGCCGGGGGGAGGGGCACAGAGGCCATGCCAGGTGCCACCCCCAGGGGACACGTAGCCCAGCCCACCGAGGCCACCATCCTTCCGTTTCACCGAACCTTAAATCCATCGCCCAAGATGGGCAGAAAGACAAGTGGCTACAGCTTCACCCGTAGCCATGTGCTGAGGCCCCTGAAGGACTTGTCAGGCTGGGGTTGCTGCCCCCCAAAGATGGAGCCCTCACCAGGCTGTCTCCCCATTCCTTCAGCCTTGACGCTGGTCACAGGCACTGCTCTGTCCCCGCGGAGGCCTGGAGGTAGACGCCAGCACCTCCCTGCATGGCAACAGCCCACACAGGGACCCGAGCCCCGGCCGGTCCCACCCTGAGCCGCTGAACCGCCCGCTCCATCCTCACTCACTAGGGAACTGGGGACGCTCACAGCCCACCTCGAGCACAGGAGCGACAGCCCCGCCTGCATGGCCGTCACGCTTCCTGCTGCGGAAACCGCCCAGATTGGTTTATCTGGGCATGTTCTTATTGTGACCCAGATCGGCCCCCATGTCGGGCCGCCTTCCGGTGGCACTTCTGACACGCTTATGAGCGTTCTGTCATTTCCCACTGCGCCGTCCTGCAAGGGACTGAGCTGTCAGCGGAGACACCACACCAAGGTAGAGCCCAGAAACGAGCAGAGAGCTCATCCCTGCGGGCAGAGAGCAGACGGCCAAATATGCACCTTCGTGAGCGGGGAACTAGACGTGGGCGGCCGTGTGCATTCCAGAGCATTCCACAGTGGGTCAGTCCTGATGCAGACGGAACACCACGGCACAGAGGGACGTGAGCCGCCCGCCTGGCGCACTGGCCCCGAGGCCGTCCCAGGCTCCGCCCTCCACGCACTGTGGCCGGGCTGCCTGTCCAGGGTCTCCCTTCCCTCGGGCCCCTTCCAGGCTCCCCGAAGCCCAGCCTCACATTCCAGGGCTCCAAGTCTGAGGCGAGAGCGGCTCCCTCGGAGCCCGCGGCTCCTGGTTCCCCTCCCTCCCGTGGTTCGCGGTGGGCTTCAGAGAGGAGGAACCCAACCTGCCTACTTTGTCACCTCGAAGCACAAGTCTGGGTCTCTGTGGACCCCAGTCGGGGTCAGGGCTTCAGACTCAACTGGCCAGACCTGGCTGACAAGAGGGGTCCCGGGCAGAGACCAGAGCCATAGCAGGGGCCCCGCAGGCACAGCCCGTTCCCCGCCTGCGCCGTGCCATTGTTCGTCATGGACACGGCCTGTTTCCGGGCCACTGCTGGAGAGCAGGGACCTTCACGAAGAGAGAAGCCGCTGAGTAAGCCAGTTCTAGAGCATTCTCCCGAGAGACTCCCCGGGGGCTGCTTCGTGCCCGCCCTCCACCGTCAGCCGTCACCCGGAGCCCACGAGGCCTGGCGTGCTGATGACGTGGGGCACAGGTGCGGGCCACGGGCCTGGCGCACAGGACGGAGGGAGAGGCCTGGGAACCCCGCACCCTGGCACCCGTGCCGCCCAGCCGCCACCTTCTCGCTCTGCCATTGCCAGGTCCTGGCCCCTAGAGCCCACCGAGCGAGAGGGCTCCTGACACGTCCCGTTAGGGCCCTGTGCTCCCTGGGGTGTGGGCTTGGGGGGACAAGGAGACACTCTGCAGTAAGCCCTGGAGGTTGGTGTGCGGGAGGCCAGATTTAGCCCCCCCCCCAATTGCAGAGCCCCACTTACACTTGAATTTCGGATAAACAAGTTATTTTTTAATGAACGTCGGTGTGTCCCACACAGTATCCGCATGTGCTTAGGCTGCAGGGGCGCTCACTGTGTCTGAAACCCAGCTGGTGATCAGTCCCGGCAATGCCTCACTGTGGGCTTCTCCCGGCCCCTCCCCCCCTTTCCCAAGCTCAGCACTGAGGACAGGTCTGTGGGGGTCCCCGTGTCCAGCTAAGGGCCTCTGGCCCTGCGCCTGCAGCGAGCCTGTGCCCCGGAGGCTGCAGAGGGGGCTGGGAGCAAGCCGAGGGGTCCTTCGTCCCAGCTGTGACCCCGAGGCCCTGGGGAGGAGAAGGCTGGCAGGGTGGCCTGCGGGTTTCCGCTCTGGGTCGCAGCATGTGGTGCCCCCGTGAGGGGCTGCTGGTTTGCAGGACGGGTCCAGGTCAGCAGAAGCCTTGGACGGGGGCCGGTGGGTCTCCCATCACCAGGTGGGAGGGAAGAGCCAGCCCCTGGAGCCCAGGTTCCCGGCTTCCCTGGGCCCCTGACCAAGGACAGGTCCAAACCCAGGCTCTGTGCAAAGAAGTGGCCCCGGCTCTGGGCAGGAACATTTGCAGTCAAGCCTGTGCGTGGAATTTTTATTCCTCTAATACAGCCCAGGCAGGATTTAGTACACAAGTTCTCCAGAGGAAATGCATCCAATAAAAATTTGATGGGCTCCGGCAGCTCAGCAGAAGCTCCTTATGAATTCCAAGTGGCTGGTCGGTCCCCGGCCTGGGCAGGAGCCGGCTGCCGGCTGCAAACAGCTTCTTCGGTGTGGGGGGTGGGGGCCCCTCTTCCCTGGGGAGGGGAAGTGCGCTTCTTTAGTTCAGGGTTCGAGGGTCTCTCAGAGAGGGAACTGAGCCCTGGGGAGCTCATGGAATCATAACAGGATGAGGACCCTGGACACTCGTTCAACGGGAGGCTGAGATGTGACAATCTGAAGCTGGTCAAGGAACAGACATGCATTTACTGGGGGAAGCGTCATACATTTTCACTTGTCATCTTCGGACATTTCTCGTTGCTCACACTCAGAAAAAGACTTTCCGGGCCAAAGAGAGGTGTGTGGCCCCTGCTCGGCGCCCGGGGCACTGGGTACAGATGAGGTCGGACGGAGGAGCTCAGCTTCCTGCAGGCCAGGCGGTCAGCCGGCCTTGGCACCGAGGGTGAGCCAGTGAATGGCCGGTGGGGGAGGGAGGGAGGGATGTGGAGCCTGCTGGCTGCCCGGGCACCCCAGGAGCAGCCGCGGTAGCCTGATCCTTGTCCTGGTGACACAGCCCTGCAGGCCGGGCCTGTGCATGGACGGAGGACCCCTGCCTGGGCCTGTGCTTGGAACATTTGACGGCCAAGAGGGAACAGTGAGCACGGGGTGCTCACCGCCCGGCTCTCGGCCCTGGCAGAGCGGCTTCCTTGCAGTGCCCAGCTCGTGTCCTGGAGGAACACCTGGCCTGGGTCTCCCGTGGAAACTGCAGGCCAGGGCGGGGTGCCTCCTCACCGTGGCTCCCAGAGGGCGGAGCCCGAGGACAGCTGGTGGTGAGGGTGCGGAGGTGGGTTCTGATCGCAGACCCAGCATTTCCTGCTGGGCCGCCCCCAGCAAGGAGCGTGATTTTCCTTAGCCCGTTCACACGACTGGAACATTCCTGGGACCCAGTGTGTAAAGCACAGAGCAGGGAGCCCAGCAGGAGGCTCAGCAGGAAGTCCAGGCACCTTCCAACCTCCCTTCCTATTGGGGGTGCTGTGCTGGGTGGGGAGCAGGGTGGTCTCTGAGCTGTGCTGGGTGGGGAGCAGGGTGGTCTCTGAGCTGTGCTGGGTGGGGAGCAGGGTGGTCTCTGAGCTGTGCTGGGTGGGGAGCAGGGTGGTCTCTGAGCTGTGCTGGTGGGGAGCAGGGTGGTCTCTGAGCTGTGCTGGTGGGGAGCAGGGTGGTCTCTGAGCTGTGCTGGTGGGGAGCAGGGTGGTCTCTGAGCTGTGCTGGGTGGGGAGCAGGGTGGTCTCTGAGCTGTGCTGCGTGGGGAGCAGGGGTGGTCTCTGAGCTGTGCTGGGTGGGGAGCAGGGTGGTCTCTGAGCTGTGCTGGTGGGGAGCAGGGTGGTCTCTGAGCTGTGCTGGTGGGGAGCAGGGTGGTCTCTGAGCTGTGCTGGTGGGGAGCAGGGTGGTCTCTGAGCTGTGCTGGGTGGGGAGCAGGGTGGTCTCTGAGCTGTGCTGGTGGGGAGCAGAACCCGAGGGCTCTCAGAAACCATCCCAGCTTCTCCCTCACAGTGGTTCCCCCATTCTCACTGGGCCCAGCTGGGCTCCCCGGCGCTGAGGTCTGCAGCCTTCAGAAGGTAGGGGACCCCCTGTGCAGATCGCCCGCGTTAGCCCACAGGGAAGGCATCGAGATGCTCACTCCCGACCGTCCTGACACCTTCTATCCATGTCCCCACACGTGTGATCCCTCCAGGTCCTCCCACGTCCCTCCCTGGGTCTGGCCCCCCTGTGAGCTCCATGGCCTCCTTGGCCCACTGGGCTTAGGTGTCAGGATTCGGAGCAGGAGTGGAATGAATGTTCCCGAAACCAGAGGAAACCCTGCAATTGCTCAGAGGGATCACGGGGTTGGGGCCCAGGCCCAGGTGGACGAGGGTCCCTACAGCTGAGGACCTCCCAGCCAGGCTTGCCCAGGTGCACTTGAAGGTCTGGGCCTCCCAACACACTCACACACACACACACTCACCCTCCATGTGTGCACGCCCTCACACTCAGGCACACCCACCTGCTCACACTCACATGCTATGACACACTCACACACTCACCCTCCATGTGTGCACGCCCTCACACTCCGGCACACCCACCTGCTCACACTCACATGCTATGACACACTCACACACTCACCCTCCATGTGTGCACACCCTCACACTCTGGCACACCCACCTGCTCACACTCACATGCTATGACACACTCACACACTCACCCTCCATGTGTGCACGCCCTCACACACAGGCACACCCACCTGCTCACACTCACATGCTATGACACACTCACACACTCACCCTCCATGTGTGCACGCCCTCACACGCAGGCACACCCACCTACTCACACTCACATGCTATGACACACACACACTCACCCTCCATGTGTGCACGCCCTCACACACATGCTGACTTGCATACTCACACGCTGTTGCACTCACACACTCACCTTCCATCCGCCCTGGCACACACTGGCCCTGGTGACCGCAAGCCACGCACCCCCGCCTGGCGAGTGGCTGTCTCCAGCTTGCAGGGGGGCGGGTGCAGCCGGCCTGGTCTGGGGGAGCCGTTCAGCCTCCAGGCAGCACTTAGCTCCACTCCCCTTCTCTCTCCTTTGGCATCTGGAAAACCCCAAACATTCCCAGGAGGGAAGCAGGCCCTTGATTACCTCGTGGGCTCAGAACACCGCGTGGCAGTAATTGAAAGTGGCTCAACTCAAATTGCATTTTCCTAGGAGCCTTGAGTGGGAGTGTGGAGAAGGGGGGGGGCTGCGGTGCCCACGGAGCAGGCGCGAAGCTCTGGGCCTGGAGGCATGGTGTCCCCAGAGCTCTCCCTGGGGCTGCCACCCCCAGAGAAGGGCAGCCCTTGGATGCTCGCCCACAAAGACCGCCAAGCTCCCAGTGGGTAGGTGCACCCCACACCCGCTGACCAGCTTCACCCGGGAAGGGCCTTTTTTGTCTCCCCAGCTGGTCACCCAGGGGCAACTCTGCCTGGCCCACGGCAGCCAACCAATACCTGTTTGTTGACTGAATGCTGGTTTGTGCCTCAGGGCCTTTGCTCAACCGGTTCCCTCTCCCTTGTTCCTTGAGCACATTGTTTCCATACAGCAAGGTTATTGAGCGCTCGCTGGTCCACACAGGGAGCTACACACTTGACTTATCACCTCTGAGATGGGCCCAGCACCCTTAGGGGTGGGGATTAGTGCCACTGCCCCAGTGGTGCCCAGGAGCCAAGCCCCTGGTGGGAGAGGACGTGTAACTGAGCTTTGACCAGGTCGCGGCCTCTGCACCGAGGCTGCGCGGGGCCCTCCACACGGCCCGCACTATGCCAGGCCCATGGCTGCCCCAGACCCCCTGCCGACCCAGCCTGGCCTGGGCGTGGACAGGGCACTGCTTCTCCATCGGAAGAGGCGTTTAAGAATCCTCTGGGTGCTGGCGGTGGGGCTGCCGTGGGGTGAGAACCCCTCCCCAGAGCGCGAGACTCCGTTCACTGCTGTCGCTGTGGTGGTTTTGTGACTCCACGCGGAAGGAGAGAGCGCAGGGCTGGCGGTGGGCGGACACTGCCTCCGGTTCTGTTCATGACAAGCCGACCGCCAGACAGGTCCTGAGCATCTGTGTCCCTCCTGCAAGTGCCCTTGAATGGAATTACTGAACGAAGCAGGAAGGGAGGGAGGGGTGACGGAAGAAGAGGGGGAAGGAGCCCCAGGGCAAGGGAGCGAGTGGGGGTGTCCAAGGGCACCCAGCTCTAGCCCTTGAGGGAGAGGAAAGGACTGCATTCCGGGCCCCCCTCCCCCGGGTCCTCACCTCCATCCCATTTCCGTGCCACACTCAGCTCCTGAGTAAGTGAGGTCCCCGCCTGAAGGCCGTGGGCAGGGCCGAGCTTGGCCGTCTGTCCCAGGCCTGTCACAGGCTCCCCTCCTGGCCTGCAGCCCTGAGTGAGGGTGGCCGCCCCCCTGCCTCAAGCCCACTCCGGGCCCCTCCCAGGCAGGAGGGCAGGAGAGCACCCCCGCGAACGAGGCGTGTCCCTAAGCCCAGCGGGCACGGGGCTTCCACCACCATGTGTTTCTGGGGAGGACACACCTGCTTCCTTCACTTTCTTCTGTTCGAGTCAGAGCCCATTGGGACCTCTGACAGACTCCTGTCCCATCAGACCAAACGGTGGGCCGTGCTTCCCTGTTCCCACTCTGTCCTCATGCGAGAGATGCAGCTGAGCCCTGGCCGGGGTGGCCCAGCGGTTAGAGCGAAGGCCCGTAGACCGAAGGGTCTCGGGTTTGCTCCTGGTCAAGGGCACGTACCTGGCGGCAGGTTTGATCCCCAGCCCCAGAGGATGTCTCTCTCTCTCTCCTCTCTCTCTCGCCCCCACTCTACCTAAAAATTAATGGGAAAACATTCTCAGGTGAGGATTAACAACAACAACAAAAGATACGGCTGGACGGTGAACAGAGTGGCACTCGGCCAGTGGACACGGCCACACGCCTCCACCAGGGCCGGTGTCACTTGTGGAGGGAAGACGAGATTCAGGGCGGAGACCAAACATTGTGACACGGGGTTGATTTCTGGACCGTCGGCCGCAGCAGACTTAATAGTCCGCAGACACTGGCCCCATTTTTTCCCCTCCTGGTTACTCTATTTCTGGATTATTGTCCATAAGTTTCAAAATGGCCCAGGATCCCTGAGTGGTTTATAAATTAGGGCTGTATCCCGCGAGCACCCAGCGGTGCTGATATATTTTAGGTGGTGTCAGAGTTTCCATTACAGACCCCATTTCTCAGAGGTTTATAACTTGGTCATAAAAATGCTCCAAGGCCTGAGGCTGGGACGGTGCAGGCGCAGCTGCCTGGGTCCCTTCCCGGTCTCCGGCGGGGGCATCAGGCACAGAACAGAGGCTGGGGTACGAGGGTCGCACATCTTGGCATTAGGGGGTGTGATAACGCCCCCCCCCCCCCAGCCAGCCGCGTGCACCAAGCACTGCCCACAACGGGCTGTGGCGAGTTAGCCAGGCAGGACCCTGCTGGTGGGCGGGCCGCCCGTGGCTGGGAAGCTCTCCTGCTCAGTGAGGCTCCGGGGCCCGCAATCTCTGCCTGTCATTTCTAAGGCATTCTGCCCAAAAATATGCCTCCTCCCCTCCGGGTCATGTGGGTGCCCTTTGGGCAAGCCCGCCACGGGGGACCAGACAGATACCTTTCAGACCGATGTCACCCTGGGAAGAGTCCCCACGCTGGCAGGACAGGACTTGAACTGACGTTCCCCGGTCTCATCTGGTTGCAGCATCACCTGTTTCAGGAAGTGGACCTCGAAGGCCAGCGTCCCTGGGCCCCCCACCCCCACCGGAACCGACTGGGTCGGCCTGGGCCGTTTTGTCCCACAATCCGCAGGTGACCTCCCAGGCAGGGCAGGGAAGGGCTGAGCACCAACCCGCACCCCGGCACAACAGGTAGATAAAGGCTGCCGCTCTCTTGACCTACTCAGCACTAAGCGCCTATAACGGTGCACCCTGGAGACTAGGAAGCGTCGGAGAGAGTCCTAGGGTCGGGGAAGGGCTGGAGGCCAGATGCCTGAGAAGACTTTGAAGGTCAGGGAAGACTTGTCCTCAGTGGAAAGAACAGACCCTTCGCTTAGAATCAACTGTTTGGGGGGCACAGGCGGCCAGAGACCCTGCCCAGGCTGCAGGGCGCAGCCCCAAGAGAGCTGTCACCAAGAACGAGATGGGCTGTGAGGGGACAGTAGGAGGAGGAGGGGAGCCATCCTCCCACGGGGACACCCAGGTGCAGACCCTACGGCTGTGGGTGCCAGGGCGTCACAGGCTGTTGCACGCGGAGCCACAGGGCACCCGTGGAGATGGATGCCTGGCATTCAAGACGCCTGTTGTTTTCTGCTCAGAACGCTTAGAGGGTCCTTGCAGGCTCCCTCCCCCCGAGATCAAGTCCCCTGGTCAGCACCACTCCTGGGCGGTCTCACCTGCTCTGCAGTTCCTGGCCCTGCGACCTTGAGGGTCCTTAGACATTAGAAAGAGGCCATGAGGAGCAGCTTCCGACAAACAGACTATGGGGCCGGACAGTCTGATTCTCATCCAGGCGCCGCTGCTCTCTAGCTGTGTGACTCTGGGAGATTCCCGTAACCTCCCTGTGCCCCTGTGGGAGTGCTGAGTGGGGCTCAGGGCCCCTCTCAAGGGCTCCGCCAGGGTTGGACCCCCAGGTTAAACCCTGTCCGAGGCTCTTACTGGGATGTCAGGCTGTCCCTTAGCAGGGGTGACTTCTCCCTCGAGCCCTGCCCCGCCCCGCCCCGCCCCGCGCAGCCGGCACCTCCTGTGAGCCTCACACAGACCTGACCTCGCCTCCCGGGCTGAACTGCAGTCTGCCACGTGAGCCTGCTCCTGGCCCTTGAGGTGTAACCTGAGCGGGGGCGTCCGTGTGGAGGCTCGGACCCAGGGGCCCAGGGTGCTGAGGCCCCAAGTCTTCCCAGGGCAGCTTCCGGATCAGAGAGGGCCAGCCTCGTCCCCGTGCGCTGGGACGTGTGTGTCGCTCTGTGTCTCCGCCGCACACAGGGTTGCAGGCTCCACCACAGAGGGGTTTTGTTTGGAACTTAAAACACTTGCTCAAATTAATGAACAAAAATGTCAGATGTGTCCACAGCTAATTATTCATTAGATGCTTAATTAGTGTAGGATGATCATGACACTTTAATGTTATTAATTTCTCCACTGTAATAGGAATTAAATTTCTGCTGTCCCGGAGCCTCCTGTCGGAGTCGTGCCGTGGCCCTGGGGGCTGCGGGGAGCTGGGGACGGGGGCAGCCACCAGCAGCCAGGCACCTCCCTGGCCAGGGTCCAAGCTCACTGGCTCCTCCTCTGGCCTGGGTGAAGTATCCTCCAGGCCAGAACGCAGCCTCTCCAGAGCCGGACCCTTCAGGTGGCCGGGCTGACACTGGGCACTGCCGCAGTGGGGGGACAGGGTAGACCAGATGGCTCCGCGAGTCTCCTTCCTGCTCAGATGTCTCAGGATTCTGTGTTCCTCATTTCCTTGCCCCAAGACAGGAGGGACTCTGGGGCACCGTCCTAAGTGCCCCATAGGGAAAGGAGAAGGGACCCCAAGGGGCAGCAGAGGACCAGCCAGCTGATCCCCACGCCCCACAGTTCGAAGGAAGGGCCCACCCGAAGGACATCGTGCATATTTTTAGACAATGGAAAGGAAGCCATATCTCCGGCAAGGGACACTCAGAGGGCTTCTCTGTGAAGGGGCACAGCTTGGTGATCGGGTTCTGGTTCTGAGAGTTCTCCGTGCCTGCGGCAAAACCCAGCAGCCAGGACCGCGGGCGCCGTTCCGGGAAGCCCCGCCGCCCGGGGCTGACAGCTTCTCTCGTTTTCGGTGTATGAACTTGGAGGTGTGTTTAGGCCCATAGCTGCGTGTGGACTTCCGTGGAAATACACTCAGGTTGCGTAGTGCTGGCCTGCCCTCTGCTCCCTTTCCCCGCCATAGAACGTCTCCTGCGCATTCTTCAGGGTGACCGGTCAGTGTGGCTCCTTCTAGTGTCCACATTAGAATTCCGTGGGACAGACACGCCATCGTTTATTTCACTGGCCTCTGGCAGTCAGCCACTCAGTCATCTGTGATCTTTCACAGTTAATGACCAGGGCTCCTCTGATCACGCTTTTTATGTTGGTCTGGTTGTACCCTCGGGACGGGTTTCTCGAGATGGGATTGTTGGGTCACAGGGGGACTTTTCTTCGTCGTAGGCAAAGCGCTGAGCCCACATCTCCCGCACCTGGCGCCTAGGGGGCGCCGCCGCTAACGGCGAACTCGGTACAGAGCGTCTCAGTGGACGTGATTTCTTCCAGTCCTACTGTTCCAAGGGGGAAGTGAGTCCAAAGGATCTGCAGGCTGAAGGCGTCCTTGGCTGCATCCCTGGGTGGGCGACTCCAGTTGAACTGCTAGGGAGAGGGCATTACCTGCGGGGTCAGAGGTTCCTAGGACAAGCCAACACGCCCCCCTACACTGTGCCTTGCCCTTCCCCATCCCCCATCAAAGAGAAAAATATGGACTCCAGTTAGCCTGGGACCTACTTTCTGATGAGGAGACCCAAATGGACCCAAGCAGAGGTGTGAGCCAAGGTCCTGTAAAAAGTTCTGCCACGGGAGGTGACGGGAGACCCCTCCCCCACCCAGCTCTGAGCACCCGTGACTCTGGTCTGACCCAGGAGCTGCGTCTGAGGTCCAGCCTCTTACTTAGGAGGCGGGGGCGGTCCGCGGAGCGTGGGGTCTGGAGAAGAAGGCCGGGCGGAGAGGCTTCTCGGGGGCAAGTCGAGGCATTACGTTTCGGTCAGAAAGAGCGTGCAGGGACAAGGGCCCTGTCGGCATGTCCAGGGCTGGTTATTGACTCTCTTTCTTATGGAATTTGAAAAAAGACCTGGTAGAATGAAGCCGGCAGTACCCCAGACCTCCAGAGCCCCCTCCAGAGGTGTGGCAGGACCCCCCAGAGGCTGAGCACCCCCGTTCCCTCCTCTCCACAGGCCTCTCCGTTCTGGGCACCCAAGAGGCAGCCCAGTGCCGGGTACGAGGGGGAGGGGAGGGGGGTCATGCAGGGGAAGCGCAGGCTGTGGCATTGGCCGAATGGACAGAGCGTGGGGTTGCGCCGCCTGGCGGGTGGGCAGCCGGGCCTCTCTCCTGCCCTCAGGGAGGTGGCCTTTGCCTCGGAGCTGGCTCGGAGGAGGGGCTGGGCTGATGCTGCTCGGTGAGGACGGCGTGTCTTATAGCTTTGCTTAGTTGACTCTTCCTGAAATAGAAAGTGCCCATCACTCACAGCCGCCATCTGTCTAGAAGCCAAATGTCATAACAAAAATTCGTGAGACCCACACATCCTGTGGGCAGAGGGGGCCTGGCAAATGCTAATCTTCCTCTGAGGTCGAGCCCCTCAAGCCTTCTCCGGATGAAGAGGGAGAAGGGGGGAAAGTGTTAATACGCAATGGAAGTTGTGATCATAAACAGATGCTCTAATTACAAGTCTTCTCAAATCATCAAAAGCTCATTTGCGGGGTGAGATGCCAGAGATGCCCCGGTGCCCATGTGGAGCCCGTGCTGGTGAGGTGCCTGGGAGGACCCTCCCTGCCTCCTTGGCCTCGGCAGATGGGCAGGGGCTGGGGGGCAGGAGGACGGACACGGTCTTCAGCCAGGCCTCAGCAAGGTCAGCTCATGCCCGTGGCACTTCCTTGGTGGCTGGGAGAAGGGGGAGAGGAGGAGGAGGAGGGGTAGGGAAAGGAGGAGGAGGAGGGAGAGGAGGAGGGGGTGAGGAGGAGGAAGAGGAGGAAGAGGAGGGAGAAGGGAAGGAGGAGGAAGAGGAGGAGGGGGACGACCTGGGCCGCCTCCTGGGCCCCTTGCCCACAGGACTTGCACACACCTGGAGCCCCGTGAGCAGGGGCAGCCTGGAGCCGGTCCAGGAGCTCCATGGGAGCTGGAGGCAGGGCCTCTCCCTGGTTCTGCGACCCTCCCCTGAATGTTACTCATCCAGGGACCTTCCTCATCCCCCTCACTGTGCCCAAATCTCTGTCTCCAGCCTGGAGCCACCCCTGAGCTGCCCACCTGCACGTCAGCCAGCTGCTGGACTCCTCGCGGGTGTCCCCAGACCCTCCACTGTTGGGGCGATGCTGAGCTCGCCCTCGCCGCCCTCTCCTCCCACCTGGTCCTCCTCCTTCCAGCCGCGCCTCACCCTGGACAGCGCACCCTGCGGGTTCTGTTCTAAGCATCCCTGGGGCGTCTCCACCTCTGTCCATACCGCCACACCCCTACCTGGGCTGTCGTCCTCACCTCCCGCCCTCTCAGCGTCCTCAGCCACCCTTCGCTGCTCCGCGGCCCGTGTCCTCAGTGGGGATCTGTCCAGAATACGTCACTTCATGCCATGCCCCACACGGAAGTCTACCAAGGCCCCTTTCCTATAGGAGAAAAGGACAGAGCCCCCCACCCTTGGTGGACTCACCCTGCACCCCCAGCATCCTGCTCTGGCCCCCGACACCAGACCTAGGGCTCACAGACACACGCTGTGGCTCCCTGATGGCACCAGGGCGTGTCTCCAGCTGCGGCCCCCTCCCCCCGCCTCCACCTGAACTACCCACGTCCTCTTCCTCCTCCTCCTCTTTCTCCTTTTTCAAGAAACAGCTCAAAACCCAAAGAGAACCGACCCTGGGCAGGCACCAGAACCTCCTGTCCCGGCTCCCAGGGGTCAGTGGCCACCGCATCAGAAGCACTCGGGAGACGTTAAAATGCAGAGCCCTGGGCCCGGGCAGCCGTGCGGGTGAGAACCTGGCAGCTGGAGCCCAGATGCAGCTCAGCAAGGCCACCCGCGGCGGGGCCACCCGGGCTGTCGCTGCGTGCTAGCTGCCGTGAGCTCGTTTAGGGCCGCGGGCGTCTTGTCTCCGGTCTCAGCGTGTAGCACAGGTCGCGCATGTGCCACAGGTCACGCGTGTGCTTGTTTTTAACCTTCTTTGAGGGGTTATTCTCTCGTACATTGTATTAAACTCTGTTGCCGCATTAAATCGTGCACAATTGACCCTTGAACCATGCGGGGTTAGGGCCACCGACACCCCATGTGGTCAGAAATCTGCGTTTAACTTTGACCTCTCCCCAAACTAACTACTGACTGCCCAGTGTTGACCAGGAGCCTTACTGATACATAAGTAGTTGATTAACATATATTTTATATGTTGTATGTATCATGTACTTACAATGTTACACGTATAATATATGTATATTATATAATGACAATAAAGAAAGCTAGAGAAAAGAAAACGTTATTAAGAAAATCATAAGGAGCCCTGGCCAGTTTGGCTCAGCGGTTAGAGCGCCGGCCTGCGGTACAGAGAGACCCAGGTTCGGTTCCTGCTAAGGGCATGTACCTCGGTTGCAGTTTGTCCCCGGCCCTTGTTGGTTGTGTGGGTGGCAGCCACTCGATGTGTCCCTTCACATCAATGTTTCTCTCTCTCTCTCTCTTCCTCTCTCTCCCCCTCCCGCTCTATCTGAACAAAAAATGGAAAAATGTCCTCAGGTGAGGATTAAAAAAAAAAGAAAATCATAAGGAGCCCAGCCGGTGTGGTTCAGTGGTTGAGTGTTGACCCATGCACCAAGAGGTCGCCAGTTCGATTCCCGGTCAGGGCACATGCCCAGGTTGTGGGCCAGATCCCCAGTGGGGGGCGTGCAGGAGGCGGCCAATCGATGCTTCTCTCTCTCTCTCCCTTCCTCTCTCTCTGAAATCAATAAAAAAAAAAAAATTTTTTTTAAATCATAAGGAAAAGAAAAAATATTCACAGTATTTACTGACAAAAGTCTACATAGAAATGGCCCATGCAGTTCAAACCCATGGGTCACGTGTCATTTCCGAAACCACCGGGAGGCGGAGCTGTTGTTCTGAGGCGGGTACTGGGGCTTGAGTGACTGGCTTGAATTCCCAGCTAGCGGGTGGAGGAGCAGGGTTTGAACCCAGGCAGTTGATCCGATCTGAGCTCTTAACCCTTCTGACGGATTCCTTCCCGGTGCCTGGGATGTGGCAGATGACGGACGGCTGGCTGGACGGACGGACGGACCGCTGGCCTGAAGGAAGGAACACACGTTTGTGTTTAGGAAACACGCTCAGCTGCAACTTCGGGCCTGGGCCCTGGGCCAAAGCCTCATCACGCCCCCAAGACGGCTGCTGCCCAGCGGACCCCGCCCCGCCATTCCCTGCCCGTCCCCACCCGAGGGCAGGGAGATGCTGGGCTTCTCCAGCTGCTTCAGCGCCTGGCCTCGCCCCTCAGCCACGCAGCCCACTCAGGGACAGCGGGCAAGGGCACGCCCCTTGCTCACGGAGTCCACCCGCACACCGGGAGCAGGTGCAGGCTGGCGGTGGCCTCCGGGAGGCCCCTGTGAAGTTCTGCTCACGTGGCGCCTGGCGCTGGCTGGGCGACGTCTCCTTCCCGGCCGAGTGGAGTAGCTTGGAGCCGAGTCATTCAGATAGTGGCCAGGCACCCA
Organism: Molossus molossus; assembly: GCF_014108415.1. NCBI lineage: Eukaryota > Metazoa > Chordata > Mammalia > Chiroptera > Molossidae > Molossus > Molossus molossus. The sequence goes on along the minus strand of NW_023425347.1, from coordinate 100,553,441 downwards.
GGGGAGGACCTCTTAGAAGTGCTGAGTGTGAGCTTCCTGGCAGGAAGGTGGGGTGTGCTGGGCTTCCCACCTCAGGTCCCCTCACCTCAGGTCCCCCCACCCTGAGCTGAAAGGGATGCTCTCCTGCAGCACTTGGGGACCAATAACCTGCTCACCGGCCTCGCTGGGGCAGTTGCCTGAGAGGACAGCAGGCATCTCCCAGGGTTCCACAGAGGGGACCCTGCTGCTGAGGGTCACCCCACTTAGCTGGCCACGCTTAGGGCCCAAGGAGCCACGTGGCCCTGCATCTGGCTGCAGAACGTGGAAGGACGTCGGTGTCGATCCCTGCAGTCTAAGGGAGGTTCTTGCACCTTCTCTACCCCTCATTATCCAGGTATCCATAGCACCCTAGAGCATCCTGGCCGGTATCCACACCAGCCTGCCCTGAGCTCAAAATCCCCTCCAGACAGACAGATGTGCACGCACCACCCTCCTGATGGTAGCATCGGCCTAGCCAGGTCAATATCAGTGGTTCCCAGGCGCTTCTTCAACCCGCTATAGCTCCTGGGGACGTCCTTATCAGTGCGTGGAGAAATGAGACATACGAAAAATGGGGTGAGCTTGCCATAAGCTGAACATTCATTTCAAAAGGACAGTCTTCTATTCTGAGAGTGTGACCTTCCTTCCTTCTTCTTTTTTTTTTTTTTAACACGCTTAAAACGCCCTTGGGGTGATTGTTTTTTAATGACTTATTTGGCAAAATTAAAAGGCAGCATCCCCCTCTTTAATTGAAAATTTTTATTGAGATCATTATAGACCCACATACAGTTGTAAAAAATAATACAGAGCGATCCCCTATGCCTTGTACCCGGTTTCCTCCAGTGGTAACATTTTGCAAAATGCTGGTACAATGTTGCAACCGGAATACTGACATGGATACAATCCGCCAGTCTCCTTTTCCCCACTTTCGCTTGTTCTCATCTGCGTGGCTGTTCAGTTCTGCGGTTCTCTCACTTTTACCTTTATTTCTTGTTGTTATTGTTTTTTTAACCCTCACCTGAGGATATTTTTCCATTTATCTTCAGATAGAGTGGGAGGGAGGGAGGAAGGGAGACAGACAGAAACATTGATGTGAAAGAGACACACGGACTGGTTACCTCCCACATGACCCTAGCCAGGGCCAGGGATGAACTGCAACCGAGATGCATGCCCTTGTCCGGAATCGAACCCGCAGCTCTTTGGTCCGTGGGCCGATGCTCTAACCGCTGAGCCAAACCAGCCAGGGCATCCCTTTTACCTTTATATATCCACCACCACAACCAAGTTAGTGACTGAAAATTCACCCACATTGGGGTGTGGATCGATCGCTCTCTCCTCTCCACAGCTGAGTAGCACTCTACACTTGGAGGGCCGTGTTTGAACCATTCACCCGCTGAAGGACCTCTGGGTGTTCCCATGTGTGCAGCTGCTGGGTCCCGTGGTCACCGCATGTTGAGCTGTGAGCTGACCTGCCGGCCTGTCCGTCAGAGTATCTGGGCCACTCTGCATTCCCACCAGCAGGCAGGAGGGACCCTGTCTCCCACTTCATCACCCGAGTCTGGCGTCATCTTTCATTTCAGCCATTCCGATAGGTGTGTAGTGATGTCTCATTATGGTTTTAATTTACATTTCTTTAAAGCTAATGATGGTGAACGGTTTTCTTTTTTATGTTCTTACTTACCATCTGTACATCATCCTCAGTGAAATGTCTGTGAACATCTTTTCCTGGTTCGAATTGCATCACTTAATGGCTTTTACTGTGGAATTTCGAGAGTGTCTTTATATATTCTCGATGCCGGTCTTTGGCTGGATATGTGGTTTGTAGATATTTTCTCCCTGTCTGCGACTTGCCTTTTTGTCCTCTTCAAGTAAACATTTGCAGAATAAAAGATTTGAGCCCGGCCGGTGTAGCTCAGTGGTTGAGCGTGGACCCTGCACCAAGAGGTCACCAGTTCAATTCCTGGCCAGGGCACATGCCCAGGTTGTGGGCCTGATCCCCACTAGGGGGCATGCAGGAGGCGGCCAGTCAATGTTCTCTCTCATTGATGTTTCTATCTCTCCCTCTCTCTCTAAAAATCAATGAAGGGAAAAAAAAATTTTAAATAAAAGATTTGAATGTTCACGAGGTCCAGTTTATTGATTTTCCCCCCTTTATAAATTTTTAGCATCCAGTCTGAGAACTCTTTGCTTTGTCCTCAGTCCCAAATATTTTCTTATTTTTTATCTCTAAAATTTGTATCGTTTTACTTTTTACGTTTAAATTTGCCTTCCGTTCTTGGCTAACTTTTGTAGGAGATGTGTGGTTTAGGTAGAGATTTATTTTATTCTGTTTGTCTGTGGATGGCCCACAGCTCAGGGGCCTTTTGTTGAAAAGATGATCTTCTTCCCTTTAACTGCTTTTGTGCCTTTGTGGAAAAACAGTTGAGCATACATGCCGCGGCCATGTCTGGTTCTGTGTCGATCTGTGTGTCTTCCTCCTCCAGCATTGCACCGTCTTGATGGCCGTCTGTGTATATTATGTGTGAATGCATATCGGTAGTTAGCCCTCGATATCCGGTAGAGGGGTTCCTCCTACTTGATTCTTCTTTGTCAAGATTGTTTTAGCTATTCTGGGGCCCGTGCCTTTCCGTATGTGTTATACAATACATTTGTCTCTGACTGTTAAAAATATTCCTGTGATTTCGATGGGACTTGCACTAACCCTGCAAATGAATTTGGACACAGGCGGCACGGGCTCTGTGTTGAGCCTCCAGCTAATGAACAAGGGGTGTGTGTGTCTCAGCCCTTCTTCGACTTCATCGGTCAGCACGTCATCGGTATCCGCAGACGGATCGTGTGCACGTGGTGTGAAGTTCACGCTTACGAAGTGAACCTTCTGTGGAGCTATTACAATAGCGGCCCGGTGTTTTTAGCTTCATGTTCCACGTGTTTATTATCAGCATCCAGAATGGCAGTAGCTTTTTCTGAGTTGGCCTCATGTCCTGTGAGTTTAATGCACTGGCTTATTGTTCTAGGAGGTTTATTTTATAGATTTCAGATTCCTTGGGACTTTCCATGTAGACAGTCATGTCATCTGCAAATAGGAGCTGTTTTCTTGGCTCCCGCCACACTCTCTGCCTGTGACTTCCTTTTCTGCCAAATTGCCAGGCGTCTCTGTATCATGTTGCATCAGAGTGCCGAGGGCCGCTCTCCTGATCTAGGGAAACATTTCTGCCACCCACTGAATACAGGGTGAGGCAAAAGCAAGGTGACTGTATCCTTTTTATTTTTTTAGCCCTCACCCGAGGATATTTTCCATTCATCTTCAGACAGAGTGGGAGGGGCAGAGAGAGAGAGAAACATCGATGTGAGGGAGACACATCGATTAGTTGCCTCCTGCGTGACCCCGACCTGGACTGGAATCGAACCCGTGACTCTTTGGACCGCGGGGCGGTGCTCTAACCACTGAGCACCGGCCAGGGCAGTATAGTAATAAACTGTGTTTCTCATCCTCACAGCTGTGAACCCCGCCTTGCCAGCCCTGTGACAAAAGCTGTCGGCTTTGTGACCGCTCTCGATCAAGTTGAGCTCATTTCTGTTCTTGACTTGCTGACAGGCCCCTGCCTCGTTCAGCTTTGCCGGCTGTAACCCCGACCCTGGGGACCCAGCAGCCGACCACACACACACCGCCTCTCTCGGCCAGGCTCCGGCTCCCGCTGCAGGGGCCCTGCGGGCAGGCGGAGGGTCCAGGGCTCAGCTCAGGTTTCTGACTCGGGTCCTGCCTTCTACCCCAGGCTGTCCTCTGCCAGGGCCCCTCTTCGGTACAGAGGCAGGCAGGGAGCTCCGACGAGCCGTGTTTCCTCGGCCACCCAGTCAGCCCCGGGCCCCGAGGCCAGCCCCGGACCACGGAGAGGGAGGGTGCCCACCTGGCCCTTGCACCCGCTCCATGGCCCCTCCCAGCAGCCCCCGGGGTGCCGTGGTCCAGCTCCCTTCTCCGCGGGCTGCCCCAGCTGCAGCTCCAGAACCGCTTTGCCCCGGGGGGCTGGTCCAGGGAGCTGGAGCCCACGCAGCCCAGAGCCCCCTCTCCTGGCTGCCCCGCAGCCCAGGGGAAGCAGCCGATGGGGCTCGGGGCCCATTGTCATGCCCCCTCCTGACCTCCCCACGCACCCCAACCTTCTTCAGCCCATGAGCTGCCTTGCTCCCCATGGCTACAGGGTGATAGTCTCTTGATGTTCTTGGGTTTTTTGTTTTGTTTTGTTTTTTCCATCGAGGGAACAATTTCTCTATATGCAAATCTCCTCAATAATAATAACGTTATTATCAGTGTGGCCTCAGGCAGTCTGGGTGAACTGGAGAGCAGCCGAGTTTATGGTGTTCAGCATCACAGCCCTGGGCATCATCACACGGGCTCCTGGGATCCTGGGAGGCTCATTTCCCCGGGAACAGTCTCAAGGCTCAGCCTAGAAGATGATAGCAAGTATCAAGAGATACCTAGCATCCGGCCCGTGTGGCCCAGTGGTTGAGCATCGACCCTGCACCAAGAGGTCACCACTTCGATTCCAGGTCAGGGCACACGCCCAGGTTGTGGGCCCAATCCCTAGTAGGGGGCATGCAGGAGGCAACCAATCGATGTTCTCTCTCATCGATGTTACTATCTCTCTCTCTCCCTTCCTCTCTCTCTAAAATCAATAAAGAAAAAATTTAAAAGTCATAAAAAAATAATGATAATGATAAAAGAGATACCTAGCCACTGAGTTCTCATTTGAACATCTGGGAAATCGCCCCCCCCCCCCCGCTCCTTGCACTGCCCCCCCCCCCCCGAGCATTTACTGAGCACCCGCTACCGACAGGCTGGTCACTGCTGGGCACAGGCAGCAGGAGGCAGGGGGGACGAAGGACATGTGTCCGGTGCTGGGACCCTGCAAGCCCAGGGCCTGCGGGAGCCGCCCCCCCAGACTTGGGAGGCCGGCAGGACCAGGACTCGGGGGGGACAAGTAGGCGCTGGCCTAGGGCATAAACTTGAAGTGGGCATCAACAACTCAGTAGTGAAGCCCACTAATATTTTAATACAATATATATATTTTTTATTCCCACCCGAGGACATTTTTTGATATTTTGTTCAGCTAAAGTGGGAGGGAGAGAGAGAGAAAAACATCGACGTGAAAGGGACACATCGAGTGGGTGGCACCCACAGGACCCCGACCAGGGCCGGGGACAAAGTGCAACCGAGGTACGTGCCCTTAGCGAGAACCGAACCCGGGTCTCCCCAGACCGCAGGCCGACGCTCTAACCGCTGAGCCGAACCGGCCAGGGCTACCATATTTTTCAAAATCAAAATTAATACAGAAACATTCATGGTGGACAAAATATCGAAACTTCAAGTGAGGCCAGGAAGGCCCCCCAGAGCGGGACCATCTTGACTACGAAGGAGAAAGGCAAGCAGGACAGAACAACTGCAGGGGACGGGTTCCAGGCACACGGGGGGCCCCGCCCCGCCTGCACCATCAGACTCCAGTCCCAGGGTCTCTGGACCCGTGGAGGCCGGAGACCCACCTGGACCTGCGGGTCCACCCCAGCCCCTCCTGCAGCGGTGTCCCCAGCAGACTGCTGTGTCCCACACCTCCCGCCTCAGCCCACAGCCCCTGCACCCCTGCCCTGCTGCTGCACAGGGACACGCTGGACAGAGGCTGGTCGAGGGCCCTGCAGCCAGGAGGCGGAGGCCCGGGAAGCTGTGCTCTGGTCACACTGTCAGGTGGTCTTGGGAGGTTCAGAATGAAGCACCAAGAGCCACTGGAGAGTGGAGGCTTCAGGGACAAATCCGAGGGTTGGGGACCAAAGTGAGACAAAGCTCTTGTGCACAGACAGGGCCGAGGTCACAGCGGGACCTGCCTTAGGACAACACAGATACTGCCCTCTTGTCACAGGTGCAGGGGACCCCACTGGGGTGCCACCAGCCTCTGCGAGGAAGGGATTCACTGACAACAGAGAGCCAGGCTGACGGACCGGAGCCGGGGGCTGGCCTGGGGTGGAGGGGAAGGCAGAGGATCTGGCGGCCTGGGGGATGCTGGCCGGATGGCTGTGTCCCATTTACACAGGTCCCGGGGAGAGGGGAAATGCGGGCAGCCCGGGAGTCCCCACGGCCTGCAAGAGCCCACCCTTGAGTTCCCATCCCAGGAGAGCCCTCGGGAACTAGACCCCACCCTCCTCCCTGTCGGGGACTTTCCTGAACTCTGAACCTGTGTGAAGGAGCCGTCCCAGCCCCCTCGTTCCAGCCAAGACTGTGGCATAGGGCTCAGTCTCGGGACATGCCCTGGGGAAGGATGGAGTGCAGGCTAGTCCAATCAGAGGTGAGGCTGACCTAGGGGCCCGTGCTGGGAACGCGTCCGGCAAAGGGACCAGGCCTCTGCCCACAGGCCCACTCCCCGTGTGCCCTCCTGCCCTCTGTGCTGACCGGGCAGCTCTGCCCAGCCCGGCCCGCCTGTGGCCGCTGCTGCGGAGAGACATGGCCACGCGCTGCCCGGCCCCAGCCCGGCCCCTCCCTCTCCGGCTCAACTGCACCGGCGCTTCGTGAAAGGAACCGCGGCTAATCATTGACGGAGTAATTTGTTATTAGTGTGGCACTGATGCGTTGAGCCGACCGACGTGCCTTTCGGCGGGTTGTTATTAAATATTAAGCGTATTGATTGGATCGAGAGTGGCGCATAGGCCGGTCCCCAGCAGCACGGGGGCACATTTCCCCAGGATTTATGAAAGCCAAGCCCACCCCGCGGAGCCCTGTGGCCTCACAGGTGTCACCGTGGGCATCAGCCCTGTGCCCGCCCAGTAGCACAGTACCCGCGAGGACCTGAGGGTCCGAGAAGCTCAGGGAGTTGTCCAGGCCACACGGCTGGGAAATGGCAAAACCGGGGCTCAGGCCAGGTCCGCCTGAGTCAGGTCTGCCCCTGCGAGGCCAGGCGCCAGGCACACATGGGACTCGTCAACTGTGCATCGTTTCCTCCTGAGAATAGATCATGGATTTTCTTGTTCACTAAAGTATCCCCAGCACAGACTCTAGACTCTTAATATGCTCAGTAAATTTAAGGAGGATGGATGATGAACAGAGGAAGGAGGAAGGAAGGGGGAAGGAAGGAAGGAAGGAAGGAAGGAAGGAAGGAAGGAAGGAAGGAAGGAAGGAAGGAAGGAAGGAAGGAGAAGGAGGAAGGAAGGAGGGAAGGATGGAGGGAGGGAGGAAAGGGGCTGGATGAAGGGATGGCTGGTCGGGGGAGGGAGGGAGGGAGGGGTGAACAGAAGGGTATCGAAATCTTGGCTGGAGCACGCAGCAGAGGGCTATGCTGTGAGTCCTGTCTTTGAACTTGACCCAGCTACTGTACATCTTCCAAAGCCTGCATCTTCCCTCTTCAGCCTGGCCAGTGCCCCCATCCTCACTGCACCTGCCTCATAGGGTGGCTGGAAGGACGGACTTGCGGGCACCCACCCACCAGGGCGCTGAGCTCAGGGCTAAGGCCATGGCCATTATGCTGTGAATTTGCACAGAGCCTCCAGTGCCAGGGGCCCTGGGAGAGACACGGGTCCGATCAGGAGCAGGCCCCCGAGGGCATGCCCGGGTCCCCTGAGCTGGTGGGCTCGGAGGAGCGGGGCCTCCTCGGGCCTGGTCCCGGGACGCAGGTTCTGACCCAGGGCTCCTGCTGCCTCTGCCCCTAAAAATCCCACAGCTGGGCTGAGAGCTTGGAGACTCGGGCCCCTGCCGGGGGGTCACCCGTGAGCCCACGGGCTGCCCCTGTTCCTCCTGAGCGTCCATCTAGAGCAGCCAGGACCCTGCGGGCTGGACGTTGGCTTCAGAGTGGACAGAAGTTGTTGTTTTAATCCACCTACAAAATGGCCAAACTGCTGGTGCGTTTGTAGCTCAGAGACGCTCGCGGTTTAGATGTTTGAGGCCGTGAAAGACGAGAAGGCCACGGGAGGGGCGAAGTGAGCGGAGGAAGGGGGTCAGGTGGCACCGGGACTCAAGGCGTTGGGGCTGTCGCTGAGCGGCTGGGGGAGCTGACAGGAAGCCCACCCTCTGGCTCCAGCGCAGGCTGCAAGGCCAGGGTCTCCTTCCCACGTGACTCCAGAGTATCGGTGGAGGGCCCCTTGCCCACTAGTGCCCCCATCGCAAACAAGCAGACTGGGACGCCCACTGCTGCCACCTTCTCGGCGTCTCTCCAACCCCTAGCTCAGTCGGCAAGGCTCCCCCGTGGGGTGCCTACACTGCAGACAGCACAGGGCTGGGCATTTCCACCTCCTCGCGGGGGTTCTGGAAGGCCAACCTTCTTCCCAGCCCGGCACGGACCGGTCACTAACGAGAGAACGGACGAGGAAGGACTGGACACGCAGCACACGCTGGAGAGGAAGACAGTGGTGGGGGAGGAAGTCCTGCCAGGGAGGAGCTGACCCCAGGACCCCGAGTCCTCGGGACCAGGACAGGCGGATCTGCGGGGAAGGAGGGTGTCTGGCCCGAGTGCAGGCTCATGTGGGACACTGAGGCTCATGAGCACCTTCGTCCACCCACTGCGTTCTGCACCTGTCGAGAGAAACAAATGTAAGGCAGGTGGAGGTGAGCACCAGCTCATCCTGACAGTGCTTCTGTGCCCAGGTGTGGAGCAGGAATGGGACATGCCAGGTGTGGGGCAGGAATGGGACATGCCAGGTGTGGGGCAGGAATGGGACATGCCAGGTGTGGGGCAGGAATGGGACATGCCAGGTGTGTGGCAGGAATGGGACATGCCCAGGTGTGCGGTAAGAATGGGACATGCCAGGTGTGCGGTAATAATGGGACATGCCCAGGTGTGTAATGATAATGGGACATGCCAGGTGTGGGGCAGGAATGGGACATGCCAGGTGTGGGGCAGGAATGGGACATGCCAGGTGTGGGGCAGGAATGGGACATGCCAGGTGTGGGGCAGGAATGGGACATGCCAGGTGTGGGGCAGGAATGGGACATGCCAGGTGTGGGGCAGGAATGGGACATGCCCAGGTGTGGGGCAGGAATGGGACATGCCAGGTGTGGGGCAGGAATGGGACATACCAGGTGTGTGGTAATAATGGGACATGCCAGGTGTGGGGCAGGAATGGGACATGCCCAGGTGTGTGGCAGGAATGGGACATGCCAGGTGTGCGGTAATAATGGGACATGCCCAGGTGTGTAATGATAATGGGACATGCCAGGTGTGGGGCAGGAATAGGACTTGCCAGGTGTGTGGCAGGAATGGGACATGCCCAGGTGTGGGGCAGGAATGGGACATGCCAGGTGTGGGGCAGGAATGGGACATACCAGGTGTGTGGTAATAATGGGACATGCCAGGTGTGGGGCAGGAATGGGACATGCCCAGGTGTGTGGCAGGAATGGGACATGCCAGGTGTGCGGTAATAATGGGACATGCCCAGGTGTGTAATGATAATGGGACATGCCAGGTGTGGGGCAGGAATAGGACATGCCAGGTGTGTGGCAGGAATGGGACATGCCCAGGTGTGGGGCAGGAATGGGACATGCCCAGGTGTGGGGCAGGAATGGGACATACCAGGTGTGTGGTAATAATGGGACATGCCAGGTGTGGGGCAGGAATGGGACATGCCAGGTGTGCGGTAATAATGGGACATGCCCAGGTGTATAATGATAATGGGACATGCCAGGTGTGGGGCAGGAATAGGACATGCCAGGTGTGTGGCAGGAATGGGACATGCCCAGGTGTGGGGCAGGAATGGGACATGCCAGGTGTGGGGCAGGAATCGGACATGCCAGGTGTGGGGCAGGAATGGGACATGCCCAGGTGTGGGGCAGGAATGGGACATGCCCAGGTGTGGGGCAGGAATGGGACATGCCAGGTGTGGGCAACAGTAGGCTTTGGACCAAGGACCCCAGAATCAGCCGGGGCGCTGGCCTGCCCCTGGATGCCCCAAGCCTCCCTCTAGGTCAGCCCTTTGCTGGGCTCCGGGCAGGGAGCAAGCAGGCCAACTGCCCGTGCAGGCGGCAGGGACCCGTGCACCTCCACTGCGGGCACCTGTGTGGGCCTGAGTGGGGCCTGGGGGAGCCCCGCCGCGCTCTCATCCCCCAGGGAGCAAGCACCAGCGAGGGAGGCCCCCGCAGGCAGGTGGGGTGCGGGAAAGCCTGAGCACAGCCCTCTCCCTGCTGGGGGCCGAGGGGGGGGTGTGAGCAGGTGGGGGCCGCCAGACTTCTCCAGCTGAAGTGAGGAACAGCGACCCGGCCGGCAGCCCGCGGAGGCACATTTCCAGGGGACACGCACTGAGCCAAGGGGACACCAAGGTAGCTGGACCTCCAGCCTCGTGCGCCCCGCCCCTGACCCTCGTGGTGTAGCGGGGAGCCCCTCAGAGCCCCGGGCCCCCCAGCCACCCAGAGGCCCCAGGACCTTCCCCACTCTCGTCACCCTCGCCCGCCCCTCCCACAGCCTCAGATCCGCCAGGGCAAAGCCATACATCTCGGTGTGTGACAAATCACTTTTTAATTGCCTCAAGGAAGAAATCCATTAGTCTTCCCTTTGCGTGAGAACCATCCTGATACTCCAGCCCCAGCTGGCTGGAGGCCGAGGCTGGGGGCCGCCGGGCTATTTTTAGTCTGCACCAGCATCCCACTCGGAACATCCATTTCCAAGAGGGAGGGATTAAATCTTCCCTGACACCCCAGGGCCTCCTCTCCCACGTCAGGAGAGCCGGCTCGCTCCAGACCCAGGAGGGGAGGCCGCCGAGGAAGGGAAGCAGCTTAAAATGGTGCATTAATTGTCCAAATAAATTTGTGTCACGTTTCAGGCAAAATCCATTTCCCCTTAAACAAGTTCCAGTCACCAGCCTCCTAAGCAGCTAAGCCGACCTGAGGCCTGGCCCTGTGGGGTGCCGCTGCCTGCCCCCACCCCCTGCACCCCCAGCTTGCTGAGGGCGCCTGCAGCCCTCCACCTGCCTTCTGCGGTCCCCTCTGGAACAGCCGGCCCTGCAGCAGGAGCTCAGCAGAGAGGAGCCGAACCCCCCCGCGCCCCTCCTTCCTCCTCCCCAGACCTGAAATCCACAGGTGGCCGAGCTGGGGCCTCAGGGGGCCTGTCTGGGGCCCCAGCAGTCCTCCGCTTTGGAGAGAGGGTGGCAGAAAGTGTCGCCTGTGGCTTGGCCCGGGCCTGCCTTTGCCCGCGACAGACTGGTCTGCTTGTTTGGGAAAAGATGGAGAAAGAAAGGGAGGGAGGGAGACAGCAAGTGGAAGAAAGCGGGTGGTGGGAGAGGAAATTCTACCCAAGAAAGGGGAGTCAGGGAGGTGGCTGGGTCCACAGGCTAGACCCCCACTCAGGCCTTCGAGACACAAAGGTGCCAGTCCATGCCAGGGCCGAGCCTGGGCCCAAAGGAGTGGCTCCATGAATTCAATGAATGAATGAATGAGTGAGTGAGTGAGTGACGCACTCGGGTGACACTGGGCTCTGATTGGCTGGCACATGTCTTCTACTGCCAGGCACCCCTGGCAGAGAGCCCCTGGAAGGACAGGGGACAGGGAGAGTCTTGTCTTTTCTTTAGGAAAGTTCACTGGTTTTCAAGGGCAGACTGATCCTCACGTCTGAGCGTGTGGGCGCAGGGCCTCAGACTGTCCTAACGCAGGGATCTGGGGGGTTCCGGGAATGGCTAGGCACCTGCGAACCGGGCACAGCGGCTGTGTCCCAGCTCCTTCTGGGAGCAGGCCCGGAGCGGTGTCAAGGAGGAGTCCTTGGGCTGCTATTGGGGCAGACAGGCGCAGACTTGGCGAGGACAATGCCTGGAGGAGCCCACCGTGCAGGTTAGGCAGCCAGCCACCGCTCAGGGTCCCAGGAAGTGACGCCCAGCCTGCCCCTGGTTCTCTGCGACCCACAGGCATCCTGCACAGGGGCGCCGACCCCACGGGGCCCCGGGCGCTGCCGGGAGGTGTGGAAACGCCAGGTCCGGGGGCGCCGCTGTCACGCGCTCTGGTCATTCTTTTTACACCCGGAACACAAAAAGCACGCTCCGCGACTATCTCTGCCCACGCGGTGCGAGGTTACCAAGTGCCTGTCTCCCTTGACGCTCCTCACCTGAACTGTGAATCCTTTATTCATAGACTCGGCCTGTAGCAGCCTCCGCCTGGTCTAATCTGACCACCCAGGCCGCAGAGGTGGGCTGAGCAGCCCTCCCCACAGGTTCCAGCTCCCGGGAACTCTGTGTGAAGCCACAGGGCTGACGGTCCCCTCCCCACCGAGACCTGCACCCCGGGGCCAGATCCAGGGAGAGTCTCCTGAAAAGTGAATTGCGTTCTCATTGAGAAGCAACTGCATCTGACTCAGCACTTCGGGGTGGGCTGTGGGGAGGGGCTTCGTGGCCAAATCCCAGCGTTCCCTGGTGTCTTCTGGCTCCTGGCCTTTGCTGGGGCCTGCTCCCCCGTCAGGGGATGGCAGGTGTCCTGGGACAGGAGGTGGAGGTCCCAGGATCAGCGTTGGGTCTTCCTGCGGCAGGGCAGGCCTTGAGAGGGGCTCCGGCTGCATTTCCAGAGGACAGGGCTGCTGGGTGAGGGCCGGGGTGACCCAGCTCCTGGTCCCTCCCGCCCAGGTGTGAGGGCGTCTCTGTGGGACACCAGGCAGATGTGTGGGTTATCTCGGGCCAGGTGCTCACCCAGGTGTGCGCTCTGAGCATCACGGAAGCTCTTTCTGAGCAGCAGGGCCCCCTAAGCCTTCGGCCCCCACCCCAGGCTAGCACCGCAAAACCCTAATTACCGACAGGTCCCTGAGCTAGTGACCCCACGCCTCAGGGTTTCCTTCACCCCAGGCCTGGCTCCCCAACGCTGTCCTCACCCCTCCTCTGCCCACAGAATCCCTCAGGTCAGTCTCAGACTCGGCCCCTCCAGGGAGTTCCCTGGGTCACCTCTGTGTCTGCTTGTGAGGTCAGGTGGTGCGGGCTCCTGACTGTCCCCCCTGCAGCCACCCCCTGGGGAGGAGGCTGGCCCAGGGACAGGCAGGGGCGACATTGAGCTGCAGTATCGGGCAGGTGCTCCCCCCTGCAGACAGACACAGCCTCTGGAGTGGAGGGACGGGGGGTGGGGGGGAGCAGGAGGGACTGCCTCTCAGTCCCTGGGCGACGCGTGAGTAGCCAGGTGGGGAGTGGGCTTCTGGGAAGAGGACACCCCCTCTTCCTGTGACCCTTCGCCCAGGCCAGCAGAGCCCCCACCCCAGCAGCCAGCCAGCCAGGTGCCCCACCACACCCAGTGGGGATGCTTTGAGCCCTAGCCCCCTCTAGCTCCCCTCCTCCGGCGTCAGCCACCTCAGGGAGTGGACCCTGGACCCTCCGGCTCTGAGGGGCCCCCTCCTGGGCAGCGCACAGCTGAAGAAACCCGACAGCCTGTCCCTCCTGCCCACGCTGGGCTTCCGCCAGTGGATCGGGTCGGGCCAAGCCTCAGGGGCTGGAGGGCTCAGCCGGGAAGGGCTCCCCCAGGAGCCAGGCCTGCAACGGGCCCAGGGCGCCCCGAGTCTTGTCTTCTCAGCCGTCCCTGCTGATGAATCGCTTCCCTCCGCCAGGCCTTAAACCCTTTAGTCCCTGACAAATAGACACATTCTCCAGCCCCTTGAAAGAAATGAGGTTTTAATTCGAGATGATTTTATTCAGCAAATGCCCCCAAACCATGCACTTTTCAAAGCGGAAATCCAGGTTCAGTGAAGCCTTCTGGGAATCGAAGACTTTTTTTTTTTTTCTCTTTCTCTCTTTTTTCTTCCTCGGCTCAAACTGAGGAGGGAAAACCTCTGCCTCTCAGAAAGATCTTTTCCTATTTTCTTCCACTTTAGAAAATAAAAAGTCCTCCCTCCTCCTCTGGATGCGAAGGGGCTCCCCCTCGCCTGTCCGAGGGTCCTTCCTGGTACTGAATTTTGACCAGAGTCAGGCGTGCAGGGAAGCACACGGAGCGTGGGGCCCGTGCTGAGAACCGGTTCCCGCGTGGCTCTCGGGAAGGGAGCCTGACTTGTCCCTTTGCCGATTCCCGTGGTGTAAACACTCACCACGGCCAGTTTCGAGCTTCCAACATGACGTCACTGAAAGCAGAGCCGAGAAGACATAAGTATAACTGGCCCTCGTGTAAGGGGCCCAGGCCTGAATTTGTATTCGCAATCATTCGTTCTCGTCCTTAACAGATTGTATAAGCCTCAGGCCCCCGACAGGGAAGCTGCCTCTGATGATAACGTCGGGGGGGGGTTCTCAAAGAGGCCGTGTGAGACCCCCGGTCCCCGGCGATGGTGCTCACCGGGCTGTGCTCAGACCAGGCAGCATGGGCTGTGATGCAGGTGAACCCCACTTTCTGCTCCGCTTGGGGAAGATGGGGTTCCCCAGGCCCCCAGTCTTTTGAACCTGCCCTAAATGCTCTGAGGCTCTGAATTGCTGTCTAGTCCCAGATAGAGGCGTCTGCTTCCTGGGTCCCGCCTGCTTTGTGTCCCCGCCACCCTCTGCATCACCCGGAGCACCTCGTGGGGTCACAGCCCCCTGATCCGCAGAGCGTGCACCCCTCGGGCCAGGGCTGTCGACATGGGGCCCTCCGGCCTCCCGGCGTGTCCGGCTTACGGTGTTTCACGAGGATTTGAGCCCGTGTATAAAAATCTGTAAACGTCACACAGAAACGGATGTCTGACTTTTCTTGGAAAACCAGCGGGCCTGGCCTCGTTGGCCTAAATCCCCACGTGGCAGCGAGGAGCAGCAGAGGCCGGACGGCCACTGCCCCACGAGAGGCCCGCCAGCGCCAGCCACAGCCCTCCGCGCCCCTCCCGGCGGCCCGGCGGGAGCACTCGGCCCCTCCCCCTCCCCCACTCCGCGCCTGCTCTGGGCTTTTTCTTAGAGGAACATTTCCCTGCCCGGGTGGGAAGTGCAAAGCAGAGCAGGTGGCCGTGCGCAGCACGCTTCTGGGTGGGAGTGAAGAACGTTCCTCCCGGGCCGCCGCACCACACCCCTCCGGGGCACAGGCTCACGTGCGGTTTACGGAATGGCGCCCCCTGGCGCTGGGACCCCTGTGTGCCTCGTGTGCAGAATGACTCCACTCAGGATGCCGTGTTCATGCGGCCCGTTTGCCTGCTTCACTCGTGTGTCTGCAGGGCGGAGCTGCCCCACCGGGCCTCATGCACATTCTGGGGTGATAAGGGCAGGGCCCAAGAGGGAGGGTCCCCACCTAGGCAGCATGAGAAGGGCCTGGCGGGCCAGGCCTGTGTTGCAGGAGTGCTGGGCGGCTGGGTGGAAGGTTGGCCTCAAAGCAGGTGTCAGACAGGGAACCAGCCCCTCTGCTAGGCGTGTCCTGACTATGGCATGGGCTGCCTAGCAAACTCCTGTTCTACCTACAGAACCCCACCAGGATGCTGCCCCTCCAGAGCCTTGCCTTCCAGGGAGTCAGCCTGGCCCTCTTCTGGATTTTCCTGACCCTGTAGATACCCAACAAACTGTGCAGACCACTTGTGTGTTGTGATTCTGTCGACATGATCTGGCCCAGGGCTGTGTCCGTGGGCCTGGTTAGGTGTGTGTCCCCAGAGCCCAGGACAGGGCCAGATACGTAGCTGGGGCTCAGTGGGTGATTATTAATTAGATGGAGGGAGGGAGAGTGGGAGGGAGGGGAAGGGAGGAAGGGAGGAAGGGAGGGAGGGAGGAAGGGAGGAAGGGAGGAAGGAAGGAAGGAAGGAAGGAAGGAAGGAAGGAAGGAAGGAAGGAAGGAAGGAAGGAAGGAAGGAAGGAAGGAAGGAATACAGAAACTCCAACATTAGAACTGACCTATAGGCAGGGCTTAGTCAGGGTGAGTTCATTTCTGGGACCAAATTTCACCGGGAAACAGGACTAGCCGTGAGTCTTGCCACTCAATCTCTGAGCTCCTGGCTGAGGGTGTCTTGTACCCCACCACCCCAAACAGTGGCCCCAGCTGGGGGAGCAGCCGCTGGCAGGGTAGTAGCCCTGCTTTGGGCATGTGCTCTGTCCCCTGCTCCCCCAGCCGTGAGTTGGGAAGGTTCCCACTTCTCAGGGGAGTGTGAATGACCAGGAAACGCTGTCAGATGACTGAATTAGGGCCCTCTCCCCTCCCTCCGTGTCTCACGGACCCCGACCTGGGCACAGAGGTCTAACCGCTGGCCCTTCTATATGGGAAGGAACCCCTGGACCAGTCGAGGCTGAAAAATGCAGTAAGTTAAAGGCTTCTGAGGGGTAGTTATATCGTCCAAAAGAGGTGAGGAAAACATTGCTAAGATGCAAACACCCAGTGAAACTCTGGTCCTTGATTAATTGACAGAGGCAGAGTGGCTTCGACCCACCTATCTGAAGTTCAATGAATGAGTTGATTAGTTGCTTGACCACCACAAGGAGGGGGTAGGTCATTGGTCTTTGCATGACCAGTGAATTCCTTCCAAAGGCCCTGGAACATCGACCTGCAGACTGGCTGTCACCAAGAAAGGACCTGGGCTATGCTGGGCAGGACAAGGTGACCTTCCTCGCTGCCCCGGCTGTACGTGGCCCGGTCCTCACTCGTCTGCTCTGCCCAGCTTCCTCTGCTCTGCCTCCCCTTCCTTCCTCCCTTCCTTCCAAGTCTGCACACGAGACGCGTGGCCTCGTGTGGGCGAGCCCCTCCCGTCCCCCCAGCTTGGAGAAGGGGCCCCGGGAAGGGATCCCTGCGGACGGAGCTCCTTGCTCGGTGCTGCCTGCGCCTGGGCCCTCATCATAATTATTGACGTCAATCGGATTCTCTGAGTCCGAGGATGGGAGAAAGGTTGATGTTATGGGCACCAGACTTGATTTGGTCAATAAAACAAATTGGTTTAAGCGAAAATAAAGCAGCATTCGCAAGTATATTAGAAGAATAAAGTAATTGCTGTCCAAGGTGCATGGAATATAAATCTCTGTTTGCTTGAAATTATTACCGTGTGGTATTGATTACTTAGAGCCTGCCATCGCTTTTCAAGTTATAGTTTATAAAGGGGGATACGTTTAAGAAACATCTTCCCCCGTGCGGTGCGCACTGTGGACACACGGGAGTCACGTGGCGCCGCCCCCCCCCAGCGTCATGTGACGGCCCCCCTGGCTCATCTCCAGACTCTGGGCCTGGGATGGGGGAGGTGCCCCATAAATCTTGGTTGAATATGAATGAATGCCTTTTTTTTTTTTCACTTTTGTCTTTATTAAAAATTTTTAATTACAAAAGCAAACAGGCTCGTTATAACAAATGAATACGTTATTTTTAAATATTTAAAAACATTTTTCTAATTACAAAAATTAGATATGCTCATAGTAGAACATTTATAAGATGCAGAAAGGTATTAAAAAGATAATAAAATTCCGCTCCAATGCCGTCACCCAGCGATAACTGCAGCTTGCATGCTGGTATGTGCCCGCCGTCCTGAATGTGAGTTTTTTTTTTTACAAAATTGGTAATAAGACGCATATGCAGTTTAATGTTTTGGAGTTTTTCACTCGCCATTATATCAATATTCTCACTTGTTCAGTTTTCCTCAAAACGTGGGGGTTATTTTTGTTGTTGTTCTTTTTGTTTTTTAAGATGTTTTTAATGGTTTTTTTTAGAGAAAGCAGAAGGGAGAGGGGGAGAGAGAGAGAGAAACAGCGATCAGGTGCCTCCTGCCCGGTATCAAACCCGTAACCTGGGTATGTGCCCTGACCAGGAATCAAACTTGTGGTCTCTTAGTGCACAAGACAACGCTCAGCCAACTGAGCCACACCGGCCAGGGCAGAGTGTGGTTTTTAATGGCTGCGTGACACCCCACCTGTGGATGTACTGTAGTTACCTGGTCATCCCTCTCGATGGACGTGTATGACACCTCAGTGTTCATCATGATAAATGGTACCCTGATGACCATCCTTGTTCAGGGACCTTCGTCTCATCCCTGAGGGTTACACGGACAGTTCTCAACGCTGCCTCCAGGGGCGCATGTCCCCGAAAGAGCCGGCTCCGGTGTGTGACCTCGGCAGATACACAGGGCCCCCCACTCAGTTTAATGCTTTGCCGTCTCATCCCTGAAATTCTTTTCTTTGCCCTGGCTGGGTAGGAGGATCCTCCCAACACACCAAGGTTGCAGGTTTGATCCCTGGTCAGGGCACATACAGGAATCAGCCAATGAATGCATAAATGAGTGGGACAACAAATCGATGTTTCCCTCTCCCGCCCTCTCTCTCTGTCAAAATATCAATAAGTACATTTTTAAAAAGAAAACTTTTATTTCTTAACCAGGGACCCCGTGTTTTCATGTTGCACTGGCCCCACAGACCAGGCAGCCGGTCCCGGTCACGGAGCGCTCTTCCGCGTGGAGTCCGGGCGGCTGAACCGGCAGGGGCCGGCTTCCCGGGACAGCAGGGGGGGACCGGGCCAGCCCTGCCCGGTGTGAGCAGCCACCACAGGGAGCGTCCAGACCTGGCTCTGTCTGCCGAGACCAGAACGCTACTGGGGTTGTTTGCGTTTCATTAGGTCTTGCTTTTTAGTTGAACCATAGGTTGCTTGTCCAGGTTGTGTTTTTTGGAATTTCCAATTGCCTTCTTTAAAAAAAAAAAAAAAACTTCTTTTTGCGACCATCACAAACTCTATGATTGGAAGCACAGACCAAAGAAAGTTTTCTGAACCATTTGAAAGTTGTGACCGATGCGCCATCACCCCAGAAGAATACTTCTGCGCGTGTTTCCTACCAAGGAGAACATTCCCACCCTGGCCGGTTTGGGTCAGCGGTTAGAGTGTCGGCCTGCGGTCCAGAGAGACCCAGGTTCGGTTCCTGCTAAGGGCGCGTACCTCGGTTGCAGTTTGTCCCCGGCCCTGGTTGGGTCGTACAGCCACTCAATGTGTCCCTTTCACGTCGATGTCTCTCTCTCTCTCTCTCTTCCTCTCTCTCCCTCCCACTCTGTCTGAACAAAAAATGGAAAAATGTCCTGGAGTGAGGATAAAAAGGAGAGAGAGAGAGAGAACATTCCCCTGCGTGTCCGCAGCGGAGCCCTCAGGTCAGGGAGCTGCGCCATCTGATCCTCAGGAGGGCTCACCAGCTGTCCCGGTGATGTCAGCGCCACGCGTCACATTCCGTGGTCCCGTCCAGCGGTCTGTCCTTGACGTTCATGACCTTGCCACCTTTGAGGAGAAGAGCCCAGTCACTCTGTAGGATGTCCTGCCGTTGGGGGTTGTCTGCAGGTTCCTTGTGGTTAGATTCCCACTGTCTTTGGCAGGGATCTGAAAGGCTGTGAGGTGGTGGGCGGAGCAGGGTTCCCGTCTCGCGCACTTGGATCCTTGGTTAAGGTGGTGTCTGAAGGCGTCTCCACTACAACGTAGTTCATCTTTTCCCTTTGAAGGATAATAAGCATTTTTGTGGGAGGTATGTTAAGACTATGGAAATAGGCAGTTCCTCATCAAACGTTTACTTTGCCATTTGTTTGTGTATAGCTGTATGAACCCACCATTTCATTACTCCGTGGGTTATGATCCACGGCTTTCGTCATTTATGGTGCTGCTCAGATGGTCTCGGAATTGGTTGGTGGGTGGCCGTTCAAGCTGGCTTCTGCTTCATTTCGTATAAGGCCGCCATTCTTGCTTTCTGAACGAGATGGTCAGGCCCCTGTTAGACTCCCCTGGCATGGACCACCTCTCCAAAGAAGCCTGCTTCTTTCTGGTGGAAGGTGATGGTCTTCAGAAACCAGGAGCCGGGCACGTGTGTGCTCGTTGGTGTTAGGATGTCACTGCTCCCGAGACTTCTCAGTGGACAGAACTGCAAAATGTATGCGTTGTTTATACGTGGCTGTGTGTGTTTGTGAACACATATCCGTACACACATTGACACCCATCTCTCTAGATAGAGGGGTGGATACGTTGAAGACCATCAGTTCGCTGACACAGCTAATTCCGTACACCCGCAGTGTCCACTCTCCCTTTCTCCTTTTCCGGATGTGTAACTGTTTCCTGCGGTAGTAAGAAACCTGCCTGCTGTCCTGCATGTGCTGACATGCTCGGTCAGTCTCCCTGTACCTCACATCTCGGCCCCAGGGACGCCCTCCTCACCTGTCGTGTGCCCCAGTGCTGTGTTGAGAAGGATTCTGATTGGTCAGCATTGTCCGTGTGGGCGGAGGAACAGGAAGTGTGGACCACCTGCCCTGCATGACCACCTCTGATTTAGGGTTATCAGTAGGAACATTCATATTGATCAGGAGAGTACAGCCCTGCCCAGAGCCCTGAGTGGGGATTCTCAATGCCTCCCACCTGACCCCTCCCATCTGGCCATTCCCACCTGCTGCCTCCCACCTGGTCACCAAATTCTGAGGCCAACCCGGGCTCTGGAAGATGGGCAGAGGCTGCAGAGCTGAAGGGTGTATGTGTGTGTGTGTGTGCACGCGCGCGCACATGCACTCGTGGGCATGCATGTTTGTGGGGGAGGGACCATGCAGGGCAGAGGGGTGGAGGCACCCACCCCATTCCCAGGCTCCCAGACCCTGTTCACTTCCCTTTGCAACAGCACAGGTGTGGAGTTGCACCCGGCTCCAGCGAAGGCCTCCATCCCTTAACTGTTGGGTCGGACCCTCAGCCCTGGCGCCCAGCACCCCTCCCCCACCTGGAGGACTCTGGCTGAGGAGCTTCCTGACACTCCAGAGAGGGATTCGGAGTATACTGATCCCCCCTCCACTCATGGCTTTGCCTGGGCAGGGCCTGGCCTCCTGCCCTCAGCCTTGACCCTGTCCCTGGGACCCAGCTGGCAGGAGGCTCTCACACCTCTGATTGCAGCTGGCTGGTCCCTTCCCCGTGGGCATCGCGTCCGGGGCCCCCGTTGGCGGAGGGCTGAGCGCAGAGCCGAGCCGAGGAAGGAGAGTGGCATGGGACTGGGCCCGGTGTGGACAGGCCGGCACCAGTCTGTACATGTGAAAAGTATCCTCTCATTTCGTCCCCACCAGACCCTAGACGTTGGCACGTGTAGGCCCTTCCTGTCTGGGAGGAAAGGGGTTCAGAGGTCCTGTGACTTGCCAGGGGCCCCCCAGCCAGGAGCCGATGGAGCTGGCACCCGAGCCTGCCAGTGCATGCCAGCCCCCTTCAGCGGAGCAGGTGAAGGCTGCTGCCCATGATCGCCCAGCACTTTTCTCGTTTAAGAGCAAGCAGGTGAGGCCTAGCTCCCTGCCTCCTGTCCAGAAGCCCTGGGCTCCGGACACGCCCTCAGCCCCCTGATGACACGAAGCGGCAAAGTGGGGAGCGGGGTGATGGAGAAAGAGTCGTGAGGTCCCCTGCCAGGGACCCTGGAACTGTGTGCGCCAGCGTGACCTCCAGAGGTGACGAGGAACCAGCAGGTGCAGCCCCGTGAATACAGAGATGGCATGAGGGCCTCCGGCCTGCGGGGCACTCAGCAGTAGTCTCCAGGGACACGGGGACCTGCAGAGACCCTGTTTCCAAATAAGGACACATTCTGAGGTTCTAGGCGCTCGTGGATTTGGGGGGGACCTAATTCAGGCCAATCCATGAGGATTTTCTCTTCCTCCTGTCCTGTCTCCTGAGTGTGTCCCAGGACCCGGGACACAGTGGCCTTGCTGTGGGCCCTGCCAGCTCCCACGGTGTCCCAACATGGGACTCCTCTAGCTCCCGGACCAGGAGCCCGAGCCTCGCCAGGCAGCAGGACCGCTCCCTCTGCTCCCCGAGCCTCACTTCCTCCTGAGGACGGGCCTTTCCCAGCTGTCACCCAGTGGTGACATAGCCTCTTTCTTTATAGGTCTTTATTTTTTAGTAGAAAAGCAAATGGAAAATGTCATTGTCATTGCTTTTAAAAAGTACAGGCGAGTCGTACGCACTCGTGTTAAAATGGTCGAAAGTCAGCGGGCGATTTGAGCAGCGATTTGACCGGTCGCTCACCGCGGCTCCGACTAGGTCCAGACTCAGGCTTAGACACGGGCAGGACCGTGTCCCTGCCCTCGGGGAGCTTGGGCCACAGGCCCTGAGGTCCGCCTGGTGGGAAGCTAGCAAGAGGCATTTCCAGGGTCTGGGGTGCCAGCAAGGCTGCTGGTGAGCATCTGGGAGGGGGACATAGAGCCGTGGGGAGCCGCCTGGGGCTGCCAGGGCCACGCCTGCGCTGTGCCTGTCCCCGCCCCGCCCTGGCCTGCTGCTTCTGCTCCGGCCCGGGCTGGACTGGCCACCACAATGGCCAGCATTTCCCTTTGCACGTGGCAGGAACGTGGGGTTCAAGGGCCAGCAGTTAAAGAGATGGGAAAGGGGCCCCTCCCAGCGCGGGCCGGGCTGTACCCCTCTGCCAGGCGCAGCGGGTGAGAGGGGCTCCGGGCTCACGCAGCCTCGGGGCTGCAGGCCCAGGCTCTCCCGGGGAAGCCAGTCCCGGCACTGTGGCGGGAAGGCCCCCAGAATGGAAGGGTTTCGGCAGCTGCAGTCGTTAAGATAAAAGTCGCACTAATGACTCGAGTGTTATTTAGTTCTGATATCTTAATTTAATTGGATTTTTTAATTAAAAAAAAAGACCCATAATCCTGCAAGCTCAGCCTGATGCTGCCCTTTCGTAAGTTATTCTCTAGGGGCTGGACCCCAGAACCCTCCTTCCTGCCGGAGGCCATGGCCGCTTTGGGAAGAGGGACAGTGGGCCGGGGTCTGAGCCAGGAAAGACGCTCGGAGAGAAAGGCCAAGGTCCCCCGTGTCCGTGCCCGCACTGCGGGTGCCGGCTGCGCCCTAGGGACGCGAGCGCCGGGGGGCCCTGAGCAGCTCGGCGGGGTCCCAGGCAGTCTGCGCCTGCAGCCCCTCATCCTGTGCCTGCTGTGTCACTCAGCAGCCCTGCCCAAGGCCACACCAGCTCTCCCACGCCGGGGGCTCGCCCAGGGGAGGGGCTGGTGGGGCTCCTTCCTGCCTCCTGCCCTCAGAGGCTGTGGCCCCCTCTTCCGTGCCCCCCACTGGGCTCTAGAAGCCAGAGGCTGCTCCGTGACGGTGATTGATGGTTTACCGATAGGAGTGGAATGAAGTTTTAATGGTCTCAGATTAAAGGGTCAGGGAGCAGAGGGAAGCAGGGGGCCCGGCGCCCCGTCCACATTCCCACACTGAGCTCAGCCTGGACTGTGCCGTCGGGGAGGCCAGGACCAGCGTGGGGAGGTGGGACGAGGGAGGGTTCCTGAGACCCCTGGGGGCCACCGAGCTGTCACACAGCCCCTGGGGGACCTCAGCGGAGCAGCCTGAACACCCCACCCTGGGTCTGAGCTACACCTCCAGCCTCTGGGAGGTAACGACACACAGATGGGGCTTTGGGTCCTGGCTGGAAGAAACTTCTAGAAGGAAGCACAAGTCAGATGCCCAGAGAGTTTTGAGACATGTTGGGGTTCTTGATGAAAGATTGGTTTTCTGCTTTCCTAGGAAAATGTGATTTTCAGGGGGATTCTTTGTGAAATAAATGCACACTCCCTCATGGATCTGAATGGGGCGTAACTCTCCTGCCCCGCCCTCCAGTGACCACCACTCCCTGGTGGGAGGGGGCAGGGCTTCCCCGGCTGTCCCCCCCACCAAGGGTGTCTCAGCAGCCACAGCCCATTGTTGGAGCCCCTCTGCCATCTGCTCGGCCACCAGGCTGAGGTGGGCACTCTCAGAGAAGCTTCCGGAGCCCACTGGGGTGAGGGAGGGCAGAGGAACGGGCAGCAAGGCCGGCGGGCAGCAGGCGTGTGGGCAGGGGGTCCTCTTTGAGTCACTTGGTACCAGAAGGCGCAGGGTCCCCGGCCCCGCAGGGCCCAAGCCGCTTCTGCTCCGAGGAGCAAAGCCCCCTCTGACGGCTCCAGCAGGCCAGGGAGGGGGAGATTCGTGGGAGGAGGGGACACAGCAGGGCGCCAAGGCAGGGCTGGCTCCACAGGGCAGTGGCTCGGGGTGCAGAGCCCTGGGGACACCACTGCCCAGGGAGGTGATCACCCACCCCCTTTGAAGGTCCCCGAGCACAGTCCTGGAATGACCTCTGGCCACCTCCCGGAGGCAGAAACAGCTTGTGGATCCTCGAGAGGAAACCTCAGCCCGCACCCGGCCTGGAGGAGGACACCGTTGTCGGTGAAGCATCCATAGCGCTGGTCCCGGACACCCCACGTCCTGGGCTCCTCCGCCCCTCTGGCCGCCTCCTGCCCGGGGAGCAAGCCCGAGTCTCAGGCAGGGGCGTCTGGGAAGTGGTACTTAGATTCCCCATCAAAGGGCCGTGGCCAAGGTGCTGACTCAGAGACGGGGCTCGGAGGAAGCTTTGTGCCCCAGAGAGAGGTGCCCAGGCCCCTGCCCCCCCGCGCCTGCCCCCACACGGCCCCGGCCTCCCTGTCTGGGCTGTGTGATGAGGGGGTCACAGCTGCCAGTCCTGAGCCCGCTCGCCCAGGGCCTCCAGCCCCTCCCAGACCTGCTGCCGGAACCACTAAGGGATGTGCCTTAGATAACCCTTACTCAGTATATTTTATGGTGTTTTGCCTGGGTTTGAATATGTAAAGTCGCTAAGCTGTTTAATTCAGCACTTTCCTGCACAGTTGAGGGCATAACTCAGTCCGAGACCGGCGGCGGCGGCGGCGGCCTGGAAAGGCCACAGCAGTTTGGGTAATTTAAGCTTTTCTGCCACCAGCTCCGGAACTTCTCCCCACCTCTCCGCCTTCCTCCGGGCCCCTCCTGCCCCCTCACGGCCACCTGGACCGGGCAGGCTGTCCTCCCTCCGCCGTCACGTTACCTCCCCTTTCTCCGAGAGTCACCGCTGCCATGTGCAGAGGTGCCCGAGATGTCGCTCCGAGGGCTCGTCTGGCCCCGGCTGGCACCGAGGCTGCCCTCGCTCTGGGGAAGGCCTGGGCGTCTGCGTTTGCAGTTAGTCCTCGCGAGACCAGCCCCCCCACACACATCGCTTGTGTTCTGATGCCCAGGATGGCCGAGGCCCTTTCATTCCAAGCCCACTTACCCACAGGCTGTCAATAGCCACCTCCCTGAATCTGCCCAGGCTCCCTGGTCTGTGTTTGGCCAGAGCTCAGGGTTCACCCACCCCGCTGCGCCCCGAATCCTGATTTGAGCTGGGGCTTCCGGTCCATCTGGTCTCCGTGCTCCCTCTGCACCTTCCAGAGAGAGCTCTCCATCCCCTCTTCTGCTGGGGTCTTTGACTATGTCCTGCCCCCACACGCACCCCACTGTGACCTTACCCCGAGCCAGGGAAGCTGCCGGCCCCCGCATCCATCCAGCCTGCACCCCTTTCTTCCTGGGCTGTCCACATACATGGGGGCGAATGAGCCAATGGCCAGGGTCCGAGCCGGCCCTCAGCCCAGACCACCGCAGTGGGAGACAGAGTCTCCGCAGGGTCTGTCCCCAGGGCTCCGCTCTCTCACAGGGTGGGGCCGGTTCTCAGGGCCGAGCTGCACCCGCAGAGGCCTGTTTGGGGTGATGGTCAGAGGGAGCGGCTGGAGGCAGCAAGGCTGGGCAGGGCCTGACCCTCCCTGTGCCCGGCCAGAGCCTGCTGTCCAGGCCCACGGCCACCTCACGTGGAGGGGCGCCCAGTCCTGTGGCTACAGCAAGCTTTTCCTTCCCCGAAGAGGGTCAGGGTGGCGGAAGCCCTTGGTTTGGGTTTGGCTCAGCCGCCATCCTGAGGCTGGACGGCAGGCAGTGTGCTGCCCACAGCCTGCCACCTGGGGTCCAGTGGGCTGCCCACCCGCGACCGTGTCATCGGAGTTTAAGGACAGCTGTGACCTTCAGACGTGGGGCAAGGCCACAGCACCCTGGCACTGCACATCCTGTGCCCACTAGGGAGACGGAGGCCACGGGAGATCCGAGGGCCCCCCGAGTGCCACGTGGCTGTGAGCACGGCGGCTCGATCGCCCACTCAGCGCTGGCACAGGGCACAGCCACCCAGACCCTGCGCCAGGAGGAAGGGACGCGGGACAGGAGAGGGCGGGGCAGAATGCGCCGTGCCCGGGGTGTGCCCAGAGAACACGGGGAGGGCGGCAGCGTGGGCCCCAGCGGCCTAGACGGAGGTGTGGGCGGCGGGGCTGCTCTACAAGGTCCCTTTCGGTTTTCACTGATTGGAATGCAAATGAGGAGCATCCAGGAGGAATTAAATCCTCTTCTAAGAAATGGCTTCGTACCTGATGGGCCATGCGGGCAGCCGGCCAGAGGCTTCTCAGGCTGACCCTGGGCACCGTCCTCCCCTCTGGTCCTCCCAGACCCCTGGGGAGAGGGCAGCCTGGCTGCAGGACGGGTCAGCTCGGTCACCGCCCTGCCAGGCCGGCTCCCAGGGTGGGGGTCCCTCTGCGGGAGCCTCTCACTCAGCTCTGACTGTCCCCTTCCTAGAGATGGCACACAGTGGGCTTTGTTGGGGCACCGAGGGGCCCCGGGAAGGGCAGCTGCCATGGGTTCTAGGGCCTCCAGGGTAAGGTTCCCAGTGAACTGTGGGAAATTAGTTAGAGAGGGTGACGTGGTCCCTGGGGGTGGTGGAGACCTCCTTCCGTCAGAAGCTCTTCATGCTCCCGCCGCTGTCAGGAAGGGCCCCCCTTTCCTTCCGTTTCCCGAGATGGCCCCTCACATCAGTATAGATGGACCATGAGTCATGGTGTATGCATGTGTGTGTGTGTGTGTGTGTGTATCTGTACATGCATGTGTGCATGTGTGCGTGTGTGTGCCTGTGCGTGCGTGTGTGTGTGTGTGCATACATTTTTGGGTACATGCATCTGTATGTTTCTGCATATGTGTATGTGTGCCATACATGTGTGTATCTGTGCATGCATGCATGTGTGTGCACTTGTGAAGGAGTGTGTATGGGTGTGCATATGTGTGTGTGTGTACATGGGTATGTGGGTCTGTGTGTGTGCATGCATGTGTGCACCTGTGAATGTGTGCATATAGGTGTGTGCATGCATGGGTGTGTGCCTTTGTCTGCGCACGTGTATGTGCATGCGTGCCTATGTGTATGTGGTCTCTACACATGATAACCTTCCAGAAAGCTCTCCAGACCTCTTCCCTTCATATCCCATGTGGGGAGAACTCAGGGACGGGATGGGGGGGACAGAAGAGTCTTGGAATCTTGGCAGGTCCAGGAGCAGAGGAAGAAGGGGGGAGGGGGGAGACAAGGAAGGACCTAGAGACTGAGGAGCAAGAGGGAGAACAACAGTGGAAAGTACTGTGAAAACAGACAGCAAGAGGGAGAAAGGGAGGGAGGGGAGATGAAGGGAGAAAGAGCAAAGGGAAAAAGATGGAGAGGGATGCTGAGGAGAGAGGGATGCCGGGGAGAGAGGGACGCCGGGGAGAGAGGGACGCCGGGGAGAGAGGGATGCCGGGGAGAGAGGGACGCCGGGGAGAGAGGGACGCAGGAGAGAGGGACGCTGCAGAGAGAGGGACAATCAGAAAGGCCCAGGGGGCAGAGCGGGAGAGGAAGGAAAGAGGAAGGGGCCGGGCTCAGGGCCCGTGTGTGTGTGTGTGTGTGTGTGTGTGAGCACTGCTGCCCTGCGGACCCCGTCCCCTCAGGTCAGGAGATCCCTGGGGCAGACGGTCCTGGGTCCTCACCGATCCCGGCGTGGAAGGGGTGGGAGGGGTGAGACAGTGGAGGTGTGGTCCGGGGGCGTGGCTGGCCACGGCGCCTCGGCCACACTGCCAAGCTCCCGGTAAGGAATCCTGGGGATTTCCGGGGCTGCTTCGCCCTGACTGTGTTGCCCTAGGAACCACTTTTTCAACAAGGATCGAACTTCCCCACAGCGTGTGCTCCCCCTCGAGGCCCGAGGCTCTGGGGCGCTGTGTGGCCGCAGGCAGTCCTCCCCCTCGGGCCTCGCCTTCCACTTATAAACCTCAGCGTCTTGTTGGCAGAGTAATTAAGGGTGTTCTGCATATGTCAAGTGGTCTTTGGAGACGGGCCTGGTATAAATAAGGCTGGTTTTGTTATTAGCAGCAAGCACGCAGTCAGCACCCCTGAGTCCCAGGCAGCGCACGGACTCCCAGCCACCGGCCAGGCTCCCACCACACTCCCGCCAGCGTCTCTGCCTCCCTCCCCGCCCGTGTGCACAGCAGGGTGGAAACGCAGCGGACACAGCTCCGCGTACCTGGTCACACGGATGTGACACCCAGACCTCGGCCTAGCCGGGCCACGGAGCCCTCCGAGGGGCTGTGTGACGCTCAGTAAGTCCCTGTACCTCTCACCTACACGAGGGGAGGAGCTGAGACACCCATGTGTTCCCCCATTTCCGGTGGGCTCTGTTCTTAGGGGAGGGGGACAGGTGAGACCAGGGTCTCTGCCAGGGGGATCCAAAGAACAGGGAGCACTATACATGCTCAGGCATCTCCCGGACAGATTGCCCAAGGGCCCCTCTGTGCCCACATGGAAATGTCCCAGTCTCAGGACCTTACATACACCTTACGTGGGGAAACAGGAAAACAAGGACTCCACGTGGCTCCCTGTGCGTCCCAATGCCCGGGACAAGGTGTGGGATGCAGGAGGCCCTGAGCAAATGCTGTGAGGAATGACTGGGGACAGCCTAGTGACCGTGTGGGGACCGCAAGGGCAGAGCCCGAGTAAGGGTGGGGACACTCTGGTCGTGTGGTCACGGAAGGCCCTCTCGGGGCATGGCGTCCCAGGTGACCCGAACGGAGGAGCCAGCCAGCACTGATGGGGAGGGCACCCCGCTGGACGCCCCCAAGGCCAGGCTCTGCGGTCAGGAGGCAGTGCCTTCCAGAACAGGACAGTCACAGCCACAGGGGACGGGGCTGGATGAGGACAGGGTGGGCAGGGCCCGCGCGCGGGGAGCCCTCAGGACTGTGGACAGTGAGAAAAGGACAAAGGGGTCGTCTGCAGAAGGGTCACCTCACTAGATGTGAGATCAGAAGCTCCCACTGGCTGTTAAGTGGCAGGCAGCGCATAATGGGGAGCGGGTTCGAGATTGGAGATCTCAGGGTGAGGTGGTCAACACACATGACAGCAGGTGAGAGGGAAGGGGGCTGCTGGCACTGGTGGCTCCCCACGGGGTCCTGGGTGGCTCCCCACGGGGTCCTGGGTGGCTGCAGCAGAAGCACATAGGGAGCTACTGAAAATGCACATCCCCAGGCCCAGCCACAGAGACACTGGCCAGGGCCCTGGAGTCTGTGTTCTCATGGGCTGCGGGGGTGATTCCCATGGGCTGTGCTGCACATTCGCCTTGGCCTTGCCCACCACCCTTTGACGGTCCCAAACAAGCTGTCTGGGATCCCAGTGGCTCTGCCACCCTTATCTGCGTGGCCCCAGGTAGCCTCTCAGTGTGTTTCCACATCAGTAAAATAGGCAACTTACTATTATCTACCTAATAGGGTTGTTGCAAGGAATAAATGAGTTAATATGTGGAAAGTTCTTAGACTATTGCCTGTCAGATAGAAGGCAATCAATACATGTTTATCACCATCACCATCATCATCACGGCCATCATAATCACCATCACCATCACCACCATCATCATCACCATCACCATCATCACCACTATCATCACCACCATCACCATCATCATCACCATCACCACCATCATCACCATTATCATTATCACCATCACCATCACCACCATCACCATCATCATCACCACCATCACCACTATCATCACCATCACCACTATCACCACCATCACCACCATCATCATCACCATCATCACCACCATCACCACCATCACCATCACCATCACCATCACCATCATCACCATTATCATTATCACCATCACCATCACCACCATCACCATCATCATCACCACCATCACCACTATCACCACCATCACCATCACCACCATCACCATCATCATCACCACCATCACCACCATCACCACCATCACCACCATCATCATCACCATCACCACCATCACCACCATCATCATCACCATCATCACCACCATCACCATCATCACCACCATCACCATCACCATCATCACCACCACCATCACCACCATCACCATCACCATCATCACCACCATCATCATCACCATCACCACCACCATCACCACCATCACCATCACCATCATCACCACCATCATCATCACCATCATCACCACCATCATCACCACCATCACCACTATCACCACCACCACCATCACCATCATCACCACCATCATCACCACCATCATCATCACCATCATCACCACCATCATCACCACCATCACCACCATCACCATCACCATCATCACCACAGTCATCGTCATTGCACCATCCAGACAATGGTTCCTGGATCGCAGTCCCTGCAGCCACCATGACCAGGTCCCCTGAGTCAGGACACAGACAGTGAGCTCTCCCACTTAGCAAACTGCCCTGCCTAATCCTCTTAACTCTTAATGGAAAAGTTTCTAAAATCATGTATCCATTTCTCTACATTCTAACAGACAAGATAGCAATTAAAAATGACTTTTTCTTTGATTATTAGGGGTCCTGTAGGCCCCGGGGCCCCCTTGCTTAATTGGGTAGAAGAACAAGGCTCCCTTAGTGGGCACCGCGTGGGCTCCGAGGCTCCCCGTAGACCAGATGGCCCTCACTCTGCCTCCTTTCTCCAACCCGATCCCGAAATTCATCCAGGAGAGCTTCTTTTCCCCGCTTCTGTGTTTGATCCTTGAGAAGATGCACCCCTCCTTGGCAGGGCTTTCATAGGCCACAGCAAGTCATTTACACTGTAGTGTGAATTAGGGCCCTTTGGGAGAGGGTTGGAAAAGCTTAGTGCTTAGAGGACAGGAGGGTGGGGAGAGGAACTGCGGAGGAGAAAGCCGGTTGACTCTTGCCAGTCTGCACACGGGCTGAGGTCTAGCCTGGGCGGCAGCAGTCACCCTCAGGAGTGGGAGTCTGGCTGCCTGTGGCCTCAGCAAGGGCCCTGGAAACAGTCCTGATGTCGGTTCTTAATTAAGGAGTCCCTTGCAGAGCCAGGCCTGCACGTGCTCAGCAGCAACCCACTCCCTTCCCCACCCCGCCCAACGTCTCAAAAGGCAAGGAAGTTTGACAAAGACAGAAGAGAAAAGAAAGACAAAAATAAAACGCCACGGGGTGTCCAAAGGCTCCATCTGATGAAACCAAGTCTGAGCTCCAGCTACTGGTGCAGATGCCCACCTGCCTCAGCCCCTCCTCCCCTCCCTCCTGGAGAACCAGGCCGCGGGTGTCTGAGCTCATCACTGCTCACTCCTACCCCTGTCCTGCCAGGGAGCACTGTCCACATCTGAGCTGCAGCATGTTCCGCGCTCTGCGGGGTCCCTCCCTGGGCCAGACCTCCAGTCCTTGCAGCAGGCTAGCCTGATGGAGTGGCTCGTAGGAACAGGGTCGGCGCCCTGCAGGTGGATGGAAACTGTGCAGAAAAGATCCATCTGCAAGGCCCCCACCTAACCCGCAGGGTGCCAGGGCCCCCCTCTCTCTCGTCACCATCGCCCTGGCCCTCGGGCTGCAAGTTGGCAGAGTTGACAAAGCATAGCCCTCCCGTGAGGGGGATTCTTTTCCCATTTTAGGGTCAGGGACACTGAGGCTTTGGAAGGTGCACCACCTCATCGGCTGTAGCCTAGGTTCTGCCTTTGCTTGGGGTGGGGGTGGGGGCTACAGCCGCCGCCACCCGGACGCGGGCTCTGTGGAATCCCCAGGGAGGGGACTTGGACCCCAGTTGCCATAACAAAGTACCGCAGATGGGGGGCCTTAAAGCAGGAACGTGTTGTGTCCCAGTTCGGGAAGCCAGGAGTCTGGAGTCAAGGTGTCGCTAGAGCTGGCTGTCCCCGGCAGCTCTGAGAGGGCCCTGCTGGCGGCTCCTGGCAGCCGCGCCCCCTGGCTTGGAGCCGCGTCTCTCTGACCTCTGGCGCACCCTCACCAAGCCCCCCTCAGCCCCTCCTCCCGTAGGGACACCAGTCGCTGGAGCCAGGACTCCCCTGACCCAGTGTGACCTCACCTAACCAGTTCCTACTGCCAAGACCCTATTTCCAAGTGAGGTCATGTTCCGAGGCCCCAGGTAGACAGGACTTCGGTGGGGACACCGTGTAACCGGGGACACCAGCTACAGACCACATCTGCTTCCCTGTGGGCGAGGCCCTGGGCAGGGGGAGCCCAGGGAATCGGCCTGGGGAGGGAACTTGTACCGGCGGGTGCGCCTGCAGGATGGGGAGCCGCCTGGTTCCGTGTCTGCAGTGGGTGAGCCACTGCTGTGGTCTCCACACCCACCCCTGGCTTGTGGGGGCCGCTCCAGGAAGCCTAGGAGCCCACCCAAGACACGATGCCTCGTGCTGAGCTCTGAGCCTCGGGCTGGGCTGCGAGCCGGTCCCCGAACGTGTGAAGTGGGCCTGCCGAGCGGACGTTTCCAGGTGATGTTATGACTGGGGAACAGGTGCAGTGTCTGAACAGAACTGGGGGGCACAGGCAGCCCCTACTCCCCGAGTCCGGGGGCCTGGTGAGCGGCTTTGGGGGACATGCCGGCCTCGTTTCCACAGCCACATTGTGCGGGGGACACTTCCTGGCCAGCTGAGTGGGAAAATAAATTACCCGAGGGGCTGACTCAAGCCAGTCATTTTGCCAATGAAACTCTGATAACTCGAGCTGGGCACGGCCCCGATCGATATTCCTCTATTTTTAACTCCGGGGCCAACAGGGTCATTTTCCTGAGCGTGGGGGCTGTTTACTCAGCTCTCTCCACGCCGTGCATCCCCGGGCAGCCCTGTGCACCCTCGGCCCCTCCGCCTCCCCGGGAAAGGTCGCTGGAGCGGGGGCTGGGGGCCGGGGAAGGGCGTCAGCGTCGACCCAGCTCAGTAGTAACCCCACAGCACAGTGTTGCTCCGTCTCCACGCCTCTCCACCCACGCGCTCCCACAGATCCTGCTCCTCTGTGCCCGTGGCCCCATCTGGACAGTGGGCTCATGTTGTCCATGTGGAGGGCTTGGCTCTGGCCCTGGCCGATGGCAGTCACTCTAAACGTCACGGACCTCTTTGGTTGTTCCTTGCTAAGCCTCACGACCCTGGGAGCCAGGATTCAAGACCTGGGCGGCCTGACTCAGTGGCCCCTGGAAACACCCCAGCTGCCCGGAGGCCCCTGGTTTCTGCTCCCACACCTCCCATGGCTCCCACCACGCTGACCGGCAGGCAGGCAGGCCGGGCTCGTCCAGGGAGCACAGGCTCCTTCCGGGGCTGAGTCCCTCCTGCTTTACAGAGTGTGGACCCAGCTGGGCCAGGAGTGGGGACACGGGAGCCCTAAGCCTGGCTCTGCCTCCAGTGGCCATGCGACCTTGGGCCAGTCACCTCCCATCCCAGCGCCTCGGTTTCTACCCCAGTAAAATGGTGACAGAGAGGGTTCATCACTTTAATAGCACGTGTCACGGGGGAGTCGGAGTTCTGGCTCAGGGAGAGAGTGCTGGGATTGGCTGGCAGTGTCTGGCCCGGGTGTAGACAACGGGAGAGGGGCATCCCTGTGCCGTATCTGTCATGCCCAATTTCCGGCTCCTGCCTCCGCGGGTGCTTCAGGGGGTAGGCAGCAGAGAGTGATCCAGGCAATGAAGAAGGGAGATGAGCCTGTGGTCGGGGAGGC
This sequence comes from Molossus molossus, assembly GCF_014108415.1. Classification (NCBI taxonomy): domain Eukaryota; kingdom Metazoa; phylum Chordata; class Mammalia; order Chiroptera; family Molossidae; genus Molossus; species Molossus molossus. Next base: position 100,520,014 of record NW_023425347.1, on the reverse strand, counting down.
TTTGGGGTGCAGGGGAATATCCAGCACCTGAGGCTGCAAATGGGGCCCTATTACGGAGCACTGCAGAGCAGGCGGTTTGGGGAGCAGCACTAGGGGGCCAGCAGCAATTCTTGAGGAGCATGTGCCGCGAAGTCACGTGTCAGGGAGGCATGGCAGGGGTGGCCAGGGTACCCAGAGGCTGTAGCTGGGGCCTCCTGGCCAGGAGAGACCGTCCCTGCCCTCAGGGGCCGTGGTCCAAGAGAGGAGACAGAGCTGTGACCTGAGGGGACGGCAGTCCATCCCTTCCAACTGGATGGGGAAGGGTCCACCGGGGGCTGCCTGGGGATTTCCACAGGGAGGGGGACCTTGGGGGCTTCCAAGGGGCCAGCAAAGGAGAGGGAGGGACCTTCCAGACAGGGAGCCCTGTGGCTATGGGGAACTCCAGGGAGGAGGGGAGGGTAAGGGTGGGTGGGGGCTGAGCTCCAGGCTTGGGGAGTCATGATGAGGTCTCATGGGCAGTGTGCCCTGTCCTGGCACAGCAGACACCACGGGGGCCACGGAGACACGTGGCGGTTTTCCCGTGGGCCGGGTGGCGGGAACACCCACACAGGGAGCAGCTGCTAACAGGTGTGGACTCGCCGGCCTCCTTGGTGACAGGCCAGCCAGCCTTTGGGAATCGTGTGGGCACCCACTGGTCCTCAGAAGGCCCTGGGTGGCAGAACGTGGGCAGGGGACAGGGTGACCAGAGACGGGAATGAGGAGAGCAGGGGTTCGGGGGCAGGAGGAGGGAGGGAGGCGACAGGAGGAGGGAGGGAGGCGACAGGGAGAGGGGTTCCAGGCCGAGGGACTGGGCTTTGTCTCTCGATCTGTCACCGTGGACCCGACGAGATCCAGAGTGTGCTGACGCGGCCCGGCAGGGCAGGACACAGGCTCAGCGGGCTCCCGGACGGTGGGTTGCACCGCTCGCTCTCGGCAGTGCCGATGGCTGCCACGGCCCACAGGTCAGTGGTCCCGGCACCTGGGCCCGAGGCCTGACCCGCACCAAGCCTCGTGCTAAACCCCTCATGGACTTAGTCTCCCTGGGTTAGGCTGCTGGTCGGAGGCAAATTCAGGATTTGACTCTGCCTCCGGAGGGTCTGGTATCCCGCCCCAAACAAGACGCCCCCAACCCTGCGCCCACCACAGGCCTCACACACAGAGAGAGTGTACGGTGGGGGGTGCCACAGTCTGACCTCGGGAAAGCCACATAACCTCGCTGGGCCTCAGCTTCCTCATCTATAAAATGGGAATAATAGTAGAGGCTACCCTAGGTTGCTGAGAAAACAAGATGGTGGGCAGTGCCTGTCCAGTGCGGCCACTCAGGACACCCAGGGTGCTGGGAGCCATGGGAGGCGTGGGAGCAGAAACCAGGGGCCTCCTGGAGGCAGCCGGGGTGTTTCCAGGGGCAGGACTGAGGGTGGAGGCGTCTGGGCGGCTCAGAAAGGTCAGAGGGCCCTCCCCTGGGTGTTGTTGGCGCCCGCTGGGCTCAGCTCTGCCCCTCCTGCTAGCTGGGGGTGGATGGGGGGCTGCCCATCCATCCTGCTGGGCGCTGGGGGAGAGGATGGCTCCTGGGAGCAGCTCCCCTCCTTGGCTCCCACTAGCTGCGCCCTGAGAGTGTAAGTTTGTGTCGTTCTAACGGGCTCAGACCCCAGCAGAGTCCTGGGCGTTTACGGCCGCCGAGCCGCAGTAATGTTCTTTGAATTGCTAAGCAACCAGCCTTTCTCTCACATGGAGAAAATTGAAACATTGATTTATCTATTTGTTTTGCAACTAGCAGCTAGCGGCTTCATTACTCTGTTCCCCCGGGACACCCTCCCACACACTTGAATTGAAAATTAACTCTTTTTACCTAGGAAGGGGCAGCAATGGGTTTTTAATTTGGAGATTGTACAGAAACAATGGGCAGGCCGGGTGCCAGGAAACAGGAGGCGAGGCCCAGGAAGGGGGTGCCTGGGAGCCCCCCCAACCCCCCCGGCCAGGGTCCAGCCCCTCGAGAGGACGGAGCATGGGCATTTAGGGACCAGCCCTACCACCCTGCGCCCCGGGAGCATCTCCTGGCCTCCTTGGACCTCGGTCTCCCTCAGCTCTGAGAGTTTTCTGGAATGGGAGCACTGTCCTGGAGCTCATACAGCTTGGCCCTAGTTTCCGACTCTATCCTGGCGGCTCTGAGCAGCTCCTCTAGGTTGTGCCTCGGTTTCCTCATCTGTCACAGGAGGACAGGGCTTCTCTGCCGAGCCTGTGACAGTGGTTGATAGGGACGGCGTGTCCACGCGGGCTTCAACTCAGTTTTATTAGCTCCGTTTTATTATTTTTTAATTAGCTCTGTTTCTGGGGATCTCTTCTCCTGGAGGACCGAGGGCGGCATATGTCGCATCTGAAACTCTCAGCCATGGGAGGAGCTGGCCGATTCCCGGACGCTGGAATGCCTGTGTCCAGGGAACGCAGAGACCTCCTTTCCCAGGCCCTGGCAACTCCCAGGAACGGGAGCCCGCACACGGCCCCCCAGCAGAGGGCTGGAAGAGGGGCTGCCTCCTGCTGATCTGCCCGGAGCTCAGTCCTTCCAGAATACAGGGCTTTGACCGACCTTCTGACTTCATAGTTCCCCTCCCCACCCCCAACTCCTGAGGGCCTCACCTCCCTGACCTCCAGCCCCCTGTCCTGCACCCTTGGGTGCATCCATGAACGAACTTTCTGTGATTCTCTCCAGCAGAAAGACCTGCAGGGCTCTGGATGAGTTGGGTTGGATTCGGCTACAAATGGCAGGAACTTACATTGACGGAGACTCTAAGGGGCTTGTGTGGTAGCTTCTCAGTTCCCAAGGGACCCAGGCTCCTTCCGTCTTGTTGCTCTGCCATCCACTGCGGCAGCTTCTGGTCCGGCATGGCTGCAGTAACTCCAGCCATCATGTCTGCATCCCAGCCACCAGGAAAGAGAGAGGCACGGACCCTTCTTTTAAATTGTTTTCTTACTGATTTTAGAGAGGGGAAGGGAGAGGGAGAGAGAGAGAGAAACATCGATGACAGAGAACCCCCAAGGGGTTCACATGGCACATACGCACACAAACCAACAGAGAGAGAGAGGCTGCAAACCGTCCGGTGAAACCCCTAGGCCAGGTGTACTGCAGCCCGTGGTCCTCAGCCAGGGCGAATTGGCAATGTCTAGAGACATTTTGGGTTATCACAGCTGGGGGGACAGCTCCTGGCTTCTAAGAGACCAGGGATGCTGCTCAACATCCCTCAGTAAATACGCAGGACAGTCCCCACGGCAGAGAAGGATGGTGCCCACGGTGCCAGCAATACCGAGGTTTGGAAGCCAGGGTTGGGCGTTCGGACTGCATTTTAGAAACAGGATATGGTGCAGAGACCGTATATTATGTAACGTCCCCAGCGGGGTGTGGAGTAACACTCCATAATCAACCACATTAATATTTCTGCAGCAAGTGTATGAATGTTCACTCCAAGAAGGATGAACTGAGGTTCCCAACAGCCTCACGTCAGCTCGGATCCTGTGGTGCCACCAAATGAGTTACGGACAAGGTTTTGGTTTGCAGAGCTTTATGGACTTCGGAATGGGCTTATGGGCTGGCACTGTCATTTCAGACAGCTGCAAATGCTGTGATAAAAACAACACAGGAGGGTAGGGAAGAAGCCACACCAGGCTTTAGACAGAGGGGCTGAGAAGGGGCCTCTGTGGAGGTGACAATTGAGCAGAGACCTCAGTGAAGGGAGGACATGGGCTGAGATACATCTGGAGGAGAGCAACCCCCAGCAGAGAAGAGCATGTGCAAAGGCCCTGGGGTGGGAGTGAGCTTGGAGTGTTTGAGGAACAGCCGGGAGGCCAGGGCTCCTCCAGTGGATGATGAGGCTGCAGCGGTGACCGGGGGACAGTGGGCCCAGCCTGCAGCCCCTGAAAGGACTCGGGGTTTTATGGTTAGGAGGGAAGCCAGGAAGAGTGTGAACATGGGATCGTGCTGGCTGCAGGGTGGAGAATGGACTGCAAGAGGGTGAGAGCAGATGGCCTCAAGGGCCAAAGGCGGGACCCCCAGAACTCAGGGGGCCCAGCTCACGCACCCAGGGGTGCGACTCGCACTGGGAAGTAAAGGGAAGCAGGTCCCTACACTGAACCTCACTCAAGCTGTTAGACACACTACAGGTTTCCTGCCCCAGGCCTTTGCTCCAGTCAGTCAGCCCCGCCCCCCAGCCCAACTTCCACCTCCCCTGGGGGCAACCCCTTTTCCCTGTGTGCAGGGGCTGGTGATGTCTCTATCTAGCTCCCCCGTTGGGCCCCAGCTGCCTGGTGGGGGGCTGGGTCTCCTTTTGTGTCTCCAGTACCCCAGGCAGAGCTCCTCCTAAGTGCTGGCTTGGAGCTCACCCCAGGGACCCTCAGAGGGCTGCACAGGCGGGGCGGCCAGGGCCCTTCCTGGGGGGCAGCAGGACTGGGGAGGAGGAGTCGGACTGAGAGCAGAGGAGGTTGCCAGAGTGAAGGGGAGCTTCCGGTGTCCAGCGGGCCCTCTTCCTGGGTCCATCCCTGTGACGCCCCGGGCACGGGCAGCTCTTCCGGTGGCTGAGCTCAGGGCCAGGCCGTGGGTCAGCAGTCTGCGAACAGCGCAGACGCTGTCTGTGGACCTGCCTGAAGATAAAACTCCAGAAGTCAGGGAAATGCGCTTGGTAAGACCTGCGTGCTCCCCTTTATCAGAAAAGGAGCTTTACCTAACACCCCCACCCCCACCCCCGGGCCTGAGTTGAAGCCCACACTGTCTCGCATGCCCCAGGGTGCTGTGCAGCCTCTAGGCGGGAGCTCTGCTCCTGGGCCACGGGCCACGGGCCATGCCAGGACCACCTGGGAGCTTTCAGACAATGCCAGTGCGTGGCCTGTCCCCAGCCGGTCGGCAGCCACAGGGACTGAACCCCTGTGCCAAGCCCCAGCCCTAACTGGTCCCCACCTGTTGGCCCCGATGACTCCCACCCTTGTCAGTGGCTGCCCTGGGCTTGTGAGACAGAAACACCTGGAAAGGAGGGAAGGCTGTCCCTCCTGGCTGTATCCTGTTGGGCAGGGGTCCCGCTGGGTCCTCACAGCATCAGGAGTGGGGGCCTGCAGGGGCCAGGCTGGGTGTGGCAGGCTGAGTGCCCCAGGCAGGGGTGTGGGCGGTGCCCTGTCCAGGGCCAGTGCTGCGTCTGGCAGGTGGATGACCGGATCCAGTGCTCTGGGGCCCGGCGACCTGGTGAGTGGGTCAGCACAGCAGCCACTTGGGTGGGGCCCCCATCCTGCTGTTGGGGAGGGAGATGCGTCACCCAAGAGGTGCTTGTTGACCGGGTGGCCCAGATATTTCCGGGCTGGGGCCTGCAATGTCCCTGAAATCCCCCCATTGCGGCCCACTTCATATACCACCTGCACGCACCCCCACCAGCTCCCAGGAGAAGAGGGGGACTGGTGCCAGGAGTTACCCTGTCCCAGGCCACTCAATCTGTCTGCACGCCCTCGCCACCCAGGCCAGAGGGAAGAGGCAGGGCAGAGGCCTGCGTGGGAGGCACGCAGTTTCGAGCCTGAGCCTGTGCACACCCCGCCTGACCCCCGCAGGATCCCCCTGCACCAGCAGAGGCTGGGGGACGCTGGTCAGGAGGATGCCTGCCCCCACCAGGAAGGGTGGCTCTCCTCCCCCAAGGCACTCTGCCCGAGGATTCGTCTGACCAGCGGCTGCAAACCCCGGCTGCGCGGTGCCTGCCGGGAGTTCGCTGTGTCCCCTCCACTCAAACCGCCCAGGAGCCCAGAGTTGGATATCTCCCAGAGTTATTTAAGAGGTTCTTCCCTTTTTTCCCATTTTGATGATATGTTTCTAAATTATTCATTAAACTTATCAGGGTGAGTAATACCTCCCAGCTTCCCCGTGTCAGCCCTAATGTTCCGCGCCTGCCGCTCGGTGTTTACACGGTTGAGGGGGAGACGCCTTTCCCTCCATTTGTCTGCGCGCTAAGTGCCTGAGACAACGGCGGCAGCTCCACACACCTGGCCCCGAGCCGGCCTCCGCGGAACCTCGCCTGCCTCTCCTCCGCCCCCTGCACCGCGGGTCATGTTCCCAGGCTGGCTGCGGCCTGGAGGCGCCCCCTCCCAGGGGAAGGGGGGCACAGAAGCCCCCAGAGACAGCAGAGCCGCAAGGTCAGGTTCAGATGGGAAGGGTTTTTCCTGGAAAGAAAGGGCCACCAGGGAACATAAAAGGTGCCAGCACCTCCCCAAGGCTCCTGCTTCGACCCAGAGCTGCCGCTTCTGGGGTCACACCCTGGGTCCCCATCCGTGCCTGTCTCTGGTGTCCGTTCACGCGTGCCTGTGGCAGCCGGGCTGAGCTGGGCCAGCGCTGAGCCAGCCCATCCTCTCGGCCAGGAGGAACCCTTGCCTGGGGCGAGCCCACGTCAGCCCAGGGCCAGGAGGCGAGCGGGGAGGGACTGGCCTGGTGCCCCCACCCCGTCCGGCTGCTCTCAGCGCCCGCAGCTGGCATGGTCCTGCTGGGGGACCCAGGCTCCGCTGGGCTTGGGTCAGGGCTTTGCACAGAGGCCTGGGCTGAGGGCTGCAGAGGGTGTGGGCAGAAGGAACCCGCCTCTCGCCGTGTCTGGGGTTAAGCTGCGCCAGCTGGTCTGTATGGTGGCTTTTTGGAACCCGAACCATCGCCTGCACCACCTGTGTTGTACAGTTGAGGACATTTCGAGGTTGGCATGCCCAAGGTCACATGCGGAGCAAGGCATGGGGCTGGGGTTTGAGCCCAGACCCGAAAGACCCCGGTGTTTGTCCTCTCACACAGCACGGCCGGGGAGCTCTGAGCACCCCCAGGCCCACTCCCCGGAAGGGGAACCCCAGGAGCCCTGGCAGGCTTGGCCAGATGGGCCACCGCCCTGCTGCGTGACCTTGGCACCCCAGCCTGGCCACTGCACACCACCCCAGAGCAGGGCCAGCAGCCTCCAGGCAGGAGATGCGCCCAGGGGGGAGACGGGGCAGTTCCTCACGTGGGGAACCCGCTGGAGGCGCGCTGTCTCCCCGAGGCGGAGTGGGGTGTGATCCCCCGCGCACCGGGCACCGCAGCTCCGAACAGGTGCTTGTCATTCTCTGCCACCGTCGGGGAAGACAGATCGTGCTCGGATAAGTGCAGCTTAAAATTGAAAACCAAGCAATTTACCTTCAATCGCTTCTCAGAATTTTGTGCAGCCAGAGACAGTTAAGGAGAAATAGACTCCCTTTCTATTTTAAGTGTTTCCTATTAACATTTGTTTCCTCCCTGAGATTGGGGTTGGGCTGAGGGAGGGGTGTCGCCGTGAGGGCATCTTGCACCCACCTCCACGGGCCAAGGAGACGGCCTCCAGGCGCCGACAGGGTCCAGGGGGTCGGGTCGCCTCCCTGCTCCTGGCAAAGCTGTCCCCCTGCCTTATTTCTGCCATGTGCCCATGGAGGTGGAGACCCAGCCCTGCCCACACGCGTAGCAGGTGCCCCAATAGGAACTCTGCACCCCCAACCCCACTGGGCCGTGCTCCCCGCATCCCTCTCCACTTGTTCAGGCTTCCAAGGGCAGATGTTCTCAAGCCTGTCTCCCAGGACATGTCTGTGTCATTTCCAGTTAAGGAGCAGATGTTGACTTGGGGGTGCTTGGGGAGGCGGAGAAGGCGCAGACCCAAGGCTTGCGGGTTTCTCCGGGGAGACCTGTCGGTGACACGTTTTGTCTGTGCTGAGGCCGGGCCCCTGACTCTTTGCTGGTGATGGGTCTCTCCACCCAGCTCCGGGTCTCCCCAGCCTCTGTGTCTCAGCACCCGCTGCAGCCTGGCCCGTGGGGTTGATCGCCGGGCTCTGTGCGGGTGGGGTCTGGCGCCCTCGGAGCACCCGGCTTGGGATCAGCACAGAGCAGGCTCTGCAAACGGGAGCTGAGTTTGGACCCTTGTCCTGGAGGTCTCCACCTGAGCCCTGAGGTCCCCAGTGGCCTGTGCAGACCGCCCCAGGGCTCCCATCTCCCTGGAGTGGAGGTGAGGGGGTCTCTGCAACAGAAGCCTCAGCCATTGCCCAACCACGGCACCCCGGGAGGATTCGCGGACAGCGGGGGTCATCGAGCCTGCTGCTCCCTGTGGGTGCCTGGCCAGGCCGTCTTCAGCCGCTTCCGTGGGAGCAGTGGGTCAGGAGGACGGATGTTTCCAGGCAGAAAAGCAGCAGGTTCCAAAGGGACAGAGCAGGGGCTGGGGCATAGGCTGAGGCAGCCTGCACGGACCCGGGGACCCCCGCCACCCCCCCGGTATAACCAGGCCACTCTGGTTTTAGAGAGCTCAGGGCAAGGCAGCCCAGGGACCCTGCTGCAGCCCCCTGAGCCGGCACCCCTGCTGCAGGACTGTGATTTGGGGCAGTCTCACTCACAGCCTGCAGGTGGCTCCGGGGGGCGCAGTGCAGGTGTCCTCCCGCTAACCCCAGCCGCCCCGCATCCCCTCAACCTGGTCCGCCAGTCGGGCCAATTCTGGGGAGGACCCAGAGAGCCCCGAAGCACAGCCCGGTCACTTTGCAGTCCTGTGTGCAGGGTGGCCGGCACCATTGCACAGCTCCAGAGCAACCGGACGCCGGGCGTGAGGCTCTGGGAAGGGGTTCGCACAGTTCTGACTGTACCCCCACCCCGTCCAGGCCCTCCCAAGGGCAGTGTGGGAGTCAAGGTCACTGAACACACTCGGAGCTGTTGTATGTTTCCACGTTTGCATCTGGTCTTGTTACCACGTGTACTATGCGTGCAGAAGAGTGAGTGACGTTTCTCTCTCTCTCCCCCTCCCACTCTATCTGAAGACAAATGGAAAAATATCCTCAGGTGAGGGTTTGAAAAAAAGCCCTGGCGAGTTCGGCTCAGCGGTTAGAGCATCAGCCCACGGACCAATGAGTCGCGGGTTTGATTCCGGTCAAGGGCACCTACCTCGGTTGCTGTTCATCCCTGCCCTGGTCGGGGTCGTGCAGGAGGCAACCAACTGATGTGTCCCTCTCACATCGATGTTTCTCTCTCTCTTTCTCTCCCCCTCTCGCTCTATCTGAAGATTAATGGAAAAATATCCTCAGGTGAGGATTTTTTTAAAAAAGTGATTAAACCGTGTACAGAGAGCCAGATAAATGATTAAAAAGCGTGTGACCACAACCCAGGACAAGGCAATGAACACGGTCACAGGTGGTTCTCTGAGGTGCGCCTCTTCCCCGCAGTGGAAGGAAGCAGGGCTAGAGCCCCCCCCCCCCACACACACACACACATACACATTTCTGGATGGTTCCAGGGCCTGCGGGGACCCTGCTCACCGGTGGCCCACCCTCCTGGCCTAGGAGAGAAGGGGCCACTGCAGGGCGACAGGATCAGCAGAGACTTGTCTGTCGTTTCAGACCCTCAGAAAGGGCAGTTGCGCAGAAACGGACTCACTCCCCGGGTCGGAAGGAAGTTCGGATCAATTAAAACAATTTACTTGGCTGCTAATGATTTCAGGCCGTGGTAATTTATCGGTACGTAAACGGCTTCTAGAACACATTCCTTCCCTGGCCGCACAGAGGGAATTTTAACAAGTTCCTGGATAAATGAATCCTGGAATTTGTTAAAAGCCCGTTGTTGTAAAACATGAAAGTAGGCCTTTCGCGTTGCTGGGAGGCCTGGAAGTTTCCAGAAACAGTGAAAACTTCTCATCGGTTCCTCACGGTGTCTGCAAATCGAACGGCAAGAAAGGTCTCCCGTTGGAGCGGGCCAGCGCCCCGGGGGGCCCCTGCTGCCCCAGGCAGGACTCTCAGGGACAGCAGGCCAAGCTGCCCCCAGTGGGCGGCCTTCGGGGCTTTGGGGCCGGTCAGAAGCTTGTCTGTGCCTTTTATGTGGGGCCCAGAGTGTCCTCCCTGGGGCCAGCCAGGGTCTCCGGGCCTTGTCCTTGGAAAAGGAGGACCCTCCATGAGTCCTCTTCAACCCCAGACACCTCAGTCTCTTTTGTCAGTATGAGCGGGGCCCCTTTGGGCAGGATCGAGCACCTCGAACCTCTGAGATGTACGCCTTGGAACCTGAACAAGGCGGAGAGGTGGGGGCTGCCCAGCTGAGCAGCAGACGGGCGCCCAGAGGTTAAGGAACGTGTGCAAAGCGCCTGAACAGTGAGGGTTGGCTTGCTCTGGAGGCCTGTGCCCTGAAATCCACCTGCCACACTGCTGCCCACGCCTTCCGCAGACTCGCTCCCGCAGACTCACCCCGCCTGCTCCGGACCACGCGGCTGCGGCGAGCGTCCGGCACACGGGGACATGCGGGGGCAGCTTGGGCAGGTCCCCACCTCGTTTGTCCGTTCACTCGGATGTGTTTGTTGAAGAACATGTGCTGGGCATGATCTTAGGTCTGGGGACATGAGTCCCAGGGACGCTGCTCTTGAAAGCGGGGGTCCTAGTGGGAGGAAGCAGAGAAAATAAGCAAACGAGCAAGTCACTGCGAGATGTGTGGAGGTCTGTGGTCTTACTGATCCGGGGTCGGGAGATGGCTGTCTGAGGAGGGACAGGGGGACACCTGTGCAAATGCACGTTGACTGGAAGGAAAGAAGAAGACAGGGATCTGGGCAGACAGGATGGGCGGGCGGGGAGCGGGCACCCAGGGGTGGCCTCAGGGCCCTGGAGGAAGGGCAAAGGGAGATTTTACCTGAAGTGCGGGGAACTTCGGCGACGTTTTGAGCAGGGCGGTGACATGGGCTGATTGGTGTGTTTTTAACTCTCCCTCTGGCTGCTAAGGGCAAAGTGGATGTGTGTCAGGAGGCCAGCTTGGAGACACATGGACCAGCCTGAGGCCCTGGCAGGGTCCCGGAGAGAGATCGGGCACTGAACCAGGGCAGGCGTCATGTGAGGGAGACGGGGTGGCAGCGGAGGGTCTATTTTGAGGTGAGCTTGGCAGAACGTACCGATGGTTGACCTGTAAAGTTAAGGGAAGGAGAGAAATCAGGGCGGCAGACGGAGTCAGGGCCGGAAGCACTGGGCAGTGGTGGGGCCATGGCTATAGGAGTGGGCGGGGCGAGGGGGGAGCTCCCGGGTGCTGCACGGGCCACATTGCGATCGAGGTGCCCCTGACGTCCCAGGAGACGTATTGCCTCCGTCACTAAGGTCCACAGACAGGCGCACACAGCACCCACGCGTCTCTCACAGTCCTGGAGGCTGGACGTCGACGGTCAGGGAGCCGGCAGATTTGGTGTCTGGTGAGGGCCGGCGGCCTGGTGCCCAGTGGGCCGCCCTCTTGCTGTGTCCTCACATGGTGGAGAGGGGAGCTCTGGTGGCTCCCCCTCTTCGTATAAGGGCACTAATCCCATCACGGGCCCCACCTCATGACCTCATGGAACCCCAATCACCACCCCAAAGCCCCACCTCCTGGGGGGTCGGGCTTTCACACATGGATTTTAGGGGCCGCTTTCGACTCTAGGACCCATCAGAGAGGCAGTGGAGAAGTCAGAACCTGAGTCAGGGATTAGTCAAAGGTCCGGCTGTGGGCGATGACTCGGGAAGAAAGAGGGGGGCCGGAGCCGGAGCCCAGAGACTCCCGCCGTTGGGAGGTCATGCGAGGAGGAGGGCGGAGGAGGCAGAGAGCTGACCGGGGCGGCGTCCGTCAACTAAGGAGGGAGAGTGTTTTCGGAAGGAGGCCCAGAGGGCCAGGGCAGAGCCCGGACAAGGGCGCATGCTCGGGGCACCGAGCGAAATGAGCGCCCGCGTTTCAGCTCCAGTGGGATCGGTTTTGGGATGGTCTGCAGCCAGTTGCAAACCCTGTTGGAGCCTCGACTGCATTTTAGTAATGTTCACGGTGCTTCTGGTGGCTGCCGACACCCCAGGCACGGCAGCCTCTCCCTGGGGCACTGACAGGCAGTTCTTAAAAACACCTTTCGGAAAGCTAGTTAAATGCTCCGTCTGTGGCGAGATGAGTGTCTAAACCCCGCGCCTTCATTCGCCTCGTCTCTAAACAAAGAAGGCACGAAGCTCTTTCCTCCCGAGGTCTCGCTGGATGCGGAGGCCGTCCTCACTGGGCGCCCCGACATTTCCAGGGGCGCCCCGTGCACGCAGGCTCAGCTCCAGCGGTCCCCGAGGGAGACCCGTGATGTGCATTCCCCCATTTTAGAGGTGGGGAAACTGAGGCCCAGCCTGATGAACAAGAAGCTAAGTAGGTTGAGCCTCCTTGTACAGCTGGGGAAGCGAAGGAAGCTTGCCCAGGGGACCGAGCTCCCAGGGACCGAGTGGGTCCGAGTCTGTTGTAGCTGAAATACCCTGCGTCGAATCCTCCTGGGAGCTTCCCCTGCTTGGGCACCCCGGTACCTGCTCCCTCCCTGCGTCCGGTCGGTGGGGGCAGGATGCGTGGCCGGGTTGGGACCCACCATGGGAACATTCCCGCAGGGGTTCTCAGAGGGGTTCAGGCCCCCACATCAGCACCCCCAGTGCCTGTTAAGTGTGCAGCTTCCCCAGGCTAACTGGCCTTCAGGGGAACAGATTCTTGGGGTGCTCCCAGGAGAGTTCTGACACTTGGCAGTTTGAGAGGCCCTGGCTCCCAATAAGCACCTTCACTGTGATTTCAGACCCAGAGCACCTGGGGCTGTTGGCAGCACTCGGGGGTCCCCCGACGGCTGAGGGGACAGAGGCCCAGGGACAGGAAGTCCCTGCCCAGAGTCCCACAGAACCCCGGCCTGAACTCCCATGAGGGTCTTTCCCTCGAAGACACCCCCGCCCTGGCCCTGGCCCAGCCTCCAGTCTGCCGTCCAGGAAGCAAGGTGTCTGCCCCATACAGGTGTCCCTTCCAGGGAAGGAGGCAGGAGGTCAGAGTTCAGGTGGACCTTCGCTGAAGGCCTGGCCCCCTTTGGGGCTGGCCTCCCCCATTTCCTGGGGTTCCCAGCCAGCAGCAGCAGCAGAATCATTAGGTCCTTTCTCCCCTCTCTATCCTTGGAAATGAGCCCAAGCCCACGAGAGGCCTGCAGAGGGGCTTGGAGGGGACAGAGCTGAACAGTCGGTGCAGGTGCGGCCAACAGCAACCCGAGCCACCTGGGCAGGGAGGGAAGCAGCGGGGCTCACTGCATCCGTGGGGGCCGGTGGCCTGTCTGTCCCCCCCACCACAGTGAGAGATGGGCCTGGGGCGGCGTGGAGGGCTGACCTGCCCGTGTCCCCGAGCTGTGCTCCCGGAGCCTGGGTGTCGCTGGCTGAGGTCCGGAGGGTGGGTCCGTGCCGGGGGCTAGCCAGATCTTGGAAACCAGGGACCAGCTCTTGGGAACAAACCTTGTCGGAGCTCCAGGATCCTGACCCAGAATTTACCCAGTGTCCCCTGGGTCCCCGTGCCTGCTCACTCCCACGTACGCCACGCCGGCCACACGCACCCGCCTCCCCATCCACGGGACTCTCGTCCACAGAGCTCGGTGCCGTGGCCGCCCTCCCCGCTGCACACAAGCTGCGGGCACCCACGCCGCGGATGAGCCGTGGGCGCCAGGGGTCTCAGGGTTGCCCCTCCCTGGAACGGCTGATTCCCACTCCCATTTTCCTCCGTGGTTGACCTGGCCGTCAGCTGCCGGGGACAGCCAGATCCGTCAAGCCCCATGCCACTCGCTTTTATAGGTTTTCCCAGCTTTATTGCCTTCCTTGCAGCGGTGAGGGGCAGCGGCTGCGGGAGACCCTGCACACTGACGTGGCTTTTCCGATTTCATCCCCTGCCTGCCCCATCCATGTCTCTGTCTGTGAGACAGTCGGGAGGGGACAGCACTCAGGACTCAGGCCCCTGGCGGGCTTCAGGAGCTGAGGGTGCGGAGGCCTGGCCTGGTCCCGGTGTGGGTCTCTCCACCTTAGCTCCCCTCTGCCCCCAGGCATTCATCTCTGCTGCCATCCTCTTCCTCTGTGGCCCCCGAGACACCAGCCTGCTTGCCCGCGACGCGCAGGCGTCCCAGTCAGTGCCAGTACCAGCACCCGCCGTGCAGGCAAGACCCCCAGCCCAGCTGGACTCAGATGGGCTCCACCAGCTTCCAGCTGCGCTTAACCTGGAGCAGGAAGCCGACCTCTCTGAGCTCCATGGCCTCTGCTTCCAATGGGATCGGTGACGGCATCCGCCTCCCGAGGCTGGAGGGGCGAGAGGCGTGTGACAGGCTGGCGCAGAATGGGTGCTCGGCGGGCAGCAGGCAGCGTGTGGTTTTCTCTCTAGTGGCTGGTTGGCTGATGGCTACGCCTGGCCCCAGACCCGCACAGGAAGGACGAGAGCCTGGGCTGCGCTGGGCGGCCTCTGAGGGCGTGACAGGTCCGGGGGCAGAGCGTGGACTCCCGGGGTGGGGACACGATCAGTCAGGATTCTCCCGCAGGGGTGGGGAACGTCCGGCCCTCGGGCTGTGTAAGGCCCATGAAATCAGTACCAGCTCACAGCACACGTCTCACCGAGTCAGCCTGACCACATAGAGCAGGGTAACCACACAGAGCAGGGTAACCACACAGAGCAGGGTAACTTTTAAGTTGATGATTTTGTATGGCCTGCGAGTGATGTTATAAATATCCAACTGGCCCTTGGCAGAAAAAAGGTTCCCCACCCAGAACCAAGAGGGTGTGTGTGTGTCTATATGTATCCATATTTATATCTATCTCTGTCTATGTCTCTGTTTCTATGTCTCTATGTCTGTATCTCTATCTATATCTCTGCCTCTATGTCTATGTCTCTGTCTCTATGTCTGTGTCTCTATCTATGCCTCTGTCTCTATGTGTCTCTGTCTATATCTCTGTCTACATCTCTATTTCTATCTCTGTCTCTATGTCTATGTCTCTGTGTCTCTGTCTCTGTCTATGTCTCTGTCTCTGTTTCTCTGTGATTGTCTTTATTTCTGTCTCTGTCTATGTCTATGTTGCTATCTCTGTCTATGACTTTATGTCTTTGTCTCTGTCTCTGTTGCTATGTCTCTGTCTCTATGTCTCTGTTTATGTCTATGTCTGTCTCTGTCTATGTTCCTATGTGTCTGTCTCTGTCTCTATGTGTCTGTCTCTGTCTCTGTCTGTCTATGTCTCTATGTCTGTATCTCTATCTATATCTCTGTCTCTGTGTCTATGTCTCTGTCTCTATGTTGTATCTCTGTCTGTCTATATCTCTGTCTACATCTCTATTTCTGTCTCTGTCTTTATGTCTCTGTCTCTATGTCTATGTCTCTATGTCTATGTCTCTGTGTCTCTGTCTCTATGTCTTTGTCTATGTCTCTGTTTCTCTGTGATTGTCTTTGTCTCTGTCTATTTCTCTGTCTCTGTCTCTGTCTATGTTGCTGTCTCTGTCTCTGTCTATGTCTAAAGCACAATTAATTGGTTGTTAAGGAGTTGGCTCACACAGCTGTGGGATCGCGAAGTCCAAACTCTGCAGCCCAGACCAGCAGGCAGGAGACACAGGGGAGGGTCAGTGTCCAGTCCCAGGTCTGAAGACCGTCTGGAGCCAGAAACCCTCCTCTATTCTTTCTGGGGCACTACAGTCTTTCTCCTGACTGACTGGATGAGGCTCAGCCACGTCACAGAGGTTGCTCTGTCTACCCAAAGTACTGCTTTTATTGTGAATCTCCTCTAACAAATACCTTCACCGCCACGTCTAGGCTGGCATTTCACCAGGTATCTGGACACTGTGGCTTAGCCAAGCTGACACATGGAATTAGCCATCACAGGGAGGAGGAGCCCCTGGCCGTCCTCTGCCAACACCATGGTCTCTTAGGCGTGTGGCCCTACCTGTGCCCTTGGGGTGGCCGGTGGGAGGGCTTTGGCAAAGGGTAGACACCACATCAGAAGCCCACTGCCCTCTGAGTCGTGTGGCCCAGGCAAGGCCCTGAGCAGAACATGAGGTGGCCCCCGTTGGTCTAGGAGAAGAGTAGCCAGGTGTCAGTGGAGCATAGGACGGGCCACCCCCCTGGTCCTGGAGCAAGATCCCATTCAGGCCCAGACCCCCAGCCCCCTCCAGCCAGGCTCAGCGGACAGGGGCCTCTGTGGGGCCCTCACAGGGAACTGCAAAGGTGTGCCGGAGGTCAAAGGCCACCACATGCAGAGGGCTGGTGGGGAAGGCCTGAGGCCCAGCGGCTGCCGCCCAGGACGTGACAGGGGCCAGGACAGGGCTCCTTTCAGATGGGACACAGACGCCAGCAGGCACAGAGCTCACACAGCAGAGACTCGGATGAATTCTCTGGCTGCCATGCTCTCTCGTAGCTCAGCATGGTGAAAAGTGGCCTGCGTCTGTGGCTGATAAGTAACCAGAAACTTGCTGCATCTGCTTTCATTTGCTGTTCTTGAACAACGACGCCAGCATGCTTACACGCAGAGGCTGAGATTTTAAGCAGCCAAAAGAACTTCCCAACTGAGCCCGCCAGGGACTCGTTTGAATGTTCTTTGGTGCATCGAAAAACAACCAGACATGCTCTTCGAAGAAGCTCGGAAGAGAGCGCTTCATGTTAATGGAACGAATATTCATTCTCTCCTCTCCTGGGGATGGGGATGTGGGAAGATGGTTCCCACCAGTCGCCTCAAACCCCAGGAGAGACGTCCTGCCAGCCACTCTGAGCTAAAGAACTGTGCCCAGACCGGACAGCGCCCAACGCGATTCCAGGCGCTGAGCTTGAAAAGGACAATGTCTAGACTAGGAGCCATCCGGAGGAGGTTGATCCGGATGAGGAGGGTGGTGTTCAGGATGCTGGGGGAGAACTTGGGGGTGCTGAGCTGCAGAAGCCTTAGAGGTTGTTTCCATTCCTTTAGTCTAGCCCTCGGGTAGCAGTGCGGTTCTGGCTGCATGTCTGTCTCAGCACCAGGAGAGTAAGCTCCCTGAGGCAGAGGCTGTGTTTTTCAGTACTCAGGGTGGTATCGGCATTTAACAAGTCCTCAATCCAAGTTAGGAGGAAAGGCGGAAGGGAGGAAGGGAGGGAGGAAGGAATGAAAGGAGGAAGGGAGGGATTAGATGGATGGATGGATAAGTGGGTGGGTGGATGGATGTATGGATGGATGGATGGATGGATGGATGGATGGATGGATGGATGGATGAATGGGTGGATGGATGTATGTATGTATGGATGGATGGATGGATGGATGAATGGGTGGATGGGTGGGTGGGTGGGTGGGTGGATGGGTGGATGGATGAATAGATGGGTGGATGGGTGGGCGGATGGATGGATGGATGGATGGATGGATGGATGGATGGATGGATCAATGAGTGGATGGGTGGGTGGATGGGTGGATGGGTGGATGGATGGATGGATGAATGAATGGGTGGATGGATGGGTGGGTGGATGGGTGGAGGGATGAATAGATGGGTGGATGGGTGGGTGGGTGGATGGATGGATGGATGGATGGATGGATGGATGGATCAATGAGTGGATGGGTGGGTGGATGGGTGGATGGGTGGATCAATGGATGGATGAAGGAGTGATGTAAATCTGTCTTCCAATGTTTAAAGGATTAACACATCTGAAAAGTAGAGTCCTCTTTTCTATGGACCCAGAAGGAAAAATCATGGTGGATTCTCTAGGGTAGATTTGGCCTCAGGTTAAATAAAAGAACTTTGTAGCGACTCAACTTGCTTTTGGCGGAATCGATGGTGTGGAGGGGAGCAAGCCCCGTCCCGGGAAGTGTTGAAGAGCGGACTTGTGGCAGGTAGTACAAGATGTCCCTGTGCCGGTGGGACTGGATGACCTCCGAGGGCCTTTCCGGCGCTGAGCCCATGTCCTCAGGGGGTCGGAGCTGATTGGGTCAGGCCTTGGCCCCTGCAGGGTGCCCATGCTCTGCCTCTGCTGGCCTGCGCCGGGGGCACTCTGTCCTGGCCGCAGCCCTGGCACACCTGTCCCTCCGCCCTCACGCCAGCAGCACCTCGGATGCCGCACCTGGTGCCCCCGCAGCATGCCTGGTTGAAGGTGATCTGCAGAGAGAGCGGGAAGCATGTGACAGAGCATGTCAGAGCATGTGCTGGCCCTGACAGAGGTGAGGGGTGGTAGACAGAGCAGAGGTGGAAGGGGCTGCCCGAGAGCCCCCGTAGGGGTGAGATGAACAGAGCCAGGCAGAGCCTCCTGGACCTGGCTGCTGGGGCCTCTCAGGCCCCGCCCTCTTCCGGGAGCAGGGCTGTGGCCTGAAGGACCAACCAGAAGGCCTGGGAGAGGGCTGGGGAGGCAGGGGGGAGGGGTGCCAGGAGAAGCTGGGCAGGAATGGAGCCCCCCACCCTCCCAGCAGGATCACTTTTGGCCTGTGTCATCCCCTCGGCATCTCTTTCTCTTTAGAAAAATCTAATTACTTGTACTTTCCACTCTACTCATCAATTTAATCTGAGCTCAAGGGTGCGGCCGAGGTTCACCTTGTTTTGCTTAAATAATGCAGATGGTGAGGCTATTGACGACCTGTCATCTCCTTGAAAGTGGCTTGGACACGGCCACACAGGTCCAGCCAGGTGAACGGGAGGTCCCCAGGAAGAGGCCAGGCCCTTGGCCTGCTCCAAGGTGGACAGAGCGGAGCTGGAGGTGTCCGTGGCTTTGCCAGAAGGACATTCTCCTGGGGAATCCTAAGGGCGGGGACAAGCAGGAGCCACTTGACCTAGAAGCCTGCGTTGGGGTTGTGGAGGAGGCTCCCCGCCAGAGGGTATCTGCGCCCCCCCCAGCCCTGCCCGCCTGGACCCCACAGAAGAGGGTTTGTCGTGAGTCTGCAGCTCTTCCCTGAGCCCAGGTCGAATGCTTCTTTAATGTTTAAAAATTCCCAGCAGCACGACAGGCGCCCTGCTGCTGGGTCACCCCATCGGCTGGTCTGTCATCAGACATCATGTTTACCCGTCAGACACTGTTTCCCTGACACTCAACACTCAAAATAATGATCTCTTCGGAGCACCGCCATGAATGATTCATGAGGCTCCGCTCAACTTGGGGTGTTTAGAGCAAATCAAAGCCCCTCGGCTGGGAGCTAAAGTCCGGCGGCAGGAAGGGCGCCCCGGCCCTGGCCTTCCTACCCCTCAGGGATGCTCAGGGCCCAGGGACCCCTTGGGGCTCCTCTCCCCCAACCCCAGCCCCAGCCCCAGCCCGGTTCTAGGAGCGGGGTCTGGGGTCCAGCCACTGCCGCCCTGTGTCCCAGTGACCTTGCTGAGAAGGCCGGAGCTCAAGCCCCCCGGTCCCACTGGGTCACCACCATCAACTAGGCTGTGTGGCCTTGAGCAGGTCACCTGGCTTTGCCCAGCTTCCCTCTCCTGTCTGTGAAGCCAGGTGGGGCTGGCGCTCTGGGGATGCAGTTCCTGGCACGTGGGAGCAGTCAAAATGTGGGAGCTGTCGTCGCTCACTGCTGTTACCCACTGTCCCAGCCTTTCTGTCCCCACCTGTAAAGCGAGAGGGCTGCACCCGGGGGTCCTCATCCGAAGTGGCACAATCCCTGCCCCTCCCACGTGCCAGTGAGTCAGGTCAGGGCGGAGCAGCCTGGCCCGGGAGCAGGTTCTGGGAACGTTTCCCTACAGAAGCACAGCCCAGCAAGGGATCCTGTGTGCACACTCACACACGTGCGCACACACATGCACACACACGTGCACACATACACACACACAGAGCAGCCACAGACGAACACAGGGACTTCTCAAACACCCACATAGCTCATTCCGTGCACAGAGACCTTGAGGCAGGCTCCAGGGAGGACATGGCTTATCCAGGTCCTCCTTCCTCCCTGGCCTGTCCCTGTCCCTACCCGTCGCACCACCAGCTCCCCCTAGGCAGGGCAGGGCCTTCCTTGGCCCCACAGGCACGCCCCAGATGAAAGGAATTTGCGGGTGTGTACTGGGACTGGGGACACAACGGTGAACAAGGCGGACTTGGTCCAAGCAGTTGTGGGCTCCCACCCAGACTTCGTTTCTCCCGTGGAATCAGGCAGGAGACCGGGGGTGGGGAGACCCGAACACCTCCAACAGTCTGATTTTTGCCCTTCAAAGTGATGGGGCGCGACTCCTCCCAGAAAGCCTGGCGGGGAGGCAGGGGGCAGGGCTCAGACATGGCCCTGACCCCAAGGAGGGGAGGGCGCTGGAACCGCGGGCCCCATGCAGACCAGCCTGGCCTCTGCCCCTCTCTCCTGGAGCTCGGTTCAGCCCCAGGCTCGGAAGCCTAGAGTCCTCATTTTCTCCTAAATGACCTGCGTACAGAAGCCACACACGTAACCCTGGTCCCAGGGCTGACCCAGGTGCCCAGGGTCCGAGCCTGACCAAAGTGCGTGTGTGAGCCGGAGGCTGCTGTGCCTGACACTGGACCGTGACAGGTAGCCAGCCCCAGGGTAGCCGACCTCGGTTGGGCCCAGTTCGCCAACGAGACTGTGACAAGCTGCCTGTAGCCGAAGGCTCGTTCCGGCCTCACCTGTCAGGGGCCTCTCCCCCTCCACACCTGTGCGCCAGGCTGAGGGACGGCTGCTCCGCCTCCCACTGCCCCTCCCTCCGCCCCTGCCCACTGGCCGCCGTGCCAGGGCCCCTGGAGGTGCTCGCCGCTCTGGGCCCTGCCAAGCCCTGTCTGGGCCTGGGCTGCTGCTGGCCCCACCTGCGCCGAGGTCACCGCGGGCAAGTGGAAGGCTGCCTGCCTTGCGTAGCCACCCTGACGTTTTGGGAGACTCGGGAGAGCCAGCACGTGGAGGGCTGGAGCCATCCCGATGGGCCCGAGGGGACATGACTGCCCTTCGCAGGTCGACAGGGCATCTCAGGCCAAGGTTCGGGCAGAGTGGAAGTGGTTCTGAGGCCTGCGAAAGCAGAGCACCACCCTCCGGCACCCCTGCCTCCAGGAATACCACTCGCTGGGAACCCGCACCCCTGCGCGGCCCCGCCACAGCTGAAGGGCCTGTTCCCTGTTAGCCCTTCACGCACCAGTCTTATCTCCCGCTCCGACTGTGTGTTTCCTGAAGACAGGGCGCTGTCTAGCACACCTTTACGTCCGTCCCCCACCCGTGGCATCAGCAGGTCCCCAGCCAGATTCATGACCACAGATGAGTGGGCCCAGGAGAGAGGGAGGGAGAATGTGAGGCTGGTGTCGCACGGTGGGCCGCTCCCCTTGGAGTAAGAACGGAGCCCGCGGAGGCCCTGCTGCAGCCCTGCGGGTCGGGTCGTCTGCTCGTGGGTCCGGGACCTACCGTGTGCCTGGGGCGGGGCGGGCCTGCACAGCAGAGAGGGAGGGGTCCTGAGCGGTGGTGCAGGTTGGTCCCAGAGCACACAGGAGGGGCCCCAGCCCCGCCAGCGGTGACTCCTGGGAGCAGCAAAGCCAGAGCTGAGGTTTGGAGAACTGGCTGAGGTCCGGCCAGGCCACGAGGGAGGGGATGCACGAGGCCCTGGAGCGGCACCTGTTCCCTTCCGGACCCGCGGAAGCATGTATGATACGGTCCTTTGCCCACGGGAGGTGGTGACAAATTGGGGACAAGCTCCGAGCGGGGGATGGGAGCTCCGCACGGAAAGTGTGTGATTAAGGGCCCCCGGCCGGAGGAGAGCGTCCGCGGCAGGGGGCAGGCGGGACTCGGGTGGGCGGGCAGAGAGGGATTAAGCAGGAGATATGACCCTGCGTGCAGAAGGCCGAGGCGGTCCAGGCTGCCTCCAGGACTGGAGGGGATGAGTTGGGGGTCAAAGCTGTATGAGGGGCTCCTTTCGGCCCCCCTGCCCTTCCAGAGGGCCTTGGGGGCTCATGCACGTCCCCTGACGCCCTCCCCGTTCACAGCTGACGTGGCACGTCCCGTGGACACCTGCGCCGTCTATCTGTGCCCATCTCCCCTGCTCGGCCAGGCCCTAGAGACAAACAGGGAGACAGAAAAAGGAGGAAAAAATGAAGATTCATTGTTGCCAGAACCGACTCTATTCTGGAAAATTGAAATATTTTGTACATAATGACAATTGAGTCACTGCGCGGCCTTCCCAGAATAACTTCCCAGATATATGACAGCGCAGCAGCCGCCCCACCGGCGCTGACACTGAAAGCTCCCCAAAGCCACCACTAAAAAATGCCTCCCGTGTTATTAGCATTCCTCACTTGGAGATGTTTATGGCTCGTCACCGTTATCAACAGTAACAAATTTCAAGAACCTATAAACGACACCGCCCCCAGACAGAGCCTGGAACAATCCACCATCGGCCTGCCCGGCCCCGGCGAGACCGCGAACATCAAATCAAAGTTATCTGATGGGCTGCAGTGCCACCCCAAGTCCGACATGCTGCTCACTCACCTTGAACCCTGGAAGCCCTGGGCCCAGCTGCTCCGTCTTGGCCATCAAGAACTACCGACTGCCGGGGGGAGACCGCAGGGCCTCTTCCGTTCAGGACCAGGGCTCTGAGCCAGGGCAGGTGTTACATTTCCCGACGGCTGCTGTCTCCGCTGCGTAGCCCCACTCTGCACACCTGCAGTCAGACCCTCTCCCTCGCTCATTCATTCGTCTGTGCAGCAACATGTTTGCTGAAGCGGTTGCAATGCCGCACGAGTGGCCACGCCGTGCACAGAGCGTGGTCCACTGGCTTCCCGTCCGAACGGCGTGAGCCGTGCCAGGCCCCGGGGCAGCCTCAGGACCTGGAGGTGCTCTGGTTTCTGCTCCAGGGGCCGCCCTCAGGAGGCAGAGAGCCTGGCCAATCCCAGGAAGGGCCAAGCAGGCCTCCTGCCCACCCGTCTTCCCGATGGCTCATGGTAAAAACTGTCCTCGGAGACCAGTGGGAGGGATGGCGTGGTGACGGGGGCTCGGGCTTCGGAGCAGGCTGCCCGAGTGTGGATGAAGCCATAACTCTGACCAGCTGTAATCTCCCAAACGTCCGCTTTCTCAGCTGTAAAATGGGATTAAAACGTTCTCAGGAGTAAGAAGGCCAGGTGCAAGAATGCATGTCGGGGTACAGCACCCTTCTTGGCACAAAGTGGGTGCTGACTAGATGAAGATGATTGCTGATTTCGGGGGCTAATTTCCCCCTTGCTTTGGGCTTTCATCCTCCTAAAAAGGCAGACGTCCCTGTGAGGGGTTCACCCAGTACCTCTGTTTGGAGAACCCGTGTTGGATGGGCGAAGCGGTGACGGTCACTTCGGGAGTGTGGGAAGCACGGGGGAGGAGGCAGCCAGCGCAGAGGGGCTGACGTGGCCACTCTCCGGCCTTGGCCACCATGGCGTGACCTTGAGCAGGTCACATGCCCTCAGCCTCGGTTTCTCCACTCGCCAGGCAGGCCTGCCATCCGTACCCAGCACCCACCTCAGCTATTTGCGGAGCGTTTTGAACAAGATTGCTGCGGAAATCTAATGAGATCCGGCGTGTGAGAGGGCTTTGAAAACACCCAGTGTTTTGTAAATGTAAGATATTATTATTCCCACTCACCACCCTTTTAAAAGGATGTTTTCCCTCAATTCAGCCAAATTTAACTTGGATAATGAAGAACCCAGCCTGGGCATCCCCAGCTATAATGTCCCCACTTCTTTGTGCCTCTGAATATTAAAACACAAAGGCTCCCTTTGCCAAGAGGAGCCAACACCCCCGCCCGTTGGCGGCTGGGCTGCGAGCAGACTTCAAAGCGATGTTTCCAGCGGGGCGTTCTGTTTATGTAAACCTTGAGAGCACTCGAGTGTGAGCAGAACTTTGAAATTAAAATCGCTCCTTTTCTTCCCTACGCATCTCTGTTAGGGAGCCTGTGTCTCGAGGTGGTAGGAAGTTAGAAATCACTTGGGGTTTACTTTTATGATGTCAGAAAAGCTAAGGGATGAGGCAGGGAGACCAAGGCCAAGCCTGTGGAAATGCGAGCCGCTGGGGGCGCTGTCCGTGGTGCTGAAAAGGGCAGCCGGTCTGGGGCTGCGACTCCAGGGCATTGGGGTGAGCCGTCCTTCTCCAGTGATGCGCTCCTGGTGCTCCCTAGAATCCTGGAGGAAGGGGGGGCGCTGGGGAGGCCAAGTCCCCTGAGCTGGTGGTGATGGGGCACCAGTGGGCGGAGAAGCATGAAGAGGAGGGACGACGGGGCTGCCAGAGTGAGAGGCAGGTGAGAGCAGAAGCCGGAGGAGCTAGAAAATAAAGTAATAAAGTAGAGAGATATACCCGGTGACAACGGGGAGATAAATGGAGCGAGTTATACGAAGGGCTCATTTTTGTGCAAATATTTGGGGCTCTATAAAAGAAGGCTGTTTATTATAAATCTGTCTCCCGAACAAGTCTCGCCGGCCCCCAGGTGTCACCTGCAGCGAGGTTTTCCTTCTCAGACAGGGAGGGTTGAGCTCTCGGGGTGGAGGGAGCCCACAGATGGTGCTCTCTCTGTTTTATAAATAGGCCTTCCCCAGGGACTGTGGCTGCAGAGCCCAGAGGAGGAGCCAGGCATGAGGCCAAGGCCTCCTCTGGGCTTGGCTGGGGGCTGCCGTAGTGGCCATGACCTCCGCCTTCAGCCAAGGGGCAGCTGGGGCTGGGCAGTGACCTCTACTCTGGGTGACTGAGACACATGGGTCATGAAAGGCCTGTTCTTTGGTGAGGCGTCTCTCGGTCTGTCTTTAACCATCAGGAAGGTGCATTTGCCAGGCCCTCCCCACCTCCAAGGGGGAGAGACAACAAAGCTCAGACTTGCAGATACAAAGAGGCAGGTGAGCGGGAAGAAAACCACAGGGGCTTGTTATCCCTCTTTGCAGACTTCTGAGCGTGTAGACACCCCCTTGCCCGACGTGGCTCAAGACAACACTTCCTGGAGCAAAGGAAAAGGGCAGGAAGACCTTGTGAGCTTGGGGACACTTCCAGAAAGACCTGAGTCCGCTCTTCCCCATTCTTGGGTCAGCATATCAACAGAGCAAATAAGGCCTCAAGGCTGCCCAGTACCCATATCTTGGAGTGACACCTTTCGCTGCTTATTAGACACTTGGACACCCAGGAGAAGCCACAGAGTTGGTGAATGTCCCACTGGTAGGATTCACCCTGAAGACACTGGCAGCACAAACACACACACACACACACACACACACACACACTTAAGGTTGAAGGTATTATGTCCAGAGGACCAGGACTCGGTTCCTCAGAGACGTTTGCTCTCAGGTCCAAGTTCTCCATCCCGAGACAGTCTAACAAAGGCAGGGTCAGGAGTGTCACCATTCCTACGTCCAGCGTTGGAGACAGGCTGATCAGAGCAAAATGAGATTGGGTTCAAGTGCTAGCACCTCCTACAGGACACCGAGCAGAAGTAGCTCATAGCCGCTCTGCACCTGTCCCCTCTGCTCTCAAGTGGGGCTGATGGGAATAACAGTGACTGATAAGGTTCTTGGGAAGGGTTGGT
The DNA here is from genome assembly GCF_014108415.1 of Molossus molossus. NCBI lineage: Eukaryota > Metazoa > Chordata > Mammalia > Chiroptera > Molossidae > Molossus > Molossus molossus. Next base: position 100,494,816 of record NW_023425347.1, on the reverse strand, counting down.
GCAGAAAGACAGCTCAGGGCCTGGCTCAGATAAGCTCTTGTTGGCATTGACCAAGCAGGAACTCAGCGGTGCCCCATGCACAGAGTAGGTGATCCTGAATTGTTCAGATGGACTTGAGTTGGCTCCCTTGGCAGCTGGGCATTGCTCCAACCTGGCCGTCGTCTCTCTTGTCCCCCATGGCCAGCTCAGCTCACCTTGATCACATCAGACCATGTAGTTAGCACCTCATCCGTCTGCCCCACCTGGACCCTGCAGACAGGGACTCTCCCAGCTCCACACCTCCAGTACCTGGCACGCAGAAAGTCAGGAACGTGTCAGATGAGTCCCCAATGGAACGATGGCCTCTCAGCCCAGTTGGCTGTACGGCCAGTATCCAGCCTGAGCTTATCCCTCCCAGAGAGGACCGTTTTTGGGGAGGGGTCAGCTCTCTTCTCCCAGTTCTGTGGCCCCTGTCATCTCGCTTCATGTGCATCTCGAGACTTGTGACTCTGAGCCCTCAGCAGTGACCCTGCTTTCTCCCCGGCCAGGGGCCCAGCCCCGAGGACCAATGTATACCGTTCACGTCTCCCTCGTTTTCTTGGCTTTGGTTGGAAATCGAGCTTCTCGGGGTTGATCCCAGTTGGCTCCAGTGGTGGTTGACAGTGCCTTCCTAATTTACTGCCTTTTGATGACTGTACAAAAAGGCCACGCGCCAGGGGACGCCATCGGACAGGAAGGTGCGTCCCCTCTCCTCGTCAGCTCAAGCTGAGCGCTGTAAATGAGCGGGCAACCCTGTGGCTTAGGTTTACCCCCACGGCATCAGCCTCTTCTCCCATTATGAGAGTGAGACCACCGAAATACTTCCTGTTCCTGTGACACCGAGTTGGGTTCACTCTGCCCAACGGCAGAAGCCCATTCAAAAGCCGTCGTGGTACTTGGGTTTGGATTTCGAGCCGTCATCTCTTCCAGAAAGGCCGTTTTCATTTTCTCGTGTCCTGATCCTAGATTGGACGTGGAGAGACAGCAGGAATTTATTCAAATTCGGTCAGGAATTTGCATCTCAGACGAAGGCAGGTGGTGGCTTTAAGGCAGCAGCCTGCAGGGGGGCAGCTGCATACAAAGTCCGTGATGCCAGGACAAGAAGAGTCCGAGGGAGGGGCCGGCTGGCGCGTCTGCTCGGAGGCTCGGCCGTGCCACCGGGACCCACGTTCTCTCCAGGTCTTCCCTCTGCCGGCTATAATGGTGGCTGGGCGCATGGTGACTGCGGCCGTCCAGGCTCAGGTCTGCACACGGCTGCGTGGTGAGGAGGGAGAGATGCGCAGTCCGACAGCTCCTGGCAGTGAGGAACACTCTCCTCCCGGTCCTCACACCCGGGCTGGGTCTCTTACCTCCTCAGCCCGGGCTGAGTCATACACCCATTGCTGAACAGTCCCCACTGAGGGCGATGGGACCACTTGGCCAGGCGGCTCATCCCTCCCCACACACACACACACACGCTTCACTCCCCTCCCCCGGCTCTTGGCTCCGTGGGGGAGGGTGGTTTGGGATGGGGAAGAAATGTTGCGTGCGTGACCCAGCGGCATTCACCATAAACCATGAAGCGCTCTTATTAAATGACGAACGTAGAGAAATGTATGTGTAAGAAACCCAAAGCGACGAGAAAGCAAACCCCAGGATAGACCAGAAGTAGACCCGGCACTTTTAAGTTTCCTCTAAGGACTGTCTGACCCTCCCCCATCCCTTTTGGAGTCTTGAAAGTTGAACAACATGGTAGAGAGTCCAAGGGACCCGGGGTCATTGTGGAGCCCAGGGGTGCTCAGCCAGGGCTGGTTTAGCTCCCTAGGGGGCATTCGGCAGTGTCTGGAGACACCGTTGGTTGTCACTATTCTGAGAAACTGCTGGCACTGAGCCCTCGAGGCCAGGGATGCTTCTAGTAGCCCACGATGCCCAGGGCAGCCCTCCAGCACAAATAATCAGCAGAGCGCGGTCACGGTGGAGAAGTTGGTGGGACACTGGGAACTTGTCGGGGCTGTGGATCCCAGGAGGTGGTTTGCAGACTCTTAGTAGCTTTTGCTTTTCTCCGGGTCCAGACGGGATCTTCTGCCTCCAAACCTCGAGGGTAACAGTCTCCACCTCCCAGCCATAGTGCTTCTCAATAGCCGATGGTCGGTAGATGGACCCAGAGTACAGCCTGCACACACAGACCCCCTGCCTCCCCTCCTGGGAAGCTTCAAGTGTGGGGCAGAGGGTGAGACAGGGGACATTTGACAAGCTGGTGATGTTACCAGACTAAAGGGCTCCACTGGCCTGTGAGCACCAAAGCCCAATGAGACACAAGCAGGAGCTTGAAGTGAAGAAAAGGGTTGTTAGTTGAGGAAGTGGTACCACGGCCACTCACAGGAAGCTAGTGATTTAACACCTGGCGTTGAGCCCGGCAGTGTGGCTCAGTGACTGAGCGTCGACCCTGCACCAAGAGGTCACCGGTTCGATTCCTGGTCAGTGCACATGCCCAGGTTGTGGGCCCGATCCCCAGTGGGGGGCATGCAGGAGGCGGCCAGTCGATGTTCTCTCTCATCAGTGTTTCTCTCTCTCCTTCCTCTCCCTCTAAAATCAATAAAGAAAAAAATTTTAAACCCTGGCTTTGAGGGGATGGGTTACGTAGGGGAAATCATTCGTCATGGTGACTTAGGGAGTTGGGGTCCTGGTCTCTACTGATTGGTCTGTGCTAGGGTAGGGGAGTTGATCATTGCATCTGGTCCTGATGTCAGCCCTGGCGTTGTTGTGTCTGGTTTCAGAGGCTTGGGTCAGTGGGATGTTCTGTTTTCCTGCGTCCGGAGCTGAGACTCAACTGAGGCCTAGATGTCATCGTCCTCTGTGGTCACTAAAGCCAAGACTTTGTTCCTCAGATTGTTGGGTGTTGACAAAAACACGCTGTCCTGAGGGCTTAATGATTGAGGGGGTGGACGCGCAAGGCAGAGGGAAGTGGGTGAGTCGGGGTGCTGGGTGAGGCCAGTTGGAATCAGAGGGTTTTTTTAAAAAAGGAGAAAAGATCAGATTAAAGAAAACGGGGTTTCTGCACAGTTACCGGGGAGTTAAGGACATCCAAACTCCGCAAAGCAATTTCAGGTATATTGGAATAAATACTCAACGTTCAGCCAGAATAGCTCAAGTTTTTAAAACATGGTGTGTTCTTTTAAATTTATCTTTATTGTTGAAAGTATTACAGATGTCCCCCATTTTTTGCCCATTGACCCCCTTCACCCCACTCCCGCCCCACCAGGCCTTCCCCACACTAGTGTCTGTGTCCATGGGTTATATGTACATGCATGTAAGGTCTTTGGTTATTCTCTTCCGGCACCCCCACACACACCCAAGATCCATCAGTCTGTGCCCTGCTTCCATGTCTCTGGATCTATTTGGTTCGTCAGCTTATTTTGTTCATTAGATTCCACAAATAAGTGAGATCATGTGGTATTTGTCTTTCTCTGATCGGTTTATTTCGCTCAGCATAATACTCTCCAGGTCCCTCCATGTCGTCTCAAAGGGTAAGAGATCTCTCTTTCTTATAGCTGCGTAGTACTCCATTGTGTACATGTACCACAGCTTTTCTATCCGCTCATCTACTGATGGCACTTGGGTTGTTTCCAGATCATAAAGACCCACAGTGTTTTGTGTTGTTTTGTTTTGTTTTTGTCTTAAAGTTACCCATTCATGTTGACTAGTATTTCTTAACTTGCACCAAAAGCAAGGACCCACAGCCGGGAAGTCACCAGAGGAGGGAAAACTGTCTGAAATGGAGATGAGGAAAAGCTTCATTTTTCTACCTCCCTGTGGGGCAGGACGGGACCTCTCTGCTAAAAACCTATTAGAGCCCTGGCTGGTTTTCTCGGTGGTTAGAGCGTCGACCTGCGGTCCAGAGAGACCCGGGTTCGGTTCCCGCTAAGGGCACGTACCTCAGATGCAGTTTGTCCCCGGCCCTGGTTGGACCATGCGGGTGGCAGCCACTTGATGTGTCCCTTTCACATCAATGTTTCTCTCTCTCTCTCTTCCTTTCTCTCCCTTCCACTCTGTCTGAACAAAAAATGGAAGGATGTCCTCGGGTGAGGATTAAAAAAAAAACCATTAGAGCCCTGGGCGGTTTGGCTTAGCAGTTAGAGCATAGGCCCATGGACCAGGGAGTCCCGGGTTCAATTCCTGCCAAGGGCACGTACCTCGGTTGCGGTTCTTCCCTGCCCTGGTTGTGGTCGTGCCGGAGGCAACCAGTCGATGTGCCTCTCTCACATCGATGTTTCTCTCTCTCTCTGTGTTCCTCCCTCCCTCCTGCTCTATCTGAAGATAGATGGAAAAATATCCGTGGGTGAGGATTAAAAAAACTTTTTAAAACCTATTAGGTCATGTGATAAGTAGTCAAACCTGAGTTTTACTTGGGTTCTAGGATTTTTAGGGAAAACAAGTCTCCCAAGCATTTGCTGTGATGTAATTAAAGACAGCATCAGTAAGCAACAGCAAGGAACACATGATGATGAATCGAGATGGTCATAGTGGTGGCTGTGTTATAATTACTATTTGGAACCAAGACTCAGTCCCCACACATGATTTGTATAATTGCCTGCGTTGGAGAGACGTTAGGTCTTCCTCAACTATTTGCTAAGGGGTGATTCTTTTGGATATAGAACGATAAAAAGATCAATTGTTAGTCTTCCTTTAAAAAAAGAAACAAGAAGAATTATGCCTTCCGTTGTGAGATTGAGAAACTGGATTTGAGCCTGGTTTATAGCCAAGATATTCCCATGATGCTCTGCTCTCTGGGGAGGGGAGAGCGGCCCCCCGACTAGAGGTGACTGGAAGCTGGAGAACGCAGAACCGGTCATCACCCCTCCGTCCCCTCTCCCACAGAAATCTCGTTTACCTCTGGCATAAAGATGATAATAATACACTCGGCCTAGTTCCACGTGAGCATGTGCCGAGGAGACAGGGCCTTGGGGGAGCGGAGCCCCGCCGTCCGCGCCAGCTCGCGGAGGCGCTCCGTGCGCGGGGCCTGGGAGGCGCGGGGAGAACGGGAGGGTGGCGCGGTGCGAAGCCAGGGCTGGGGCCGAGCAGAGAAGGGGTGATGGAGAGGCCGGCCCGGAGGCAGACCTCGGCTGGGCCTGAGATCGGCGAGGCTTCACCAGGGAACAAAGACAATTCAGGAGCAGATCGGAGAGAGTCAGAGGTTTCGCTTGGGAAGTTGAACCCAACCCTTCAGACCAAGCCAACGGCCCTCTTGACAAGAGAAGCTGGGAAGAGAGATGAGAAGGTGGGAAGGTCAGAGGAGGGGCCCCGAGGACAGGTGAAGATGAATGGGCCCCGAGAAGGGGAGGCGAGGAGAGGGCGGGCTGTGGAAAGGTCAGAGTCAGAAATGGAAACTGTCAGAGTCCCATCTCCTGACGGGAAGAGCCGCCGGGAGGGGGGAGGGCGGCAAAGTCCGCGAGAGGCAGCAGGTCCCTGACGGGCCGAGGACGGAGGGGTGGGGCAGGCACTGACCCAGGGAGAGGGGGTGGCCCCAGAAGGGCAGCCCCCAGGAGAGAGAGGCCCAGGGCTCTGGGGGGACCACCAGGCCAGGACCAAGGAGCCCCAGCCCTTGCATTTCACAGCGACAGGCCACAGCCGGACACCTTGTCACCGTCACCTGTCAGCAGAATCTGCATCGCTTGGCACCGTCTGCTCCGGAGACGTTTGCTGAGCCAGGTGCCAGCTCGGGAAGGTGACAGGAGAGGCCAGGCCTCGAACGTGGGTGCCAATCTCCAATATTAAAATCGCCGGAGCCCCGGTCCGCCTGGTCCTGGCGCGCTGCTCGGTAGCCGAACATAAGAAACCAAGAAATTAATTTCCTGTGAGGTGCCTCCACCCCGCAGTGACAGCTGCTGTATTGAAATCACAAGGAGGGGGGAGGGGAGGGGTGCCCGGTGCCTGCTGGCCTTCTGGACGTTTCCTGGAGGGAGGTTGGAAAGGTCTGTGCTGTCCGGAGCAGGGCAGGGGTGCCCAGCATCACAGCCTGGCCCGGGGTCCATCGCTTGCTGCCGAGGTCACTTTGACTTCCATGTGGCCGTGGTTTGTTGCAACATTTTGGGCACCAACTCAGCTCTGCTTCGTCTCACCCCACCCCCCACCCCGCGCCTCCAGGGAGGTTCTGCTAAGGACAAAGCAAGGTGTCTTCTCTGGGGTGACCACGTGACACCGGAGTCACTTCAAACCTTTGGTTTTACAGAAGCAGCTGTCAGGTGGGGAGGTGTTCCCCTCCAAAGTCACAGTGCACTGACCTTGCTGGTTCAGGTTCACAGCCCTGGAGTTTCGGGGGTGGAGGGGGCGGAGATGGTCGGTCTGTGAATTCTTCCTCAGTGACTGAGTGGCCGCTGCTTGCTGGGGACTGTGTTGGGGGCACGCCGTCATTTTCTCACTTGAGCCCCATAACGATTCAGTCAGGTCAGCGTGCAGCTTCTCATGTTGCCGGTGAGGGACGGGGCTGCGAGGGGTTAGGTGACTTGCCCAGGGTCACACAGCATTTAAAGTGGCCCAGGTGGGGCTTGAGCCAAGGTCCGAGTTCACATTCTTTCCAGTCTGGCTGCGGGCAAGGGAACAGATTGGCACGCTTTTCCTATCTTATCTTCAGGCCAAAATTAGTGCCCGCCACCGAAGACAGCTGACTTCATTATAACCCATCTTTTGTGCCTTCATTTAACAAATAGCCAACAAAACATCGTGGGGTGTTAAACAGTGGTAACTTCCTCGCTTACCGGTGAGAGTGTTTCCCTTCGAGCTCTGTCCTGCCCAGGATGAGCCTTTTCCTGTGACATCTCAAGATATGGAGGTGGTCCTGGCATTGCCAGAGCAAACCTCAGGTTCGAGGTGGAGGCTCAGTCCATGTTCACGTGTCCCTGACTGGTTTGCTTGCTCAGTACCAAGCCCAGCTGTGGGCCAGGCACCAGGCTGGGCCCTGGGCGAGCAGATGGGCACACAGAGGCCATCGCGGAAGGTGGCCCTCGGCTGCCACACGTTCTGTGCTCAGGCTGCCCCTCTTTTTCTTCTCTTCACGGCTCTCTCCTGAGTGTTCCCCAGTGGCCCGAGGCTGCCCTGAACTCCCCCTTCACCCCTCCCTGTGCCCAAGCCCCGCTGCCCCAGGTCTGCCCACGGCTGGGTTCTTCCACTTCAGACTCAGCTCCGGTCACCTCCTCTGACGCCTTTCCTGAGCTCCCTGGCTAATTCCTCACCACCCCACCCACCAGCACCCAGTCTTTCTACGCTCATAGCACCTGGCACTCCCCAAAATCACCTGCTTTCTTCAAGTATCTCTAGCGTGTCTTTTCCACGTAGTCTCTGAGCCAGCTCCTGGCACAGCATGGCTCTTGACAGGTTATCTGTTGAATGAATTAATGAATGAGTGAGGGAGTGAATGAATAAATGAATGAGTGAATGAATGAATGAGGGGAATGAATGCATCAATGAGTGGAATGGATGACTGAATGAGTGAGTGTGTGAGTGAACACATGAATGAGTGAATGAATGAATGAGGGACCGAACAAAGTAATGAGTGAATGAATGGATGAATTAGTGAATGGATGAGCAAATGGATGAATGAGTGAGTGAATGAGGGAACAAATGAATGAGGGAATGAGCAAAGTGATGAGCGAGTGAATGGATGGATTGTGAATGGATGAGCACATAGATGAATGAGCGGGTGAGTGAGGGAACGAATGAATGAATGAGGGAATGAATGAATGAGGGAATGAATGAATGAGGGAATGAATGAATGAGGGAGTGAACACAGTCCTGAGCGCATGGATGGATGAGCGGGTGAGTGAGGGAACGAATGAATGAATGAGGGAATGAATGAATGAGGGAGTGAACACAGTCATGAGCGCATGGATGGATGAGCGGGTGAGTGAGGGAACGAATGAATGAATGAGGGAATGAATGAATGAGGGAGTGAACACAGTCATGAGCGCATGGATGGATGAGTGGGTGAGTGAGGGAATGAATGAATGAATGAGGGAATGAATGAATGAGGGAGTGAACACAGTCATGAGCGCATGGATGGATGAGCGGGTGAGTGAGGGAACGAATGAATGAATGAGGGAATGAATGAATGAGGGAGTGAACACAGTCATGAGCGCATGGATGGGTGAGTGAGGGAATGAATGAATGGGGGAATGAATGAATGAGGGAGTGAACACAGTCATGAGCGCGTGGATGGATGAATGGATGAGCACATGGATGGATGAGCGGGTGAGGGAATGAATGAATGGGGGAATGAATGAATGAATGAATGAGTGAACACAGTCATGAGCGCATGGATGGGTGAGTGAGGGAATGAATGAATGGGGGAATGAATGAATGAGGGAGTGAACACAGTCATGAGCGCGTGGATGGATGAATGGATGAGCACATGGATGGATGAGCGGGTGAGTGAGGGAATGAATGAATGGGGGAATGAATGAATGAGGGAGTGAACACAGTCATGAGCGCGTGGATGGATGAATGGATGAGCACATGGATGAATGAGCGGGTGAGTGAATACCCCGTGACTGGAGAACTGCAGCACTCCCCACTCTGTACAGAAGAAACGTCCTCTGAGAGGCTGAGAATCCTGCCAAGAGCACCCAGCTGGCGAGTGGGTGAGCCGGGACCCCTTCTCTCAAGTCCACTGACTAGAAAGCCTTGTGTGCTTGGGCTGCACACACGGGCATCTTTCCTCCCAGGCAGCGAGGGAGGCGCAAAGGGACAGCTAAGACAGGCACCGCTCCCGGGACCCGCAGTCAGAAGAGGTGCCTTTTCCGCTTTTGCCTTTAGCTGCTCCCTCCCGCCGGCCTTCTCCTACCTGTGCCTGTCAGGATTGATTGCCAGCCCGCGTGGCTAACTTCCCTTCACAGCTCCATAGCAACAGCGGTTCGCAAATGCCAGCAAGTGTTTCTCTAAAGGGACTCTGTCCCTTACACAAAGTAGAACATTTTGAGCAAAATTTAAACACGGTTTTTGAATGGCGCGGTTCTGATTTCTTCACACTTCCAAATGCTCTCTTTGCAAACATGGGTGTCCCAGTTACCCTGGGCTGGTGCCAAGGCCTCGGCCCCGCGTCTGTCTCCTCAGCTTCGTGGCAGCTGTGGTACAACCTACAAACAAACGAGGAGAGAGAGCTGTGGGCCTCACAGCTGAGGGGCATGCGTGCGCGTGTGCGTGTGTGCGTGTGTGCACGCATGCGCTTTGTGTGTGCATGTGTGCAGTCGTGTGCTTGTGCATGCGTGCATGTGTGTGAGAGCACACACACCACGCAGAGATGATGGGCATGTCTCATCGATTGGCAGTGGCCACCCAGAACGCTGAGATTTGGGGGACCCCCTCTGAGCTTAGAGGGAAATGGAGCCGTCCACCACGGCTGCATGCGAAGTTCCAAGGGCCAAGGCAGAGAGTGGGGTTTGTGTGAGTGGTGAGAGCGAGTTATTCTGGTCTGCCCCCACTCCCACAGGTGAGATCAGGTTAAAATGCGGAGTCCGGTCAGCTCGGGGCAGAAATACCCAGAAAGGGCCTTGTGGCTTCGCGCCCTCTGCCTCGGCAGTGGGAGGAGGGGGAGGGGGCGCGGGGTGGATGGCGAGTAGGGGGGGTGCGGGGTGGATGGCGAGTAGGGAGGGTGCAGGGTGGATGGCAGGTAGAGCAGCCAGCAGCTGGCTGACAAGCTGCCCTCCTCCGCAGGCACAGCCCCTCCCGCCGCGCACGGGGCTCTCCCTGAGCGTGTGGCCCCTCGGGGCTGCACACCCCACCTTCCGTGCACGGGGCTCCCCCTGAGTGCTGTGGCCCCTCGGGGCTGCACACCCCACCTGCCGTGCACGGGGCTCCCTCTGAGCGCTGTGGCCCCTCGGGGTCGCACGTCCCACCTGCCACTGCCCAAGGACAGACGTGGCCCGTCCACGCTTGTCAGCCACCTACTGGGGAATGAATTCCCTTCTCATGTGGACTCTGCTCCCAGAGCCTGGGTCCGGAGGAGGGACGCAGACCTGAGCCCAGAGATCGGAGGAAAGAAGCAGGAGGGGCCGTGGGCAAGGGGGCCGAGGGCGGCTTTGGGAGTCCAGCTGCTTCGGGGCGACGTGGCGTCGGAGCTGGGCCTCGACAAGTGGGCAGAACAGGGGCGTGCCGAGAGAGTGCAGGGATCCCCAGCCTTGGGGACACTGTGGGCAGGGGGTGGGCAGAGCCGCTGAGTGGTCCTGAGGACTGAGCCAGGGGTGCGAGGAGGGAACGTGGGGGGCATGGGCGGAAGGCGGATCTGGCCGGCGTGGAGGCCTTGGGATCGGGAGTGGGTGCACGCGTGGGAAAGGAGGCCTGTGGAGGGTCAGCCGTGGACGGCGCCCTCAGAGCTGGGGCGTGGGAGGTGGCTGTCAGTCAGACGGGCGGCTGGCCAAGGCAGGAAGACCCGTCAGACGGCCGCAGCCAGGTTGCATGGGTCAGGCAGTGAGGACCAGACTGGGCAGTGGCCTTGGGTCAGAGAGAACAGCCTTCCCCTTTGTGTCTCTGCCCTCCTTCCCGGCTCCGGCATCAGCTAGGCCTTGGCCTTGAGCACCTTGGGAGCCAGGGTGGCCCCGTCGCTGTCTCCCAGCTCTGCGGCTCAGCCCTGCCCCCAGCAGCTCAGAGCTGCCCAGAGGAAGCTTCAGGAGACCTGGGTCTCCCCATCACACCATCCGAGGAGGGCCGGGGTCCCCATGGGCGTCAGAGTTGGTGAGCTCGCCCTCATCCGCCGTTGGTAAGGGGCCAGGGTCCCCCAGCCCGGCCTCGGGGCTCCAGCCAGGGGTCTCAGCATGCGAAGCAGGGATCAGCTCCCGGCCAGTGCTGGTTTCAGGATGCTGAGTCCTGCTAGTTTGGGTCAGTTCAGGTGGCCTGCAAGGCACAGGCTCCGGGGCAGGGGCGGGCCCCCCGCAGCAGCTCCGCAGAGGGGTGGCCCCCGATTTGCTCTGCCCTTAGGGCAGAAGTTTCTGTGAGCACCGAGGAGGCTCACAGGTTCCCGGCAGCTCCAGAGCCACTGGAGAGAGGAGGGAGATAAAGAGGGATTTAAAACGAAAATAACAAAAAGAAAAACTGTCACTTCTAATCCCATCCTGGCCCGGCCGTGGCTCTGCTACCCCCCAGTCTCCCTTTGAAGACGTCACCTGTTGAGTGCCACACTGACTTCGGCGACTACACTTTATCTTGTCCTTCCAAGGTATTAAAGAGGAACTGGGGAGCACATTAAAAAAACATACAGCCCAATTTAATCATGATTCCCTCCAAAACAATTGCCGGGATCTCGCCGTCACAGTTGCCAGAGCATAAAAATCCTGCAGCTGCCCGATGGGCCGGCGGTTCGTCCGCTGCCTCCTCCTCTGGCCCGCTGTTCCTCCGTCAGGGGACAGCTCTGGGGGTTAGCCGAGGGGGCCCCAGATGCTCCTGCAGAGCAGAGGGAGGGTGGCCCAGGTCCCAGCCTCCCAGACTTCCCTGCTCTGAGCACCTCCCACTCCATCCCCACCAGCGGGAAGATGTGGACAGAAATTGTGAGCTCTGCAGGCTAAGGCGGGGCCCGTCCCAGCCCCTGAGGACCTCACAGCGTAGTCACGGTCAAGGGTATAAAGGAGGACACTGGCCGGGAGGCCAGCCTCATTGTGATACCATGTTGGGGGAACAGCAACCAGCCCTGCCCTTCTGCACATGTGCTTCAGGGTGGTTCTGAACCCCAGGAAGGGGGCACAGCTCAGCAGCCGGGAGGGGGTAGGGTGGGGGTGGGGGGAGCTCCCTGTCCTCACCCTCTGCTTGTCCACTAGGGACACTAGACAAGTCACAGCCTTTCTTGGCTCAGTTTTCCCAACTGGAAAGTGATGGAAAACTTGGCCTGGATGGCCCCCAAGTTTCTTCCTTCCCGTCAGCCTCTGTCCCAAGAGGAAACCACAGCAGCGGGGGTGGCCCGTGATGGGAGGGGTCCTGGAGGAGCCTCCATGCACAGGCGAAAACATGTAAAGCGTGCATGAGAGGGGAGCCCTGGACTCCTCGGGGACCTGGGGCCTGGCCGGCGTCTGTGTGGCCTGGCTGCAGACTAGCAGGGACCCCAGTGGCTCGGCAGAACCCCTCCCATGGCTCGGGGGCCCTTCGGGCAGCACACTGCGTCCCCGGCATCGGCAAAGCCCAGTTGGGCTCCTTAGAGGATCTCACCTCCCGCATGAGCGCCGTCGGGTCCCTGTGGTTTTGTCCCACATACAGGTTCTGTAAGATCTCAGGGAAACTGGGTTGGGGGAGTCCGTCAGGACAGTAACGGCCGTTTGGAAGATGCAGCACGTGTCCGTGCAAAGGCCCTGCCTCACTGACTCTTCACAACAAGCCCCTCTGTTCACTTCACAGCTGAGAAGACGGAGGTGCGGAGGGGCCGCCCCAAGGCCGCAGCTGGGACCCCGCGGATCCAGGCTCCGAGCCAGGCTGCGGTCCCCAGAGCACCGCCCCGGCCACCCTGCCTCCCCGGCCCCTTTAGCGTCAGGCAGACCCGGGTTCGGAGGCGGGGCTTTTGTGGGCTGCTGCATTCTTTTCCCTCCACGGTCCCGTGCGTGAAGTAGGGACAACCGCTCCGGCCGCGTGGGGTGGGGAGTCAGCGAGCTAAGTCCCGGGAAGCACTTAGCACTCAGCACTGGAGCGCACAGGTGCAGAAGGGATGGTAGGGCTCCGGCACCAGCGTGGCTGTGGTTGTCATGGTAACCAGACAGCCTGAATCGTAGGGTGGAGCGATGGTGGCTTAGGGGGAGGAGCACCTATGATCTGTTTATGAGTTAGGGCCCCTGACTGATGCCATAGGAAATGCACCTTGAACTGACTTCAGGATAAGAGGACACTGGTGGTTCAAGTGAACGGAAGTCTCGAGGTGGGCTGGCTTCAGGTGTGACTGGATCCAGGAGCTCAGTCACTAGCAAAGGCTTAGTGTCTGACTCCCTGGGTCCTTCCTTTTCTGGTTGGCTTCCAGGAGCACTAGGCTTCATCACCCCAGTGATCGGCTCTGATTGCCACTCATGGCCAATCACCATGGCCCAGAGAATGCAGTGCTCCGATTGGCCAGCCTGAGTCACATGCTCCACCCCTGGACTGAGTCAGGGAGAGGTGGTTTGTTCCCTAAAGAACACCTGGACACTCTTATCACGAAAACACCGAATGCACTAGAATCGTGTTCAGCTCTGCATTAGCCGTGTGGCACCGCTCGGTCAGAGAGGACTCACGTGGCCCATGGGGATGGTGGCACATGCCCAGCTTCCTCCAGAGCTCCTGTGAGGAGCAGATGGACAGGAAAAGCTCCAGAGCACATCAATCACTCTAGAGAAGCCTGGGCAACTCTCTGGTTGTCATCTGATGGGGTTGACTCGCCGCCTAATCGGGCATAGTTCTGAGTGGGCACGGCAGCCCCAGGAGGAAGACAGACCCGTGTCCTTGGAGAGGGAGGGGGACAGCGGGGAGCAGCTTCCATCCTTCCAGGAGGACACGGCCAAGTCTGAGCCACCGGCAGGGCCTCTGAGGGTCGTGAGAAAGGGGTCCTGGCCCGAGTGAGCAGGGAGGCTGTGTGGCGTGTGGGTCTGGCTCCCAGGAGGGGCGAGGGGGGCTGAGGAGTGGACTGCCACCTTCTGAGACCTGCTCACCTGGCGTCCATGCCCCCAGCCCTGGCCGCACCCCCTCAGTCCCTGCCGGGCCAGGGCTCCTTCCCTGGAGTTCTGCGCCCCAGGGCTAGGTCCAGGGCTGGAGGAAGTCATGTTTGCAGTGACTTCTAATAAAGAAAAAGTGAGTTCACAGTGAGAGCAGGAGGCACCAGCAACCTCATTCACACTCAGGCTCCGCCATTGCGGGGGGGGGCACAGCTTGGCAAACAGGAAACGAGGGACAGACACGAACGCCCAGCTGACACTCCCAGCCCGGGGTCCCACCCTGGTGGGGGCACCGAGCATCATGGCGCCCCTGGATCTGGGTCCCAGAGAGGTGACCCCCGGCACCCTGCCTTCCTTCCATATCTCCACAGGGGCCAGCCGCCCAGGAACTCGTGTCATCGGATTTTTAAAATCTATTTCTCTATCTCAGCCCGTCTCCCTTGGGATGAGGAGTCTCCTCCATTAACTGCCCCTCTGTGCAGGGTTTGTGCTAAAATTACCTCCCTGAACTCCAAGGGGGACCTTTACTCTTAGCCTTCAGGGATCCGGAGAAAAAAGCAGGTTCACCTTCTTTTCCCCTTTCTGACCTAAAAGGTTTGAACCGCATCTCCTCTCGGCTATGTCTTTTTTTTTATCCTCACCCGATGACATTTTTGCATTTATCTTCAGATAGAGCGAGAGGGAGAGAGAGGGAGAAAGAGAGAGAGAAACATCGATGTGAGAGAGACACATCGAGTGGTTGCCACCCACACGACCCCAACCGGGGCCGGGGACAAACTGCAACCGAGTTACGTGCCCTGAGCGGGAACCGAACCTGGGACTCTCTGGTCCATGAGCCGACACTCTAACTGCTGAGCCAAACCAGCCTGGGCGGCTGTGTCTTTCTGGACATAAAACAAAATCCTATTTTTGTTTTCTCTGGCCAACCTCCCCCACCCTCGATCTCCGACCGCCTGCCTTGTGTTCCCCTTTCCAGACGCAGTTTGAATGCGGCGCCTCCGCGGCTGGTTTGCAGCTCCCGGGAGCCCATCTCTCCAGGCTGGTCCTTTCCGGCCCTGGGAAGGGCTCCGCACAGTGGCTCCCGTGAGCCCCAGGGCTCTTCTGGGGCTTGCTGCCTGGCACCCGGGCCCCACAGCCTCCGGGACAATTCGCTTCACCCTCCCAAGCACACTGCCTCGCTCCCCACCCACACCGGGTTCCTCTGCCCCCTCCACCTATGACCTCACGCGACCCTCTCGTGACCGATCACAAGTGACCTGGCACTTCATGGCCCATAAAAGTTTTGTGTCATCGCCCTAGCCGGTTTGGCTCAGCGGTTAGAGCGTCGGCCCGCGGACCAAAGAATCCTGGGTTCAATTCCAGGCAAGGGCACGGACCTTGGTTGCCGTTCGTCCCCGGCCCCGGTTGGGTTCGTGCGGGAGGCAGCCAGTCAATGTGTCTCTCTCACATCGATGTTTCTCTCTCTCTTTCTCCCTCCCTCCCACTCTGTCTGAAGATAAAGGTAAAAATATCCTCGGGTGAGGATTAAAAAAAAAAGTTTAGTTCACCATCTGCGAACATAGAGATGTTGTTGGCATTTCTTCCCCAGACCACTTGCAACGGCTACAACTCCATCCAGAGACATGCCCACACGTGCCCCACCCCACAGGTGCCGCCGCAGGATGAAACCTCCCCAGCGGCAGGCGCCCCGACAACGTAACCTTCCAGGGCTTTGGAGAAGCCCTTCCTCAGAGGCTTCTAGAAAGTCCAGGCAGGTGGTTGCTCTTTAGGCGTCTGTATCCGTTCAGGGCGGTGGTGACCCTCATGTCCAGTCTCCTGCGCGTCGAGACGTGGCCAGGGCTGTGCCGGGCGGGATTTCCCACAGTGAGCGTGTTTTTCCTGCATCACCCGGGGGCAGCAGAGGGCAGAACCGGCCGGCCCCAGAGCTGGAGTGGTTCCAGGAACCCCACACCAGGTGGAAATTGTTTAACTGTGTTCCCATGACTGGAAAATTCTGGTAATTGTGTAATAACAGCAGCAGCGGCAGCAACACTCGGCAATTACCCAGGGTTTTCATCTTCAGACCACTTTACCCACATTAACTAATTAAGTCTCCCAGCCTCTCTTCAAAGCGGGAAGGGCCGAGGCCCAGACTCCCTCGGTGCCCGGCTTAATGAGGGCGCCGGCTGCGGGGCCGTGGGCTTCCCCGGGCAGTGGCCCCTGCCCCTGCTCCGGCATCTGAGCCTCTCACAGGTGTCCCCCAATGCCCGCCCTGCTGAGCACGGGCCAGGAGGCGGGGAGATTGTCTGTGTCCCCTGCCACACCAGACGGCAGCAGTGGGTCCCAGTGCCCAGCAGGTGGATGGGGCCTGGCTCCCAGGGAGCACACAGTGTCAGCTGGCTATGCCTACTATTGGGGGCACCAGGTGCCCCCTTTTGGTTTCTACTCTTTTTTTTTAATCCTCGCCCAAGAATACTGTTTCCATTGATTTCTAAAGTGGAAGGGAAGGGCCGGTTTGGCTCAGCGGTTAGAGCGTCGGCCTGCAGTCCGGAGAGACCCGGGTTCGGTTCCCGCTAAGGGCATGTGCCTCGGTTGCAGTTTGTCCCCGGCCCTGGTTGGTCGTGCGGGTGGCGGCCACTCGGTGTGTCCCTTTCGCATCGATGTTTCTCTCTCCCTCTCTCTCTCCCTCCTGCTCTATCTGAACAGGGAATGAAAGGGTGTCCTCGGGTGAGGATAAAAAAAAAAAAAAGAAAGAAAGAAAAAATAAAGTGGAAGGGAAGGAGGAAGAGTGGGAGAGAGAAACATCGGTGTGACAGAGACACATCAATTGGTTGCTTCCCACGCGACCCTGACCAGGGCCGGGGATCAAACCCACAACCCAGGTACACGCCCTTGACCAGGAATCAAACCTGTGACCCTTTGGTCCTTGGGCCAGTGCTCTACCCACTGAGCCACACCGGCCAGGGCTCTAATCTTCTTTCTTTCTCTCCCTTTTTGCTTCTCTAACTGCCCCACCTTTGGGGACCTGGGTTTGCCCCCCATCACCAGGTGCGCAGCTCCTGGCTGTCCCGTCCACCCCACCCCACGCCCTGCCTGACCGCAGAGGCTGGCCTGCAGTCCCTGCTGTGGAGACAGGACTCGCTGTCTCGGCCCCACCGAGGAGCTCACAGGCCAGCACAGAGGACAGGACTCCAGCCCCACCCCGCTCCCCGCAGCGCCCCGCACCCCACATGACCAGGCAAGCTCCTGGACCGGTTCTCGCTCTGGCATAGACACCGGCTGGGCTGCAGCTGCCCAGGGCACCGAGGCTGGGCACACAGCCCTCCGTCCACCACCCAGCGAGTTCCCTCGGAGCCCCAGGGTTCCTGGGGAGCCAGGCGGTTCGGGGCTCAGGGCTGAGCAGTGAGGGTCTGCACCCCCGCAGCACGCACCAGCAGCACCTGATGCTGGGTCTGCAAGGGGCTGAACTGGGCAACGTAGGTGGGGCCTGGACACAGCTGACGTTCTGAAAGTCATCTCTGCAAATAGAGGCACCCCCCAGAGGTGCATGCTGGGGGTTCGGGCACCATCCTGCTCCCCGAGGAGCACCCAGCATGCACCCAGAGGTGGCGGTGAAATGTGGCCATCCATGCATGGGGTCCCACAAGGCTCCCCTTCCCATCTGGGCCAGAGAAGAGACACTAGGAGGGAGGAGGCAGTCTGCAGGGCCAGCGGATCCTGGGAGCCAGGCACCCACCCTGAGCTGTGTGTGTGTGTGTGTGTGTGTGTGTGTGTAGGGGGGACAAGGAGTTTCCATTTCTCTGGGCCTACGTAACCCACCCCCTGTGGCAGCCATCAGCAGAACACGAAGGGTGCAGAACCGAGCCTGCCAGGGCTCCATGACAGGTCCCTCTGCAGGTGGAGACACCGCCCACCTCATGACTCTGCCCAGAGCGGAGGAGCAGTGCCAGGCTGCCCAGGGCAGCTGGAGCACAGGCCAGAGGATTTTCCCGTGACCGTGGTGCAGGGACCCCACCGCCACTCTCCTTCCCTGATGCTTCCCGCCCTTCTTTCTGCCAGCCCCGCCCTCCCGCTCTGTGGGCACCTCCCCCGTGTGAGGGGCTTTGGCACGGGCCGTTGGAATCCGAAGCAACCGCGCTATTAGGACAAATGCACTCGCAGCCCCGGCTTGTGGCGCGAACAATGCCGGTGTGTCTCCCGCCCCCGGGCCCCCGCGGCGAGCGGGAGGTGTGTGGCACCATTACATGCCATTATGACTTACTTTCTGGGTAATGTATACATTTTCACTCTCGCACAGCCTCTCTCCTTCATTTTTCATGAGAACTGGCACGAGATTAATGACGGAGCCCCAGAAGAAACGGAACACCATGCCACTCTGATTTATTGACCACTTAGCGTTGATGAAGCTGCAAACAAGAGTCAAACAGATGTTGCAGCTGCATTTTTCTTTATCAAAACCAACAGCTTTTTGCATGTTTAACCACTTCGCGCCCAGCTGTCCCGCTTCTTCCGCAGGAAGGGGAGCTGCCTCTGGGGTGGAGGACCGGGGCTGTGGGGACCCCGACAGCCGATGCCCAGAGCCCACCCCCGGCGGTGGCCAAGAGGAGGACGTGAGGGCCCCCGGGCTCTGGCTCTGGGAGACTTGGGCCCCCACCGTGGGTCTCTAGGGAAGAGCACACTGCTGCACCCCCTTCCAGGGCCTGCTGTCTAACCCTGGGGTGGGCTCAGCATGCGGACACGCAGCGCCCAGCCTCCCCCCAAAACTGGAATGCCTCCCACCTCCGCCTTGAACTGGGAGCAGGTGGCTGACACCCATGCAAATCGGCAGGGTCGGTAGGCTGGCGTGTGGGTGCCGGCTGTGGGTCAGGCCCGTCCCGAGCCCCTTCTCCGCGTCACCTTCCCCCCACAAGGCAAGGCCAGTCACTGTCCCCCCGTCCTGAGAGCACACGCTCAGGCCTGACCAGACCAAGCGCGTGCCTGGGTGGACCGCCCAGCCCTGCACCCCCCTCCCCTCTCAGAAACCAGAGCCCGGAGCTGGGGCTCTCCCTCCAGGCTGGCAGTCAGAGCTCCCCCGTGGGAAGCTTGGCACCCGCCACCCCCGTCTCTGTGCCATCCCACCCGCTCACCGTGGCTGTCACCAGCCTGGCTTCCCACACCTCTCCGCTGTGCCTCTTTGTTTCTCTCTCCTTCTCCTCCCCTCCTCCCCTCCTGTCCCCCCTGCCCAGCGCCGGCCTGAGGTCCCGGCCTCCAGGTCTGGGTTCTGCCCTGGGCCCTGCACCTGCTTCTCCCTGCAGGGGCCTGCTGGGAAAGCCTGTGGGAACCATCAGGAGACGGGGCTCAGCCCTGCCCCCCCGCTGCTTCCCTGGCCCCACTTGCCCAGGGCCTGAGGGTCTGGGATCTGTGGTGTTTGGGGCAGGATTCTTCCGGATCACTCGGCCATGCTGGGCACCCCCAGGCACCCCTCTGCTGCCCACCCGGCCCCTGAACACTGCACAGTGGCTGCCACCCTCAGGAGGAGTGGCGTGAGGACATGTCCACAGCAGCCACCCGCCCTGAGCCCCCACTGCGCACCAGCCCCTCCTCTCCAGCCTGCCCTCCCCGCCTCCACACGCTCAGTCCTGGAGAGGGAGCTTCCCTGGTCCCCAGGTCTCCCCACGGGCACCTAGGGCACCCTGGTCAGGACAGACGAGCCTGCACCTGAAGGGGGGACAGAATCCCCCCCGGCCTCTCCCTCAGCCCCAGTCCTTCCCCCCCAAGGGCGGGGGAGCCTTTGTGCGGACAGTGCCCCCCGTCAGGGCAGCGTGTTCCCCTGGAACTCGGCAGTCAACCGACAGCAGCCCAAAGGCTGGGTGAGCCTCTGGCCAGGCCAGGCCGAGGCCCGGGGAGGGGGCAACTCTCGGGCATCTGGAGCCCCGCTGCCCAGACCCCCAGGGCTCCTGTCTCCCAGTACCTGCTAAAGGTGTTTCCTTGGCTTGGAACTGTACCTGGAATTCCCAGACTGTGTGCCTGGGAACAGAGTCCCAGAGGTGCTCAGGTTCACGGCCGGATGAGCCCGGAAAGCCTTCCTGCACACACGGAGGGTTCTCCCGCGCAGGGTGCCGTCAAGGCTCTGACAAGTCCCGCAGGAAGGCAGCCGGTGAACTGTGCTCTGCAGAACATTCTGTGTGTGTGTGTGTGTGTGTGTGTGTGTGTGTGTGTGTGTTACATGCCCCTAGCGGGAACCGAACCTGGAACTCTCTGGTCCGCAGGCCCACGCCAACTGCTGAGCCAGACTGGCCAGGGCTCTGCAGAACATTCTTAACCTCCCCTGTGCCTTTGGACGTAAGGGTCCTCAGCTTGTCCTTCTTACTCCTGTTTGTCCCCATGGGTCGGTGATAGGTGCTGTCTGGAAACAGTGTGTTCAGAGGCGACTGAGTTGGGTCCCAGGAGGTGCCTTCCCAGCGCCTTCCGCTAATGAGGCCCCTGCCCGAAGGTCCTGCCGCTTGGGCTGGGCTGATCAGCACATTCCAACCTCTTTTCCAGACAAAAGGCTGAGGTGGCGATGACTTAAGGGACCCGCTGAGCCATCTGTGAGGGGCTGGGAGCTCTTGGGCCCCTCGGGTGCTGGGTGGACACCAGCTGAGCCTTCCATGAGGGGCTGGGGGCTCCTGGGCCCCTCGGGTGCTGGGTGGACACCAGCTGAGCCTTCCATGAGGGGCTGTGGAGGCTCCCGGGCCCCTCGGGTGCTGGGTGGACACCAGCTGAGCCTTCCATGAGGGGCTGTGGAGGCTCCTGGGCCCCTCGGGTGCTGGGTGGACACCAGCTGAGCCTTCTATGAGGGGCTGGGGGCTCCTGGGCCCCTCGGGTGCTGGGTGGACACCAGCTGAGCCTTCCATGAGGGGCTGGGGGCTCCCGGGCCCCTCGGGTGCTGGGTGGACACCTCCGCCTCCTCGCTTGGCTCTCCTCTCCTCTTCAGCTGTCATCCCTGGAGGGAGGTGGGAGGATCGTGAGTCAGCAGGGAGGAGACAGCTCTGGGACACCACCTCCCCCTGGGTCAGCTGGCTGTCACCCACCCTCCGCGTGTGGCCGGTGGGACCGAGCACCTGCTTTGTGCCAGCCCTGCTCTGGGCTCGGGGACCCCGCTGTGCTCAGAGAGGAGAGGTGGCTTTGGCTGCTGGGGAAGCAAAGGAGCAGCACAGAGCAGGGCATGGGGGCGGGAGGGCACTGTGTTTGGGGGATCGCTGAGTAAGGCGTCCGTGGGGAGGGGCGCTGAGACTTGTACTGACGATGTCTGGCAGAGAGCATGTCAGCCAGAGGACAGAGAGCGCACAGATTTGGGGGGAGTGGGTGGCGGGAGCCCAGTGAGCCTAGGGGAGCGTGAGTGGCTGGAGAGGAAAGCAGATTGTGGGTCCCTGTAACCATATCGGGGGGGGTTTCATTGGTCATTGCCAGTGGGTCCCTGTAACCATATTGGGGGGGGCTGGGTTTCATTGGTCATTGCCGGTGGGTCCCTGTAACCATATTGGGGGGTGGGTTTCATTGGTCATTGCCGGTGGGTCCCTGTAACCATATTGGGGGGGGTGGGTTTCATTGGTCATTGCCGGTGGGTCCCTGTAACCATATTGGGGGGTGGGTTTCATTGGTCATTGCTGGAATTACAGTCTCTCCTGCTGGTGTTGGGAGAAGGGACTGGGAGGGAGGAGGTGGGGAGGGGGACCCAGGCTGGGCGTCCACACAGCAGGCTCACACCCATGTTCTCGGGGGAGCAGAGAGGGTGGGGCAGGAGAACTGACAGAAGTGGGTGACAGACAGGTCAGGAGGGAGGGGGAGAGGCGCAGAAAGAGAGACTCCGGGTTTTGACCTGGTGATTCGGGGAAGTCAGGCGCCATTCGTCATGGGGTACAGCCTGGGACGGCCGTCTGGCTCGGCCACGGGAAGTGGGGTGTTCAGGTGAGCCCCGAGCCTGGAGCACAGCAGAGAGGTGGCAGGGAGAAGCTAGGGGTCCTCGCAGCAAGCTGAAGGCCGCGATGTGTGAGGGCACCGAGCGGGAGGGACGAGACCAGGCCACGAGGACCGGAGAGTTCTGGGCTCGTCCCGGGGGAGGGCCCACCGGCAGGAACAGGGCTCAGGACAGGGGCTGCCGTGTTCTGAGTGAGTGAACTGTGCTGGAAGCTTAACTCTGGCCGTTCTCTCAGGACAAACAGCATTTTGTGTGGTCGGGGTTTGGTGGCAATTGGCAGCAGGACTTGTGTCTGACCACACGGGCTTCACACTCTCCGTGGCCCCGGCGTGGCCCCGACAGCAGCCTCATGAGAGGACAGGGTCACTCTTCCCCCACAGGCGACGGGCTGGACGGGCTGGCGGCAGCAGGAGGAAGGGATGGGCCTCCTTGCCCATAGTTCTCTCCAGAAGGTTCTGGAACTTCTCCGAGACTTTTACTTACCTCACTTTCCCCTCCACAGCCCAGACCACCCTCCTGGGCTCTCTCCCCCACGCCTCTAACACCAGGCCAGGCCTCCCAGACTTTGGGGGATCATCTTCAAAGGTCGTGCTCTCTTGGGGTGGGATGACCGCTAGCATCGTCATGGAAATTCCACAGCACAGGGAGAAGCTGACGGACAAAGCTGTCCGACCCCCACCCACAAGGCCTGTCCTGGGTGGTGAACCCCAGAGAGCCTTGGAGCAGCCCAGGGAAGAATCGAGACCCCAGAGTCCCGCCGGGTGTGCTGCGCAGTGTCCTGCCCAGTCCCCAAGCTGGACGCCCCTCCCCCACCTCCCCCAGCCTTCCTGCAGCCTGCGCCCCGCCCCCCCCCCCCCCCCCAGCAGAGGAGCGCTCGGTGGGGATCTGCCATTGTGAGCGCTCAGGGAAACTGACACTACATTGGGACTCCGCGGCTAATATATTTTCCTGCCAGAAACACCCGATAAAATGCACAACTAATGAATGAGATCGCAACATTGCCAAGAAGTGATGTGTGCCCCAAATTTCCAAAAATACCTCAATCCCTCTGTGTCTTAAAACCAGCCCCAAGCCAGGAAGTTAGTACTTAAAATTCAACTGGGGACTTGGATCTGCGGAACTCCAGGCCCCGGCAAGGGGTATGTGGTTGAGACAGAAACCACGAAGCCGCCTGCTTCAGGGCTTCCGAATCCCAACCGAGTCTCCTTGAACCTGGGGGCTGGGACCTCCTCCCAGCTGTATCCAGACCGCGGAGAGTGGGGCTCCGGGAAGGGTCTGGTCCCTGAGTCAAAGGTTCCGTGGAGGATCTAGAATCCCCGAATCAGTAGTTACAGAGGCGGGCCCGGCCACTGGGTGTGTGAACCCCTGACAGGTGGCGTTGCTGTGCCTTGGGACATTTTCCGGGGCTGTGAGAGGGGTGTCCACAGCCCACAGAGAGGCCTCAGGCTGGGAAAGGTTGGGACCAGCCTTGCTCTGAGCCTCCTAGGGTGCCCTGTCCAGAAAGGCTGCCTGCCCTTCACAGACTGGAAAAAGGAAGCCAGAGGTCAGCAGTACACCCGTCTGGGAAGGGTAAGAACGGGGGGCCCAGAGCCAGCCTGATTCAACCCTGCTAATGTGAAATGAGAGTGGTCGTTGCTGGACGCTGGGATAGCTCCGGGCATTGCCCCTGTGGTTGAAGAGATAAGGAGGCGCACAGACCAGTAAGATACAAACCCACTCTCCATCCCGCTGTGGCATCAGGGAATGCTCCCTGGAGGAGGCGGCAAGCCTCTGCTTCTTCTCAACGAACAGGTGGGGCTGGTTATGCAGAAAAGGAGCTGGGCGCTGAAGGAAGGGACAGAGCGTCTGAAATAGGAGAGTCCGGGGCTCTATGCAGGAATTCCTGGCTTGGGGGTTTCGGTGCATGGTGAAGGTGCCCTCGGATCCCCAAGCCCCTGCCTGTCCTACCACCTTGGTCTCCCACAGTCTTTGCCCGGCGCTCCGTGGGGCCGTGGGCAGGAAGCTGCGGGTCCCTCACATCCCGGCGGCTGTCACCTCGGCGCCCTCCTGCAGGGCCAGCTCCTGCTCCCGGGGCTGCGATCAGAGGAAGCCTCGGGGGGCCTGCTGGCCCTGCGGCTCTTTGATGCCCACTCAGCCACTGCTACTGCTGCCTGTCCAAGCTCAGGCTCAAGCAGGAGCCCCCAGCCCAGACACAGCCCCGGGGGGGGGGGGGGCAGTGTGCTGGGCCACAGGAAGAACTCCGGTGTCCCTCCTCAGGTCCCTGAGCCACCTCCCTCTTGGGCGTATGGCAAGGATGCCGTGAACTTGAGGTGGGAAAGAGCTGAGACCAAGTGAGAAGAGGCCACCGGGTGTCTCGGCAGGACCTGAACCTGGAGCCAGGGTCCTGGCTTCCGGCCCAGGCTCTGTCCCTCCCCAGACACACAGCTTCGCGCAAGTCCCAGCTTCTCCGTGCACAGTCTCCTCACTGTAGACGGGGGACCCTGCCCGCCCCGCTCCCCGGCCGGCGTGGGCACCCAATGAGATAATGGCTGAAAGTGCTTCGACGAGAACCCCGTGCTGCCGATGTCAGGGATTATCGTCGTTATTAAGGAGCGTGATTACCGCCATCCAGAAGAGCTGCCATTAGGCGCAGGCTCCTTGGTCGTGTTGATTTAATTTCCTGGTTAACTGAGCGTTGGCAAGAAAGAAAAAAACCCTATGTTTCAACCCTTATTGAAAATCTTTTCAAATGACACCAGTCGACTTTCTTGCACTGGCCGTGTGCCATCGTGAGTCTGTGTAGTAACACATTGATTGATTCACATATTCATTTATTGCGCTCGTTCTGACCACACCCTCAGAGGTGGCTGCAGACCCCGCCTCCGCCAGGCCTGGGGTCCTCGTGCCCACGTGGGGCTCGTGGTCAGGTGTCAAGCAGGGAGAGCAGAGGACACAGCTCTGGGAAGAGAGCGCAGGAAGGGACCTTCCAAGAGGCTCTTTCTGGAGTTCCCAGCAGCATCTTGATACATTGTTGCAAGTTTCCTTAGTTCAGGAAATGCCTTCTGGTGGGATAGAAGCTGTTTCCTGGGTTTTCCCAGCTGCCTTATAAAGTTACCTGATTGCTTTCGAACGAACGTGTCAGGCCTGATGTGGCCAAACGCTGGCCTTGCTTTTTGGGGACCACAAAAAGCCCTGGAGGGTGCTGAGCTCCTCGCGTGGAAGCTGCCCCCCTTGCAGAGGCCCCTCGGCTGTCACCGTCAGAGCTGGTGGTGGGCAGAAGGGGACCGAGAACACTTGGAATCGAGTCCAAGGGGAAGAGGCTGACCCGTTTCAGTAGAACCACTCGGCGACAAACAGTGCCTTCGAAGTTTCCCCGTTCGGACGCCCCAGTGAGGGTTTCAAGGCCAAGTCCCCAGAGGCTGTGAGTGGCAGCTGCCTCCTGGGCGATGCTTGACGGGAATGTGCTAATAGGGCTGTTCGCACGGGCAGAGGGGTGTCCGCCCTTAGGGTCAGGATGCTGTGGGCCCTGGGACTCGGTTTCCCCTCGGGAAGAAGCGGGTGGCAATGTCTGCGTCGGGGGTGTCGGCGCGCTGTGGTGAGGACGTGTGTCGAGCGTGGGTCAGGCCCTGGGCTCCTGGGCAGCTGTTGGCATGAGGTCCTAAGGTCTGGGAGGTGGGGCTGAGATGTGTCTGACCTCGTGTGTGGTCTTCATTGCCTGGGAATTACACTATGTATAGGGAAGTGGTTTTCAACGGGGCCGTTTTGTCCCCCAGGGTCCACTGGGCCATGTCTGGAGTCCTTTCTGGCCACAGCTGTGGGCTGGGTGTAGCGGGGCTGGCAGGTCGATGCCAGGTCAGCCCTGCTCAGGGAGCCGTCTGACTCCACGTGCTGTGGGGCCGAGGGCAGCGAACCCGGTGTCTGCGCCTGGCGGGGAGGGGCTGGTCAGACGCCATGCCACCCTCATGCGGCCACTCTCTGCTCTCCCCCCAGAACCCCGACATCGTCCTGGTGCACTATCTCAACGTCCCGGCCATCGAGGACTGCGGCAAGCCCTGCGGCCCCATCCTCTGCTCCATCAACACTGACAAGAAGGAGTGGGCGAAATGGACGAAGGAGGAGCTCATCGGGCAGCTGAAGCCCATGTGTGAGTAGGCTCGGCCGCCGGGCCCGAGGTCCTGCACCGGGGCCCAGGCCAGCGTCGTCCAGGCGGGGCCTTGGGGACCCAGATGTGGGAGCCCCCTTCCACTCGGATGGCGGTGACACGGTGAACTAGCTTTGATGAGGGTCACCCCCACCCCACCCTGTACGATCCTCACAAGCTCCGTACGCGATGGGCAGGGCACGGAATGCCCGGCCCCTATCACGGGTGGAAAAGTGCGGTTCCTAGGCACACGCACAGGGAGGAGCAGGGCCAGGAGTGCGGGGACTGCTGTCTCCTGGGAGGCGGACAGGAGAACCGCGGCATCAGGGTGGGAAGGGCCTGTGGGACCCAGGAGGGGTGGCCGGAGCTGGCTCTCCTGCCCTCGGCCCGTCTGCTCCTGGACCGGAGGCCGCGGCTCCCAGACCGGCTGGCACATGGATGATGGTAATCAAGCTGCATTTCATTTTGTCAGCAAAGTGATGCTTTCTGAAGCATCTGTCAGGTGCAAATCACAGAATGCAGAACTCCAAGTGAGTCCAGAAAGCTGGGCCTTGGCCGGTGCCTCGTTTCCATGGGCCTTGGCTCCTGGCGGCCACTGCAGGTTCTTTCGGTGGCTTCTCCTGCCACCTGGACACCTGGGCTCAGGAAGAACAGACTGGGGGTCAGCCAGATCCAAGAAGAGGTTCTGGAACATTGACCAAGAAGAGGTTCTGGAACATTGACCGCGGGCTCAGGACAGAGATCTGTCATCATATGGGACTTCAGAGAGCAGACCAGCAGGTCCCCCGGAGCCCGCGCCTCCCTTGGAGGCGGGGCTGCAGGGAAGAAGCCGTTGGGAGCAACCGAAATGTCCTTCCCTGGAAGGAGTGTGTCCCGTCTCTGGGAGTATCTGAGCCGAAGCCAGGTGGTACCAGCAGTAACCAGCTAATCTTGAGAGTTCCTCAGTGCTCAGACTGGGGGCTCCCCCTTGTCCCAAGGTTGGGAATGGGGATCAGGAGAGACAGAGGGGTCTGTATGGGGAGGGAAGCCACCAGCCCGGGTGGCCCAGGGGCTGGACTCCAGCTGGAACTCATTCTCATGTCACCCTCCTGAGCCAAGAGCCCCATGAGGCTCCGGCCAGCTCACCCTGATGCTGCTGCCACCACCAGGAACACAGAACCAGGTGGCCCAGGGCCTTCTGAGCTCAGGCTGTGTCTCTTCCCGATGGCCAAGGGGATTAAGCTCCATGAATCCCAGGAGTGGAAGACGGACCTCTGCCGCTTACCTGAAAGTCCCCATGGCCTATTCAAAAGTCTGCAGCGCATCCAGACAGTTATGTAAAATTACAGCAGACGCCCGGTACGTCTTGTCACCCCGGACTCCCCGAGCGGCGCACGGACACGCGAGTGCACGTGTGTGTGTGGCCCTGGTCACAGACGCACGGCCTGGAAACTCGGCCCGGAAAACGCAGCTCCGATAAAAGCTCGCAGTGCCGACCAGGCTGGGAACATGCACGGGGCATGGCTGACGTGTTCGGGGGACGCAGAGATGCCGGAAGCCAAGAAGGCATCGGACGTGGTTCCAGAATCGGGCGTGCCACCCAGCACTGGAGCCAAACACATTAGCTTCATCGTATTTTCACATACATGCCTTCCTTCGAAGACTTCACAGTTTGATTTCCTGATGTCTCCTCACTTCTCTACCCTGCAGCAGAGTCGTCAGTGGCTTAATCAAATCGCTGTGCTTCTCAGCGGCGAAGGGACACCCCAGCTGCAGCCTTTGTCACCTGCTGCCAGGCGGGGGCTCGCGGTCTTTAGCTTTGGGGTCTCACAAACGCCTCCGAGTAAGCCAGACGGACCCCGGAACCCCGCCTTGATTCTCCCAGCGGTGTCCTTTGGTCCCGTGGGGGCTCGCCTCCAACCTGCAGTGTGAGGGATGTCTCTGCCAGATTTTTTAAAACGGGGAAAAAATGTGATATCTGATAGGAATTCCCCATTGGCTTCTCTTCCCGTCTTTGCAATCCCTTCTGTGGTCGTTAGAATGCGGGTTCTACTGCGGTGACAGAGACGAAGGAACTGGTGGCTCATAAGACAGAAGGAGATTCCTCTCTCACGTAGCAGTCCAAGGTTGACATGGCCGCCCCAGTGTCAGGGAGCAGCCCCCCGGGCTCCTTCCAGCTGGTTGCTCTGCCATTCCTAGGGAGTTGCCCTCTCTTACATGGCCCAATGTGGCTGCCCCAGCTCCTGCCATCACAACTGCATTCCAACCAGAGAAAGTGGAGGGCAGTTGTTTTCCCTTTTGGGACAGGATCCAGATGTGGCCCACACTTCTGTTCATATGTCACTGGCCAGAATTTGGTCATATGGGCACCCCTGGTTGGAAGTATGATCTTTTGCTAAGCACTACCATCCTAACATGCTTTGGCGAATAGGGTTCTGTGTGTGTCACTCCGGGCTGAGTGGAGCTGAGCTCAAGCTCGGTGCCGCTGTAGAACCTCAGCTGAGAACTCGTCTGGGCTCCAGGCCTGAGGATGGCTGACTCGGCCCCCCTCTGAGGGCTGGTGGTTAGAGAATTCAAATGAATGTGATCTAAAGCCCAGCATTTCCCATCCTGAAAATTCTGGGGTCCGTTCCAATGCAGCTGCTCTGAGCAAGCACCAGCTTTGGGCCCCGCAAACTGCCAGAGCGTGAGAGAAGGCTGGGCAGGTGGGATCCTCTGCTCCCTGGTGGGCGTGGGACAGAGTGCCAGACAGGCTCTGTGTCTGTGTCCTGCCAGCCTGGTGGGAAACGGGCTCCGTGACCTTGGGCTGCCCAGAACCACAGTGGTTCTGAGCCGCTGTGCCCAGACCCGCCACCCTCGGCTCTCCTTCGGCCGGCAGGGAGCCAGTGGAGCCGGTCTCCTGGGAAAGGACCTGTTCCTCTGAGCGCCCATGGCTCTCTGCCCTGCCCCACTCCCTAGGAGCCCCGGGGTGCGGGGCCTGCCATTCACTTCCCAGCTGGCAGTCGGTGAGCATGTGCCGTACAGAGTGAGGGGTGAGGGCTTGGGTTTTAAGCTGTGTTCGCAGCCCCTCCCCGAGATGTCATCGTGCCCCAAATGTCCCCACCCAGGCTTACCAGATGGCCCTGCACTGCCGAGCAGCGCCAGGGGCTTCCTGTAGCTTACATGGCCCCCGAGAGCATCAGGCAGCCCCACCAGTCACTGCTGGGCTTGGCCCTACTCCGACAGCCTTCCCTGGGCGCTGAGGCTGCTTTTCCAGGGGCCCGAGACCTCTGTGGTGGCGTCCTCAGCAGCACTGGGTGGCCAAGCAGGAGGGCTTGCTGGGAGCCTGCATAGCCCCAGGGTCTGCACCCACACACGTGTTTCCACATGTGTGCTTGTGTTCACCCGTGCACAGGATCGCCCTTGTCACCCACACGCACATGGCCCCACCACCACTGCGCCCAGAAGCAGAGACCAGCGGGGCTCAGGTGGAGGGGCAGGTGCTGAACAGCTCCTCCTGCAAAGGGGATAAATGGGCTCGAGCGGCCATGAGGACGAGGGGAAGGTGTGCAGAAGGCCTTCCAGGAGATGGCCCTGCACAAGTCACTCAACCTCGCTGAGCCTCACCACCCTCCCTCGGGGGACAGCCCTACCCCGTGGTGCCATGGTTGTCAAATCCGTCATGGACAAGAAGCACGCGGGTGCTGGGGCTGCAGCTGCCCAGCTGCACACAATCAGGGAAGATCCCAGAGCCAGAAAGCCAGCCCTCTTGAAGTTGAGCTGTGTGCAAGGGTGGGCACTCACAGGCCAGCCGGACAGTCCTTCAGGGACTCCTGCACCCCCAACACTGGGCCGAAGCCGGCTTTTAGAGAGACCTCTCTGAGCTCGTCCCTGTACTGGCCCTGGGGAAGCTGCCAGGAGGGAGCGAACCCACGTCCTGCCCCCAAGAAGACAACCAAGGGGGCTGCTGCACCAGCAGCTGGATCCGGAGCAATGGCTTGAGGGTAAAGTAGATGGTTCTGCCTTCAAGGACCTAGGAATCCAGAAACACAAGCCCAGGAATAGTCAGCAAGCCTTCCTGGTAGGACTTGCCCTGCGCCCTGGTGAATGTCTGGGACGCGGGGCCAGGCAGGAGGCAGAGAGGTGTTCCCACGCAGGTCTGTGTGGGACAGCGTGAAGGAGGACACAGAGGCGAAAGTAGACACGTGGGTGGCACTGAGGTGATGGACTGTGTCACCTCTGAGGCTTTACGGGCAGATGGATATGCAGCGATGGAGGTCATGTTAGGGTGAGAGGGTAAAGGTCGTGTTGATAGTGAGGAGGCAGAAGTCATGTTGAGTAAAAGGGAGCGGAGGCCAAGTTAGTGTGAAAGGGTGGAGGTTATGTTGAATTTGAGGGGTGAAGGCCATGTTGAGAAGGAGGTGATAAAGCCTATGTTGAGTGTGAGGGAGCCATGTTAGGTACAAAGTGATAAAGGCCACGTCGACAGCAGGATTGGAGGCCACACGGAGTGAGGGCAGGGAGGCGTGTTGGGTATGAGGTTGGAGGTTGTGTTGACTGTGGGGATGGAGGTCATGTAGGGTGTGGAGGGGATGGAGGCCGTGTTGGGTGTGGAGGGGATGGAGGCCATGTTGGTGTGGGGATGGAGGCCGTGTTGGGTGTGGAGGGGATGGAGGCCGTGTTGATGTGGGGATGGAGGCCGTGTTGGGTGTGGAGGGGATGGAGGCCGTGTTGAGTGTAGGGATGGAGGCCATGTTGGGTGTAGGGATGGAGGCTGTGTTGAGTGTAGGGATGGAGGCTGTGTTGAGAGTGGAGGGGATAGAGGCCGTGTTGAGTGTGGGGATGGAGGCTGTGTTGAGAGTGGAGGGGATGGAGGCCGTGTTGAGTGTGGAGGGGATGGAGGTCGTGTTGAGTATAAGGATGGAGGCCGTGTTGAGTGTAGGGATGGAGGCTGTGTTGAGAGTGGAGGGGATAGAGGCCGTGTTGAGAGTGGAGGGTATAGAGGCCGTGTTGAGAGTGGAGGGGATGGAGGCCGTGTTGAGAGTGGAGGGGATAGAGGCCGTGTTGAGTGTAGGGATGGAGGCCGTGTTGAGTGTAGGGATGGAGGCCGTGTTGAGTGTGGGGATGGAGGCCGTGTTGAGTGTAGGGATGGAGGCCGTGTTGAGTGTGGAGGGGATGGAGGTCGTGTTGAGTGTGGGGATGGAGGTCGTGTTGAGTGTAGGGATGGAGGCCGTGTTGAGAGTGGAGGGGATGGAGGTCGTGTTGAGTGTAGGGATGGAGGCTGTGTTGCGAGTGGAGGGGATGGAGGCCGTGTTGAGTGTGGGGGTGTAGAGGTCATGTTGAAGGGTGGAGCTTGTTGAATGTGGGGACGGAATGTACTCTCCTGCTTTCAGCCATCCTCAGTTAACTCAGTCACCTGTGGGCCTTGGACCCCTGCAGTCTGGTGGTGTCGGAGCCAGAGTCGCAGCCCTTCACCAGGTACTCTCAGGAAGAGCCCATCCCTAGCCTCTGCGCAACTATAAGGCCGGGGCCACAAGCCACAGGGACCGGCCAAGGCCAGCGCGGCGGGGGGCAGGGAACTCCCTATTGCTGAGAAGTGTCCATGTGGCAGAGAGACTAGAAGGAAGCAGGCTGATTAGCAGGCGTCTGCCTCCTCCAGGAGCTCCTCACCCCACATGTTAAGCCAACAGAGTCCTCTGTTTCCAGTGCCCCCACCCCCTCCTCCACCTGGGAGGCCCGCACAGCAACACCCCTGCCCTGGGTTGTATAGTCAATGCGTCTGTTGTTTTCTCATAATTTTCCAGACAAAGACCAAAGATCCAGTAAGAGGGGAAGTGTTTATTTGTTTTGCTTTTTTGCTTAGATTGTAATCCTGGTGATTATAGAAATATCAAGAAGTAAAATCAACAAAGGCTTTCCTTTCCCGACCCTGCACCAAACCCCGTTCCTGGTCAATGAGCGCCACCTGGTGGCCC
Organism: Molossus molossus; assembly: GCF_014108415.1. Classification (NCBI taxonomy): domain Eukaryota; kingdom Metazoa; phylum Chordata; class Mammalia; order Chiroptera; family Molossidae; genus Molossus; species Molossus molossus. The sequence goes on along the minus strand of NW_023425347.1, from coordinate 100,463,202 downwards.
GTGGCAGCAGAGCGGCTCAGAGATGAGAACACTGTGTCTCCGGAGCCTGCGGACGTGGGGCCCTGTCCCACTGCTGCCTGGGGACCCCGGTGTCTTGGATGTGGTGGGAGGCCACCTTAAACCTGCCCTGAGATTCTGGGCCAGCGGGCTTAGGATGGGGCCTGAATACATCTCCTTTCCTCTGGCGTTCGCCTCTGACAGGGAGGGCATGCTGCCCGTCTGTGGGTGATGGAGGGACACTGAGCAGTCACAGAGGTGCAGCATCCACAGAGCTGCAGGCAGGGCGCATGAGATAGGGGGCGAAAGGGGGGTCAGCCTGAGGAAGGGAGGCTGCTATTAGAAAGGGTCGGACGGCTTCATTCTGGCCAGAAATGTTCGCTTGGAGGCATGTTCCAGTGTCCCCACCTCTGAGGTGAGACTCTCAAGATAGGAGAGGGGATCGGGAGTCGGGAGTGAGCTGGGGCCCGCCCAGGCTGCCCACCACCGGAACTCGGGGCAGCGGAGCCGTCAAGGTGCCCCCAGTCTTCCCAGACCCGCAGGACCTGGGCAGAGACGGTGGCTCGGTGCCAGGAGCCACGGTCCTTGTCATAGACACCTGGGCAGGTTGATGCAAAGACGGGCTCCTGCCCTCCAAGACAGTCCGACTCCACAGGTCTGAGTGGGCCCTGGGAGCCTGAACTTTTAACAAGCAGGAGTCTCGTGCTTTTCGAAAGATCCCAGCTTAACGCAGACGCCAGCCAAAGGCCAACCAAGGAGCCCATCGTGAGATCGGCCCCGGGCCTCTGGGGCGTCAGCTGGTTCTCACATTCGGGTGGGAAGGAAGCAAACGTGGGGCAGTGCTGACCTCAGCCGCGCACCAAGAACGGGGTGTGCACTTCTGGGTGTTCCAGGCTTTCTGTAGACTCTGGAGTAGCACCTGCTCCCCGAGAACTTTCCTTGGGTAGAAAGTCAGGTGTTAGCGCCGGGCACATGTTGGGGTTTTGCCCGACACCTGTTGACTTGAAGTCACGAGAAACAAACCCTGGAATGCCGTAAAGGAAACACACCTGCACCCCAGGCCCAGCCCCGGGGAGCAGCTCTGTCGTAGGAGTGAAGCTCTGGCCAGCGGATGGTGCCTGTGAGGCCCGGAAGGTTCTGCTTCCCCCCCACCCGTGTCTGCAGAGTGTGAAGCCCTGCTGGGGTGGGGACAGGATGGGGCCTGGAGAGGGTTTCCCTGCCCGTGGATGTCCCTGCTGGCTCAGGGAGCAGGCCGGGTGCATCTCCGCAAGTCCCCAGTCCTGCCAGAATGCCTTCTGGGCACGGCGCAGCCTGGCACGGAGGATAGCGGGCGTGGGCCTCGGTGGCAAGGCTGGCCTTGGTTTGGGGCATCTTTTCCTTGCTGTGCTGGGAGGATCCAGGCTTGTTTTGCAAATGAGCCTTTCTCCCTCTGGCTAAATTTTATTTAGCGGAATGGCCCCCAAGTAGGAGAACTAAAAGAGAAATAATTTGGATTTCTTGTGACCAATAATTTGGATTTCAGGGATGCTCTGGGCGCCACGCACCCCCTGCGGTTTCAGAACTGCAGCGCCTCTCTGACACCCACTCCCGCAGTGAGCTTCGCCGGGGTTCGGGGTGTGCCTCTGTGCCGGCGTTGGGGACACGGCAGCCCTGCCCATGTCCCCTGCCTGGTGGTCACCGGGAGCTGACACGGCCCTGCCCATCCAGGGGTGGTTTTGTTAAACTTAGAATTTGTTGCCAACATCATAATCTCCAGATTGTCAGCTTCTCTTTGAAAATCGAAGGTTCTGGGACACATCGTTAGGAACCGAGAGGCAGCGACCTTTCGGGGGCACCTGCCTCCCTGTGGGTGACACCTCTGGGCACACGGAGGAGGCATCTGAGCCCAGGATCTCGCAAGAAGCAAGATGGAAACATCTGGAATCCCACTTGGTCCCCTGCCCCCGCTGCCCGGGGCCTGGAGGGGCTGCTCAGGCCGGTGGTCGCCCCTGACTGGGGCCTGGGAGGACAGTCCGCTGTTAGCCTGCTGAGAAAAGGGTCCCAGGGCCTTGTGGCTCCTGGATGTGGGATGACGGCCCACGCTGCTCTCTCGGCCAGATTGCGCCTCTGACGTCACCAGGCTGTCGGAGAGCTCTGTCCACGCTCTCTCTGTGGCGTGAAGAATCCCGGCGTGAGTAACAAGGACGCGGCAGATCAGAGGAGGTTCTGCATGCCTGGGAATGGCTCCGCGGTGCCGCATCCTTGTCCGTGGCAGGGCCGGCGCCGAAACACGGCCAAGGCCACTTTCTGTGCCCCGGAGCCCCGTGGAGACGGTCTGTGCGGCCAGGTGGGAGGCGCAGGGACACCTGCCGTGTGGCCCCAGTGCCCTGACAGCACAGCAGTGGTGCGCCTGGCAGGGAGCCCTCTCTCTGCACCTCCCCCAGGCCCGAGGTCCGTCCCCCAAAGGGGACAGCGGCCGTGTTCAGTGCTCAGGCCTCTGCCTTCTCTGGGCCGCGGTCACCGATGGAACAGGCCGTGCCTCCCGGTGGGAGACAGAAGGTGGGTCTTGATGTCCCACGTCCCCGAATGCCCAGAGCCCGGGACGGCCAGCTCACTCAGGACGCAGCACATACATCCCCCGGTGCACTTGCCGTCTGTCCCATCAGCCTCCGAACCCCTCGAAACGATATCTCTGAACATGTCCTCAGGACCGGCAGGAGAAAGCAAGTGGAGGGCGAGACGGGGAAATTGAATAGCATGTGGGTGTCTGGACACAAGAAGTTAAATCTAATGAAAATGTTATCCAGCCGAACCGAGAAATCAGAAGCGGGGCCTCGATCCCCGGCAGCAAGAACACAGTGAGAATGAAGCCAACCCTACTGCCTTTCCCACGGACCTTGTTGCCATGGAGACAGCCTTCCCGTGTCAACAACTCGGAGGCATCCAATCGGGCTCATTCATGCACTGAGAGGCACGTGGCAGGCGCCCCCGCCCCCACCCCGTCTCCATCACATGGTTTCTGAATAGGGTGACCACGCGGCCCGGGTTGCCGGGAGCGTCCCAGTTCCCACCATTGTCCAGGCAAATGATCGCAGCACCCGCCTGTCTCCAAGGTGACCTGTCTGGACAGCAGGCTGAATGGTCGCCCTTGTTGCTGGTCTTTACTGAGCCCTGAGCACGGCGCAGGCGAGCTGCCTGAGCCAGGCCGGCGGGGCGGGAGGAAGGGGCACCCCACAGGCCCCTGTGGGAGGCATTACCTTTGCCACCAACATGCCACTTCTACCGGCTCACGCAGCACCAGGCACCTCTTCCTCTGCAGAGAGAGCCAAACGCCGATCCTAGCGGGCACCCCCTGCACTGCTCCCGCCGTGACCCAGGCTCCAGCCCACGTGCCCTGTCCTCCTTCTAAAGTTACCGCCCCACAGAGCGAAGGACGCGGCCGCCGTGGCTGGGTGCCTTCCGGAGTTCTCCTTTAGGACCCATGAAGCCCCTCCCGAGTGGGCTTGGCGTTTCCGGGCAGAAGGGTCTCCCCCTCGGGGCCCTGGGCCCTGACCCGCCTCAGATGTCCTGTGGACACCAGCGAGCCAGAGTCCTAGGTGTGGGGCCCACTTCTCTGTGTGTCTTTAAAGCCCCTTAGGAAACAGTGACAGGTAGTCAGGTGAACCAGAGAGAGGCGCCCATTTTGCAGATGAGGAAACCGAGGCCAAGAGGCATCAAAGGCCTTTTACATCTTACGCACGTAAGGCCAGCACAGTCCGATCAGCCTGTGCCCCGCAGGCTCGCGACCTTTCTGGAGTCCAACCCCTCCTTCCCGCATGGCAGGCTCAGACGCTGAGCTGGGTCTGCCCCGCCCTGCAGTGCAATGCCCCCCGCCCTGCAGTGCAATGCCCCCGCCCTGCAGTGCAATGCCCCCGCCCTGCAGTGCAATTCCGCCCCGCCCTGCAGTGCAATGCCCCCCGCCCTGCAGTGCAATGCCCCCCGCCCTGCAGTGCAATGCCCCCCCGCCCTGCAGTGCAATGCCGCCCCGCCCTGCAGTGCAATGCCCCACCCTGCAGTGCAATGCCCCCCGCCCTGCAGTGCAATGCCACCCCGCCCTGCAGTGCAATGCCGCCCCGCCCTGCAGTGCAATGCCCCCCGCCCTGCAGTGCAATTCGCCCCCGCCTGCAGTGCAATGCCGCCCCGCCCTGCAGTGCAATGCCCCCCGCCCTGCAGTGCAATGCCCCCCGCCCTGCAGTGCAATGCCGCCCCGCCCTGCAGTGCAATGCCCCACCCTGCAGTGCAATGCCCCCGCCCTGCAGTGCAATGCCCCCCCCCTGCAGTACAATGCCCCCCGCCCTGCAGTGCAATGCCCCCCGCCCTGCAGGCAATGCCCCCCGCCCTGCAGTGCAATGCCACCCCGCCCTGCAGTGCATGCCCCCCCGCCCTGCAGTGCAATGCACCCCGCCCTGCAGTGCAATGCCCCCCGCCCTGCAGTGCAATGCCCCCCGCCCTGCAGTGCAATGCCCCCCGCCCTGCAGTGCAATGCCCCCCGCCCTGCAGTGCAATGCCACCCTGCCCTGCAGTGCAATGCCCCCCGCCCTGCAGTGCAATGCCCTCCCGCCCTGCAGTGCAATGCCCCCCCGCCCCACCCGCTCTGCAGTGCAATGCCCCCCGCCCTGCAGTGTAATGCCCTCCCGCCCTGCAGTGCAATGCCCCCCCACCCTGCAGTGCAATGCCCCCCCGCCCTGCAGTGCAATGCCCCCCGCCCTGCAATGCCCCCCGCCCTGCAGTGCAATGCCCCCCCGCCCTGCAGTGCAATGCCGCCCCGCCTGCAGTGCAATGCCCCCGCCCTGCAGTGCAATGCCCCCCGCCCTGCAGTGCAATGCCCCACCCTGCAGTGCAATGCCCCCCGCCCTGCAGTGCAATGCCCCCCCGCCCTGCAGTGCAATGCCCCCCGCCCTGCAGCGTAATGCCCCCCGCCCTGCAGTGCAATGCCCCCCGCCCTGCAGTGCAATGCCACCCCGCCCTGCAGTGCAATGCCCCTCGCCCTGCAGTGCAGTGCTACCACTACTGTGGGTCCACGTCAGGTGTGAACGATGTTAGCTTTGGGTGACAGCCAAGAGGAACTGCCCCTGGGCCCCGTCTCTGACTAGGTGGGTCCCCTCCCCACCCCCAGTGACTAGAAATCCAGGCAAGGAGCCCCGGTTTCAAAGCCAAATGCTGCCCCCGCAAATCCCACCTCCTCGGGGAGGACCCTTTCTTTGGGTTCACTGTCTTTCACAGACACTTACCGTCTCCTCCATGAACATGGCCAGGCTCCAGGAGCCCCAGAGGCCCAGGCTCAGCCACTGAAACGTGTTCCTGGCACGGGGTTCCCTCTCCCTTGCTGGCTCCGTGTCCTCGGGGGGCGGGCCCACCGCCGCTGCCGCCTCCCACCTGCTCCCTGCTCCCTGGGGCCCGGCCAGCTTCCTGTGCCCTGGGCTGAGTGGCCCAGCCAGCGGCCCCCACCCCCGTCCTGGCCACAGGGAGGACACTCACGAGGGGGGAGCCATGGGCTTGAGAGCGGGCCCTTCGGTCAGAGAGGGCAGGACACACAGGGGGGGGCAGTGGGCTGGCCCCTGTCTCCGGGTTCCCTGCACCGGCACCAGGTCCCCACCCCGTAAACTGACACCCTCCCTCTAGGAAGTGAGGTGAGCCTTGCTTTGAGCGGAAAGACTCAGCCTTGGGATGGGGCAGCACCCGTCATCCATCCAGGGATTCCTGCGTCCTGGGGGTGCAGGCTGGGAGACCTTGGGGGGTGGGCCATTCAGTGGAAAGAACCTGACTGTGCAAACCCTCCCACCCCCACTTCTTGGGCGAGTCACGTAACTTTCTGAGGTTTGGTTCTTAAATTAATAAATGGGACGATCATTCTTCCTCAAGGGGTCGTTGAGAGATTACAGATGTAATCTCTCTCTATCAGGGGCCCAGACTACCACAGCCTGGGCAGCTTCAATTAACTTTCTTAGAGAAATTAATTTTCTCGAAGCCTGGGAGCTGAGAAGTCCCAGCGCAAGGTGTGGGCGGGGCGGTTTCCGGCAGGGCCCCCCCTCCCCCGCCCCGTGTCCTCTCGCCCGCTCGCTGTGACCGCCCAGGGCCTTGCGGTGTGTACGCTCCTGGGATCGCCTCCTCTTCCTCCGAGGACATGAGTCCCGTTGGAGAGGGACCCACCCTCCTGACCTCACTTAACCTCGTTAACCTCCTGAAAGGCCCCGTGTCCAAATACAGTCACTTCGGGGTTGGGGCTTCAACCTCAGAAGTGTGTGGGCACACAGTTCTCTCCCTGCAGGGGGCCAGCAAAGCGTGACCTGGGCCCAGGCCTCGTCTGCCAGGGCTCCCTGCCCCTCCCCCGAAGCTGGGCCGGAGCAGCCGTGCCGAGAGGCCCACGGCTGCCAGCCGGCCCCACGTGGGGTCACCCACACCTTCGCCTGGCCCCTCCTCCAGATCTCAATTACTCGCGCACAGCGGTCGGCCGCCTCTTGGGTAAATTGTTCATCAGAAGATGCTCTCCAAAGCATGGCCACATGCTGTTGCCATTGATTTCGTTTTGATTATTCATATTAGAGGGAGCACCGCTGTCTGGCCGCGGGTGGTAATTAGGGTAAGTGTTGGGTACAGGCCAGGTTGGTGCGGGCACGGGCCAGTGGGTTCCCGTGACACCACCCGCCTCATCTCCGCAGACCGGTCCTCACACGGGGCCCGCCGCGGCAGCCAGCCAGAGCCAGCGTCCGGCCCCAGGTCTGTGGGTCCCCGAGCGGCAGGGGGCTGTGGCCGCTCCCATCCTGCGCAGGCCCATGGACGAGTCAGCGGGGCCCACACACGCCTGGTCCCAGCATTCCTGGGCGAACAGGTCCGCCTCCACCACCTGACCGCCAGGGACCCCGCCGGGCTGGAAGGCTCCGCATGTCCTCCAGGCGAGGTGGCCGACTGTGCCTGGAAATGAGGGGCCTGGTGGCCTCTACTGAGGTGCAGGGAGCAGAGGGGACCCATGCGACCCAGAGCCACCAGGAGGCTATTCTCTGGGCAATCCTTCTGTGTCCCGCCCCAGGGCGCGCGACCTTACCATCCATCAGGTGTACTTGGAGTGCGGTTACCCTTCTGCTGATTTGAGGAAGGTGGCAGGGAGGGGTGGGGACAGCGGAGTGTGTTTATCAACCGTCCTCTCACGGAGCGCTGTTCCCTACGGAAATCTCCTTTCCCGCTGATTCATTACGTGGCAGGAAGCAGAGCACGACATGTTAAAAGCCGTCCTGATAGTATTTGATATTCAGTCCTAACAACTCACCACCTCGGCAGAGGGGGCGTCTCCCCGACCCAGGGGGAGGGCGGCCATCTGCATATTGGATGTTCCGAGACAGTAGGTAATTTGCATTAAGCATCCAGAAATGCTCTGCCTGCAATCTGTCACCCTTCACTGGGTTTTTATTTTATAACCTTCACGACAGGAGGAGGGGAGGAAGAGCTGTGGCCGCACCCCTGTGGGGGCCGGAGCAGAAGCCTGGTCTGAGCCATGTCGTCAGGGAGATGCAGGGACCTGGTTGGGGGTGCCAGAGATGCCTGCCCTGGGAGACTGGGGATCCGCAAGCCCGCCCGCCCCCACGACCTCTGGATGAGGTGTGGCCATAAGGCTGGAGATCGGAGGTGGGGCTTTGCTCCCCAGGGGCGGGTGGGGGTTCGGAGAACACCTGGTCTGGTTCTGCAATGAGCAGTGAGCGGCTGTTCAACGTCACCAGGGCGTCTGCTCCAAGGGCACCTCTGCCCCCAGACCTGCAGCGCCCCAAGGACGAGGCTCAGGAGGAGCTGTGTGCGCCCCCTGACCGCGCACGAGGAGCTCCCGCACAGCTTCCGTCAAAGGCCTGGGCGCCGCCCCAGACCAGGACACCGGAATCTCCAGGCTGGGGCTAGGGACGGACGCTGGGACAGGCCCCTGTGTGTGTGAGGGGCAAAGTGTCCTGGAGTCCGGGGCTGTGTCCCCACTCCCGGTCTCTCTCCTCTCATCTGTAGAATGAGGGGCCTGGAAAATGTGCTCGGCCAAGGGGCCCAGGACAGAGGGACAGGCCAGGGGACCCTGACCCTCCCTCCGGCCTCAGCCATGTCAGATTCCCAGGGGAAAGGTTATTTGAGAAAAAGTCTCCACAGCTGTGATGAGGTCTGTGCACCCCTGTCCTGGCCCTTCCCTCGAGCTGCCGGGGACAAGGTGGCCTGAGCCCGCAGGAGCACGGGCCTCCTGGGCTGCTGGGGAAGCCCCCGAGGGACCCCACGGCAGAGGCTGCCCACCGCCACCCCTTGCGTGCGCCCATCCATAGCGCTCTGAACAGGCACACAACTTCAGATCCGGGATCCAGACCGCTCAGAGCTTGGGGACAGAACCATCAGCTCCGCCCTCATTCCCTTGGTGACCCACCGGAATCCAAGACCCTCTGGGACCGGGACCACGGCCCCTGGAGGAGCCTCATCAGGATGGAGCACAGGGCAGGGACCGTGAGCGGACACCTGGGGCAGGTGCGCAGGGCAAGAGAGCAGCGCCCACCAGGGAGTCCTGGCAGATCAGAGCCCTCACACGTGGGGTTTCTTTGCAAAACCACTGACGTTCCCCTAAAGGCACGGACACGGAGCAGAGGCGTGAGGTCGACGCCGGGGAGCTCTCCCCACACATCCCGGTGCCCAAGGTGGAGCCATCTGAGGATTTCACAGCAAGAATCCGCAGGCGCAGAGCCTCAGCCAGCTGCAGGGCAAGGCCAGTGTCTCGTGTGTATGTCACCGTCTTCGCCGTCATCACCATGAACGGCGGTGACCGCAGCAGCTCTTCGTCCGGTACACACACACGCTGGGAGGTGGGTCAGGTTTCCTCCTAGCCACGGTGTCGGGCAGATGCCATTATGTCCCCGTTGTACAGATGAGGAAACTGAGGCTCAGAGAGGTTTACAACCTGCTCAAATTTACACAGCAAGTAAAGACCAAATTCTGGACTCAAATCGAGGTGTGAATTGGACCCAGCTCCTACACGCTGTGTAGACTGTCTCCTTGTGCATCTGTGTCCTGGAGCCCTGCACAGACGGGGCAGGTGACTTGAGCGGTGACATCTCCTTCCCCGGGTCCCTTGAGAGAAGTTCAGCTGAAGGAGAAAGGAATTGTTCTCGCATCGGCAAAGCCCCTGGCCTCTCGGCCAGGCCGTGACTCGGAGCCTGCTCCTCCTCCCAGACCACCTGCTCCCCCCACCCCCTCTCAGCAGCCTGGGTCCCTCTGGAGCCCAGGAGCTGTGGGCTCAGTGCCTCTGGAACCCGGCCCCGCCAGAGCCGCCAGAGGGAGCCGGGCGATGCCGTGTGCCTGGCCTGCCAGCCTGGGCTCGGCCCCTCCCGGCCGGTGCGCTCCGCTGAGAGAGAGCGGGCATGAACTGTCAGCACACCCAGCGAGGCGGGTCGGTTTGTTTGAGTTCCAGCCCATCCTGCCAAGCAGGTGGGGAAGACAGCCCACGGCCGTTCGGGCCCCCACTCCAGCACCAGGGGCAGCAGAGGCCCAGGTCAAGGAGGGTTGAGCCAGAAACCCCACGGCAGCCATGGAGGTGGCCAGCCATCAGTGGGCATGCACTGGCCAGGGTGTGGGCAGCCCCTGAGGCCGCGAAGTCTGGCGAGAGCAGCATGCTAAAGCACATGCTGGGACCCCACCCTGATCTCCTCTCGGGGTCTCCACAACCTGCAGTCTCTTCCACTCCAGGACCCCTGCAGCGCCACCCTGGTGCACTTGGACCTGGGACAACCGAAGCAAATCTCTGGGTAGTCCACGCATCCTGACTGCGTCCCAGGGAAGGGCGGGTGGAGGAAGAGCAGGGAGCCTCCGGGGTCTGGTGGGGCAGCCGGGCGCACCCTCTGCCTCCTCATTTGTCCCTAGAGCCAGCTTCCCGGCAGAGTCGGTCCCCCACCCAGACCCTCCCCCGCACCCGTGGCCTCTAACCATCCCGCCTCTGTCCCCCCCTCCCCCAGTCCACGGCATCAAGTGGACCTGCAGCAACGGCAACAGCAGCTCGGGCTTCTCGGTGGAGCAGCTGGTGCAGCAAATCCTCGACAGCCACCAGACCAAGCCACAGCCACGGACCCACAACTGCCTGTGCACCGGCAGCTTGGGTGAGCGGGGCGAGCGGGGCGAGCGGGCTCCGGGCGGGCAGGCGGGCGCCACGGGCCCGGGCACAGCTCCCCTCCTCAGGGGTCGCTGTGATGCCCAGTGAGGGAAGGAGGTCAGCCCGGAGCCGGGCAACTGCCCAGCGCCCAGGACAGACTCACCCTCGTCCTGCCCCACCCGCTGGCGAACCGCCCACTCTGGGCAGAAGACGGCAGTTTCTAGGGCGGCAGCTCCCCTAGGGGGCAGCAGAGTTAGGGGGTTGCATGGGAGTGGGGCTCCAGGGTTCTGTCCACCCACCACAGTGCCCTCCAGGCCTCCAGTGCCCCTGGGCGCATCAGCAGGAGGCCCAGGTCCCGGCACTGGACCAGCCTCCTCAGGGAGAGCAGACCTGAGTCACTGGGACCACTCCAGCCAAACCTCTGCCTTGAACCTGTCTCCCTCCGCCCAGAACTCCTGTCCCTCACTCTCCGTCCTGACGTCTCTCTTTCTGACACTGGCATTTGCTCTTTGAAACGTGGCTCTCTGCTCCCCGAGCCGCCGTAATTCGGTGTCTCCATGAGCGGGTCGCGTCACTTCTCGGCAAAGTCTCCGTGCATTTAGGAATCTTGATGGCAAGGCTGTGACGGGGTCCGGGGAGAACTCACCCTTTTATCAAAAGCAAAGTGACCCTTATCAGATGGGCGGAAATGATGATGGCGTGGGGCGAGACGGCAAGGAAAAGCCGCCTGGCGTCCCGGCGGGCCTGAGCCCTGGTGCTAGAGCCCAGAGACGCCGGGCCGGGGGCTCCCTCCTCTGCCCTGAGCCGCGAGCCTTGCCGTGCTGTAGAGAGACTTGTCCCCATAAAGAGCTGAGGACAGGCCCAACTAGCCAAACAGAAGATAGTGACCCCCAAATACCTTTTGGCCTCCGGAACAGAGTCTGGGCTACCCTTTGGTCCTGGGACCCGAGAGCTAATTCAGAGAGAGTGCCTTGCTCTGCAGGTCCCCCTCCACCGCTGGCTCCCTGTCCCGGGGGGCTCCCGAAATACCACAGGGCCTGAGCAAGTGGCATGGAAACTCCCAGGGGGCAGAGAGAGGGACCCGGCCACCACCCAGGGCTGAGCAACGGCCCCTCCCCCAGGCTGCTCGTAGGTGGGAGGGTCCCTGGAGAAGGGAGCTCTCTCCATCCTCTGCTCCCCCACCTCCCACGTCCTGGGGCACTACTGACACTGTTTGAAAAGTGAGTCCAGAAAAAAAGTCCCTGGTCTGGAGGATGTTGACACAGGCCTGTGACCGCCCCGGGCCTGGGGTCAGTGGGCCCCAAACCCTGAGTGACTGCGCAGGCCAGCCCCAGGGGTTCAGTGGCCTGCTGAGGCCCCGGGGTGGGGCTTGGCCAGGTCCCAGCCGCTCAGACAGGGTCCACCACAGCCCCAGCTCTGACTCTCTCTTTGTGTGTGTGTGTGTGTGTGCGTGCACGTGTGGTGCGTGTGGGTGTGCATGCCTGTGTGCGTGTGTGCACATGTGTGTGTGCACGTGTGTGTGGCCATGCATGCCTGTGGGGGTGTGCATGCCTGTGTGCATGTCTATGCATGTGTGTGTGCATGTGTGTGCGTGTGTGGGGGCGTGCATGCCTCTGCGTGTGTGTGGGCGTGCATGTGTGTGCATGTGTATGTACATGTGTGTGCGTGTGTGTGCGTGTGTGTTGTGCTTCCGATCCCTGCAGGAGCGGGCAGCAGCGTGCACCACAAGTGTAACAGTGCCAAACACCGCATCATCTCGCCGAAGGTGGAGCCGCGGACGGGGGGCTGCGGGGGCCACGCGGAGGTGCAGCACAACGACGTGTCAGAGGGCAAGCAGGAGCCGAGCCACGGCAAGGGCTCGGGCCGCGAGAAGCGGAACGGCAAGGTGGCCAAGCCCGCGCTGCTGCACCAGAGCAGCACCGAGGTCTCCTCCACCAACCAGGTGGAGGTGCCCGACACCACCCAGAGCTCCCCCGTGTCCATCAGCAGCGGGCTCAACAGCGACCCCGACATGGTGGACAGCCCCGTGGTCACAGGCGTGTCCAGCATGGCGGTGGCCTCCGTGATGGGGAGCTTGTCCCAGAGTGCCACGGTGTTCATGTCCGAGGTCACCAACGAGGCCGTGTACACCATGTCCCCCACCGCCGGCCCCAACCACCACCTCCTCTCGCCCGATGCCTCTCAGGGCCTGGTCCTGGCCATGAGCTCCGACGGCCACAAGTTCGCCTTCCCCACCACGGGCAGCTCGGAGAGCCTGTCGATGCTGCCCACCAACGTGTCCGAAGAGCTGGTCCTCTCCACCACCCTCGACGGTGGCCGGAAGATTCCAGAAACCACCATGAACTTTGACCCCGACTGTTTCCTCAACAACCCAAAGCAGGGCCAGACGTACGGGGGCGGAGGCCTGAAGGCCGAGATGGTCAGCACCAACGTCCGGCACTCGCCGCCGGTGGAGAGGGCCTTCAGCTTCACCACCGTCCTCACCAAGGAGATCAAGACCGAGGACACCTCCTTCGAGCAGCAGATGGCCAAAGAGGCGTACTCCTCGTCCGCGGTGGCCGCGGCGTCCAGCTCCCTCACCCTGACCGCGGGCTCCGGCCTGCTGCCGTCGGGCGGCGGCCTGAGCCCCAGCACCACCCTGGAGCAGATGGACTTCAGTGCCATCGACTCCAACAAGGACTACACGTCCAGCTTCAGCCAGACGGGCCACAGCCCCCATGTCCACCAGACCCCTTCCCCCAGCTTCTTCCTGCAGGACGCCAGCAAGCCCCTCCCCATCGAGCAGAACGCCCACAGTAGCCTGAGTGACTCCGGGGGCACCTTCGTGATGCCCACGGTGAAAACAGAGGCCTCGTCGCAAACCAGCTCCTGCAGCGGCCACGTGGAGACGCGGATAGAGTCCACCTCCTCCCTCCACCTCATGCAGTTCCAGGCCAATTTCCAGGCCATGGCGGCGGAAGGGGAGGTCACCATGGAGACCTCGCAGGTGGCCGAAGGGGGCGAGGGCCTGATCAAGTCCGGAGAGCTGCAGGCCTGTAGCTCGGAGCACTACCTGCAGCCCGAAACCCCCGGGGTGATCCGCAGCACGGGCGGCGTCCCCATCCTCCCGGGGAACGTGGTGCAGGGACTGTACCCCGTGGCCCAGCCCGGCCTCGGCAACGCCTCCAACATGGAGCTCAGCCTGGACCACTTTGACATCTCCTTCAGCAACCAGTTCTCCGACCTGATCAATGACTTCATCTCCGTGGAGGGGGGCAACGGCACCATCTACGGGCACCAGCTGGTGTCGGGGGACGGCGCGGCGCTCTCCCAGCCCGAAGACGGGGCCCGCGCCCCCTTCGCCCAGGCGGAGATGTGTGTGCCCTGTTGCAGCCCCCAGCAGGGGAGCCTGCAGCTGAGCCGTGCCGAGGGCGGGGCCAGCACCATGGCCTACATGCACGTCGCGGAGGTGGTCTCGGCCTCGGCTCAGGGCACCCTGGGGATGCTGCAGCAGAGCGGACGGGTGTTCATGGTGACGGACTACTCCCCAGAGTGGTCTTACCCGGAGGTAAGCGACGGCCGCCATCACCCCACCTGCTCCACCCGCTCACCTCCAGCCTGCGCTGAGGGAAGCTCATTTGCATGTGGCTTTCCAGCCGGAGTCGTCCCCTCCCTCGGTCCCCGGGTCACTTGAAATACCTCCGCCTGTGCTCAGTCTTCATCACAGCGAGTAGCTTGACAATCGGGTCCCCTCGGAGGTCAGGTGGCCCTCCTGCTCCAGCCAGAGCAGCTGTCACCGGGCTCATGCGTTCACCTGTCACCTCTGTTTTGCTTTGCTGTGGGGAGCGGGGGTGGGGGGACCCGAGAGCTGGTAGGGGGGAAAAAAAACACACCCATTGCTCTGATCTGCTCTACTAAACAAAACGAAAACAAACCACTTCCCAGGAAATGAAGAGAGAGGGTACAGCTTCTGAGTAGCCATCAGTAAGACGGGGTGAAATCTGGCCTCTAGAAAATCAAGGCGTGTTCTTTGACCCAGGACCTCCCGTCGTCGGCTGCCCCCACCCAGTCTCAGATGACACCAGGAGGCTGGCTCCAGAGCAGGAACACCCAGTGGGCCACGGTGGCACCGGGTTCAAGGAGTCTTTGCTTTTTCTCCCACTAGAATGACGTAGGGAAGGAGCGTGGCCGAACTTTTCTGCTGCGTACTGACTCCCCCAGCCCTCCGGCCAGGCGCCTGGGGCCCCGATTGGCCCTTTCTCCCCAGCTGGTGGCTGCTCCCGGCTCCCGGGGTGCTTGTGCCATGGTCCCTAGATGCCAGGGCAGGGGTTGCTGCCCCGGACGAGGGAGGGGTGCTCTTGAAAGACCCTGAACCTCATGGGCCACCTTAACTAAGGCAGTGGCTCAAGCGGTGCGTGCACCTTCCAGACCCGGGCGCGGCAGGACACCCTGGGATGAGCTCCAGTGTAGGGCTGGGCGGCGGGGTGTCCCGAGAGGTGAAGTGCTTCTCGGAGCTGGTCTCTGCTCGAGTCCCCCCTGGGAGGGGGGACAGTGGTAGAGGGCACGTCTCAGGGGCTCTGCTGGGTGTGACTTCAGGCTTCACCTCTGCGATTCCGTCCCCTCGCCTCTGAGATGGGTTGTAACAGCACCTGTCTCAGGCGCGGGCAGGAGTGGTCTTCGGCCCAAAGTACGTCATCAGTGAATATTGGTCACGATTCCTTGGCCATCACAGCTCATGGCCCACTGTCTTCCTTTTCCACGTCCTCCTGCCGTGGCCGTGGAAAGAGGCCACTCACTGGCTGACCGTGTACAACCCTGGCGGGGTGCCCTAGACCGTGGGCCTCGGTGTCACAGTCATGAGCAAGAGGCTCACGCCTGCTCGGCCTCCTCCCTCATGGAAAAGCCCAGACAGAATCTGTGTGCCAGGCCCCAGCTCTCAGACGCCGCACCAGCCTTTGCACAGGAGCGTCCTGCAAGGACAGCAGGCGTCTAGGCAGCGGCTTGTGCCGGGCGCTGTGTGTGCAGGGCATCCACAGAAGCCCTCAGGTGTCAGGCTGCAGGGGAGGAGTCTGGATTCCACGCCTGGCCCGGCGCGCACCAGCGGTGACCTTGGCAGGGCGCTGCCCTTCCTGCCGCTGCCCCCATGGGGAGAGTGAGGACAGAGTAGAGCGCCCAGGAGGCCCCTGTCTCCTGTCCCCCCTCTGCTTCCCTCACTGCCCCCCAAGACTCCAGAAGGTTCCACTGGTTTCCCTTGATGAAGCTCAGACTCCATGAGCGACATGGACCTCGGTCGCACTCTCCCGACACCCACCACCTTCCCCCAGGGTGAAGGGTCAGCTCAGCCCAGCAGCTTGTCCCCACCCCACCCGTGGGCGTGAGAGAGCAATTCAGAGGGAGAGGGAAGGGACAGGGGACTGGGCTGCAGTGAGGTCAGGGCCGGGGTCGCTGTCCGCTGTCTTTAGATCTGCCACAGAGACTTGGCTCTCCGGGCATCAGTTTTCTCATCTGTACATGGCTGAGAGGGGCAGCCTCCCGGGCCCTCCAAGTCCTAGGACCTGAGAGATTTGCTCCTTGGGACACTTTGAGGCTCCCTGGAGCCTGGGTCCTGCAGACGCTGAAGGACGGGAGGAGGAGCCCTCTCCCGGGGCCTCAGCCCGGGTGTGCAGTCCTCGGCCAGTCCAGGCCCGCACTCAGGCCTCCTCGGGCCCCGGGCCTGAGGAGGGGCCCAGCAGGCCTGGCCCCTGGGCTCTGCGCGTGAGTTGCGGCCTGCAGATCCCGGAGCTGTGCCTGGGAGAGCGGCAGTTCGGCAGCTGGCCACGTGAGGGCGGCACGGGAACAGGAACGGGTGGTGGTCTGGTTGCCTCCAGAGGGAGCGTCCAGCCCTGGCTTCCCAGAAGCCCTGGGTGATTCCAGCTGCCCGGGAACAAAAGCAGCCCAGACTCCGTTTGATTGGAAAATGCACAGAGCCTCCCAGCTGGACCCTTTGGGGCCCGTGTGGCCGAACGGAACCTCTGCAGAGGCTCCAGGGCCCCACCCCCTCCACTGTCCCCCGTCAGCAGCAGGGCCACCCCCTCCTGGGTTCTCCTGCAGGAAACAGCACCTCCTCTCCTGACCCTCCCCTTCAGCCCCTGGCTGGCATGCTCGCCCCCCCCCCCCCTTCTCCACGGGCAAGAGGCCTGCTTGCTGACTGCATCAGGGGCCTGGCTCTAGCCAAGTCTGCCAGGCTCGTGGAAAGACACACAGGCCTGGGGCACTTCCTAGTCTGTAAATGCGGGGTCAGGCTAAACAGATGCTCAGCATCCCGGCCCAGCTCTAAAACTCAGGGGAGCCCGGGCACCCACTTTGCAGGGATGCTGAGGCTGGGGCCATCTTGCTGTCTCTGCTCAGAGGCTCCAGCCCTCCCACTTCTGTAGGTAGCCCCCACTTCTGTGTTGTGTTCACCTCTTCACCCCAGCTGCGGCTGGTCACTGACACACACACACACGCGCACACACACACACGAGGTGCCCCTGTGCCCCGGATCTGCCCTAGGTGCATCGGAAATCTGGGTCCTCCCTCTCAGGACTCCCAGGAAACAGCGACCTCAGATGGCATCTGCCGCTCCGTCCCCTCCCCCAAGCCCTCTGCGTCATCTTTCACGGGCGCTGCTGCGGCATCAGGCAGGGGAGGCTGCGATCAGAGCCTTCAGGTGCCCGCGTCACCTCGGCTCAGCGCAGGAGGCGAGCGTTGCCATGGCAGCCGTCCCCTGCGCGGAGGGATGCTGAGCGCATCCCGCGGCCGTGTCCATGGAGAAGGCCTGCTGTTCTCATCATCCCCGCGGCCCTTTCTTCCCCACAGCAGCGCTGGCTTCGTGCTGGCAGCTGGCGACCGCGTTCTTTTTCCTTCCCCTTCTTCAAACGTGTAACTGTCGGTGGCCTTTTCGAGCCGCTGCCCTTCCACTTCCCAGGAGCCGGGAGGAGGCTGCCCTGAGCTGGCCTCCGGTGCTCCCAGGTCCTGCCTGGGTCTGGGGCAGCCTCCCCGCCCGGCACTCGCCCCAGCCCCGCCACCCGGACAGAGTCCATCTCCCTGTGGAGCCACGTGTCAGAACAGAGGAGTGTAAGGCCAGAGGCCCCTCGAGATCAGATGTCACCAGAGAGGCTGGGCCACTTGCCTGAGAACACACAGCCACTGAGGGACGGGGCAGGCCTCCTGCCTTTGGCTCCGGTCCTGTGCTCCCTCCACACCCTGGTTGCCTGGCTGTCAAATGACTTCTCCGAAACTAGCCCAGAGGGAGGGTCCCTTCCACAGTGGACTGTGGGAGTCCCCTCCACCTCATCCCTCGAAGCACCCCCTCCTGCTGCTGATGCCCAAAGCCATCATGGGGCCAGGTCTGGGTCAGGAACATTGTGGGAGCCTCAGGAACAAGCCCCGTGCTGCGTCTGGGGTCCCTCCAGGGCCTGAGTGACAGCAGAGGAGTGTCTCGCTGGCCTGGGGCAGCAACAGGAGAGGTGGGGGCAGGAGGACCGTGGGTCCCACACTCCTCACCCCCTCCACCGCGCCAGACTCCAGTAGGGGTGCCTTTGGGCCTTCTCCAGCCCAGTCGCGAGGTGACACCCTCCACCCCGTCCTGGGCAGCTCTTGGTCCCCTGCTGGGGAGGGCGAATGGAGCCTGGTGGGCCCTCCCCAGGAGAGCCAGAGAGGCCCGCACCCCTGCCCTCGGTCCCCCCGCCCAGGACAGCCACCTCCACACCCTACCTGGCCCCCTTGGCGGTCGGAGCCCTGATCGAGCCCACATCAGACGTGACACCATGCAAGGCAATGACTCGCTGAGCGGGGACAGGGGCCGTAGAGTAGGGCTGACCGGGCCTGGCCTGGCAGGTGCCGGCAGGAAGGCAAGGAGGAGCCTCCCCTTCCCTGCGCCCTCCTGCTCCTGGTGCCTCCGGGCCTAGGGGGTGGGGCCCTTTGCCCTTCAGCTGAGCAAGGTCATCCAAGCCCCTACCCAACCCCTTTCCCAGCTGCCCCCCCCCCCCCGTGGAGCAGCTGCAGCCCAGCCAGGCTGCCCGCGTGGCAGTGCCCGCCTGTGCCGTCGGGTGCAGCAGGGGCCAGCGTGACCATGCGGATGGCAGTGCAAACAAGTGTCCTTGCCGGCTCAGCACAGAGGCAGCGGGCGGAGACCCACCCTATTCCCGACCCCGGCTCTAAGCCCCTCTCCAGCCCAGGGCACCCCCTGTTTTCTGTTTCTGCCGTCTTTCTCTTTGCTTCTTCATCCAGCCCCGTTCCCTGCCCCCACCACACCCTGGGGGTCCGGGGGCTCCTCTCCCCTCCCCTCCCCAGGACGTCCAGTGTCTGCGGTGCCGCTAAGATGCTCAGGCCTCTTTCCCACACCCGAGGCCCCTCAGTCCGCCCACAAGCCCTTCCTCTCCCACTTCCTTCTAGGGGACCCGCCTGGCCAGTTCTCAGGGGCTTCAGGGGCTGAAAAGGTCTGAAAAACCCTGTGCCCAGAACAGAGAGTGACACAGGAGGGGTCAGAGGTCAGAACTGCCCCCGGCCCCCGTGCCGGATGCCAGCTCAGGGAGGCCTCTGGAGACCCCAGGGGACCAGGGCGACCCTGAAACAGTGGTTCTCAAAAGCCAGGGCTTCCCCACAGAGGCCTGCGTCCCTCGTCCCCCAGCCCCACCCCCGCCTGGGCGTCTGACCCTCACCCTGCCTCTGTCCCCTCCAGGGAGGAGTGAAGGTTCTCATCACAGGCCCGTGGCAAGAAGCCAGCAATAACTACAGCTGCCTGTTCGACCAGATCTCAGTGCCTGCGTCCCTGATTCAGCCCGGCGTGCTGCGCTGCTACTGCCCAGGTGAGCCCCCGGCGTGGGCGCCTCCCGCCCCCTGCCGCTGGGAAGAAGCTGGTCCGCGACCGGCTGTGACGGCGGCGTCTGTCCTGGCCCATGGGCCATGTGGACAGGGCAGGGACAGGCACACCTGGCCGGGGGGACTGGTGCACCCAGGCCTGGCCACCGCGGGGGGCTCTAACCTCCCCCACCTGGGGGTAGAGCGGCCCCACAGGAGCTGCCTGGGGTCAGAGGCCACCTTGCAGCAGGGCAGACCTGCCTCCTGCCCGCGTGCCCCATGGCCCGAGCCATGGGGTCCACGGGGTCAGTCCCCTGGGGCACAGAGCAGGTCAGAGAGGGATGGAGAAGGCCCGGTGGGGGAGGGGAACATCAAACTAAGAACAACCCACACAAACCCTGGAGGTCTGATGACGCCCTACCCTGCCCCCAAGAGAGGGCACTGCCTGGGATCTGCCTCGGGGTTCGGGGGCAGGAGCCCCGCGTGCTGCCCCTCAGGGCTTCGTGGGCGTCACTAGCGTGGTGGCCTGTCTGACCACTCATCCTCGGCGACCTCCCAGTGGCCTGGCAGCGCGTGTGGGCAGGGTTTGTCAGTCTCCCCAGGGCTGGCAGAGTGCCCGGCACGGCACAAGGAGCACGTTGTTTAGAGCTCGCTCTCCGTCCCCTGGGCTGGCCCCTCACCCCCAGTAGCCCCGGGGATGGCCTGCCCTACTTGCCCAGGCAATGAACAGACACAGACAGGGAGGTGGGTGGCAAGGGTGGAGGGTGCCGTCTGTGTTATCCGAAGCTGGGGGCTTACAGAGCAGAGAGGACGCGCTCCGTGCAGGCTGCGGACCAGGAGAAGTGGGGTAGGGTCCCCAGGGCAGCAGCGGAGCTGGCTGGTGCCCGGGCCAGTTTCCACCCGGGCTGATCCAGCCTGTGCCTTGGGCCGCCCGCTGTCTGCCGCCAGAGACCTCACCATCCCCCCAACCTGGGCTCCTGAGCTCACAGGGAAGGTTCTACCTCCTCTCTCTCCATCTCCATGCAGAAGGCTCCAGGGCTGGGCTCCCATGTTTAGCCCCTCCTGAATTCAGGGAGCCCGGGCTGGTGTCCCCGCGGGCCCTGCCCCCACCGGCTGCCTGGCTTGCCCCTGGGACCCACTCTGCCCCCTCCTCCTGGCAGCCCTGCCCGGCCTGGATCCCCGCCATCGAATGCCGGGGGCCGGGCCAGCCTGTCCCAGCTGAGGGCTGCGTGTGGCCAGTACACCCCCACCCCTGCCGAGGGGCTCAGGGAGAGGGCAGCCTGTTATTAAGCTGTCCACTTATCACCTGCTGCGGGAACAGGACTCGCCGGGACTATAAATAGACGCCACTTCCTCTACCTGGCTCTTGCCTGGCTGAGAACCCAGACCTTGCCTGTCCCAAGTTATCTGACCCTCCAACAAAACTGGCCTCGGCGTGCCCTCTGGATGGTGCCCCAGGCCAGGACCTGGCAAACCCTGGGGCTGGGTCAGTCACACTGCAGTGCAGCCCGGCTCAGCCCGTCACCATCCGTGTGACCAGCTCGGTGGTGACGTCTCTGGGCCTCAGTTTCTGCATCTTTAAAAACCTGCCAGGTGGGGGAGAGTACGAGGTGAGGGACGGGCCCCGGAGCACCTGGCCCGCACGCTGCTCCCCAGCAAGGCCTTCGCCCCTGCTTCCCGCGGGGCTGTGGGAGACAGCACCCGGCTCTCGGGTCTCAGCCCGCAGCCCTGGTCCCAGTCCCCAGACTGCATCTTGGACCAGGGACACCAGGGGACGAGGGCCACAGCCTCCAAGGCAGACCCGCTGCTGGGGCCCCGCTCTGGTACAGCCAAGCACAACGGGTCCCCTTGGGACATCTCGCTTTGGGGCCCGAATCGAAACATGCCACTGTGAGACAGCTCTGGGTGTATCCCTTCATTCACCCCATTCATTCGTTCATTCCTCAAATAGTCTGCCGGGGCTGGGTAGGTGCCTGGAGCCGACGTTACCCCAACCCTGACCGCGAGGGGTGCTGCTGGCTGCTGAAGGGATCGTCCCTCGCCCCCCGACGGACTTGAGGGAGCTACAGCTGAACTCGAAGAAGGAACATTTGACGGCTGAGCCCAACCAGCCTCACCGAAAAGAAGGCTCAGAGGCCGCTGAGCACCTGGCCACTGTGGGGGCTGGAATGACCTGGGAAGACGGGCGCACCGGGAGTGAGTGGGGGAGGGGCACGGGGAGCACAATGACCGCTCCCCACCAGCCTGGCACACCTGCCCAGGCAAAATGGGGGAGGAGATTCAACCCTGACCAAGAGCACGGTTCTGGGCCGCCCACCGCCGCCGCCGGGCGCAGAGGGCACACGGGCAGAGGTCTGTCTCCTGCGGGTTCCCACGGGGCTCCGAGGCTGGCAGGGAGCAGGCGAGTCAGGGCGCTGGGACGGGTGAAGGAGGACTTGGGCTGAGGAGGGGCAGCCAGGCTCAGGAGAAGAGAGAGGAGCCACCACCAGGAAGACGTTGCGTTGGGGCTCCTGGAGCCCCACCCTGGGTGCCGGGAAAGCCACCAAAAAGCAAGTGACGAAATTCAGAATGCGAGCGAAAGCTCTGTGTGTGGAGGTGGTCCCTTCCACGGCCACTGAGCGGCCACCACAGGCCAGGCGCTGACCTTGGCCCTGGGCACAAGGAGGAGGTCAGGACAGACCCAGGCCCAGCTCTCATTCCGCTGCAGGAGACGAAAAAACAAAGGAGGGAACAAAGAACCAAGATCACAGGACACTGAAAACGGCACCGCGGGCAAGGAACTTGGGCAGAGGACGGTTCCTGTGAAGAGACGGCGGGGGGGGGGGGGGGGGGGGGGCCTTGGCCGGGCCTGAAGCTGGGACCTGAATGCTGAAGCGGAGCGAGTCGGGGGAGGGGTGGGGGAAAGCATCCAGGCAGAGGGCAGAGGCAGTGCAAAGGCCCTGAGGCAGGCAGAGGAAATATGAAGGCGGGGGGAGTACAACATGGCCAGGTTGGAGAAGACAGCAGGGACCAAAGTGTGTCCATCCTTCTAAGTCATGGGAAGGAGTTTGGTTTGGTTTTACTTGCACTGGGAAGCCATTCGTTTCAAGTGGGGAGAGACTTGATGACTCTGGGGTCTGGCCAGTGTGGCCCAGTGGTTGAGTGTCGACCCTGCACCAAGAGGTCGCCAGTTCGATTCCCAGGCAGGGCACACGCCCAGGTTGTGGGCCCGATCCCCAGTGGGGGGCCTGCAGGAGGTGGCCAGTTGATGTTCTCTCTCATCAGTGTTTCTATTTCTCTCTCCCTTTCATTTTCTCTCTTTCTAAAATCAATAAGGAAAAAAAAAATTAAAGATGGTTCTGGGCACGTGGGAGAGTGGACCACAGGGAGCGAGACCAGCAGGGAGCCACCGGAGGCTGCAGAGGGGTGACCTTTCCTGGCATAAGGAGGAGGCCTTCTGGGCAGTGCACCCCACTGGTTCAATGTGGGAGCCCCGACTCCATCCCGGCAGGCACGGGTCTCGGGCGAGCTGAGGTTGTCCTCAGCAGAGGCTCATGCCGGAGTTTGAGCAAGAAATGATGGCAGCTTGGCCAGTGTGGTGGCCGTGGAGATGGCCAGACGTGGACGGACCTGGGACTCGCTGGCAGACTGGCTGGGGGGAGGGAGTGTCCAGGAAGCACCGTGTGCTGGGCCTGCAGGAGCGGCCGCTGGGCCGGGCCCCAGGAGTCCTCTCCGTGCACCTCTCAGGGAAGGAAGGGGACCGTTGACTCTGCCACCGTGCCAGCGGCACACAGGTCCGGCGGACGCCAGGAGGCGGTAGAGGGAGAGCAGCAGTCGAGGAGGACCCTCCGCGGGGACATTGGTACAGAGAGACCTGGAGCTCCCCAGGGGCCGGCTGGACAGGAGGCTCGCGACGAGGAACGGAGCTGGGCGGGCTCAGAGGGTGTGTGTGTTGACAGGCTCCTCTCCAGAGCAGGCCAGCAACCGCAAGCGGGAGATCTGCCCGCGGTGCTGTCAGGGCCCCCGAGGTCTTGGACGCGGCCGGAGATTCCTACCCAGAGAGGCTCCCGGGAGGCCCTCGGGGTCCCGCGCCCACCGTGGAGCCAGCTGGCTCCGCTGTGGTCTGGAGCTGGGGACCACACCAAGGTGCAAAGCACAGGGGGACCTGCTGGTCACCCTTGGGCGGGGACTTTCTGAGGACCTGCTGGGGACGATGGCGTGGTACCCCCGCCTGGGATGGACAGAGGCCGCCGGTCAGTGAGCTGGAGTCCCCACAGGGGTGAAGTGTACAGGACCAGCCTCAGAGGGAGCCTTACTCCGCCCTGGGGAGCAGCTGACTTGGACGGCTTCCCCATCTGTGAGCTTCTGAAACCCAGCAGGGCAAACAGTAACACGATCCCCGTGTGCGTCCTCCCTGGAAGTCTGTCCTGGGAGGCCCTGGGCACTGGCACCCGCCGTTCCAGAAAAGCCCGACGCCTCCCAGGGGACAGGGCCTGGCGGCCGGGCAGCCCGCCTGCACACCCACCACTGGCCCCCAGGCCATGTCGGGGGGCACGGCCCCTACGACTGCAGCGGGAACCCGCAGCAGCAGCCTCACCCCCAGAATGGAACGGGGCTCCTCAGGGCCGGGCTTGCCCCTCGCCGACAGTGCGAGCGTCCTGCTCGTCCCTCACACAAGTGTCTTCCCTGAGCCTCTGTGGGGCCAGAGCAGCTCAGGAGGCCCACCCGGGCCTGCCTCCGCCAGCTTCTGCCCAGGCGCTGGAGGGAGCCCGGCCTGCACCCCCCGCTCAGCACCCCGGGCCCAGAAGCTCTTGCTGTCCTCGGGAGGCAGAAGAACTAAAAATACATGGAAGGCCGTGCTCAGTGAGTCAGGACAAGCTTGTAGGAAAAGGGAAAACAGAAATAACCACAAAGGAGTCTGAGCCCTGCCCAGGGTGAATGGGACAGGGGGACAAGTCATCCAGCAAGGGGCGGGGAGGGGGCGGACATTCACTCCCTCGCTCATTCATTCTTTCATTCACTCATTCATTCAGCAAGTCTGCCCTGAGCTCCCAGTCCCTGCACTCGCCAGGGAGCAGAGGAGCGAAGAGACCATTGTAATACGGGGCGTGGGATGACCCCGGCGCCTGGCTGAGCCTGGGGTCCCGAGAAGGCCTCCAGGAATGAGCAGGCACCGGCTGGGCTCACCCAAGGAAGGGCCCTCGGGAGGGGCCCTCCAGGTCCTTGATGGTCCGCCAGGCTGCAGGGTGCCCGCCCATGCTGACCTCTCTTTCTTTTGCTTTCAGCCCATGACACTGGTCTTGTGACCCTACAAGTTGCCTTCAACAACCAGATCATCTCCAACTCAGTGGTGTTTGAGTACAAAGCTCGGGCCCTGCCCACACTCCCTTCCTCCCAGCATGACTGGCTGTCACTAGATGGTAAGAGCAGCGCTCGGGTCACCTTGCCAAACTCCGTGGGAGAGGGACACGTGGGGACAGGGGGTGACACAGGAGGACGTGTGCAGGTTTCCACGTTCCTGATCCGAGCGGGTGGCAACGGTGCAAGTGTCCACCCCGGGGCATTGGCTGGGTCTCTGCCCTCCCCCGAGTGTCCCCCTGGGACAGAGTGAGCCTGGGCCTACAGCTGTCGCTCTAGGCAGGGGGTCTGAGTGGCCGGACAAGCCCCCAGGTGCTGAGAGGCCCTTCTCTGGACAGACCCCAAGCAGCAGGGTCCCAGCACCCCCCGCGGCCTTCAGGGCTGTTTCCAGGGTGTCCTCGAAGCTCCTGGAGGCTGTCATCAAGCCCCAGGCTCTCAGACACTAAAGCAACGGGAGGCTGCTCGAGGCGCTCGGGCTGGGCTTCCTGCGGGTTCCAAGGCCTCGACCGCAAGGTTGTGTGAACTGCTTCTGTCTCTTAGTGATAGCGAGCCAACCTTCTCATGGCAGCCCTCAAACACCCATCAGCCTCTGCTTGCTTCTAGGCCGGTTTTACATTAGCCCCCGCCCTGGAGAGCATCTGCAGTAAGCTGGGGATTATGATCATGGCTGGGGGGAGCGCCGGGGAGCCCCAGTAGGCTGCCAGGGAGGAGGCAGGACCTGCTGGCCAAGGACAGGGCTCTGAGAGCTGCTGGCCTTGGCCATGAGCTTGGTGACTTAGCACCAGGGCTGTGCACAGCAAAATCGCCAAAGATGGGCGGGGGACAGTAAGGTCAGGGGTTGCCCTTCTGGGCACGGACATTCCTAGAAGCCCTGGGTTGGCCTGGGGTGCTGGCTGATAGTCTCTGCACCGGGACAGAGTGGGAGGAATGGGTGCACATGCCCTCGGAATCAGGGAAGCCCGCAGAGGTGCCCGTGTGTGGGGTACCTCGCTGGAGACCTCTCAGCCCAAGGCACGGGGTCTTGGCTAAGCGGACCCTGGGCCCTCTGCAGGGGTCAGTTGTGAAGCACCCCTCCCCCGTCCACAGCCCCCCTGGCCTTCTCGCCTCAGTCTCCCCTGACTGCTGGCTGCTGGCGGACATGCCCTGGCCAGCTTCTCTGAACCACCCAGCATGCAACCCTCAGCCTCATCCCAGCCCCGGCCCCAGCAGTGACACGGTGCCTGGCGGCTGCCTGGCCATGGAGCCTTGTGCGCTCTTCCGAGAGGTGGCTTTGGGTCAGCAGGCATCAGCACCCTGGCAGTGGCTGCCTGGGAGCACCAGGCCGGACTTGGCAGCTACCCTGGCTACGGCTGGAGCCAGCCAGAGCTTTGAGGATGACCAGCAGGATGTAACAGAGAAGGGCAGGGTGACCGGGCCTCCTGTTCAGGAAATCCCATTTCAGTTTTGCAGAACATGTGGGAAACAGAGCAGGGACAGAACTCTGCACAACCCTGGCTCTCCCTGAGCAACCAGGTCGCCTCCCCAGTGTAGGATGTTGGGACCAGTATAGGATGTTGGGACCAGTGTAGGACCCGCCTGGGAGGTGGAGCCGTTCAGAGAGCAGAATCTCAGCCAGGCGGTGCCTTGGAGCACAGGAAAGTCAGCGGACCTCCTGGAAGCTGAGAGCAAGCCGTACCAGGAGGCTGCCGGCAGGGGAGGCCATGCTGTGATGGGGACTGTGGGGAAGGGAAGCCACCTGAGCTGGACACAGCCCTGAGTCCTCAGCCATACCGGGTCCCCTGGGCAATGAGCCTGCTGCCCTGCTGGACACCTGCTCTCCAGCAGCCCCTCCCCCGGGACTCGAGCTGTGTGCTCCAGTAGGAATCCAGAGGAAATACGCATCCCGCAGCCCCTGGCAGAATACGCGGGAGAGATGGCAGTCGCTGGGAAGGGGCCGTGGCATGGAGAGAGAGCAGACTGGGGTCCTGAAGGACCCTGTGCTTCCCTTGTCCTTCGGTCTTGGCCAGGTGTCCCTTCAAGTAACGAGAAGCAAAGGATGGCCAGGGCAGAGGGCCTGGGAGACCCTGCCCTGCAGTGGGGGAAGAGTGAAACCTCCTTTTTTCCTTTTATCCACTCGAGGATCCTTTTCCCAGCCTTTCACCAGCCTGATAAATAACAGTGTGGAGGATGGAACGGAACCGCAGCGCAGAACCAGGGACAAAGGGGACTGCGGGGACAGCCCTGGGGGGTGGGGTCCCTGGCCTTCTGGCCAACCGTGTGGCCTGGCAGTGAACTTTGCGTCCAGACGATGCTGCAAGGAACCTATGGAACCTATCGGAAGCCACCCTCTCCTGTCCTCTCCCCCCTCCCCTCCAGTCTCTGCAGCGCCTTCCTCAGCCCCTCCTGCCCACGGTTGCTGGGCAAATTCTCCAGGAGAGGCGCTGGGAGGTGGAGCCGCGGCTGCCCCGGAGCAGGGGGCGTGGCGGTGGAAGGGGCGGGGGCGAGGGACTGCAGCAAAGAGCAAACTGGGACGCCGGGCGGAGGCCGCGCGCGCGCACATGCACACACGCATGCACACGCACGCGCACTCACACGCAGGCACACTCGCCCCGCACAGCTGCAATGCAGGGCCTTGGCGAAGCGGCTGGCAGCGGCGCCCACGCCCGCCCGGACTGGACTGCGGCACGGCCCGCGCGGAGGCAGGGCCAGCCTCCCAGCCGGGGGACAGGCAGTGACGTGCACGCCGCGCGCGCTCCTGCCGGCTGCGAGCGGTGGAGTCCCCTTATCAGTCACCCGTTTCTCAATCCTAGGGGCGCTCTTTGCCCCCCACTCCCATCCCAGAGTCGGGGAGAGGGGTGTCTTGGGAAGAGAATTTCTGCCTTCATTTGATTTGATTTTAAGTGGCTTTGTTTGCCAGCGTAACGACTGGGGGAGGGAGGGGCACTGCGCAGAGAACCTGAGCGCGCCCAGCGGCCGTCGCAGCCTTTGTCTCTGGGCAAAGCCTTTGTCTGAGCAGCAGCCTGGTGGGGGGCCATCCTCCCCGGGGAAAGGCTTAGCATAGGAATGCCATGCACCCCCAAATCTCAGCTGGGCGCTGCCAACCTGGTGGAGACCGAGCATAGAAATGGAGGGAAGAGGGGGCTCTGGCTCCGCCGCCATCTAGCCGGTTCCAGGCTGACTTTGGGGAGCTCCGCTGTCTGGGTCCCAGGAGCTCCAGCGCCTACCCCAGACCCAGAGGACTTCTCCCCCCTTCTCCCACGCCCGGCGTGAGCCCTAGGGGACACAGGCCCCGTCTGCAAGAATCCCCACTGCCTAGCAGGGGCTGGCGTGCAGCTGCGGACCACAGCACTTCTGTGTGGTGACTGCACGTGTGAATGAATGGACACACACGGGGGCAATGAACAGAGCTTAACCCAGCCAGTGGTCAGGAGGATCACAGAGTGAGTGACCCTCACACCCGACAGGCATCAGCCAGGCTAAAGGGGACAGGAAGGAGTGCCCAGGACAGGGGGCAGAGACACCAGGCCCTCCGGGACCACCGCGCTGGCCGTTTCTTCCCCCCCGAGTCTGGCTGCAGGACAGACTTTCTGAGCCGTTTGCACCAGGACCCCGGGGTGGCCTGGGGAGGGCCAGGGTGTGTTTAGGGACAAAGGCAGACAGGCAGCAAGGTTTACTTTACCCTGGAGTCGGGGTGGGGAGGGACTCTGGGAAATGTCACTTCTGCCTGCCGCGGGGCCTGTGGATACAAAGGGCCAGGGCTGTGTGTTTGCCCGCCTTGCCTGTGCCAGTGTTAGCCAAGAGAATAGCCCAGGTGGTCCACGCTGGGGCTCTGGAGCTGAGGGGTGGGGCAGGCCCGCAGCTGGCTGAGGGCAGCTCTCACTGACCCCTGTCCCGGACGAGAAAGTGAGTGGAACTCCTGTGCGCCCTGTTCTTGCCCTTGGAGCCATCTGATTCACTCCAGGGCCAGGGTCAGAGGACCCAGGGTCCCCTGGCCCGCCCCCACCCCACTGGTCCCCATCTCAGAACCCAGCTAAGCCGCTTGTCCTTAGGCTCTCTTTCCATTTGCTTCTTGGGCAGCTGAGCCTCCTGCCTGGGCCAGAGGGTTGGAGTGAGGGGTGGATACAGCTTTCTTGGCTTCAGCCAGTGGGCCCCCTGGGCAGGCCTCCTGCTGAGCCTCGGGGTCTGGGAGGGACCTTGGCAGCTCAGGCAGAGGGGAGAACGGGGCCTAGAGCTCGCACCTCAGCATCCAGGCGCCTGCTTCCGCCGGGCCAGAGGCGGTGATCCGGTGGCTGGCCTCCGGGAGCCTGGCTCCGGGTTAGATGTCCTGGAGGGCTGAGTCTTACTCCCCTCTGAGGAGGTGAAGAGAAGGAAACCCGCGATCTGGCCTCCTTGCTGGGCCTTTGGGTCTGAGCCAACCCCCTGTGCTAACAGTTGGAAAGTGTGTAGCTGGGGTGGCTCCCAGCTCTGCCTCCCCCCGCCCCCACCTCCAAGCTGCCTGTCCAGGCCTGTGGCCTGGTCCTGCCGGCCTCACCCCTGCAGGCTGCTTTCTCAGAGCAGCTCCACCCCCAGGAGCCCAGAGCACGGTGAGGAGAGGACACAGGAGAGGACACTCCAGCTGGGAGACAGGCCGTGGTGACAACCTGGGGTTTCTGTGGAGGTAACTCCTGGCCTGGCTCCCTCCCCCCTGCAGACCTGCACACCCACCTCCCAGTCACCCTCTCCAGTCCCCAGCTGTCCACATGGGAGACCGGGCAGAACCCGGGGACAAATTGTGCGGGCCTCACTTGGACCAGAGGGTGAATGGGAAGGACAAAGGTTGAGTGAGTTGGTTGTCAGTCGTTTAAAATGTCACTGTTCCACCAAAACAAATACAGTTTGTTTCATGGAGTAGAATATAAAGCTCACCCGCGTTCTGAAAATAAGACACAGCATCATTGAATAATCTTGACCTTGCAGAGCTGCCGGGAATTGTACCCTCAGTCGAAGCTGAGGGCCCACCCTCTTCTGCCTCTGGGAGCACTTTGGGGGCGAAGTGGGAGAAGCAGCGACATGGGGGCCCTCTGTCAGTAGGAAGGAGGCGCTGCCCAGAGCCTTCCGGCAGTCACCTGCCCTGGGCCTGGGTCTCGGGGTGCTCCTTGGCACAGCGGTGACCTAAGGAGCAAGGCGGCCGGGGAAGAAGCTGTCTGACCCAGCCTTGTACCAGGACGGGCTTCCTCCTGGTGAGCAGCTCCTCTGTGTGCTAGGGGCCCCCCTCCCCCGCCCCCCGCACCGGTACAGCCTGGGGGTGTCTGTCCTTAGCCTCCTTAGCCAGGACTCAGGGGCCCCTGGGAAGCCATCTCACGCTATTTGCAGCTGGGGCCGCACCACCTGGATCTGTTGGGAGCTACTCGGTGGGGCAGGGAGTGGGTCACCTTGGGGCTGGCCTCACCACCTCCTGGCAGCAGTGACAAGCGGTGCCCCGCAGAGGATGGCACTAAGGCCCAGATTCAGGGGCCGCAGGGGCCGAGGAGGCAGGAAGCCGAGTGACTGCCGTGAGGGGAGCCCCGGAGCTGGGCAGATGGGCTGCCCTTGCTGGTGGCTTCTGGGCTGCCTGGGGGTCAGGTGGCTCCCCTTGAGGTGTAGGCAGGAGCTCACACCCTCTGGTGGTCGATATCCACCAACCTGACCTCGACTTAGCCTCTGTTTCCTAGAGCTGCTATCACAAGTGACCACAAACTCGAGGACTCAGAAATGTGTTCTCTCACGACTCGAGAGGCGGGGAGTCCAGAGCCAAGGTGTCGGCGGGGCCTCTTCCAGCTCCTGGCAGCTACGGGCAGGCCTGACCTTCCTTGGCTGGTGCCAACATAGCTCCAGTCCCCGCCTACCCCTGCGTGTCTCTGAGTCCCCGTGTTCTCTTCTATACGGGCCACCAGTCAATGTGAACCCTCGTAGCTAATGAGTTACAAAGACCCTATTCCCAAATAAGGTCCCATCCCGAGACAGGGGGAGAAAAGAGTGGCCCAGGAGAGAGCTGGCTACATAGTCATGAACAGAACATTCCAGAAGGAGGAGCCAGTGGCAGAGACTGAGCAGAAGCAGCCCCAGGAGTCGGAGGGACACAGGAGAGGGTGGCGTTGCAGAGCCTGGAATCCAAGGGCTTCACAAGGGGAAGGGGGTGAGCAGCCAGGTTAGAGGTGCTGACAGTCCCCAAGTCCACTGAGTGCCAAACAGGCCATGGGGAGCTTCTCCTGGGCCACCTGCTCCCGCCGCCCCCCCTCCCAGAGGGCTCATCACCGCCCGGGGCTCTCTACCTTTGTGTTGAAGGTGAAGGAGCCCAGAGCCCCCGTCTGACTGCCCCAGGAAATCGCTGCTCAGATTTCTCTTGGGCGGGTCCCCACGTCCCTGCTGGGATGCACACACGTTTTCCTGTTGGTCCTACAAACCCGACATCTCCTGCAACAAACCCCACCTCCATGCCCAGTCCCACCCAGAAGACGGCATCACCCCTGAAACCCCTGCTCGCTCCCTCCCCCGCCTCCTGCCACCATCCCAGGGCTTTGGTGTCCCCAGTTCTCCACCTCTCTCCTTCCCCTCTGCCACCACCTTCGTTCAGCCCGCATGTCACACGCCCTCAGCGTCTCCTTCCACTCGGACATCGGTTCCTCCGTCGTCCAATCACCAGGCACCACACTCGCTCCACAAAGGAAGACGTCAGGGCACCACAAGTGGGTGGTCTGGTAGAGGGTGCCAGGGTGGCTGCCTTAGGTCGGGGGGTGGCCAGAGGAGGCCTCCAAGAGCAGACAATGAGACAGGAAGGAGCCAGCCAGGCCGAGATCGTGGTCATGGAAGAACGTTCCAGGCACAGGGAATACTAAGAACAAAGCCCCCGGGGAGGGGAGGAGCCTGGTGTGTTGGAGCCGAGGGGACAGTCAGGGAAGGTACAGCGAGGAAGGGGTCCCGTGGGCCCCACCCACCAGGGCATGGAGCTGGGTTCGAGCCTGAGGACAGTGGTGCTGCGGCAGGGTCTGAGCAGTGAAGTTGACGTGCTGGGGTGTATGTCTCCAGGCCCCGGTGGCTGTATGGAGGACGGATGTCCCACTGGCCGGAGACCACGGACACTGCTGCATCTGCGCAGCCGAGAGCTGACAGCGGCTCCAAGGAGGCCGGTCATGAAGCGCCCAGAGGGGCGGAGACAGTGGGGACGGTCAGAGGGAGGCCCTCCTGGTGACTTGAACGTGGAGGATGAGAACAGG
Source organism: Molossus molossus (assembly GCF_014108415.1). Classification (NCBI taxonomy): domain Eukaryota; kingdom Metazoa; phylum Chordata; class Mammalia; order Chiroptera; family Molossidae; genus Molossus; species Molossus molossus. Next base: position 100,431,747 of record NW_023425347.1, on the reverse strand, counting down.
AGGGTGGGCCGTGCCTAGATTCGGGGCTTGAACAGTGGGGGACCGTCTTCTGAGGTGGAGGGGTTTAAGAAGCGTGTCTGGGCGAGTCTGGTTTGGGTCATGTTTCGGTGGGTAGCCTGATCAGAGTCGCCAGGTGTGCGGTTGGGTTTGAACGCCCGCAGAGAGGAGAGGTCCAGAACGGACGGAACATTTGGGAGCCCTCCGCTCAGAGATGGGACTTACTGCCGTGGGTATGAACGCCATCGCCCCGGGGGAGAGGCAGGCGAAGCGGGAGTGTGCAGTTGGCCAGGGGCTCCCCAGTTTTTGGATGTCCAGGTGAAGAGGGACTGGCCAGGAGGCTGGGGAGCAGCAGCCAGGAGCCAGGAGCCAGGAGGAAGACCCAGCGAGCGGTCCCAGTGAGGCTAGGACAGAGGGCCTTTTAAGGAAAAAGGACATAGCAGCCACGTCAAACGTCAGGAGAGGGGGCGCCACGTTCTGCGTGAAGGAAACCACGTGTAGGAGGACTGTAAGGCAAGAGGGAGCCGCCTGAGTTCGAAGAACCCAAAGATGAGACTAAAAACTTTGGAAAGGTGGTGCCCAGCCTGTCTGTGGGCTCAGAGCCAGGCTGTCCCCCAGTTGGGCCGACAGGAAGGATTCGGAGCCTCGGGGACTCAGCTGGCCCAGGGGAGCCTGCGACTCCGCCACCTCCGCCCCTCCTGGTGCAGAAAAATGTACCTGGGCCCTGCCTTCCTGCCTCGCCCTCTGGCGCAGGAGGCCTGCAGACGGCCAGGAGACTGTACCGCAGCAGCGACACACGCTCGGGCCAGTGACATCAGACTGCCACCACCCTGCCCCATCATCAGGACGCCAGTCAGCTGCGATCCAGAACAGCTGAGACCCCGGAGAGACCAGCAGCGGTGGAGACACTGCCGGCCCAGGCCGGCACTTTGCTGGCGTCCCCTGCTTTCCTGGGATCTGGCTCCCAGACTCTACCTCCCTGGAACAGGATGGAGATGCTGCCTGTGTTCCTAGCAGCGGGAGCAGCAGTCTGAGACGTGGAGAGCCGGCGGCCAGGAGGCTGGGGCACAGCCCCAGGGGGAGCCTGCCCCGCTGCACACAGGCCTGAGAAGGCAGAACAGCCCGCCTGGCGCGGGAGTGAGGCGTCTCCCTTACAGGCTCCCGAAGGCCCTCACGTTTCCCATCCTTCCCAGCAGCCCCGACACCTTGTACCCCGCCCCCTGTGGCAACAGGACGTCCCAAGGAGTCCAACAGTGAAGCGGTGTCCCCCCTGCAGCCACCTGCTGACCCTCCTCACCTGTGACTCGGGCCCTGGGAAGGGGCAGGCAGGGAGCTCTCACGGTCTGTATTTAACAAGAAAACCGGGAGACGTCGTGAAGAGCCCGTGGCAGAGTGGGAATAGTCCGCGCGCCGGAAACAAACAGAATCGTCGAGAGTTGGAACTTGAAGGAAACTCCCTGTCTTGTCGTCCAACCTCCTCGTCCTCCTGGAAGGGGTCTGCGCCCTGAGGAGAGGGTGACCTGGCGCACACCTTTGGGTCAGGACGGAAGCCCCGCCTGACCCCTGGGCCGGCGCCTGTCCTCCCTCCCATCGCCTTCCCCGTCTGCAGCTCACCCAGAACCGACACTCGGCACTGGGAAGCCAGGGCACAAGGCAGAAATGGGAGGAGCCAGCCGACTCCCTGGCTGATGGGGTGACTGTGGTTTTGCTCATTGGGGTTCCCCGTCCTGACTGAGTGACCGTTGGCAGGGACAGACCTGCCTCCCACCCTGTGCTCCACGCCCCTCGCGACATCAGCAGAGGGGAAGGAGTGTCCTTTCTCCTGCCAGAGTGGGAGCCGTCTGGGATGTGAGCAGGGCACCCTGCCCCGTCCTCACCCCATTCGGTGGACCCCACGTGTAGCAGAGCTGCCGAGGCCTTCCATCGCTGCGTGGCACCAGGCTGCAGCCACGGTCCTGAACGTGGGAGAGCGTGGACGTCTGTGGACTCAGCGACCGATGAGGTCCCCACTCTGCGGATGACTCGCAAGCACGACAGCAAGCAGGCGCCGCAGAGGAGCAGACCAGGTGGTCCGACCCACCCGCTGGCCCCTGACCTGCCCGTAGGAGTCTCCCTCCGAGCTGCGCCCCGGACAGCGGTGCTGCGTGAGACCCCCTCCGGGTCTGGAAGCACCCCTGCCCCTCCCTCTCCCTTCCCCAGGGCCCTCTCCCCAGTTTGCAAATTCGGACCTTCAAAACCCACAGGGCACCCGGCCAGTTCGGCTCAGCAGTTAGAGCGTCAGCCTGAGGACCAAAGAGTCTCGGGTTCAATTCCGGGTCAAGGGCTCCATCCCTGGCCCCAGTCAGGGTCGCGTGGCGGCAACCAATCCATGTGTCTCTCTCGCATCGATGCTTCTCTCTCTCTCTCTCCTTCCCTCCCTTCCACTTTGTCTAACAACCAATGTTAAAATATCCTCGGGTGAGGATTAACAACAATAAATGAAAAAAACCCGCAGTGCTTCCTCCCCCACCCCCCTGCCCCTCTGCCATTTTCCAATCTCGGGCCTTTCTCATCTCGTACCTGGGCTGGGGTGTCCCAGTTCTTTCTCTTCCATCCATGGGGATCACCGATGCGTCCAGTAAGGCCTGACTGGGCCCCCGCGTGTGCCAGGCGCTGTGCCAGGCGCTGCCCACGGGGAGAGGCAGACAGGTGCGTGAGGTCTGTTAGAGGGACACCCAGGGCTGCTGGGAGTGCAGCGGTCACCTGCTCCTTGGGAAGGTCAGGATGAACCGAAGTCTTCAGCGTGGAATACGAGCCCTTCGTGAGCTGACCTCAGCCTTTCTCAGCGTGTCAGGAGCCCTCCCTCGCCCCCCGGATCACGCTGTACCCGCCACTCCATGGAAGTACTGATCTTCCCAAACCACGCCACGCTGTCTCCTACCCCGGAGCGCCTGCACACGCTGTCCCCCTGCCCCTGGGTCCTTTCCCTGTGATGGCTGTCAGGAGCATGTCCGCTCCAAGGCCCCTCCACTGTGAAAGCTGACGCCCCCCGCATCCCACTCCCCCACGTGCAGGCTGCCTTCTTCTTCGGCTCCCCGTCGACTGCACGTGCCTCCATTGGCGAGTTTCCCTTTGCAACCTTTGGCTCGCCAGCTGTCCATGGAGTCCCCGTTAGGCGCCAGGCGCTGGGCTCGTTGCGGGAATCAAAACAAATGAATGAAATCAGGTGAGGTTCTTGCGTTCACCCTGCGTACCACCCAGTGGAGGAGAAACCACACCTATCACCAAGCCTGTGCACAAAGAAGCATTTGGGGAGCGTGGACCAGTTGGGGAAGGGAGCACTGGAAGGCGGGGAGGTGGAGAGGGAGGTAAGGATCAGACCAGACAGGTTGGAGGGGCACCGAGGAACAGGGCCGGGGGCCAGGCTTCGTCCCCAAGGAGAGCGGAGGCGGTGAGGGTTTGAGAGGCCGTGGCCATGACCAGGGTGGCATTTCGAGACGTGCTCTTGGCTGCTGTGTGGAGAATCGACTGAGGGAATGCCAAGCGGGTGAGGTTGACCAGTTAATCCTCCAGGCTAAAGACGATGTTGGACTTGGAGGTTCCGGAGGAAAGCGGACAGTCAGGAGACATTGAGGAGGCGGCATCAGTAGGCTTGTGGGTGGGTTAGACATGGGGCGGGGCTCCAGGTCAGTCATCCTGGAGAGCACCAGTCACAAGCTGGGCGGAGTTTGAGGGACCTTTGGGACACCCAGTGAAAAGTAGGCTCCAGAGCTCAGAGAAGCATACGGGCAGGAGGGAGAAGTCTGTGACATGTCTGCCTGGAGGTGGTATTGGAATAAGGGAGTGGATGAAACTGACAAAGGTGAGAATAACGCTGAGTCCTGAGGCCAGGGACTTCAGTCTTAGTCATCAACGTGTCCCAAGAGGCCAGGAACACAATAGCTGCTCAAGAAATGTTTCTTCAAGGGATAGACGGACGGATGGATGGATGGGTGGATGGACGGACAGATGGAGGACAGCCAGTGGTGTCCTTGGGACCATTGTCCTCACTGCTACCTGACCTCAGCTTTAAAAGGCTGTGGCATCCCTGAGGTGAGAACCAGGCCGGGGCGGGTGTCCGAAACCGACCAGGCACCACTGCCTCCTTTCTGATCACTGGCCAAGCTTCAGGCAAATGACCCAACACAAGAACGTAGAAGCTTTGCCCTGAGATCCTTCGTTAAATGTGCCCAGGGTGGGCTGCCTTCGGCCCTTTTAAGAGCCACCGCTGAGAGCAGAAAACCCTCCCTTGAGCTCACTGGAGCTGGAACAGGAAGGAGAGAAGCAAATCTCTTCCCTCAGCTGCTCAGACCTATCCACCCTCCGGACCTCAGGAAAGAGGGCACGTCCCAGCCAGGGCCTTGGCAAGTCACTGCGTGGTGTGCCACAGCCCTGGGGCGTGGAGGATGGTCTCATCTGACCCTCTGGACGCCCTCGTCACCGACCCAGCCTCACTTTATCCTGGTGAATGAATGAGTGAATGAATGGCAGCAGAGTCAGGGGCCGTGAAAACCTGTCTGTCCCCACGCACCCCACGCAGTCCCCTGCACCGACTGGTGTCACGGCAGCCGTCCCAGCCAGGCCCTGTGCCAGGCGCTTCACATTAATGGCCCGTCTCCTTTGGCACTGGGACCGCAGGTTGTATTTCGCAGGTAGGCACCTCGCCCCAAAGGGGCGAAACCATGATGGAAGAAGAGCCTTGGTGGAAGGCAGCCAGCCCGTTGGTCACCGGTGCCTGCTGAGCCCAGCTACCTGAGGGTCACTCCGCTGGGCCTGGGGCTTCAGGTATCACCTGGGCACGTCTCCCCCTCCGGGAGCTCGTGGCCCAGAACACAAGGCAAACCAGACAATACAATTGGTGCGATGAGCGCTCCCCAGGGACAGATCCCGAGCTTAGGGGAGCACATGCGAGGGGTGGGTGAGTCCCTCTCTGCCACAGCAGGAGCGAGCACGTGGCAGGGCGGGTTCCGTGCGAAAGCCACACCGTTTGCTCCCAGGAGCGCGCTCCATACACAGGTGCAGGAGTCCGCCGACGGCGAAGTTGGAGCACAGTCCCGATCGGGTCCGGTAACTCACTGGAAGGACTCACAGAACCCACGAAAGCTGTTACCCTCACAGATAGTTGATCACGTGAAAGTGACTCAGACTGAAACCAGCCAAGGGCAGAGTCCAGGAGGGCACCACCAGCCAGCTCCCGCCAGCTCCCGCGGAGTCTGCCCCGCAGTGGTGTGTGACCATGCACAGCAGTCTGGCCAACCAGGGGAGCTCAGCCAGCCTGTGTCCGCAGTCTCTCTAGGGGCCCCCTAGGCACACTGTTGGTCCTTCTAGCATGGCCAGAGCCCACCCTACGACTGTCCCACGTGGCCAGCCCCTACCTTAAATCATGTCGTTAGACTATCCAGCGACCCAAGGGCCCCAGGCTAAAGAAAAAGTCACTCCTATCAGGCATGACATTCCAAGGGTTGAGAGACCCACCCCCAGACAGCCAGGGCAAAGGCCGACCTCTCTCTGGGCGAGGTTACCTTCTCTGCTGCACACACAGCACCTCCTCCTCCTCTGCCCCCACCTGCCCCCACCTGCCCCCACGCCTCACCCCAGCAGGACAGTCTTTGTGGGTTTTGGCTGTCCTTGTTGAGAGAGGAAATGGTGAGCGTCTGACATGTTGCTGCTGCTGCTGCTGCTGCTGCTGTTCTCAAGGGGTTGCCCTGAGCAGATCTTACGTTGTTCTCAGCAGCGTTTGGGGCCAGCAAATGTGTTTTAGGATGAAAAACGGTTTGGGCGAACACTTTATGTTCTGCAGAGAACACTGTGCAAAGGTCAGGATTTCCTGGCCAGAGACGTGACAGTAACTGGATTACAGGTCAGTCCACCTAAATGTGAAATGAAATGAGAAAGTCTAGCGCCCTTGACGGCCAAGGGTAGCATCCTAACACAGGATTGCAAGGATCTCTTTCAGTTACTCACCTGCGCCACACCAAGGTGTTCTCCCGAAGGCTCCCTTTGCAGCTGCAGGGTTATGCGTGGCACCCATGGGCCTCTCTCCCACACCCTCTCCGGTGCTGGGGGCTGGGAGCCTGGAGGAAGCCCCAGAACCAGTGCCCCCCTCTTCCAACAGTGCCCACTACCTGTCCCCCAACACCCGTGGGAATGGATCTGACCTTCCACATGGTGACCGGTGGGGTGCACCCAGGGATCTCAGAGCCAGCCAGGGTGGGGACCTGGGCCATGAGCATTTCTGCTCAATAATGCGCCTTTAAGAGAAAGACAAGACATAGGGCAGCATTTGGTCACCTCCCACAGTGTCAACAATTCAATGTGATTCCTAAGTCGTAGAAAAATGCGTCAATGCTCCAATTATATAAGCTTGATGAAGTCTGTGGTGACACGGGAGGGCCTGGCCTGGGCCATCCGGGAACCGCAAAGCCAGGGCCGTGAGCGCCGGGGTGCAGCTTGGAGCTGGGCCTGCACAGCAGCCCTGGGGAGCCCAGGGGCAGGGCCATGCGTTTGAAGCCCGCAAGGCTCCAGCCTGGGAGCGGCAGAGGCACTCTGAGAAGCCCTCCCGCCCGTCCCTGGAAAAGCCGCTGGGAGTGGAGATCCGAGCAGACAGCCTGTGCAACGGGAAGTCTGAGCCTGCGGGTTCCCCGGTCGCGCTCACAGACCTCATTCCTCCCCCGCGTCCTCGGCTCCGTCTCCCAGGGGGAGAGGGAGTGGGTGCTCATTTGATAGTTATTGAAAAGCCCTGGCGTTAGTTTTAAGGTCCTTGCAAGTGCGTCGAAGCCGCGAGGGTCGTGGGGCGGGGCTGCGTCTCTCGGGACAGCATCCCGGGGGACTTCTCTTGGACGTGGACGGTGTTTCTCAGGTCTGGTCCCAATGCCAGCAAGAACCGTCCTGTGTGGGGTCCTGGCTGTACCACGAGGTGCCACCACGGAATGTGACCCCGGGACGTCAAAGAGAGACCAGCTGGGGTGGCATCCACGTGTGTGCAGAACACATCTGTGCTTTTCACAGCCACTCTTTGGTTGTACTCAGGGGCATTTGGCACCCAGGGGTCTGGGCCTCTCCCTGAACCAACGATGTCAGTCTCAGCTCTTTAACCTGCACGCGCCCCGCGTGGGCCTTCCCGTGATTGCTTTTTTCTTTTCAGTCGCTCCGAACGTGACTGTGACGTGACACCGCAGCTCCTCCCGCGAGGCCCCGGTCACTACCATTCCCAGGTCCTAGCTAGTGGCTTCCCTGAAAGGAGCACTTTCCAGCCCTTGTCACCGGCACGCCAGCTTCACGTTTCGGTGGCCGCGGCTGCCAGTGCGGTGACTTCGAAGTGGTTTCAGCGTAAATATCGGGTCGTTTGGCTCTGTTGTCATCTGCGAGACAATACCGGCGCCCGTTTCCCTTCCATCAGATCCCCACGCTCACACCTTTTGGGCGCCAGGCTGTGAGGTTCACACGTAGCTCACTGAGCTGCGAGGCAGCCAGTGAAACACCAATTTCACGTGTCCCCGCACGTTCGACGCCACAGGAAAGCACGCTGCTGCGGCTTCATTGAGTGCATTCCGCGTGTGCTGCTCGGCAGACACGCCCTTCTCAGCGGTGACTCCACACGGCAGCCTCTCCGAAGTCTCGCTGGGTTCCTGCCTCGTGGAGAGGTGGTCAGCAGCCCAGTGCCCCACCCCCACCCCCATGCTCTTGGGCCGAATTGCTGAGCTTCCTGAGCTCCTCCCCAGAAGGATCCGGGAGGGTTGGGCCTTGACCTGGCCTGACCTTGAACCAGAGCCACAGAAGCTCGTGGGTTCTGCTCCCAAGGGTCTGTGAGCCCCTGGCCAGGCAGACGCATGGAGGTGGGGGAGCTGTGCTTAGAAGTCGGGCTGTCTCAGTCGGCTCCGGCAGCCGCCACAAAATGCCACACGCTGGCGGCTTAGACGACAGACGTGTATTTCTCACTGTTCTGGAGGCTGGACGTTCAAGGTGAAGGTGTCGGCAGGTGTGGTTGCTGCTGAGGGCCCTCTGCCTCTCTCCTTGGGTGGAGATGGCCCCCTCCTCACTGTCCTCACCTGGTTTTTCTGCGTGTGCACGCAACCCTGGTCTCTCTGTGCCCAGATTTCCTCTTCTTACAAGGACACCAGGCGGATTGGGTTAGCGTCCACTCTCCCCGCCTCGTATTCACCGAATCTCCTCTTTGAAAGCCCCGTTTCCAAATACATTCGGAGGTGGTGGGAGTCAGGGCTTCAGCATAGGGGTTTTGGAAAGACACAATTCAGCCCTCACAGAGCTGTTCCCCAAAATGAGAAGTCCTGGCCGAGGGGATTTCGTCACTGTCGTGAGGGCTTTTCCAAGGCCCCAGACCTGCCCCCTGAGACTTCATGGTGGGGAAGGGGGGGGGGATGACCCAGACACGCAGACCAGGGGCTTCCGGTGGAGTTTTACTGGCTATCTTGGCCAAGGCGTGGACTTAGTTACTTTGCCCTATTGTTTAGCTAAGATGGATGCTCACACCTTTGGGCCCCAGGCTGTGAGATTCACAGGTAGCTCACTGAGTTCTGATGCAGCTGGTGAAACACCAATTCCATGCTCCTCGGGTCCCCAGTTGTTCATCCCCATTTTACTGATGAGGAATCTAAATCTCAGAGGGTCAGGTGACTTGTCCTGTGTCACCCAGCTGGGCAGTCAGACACCAAAGCCCATTGGGTGAGTTATCACCACACATGACCAATTCCTGAGTGCATTTGGGATCACCCGCCTTCAGACACTGCTTGCCCTCGGAGCAGAGGGTGTCTCCGTGTGCCCGCTCTCTGACACGGACACCAGCATGTGCCTTACGGTCTAGCCTGTGTCCGGTACAGGGGGCAGGGAGGGGATAGCTGAGCCTGTGTGAGCCACGAAGGAGAATGAGTGGAAGGTGTTGTCACCCAGCTTCTTTGCATTCTCTTCTGCACTTTGTCCCTGAGAGAGATCCCCAGTTCTCAGCCGGTGGTTAATGCATCTCCTCCTCCCTGCACATGAGACTGGCAGCCTTCCCAGGCGATACCCATCATGGTAGCCCGCTTGGCCCTGGCAGCAAACACCTTCTCTTCCCGTGGCCCCTGCACCACTGTCCCCTATGTGAGAACCACCCCAGGGCTTAGTGGCTGTGAACAGCAGGTACGTGCTCGTTCTCTGGAGGCTGCGGGTTGGCTGGGCTCACGCATTCCTGGGAGGGTCATGTCAAATCCAGAGTCCTTGCAGCTGAAGCACAGGGGCGCTTGCGGTGGCAGGTCATGCTGGACATGCCCAGGACCACATCACGCTGCCTGAGACTTCATTCACGGTGCAGGAAGGGAAAGGAGCTGGCCCCCCAGGCAGCTGGAGGGTGGAGCCCAGGCTGCCCCGGGGTCACCATCACAGGACTCCATGCTGCCGCCTCACTGAGCAGGGCCTGTCCAGCCAGATTCTCCATCTGCCATTGCATCCCACGTAGGACCAGACACAGGGGCTCGGTGAACAAGGGTCCCCAGGTCCCCCCGACCTTGACCCTCTTTCCTATTCAGTTTCCTTTTCTAAAGTTAATCCATTGATTCTTTTTTCCCCCCTTTATTGACTGTAGAGAGAGAGAGGAAGGGAGAGGGAGAGAAAAACATTGATGAGAGAGAACATTGGCTGGCCGCCTCCTGCGTGTCCCCCACTGGGGATCGAGCCCACAACCTGGGCATGTGCCCTGACCGGGAATCGAACCGGCAGCCTTTTGGTGCATGGGTTGATGCTCAACCAGAAAGCCACACCGACCGGGCTGATTCTTTTTTCTACTTTATTCTTTTTCTCTTTTTCTTATTGTGTGTGTTAAGACATACTGAATTGAACTATATTGAGATATAATTAACATACCATACAATTCACCTATTTAAAGTGTACAATTCAAAGTTTCTTGGTAGATTCACAGGGTGTACGGTCATCGCCACAATCTAATTTTAGAACATTTTCCACCCCCCCAAGAAATCCCCCATACTTAGGATCAGTCATGCCCATCCCCCCAGGCCTCTCCCCCGCCCCAGTACTAACCTACTTTAGCCTCTGCTCCGGACATCCCGTAGACATGGACTCACACAACACGTGGTCTTCTGTGTCTGGCCCGTCCGCTCACCGTACGCCTGCAAGTTCCACCCATGTGGATCACTGTCAGTCCGTTCCATTTTATTGCCAAGTAAACGTCCGTTCGTATGGACGTATCTGTTCGTTTCTCTCAGGCATATACCTAGGAGTGGAACTGTGGGGTCTTACGGTAGCTCAGTGATGACCATGTTGAGGAACGGCCAGATGGCTGTCCAGAGCAGCGGCACCCTTGACGTTCCCAGCGGCGGGGTGCGAGGGTCTCCCTCCCTCCACATCCTCACCAGCACTCGTGACGGTCCGCCTTTTCCATTACGGCCCTCCTGGGTGTCGAGTGGTGTCCCGTTCCAGTCTTGACGTACGGTTCCCCACTGACTAATGATGTGTCTGTTTTCACGCGCGCATGGACTATTTGTCTATCTTCCTCGGAGAGATGTCTATTCAGATCCTTTGTCCATTTTTTTTAATTGGGTTATTTGCCTTTTTATTTGTAAGCTGTAAAAATTATTTTTATAGTCTAGATACAAGTCCCTTATCAGATAGATGATTTGGGAGATGTGTTCTCCCGTTCAGGGAGTTGTGTTTTTCACTTTTTGGGGAGTATCCTTTGAGGCACAAAAGTTTTACATTTTGATGAACTTCGCCCTGGCTGGTTTGGCTCAGTGGCTGGAGCATCGGCCTGCAGACCAAAGAGTTTCGGTTCGTTTCCAGTCAAGGGCACACACTTCCATTGCAGTTCGGTCCCCAGCCCTGGTCAGGGTCGTGTTGGAGGCAGCCAATTGTTGTGTCTCTTTCACATCGATGTCTGTCTGTCTCTCTCTCTCTCCCCCTCCCGCCCTCCCTCCTTCCCTCCCACTCCATCTGAAGATAAATGGAAAAATATCCTCAGGTGAGGATTAAAATATAATAATAATAATAAATTTTGATCAAGTCCAATTTACAGTATCTATTTTTTTCCCTTGGTTGCCTGTGCTCTTGATGCCATATCTAAGAACAATTGTCAAATCCAAGGATAGGAAGATTTACCTCTACTCCTAAGAGGTTTTTTTTTTTTTTTTTTTAGTTTTGGCTCTTATATCTTTGATCTGGTTTCATTTATACATTTGTGGGTTTTTTTATTGATTTTAGAGAGAGGGGGGAAAGGAGGGAGGGAGGGAGGGAGAGAGAGAGAGAGAGAGAGAGAGAGAGACATCTATGTGAGAAATGTCAGTCGGTTGCCTCCCGTACTCACCCAAGTGGGGATTGAACCCACAAGTGCCTTAAAGTACTCTGAATAGACATCTTGCACTTATTTTTGAATTGTTACCTCATTTGAGAAGAGTCCTGTTCGATGTTTTATTGGAAGTTGACAATGCAGAAACACCTTTGACTTCTGAGAGCAGGAGCAAGGCTAGGACACCTGGTCGCAGTGGGTCATTTCTCACTCGTGCTACGAGTCCAGTGCCAGTTGGTCGGGAGGGCTCTGCTCATCAGTCAACAGCTGTACCTAGACGGGCTTTCACAGTTGCTGGGGCTGGGGGAGGAGTGTGGTGCGCAGGTCACTGGTTCTTAGACACTTCCTGACTGCTCTCGTAAATGATCCATGAGTTTTTAAGCACTTGGAGAGCCATCATAGTAGGGCGGAATGGGCACAAGCTTGGCACCTGAAACCCAGATGTGGTGTTTACCATCTACGTGTCTTTGCAAGTTTATCTGACCTCTTGAATTCTTCACTTTCCCCTCTCTACAATCTCCAGCTTGCAGGAGGAGCAGCAGTGTGTGTGAGCACCCAGGGTAACAGCAGGTGGATAACAGGCATCTGACATACTGTGGCTCCCTTCTCTCCCACCTGCAACAGGCTCCACCCCCTCGGTTTACCACCAGACCCTTCCCAGAGGTTAGGGCTGGGATCTCCTTGGTCTCGGAGCTGCCAAGGTTTTCTCTATTTTTAAGAATGACTCAGATATACTCAAAGCCCCATAAAATCCAGAGTAATAATTTGCTTGAAGCACAGGCATGCCCCACCCTGTCATTTCCCAACCTGAAAAGGAACATGAATACCCACAAGGAAAGGCAACCTGTGGGTCTTGCTTGTAGCATGCTGTCAGGGCTCTGAGCTAGCTTCGGAAACATCCAGCTCACCCCACCCAGCTCCGTCTGACTCTGTAGGCATGGGCCCAAGGAGGGCACTTGCTGTCGTGACCTCCTTCCGAGACAGATGCAATGGGGAATCAGTGTTAGATCTTCCAGGAGGGACAGCCCACCCAAGCAGCAGTTCGGGGACTTGCCTCCGCAGAAACGCCACCTGAGGCTGCCTGAAAGGCGCCCTCCAGGCTGCTGAGCCCAACTCTATCACCGTGCACAGCCCGGGGGCTGAAGCATCCGTGACTCCACCTTTCTCATGTGCTTTCTCACGTGCCAGGTGGACGTGGGGCTGCTGGAGGAGAGGTGAAGGGTCATGGGTCCCCCGAGACCCTTCTCAGGCAGCTAGGAGGCCCAGGTCTGAACCCAGGGCTAAACCCCTGCCTTTTTATTTATTTATTTTTTTAATGTTTTCATTTATTTATTTTTTTAGAGAGAGGAAGGAAAGGAAGGGAGAGAGAGATAGAAACATCGATGTAAGAGAGAAACATTGATCGGCTGCCTCCTGCGCGCCCCGTTCTGGAGACCAAGCCTGCAACCTGGGCATGTACCTTGATGGGGAATCTAACCTGGACCTCTCAGTCCATGGGACCGGACGACGCTCAATCCACTGAGCCACAACGGCCGGGCAACCCCTGCCTTTTTAAACAAACCCAAGAACAGAACCCTCCCCACCTGAAAGATACAAAAGTTGGGAGGGTGGCTCCTTCGCTTTAGCTGGTGCTGTTCCCTGGTGCTGCAGAATATAAAGGTGGGCATGGCCCCTCATCACCCCCCCCCACCGCAGTTGGTCTCTGCCGCTCACAACGCATTCAGAGTAATTCAACAACGATTAGCCAAGTCCTTACAGGGTGCCCAGCACTGGGCAAGGGGTCAGTAAGTTAAGACTTCGCTCCTCTTCTCAAGATTAGACTTGTTTCGGTTTTAGCTAGAACAACTAACTTTTTAAAACACCTTTTATTAACATATATGTATAATACACATATGGAGAAGTGCATGTATCAAACGTGCACGTACGTGAAACTCAGATCACAGACTAAACTGACTTTTCACAAACTAGAACCAGTGTCCAGGTCAAACACAGAACATGAACAGAAACCCAGAAGCCCCGCCCCCCCTCCAGTCACTACCCATCACCCCAAGATGCCCTGACTTCTAATAACAAGAGCTAACTGTATGGAGTGTCCTTCTGTGCCAGGCACCTTGCATCTACGTGGTGACTTCTCCCCGACAGATGTGAGGGCCCACGAGTGGGGCACAGCTGGCAAGTGGGAAGACCTAACTGAATCTAGCTGGCTGGTGTCCAGAGCCCTCGTCATTGACTACAACCCTTACATTGCTGCCCGGGAAACAAACAGAACCTACTTACCATGTGCTGTAATATTAATGCATTTTAACAGTGCTCCCGGGGCAGTCCTGACAGTGCCAGGAAAAGCCATGGGGTGGGGCCGTGGGCTGGAGCCAGGCCTGAATGAATGGAAAGGCGTGCTCTGGCAGAGAGAGGGGAGAGGGCGCATAAGCGGGGCTGGAAGGGGCAGGAGGCCTTGGCCCTGAGCGTGGGGCAGAGGCGGATGGGGCAGGAATATGAGGACTCGCTGGAGCAGGACTGTGAAAGTGTTTGGGTGTTCTGACTTCAGAGCTGGTGAGGGACTTCCTGAGGCTTAGAATGGGTGGTCAGCCCCCCGTAGTGAGAACCTGGAACTTGCACAACCTGCTTGCTTTCCTGGCTCGGCGTGTGGTGCAGGACCTGACCCAGGCCTCACCTGGCCTGTCCTTGGCTTGGCCTCTAAAGATTCATTTTCGGTTACACAGGCTTAAGGGCTGTGCAAAATTCTGTGGTTGTTTTTGTGTGTGTTTGGGTAGAGTAAAAAGAGAGAGAGAGAGAGACTCCGCCCCCATCTTTTGAGACTCTTTAACCCAGAAGGCAGACAATCAATTTCAAAGATAACTGACAATGTGAAGGGGGAAAAAAGGCTTCATCACAATTCTGCGTGGGTCAGGCACTCTGTGTGTGCACGGCCGGCGGGGTAGGACTACAAGTTTTATCTGGAAAACAGAAGGGGTGGTGGTGTCCACCTGGGATGCCTGGGAAGGCTGCTGGGAGGGGTAAGCCTTAATAGAGAGGAGTGACTTGGGCTTGGGGAGGGAGACCGGAGGTAGGAGACGAGAAACGAATGGCTATTATGCAGAAGTATCCAAGTGAGAACGCGGAAGCCAGAACTTTTGGACACCAAGGTTAGACCAGAGGAGGGGACGGAGGCCCTGGAACTCCAGCTAAGGAGCTGTGGACCAGGAGCTTTGGACTGAACTCCCAGGGGAGCCGCTCTTCTCCATCCATCACTGCTCAGACATCCTTGGCCCCACCCTGTCCGACGCCCAGGGTCTTAGCACTCGGGACCGGGACCCACCCAGTGCTCTGGCGTCCTCCTGGGCGCTGTCTAGCTCCTCCGCCCGTCGGCCGGCTCGCCGCGCCCTGCGCCCCTCCTTCCCGCACAGCCTTCCTCGCTCCCCCGCTCGCTCGCGGCTCGGCGCAGCGCAGTGCCGACTCCTCCCGCGGCTGCATTGCAGACGCCGCCGCCGCCGCAGGGTGCGCCAGGGCCGCGCCGGGAGCCCGAGCCCGGCTCCGCGGGGGCCCCGGGGCGCGGGTCTCCCACGCGGACCCGACGGCGCCGCGGGGCCAGGAGTCCGCGGTCCCGGCGCGGGTGGCTCCGCGGGCTGGGAACACACAGCCTGTGCACCCCAGCCGCGTGGCGCGGGTCCCCAGAAGGCCTCCTGGGGCCGTGGACCCGGGTGCTGCCGTCGAGCTCGGACCGTTCCTGCCCTCGAGCGAACCGCGGTCGCCCCCCTGGCGGGCCTCCCGCAATCTCGGCGGAGATCCAGGTGGCGCCGTCGCGAGGGGCCGTGGCCCGCCGGGACCTCGCCTGCAGGCGCCCGGGCCGCGGGGCCGCGCTCCGCCCGCACCCTCCGGGCAGGCCCCGCCGCCGTCCAGCGCGGCGCCGCGCGGCTCGGGCGCAGTTCCGGCGCAGTCCCCGCGCCGAGCGGCTCCGCGCCCCACACCTGCCTCTGCCCAGCTCCAGGTGACGTCGCGCCCTCGGATTGGCCCGCGGGCGGGGCCGAGGCCGGTGAGCTCACCGCCGCGCCCCGCCATTGGCCCGGGCGGCGCACTCGGGCTGTGGCGGGGAGACAGCGGTACCCGGAGCCCGAGTCGTTCCAGCTGCGGTGTGTGAGCTGAGCGGGTCGGGCCGGCTGGGTTGCTGGGGCCGGGCCGGGCGGGGCCGCGCGGGAGGAGGAGGAAGACCGAGGCGGCTCGGTGCCAGCGCGGCGGAGCGGTGGCCGTACTCCCCGAGTCCGAGTGAGTGTGCGGGTGGCCGAGGGGAGAGTCGGCCGGGCGCGTGCGGTCGGTCGAGGGCGGCGGCCGGCGGGGGCGCGCGGGGGCGGGGCCGGGGCGCGCGCGCCGCGGCCGGGGCGTGGGGAGCACGCGTGCTCGCGGTGGGGGCGCGCGTGTTTACGCTGGGGAAGCGGGTGTGCGAAGTGGGTGCCAGGACACGAGCTTGTGTGCAGGAGGGGTGTCTGGAAGGTGAGGGGCGCTCGTGTTTACGCGGGGAAGGAGTGTTTTGACTGAGTGCGCGTGGGGACTGGCGCGTGTTGACACCGCGTGTGTGAGGGAGGGGCGTTGGGATGAGTATGCGGGGCGCTTGCGGATGGCGCGTGTGTTTGAGGAGCGGGTGCGGACACGCGTGTTCGTGGGGCCGCGGGTGAGCGCGCGTGCTGGTGGGGAGCGAGGGACGGAGTGGGTTTGGGGGCGGGAGGGCCTGGGGGCGGCGTGTGTTGACGGGGCGCGCGTGTCTGTGGGAGGAGTGCACGGAGTGGGTGCGAGGTCACACGGGTTTAGGGAGCGAGGCTGCTCGCGAGCATGCTTCTCCGAGGGCGGGAGTGGGTGTGAGAACACGCGTGTGTGCGCGGGGCAGTGGGAGTGTTGAGGTGAGTGACGGTGGCGGCGCGTGCGGGGTGGGGCCGCCGGCTGGTTTTTGTCTTCCAGGCGCGGCGCTCCCTCCCGCTGCGGACGCGGGCAGAGGGGCGGGGACCCGGACAGGTGCCCCCTCGATGGGGAGAGGGGCGGGGACAGGTGCCCCCGCGGCTGGGAGAGGGACGGGGACAGGTGCCCTGCAGGCAGGGCGTGGGGAGACGGGCGGGGATAGGTGCCCCTTGGCGGGGCGCGGGGAGAAGGGTGGGAACAGTTGCTCTCTCGGCGGAGTGTGTGCGGGCAGAGGCGGGCAGAGGCGAGAAGGGCCGAAACAGGTGACCCCTGGCGGGGCCGTTCAGAGGGGCCGGGACAGGTGCCTCCTCTGCGGGAAGAGAGGCGCGCGCGGGCGGGCCGGGCGCCTCTGCAGGACCAGGCGGTTGGAAGCTGCCTTTTTCTAGCAGGCCAATGGAGTGAATGAACGTTTTATTAATCCGTGCGTAGGACTTGGCAGGGAAAGTTGGTTGAGTTCAGAGACTGGAGGTTTGGAAGAACTTCCTGAGAGCTTTGCTTACCTACAGACCTGGGACAGGAGAGGCGCCTTGACCCGTGTCGCCACCAGCCCAGCTCAGGTGGGCTGGAATGGAAACTCAGTGTGGCCTTCCTGCATTTACAGAATCTTGCGATTTGGTTTCATAGGTATTGCACCGCCTTAGAGGCAGCCCTGCTGGTGTTCGATGTTTGCGACTTTTTCGATCTCCAAGGACTTCTACAGGCGTCAAAACAAATTTCTTGACAAATTAGGCAGCAAAATAGATTTCTGAGACTATAATACTCTTGCAAATGATCTTCTTAAGCAACTGCTTTACCAGGGAATGATGACGATTTTAAACTCTACCTTTTGCTCACTCTGCTTGGATGATTTCTATTGGCCTGAAGTCCGATTAGCAAAGCCCATGCAGTAACCTTGAGAGGGCTGTCAGATAATTAGAGTGCCTCTTGTAGTTGGTTGAATGCATTAGATTGTTTTCACCAGTGAGGCCAAAACCTGAAACTTTAAATCTGTGCTTCCGAGAAACTTTGTCATTTGTGGTAAATGTCTGTCTGTATATAATGGAGTCCTTTTCTCTTGCTGCTTAACGAATGTGTGTCATATAGAGAAACTACTGCCTGGGAACTTGATAACGAGAAATACGTTAAGCAGTAGCACTTTGCAATGTGTGTGTTAATAGGAAAACATTTATTATTTTAAGACCAGAATTAGATGATAGCAAATACGCTTATGTTTCTCTTTATTTTTATGTTTGATTTAGGGAGTAATAATGTTTACTGTTCTAGAATATTGCGTTTACGTACAGGATATGCATTTCTCAAATACATTTAGCTTAGGAACAAACACAAGCAGAGGGCTGCTGTGCATTCCTAAGGGACCTCACTTTGGACATCCTGATTGATTATATTCCAAATAATGTAAGTAGAAACGCGGTCTTTCGTGCCGCAGTTAATAACAGTATTATTTACGGATTTTTTTTATCCATTACGCTGCTTTTGTGATGAACACAGACACATTATTTTCTTTAGTCCTCTGTTCCAGACTCCGTTGGGCCTTCCGTCTATAACAACAGCTGACCCTGCGGCAGTACATTCATATTGGACTGATCTAGAGAATACAGATAACAGGTGGAACTGAGACTTTTTAACTTATATGAGAAAGATAAGGAAGAACTATTGATGCTGAAAGTTTCCCGAGGGAAAGATGGGACGATCTCCCTGACGGCTGAGGCAAGCGCTCGGCTGCAGATCCCTTGTCTTCCGGCAGTACGGGAAATGGACATTCGGGGGATGTAGAGTTTCCTTTGGGAACGGTCAGGATTTTTCTGATGTTTTGATCATTGAACTTCTGAAGTTGCAGAATTGTGCTTGTAGGCTGCCTTTTTTAAATGTTTCAGGGGGAAAAAATTGTTAAAACATTTATTTAAGACACGACTTTAGGTATCTCCCTGAAAGGTAAAAGAAAAGAAAAAAAGACCATTTTGTTAAATGTGGCACAGTTCTTTAGCCTGCGCAGTGGTTTCTGGAAGTCCTCTATTCTTCTTAGTACACGCCCCCACCCCTTTCTCCAGCTGCCCAGTGTATGCCTGCCACGTCTTCTTACATTTAACGAACTTAAAGTGATTTAGTATTTGTATTCCATTGATCTTTTCCGAAGGAGACTCTCTGAGTGGTGCCAAGTCTTTATTGTTAAATGTCAACCATGGCCTCCATCACAGTTCATAAGCCCAATATTTCAGAGCTTCGTTCACTTTTGTATTTCTTTGCCAAAAAGCCTTAGGCATCCATGCGTGATATACGTCGGTTCGTGTACACCTCAACTTTTTTTCAAAGAATGATTTAAGGGAGTTTACAGAAATACATATTACACAATGAGGCAAGATGGAAAGAGATGAAGTGAAGGATTAGGCCAAAGGAAAGTGAGGGCCCAGGAGAGTGGAATGGGGGGCTAGTGAAGTCAGTAAACAAGGTGCATTCCATAAAATCTTGCTGTACTCCAGCGCCGCCGTAGCTACATTCCAGACTTTCTTGTGATTGTGGAAGAAGCGATCCGGGGGGGAATTTTGTCTCTCTGACACCTTACATACAGTGGATTTTCTTTTCTTCCATGGATGTTCTGACAGCCAGCAATTAGTTTTCAGTGGTGATGGGAGACGTCTAGGTGAGATGCATCAAATCACATTAAAGATTACATGTTGCTCTGATATGTCTCCTCTCATGTCCATTTTTTTCTCTCTCCCCTCTTCCCACGCCTGCCTTCACTCTCTCCCCTCACTCCCTTTCACTCCATCTAAAAATTAATGGGAAAATATCCTCGGGTGAGGATTAACAACAACAACAAAGACTGCATGTTAACATTAGTCACATTGAACATTTAAGAAATGCTCAGGAGCCTGCAGGGTGACACAGATGGATGTCATCACCTCCTCATGAGGATACCATAGCTCAGGACCACGAAGGTGCTCAGTGATGGGCTTATCCCCTCCTGGACGGATCGCCCTGAGGGCTGATGACCACGTTTTCTTTGCTGTTCTCTGGTGTGCCTACATTTGGGTTTGCACACAGCAGGCAGACAAGGTGATGCCTTGACCTTGACCGTCAGGAAATAATTGCTGTCCACCCCCTAAGCAATGTAGCACCCCAGCTTGTTACAACCACAGGGCGATACTTTGTAAATACAAGTGGTGTTTTTAAAGTGAGGGAGGCAGTAGGCAATGCCAATATAATCTTGCTTGATGCTTAATTTTAGTAAACTTCCTCTTGTGCTAATGAAATTTTAGTTTCAGAAGTGCATCATGTTACCTATAGTTTGCTTAATTTTATATTGTCTTGTAAGCATTGAAAGTACATCACAACTTTAGACATAGATGTATGGAGAGACCAGTCATTGCCTGTTAAGCACCTACCATGTGTCAGTTGTTAAGCAAGTTATAATTAATAATGAAACAGCCCTGGCAGGTTGCTCAGTGGTTAGATCATCGACCTGTGGTCCAGAGACCCAGGTTCGGTTCCCGCTAAGGGCATTTACCTTGGTTGCAATTTGTCCCCCGCCCTGGTTGGGTTGTGCAGGTGGCAGCCACTCAATGTGTCCCTTTCATGTCGATGTTTCTCTCTTCCTCTCTCTCCCTCTCGTTCTATCTAAATAAAAAAATGGAAAAATGTCCTCAGGTGAGGATTAAAGAAAGAAAGAAAGAAACATTCATTTGAGGAAGGTAAAATATGGAAGGAATTTAACCAGGGAAAGTTTTTATAGGAGTTAAGCTGCTGATGCTAAATGTGTGTAACATTTCTGTAATGTGGAAAGAGATGGCAAATAATGGAAATAAATTTCTCCAAATATATTACATGAACACTTAGCAACTTACCCAAATTAATCAGTTAATCTCTCTGTTTTCACTTTTCTTCTTCTACTTGACTTCACTACCCTGCCAATCTGACCCCACTCTCTTAGCCAGCCTCCCCCTTCCCCCAACACTGCTCAGCATGAACCCTCCGTTGCCACCTGGCTGGTCTGTTTACCCTGCCCCCCCCTCTGAATTGACCTCCTTGATCTCTTAGCCGGACTCGAACCTCACCTCATTCATGAAGCCTTCCCCCTCACTCCCACGCCCAGATTGGATTTGTGGCTCTTTTCGGGGCAGGGTGGTTCCTAAACTGTACCATCCTGACTGCCCCACCATAATGAAACCTTGGAGGTGGAGTTTCGTCAATCCTGTTGACAAAAAGGTTATCTGTGTGGTGTTACTCCTGGGATGGAGTGAGAAGAACCTAATGAGTTCCTCAGAGCCTAAGACGAACCCGCCTCTGAACCTCCTTGGTGCGTTCATCGGTCTTGTCTGTCCGTCATTTAGGCGCAGGCTCCCGCAGCTGTCCCATCAGGTCAGGTCAAGGTCCCCGGTGGACATAGGTTTTCAGTTCAGTGGTCTGGAAGTGACCCCTGGAAGCCCTGGCCAGGTCTGACACCTACATTGTCTCTCCAGGTATCCTGCGACTGGCCAGCAGCTCGCTCCCTGGGAATGTGTGTAAATGACAGCTGTCTGCTTTAAAGTAACACAGTAGGGTGAGCACTGGTGTTTGTTTGTTTTTGTCCCAGCTCTGCCACTAACCAAATGAGAAATCTCCGGTGAATTGCCTTGCACCTCTGAATCTCAGCCCCTGCCCCGTTTTCTAACCCTATCAGGAGTGGTTTGGTGGTCAACATCAGCAGTTTAGAAAATCAAAGTGCACTGCACGTAGTAAAGGGAGGTGTCGATTTGGGAAGTTTTTGTCTCAAATATATGTGTCTGTGAGGGTGTGTGCAGGGCTCTGTTTCTCTCCGCGGGCCACAGTCAAAGACGGGCGAAAGCCCGCAGACCAGACAGTCCCCAAGCTCTCTTCAAATCTCCGTGTTCGGGCTGATTCTCTCCCATGGGATGTGTCTGTTGTTATGACCGTCGATTTGGTGGTAACCTAAGGCCTGACTGAGCTAAGCTACTTCCACACATATGTAATTCAGCAGTAGATGGTCCCCAGCTGGCCGGGGCTCAGTGTACCTTGTCCTGCTTTCCCGGTTCCTTCGGGTGATGAAATTGTTTCAGATAAGCACAGCGCTTATTTTCGCCATAACTGATCCTGTGTCTTATAGAGAGATTCTAATGTTATTTGTGTACCATTACTAAGGTATACTTGATGCTACTGAATCTTTTTTCGTTTGGAAGTGGACGCAGAACTTTCCCAATATTTATTTAGCAAGAAGATCCCCGTTTCTGTTAGTAGGTTTACCTTCGACCTCTCCTTTAGCTGTGAAAGATCTCAGACTCAGACTGACCGAGGTGAACGCGGGGATTTATTGACTCTGATGGAGTCCAGCTTTGGTGTTGTCTTCAGGTACTGCTGGTTCTAGGTGCTTAAGGGCTGCCATTAGGACCTGCCATTCCCTCTGATGGCTCTCCTCTCCTCTCTGCTGATTTTATTCTCAGGCAAGGTTTCCGAAGTGGCAGCAGGATGGCCCACTCAAATCGCCAGGCCTACGTTTTGCCATTTTTAGCAAATATTTCTGGGAAAACAGCACTTCTTTCCGGCAGTGCCAGGAGCTGTTCTGTTCTGGTTAGCCCAGCCCGACTCCAGCGTCCAGTCACTTGAATAAGGGGAGGCAGTGCCCTGGTTAGCAAGGCCTGGCCCGGGGCCAGGCATTGAGGTCGGCACCACCTGAACAGAGCGCAGGGCAGGAGGAGCTCCCAAAGGACAGACAGGGGCCGTGGCCGGGAAGGAGAGGGATGCCAGCCAGGCGTCCTGCGCAGGAACCAATGGTTTCTCATCCTCACGCCGGCGGTCCTGTTCCTAAAGAAGGCGCCATTCATTCCGGAACCCAGAGGCTCCCGGTGAGACGTACTCCATCATTTTACCCTTGTGGCCCCACTTTAAACGAGGGGCCACCAGAACCATCCCCTTCCAGGGGGTGCCGGCGAGCAAGTTCTAGGACCGTTTTAAAAAAATATGATTCATGTCGTTAATAGTACACACTGTGGTTTGGATTCATCAGCAAATGTATTTAAATATCCACTTGTCTTTTCTAGGCAAGAAACCATTCATTCCACTCGAGCCAGAATCAATGCCCCTGGCATTTTTGTGTGTGCATGAAAAATGTTTTATCTAATGTAAAAAGTAGGAGGTGCCCAGCCTCAAACTGATGATGTTCTAAAAGCTGCTGAGTCTGTTGCTCCCAGATGACCAGTGTGACAAATAGCAAGTAGGATGCCAGGCTAGCCTGAGAACAGAAACCTTTCTGAACCCCTAATAGATACTCTGTATTTATAGGAGAAAAATCATCACAGTAATGTGTATATGTACACATCACCTATATACCAAAACCATTGTGCAGAACACGTAATCTCCATAATATGTAAGTATGTACTATACGCTTGTGTTACAACAAAGGAAATAATGCACTTCTCATTTGCACGTTAAATGATGTTGCGTGAACAAAAATTAGTGTATAAAAGGGAAGGACAAAGAGAGGGAGGGAGAGAGCAAGAGAAAGAAACATCGATATGACAGAGAGAGAGACATCAATCGGTTGCCTCCCATACGCCCCAACCAAGGCCGGGGATTGAACCTGCAACCCAGGTACATGCCCTTAACCAGAAATTGAACCCATGACCCTCTGTCCAAGGGCCGACCCTCTAACCGCTGAGCCACACCACCCAGGGTCATCCTAAGTATTTTTATCAGCCACCTGAAACAGACGTACCTGGATCCAGGGTTGTTACCTGTGAAGTGAAGGAGGAAAATAACCAGGTTGAAGGGGAATGAATGGGGGCCGGGAAGGGAAATAAGAAAGGCGAGGATTTGTGATGGAGGACTCCCAGGGTTGGCACCCGCTGCCGTTTGACTTGGTTATTAATCTTTTGTTCCATTGTCTACCTGCTCCCTAAACCCTTAGACCAACCGCACTCCAAGTGGGATAAAGCCCAATTCAGGGACTTCCTTGAGGAGAGCAAGACAGGACAACCCCACAACTGTATGGAATCAAGTGGAGCCCCACGCAGTGAAAAACACTGCACGTTTTTAGCTTTGCCCCTAACCCACGGGGTGTTTGAACGCTGGCCTCAATAATGCAGCCACTCGGGCCTCAGTGATCTGGAATTTGCACGAAGATCGCCGAGGTCCAGGGGTGCAAGGCTGGGGGAGATGCCCTGTGCCAGTGGCTGCCTCCCGCACTCAGCGGGTGGAAGTGGGCGGCGTGCAGGCATGGGCGCGGCACGTGCGTTCTGGGGGGGGGGGGCGGCCAGGACACGAAATTCCAGTCCCCCCACCAGGCATCATGACACTACCCAAAAGGAGCCAGACGGATAGAACTTTCTAAAACTCGGTAGGTTCCCTTGGAGCAATATTTTATTCCTGAACAAAATGTTTAAAGAGGTATAGCTTAGATTTTTTTTTTTTCATGTTTATTCTAAAATAAATAAATAAAAATAATTTTTTTAAGTTTATTCTCTATCACTTGTCAGAAAGACCTATAGTAAGTTGCAAGATAGTATTCTTAAATCATTTTCTCTATGAAGACCTACTCTATAATGTGGCTAGTATTTTTTTTTTTTAATATTGCATTTCAGCCTATTAGTTCGGAAAGGACTTCACCTATATTTATTCCAGAATTTTACAAAATCTTACAGCATTGTGAACACATATTATTGTAGTGAATAAACTCTGAGTCCTGGAAGCCTCTCTATGTAGAACCCAGCGTTTTATTTTTATTTTTATGTTTGTGTGTGTGTGTGTGTGGTTTTATTTCTTTATTAGTTTATTTTTATTGCTGACACTATTACAGATATCCTCATCTCCCCCCCTTGCCCACCTCCACCCAGCCCCCACCCTTCTCCCTCTGACCATCACCATACTGTTGTCTGTGTCCACGGGTTATAAGCCTACAGCACCCAGTATTCCCAGGTGGTCTCCCATCCAGGGACCTACCAGGCCGGACCCTGCTTAGCTTCTGAATCTGATGAGATCAGGTACGTTCAGGGTGGTATGACTGTATCCAGCATTTTAAAAAAACTACATATTTTTTAAACATCTTGGACTTGAACTCTCCCACGAGCTTGCAAGACGGTTGGGCAGGTCTGTGCAGGTGGCGCCCCCACAGTCAGCTCAGAGCGCTGCACAGCCCGCCGCAGGCCTCTGGGGACCCTTCCAAGCAGATTCCTGGACACTCGGTTTTCAGCCAGATGTTGAAAACCACCAGGAACTCAGGGCAAATAACCTCTATTATAATTTAATAACCCAGAATTAGCTAGAATGGGCCAATGTGTTTTTCTCCCCCCCACCCTTTTATTTTTTTACGTCTTTCCCCATGTTCCATGTAACAATCCTACCAGCAGAGTTTTCTTTTTTCTTGAGTTTTCCCATGCCTCCACCCTAACCTTGACAGAGAACACTTCTAAGGTGAAAACTGCCAGATGAAGGCGTCACGTACCAGTCTCAGTCAGATGCTTCGTTTGATCTCAGACGCTCAGGCCCTGGTCCGCTTGCCAGAACTGGGTAAGAGGTGGCGAAGCGAGGGGTCTTCTTTGATAACTCGGCTAAGAAAAGCGCATCGTAGAAATGACCCCGGAAACAAAAGTTTTGTGCTGCATCATATCCCTGACCTTGCCCCTGCTGACATTCCCATTTCCTACTGGGAACAGTGCAGTTAAGTCACTGACTCAGTACGTACGTATGGAGGGCCGACTGTGTGCTGGGCCTTCTGCTGGGGCTCGGGAGTGTGGCCAGGAACAGAATGAACACAGTCGCTGGCCTCATAGAGCTGTGGGGTGTCCCTTTACGTTTGTGTTAGACTGAGGTTCTTGAAATAAAGGTTTGTGTCTTATTTGGTGGGTGCCCCACCTGGAGCTGTCGTAGTCATTGTCACATCCCTGAGCCATGGCACAGGGGCAGTAGTGTTCTAGCAGTGGGTGCCCCGTAGACCTTTGCAGACCAGCCTGTCTATCCCCGATTCTCCATGGCTCTTCCCGAGATTTTTTATTTATTTTACTTTTTTCTTTATTGATTTTTAGAGAGAGAAAGAGAGAGAGATAGAAACATCCATGAGAGAGAACACGGGTTGGCCGCCTCCTGCATGCCCCCCACTGGGGATCGGCCCACAACCTGGGCATGTGCCCTGACCGGGAATCGAACCGGCAACCTCTGAGCCACACTGGCAGGGCATTCCCCAGGGATTTTAAGTGGGGTTTGGTTTGGTTTGGTTTCTGTCACAGCTGGGCTCCACAGATCAACCTGCCGGTGGTTAATTCATGCCTTCCCGCCTCCTGCCGATTCCTGTGCGTTTTGTACTTTCAGTTCTTCAGGGTCAGGACTTTCATTTTCCACTTCTCTTTATGCATCTAAATGTCATTTCTCTGTCACATCGTCGCATCCGGGTTAGATTGTGGTTCGTCTCCAAGGCCCGTTCCAGCACTTTTCAAGACCTCGTTCATCTTAGTGGGAATGGGCTTTCCTGCAGCCTCGGCCCTCTCTGCTACCCCTCGAGAATGTCTCAGTCCCCCGTCGTAACATCTCTTACTCTCTCCGACTGCTGCTGCCGTGTAGACTCGGCGTCAGGGTCCCCAGCGTCCTTTGCTTGCACCGGTCACTGGCTGCATTTTACCACCACTTATCCCCAGGGTTGGCTGCTTCATTGGCCGTGCCGTTGGCCCCTGCTGTCTGGGGTGATCGTCTGTGCTCAGTGCCGTGTCCTGGTCCAGCTGAGCCCCTTGAGTACACTTCAGTGTCCTTGCAGGACCGCCGTGCAGTTTCACCCTCGTCCACTCCGAGCGCGAGCACCGGAAGATTGCCCAGGAGGCACAGTCGCCGATCTGTAACGTGGGGTCTCCTGACGGCTGCGAGCTGCTTGAGCAGCGTACCGAGTTCTCCTGGCGCGTCTGAGACCCTGCGCGTGTGAACGGCACCGCGCGGACCAGGAGAAGACGAACCCAAGTCACTGCAGATGAAGCAAGTCTAAAGGGGAACGGCTCCTCTCCATGTCTGGGGCCTGGGCGCATCGGGTTGAGGAGGTTTTGAGAAGTAGACTGTGGCCATCTTCCCTAAGGCTAAATTTAGCCATTGCTTTGGAAAACCAGAGTGGTACAGCCTGTGCCTTATCTCCGTCCAGCCCTGACCCTTCGCCCTGCACTTGGACGTCCTAAATGGCTTGCCGGGCAGGAGCGGCCTAATGCACTCCAGGGGCCCCGTTTATTCTGGGAAGGAATTAGGTGACTTCATTTTCCCCGTCTTTCCGAGCTTCCTAAAAAATGCAGGAGACTTCCTAAGCAGCAATTACAGTTCTCTACAGAAATAGTTCAGGCCGTTCCTCCTTGGGCCCCAGCAGCCCTTCCCGCAGCGCGGCCAAGCGCTGTAAATGGAAAGGGAGATGGCCTCTCCCTCCCGGTCCAAATAGCAACAGGAGGGCACATGTGCACTTGAGCCGCAAATAACGCGTTTTAAAATAGCAGATGGTATTTGATGATCGCTCCTTCATTCATTCACCTGCCAAGGCGAAACTTTCTCTTCTTCTCTGGCAGCTGGGCCCGAGGTGGCCCAGCTCAGGCGACGGTCACAGCAAGGTTCTGGCGTTTGCAGATCCTGCCCCCGCGCCCGTTCTCAGGCCCTGCGGGCCACGCACTCTCTCTGAGACTTCTAAAAAACCTGTCTTTTGTCTAAAACCACGCAAGCATCGTGTTTCTGCAGCAGCCCAACCTGACTGGCTTGTTAGGAATTCTGTAGCTAATTATAGGTGCTCTTCATTGAGGTGTGCCGCCAGGGTGTGTGTTCCAAATAGTTCATTTCAGGGAAAAGCGTGGGGGCCCGTGAAAGGCAGGGGTCCGGATTCGGGGTGCAAAGCTCAGCGGGGAAAGGGGACGCTGCTGTGACATTCGGGGCTGTGTCTGTGAAGAAGTCGGGCGTCCCTGGGCTTTTTGGCCCGTCTTGCTCCGACACTTGGTGGTTACGTAATCCCTTACCTGAGCCCCAAGGAAGTGGCAGCCAGCCAGGTAAACCGGAGAGCTTCTGCCGTGCTTCCCAGAGTTGGGGTGACCCCCCCCATCAACAAATTGGCTTCCAGAAGAAGCTTGACTTAGCAAATAATACTTCTTTTCATTCACTGAGCTCCCACTCTGTAGCGGGTGCTGGGGAAACAAGACAGAGTCTTGTTTATAGAAGGAGTACACGTGGGAAAACAACAAGATATCCATTCCCCAAGAAGTACCGGGTGCCCTGGAGAGAGCCTGCCTCCGGAGTCCTGCCTGTGCAGACCCCCACCCTGGTACCTAAAGCCAGGTCACCTTGGGTGAGGACACAGCGTCTGCAGTCTCCTCGCCCGCACAGTGAAGAGGAGAATCTTTCTTTCGGAGTTTGTTGGGGATTAGAAAGAGCGTACAGGATACCTGGCCTGCTGTAGACGCGCATAGCAGCTGCTAATCAGAAGACGGCGTGAGTTAGTGCCACTCTGAAGGGGGGATCCTCCAGGTGGACACGGGGAAAGGTTACTACCAAAGGGCCAAAGCTGCGTAAAAGTGCTGGTGGATTTGGAGAACAGCGAGTGAAAAGAACCCCCCCAGAAAGGAGCCGGAGACAGTTGGTAAAAAGCATCCCATACTCCACCAAAGAGTTTAAATTTTATTTTGTAGGTCAAAGGGGAGGGGTTTACATGTTCTTAAACTAGATTATTTGATAGATTATCAGAAACTGCCATGTTGCGTTGCTCAATACAGCCGTGGGAATTGATGAGGTGCCAAGATTTAAGTGGGTTGCGTGCAGCCCAGAGGAGCAGTGGGTGCAGCTGAGAGCTGGGGACCTGGCTGGGGCTGGTTCCCGATGGAGACGTTTTCCCAGGACAGGGCCCGGGACTTGGGTTCCTCCGCCTTCACAGCAGCAGATCCCACTTTCTACGCTTGTGCCTCGTTCTCTGTGTGAGACGGATGCACCCAGTACTTCAGCAAGAACCGAAAGCCTGGCTCTGCCAGGCGGGGCCCAGCGCCAGGGGAGCGGGGTGTGCGCGGGCCCTCGGGCGCCCGCGTGCTCGTGGAAGCGTGCTTTCGGGCCGCTGTCCGTGTGGCCTTGTTCTCGCGAGGCAGAGCTCCGTGCCTCACTCGCTGCCCTGGGGACGTGGAGCTTCGGATCCCTCCAGGCTGACTCACCGTTGGCCTTGTTTGAAACATCACGGGTGAGAAGTGGGCCAGATTGATCGGCCCCCTAGATTACTACTTGTTTTCTCTCTCTGCTCTCCCCACCTCCCTACACAGTAACTTAAGACTCCAGGCTCATTCAGGCTGTAGCAATGATCTGTTGGCCAAAAATGAGGGCAGGGCTATCTTCACTAATCTTCAGGGTACCCCTCCCAGGCCTGCTACACAGCCGGTGCTCCGCAGGTATCCGTGCATGGAGAAAGGAGTCTCTGCATGTACTTTGTTTCACTCTAATGCAATCAGAAAAAAAACATTTCTTTTTCTAAGACATCATATTCCCTTTATCCCCTAATCACACACACGTATATATCCAGCTAAGGTGAGATATACATGTGTATATATAGCTCTGAATTTGCCAAGTTGTTTTACAGTCATGTGTTAATGGTCATAATGAGGCCGTCAAACCAAAGCAAGCGTGAAGTTCTTCATTTGACTTGCGGGAAGGGAGGCGTTGGAGACCATCTCTGTGTGTGTGTGCGTGAGCCTGGGGACAGGCAGCCGTGACTGGCCCCGCTCCGAGGAGAGGACACATGACCACAGCCTCTGCTTCCTGTCGGCCAGCACTGCAGCCAGCACTGGGGACGCCAGCTCATTCATTTCCATTCGAGATGGTTTCTTATATTACTTATCACTCCCTTCCCCCTCTGGCGTTGAGAGGCTCAGAGATGCCGTAATGCATGATATAATTTTGTTAAGAGGCAAATAATTGCTTGAGTATCTTCATGAAGTGCGTCTCAAAGGAGCTTAATAGCCTCAGAGAGCTCCCTGCAGAGCTCGCTGGGGGAACGGCCCGAACACAAGCCCGGGAACGGAAGCCAGTAACGTCAGTCCGTGGCAGACGGGGAGTCGCGGTGACCGCTGGGGTGCTTTGACGCGCCATGCCGTGGGCAGGGCCTGGCTCCGTGATGTCAGGGAGGGTTTGTCTGTCTCTGCAGTGTCCACCCTGGGCAGGGGGAGGGGCGAGGATGACATGCCAGGGCACTGCAGCACAGCCAGAACAAAGCCACCTCGGACAGGGAGCAGTGGCCACCAGCAGGCCCGCAGTGCTCCCTCAGGGCTGATCACAGGGATGGTCACAGCTGGGCAGCCCTCCCTGTGCCCTTCCGCCCCTTTGCGTGGCAAGGAATGCTAGTCTTGGCCACCAGCTCCAAACCGGTGCAGACCGTGCTCTGGACCAAGCGACACGGATCCTGAGCACTCGTTTAACAGATGCAGGATCCGTGGGCTTGCAGAAGAGACAGTCAGATGGCGGCAGAGGCTTCACCCGTGTCAGTGGGACGCGGGAGTATACGCGTAGGTTCAGAGAGGGATGGCACCTGGCCGGCACAGTCAGGAGTCGGAGGGACAGTCACTACAAGTGCCACAAAGGATAACTGCCATGCTGCTAGGAACCGAAGTCTGACTGAGAGAACCTCTCGTCTTCAGCTAGCTCCGAACGCAGGAGTCGGGGTCTGCGAAGCTTCGTTTTCCTAGTGGAGGGGGCACGGAGGACGGACTCCACTGCCCCTCTGACATCATCACGTGTTTGCCGTTAGTGGTCACAGCGTGACATGGCTCATGTACCGTTCACCCCGTGCGTGTTCATCCAGGGTTACTTCCCACTGGTGACGGAGCCACGGAGACGCCAGGCAGCAGGGTCTTTGGTGTCTGTCTTTTCTGTCTGCATGTGCAAAATTGGAAGAGACCCTATCTTTCACTTTTAAAGGGGAAGAGCTTTTCTCTTCGTGTGGTTCCCGGAAATAGCTTATTAGAAATGATCACAATTCTTGCAAAGCCTCCCAGCCAGGCTGGTGTGGCGCAGTGCTTAGAGCGTGGGCCCAAGCACGGAGGGTCTCCACTTCCATTCCTGGTCGAGGGCACCTACCGGGTTGCACGTTTGAGCCCAGCCCCCATCGGGGCATGTGTGGGAGGCAACCACTGTGTCTCTCTCACATTGATGTTTGTCTCTTTCTCCTTCCTTTCCATTCTCTCTAAAACTCTATGGAAAAAATATCCTCAGGTGAGGATTAACAAAAGAAAAAAGAAAAGCAGTCGTCTTCCTCCTGCTTTTGTAGTTAAGAAAAGTGAAATCCATTGGACATTCAGTATTGGAAATTTTCCTGGGGAACAGGTCTATACTGTCTTTTTTTTTTTTTTTAATCCTCACCGGAGGATATTTTTCCATTTATCTTCAGATGGGAGAGAGAGAGAGGAGATAATCTGTTGATGGCCTCCCACTTTACCCTGACCAGGGCCGGGGATTGAACCGCAACCACGGTGCGTGCCCTTCACCAGAATTGAACCTGAGACTCTTTGGTCCTCAGGCCAACACTCCAGCCACTGAGCCAGACCGTCCAGGGCTGTCCTGTCTTTTGACTAGAAGGAAATGTCCCCAGGCTAAGGCTGAGCCTCGTGCCTCTTCCCTTCCGTAGCTGTTCTCCCTGCTGTTAACCTACAGCCGTGACACTGGGTCCTCGAGCCGGACGGGCCAGTTATGTCCTCAGCCTCGGTTTCCTCACCCGTAACGTGAGGGTGATAACGGCGCCGGACTCACACGGTCATCGAGACGCAGAAATGAGCTCATATCTGCAGATCGGTTGAAACGGTGACGCACGTAGGAAGTGTTCTGCAGGCGTCAGGTCTGTCCCTTGTTTTCTCACCTGTAGGATCAATAAGCCTCACTCACCCGCATTAGGATGTGTCGTCGGGATGGCAAGGAACACGGAAAATGTTTCTTTTCTGGGTTATTCCTTTCCGTGGTTCAGCTGCCTTTTGAACATTGTTCTGCCCACTAGCAAGCTGAGGGAGAAGCGCGTTGCACAGACATTGTCAGTTTCCGAGGACACTGAAGTCATCTGACGATGATGGTGGCCAGCTCGCTTTTCTCTAAGTAACCATGTTCCGTACATACATCAGTCCACTGAATTCTCACAAACGCCCTCTGACTGCCCGTGTTTAGGAGCCGAGGAAGCGGAGACCCCACGGTCTCCTTCGAAGCGCTGTAACGGGCGTGTGGCAGAGCAGGGCGCTCACCTGTGTGCTCTCTGGTCGGTGCCACCTGGCCACCCTCGCCTGCCTGGCCCCTCCCCGCTGCGGTCCAGCCATGCGGTTCCTGCCCCGTGAACGCCCTGCCGCGGGGCCTCGGCATCTCGGTCGCCTCACCCCAGCCATGGCGGCCTGGCTCTGTCCCATCCTGGTCAGACTCAGCGTCACCCTCTTGACTTACCCACCCTCCGCCCCGCCCACCGCCTCCTTGTCTCAGGAGCCTCCTGCATCACCTGGCGGGGCAGGAAGCGCCTTCTGTGTCCGGTTCACTGCTTGACCACCGGCCGGCACTGTTTAAAACCTGTTGAATGAGTGTCGTTGCTAATGATTTTAATAACGGTCTTTGCTCCTTTTTTTTTTTATTTTACATATTTGTGTAACCCGACTCTAATAGACGTGTATGTGTGAGTGACCACGCGTGTGTGCACGTGCATGAATGTGGAGAGATGTTCCAATCCCAGTAGTGGTACCTAATCACAGGCTGCTACAGCTCTGGCTCCAACAGTAATGCCCTGCTGTCTCCCTTACCTCGGGGTGCAGCGCCTGGTTGCTTCTCTCTGACGAGTCTGAGTCACGCGTGAGGGTCTCGGGTCTCGGGCACCGAATGCTGCAACTCCTGAGATAAACTGTAACAGCTCCAGGCTGGATCAGGAAATAAGATCATTTTTCCCAGGGTTTGGGGAAAACAGATACTACCTTAAAAATATGTGTCTGAATCCTTTCCCCCGTGACTGCTGTACTTCTGCTGGTGTGAGTCATGTTGTGTCCGTTTCATCTGCTTGCTCAGGGCCCCTCTTTCACGTTGCCACTGGGCTGACAGAGACGGGGCTCTGGGAACCGGGAAGCAGGACTGGACAAAAAGGGATTTTTCGGTCCGAGTAGCTGAGAACTTTGGGCCACGGTAGATGCCTGTAGATGCCCCGCTGGACAGACTCGGGCGGGACGAACCGGCCTGGACGGACCTTGGGGTTGGGCGATGGCCGGCTTCGGCCCTGCAGGCGTGCACAGGCCACGTGGGCGCTCTGCTTCGGGACAAACCCCGCTCTCCCTGTCCGCCTAGACAACCAGTTCAGGATGTCCATCCTGGAGCGTCTGGAGCAGATGGAGAGGAGGATGGCCGAGATGACGGGCTCCCAGCCACACAAGCAGGGCGGCGGCGGCGGCGGCGGAGGGGGCGCCGGCAGCGGCAACGGAGGAAGTCAAGCCCAGGTACCAGTCTGCGGACAGTCACCTTTGGCTGTGTGTGATGTGCTGCCTGTTGGTCAGACGGTCGGTCAGTCCCTTCTCTGGGGCTGGGGTCATTCCTGGACGAGGCGGAAGTCCGAGGGGGTGCTTCCCGGTCCCTCTGCCTCCGCGGGTGGAAATCTGCGCCCTGTGAAGAAGCCGCGGTGTGCGGGCCTCTCAGCTGCTCCCTCCCTGGTCTCAGACCGGCTGGGGCCTGGCGGCGGGGCGAGGGCCTGCGCTGGAAAAGCCGGCCAGAGGGTGACTCAGGTCTGCGGGGCGCACACTTTGGCCGGAAGCTGTTTTGTATTTTGTGGTCTGCCTCTGCCTTAGCTGTAAGTATAAAACGTCATTGAATTCATCACGTGAGCCTCGTATAAAGTCAAGAAGGTGGGTAGGAAAAGGACCCAGGGAAACTGTTTCTGTAGTTTTTCAGGAGAAAACGGCATTTTACTTCTGTCATCTTTCTCTTTTTTTTTTTTTTTATCCTCACCAGAGGACATTTTTTCCATTTTTTGTTCAGGTAGAGTGGGAGGGAGAGAGAGGAAGGGAGAGAGAGACAGAAACATCGATGTGAAGGGACACATCGAGTGGCTGCCACCCGCACAACCGACCAGGGCCGGGGACAAACTGCAACCGAGGTACGTGCCCTTAGCGGAACCGAACCCGGGTCTCTCAGGACCGCAGGCCGACGCTCTAACCGCTGAGCCAAACCGGCCAGGGCTGTCATCTTTCATATATGCCTTTCGCCAGTTCCACAGAGAACACAGCACACTGCTAAGTACAGGGACATCACCAAGTTTGGTTTGTTTTGCTAACCCTCACCTGAGGGTATTTTTCCAGTGGATCTTTTAGTGGGGGGGTGGAGGGGACATCGAGAGACACATTGATTGGTTGCCTCCAGCATGACCTCACATGGGGCTGGGGATCGAACTTGCAACCCAGGTTGACCAGCATTGACCCGAGACCCTTTGGTCTGAGGGCCGATGCTCTAACTGCTGAGCCAAAATAGCCAGGGCAGTATATTTTTAATAATCGATGAAAACAATGTATAGCATAGCACACCCAAAAAACTCACCTCCTTTTTCCCTGAATTTTCTTCTTCTTTCTCACCTGCCTTCAGAAATCAGTGGAAAAGGAAAGACTGGGCACACAGTAAGATGATATTAAGGCTAAAATATCATCTTTTTCACCTGATAGTACTAGGTTTTATAAAGGAAATAACCATTGTTTAATTTATCGCATGGCTAAAATAAGAGATTCCCATGAAATCATTGTCCTTTAACCAGCAAAGGCCACATAAAGGGAATGGAAAAAAGGATATAATATCCTTTTACAGTTCGGCAATTCAGCGACTGTTATAACCTGATCCCACATTAGCTGCTGTCGAACGTGCGTTCATCAATTTAGATGGCTCCAAAAGTAGCTGTGTCCACCTGACATGATAGAGATGTGGCTGTTTTTTGTTGAATGGAAAAACAAAACCAAAATTCCCTCTTTGTTCACTACCTGGCGTGTGTGCGCAGTGCCGCCTGGCTGCTGGGTCAAGGTCATCCTACTGCGGGCTGGGATCACCCCGCTGTGCTTTCCAAGATGTTCCACAGCCCGAGGGAGGGTGGCATCGTGGCCGTCATCTGCCCTTTTACTTCTGCAGGCGTTTTCAGTCCTAGATTCGCAAAAAACAACAGTGAGGAGCAACAACAATTCTATGGCAGTTGAACTTTATGGGTTTATTCTTGGAAAAAATACTGTACATAAAATAGCAGCAATAATAATTAGCCTAGACGTGCCATGTCTTTGGGAGGAGAGTTAAACAGAAAATTGCTGTTACAGAGACTCGGATGAGCCATCCAGGTTTGATTTTATTTTTCTTCCCTTATAACTGAATCAAGGGAAGAAAGCCATGTGGTTAAAATTACTGAGTTTCTTTCCTGTGTGCCTCTGTTATTATTAAAACACTTAACTGTTAAGGTCTTACCTAATGCTTTCCCCAGTATCCTTTTTCCTTTATATAAAGGGCTAATTATTATTAGATTTACTTTTTTTTTTAATTTAGATATAATAGACACAACATTATATTCATTTCAGGTGTACAACGTAGTGATTCGATATTTGTATAGGTCATGAAATGATCACCACACTAAGTCTCATTCACCCGACATTACACACAGTTACAAATGATTTTCCTCTGATGAGAACTTTTAAGATCTCTTAGCAACTCGCAAATACGCGATACAGTGGTAACTGGAGTCGCCCTGCTGTGCCTTACGTCCCAGGACTCACTTTGTAACCCAAGTTTGCACCTTTTGACTCCCTCCACTTACTGTGTTCACCCGCAGCCCCGCCTCTGGCAACCACCAGCCTCTTCTCTGTATCTGTCCATTCGGGTTTTTTGTTTTGTTCTGTTGATTCCACATACAAGTGAGATCATACGGTATGTATCTTCTCTGCTTATTTCACTTAGCATGACGTCCTCAAGCTCCATTCATGTTGTCGCAGTGTATCCTCAGATATTTTTAAGTGTTTCTTGAGGGGCAAGAGTCTCCAGCTGAGTGACGCCAGTGCCCCAGAGGAGCAGGGCCGGCCAGGCGCCGGAGGGGCAGTCAGGAAGGGGCCGCCTGCTCTCACTGCGGTTTGCTACCTGCAGTGTTGACTCCAGCTGGAGGCCGGGGCCACTTTTTCTTTTGGCAGTGCACACTTTCCCTGAGCTGGATCGGCGTGACGTCCATGACCAGGGCGTCCATGGTGACAGACCCGTGTCCTCCGAGTCGCGGGACCTTCCTTCCTCCATGACGCAGCCTCGTGCCATGCGCTGAACTGAGCTTGTCCCCATCTCCGTTTCACGACGTCTCTTGGTTTTCAGTCTTGGGTGCCCCGTTTTGAGCTGCCAATCATAAAGCTTCCTTTTCCCTCCGTCGCAAGGCTGACTTGCCGAAGGGCCTGGGTCCTCTGACCCCCACGTGTGCTTTTCCCACAGTGCGCTTCGGGCCCCGGGACGCTGGGGAGCTGCTTCGAGAGCCGAGTGGTGGTGGTGTGCGAGAAGATGATGAGCCGGGCCTGCTGGGCCAAGTCCAAGCATTTGATCCACTCAAAGACTTTCCGTGGGATGACCCTCTTGCACCTGGCGGCGGCCCAGGGCTACGCCACCCTGATCCAGACCCTCATCAAGTGGCGGTAAGCTGGGGCGCCCCCGGCGGTGGGCGTCCTCACCCATCCACCGTCTCCCTCGAGCCCTTCCCTAGTGGAGAGAAGTCTGGCCGCCCGGGGAACGCCCTAGCCTGTGAGCAAAGGGCTTCCTCTGAGGACGGTTTCCCAGGGAGCTTTATGAACGCACACCCAAGAAATACCAAGTGAGGTGCCAGCTGAATGTTGCACCTTTTATTTCCTGTGGGCACCTACCAAGATGGAGAGTCCAAACCACCCTGTGAAATCCCGAGTCTGTTTCTTCCCATCAGGGTTTTCAGGAGCTCAGTTTGGTTTCAGCTCGGCGGGGTGTGGAGCATGCGCGGTGTTTCCCGTTCACA